>NC_138905.1:12787600-15187600 GCF_965231255.1 Vanellus vanellus | reverse complement strand
GTTGGTTTGTTGACCAAACATTTTAAGTGACAGGATTACTGATTCTTGCATAGACATACTATGACACAAGGTAAATACTCCCTTTGTAATGGAAGCTTCCAGAGAGGCTTGCAATGTACAATGATTCTTTTGATACAGAACAGATTTATTTGCAACCTGACATTGTGAATATTTTGTTGCAGATGTGTCAAATAAAGAACATTAATTTGAACTGAAGATGAGGAAAAAACACATTTCTACTTTATTCATACTTCCATTTAGACATGTATTCCATAACTATGAAATAGGGAGTAGTTGCTTACCTCACTGTAAGGGAGCTGTTTGAATGCTTATGTTATAGAGTAGTTGATTTATAATACCTGAAAATCAAAAGCTTAGCGATGGCAACTAGAGTGTTCATTCTTAAAGCACCCTTTTAGGTAGCTTACATTTATACCAGATCTTGCTTTGAGAGCCAAGAAGTGAACTACTTTAAAAGTTGTCCGTGTAACTGACAGCTTATTGCAGCAGTACGTGAATTGAGGTGTCTCTGTGCTTTTTATGAAGCTATAGAAATAAAGACAAGTTTTAATGAGCTCATAATATTGTTTTGTTTGTTTAAGGTTATTCTATTAGCTATTCCAGGGAAGCAGTATTAGTTACATTCAAAGAAGCAGTAACTCCAGCAGTGTTGCAGTGCAGTCTCACAACAATGTCTGATGTGTTCTGAATTACTTCTGCAGCAGGAGATGGGGGGGGGAAAACAAACAAACAAACAAACAAACAAAAAAAACCAAACAAAAAAAAAACCCAAATGTGCATACTACTTTGAGACTGAAACCTCAGGGGGGGGGATTTGCCCAAAGGCCTGTCCAATGCAAGCTGTGTCTCATCTGGAAGCTGAGGGAAAGGAAAGAAGCTGTAGGAGAGGAAGACTGGGTGAAAACAGTCATGTAGCATGCATTTATGATAGCCTATCAGAGAAAGAATTTCTAGTGAGCTACAATTCTATCCTTTTAATAAGGATATTTTAATTGGCTGGATGTCGTCCAGCATTTAGACTTGTGGTTCTGACTTGCCACAATAGCTAGTCTGTGCTTGTATATGCAGTCTGTGCTTTTGCTAAGACCTGTTATTTAAACTGTTGTTTACCTTTAGCCTTACAAAGGGACTGACAAGAGTTCAAGGGTATGTAGGGGAGAAAGGAGAGAAAGACTAACAGTGTAATAGATCTGAGTATGCATTAATGCCATAGTTGAAACAGTTTAAGTGGTGCTCATGCTGAAAGATGATCCTGCACCTTTTCCCAGCTGTTCATTCTTGTGTCTGCACCACCCCTTTTTTGATGGTGCAAGTGATCACGTGGCAAGTAGAAGAGAAGAATGGATCTAGCATAAACCTAATTGTAATGGGTGGTTTTCTAATGTGAATGTTCACTGCGTGGCTTTGCAAACACTCCTGCTTGAACAGGAGTAGGAAGAAGCAGCTGCAGGGAGAATGGAGATGTGCAGGTTTTAACTGTTAGTGAAATTAGATGGGTTTTTTCTTAGCAAAGATGCAGTTCGTGGGGAATTTTGAGAGACAACTCTTAAAGGCACTTGGCTAGTGCAGCTAGAATCACTGCTTAAGCAGTCAAGCATACTCAAAAAAAAAACCAAACCCAAAACATTCAAAACTTACTAAGAGTATATAAGGTACTGCTATATTGACCTTCAGTTGTAGGTGGCAAGATCACTTTGGATTCACTGAAATGATAGCCTACAAAAATAAGTGAAATGCTGTTTCTTCTCAACTGTAGCCTAGTTAAGTGTTCACAGGATTTTGGACTTGCAGAGCTTGGTTTTTGTTGGAACGGGGTAAAACTTGGAATAGGCTTGCTTCTTCCGGAAGTGACTGATAATCTGATAGCTGGGGTATTCAGTGAAGAATTACTCTTACTGGGTGAGTTCTGAGCTAGTCTTAAATAAAATAAAAAGTGATACTGGTGGGTCACAGTGGTCACTAGTCAAGTGAATATGCTTTATTTGCATGTAGTAGAGCAGGTCTAGTGACTGCCAACCGATCAGTTTATCCACTTGGATGTGGAAGGACTGTGTTCCAGGCTTGAACTGCAGCAGGGCGGGAACTTCCTTCACACACCACTTCAGGCTTTGTGCTATGGTGAGCTCTTCTGAAAAAGTTGAGACTGGTAAGGTTTTTCTCTAGAAGGAAGACAAGTTATTGGCTGGTTCTACAATTTGTAACAGTTGAGTTCCTCACTTTAAGAAGCAAGTTTGAAACTGTTGTGTGGCCTGCTAATCCCAGGATTAGTGGGAATTTGCACCAAGTCCAGCTCACTGGTGTGACCTTTAGGTAGTTATGTGAGGCGGCGTTTTTTCTCCTTCTAGCGTGACCTTGTTACTTGAAGTAGAGCCTTTCTGATAAACTTTTGGTTGCTTTGGAGAGCAGTATTAAGCTCTGTCCTCAGTCAGTGTTAAGATGCAGGCAGTGTAAGCACAATGGTTGTTCTTGAGGATCTCTGGGAAGAAAATGGGGGAATATACTGCCACTGTGAGAGTTGTGCGGTGCTAGAGTCAGGAAGCTGCTGAACTGTGGGCTCCAGCACCCAAGAACTGCAGCTAAAGATGGTCCTATCGCAGAGAAAGCAAGTGTTTGTGTTGCTTGTAAGCTTGGAAACCAAACAAAACTTAGCTACTGTGTTTATGTGGTTATTAAGTGTTGGACAAAACAGGTTCATTCTCTGCTGAAACCTTACTGTGACTTGTCTGGAGGGAGCTTTTTAATAGGGGTATAGAACAACCACAGGCTCAACGAATAAATTTGCTGCACTCCTGGGATCAAGCATGGAAGCACTGTCTACTAGCATGTTAATGATGCACAGTCACACAGTTGTTATTATCTAAAAGTAGAAATGCAGTTTGAGTGCAGCGGTTTTTCATATCCCTTCAAAGGTTTAGCTTTTGAGGACTGCTGTAGTCCTACTCAAACAGTTTCAGAAGTATGGAAGTCTGACGGCAGAATGGTATGCTCAGAACGGGTAGCTTTCTGACATTGAGTACTGCTGGCTGTAATAATGGGTTTGTTTCCTGCAAAGTACAGTAGATTGGCAACTAATGAGACTTTGTATTGGTGGAGTTCAAATCTTATTGTCTGATCTACAGGAATTAGTATGTGTCCCTTTGTCCAGTTGGTTGTCATGTGTGCAGATCTTTGATAGCTGCTTGATCTAGTGTTAATACAGTTGCTATAGACCAATGAAGTAGAAGTCCAGAACTACCTTGTGTGCCAGATCTGAGGTGTGTCAAAACTAGTGGGGAGGGCACAAGGAGAACTTAAGCTGAAGAGCTATCTGGAAAACAAGCATTAGCATCTAATTCTTGTGCTAAACTCCCTCTTTTTTTGCCTCCCACGTTCCTGCCTTGCCTTATCAGGTTAGGTGATTGTCATGCGATTCCCCAAATTTAAGTGAAGTGGAAAAAAAAAATGAATGGGAGGTGCAAAGCTGTACTGCTTTATTAGTGCAGCAAAGCAATCCCTTGACAAGACTGTGAGATTGAGAGTAATTTAGCCTCTAGCCAAAGAGGTCTTTTTACCAGCTTTATTCCCCAGCAAGTGCTAAACCGTACGATGGTTGTGCTGCTTCATTTTGGGCCCTGATGTTTGTGGCCCAGTGTTGTTGGGCTGATGATAAATTGCTTGATGTAGTCTTACCTGCTGAGACAGGGTACATTGTGTCAATGTGCATCCAGAAGAACTATGAGCCTTCTAGTTAAAAAAAACTGTATAAGAGCACGTTACTTAAAATGTCATTGTCACAGCTATCCTGATTTAGAAGACTACTCTTCACAAAATGAAACTTGCTTTTATCAGGGTGGTGCTACACTTTGAATTCATCTCCAAAGCTGTGCTCTGTTACCCCGGCATGGTGCTGGAGCAAGCTCATAAGCTTATAAAGGCATGCTGGGCAGTTGTCAGATCCTATTTTTAAACTGTTTCCGAGAAACACTTCTGTCTGTTATCTCTGCACAAGCATAGGAAAGGCTATACTTCATGTAGGAGCCACAGTGTCTGGCCTCAGCTAACAGCAATTTTTGAACTTGAGCGTCTCTTCAGAGATAGTAAAGTTGAATCTGCACTGACTTCTGTTGGGGAGGGGAAATGACAATAACTAGGAAATACTGGCAGTGGGCTATTGAGTCCTCGGCTATACCTATAATAAAAGATAGAGGTCTGTGGTGCTTGACAGACTAACCAAACTTTAATGGGAGTCCTGATAGCTAGTGTCAAAGCACCTGCTTTGCTGTATTTAATGGAATACAAGAAGAGTTGAGAGCTGGAACACTTTAAATGGTATCTCTCCTTGTGAATCTTAAACATAGCAGCTTTGCTTAATAATCTGCTACTGATTTGTAGTAACATGTACTACAATTGTGTGGTACTACTGAACACCAACTTTTAATTTCCACTAACATTGGAAAGCTGCATAAAAACACAACTGGGTTCTTTATGCATGTCAGGTTAGTATTTTAATGTTTTTCCTCCCTGTGTCCAACATCATCTACTTCAGACTAGGCCTGAAATACAAACACAGAATCTGGGTGTTAACATACTGTTGCTATACTAGGGAGGGAATTCCAAAATTGAAGGACCACTTCAGAAAATACGTATTTTGGGGCAAAAATAAAGAATACTGATGAAGCATTTAGACTTGGTTTTGTTTGTCTTTTAAAACTGGCAGGCAGGGATATTTCAAACTGCGCTAAGCACTACGAACAGGGAGAACAAACATGCTGTTGTAAGAGGAATTATACAGTGCACAATCAACATACTGAATTCTACATGTCTTGGAGCTCTTTCAAGAGACTCCTCAGACACTGCAGTGGCTAGTGTAGACCTAATTGGTGGAAGGGAATCATCATTTCAAAGCATTATTAGGACTGTACCCTGAAGGCTGTAGCTAAGCCTGCACTACTACTATGTGTTGGCAGTGCAATGTCTGCTGGTTTGGTGGGATTTTTAATTTTTTTTTTTTTTTTTATTTATTTCCTAGAACAGGCAAGCTGCTCCTCCACACTTTACTGCAGATTGTGTGCTACAAATATTATTGGCCTTGGAAGTGCAGCTGTTAGCTAAATTGGTTTGTCTTGTCTTCTGTTTGAGTGGTATGACTACTTAATAATCCTGTTCCCAGTTAGGTAAATTGGAGTAGTTAACAGACACCAAGGGGAAGAGCAGCTATCTAAATTTTGCCTTGTAGGCCAAGTGTTAGTGCTTACGTGAGGGAGGAAGACTTACCATTGGACCTGCTGTAACCTCATCCTACAGTTAGCAAAGCAAGGTAATCCGTTTGAGGGGTACGATACCTTCTGCATTTGATCTCCTGTTTAAGTGTGTTTGCTTAAACATGCCCTTTAATTTCAGTAATGCAATGATAACCGCAGTGTATTCTAGAACTGTTTCTTCATTTAAAAACAAGACCAAAAAAACCCCCCAAAAAATCCCTCCCTCAACTCCACACGCTTTTGTAACCTGGCAAGAATATTCGTATACTTGTGTCCTCGTCTGTTCAGTTTAATGGCTCTGCCTTATCTAGTCTGATCAGAACTATAGGCTTATGTCTTAAGTTTCTCATATGATTAATCCTCACATCATTTCAATGTATTTTGTAAATAGCATATCACAAGTAAGCAGGGATTGAGCTATCTACAAATGTTCCTTCTGTATAGAAGTGACTTGCTGGAAGGTACTTGTGCATGTATGTAGATGCTGCATAAAGCTTGGATATTTTTTTGTGTAGACAGCCTATGTATTTAACAGCAAGTGTCTTGCTCTGGATGCCTCTTCTTTTTGCTTGAATGGTGTTGAGCAACAATTATGTACTGATTGCGCTTATTACAAGTAAACTCTACATCCTGTTTGGAATAGGATGTACATATTAACAAGTGTAAAACATCTGTTGCATCCTCCTAGAAATAGCATGTTGCATTCTTGGATATTTCAGCGTCACAGCTGTTCAGAAGCCCTTCCATATTTAAAATCCAAAGCCTTTAAGGGATGTCTAAAATAACAGTTTAAGTAGTGTGTTTTTATTACACGAGGCAAGAATGCGTATTGTTTTGGAGTTGGTACTTCTTACCCTTCTGCCTCATCAGTCCTTTCAGTGACACTCCCCACTATAGTAACAGACCATCGAAGAGTAAAAAACGGAACTGGCTGTCCAGTAGACAGGTGAGTCTAGTAGACCTTGCTTTTTCTGTATGTGCCTTTCTGAGATCCTTGGTTGAATCTGAATTTTGGTTATGCCCAGTTGGCACTGGAGTGAAGAAGAGATTTCTTTACTGCTTAGAAACACTTTTGCTCTAGCTCATAAGCTGGAATCTTGCTCTGCTAGTCATATGATAAAGATGAGATGCTTCATTAAACTCATTTGCTTTTCCCTTACACAAGTCTAACGTGTACATTCGTTTTTTTTTTTTAATACATGTTTTTGAGTCCCATTAAGCAAGACCGTGTCTGACTTGTGATACCTTTTTGACACTCCCTTAGTATCAAATACTCAATGCTCAACTGGAAATGGGGATCCTTGGCCTTCTTGACTGTTGCAGGAAAAAATAAGAATGTAATACATTCTTCTGTAGGCGAACTTCAGAGAGATACATTTAGTCTATTTAAAGTAACTCTTCTTCAGTACATGTCATATACAACCATCAAAACACAAAATACCAGTATATGTGAATAACCATGCTCACAATTAGAGGTGACCAAAGGGAGGTTGATGAGGGCCTCTAGAGGTAACTGCAGCTGTTTAGAGGGAGGACTGGCAGAATAGATGGGTTGAAGCAAAGGGCGTATTCCTGATGTCAACTGGAGAATAGTTACTGGAAAAGTAGAAAAGTATTCTTATTGGCATTTATGGGTTTTCTAAGCTGTTCTTCAATTAAAAAAAAAAAGTCTGAATTGAGTACATCATCGTTAGAGGTCCTGCCCTTAACTGCAGCAAAAGGGTGGACTGTAAGAAGGAAATTTGACTGAAATCCAGCTGTCTTGGTTGGAAAATAAGCCGGCCTAACCTATAGTTCTTGAACAGCATACAACTTTTAAGTGGCTCAAGGCTATATCTAGATCATAGAAATAATGAAAATGGAGGCATTGTATGCAACTGCAGAAATCTGAAAGACCAGTTTAGAGAAGGATCTTCTGCATGTGAATAACATTCCTGTTTCAAGCAGTTGTGCTGCATACTACATCGCATGATTGCTAGCTGTTGTGTAACAGGAAAGCATGGGTTTTTTCAATTCATCTTATGGAGCTTGTGGAGGGAAACACAGATTGGACTTCTATTTAACTATAACTTCCTTCCTGTTGGGAACTCATGTCTGAACTATTAAGAATTTCTGGCACTTAATCTGCCATGTGGAATACTTTGGTTTCCTGCCCATATGTGAAATTTGAGTAAGCTTTGGAGCATCAAGATGGAGAGGGTGACAGGAAGCTGTCTTTCTGTGGGATTAGAAAGTCATTCCATGATTGTCTTCTTCCCCAGCTTTCTGGGTGGGTACAACTAGGTGTACTATGGTGTATTGCGGTCAACTGGTAGTATATATAAGCTAACAATATAGCATGTAAGACCTAGTCAAGCTTTTTTTTATTCTTAAACTTAAGGACTCTTACTTTCAAAACTTAAGATCATTTTGCTATATCTGAATGACACCCTGTATTATTTCTAGACATCAAAAGAAAATTACTTGGCTGGAGACTAGCTCAAAGAATGGCAATTTTATGCCTATATTTGCACCTGCCTACCAGACTTCTCCAAAATCAGCTTGTAGGTTTCCTATGCAACAAATGGATAGTGTGAAGTACATAAAGAAGCCATGGAAACTGGCTGAAAAATGAGGAAGATTGCTCAAGAATGAGCAGCACAGAAAAATGAAAGTGCTTATCTTTAATTAGGTCTGCCTTTTACTCTGGATCCTGTTTTGGAACTAGATATTCATGCCCAATCTCCTTTTGTAGCTTTCTGAAAGGGAAGAAGCTCTAACAGCCAAAGCGGTAGCTGTGTTAAATGCAGGAGAAGTGGAATGATGAAGCCTGTAAGCATGCCTCTGAAGTCCTGCAAATTATCTGTATGACTTATTTGTCTGTGTGGCGTAATCAATCTCTTGTTTTTTTACAACAATTACTAGGAATTTAACTTTCATGTTTATGGATGGAAGTAGGAAGAACGTGATTTATTGCAGTCTGATTTTTATACTGTCATGGAAAAATCTGTCTAGTGGCAGTTGGCTGTATGTAATTTTTTCTAGTTTCTATGCAATGTATGTGACTTTCTTTTTTTTCTAGCTATTTAGTTATGCTGTTTGTATTAACTTCAGGTTTTATTCAGAACATTGTACCCACTTAAATATAAAGGTGTTTGTTTCCTTTGTTTTCTAATGTGAAAGAGAAGCTCCGCTAAACCTGCCGATTTTTTCATAACAGCAAGAGGTGCTCAAAAGGGGGAAGCTGGTGCTTGAGTTCACAAGCCAGAATAGTGTTGTAGCTTGTAGTTTTTTGCTAAACTGACTTCTAAGACACGGGCAAATCTTGAACTAAGATAGTTCAAAAACACAGCTAGCAACAGGCTCATCTCTACCCTAAGAAAAGTGAACTTTCCTGCCACAATCTCCTGATCTGTTTGGCTAATGATAAAAAGATACTGGGCAGAAACCAAGAGCTCTGTGACTTTGCCCAGAGTATAAATATTGCAGGCTTTATTGAGTTCTTGTGTGGCTTAAATGTTGCAGCAATACTGTCTCAGTTATTTTTAGGTTCGGGGAGCAGGAAGAGTGCTTGTTTCCTGTCTTTCCCCTCCCCCCAAAACCTTAGGTACCTTACACAAGGGGAAGAAACGTTGCAACCCTGAGCTGGTGTATGAGCTCCAATTGAATGATGTCAGTACATTTCCTGACCTCCTTTGTGGAAGGGGTAGTACAGCCACTGCAGTTACATTGCTGCACTTTTTTCTTTCTTTTCAAACAACACAAAGGCATTGAGCCTCTTGACTGAAACAGGAATGCAGCTTACTTGTTACTTCTATATAGATAGTTCCCAAAACATGGCTATTAAAGTTCATAACTAGAATTATTCTTTCTCCAGTTGCTGTCATGGGAACTTTGATGTTATGCACAGGCATGACTAACATGAGAAATCAGTGAAACCGAATACTTTCGGGCCTCTTAGTCATTATAACATGAATATATTTGAGTAATAACCATTAATGTCTTCACATCAGCTGCTACTTCTCTTCTTATCCATAGCTACAAATTACTCCTACTTGTAGGTTTTGGTACATATCCATGCTGTAAAGCAAAGGAATATGTAAACTTGGTAACAGTACCTGTCTAGTTAGAACTATGCCAAATTGCTTCCACTTAACAAAATAATAATAAAAAAACACCTAACACACCCACACCCCCAAGTTGCTATCTTAATCTGTAGAGGCATAAAGAAATCCATAGTATTGCCTTGGTTTTTCTCTTAAGGGAGAAATGAGAAACGTGCACGTGGTCCTGGTTACTGGTACTGTAAAAACTGCATGAAGAGCACGGTTTTCTTGTTGCATGAGTTTATTGGCAGGAGTACACAGGTGTTAAATTTGTAAGGAAAAGTGTCAGGGCCTGTTGTGTGAATCTCATTATATTTGCAATCAATGTGCCACATACCCTTAGTATAAATAATCTCTCTTCTGACAAATCGGTCTGCAGCAATCCACCTAAAAGTATGAAGCCTTTGGCAGTGCAAAGTGTGTGCAGAACGGGCCTGGAATCACTCAGGCAAGAAGCAGATAAATACTAGCCTTGGCGTGCAGAAGTGTCCCCATGTGTGGAGCAAAGATAGAAACAGCAGGCTTGTCCTAGCATGCTCCTCCGGCAGCTACACAGAAATGTCACTACTGTGTAGAACTGTGCTTTCACTCCAGTTTTCTGTGTATTTTCCACTGTGTATTTTCCACTTATTTAGCAGTGGTGGTCATGTTCCATTTGGGGATGTTGGTTTGCAGTTTGGTCTGGGTTTTTGTTTCATTTAAAGTTATTATTGTAGAAAACTGAACAGATCTCAGCTGCTTACCGTGATTCTTCCTGCTGAAGCAAAAATTTCATGCTGCTCTTGGCTGCCTTGGAAAACTAGCTATGTATGAAGGTATACTAATTGAGAATACAGTTTTCAAAATCTTGAACTCCGGGGAAAAAAAAAGTGTCAGCTTACAGAAAGACTTGCAACCTCTTGCATCGCTACTTAGGCACAGACAGTAAAGCCTTAATCCCCTGATGTCTGAATCATGCTAATTCAGTTAAAAAGACATAGCAGTATGGTCACTGGACTAGTGAGAAAGTTGAGCAATTCCATTTGCCCTCAAATATATTTTTAATTTTCATATGAAAATCAAGAATTTTGCTGCTAGTTAAACTTTTTAATAGGTAATTCTGTGGGCTTGTTGTGCAGTTTGCTTTGCGGTTCCAACCAAGGAGTTCTCACTTTCTTACAGTAATTTAATATGAAATTAATAAGATAACTGTGTGAACACTTAGATAGTTGGACACTGGTAGAACTGCCTCTATCCAAAGATAAAGAGGAACCGTTTGTTATTAAACAGTATATAAGCTAAAGCAGTGAATCACATGAAGGACAGGGGCTTAAGTCAACATATGTTCCCTTCAAACAGTAGGGTCTGCTAACTGCACACAAATCTCTTGTCGGTATTGAAGGGTCCAAATCTAAGCAGGTCTGGTAGTACCATCTATTGTTCTTGATATGTTTTTAGTTTCCTGAAGTCCCAAGGCTAAAATTGTAGGCAGTAGAACTGAGCGTGCGGGAGGTATCGTGCTCCAGTTCTTGGGTTTATGCTTTAGAGTAATGCCTCTTGCTGCTTGTATGAGAACTCATCAAAATCTTGTCCAGGCTGTGATCCTTTCATGGGAAAAGAGTGTATCTTAGTAGTGGGTGGGGGTTTTTGGTGGGTGTGGTTTAAGAAGCTTATGTTTCAAAATGAGCCTTTCACAATTCCTGATGTTGGTAAGATTATACATACCTTAGACATGTGAAAGAGATGTGACTTAGGCACGTATAATGTAGCCTGTTCACAAGTATCTCTCAGAGGCTGACAGTAACATTAACTAGATCTGGAAAACTTGGGTAAATGTTTTCTGCAGTGGTCACTCTGGACTGTTCTAAGCTGAGTGTATAAGCATGTATTACGCTTAATTGCTTCTAATTACACTAACATCTGAGCAGAAAGGAATAAGAAACCACTTGGTTAAAGCATATATTTTTTTTTTTTGAAATACCAGTAACAACAGGAAGCAAGTGGTAGATTGATACATACATATAGCAGGGTTAAAGGGAGTGCATTAAGATGAAATTAAGAACTTCCAAGAATGAAGGCAGCACTGAGAGCTAGAGAAAGGAGGGAGGGGTGGGAATTGGCGGGATGAGAGGATATCAGGCAGAAAAGCATGGTGAACACAGAGAAGGTTCTATGCTGAAGAGAGCCACCTTTTAGCAACAGTGAAAGAAAAGGAAGCCTTATGTGATAGACCTGCTGAAACTTGGTGGCTGTTAGCTAATGACACCTGCCATCAAGAAATCAATGCAGAAGTCTGCTGGATCTGGAAGCATGGGATTGACAGAAGCAGCATTGAGGCAGCTGGTGGGGTTCTTAGCTTGACCTAGAGCCTGCAGGAGTCATGGGGGTGTTGGTGGCTAGGTGGAAGAAAAACTGATTGGGTAGTAACCCAACTAAGTAAAAAGTGATAGCAGTAGGACCATGTTGATAGTGACTGAATGAGTTCAACTCAGTGTTGGAACACTTCTTAATGAGCCCTAACTACAAAGTGATATGTCAGGGCCTGTTGAGTGTGAGGGGCATCAGTGGCTTAAGGTGTTCTCTCTAGTTGCTCTTCACCACTCCTATGGGTTATTGTTCTGACACCAAAGTGTAGTACGCCATCACTTCAGTTGTGTTATCATTTGTGAGAGTATGCCGTGAACAAGGGATTGATTTGTTTAATAATCTCACCCCTGAATTTAATTTTTGAGCTGAGGTTCGCTGTGGATCTAAGATTCATCAAAATGAAGGGGGAGCTATTACATGATGTGAAACAGAATCCATCCAGGCCTGTATTGCTGCAGAAACACCTCTTCCTCTTTTTTGCACTTCTGTTTAAACTGTGTAAGTGGATTTTCAAAGCACATTAGTGCCTCATGTCACAGCTGTAGATGACTAGAAGCTAATAGCTGGTGGTCAATGAAAAATTTGGCTTGAGGAATTTTGTTACATAGGAAGTCTAAAGCAGAGGTAGGGGGCAAAGTCTCATCAAAGGCATGTTGTTAAATATTATCATGAGATGTTCTTGGCTGTAGTCTCATTAGTTTGTCACAACTTAACAATTCTACAGGAAATGAAGAAGGGATCTCTTATTGGTAATATGACAAGAAATAAATTAGGCAACAGTATGTGGCCTGTAATTACAAGCTTTATAAAACAAGGGGGTCCAGTGGCCCAGTTGAAGAATGTTCTGACATTCCTCAACTTGCCCCTGTTAGATTTCATAATGTTACAAAACGTAATAGAGATGAGTAGAACTGGATTTTCTTCCAAGTGTGTTTCTTCTGAGTATCAAACATTTTTCACTTCCATTTTGTGGATTAAAACAATGCAATTAAAACAATCAGCTTAATGCCAGAGCAAGTGTTGCTTTCATAGACTTCTCCCACCGTCCCCCTTGCCTTTCCATGGTAACTCCAGTACTTCATGAGTTAGTAGTAATGCTGGCAGAGACCGATGTTTACAACTCAGTCTGTTTTTTGAATACAGGCTTCAGTCTTCTCTAGCAAATTAAAACCAGATGGGAACTGCGGGGAGCAGAAAGGAATTTAATTCTGTTTTGCGGCTGGTGATGTTAACAAAACTCTTTGGGTATTTTCATTGTTATTTTGCCTAGAAAATGGCTTGTACCTTCTTCCTGTCCAGTCATTGTAACATGCAGTTGTCTTCCAGCATGCTCGTGTAACTGCTGTAAGCCTTCACTGAGGTACATTGCTTTGCTTCCGCTACAGGGATAGGCTGCTATGGTATGTTACATTGATTTTTTTTTTATTTTTTTTTTTTTTCCCTCCAAGTAAAAGGATCAAAAGCTAGTAAATCCAGCCAAAAAACATTATTTTTTTTTTTCTCTGCTCTTCTGGCACAGCTGATGGAGGTGAAATTCAGTTGTTTTGCAATATGTAACAGATCTTTCTCCTTTCTCCCTTAAACTACCCTAGCTGAAAGTACACGGAGCACTAAAGGAATACTTGGTGGAATTTGACGAGGGACATAGACTCAGTCACCTGAAACTTAAGCAGTCCTAGGATCTGTAGTGCAGACAGGATAAGCATTTGTTCATACAGTTAATGCTGTGCTTTTTACTCTGGTTGGTGCCATCTCAGAGGAAAAGACTCAACATGTTGAATCACAGAAACGTTGCTTCCTGCTGGGGTTTGGGATTTCCTTGCAGCTCCCCCCTCCATAGTTGCAGGATCTGGTTTTGCGTAGTGCATGTGCTCAGACAGGAACTTGCTGGAGGTGAAGACAGAAGCCAAACAGTTCTGCGCAGAATGTAATAGTTTCTGAGTCAAATTGTGTGGTAATTGTCAAAATATCATAGGGTGTGGTAGGAGCTGCTGTGTCTAATGTTGTTGAGGATTTATCCCTTCATAATTTGCTTAAAAGAATATCATCTGCTAATCTCAATTAACATATGAAAGTGGAGGAAAGATTTCTTCATTTGAAACCTGATAGTGTGCAAAAATAAATTTCAGTATGCTGGAGTGTTGGAGGTTTTTTTTTTCCCCAGTTATTCAATCTTAACTTCCATTCTTTCTCATTTCTCACAGAAAGAAAGAAAAGCTACTTGCAGAAGAAAAAGCTGTAGCTTCAAAAAACATAAACTTGGAAAACTGTGAGCACCGGAAATATGACAAAATTTCAAATGACTATTTAGTTTTACTAGGAATTAAAAATATGTAACCTTGGAAGTTGTAGTAGTAAATTGATAGAGTATTTTGAAACACAAACCTGCTTCATATGGCAGTTTGCTTCCTAAAAGAGAAGTATTCCTGACAGTTTGTTACGGTACTGAATTTTAATGTCAAATACAAGATTTGGTTTTACTATGAACACAAACTTTAAGAGAATTCATACGATCTCTACTTCTTCAGTAATTGTTCTCGATAAACCAGGTCTTACAACTTCAAGAGGCAAACAGGAAGGGAGGGCTAGTCAAATTTTCAGGCAGATAACTCCAATAAACTAAATTTTTAAAAGGAAGAATATAACCAGTACTTGGTCCTTTTCTTGGTGATCATTTCAATTAAGTCTTGCACTTCTGTAATGTGGTGACATGCCTACCAGTGCTTAGAAATATCAGCCTGCTGTTTACTGGGAAGCATATTCCTCCAAGACCAAGGTTCAAGGAGAAATCTAAAAATTAGTGCCTTTATTGTGCCATCTCTATGATAGAGCACAAGTGTTTGTCATGGAAGTATTTCTGTGGTAGAAGTTTTTCCTTTTTTAAGGGAATCTAATAGATAAATGGGAATGCCTTTGAAATAAATACAAAACCCCTTGCTTAAGCTTTCTGAATGTGGAATAGTGTGTGAAACAGTGCATTAGTCCTGTGCTTTATTCATATGCTACTTTAAACCAGGACAGGTCTGCTGTCTTTTTACCCTGCAGTGCCAGAGGAGAGCTCTTCAAGAAGCCATTTCTCTCCTGTGTTTTAACCTGTGCTATACTTGGTCCAGTCCTTGTACAGTGAACAGTTTCTTGTGGTGGACGCTCTTCTAGTGCTGCTTGGAGGAAGGGGGAAGAGTTGATCCTAGTGCAGTGTCTGGAACGAGGGACTTCAAAAGGGCTGCCTGAATTTTTTAAATCCTAGTGTCTTACAATCAGAGCATTGGCAAAAGCCTACTTATTACGATAATCTGTATTTGTTTCACGTTATAAGTCCCAGCGCATTCCATAAAAATATTTCCAGTGCCTTTGAGTTTTCATTTCTGGGCTCTAGTGATCCTAGGACATGAACTAGCACCTAAAGCACTACCAGAGATGAAACTCCTCACTCTGTTTTAAGTGAGTGAAGCTTCCATCCCTAAATATAGTTCTTGCTGGGGTAAAAAAGGCTATGTACTTTAAGGTCCATTATCTCAAATAAGGTCCATGTACTTTATTTGAGATAATAAGATTTTTTTTTATGCGTTTTTAATGAACATTTTTCTTAATGGTGAATGACAGCCATGTAAACTAATGTTAGAGTCTGTCTGTGTGTGACTATTTGTTAAAGGAAAAGCATGTTTTTAGAGTGTGGGTTTTGGACTTCCAGACAGATTACACAAGCTCAAGAAGGCCCACCCCACATCCTGTGTAGAAAACCAGCTCACAGAAATGTCCATTGTTCATCAGGATTATAAACTACTGTATTTTCTGCCTGCCTTCTTTTTCACAGTGCTATATGGAACATACTAATGCAAAGGAACTGCAGCAGCTTAACAAGTGCTTGGTCCTGCCAGGTACTGAGTGCTCTGCTCTTAACTGAAATATGGGTGGTGGGGGTAGAGGCGATTAAAACATTAGGCTCCCTGGCTAGAGAACAAAGGTATTGTGTTGGTAAAAATAGCTGAGAGTGTTTTATTAGTTCTGTGAATCAATTGATAATTGATGTACTTTAAGCCTGAAAGTTGTTTCTGGAGCCATACTGTGCTGTGCCACTATTTACTGTCTTTAGGGGTGAAAAAAACTTTCAGAGTATGCAGTTTGCTTTAACCATGATGAATGCGTCAGCCCTGCTTAGCCATTACTGCAAAAAGAGGGAATGGGGTATCTGGATCTAGTACTCCACCAAAGAGATAGGGTGGGTAGTGTTTCTGAATCTCTACCCATGCTTATTGCTGAGTTGTGTGCTATTCCATCTGCAAGTTAACAGAGCTATCCATAAAGAAGGGAGCTATCAAGCCAAAGATGGTAAAACTTGTTCACTCTTTTTTTTTTTTTTTTAAATCTGTTTCACCTACATTATCAGCTTAGAGCTTATTTTTTAAAAAGCTGAGATGCTATTTTTCATGTTTCGTTTTCAAACAGGAAAAATGTGTTTCAATATGAATTTTAAACCCCCTGTATTATAGTTTTCTTACTTTAAAAAAGCAACCACTTAAATTTCTTACTAGAATTCAGTATCTATGTAAGACCAGAACGTTTGTTGTGATAGTACAGATGTAGCTAAGCACAAGGCTGCCATGAGTGTGTTTGAGGCTGTATCCTGCTTTTCTGCAGTCCTCTGAAAGGAATCACCTCCCATTAGTAGCTGCCAGTCTCCTGAGTGTGCAGCATTCCCAAAACATGTGGCCCATAAAATGGGATTATAGTAGAGGGCATTCAAGTAAACAGAAGTTCCCTCAGGACGAGATTTGCTTTTTCATGTGGAGCTGCTGTGTGCTTTAGCCTGGCACTGCAGCCTCATTCCCTAGCCAGGGACAACTTCTCCTCTTGGTGACCCCAAGGGTGTGAGAGTACCTAGCCCATCCCCAAGTTTTGGGCATAGTCTCCTCCTGGATTGTCTGACAGAACAGAGTCCCCTTTGCAGTGTTTTTGGAAGGACACACCCAATTACGAGTTAAAGAAAAATAATCCTTTCTGTGTCTCTTCAGTGTCTCTATGTAGCAATAAATGACCAGTCCCATGATGTGACTATAGCTGCCAAAAATCTTCAGTGAATGTACAGCTGTATCTGTCGTTAACTGTACAGTATTGCTGAAGTGGCCCAGTGCTTTTGTGAATTGAGTTCAAGGGTAAGTAGGTGCTTAAAGATAAAAACCTTCATGCTTCTACAGGCACAGTTATATTGGTGGATAATAGCATATTTTTATGATTGCGTGGTCCCATCCAGCCTGTTCTGTTGAAAGTACACAACAGACCTGCTCCCTGTGTCCAGTCCTGGTCTCGGTAATTCAGGCTGTCACTGCTGCTCTGCAGGATTACATGGCGTGGGATATCGGGGCACAAAGCCTTCAGACTAAGATTCCTTTAACTGTGCCTCTTTTTCATATTTTTAGAAAACTTGTCTCGGGTGACTTTTGTCCTTCTACTTATCCATCAGATGCTAGTCACTAGGGGAATGGTTCAGTGAGTAGTGGTCCCCTTATGCCGGTAGCGAGGCTTCAGATGGTGATGGCCTTGTCTTGGCTTTCTGGATGTGCTGCTGTGCACCACAGCATGGAGGCTTTCATCCACAGGGAAAGCTACAATTGTAAATATTCTGCTTAAAACAACAGGAATTCATAAATTCACATGACTGTGTTCCAGGCTGGCCCATCTTGGTCACATCGTTGATGTGCTACTGGATTAGTGAGGAGTGTGATAGAGATCCCCACGGGATGGAAGACTGCCCAGTGCCTTTGAGAGAGCACAGCCTTATTAGACTTGCTGCCATTACCTTTCTTTAGAAGAGACTCTGAACAGAAACTGTTAAACTTCTCATAATTGGTCTTGGTGTGAAGCTTTGAACAAATGGCAGCACTGAGAATTTTCAGTTATCTAAAGAAATATAGGCCAGAAACTCTCCTTTTTTGTTTCTGCACCTGGTACAAAGAAGTAGAGAGAACAGCCCTGGGAACAGGGACGCCAACCCAGTTCCTGCCGCCCTCAAAAGCGGCACGTTCATGCATTCGTGTACCCCCTATCGTAGCTGAAGCAAAGAATTGTTTGCTATGGATTCTGAATCAGCAGTCACTATTCTCTTTCTCTTGTTGATTGGTTTCTTTTCAAAGCATTTACAATGGGGAGCGCATTTACAAAATTAAGGGAGGTAAAATCAAGGCCTGTAGCTCAAACCACAAGTGACTGCACTTAGGAGTAATGTCATTGTCACTGCTGTACGTGGGTTTCATTTCTTGAGGGTCTGATTCTCTGCCCTGGTCTATAGGGGGGCATAAATGAGAGAAAGCAAGCCACCATAATTTGATGGCGGTCTGCAGATAAGACTAGTGGTTATTCTAAAACTGCTTAATCCTATTTAAGGTTGGGTTTTTTTTGGAAGTTCTCTGATTTCTGGGCATATGTTGTACAGAAGTCCATTTAAAAGCTGGACATGAATTCATCTGTCATATTTGCTACATAAAACATGATATTTTCAGCATATTTCAACTGTATGACAGTTAAAAATGGGGTTGCTAAATCAAATTTTCCAAAGTTTAAGGAGATTAATTATATTTTTAATACCTCCAGGTTTATAGGATCTGATGCTGAATTATGAGGGGCAGTTAATGACACATTTAATTATTGTATATTCCAAACATCAGGTAGATTATATAGATACAACAGCAGGGAAGTGAGAATGTCTTGTGAATAACAGCAACACCTGCTTGTATTTCATTTAATCATTTCTGTGTGGGGTCATTTATGTTGTAGAAAATGGTGTTTTGTGAACAAGCTTTTGAGGGGAATGATATGTTGCTAAGCCTGCAATATTTTGTATTATGTTGTACAGATTCTGTATCATAAGTCAGAGAAGCAAAGTCACATATCCACCACCTCAGCTCCAAAAATCATGCAATTAATAGTGATTTAAATTAATATGATGTATGAGAAACAGCTTTTAGAAATCTTGGAAAGTTGGAGCTGTGCTCAATGAAGGACCTCTTAGATGACCTCTTAGACACTGCACAGTGCTGAAGCACCAGTTCTGGCTGCTGTGAGCTGCCCCATCTGCCTTACCAGGTCATCAGTCCTGTGGTATCAAAATTGAAACTTGCAAACTCGGGCACAGCAAAGTGGAATCAATATAATTGCTCAGTCATGGAGACTTGTAAACTCCAAACAGATGTCCATACAGGTGTCTTTACCAATTCACTTCAACCCATTCAGTAATGCATCATTCAGTGATTCATCCGAGCAGGTCACATATCCTGGTCCATGTGAGCCTCCCTTCCTTCCCCAGTCCACCCGTGTACCAGCAGTGGCAGGCAGGTGAACTTGCAGTGAGCTGGATCAGCAAAAAAACAAAGATTGATGCCAGTGTAGCTCTGTGAATGGCTTTTTGTGGGGTCAAAGGAGTGGCAGTGCAAGGGAAGCAGGAGGGGGAACCTCCTGATCTGGCAACAGTCAGCGATCAGATCGGCTTATGGTTTCATGAAATCATATCTGTAAGTTATACGCACATCTATAACTTTCTGGAAATCTCTGGTGGTTGAAGGCATCACTTCCCCCACAGCCGAGTGCCACCCCTCTCGCAGGTTTCCTCTGCCAGTCTGTTTGTCAGCTGCTTGACCCAAAGGCAGGTAGGGGGGAACAAACTTGGCTGACTATGAGCTTCAAAGGTCTTTATAGAAATTTCTAGGGTTGATGGAGAGAAGTTTTATGGATAAAGTGTGGTTCAGACAACCCTATTTGTATGCTTACATGAGTATGGGATGAAATAGGTGACTATAAAAAAGTCTAGGCTCAGATTTGAGCAGCTGCAATTAGGCAGGTGAGCCATGCTGAAGGAGACTGAAGACCTCAGTGCAATTTTCTGGAGAATAAAGGAATCCACATAGTAAAAAGACAAATGCAAGAATGGCTAACTAATATCATTGGTAATGAATTAGTATAACAAAAAAAAAAAAAAAAAAGAAGGGGGAAGGGAGGGATGTTTACAAATCCCAGCCATTTTATCTGGATCATCAGACTGTCAGTCAAAGTACTGAATTCAGTTTGTGGACCGGGGTAAGACATTAGAAGGTCACTATCCTCTTCATTTGTGCTTGTAAAGTTTAAAGGCCCTGAGCAGTGTCTATGCGAGGAGCTGTTTTAACTACTTAGTTACAAGTGACACTAGAGATTACTAAAACTGGAAGAAGTTAGATGAACCAAACTTCTTTTTGTATTTTCTGTTTAGTGCCGTTGTTAGTGTTCTTGGCAGCACTTAGTAGATATTCACTTTCAGTGGTTTTTATGCTTGGTTGCACTTCCTGTCTCGTATGTTAGCATAATGATGTCATTCTCACACACCGCTGTGGGGGAGTGTGGTGCTGTGCTCTGCCCCAACCTCTGCAAGAACAGCTTTCTCGCTGTCCTTCAAGAAGACTTTGTTTCTGCTCTGATGGCTGAAATCCAGAGGGTCACGGTTTTGAGCCTCCCCTGTATGGAAATGGGGAGTGGAGTGGGAGGAAGAGGCAGCGGCAGAGGCAGCGGCAGAAGTACCTTCCTCACGCCATGTTTTGGAGGAGGCTACTTACAGGACTGTCCGTCTTCACCTACTGTGGGTGAGCAGCTGGAGCCTGCATAACTCCGTCTGTGCCTCCAAGACCCCGTACAGAGCTGTAGAAAGGAAGGAAAGGGTAGGGAAGCGGCTTATCCTTAAAGCAAACAAAGCAATGAAAAGTGGGAACGGGAGCTTCAGACATGTCCCTGCTTGCTTCCCTGGCCAGGCAGCGCTGGCCACGGGAGGAAAGCACTGACAAAGTCCCGTCTGCCCGGTGCTCTTTTCATGGACCAGCAGGATTTGTTCTCTGGTTCTCCTGCATGTCCCAAGAAGGCAGCAAGGGGGGAGCCGTTTCTCCTTAGGGATGTGGCTGCAGGAGAGGGAGGAGGATGGCTGCCAGGCGGGAGCAGGCGGCCTGGGAGCAGCCTGGGCCTGCTCCTCTTCCTGCCGTGTCAGGCCGCTCGCTTGGCGTGCACCGGGACAGGCGCTGCTGTGCAAGCAGCAATTATCCAGAAAGCTTTAAAGTGATAGAAATCAGTGTGTTTAAATGAACTTGGAAAAACTTCTGGACGACTTTGTCCCCTTAAATCTGGCTGAAAGGGGCTGTTCCAGCATGAGTCACCTGCAGCTGTAGAGGAGCCCAGGGCAGAGCCTTCCTCCCCTTGGCTGAATGGAGCTGTCAGAGTGCCCAGAGCCAGGGCAGGGAGAAAAATACCCCGATTCATTTCCTAATGAGATATGCATGGGAGAATTCCCCACGGGGCCACCGGTGGGGGTTTGTGGCTTTGTGTTTTTTAGTCACTCGGCTCCACATAAGCAACATTGTCCAGCTTTGAGCTCCCACCCGCAGGACTGCAACACCCCAAGCCCATCCCCAGGAAGCAGACAATAGTGTTGATGTGCCTGTTGCTGCAGAGGAAGTGGCTTCTGTTAGAACCAACAAGCAATCTGCCAAAGTCTGCAGTTTCAGTGGTTGCCAGGTGAAATTTGAGTTAAAATATTTAACCTTTTTGGCTTTTGTTGTACTGTTCTCTTGAGATGTTTCTCCTCCTTCCTACCATTTAAACTTCACATATGGCAGGGGTTTCTTTTCCCTCCACAAAAATTAGTACAGGCTTGTATTTAGAAAGCACAGAGTTGTTAACAGATATTCCAGTCTATTTAATAGATGAAAATATTCTCAAATGTTGCCAGTAGGTTAGCAAAACTGGGGCTAAACTGTACGCAGCTAAGGTGTTGCTCAGGGCTTTGTCGTGTCCTCTCCCATCTACCCTTGCTGCAACCAGTTTTTGATCTGAATTTGACATTGGAAATATGGCATATTAATGCAGAAAAGACAGTATGTGAAAGTCAGACTTCAGATATTTGAGGCATCAGGCGCCCTCTTGTGTTGTTTTTCTGAGAGCGTTGCAAGGCGAGCAGCTTCCCAGGAGCAGAGGGAGAGTGGAGCCTCAGCCTTGGTTTTAGTTGCAGGGAGCCTGGTCTGTGCTTGGGCACCTACATCGCAATCCAATGCGGTTCTGATGTGTAGCAGTTACTTGTTGACAGGTCCACTAGTTTCACCCTGGCTATACAATGTGACCATTCAAAATGAAGCTTTGAACACAAGAAAGTGACTTACATCTTCCAAAAGACAAAAATAAGATTTTTAGTTTCACTCAAAAGTAGCAATGTTCACTAAGTATTACGTTTCTCTTATGGGCTAGATTTTAAGTTGAATTTCAGACTTCACTTACTGTTAATAATATGATGCGAGTTTAGATTTTTTTGTTGTTGTTGTTTAGACCATGCTGTATGTTTATAATAATTCACCTCCTTGCGCAGTGTAGTATCAGGAAAAGTGCTGCATCTGCCTGGAAGTCAAACTCTAGTTTTATTAAGGCTAGTTAATAAATACTTTTTCAGATTGGTCACTGCAAATGCTTGAAAATACCTCATTTCCCCAGATAACAGGCTATAAGTAAAAGTGCAAACTCCAGAGTAAAAGACGTAGATTGGTTTACAAAGGTAACTAAATAGCTATGGCACCTCTGAAAACATGGACTTTTGGTGGCGTGCTGCCCAAAGAAATTTCACTGGTTTTTATATTTGGAACTCAAAAGTTGTTCCAAGTACACAAATATCATATTATTTTTCAGTCTGATGCAAAGTCCCAAACTTACTGATACCTCTAAGATGCAAACACAGCTAAGCATAACTTGCGCAGTGAGCTCTTCCTCTTGCCAGTGTTTTTCTGTCTTGGCTCTTCAGGGGTTAAAGCTGTTGCTTACTTCGGGCTTATTGACCCAGAGCGGCTTTAGACTGGGCTACCTGCCATTCTGTGATGACATTTCTAGCAAAATAGCAGTTCCTATCAATGTACCTCTCAGCCTGAAAGCTCCTGAGGATTACGATTGTTTCATAGACCAGTAACTAGAATATAAAAGAAGAATGGTCGTGCTTGGCCTGGCTGAGATCCATCTAGTTGATACTGATCCTGTCTCCAGCAGACACCGTAAGTAGGAGCTGTGATAAAAGCTGAAGAACAGAACAGTATAAATGCTACTTCCTTTACTGCTCTCCCAGCCTCCAACCATTTTCACATCCTGAGCTGAATATAGGGTTTGTGCATTTAGCAAACCTTGACAGATTTAGTTTCCAAGATTGTCCAGTCTTTCACTGAGCTACTATTAAACTGTAGCCATTCACAGCATCCTTTTTGTGATCTCTATTGACCACTGAGCTGAAACCATGGGGGACTTCTATCATAACCCCAGTATCTCACTTCTGAATGCTAAAGGTCAGCTCTGACCACATATATGAGCACGTATATGTGATGTTAGAATTGCTTTTCTAACTGTGTGTAATTTTACATTTCTCTATGTGGAATTCTATCTGCCATTTTATTGCCCACTAACTGATTTCTTTTGTGCAGTCTGTCACCTCTCATTTTCGCTATCCTCCATAATTTCTGTCATCAGTAAACTCTTATCATATTCTTGTTCCCCCCCTTTTCCAGGTACACTGAACCAGACAGCTCCATGTCCGATCTCTAGAGAACTGTACTGATGAACTTGGTCCACTGTGAGCACTCACCATCTTGTCTCCTGTTTCCCATCTTTTAACGATTACTTACCCCGGAAGGACTTTCCCTCTGAAGCCGTGGCTGCTTGGCTTCCTGAAAAGCCTTGTTGAGGAAAGCTTTCTGGAAACTCAGATACACTTACCAACCAAACCATCCTCATCCTTGTCACTGCTGAGCCCTTCTAAGAAGTTTGATAGGTGATTGATGCAGATTTCCATTTATAAAAAAACACATCTGCTGAGCACTTCCAAAGTGTATCACGTTTATCTGCTTAATAATTCTATTCCTTATTATAGTTTCTACTGCTTGCTCATCAGTGAAGCTTTATACAGAGTAATGGCTCTGCTGATAATGATATGATTTTGGCAGTGTGACTACGTTTTGTAGTACTTCTTGAAGTTCTCTCTAGAATGTCACAAAAATGCCAGTGTGTTGTGTCTGTAGAGGGCAACTAATATCTGTGAAGTATTTTCAAACAGAAAGAAAATGCTGTGGAAGTGCACATAATTAATGTTGCTATGTAAGTTTAATGGGAATTACCACTCGTCACAGCAACAGAGTGGATACAAGAAAGTGGATGAAATCAGGTTTTTATACATATTTTGCAGTTATTACGAGTTCTTTGCCTGTACCTGACGGCATACTTGAATTTTACCCAGGAAAGACTAGAAATTCCTTTAGCACACAGGCAGAATTTTTCAGGGTCTGAGCTGAAAACTTCCCACACTTGAGAGCAGGAGCAGTTTCAGGGGATCGGATGTAAGGGTTGTTTCCATCAGAGCAGGTCCAACTTTTGGAAGTTTTCAGTCTGTTCTGGGGACCATCTGTCATGAGTGGTTAGCTACTTTGTTCAGTATGAGGGACCATCTCATGACCATACCTGATACTATGTGAAAAATAATCCAGACAGACATTTGGGAATCTGCAGAGTGCTAGACAGGGGTGTGAAAAGTGCCTTTTCTTTGTGTGAAGAGGATGGGGAAAGGCTCCAGGCAGAGATGAAGAAAGAAACAGTTTTTCTGAGTAGTTGGGTCTTCAGCAAAGTACTGGGTTAAGCTCTTTGAAAGGCCGCACAACTTCACTTGTGTGGTTTGCATAGCTGAAATAGCTAATGTAAATGAATTCAGAGATAACTCTCCTTAGCAAAATCAGCCATTCCCGAGCACAGAATGTTGTCATTAATAATTTGAGCAAAGTGTGTGGTCGTTGTTGTTCTTTACTTAAACCTATGTACTTTAAAATATCAACACAAGGCTCCTTGTGGCTGCACAGTTTAACCTCAGTGTTTGAAAACCTGACAGTGCCAGTTCTGATGCAGCTGCTGGTAAAAGATTATTTGAAGATTTACTCCTAAATTATCCAATGAAAGAATGCAAAATGTGAGAAGGGGAAAAAAAAAAACACCTCAAACAAATCCAGCAACTTGGGAGTAAATTGTCCTCTTCGTTTTACTAAGCATCTGAATAACTCCTCATGAATAATGCAGTAACAGTTTCCAGAAGACTGGCAGTTATACTGTAATGTTTTGATAAAACAAAGAAATGCACATATTAGCGTAGGCCTGTTAGGACTGTGGATTGAAATGTGTGCACTGAGCATGTATGAGAGCTGACATTGCAGAGGTAGAAGGGCAACACGTACTTTGCAAAAGGCTGAATCCAAATTGATGCTTTGCAGCCCATTCGTCTGCTGTTTCACAGTAAGTACGTGTGTATGCTTTTCCCTAAAATACACAGTAGTAAGCAGGACATACTTAAAAAGTAAAGTATCTTGCATTTACAGGAAGAATGGAGGTAGCAGGTAAGAGTGTGTATGTAGATACTGCCTGCAGAGCTGCTGGCTCGTGACTAGTAGCTTGTGCATCCATCCTTACTCAGCATCGCAGCAGTTAACTCCCGCCTTTTAAAAAAATGAATTGTTTAAATCCATATAAAATACTTTCCTAGACGTGTCTAAGGGCCAACTCTGAGCTCTTGACTATTGCCACATTCTGCTCTTGCGTGCAAGATTATCTTTCCAGATAAGCGTGAATAGAGTTCAAATGAATCTATCAATAATCAGTGGAAAGGATGTCATAATGCAAAGTCTGATACTATAAAAAAAAAAAAAATACAAGTCCTTGAAAACATGTTTGGAAAGGAACTGCCGTATTCTTAACATAGCTGTAGATCTGCCAGCAACAGCTCATGAAGAGGTGTGGGAATTAGCAGAGTAGACTCCCTGCTGGCAGGGAGAGCCAGGAGGCTGTGTGCTACCAATAGAAGACTGGCTTCTCTTTTTTAAATCGCTTTGGGTAAAGGGAGGTAAATTACTGTTCTTTGCTGATGAAAAACATTGTGAGGCAAAGTCAAATTTGAGAAGAAAAAAATAATTGTTCACTGGAAATAAATTCTTTAACGTCAAATGCCATACTGTGTCATGTGAGATTTGTGATTTCTTTTAGTTTGTCATAATCTCTAGATTCATCACAGTAAATACAGCTAAGAGAAGAAGATACATGAACTGGGAAGTGGGGAAGGGAAGAGATGGCTGAAGATGAAACGCACATTTTTAATTAATTGCTAATTCTCTGATTTGGATCTGCTTATAATGAAGTTGAACTATTTTCAATTGAATTTTTCTTTGTAGCATTTGCTGCAATGCAGAATATGTGTGGTACCATGCTGAGTCTAAGGAAAGGGCAAAAGTAAGTACTGCCTTGTCCTGTGAATGCCACAGTCCCTATCAGGGCTCACATGACTATTAACAGGCACTTTTCCCAAAATATATATTTTTTTAAAGCATCAGTTATTTGAAACTTAGAGTTATCTGTAATGGTGCCCTCTGGTGACTCCAAAAATTTTTACACTAGAATGAAATAAAAACAAAGATGAAATATGGCCTGCTACTGTGAAAGTACCCTGGCAAGTTGGACTATTCATTAAAGATTCATGAACAGATTGGAGCTCCTAGAGCTCAACCAGGCAATATACACAAGCCATACACACACAGAAGTCCAGGACTAACTGCAAGTGTTGTGGGAGCAGAGCTATAATGAGGAAGACCGTCTCTCACCTTACCATGCAAGTAATCTCTTGTACATTCACAATAGAAAAATCTGACTTCTGACACTGCAAAAATATTTTTCTAGTGCCTAGAGAAAAGAAAAGATGAAACAACAAAATCTTTTGCTGAGTTTGTCTTGATGTGGGGAATATGGAGGGTGGTAATTGATTATATGAAACCTTAGAAATAAACCAGCTGTGCAAAAGAATGTCTTTAGTATATTCTACAGTTAGCATGGCTGCCACACAGTCTCTGGAAAGCTGATCTCCTCAGTGTGCTGTTTCCTCTCCTGGATATTGCTTTTTATATGCACAATCTGTCTGCAGCATCTAACGTCTCTACGTTTACTGCCCATCATTTCCCACCATACTGACATACATGACCTTTTCCATTGCACTGACTCTAGTGCTCACGTGGGTCTTACTCTGTTCTGGTTGAAAAGGAGTCTTTTATTTGCAGGGCTGTGCTATTTTACAGCCAGATCCATGGTCTTATAAACACCAGAGCTGACAGAAGCAAGTAAGTACACGTTGCTGGTGATGGATAAAATAGGTGTGGATATCCCTTTCAGTATCACTTCTGTTTTAAATCATGACTACAAAGCTATGTCCTAATCAATACAGGTGCAACACTGGTGAGGTAATGAGAGTATTACGCTCTGAGGCAATTAGCCCAACAAAACCATCCACAAGCAGATACAAGTAAGATAACGGATAGGGGGTAAAAGAAAAAAAAGAAAAACTCACACCTGTAAATAACTTTGTATGAAGTGTGAACTGTTATCTAATGATTTAGTCATTATTTACTGAATTTCCAAATTTGGCACGTACTTCCAATAACTATATCAGGCTGAGTAACTCTTCTGCTTTTAAGCACTATTTCCCCACACCATGCTTGGGAGAGGCCGTGTCTCTTCTAATTCATGTCCTTTGCAAAACAGCCCGTTAGGCACAGTGTAGATCAGCTGGCTTTTATGCATATATCCTCTAAGGAAAACTAAAGGAGTAAACAAAGTATTTGTTTTGACAAGATGCCTACTTAGATCATGAATGTTAAGATCAGGAGGTACGAGTATGATTTTATTCTCACTTCCTGAATAATACAATTTGTAGAACCTTCTCCACTAACAACTTCTTTAAGTCAGTAATTTCCCTTTCAACTACGTTCTGTATTTTAGGAAAATACCTAGTCTTGATTTTATAGGATGTTTAGTGTCTATGGAAGAGTTTGTGCTATCATTTTGAGGCCTAATAATACCTCAGGGAAGGATGGTTTTTCTATACTAGCGTTTGCAGCATTTCAGTGTTTGTGTTTTGTGGTCACGCAGTGCTTCCTCCTGGCCTGAACAGTTAGCTGAGTTCTTCTAGGAGGAGAATGAACCCATTGATAAATTCATACATCTTTAGTGCAGCACCACATCTCTGAACGTTGCAGTAATTTTCTCTGTGACCATGCTTACCTTCCATTTCTAGCTAAACTGGTGCTTCAAAGAGCCTCTGCTTCCTTCCTGGTTGAAATTGGAGCTGCTTGCTCTGTGTGCTGGCCTGCTGATTTTTTTCACAAAGGCTCATGTAGCTCAAACAGTTGTTTCCAAGCTCCTGCTACCATTGCAAATCCATGTCCTACCTGGAATACTTGGACAGCAACTTCTGCTGTGCCCAGCTGTCTTCCTCTGTAAAGGAACATAATTGCTCTTCTATTTAGCCTGAACGACGAGTAGCTGTCAGGCTCCCTGCCCTGTGCTTCATCAGCCTGTGACTGATCAAAGATGCGTGTGATGTCCTGTGCTTCCCACGGTCCGACAGCCTTTGGGTTTATAAAAACAGCAGTGGAAGGAGACATGGGTTTTGGTATGGTTGCATGACTGGTTGTAGAATACTGTCCATTCATACACGTCTTCTCAGCTGTACAGGACATCTGCTATGCAGTCTACTATCACAACACAAGGAATGCGTAAAACAGAGCTGATTTGATTATCATGCCCATTAAATGGTCTTTGCTTTCGTTTTTCCAGCTTTCTCCATCCGTGATAAGTTATTGTGGCTTAGTAACTGGACTAAGACCTAGGAAAGAAACATGTATTCTGTAAGGATTTGGGGGACAGCTCTGAAGCTCGTAAGCATTTGGATATAAATGTGCTTCTTTCCATATCCTATGCAAAGAGAACCGGAATGCAGCATTTTCAGGATTAGGCCTTTAGGGAAACTAGTATAGGTATATTGCTGGTATATAGATATCTCCTTGGGGGGGAGGCTGCTGAAGGGAGATTTTTGCCTCTGTTATGAATCAGATAATTTGCCCTCTTAACCTGTTCTGAAAATTGTTCAAGTTTGTCTTTATTGTGTCAGTTTCCCCCTTACTGTTACTTGCCTGCTCTGCCTGTGGCTTGTATTTCTATGCTTGCTCACAGCAGAGTTGGGTCATTTTTCACAGCGGCTTCCAGCATGCTGGAGGAGTTTCTTACACCAGTGAAAGAGCTGCTACTACAGATCATCATCCTGGGCAAGAGTGGCAGTAACTTACCCTAGGAGAGATCATGAAAATACCTCAGCTGAAATTGCTGTGAAAATCAGGTCAACACAATGCACTACTTTCTGTGCCCTGTTATGGTAGATCTAGGAACTTTGAACATGAAGGTGTTGACTACAATAGAGGGGCTTTAGAAATACAGAGAACTGTGCAGAGCTACAGAGAAATTTTACACCCCAGGTGGGTGGAGAATTATCCTTACATCTCGTCAATGAGAGGGAGTCTCCAGTCAGACAGCTCTGCCACTGACATGCTGGGACAAATGACTCAGCTCTGCAGTGGAGAAGGTCCCCAGTGCTGCTTTCCTGGAAGCACCTTCACCTGGAGGTTTCTCATTCAGGAATTAATTTGCTTATGAAAACACATGGGTTCACAGAGCCTGGGGTGACAGCTGCAGGCAGATTGCTCTCACGGGGATGAGGATTCACAGCTGTAAGCAAGCCTAATTAAGACCTTTGATGAATTTTCCAGTAATTGCCAGGATCTATGAAGTAAATAAAGGCTAGTTGTTCTCAGTCCTGAGAGTTGCAGAAGTTTGTAATCATCCTATCTTATCAGGAATGAAACACATGAGACATATTAAAGGAGGCTGCAGTTGCCATTCACTGGTGATTTGTTACAAATAAAAGCTTTCAGAAATAGCACAAGATGGGTCTGGCAGCAGTCAACTGACCTGTAATTTTAAGATTGGGGGAATCATTAGAAAAAGGAAGCAGAGCGTAGCAGAACTCTCAGCCTGGTAATTCCCATGAGCTTAGCTGGAACTTGAGCTACTATCACGAGTGAGACCCTGAGTATCTGTATCTCCTGAACTGTACAGGTTTGTGCTGAAAGTCAACCTCCTGGGAAAAGTGAAGACATGCATATTTCTGACAGAATAGTGTTAAACTAATAAACAAATAGTTTATTAGTTTTTTCCAGGACATCAGCCTTATCACTAGCACTGAAACGAAGGTCTACTTACTATTTATAGACATTATCTCTTAGCTTCTTATTTTATTTAAGGCTAATTTGGCAGGAGAAAGCAATCATTGCAGGGGGTGGCTCGGTAATGTAGATAGTGGGGCAAAATCCTTAACTCCCGTAAACAAATTTTGCCCAATTCTGGCAGCACAAACCAGTTTTAAGCCTCGTTTGAAGCGGCTAGTGTTCCTAGAAGTCCTCCAATTGCATATAGTGGTGGACTGAAAAAAAAAAAAAAGGCCCCATCGCAACAGGTACCTGCTAGCAGGAGCTCAGCTGGCAAGCATTATGTAGGAGAAGCAATCTGTAGTCAGCACCTGGAAGCTGACTTTCCATGCAGAACAGGAAATTGTTGAGCATCTGGAGTATCTGCTTTATTTGTTGTCAGCTTTTCAATCTCCTGAACGAGATAATACAAATACGGTGACACATGGAGTCTGTGGGTCCCTGCGCTGGCACTGTGAACACTGTTCTGCACAGGAGAGGGTGGAGAATCAGAGTAATTAAAGCATCTCAGTGTGTAGCCAGATGTGTAAGATTAAAATTTTAGCCTCTCACAAATCCAGCTGAAAGAGGTCTTTTGGGATTAGTTAAGTCCAAGGTTAAGTCCAAGGAAGCCAGGTGGTATATTAATCTCTTCCCTCCAGGATGGGGTTAACTGCAGAAATGGAAGTTCTCAGCCATGTTCACCTGATAAACTACTCCAATCTAGCAAACCTTTGAACTCTTCTGCTTGGATTTGTTCAAAATCCTATGTTGGTATAAAAAAATAGGTCTGATCTGGGATCTGATCTGTATCCTTAGGGAGCTGCTTTACTTCCCAGGATTGGCTCTCTTACAGTAATACTTTCAACATGTCAACAGTTTCAGAGTGAAGCACAAACCCAACGTCACTTGCTAGTTGTGTGACTGTAAAGGCATATTCTTCCTTCCTGGCTCTGACACGTATACCTTGGGGAGTATCTGGTTTATGCATATGGTAAGATATCAGCATGCATTGATTAAGTATATTCAAAAAGGGGGTTTCAATTGCTATTGCATAAGGAAAAATGTCAGCTTGTCCTCTTGAAATATCCCGGCACTGTTTGGAATGCAAGAATTATTTATCAGGGAGACTTTAAAGTAGGATGAAAGTAAGAAATCCTATGAGAAGAAGTTCTGTTTGTTTCCTATGCTTTCTCCACCCTTCCCTCACCCTCGACTGTTCCATATGGTTAGAAGGAAAATAATTTCCAAACCCTTTCAATGTAAAATATCATCAGATGGAGCGAAAGGAAAGCTGAACTTGCCCCTGAAGCATTCCCAGGCTGGAATGTTTCAGATGCTCCAGCCCCAGAGCTTTGGGTACAGGAAAAGTATGAGTAGCAAGATGTCCATGCTGTTTATGGAAGGGTGGATCACAGTGTGTCTCATGCCTTGGGCGCTGTAGGGAACTATCTGGCAGAGCAGAAGTCACCCTGCAATGTGATGATGTGGGGACTTTGATGGCAATACCAACTCACAGACTTTCTTGTTCTCTGTCCCTCCTTACCCGTTTCCATGCCATGGGGCACCATACTTGTGGCTGGATGAACGCAATTCTCTACAAATGGCACTGAAGACCAGAACACTTGGGGAGGCAGGGTGGGGTTGTCCTTTAAAGCCAGAGAAACCCAACACTGATCTGATTTACAGCACGACCCCACAAGTGCTGGTATGCAGGTGATTGACGTCACCCACCAGTGGTGTGGTAAATGGTGTGCTTGCCTAGTGTGCTGAATAAGGTCCTCAGTGTTAGCCTCTAGATATGCTGTGGAAGGCTCTGCTCCAGCTCCAGCTCCATCAAATCAAGACCTGTGAGACTGAATGAAGATGACCTCTGGCACATTGTTTGCTCTGAGTGATTGCAGAAAACTGCAGGGCGCATGGACAAGACCAGGAGAGGAGTGCCTAGCTGTGAAGTGTGCTGGGCCTCACCTGCATTCAGTGCTATCAAGACCAAGGTGCTTGTATTAGGATTCCTGGGGAGATATAATATCATAAAATTTAGTGCCTCTGTGCTTCAGAGCAGCTGAGGGGACTTAGGGGAATTTTAGATGTAGGTAATAATTTGTTGTCTGAACTCCACCCAAGCTGCCCAATGGATGTAATATGTCACCTCTTCTATCGGAATAACGCTGTCACAATGCTGCATTCAGTAACGGGACTTTGAGGAGAGTTTAAATTCAACAAAGATGGACATATAGTCTACTAAAAAGCTCTAAATTTCTCTGTTCATACTGGACAAGAGAGGACGCACAAACCATTTCAGGGACTGTAAGACGAGGTGAGATAGAACTACCTCAAGTTTTGTAACACAAATCTGTATTTCTAACAGTTTGCTAAAAAGAAAAGTTAAGCTTTTTCTCTTACTCTAACAAGTCAACTGTGAGTAAAAGCAATTACCTCAAAGCTTCTATTTCTGTGACATCTATCATTAAAAAGAAAATGAGAGAAACTGCATGCCAACATTTGTTATAATTTCATTAGGATCCAGGTAGATCTAATTTATATGGGGGTTCTGTTTCCAAGATGAGGAGCAAATGAATCTCATCTGACAGACAATTGAGTTATAAAGGCTTCGCATGAGAACTGTGCTCCAACAGAATGTAAACAAGACACATTGTTTAATAAGGTCAGACATACAATAAGGAGCTAAATTATGGCGGGGCTCATCAGCCAGCAACACATATAGCTAGACCTTCTCAAATGGTGCAAGTTCGCATGAAGTAAAGCTAAAGGTTTAAATTAACCCTAGTGTTTTGCTCTCTGGGCAATCAAAACTAGGAGTTAGAGGAAATAAGCTTATAAACCACAGAAGTAATACAACTCTGTGCAGTGAGTTACAAAGACTTGAATTTCTCTCAAAGACTTACAGATTTTTAAGGTGTTAAATACCACCGTAATTATGAAATCTTCCATGAAAACCCCAGGGAAACAAACGATAGCATAAATGCAACATTTAAGACTTAAAATTTATGCTCTGGGAACTGACAGAAACCACACAAGCAGAAGATTCATGTAGCAAAATGGTGAAAGGGCAACCCTGCTAAACGCCTTGTGGAAAGTGCTAAGCAAACTGGAATAGTTCCAAAATATGTAGGTCGGATTGCTCTTCACAATGCTGGGACTTACTCCATTATTGTCCAAGTGGCTCAGCTGACATTGTCCACAATATACTAGACATATTTTGTTGTCAATACATTTTGCCCTGGCCTTTCCTCTCCATGGCTACATGACCTTAATTCACCTAAATTTCTAAAATGGTGGAGTCAGGTGGTTCTGATAACAGCAATGCACTTTCCATATCCAAACATGATGTAGACTCATCTGCATATTCAGGAGGGCAGTGTGTCATCGCCTTGTATCAACATTTTCTTTGTTAATCTACTGCCAAGAGAAAGATACTGCCTTCCCTGATAATGGATCGAGCTCTTTATCTTCTGTATGTGACACTGCCAGTTGCTAAATGACCTTGAAACTGATTCCCAAACACAGAAAAGCACCCATTTGAAGCCATGATGCTTAATTAAATCAATCAATGAATCCTGCTTGCCCCATCTGTGGCAGAGCAAATGGACTTTTTGAGTTCAAAAATGGATTAGGGCTGAATGCGTTTTGTGCAGAAAAAACCACCAGGTTTCTACATCTGTATCTAGCATCTGTATGTGGCAGGATGATGACCCCCGATGCTGTAGCTCTTTGTGATAGAAAACAGGCTGTTCTTCCACCTTTTTGTCTAGAATATTGTTTGCCTCAAATATTAGATCAATATTTGTTCAATCAATTCACAGGGGTTCCTGTAATCTCAGATGGAGACTAAAATCCAACCCAATACATGGGATTGCAGTATCTTGTTTTTAGAGCAGACAGTACCAGCTGTTTCAGAAGAATGTTTAAGAAGCTCCTTAGAGGACAAATATGAAATCATCTTGAATTCTGCCTCTGAGCATTTAATGAGGGCCTGGGCTCTGAAGCACAGTGGTTTATATCTCTAGCAATTCTTCAATCCTGTTTCAAAAATGTCAAACATCCTCATTAGCCATTTACCTATCTAGTAATGTTTTGGATGCTAAATCTCAAGAATACCTATTGTCAAGGAGTTAGGTTAGCTAAAGGTGTCACCCTCCTCTGCTCTTCCAAACCTGCCATTTGCAATTGGCTTGCCTTCAATTTCACTGATTTTTCCCTTATTATTCTGTCATACTATCCTGGTTTCAGCTGGGATGGAGTTAATTTTTTTCCTAGTAGCCACTCTGTTTTGGATTTAGTACGAGAATAGTGTTGATAACACATATTGTTTTAGTTGTAGCTAGGTAATGCTTATATTAAGTCAAGGACTTTTTCAGCTTCTCATAGAAGCTGAGAGGGAGCATAGACAGGACAAGCTGGCCAAAGGAATATTCCATACTATACCACGCTCAGTATATAAGTGAGAGTTGGCTGTGAGGACAGGAATCCATGATCACTGCTCGGGACAGGCTGCGCACTCAATCATCTGGTGATGAGCAATTGTATTGCATTACTCATTTTGTATATTATCTTCTCTTCCATTACTGTTCTATTAAACTGTCTTTACCTCAACCCACGAGGTTTCCGTTTTTCCGATTCTCCTCCCCTATCCCCACTGCGGGGGGAAGGGCGTCAGTGAATGGCAGTGTGGTCCTGGCTGCCGCTTGGGGTTAAACCACGACACATACCAAGATACGTGCTGCAACTCCTAAGCACTTTCCAGCTTCCAGTTCTAGCTTTTTACTCCCCACAGTAAATGAGATGCGTGTGTGCTAAACGTCCCCCCCTCCCTGTCCCCTGGCTCCCCAGGCACGTTGGCCAGAAGGGAGGTGCCTCGGCAAGGTACCATGCAGGTCAGAGCATGTATTTCCCCTAAGTCTGGGCACAGGTCTGGTGCCATTTCTCTGTATTCTGTTTAGATAAAATTCTCTGTATAGCATTGTACTTTAACATATAATTCCCTTTTTTGTCTCCATTTTAACCAACTAATTCATTCTCATATAAATACCTTACTATGCTATTTAAGATGAAGCAAAACATACTATTGCTCTTTATTAAGTCTCCTTATGCACACTGGATATCCTATAATGCCAAAACAGCTGCTCTTTTATGTTGGATGAGGGCCATAGGTCCTAAAAAACTATGTAGGCACCTAATTCCTTTAAGAAATCAGTGGGATTTAGGCATAAAAATAGCTCCTAAAGTACTTGACCCCTTTTATAAATGCAAGCCAAAGCATCTCCTTTCTACACAAAGTGTCCTGAAACTTGGTTGTGGATTTGCAAGACAAAACAGGACAAGCTCTGTGCTTCACAAGGGTTCCAGTTCCTGGCAGGGATAAGGAAGAGGCCCTCTTTGGGGCTAGCAGCCAGGACGAGACGGGACACGACAGCTAACAGGGAAAGAAACCTATAAATTGAACTCCACTAGTCCTAGCAAGGCAAATTATAGGGACTAAGGGGATTACGTGGGGCTGCAGAAGGAAAAAGAGAGGCTGAATTTTGAGTTGTGGGAAGGAATTAAAAAAAAAGTATAAAAATCTCTATTTTATAGGGCACTGGCACAAAATAACTATTGGACCCCAGGCAAACACATTTCATACTACTCATCAACTGACAGCATGTCATAACCAGACCAGAACACAACTATAAATAACAGTAGGAAGCCTACCTACGTTACGCCAAGACAGTGAATCAGCATTAGTCATTGGGTGCTTTTTTTTTAAACTGGGGGTTTTGCCCAAATCCTACTGAAAATCATTCCCCCCCGAATTACCAGGGCATATTTGGTTTATATATATGTTTTCTCAGATTTCGTGCCATCAGTTTGCCTGCCCACAGCATTTAACAAACGTCTTAGCATCCTTATTAAAAATTAAACCTGTTTATTAAAATAACTTTCCTCAGAAGTTTTTGAGAAAAATGTCTCTGCCCTATGCAAAGCGCAATTAGCACACGGGATGGAAAGCTGTGTGGAGACAAGGGAGAACTTGGGCTGTTTCAGTGACCTCAATTCCCTTCTTCTTTATACCTGTATAATCACCAGTATACAGAAAGGATGTTTAATACTGATATGGCAGCATCTTTTAGTATTAAAAGTATGATGTATGCGAGACAGTGAAGACTCAGCCCTTCATACATTCTTTGACTATTTTTTTAATTTCAGTCTTTTAAAGCACTTCTTTTAAAATTTATAATAACTGATTAAATAGCTATCAATAAATTTAATAATGTAACCCATTGTTAAGTTTAAGCATTTCAGTTTCTAAGCATTCAGTGCTTTGAACGTATGTGGTACCATTTGGAGTAAAATAGAAATAGCTTGTGTAGAGGATTTTGCTAGAAGACCCATCAACCAACACTTGTGTCTTATTTCAAGGGATTAATCATGCCTCAATTAAAAACAGACTTTCCTAATGGGTAACTGCTTTATGCAGGTTTGATGCTGTCTCTTCTGAAAGCAAAGTTACACGTGTGTGAAGCTACCCGAGGGATGGAGCAGTGCCCAGAGGGAACACAGGGCACTCTCTGATCTGCTGTGGCAGGTCTGTGTTCCCAGGGAATTGTTTCTGGAGAAACAAAACAAGGTGTAGGTTAATAACATACTTTATTGGTCAGATGCACACCTCTTTTGTCCCAAATGTGGAGAGAGCCAGGTGAGCTGTTCTATATGTAAAAAATTATCTTATGTGAAGGCAAGGTTGGTCACACTGATTGATTAAATTGGATTTTTTAAGACCCAGGTTGATATGAGAAATCCACAAATAACATACCTCTGTGGGAATGTTTTCTCCATGTCAAGGACAGTGAGCTGACAGGGTCACCTCCCACTGAACTTGGGGTCAAACCTCATCTCTGTAGGCTGCACAGTCCAGTAGGGAGGTAAATTTGGGTGGACAATTGTCCTGTATCAACACTAGTAAGCTAAACAGCATCAGGGAGCTTTCCTGGGGAGTGGAGCTAAGCCATCTATACCAGCACAGTGGATCCTGGACTGGTTTTGGCTTGAGGCAAACGTGGTCTCTCAAACACGCCCAGCTAAGATTTGGGAATCAGCAGTGGAAGCGTGGGTGAAGCCATGCTGCTTTGGAGGCTGACTTCAACAGTAAGGTTGCCAGAGAATGGTCTCATACAAGTTTAATAAGTTAAATTTAATTTGTATACATGGAGCTGTGGAGTGTGGGTGAATTCTCGGAGGGACGGGGCATGCAGCTGCCTTGGCTCTCCTCCTACCCATGGGGATTCAGATCTTCTTGGAGTTCATGGATGCTCTGCTGCTGCATGGGAGCAGTGTCTCCCACCCCCAAACACCTCTCCAGGTCCTAGTTATTTCGGTGTAGTGTGGTAGCAAAGGAGGAGATGTGAGGAAGCAGGGTGACCATTGCAGGAGTTGTATCGATATCCAAACACATCAGCGTTGCCCTGCAGTGCTGGGTTGCTGCAGGAGGCCCCTGCTACAGATCAGCTTCTGGGAGGGAAGGGAAACCTTTCCAAAAGGAGCAGGGCCTCGTGTAGAGACTTGCTGCCCTGTGTCTATCTGCTGGTGGGGACAAGCTGTACGCCAGACATCAACAGCTGATGAAAGCCACTCATTAGGCATAGTTCTGTGTTCCTGGCAGGCAATGGGGTAGCTACGTTTCAGCTTTTATTGATAAACCCATCACTATGGACCCGCACAGGCTGACAGGATGGGAAAGATGGTGGTACCTATAGCTGCACGGCCTACGTAAGCACATGAACTGTTTGCCAGGGGCAAAACCCCATCTGCCTCCCTCAGCTGCAGCTTTGCAGCAGCTGTTTTGAGACAGGACTAAGAAGTCTGCTGAGGACCAGCATCTCTTGTGTAAACAAACACACTGGCAGGCAAGCACTGGGGCCCCACCAGAAAACAAGATGATTGGAAAGATAAGGTACCAGCATAGTCTTGAAAGAGCTGGGTTTGCTAAGAATGAGCAGCTTCATTAAGGAGGTTTTGTGGGTTAAAACATGTTTGAGCTGGTAAAAATAAATGAGGGGTGGGCCCTGATGCCCAGGCAAACACCTGAAATGGCTGCGCTCCTAAGGCAAGATCTTGGAGCTGATGGGAGCTCCTATGGTGCGAAGCTGCTGAGCAGAAAGCAGAAATTGCTAAAATGCTTTAATTAAACCACAGAGGGGAGCGGGAGAAGGCAGATGTTTCTTGGGAAGGAGAGCATATCATGCTGGTTCCTTGCAGGACCCAACCGCAGCACATCAGAGAGCGGTGGTTCCTTCAGATGGGAGCTCTTATCCAAGTGCCAGCCCTTGGCGCCTTCCTGCAAAGAAGAATAAAAATGCAAAGGTGTTAAAAAAAACATTCCCCAGAGGAATGAAGTTGGAGGACTGGTTGCTGCCCACTTGCCATGGCAGCCCCTGTTTCTGCTGGGGCAGGAGCCCGGCCTGGCTGGGGGGTGTCCCCACTGTCTCCAGGCCCCGCTCTCTGTCGAGCATTTTTGATGAGCTTAATTTTTTCATAAGTGCTAAATTGATTTAAAGGGAGCATCAAGGAGGCACAAAGAGCAAACAAGTTCTCGGCAGAAATCCTGTGAGCTCCCGCTCAACTGTGCATTTTTAACCATTCCCCACAGTGGGCAAAAGGGGCGCCAGGAGGTGCAAGAATGGGATTTTCAGAGCTAAGTATTTACTGGTTTATAGACTTTCAGTTATTTCAGCCTGGCAGGTTTGATAACGAAACCTGGAGCTTTGGTGAAAGCAGTTAGCACGACTTCTATGTGGTATTACTGAGTACTTGTGCCATTATTTATTTCCCGTAAAGCAACAAACTACTAGAGAGGGGTTTATGTTTTCTGTCTGTAGATTATTTGTGTCAGGGTGGATGTCATCACCAGGAGGATGACAAGTAGGAGTGGCAACACTATAAAGACTTTCCCTGTGACAGTACAAGAACATGCACTTCTCCCCATCTTGTCCACTTTCTGGTACATCTTCCCTTGCTTTTATTCTGTGGTATTAATAATGGTGATGATCCTGAGAACCAGGTTTGTACTGGTATTAGCCCTGGCCTGGGAGGACCCCGGGAAGGGGACATGAGTGCCCTGGGTTAATGCCATGCTGGGTAGGCAAGGGGACAGACCACGGGGCGGCTTCGTGCATCATCCCTCGCAGGGTGACAGTGGGTGGAGGTATCCATGTTGATCAATATTGAAGAAGACCAGGGAAGAAGTAGCAAAGGTTGCGTTTCCCTCTGCTTGCAAGTAGGTTTCCTTTTTCCAGTTTATGTCTCTTCCTGCCAGGCATGAAATCGAACCCCTTTGTATGCAGGAATAATTCAGTCCACCTTGAACCAGTTCCCGTCCGCTCTGAAAATGAAACCTGAGAAGTACTAAAAATAATCAGTAACAGGGCAAGAAATAAATAATCCACCACTTTGTCCAGGGAGAAATGCTTTCTGACTTGGTCATCAGCAAGTAATTATCCTTGCTGGAACTGGCGAAGAGGTTATTGTAGCTGGAGTGCATAGCTGACCCTGTCTTGGGGAAAATGGTGGGCTGGGATACATTTTGAGGTCCTTGGCAGGTATGATATTAAGAATAATGCTACAGAAACTGTTTAGGACGCCTCTCCTTTCAGCGGGGAACAACTGATAATTTGGCTTTTTTTTGGAACTCCTGAACGTTTGGACACTTCACAAGTTTTTGAAGCCAGTGTTCAATTGTTACAACTTTTGGAAGTGTTGTGAATGACAAAGACCAACAATTGGAGGATGAATGGGAAACGTACTTTCCAAAAGGCTTTACAGAATCACAGAATCACAGAATTATCAGAGTTGGAAGGGACCTCTAGAGATCATCTAGTCCAACTCTCCTGCTAAAGCAGGATTGCCTAGAGCACATTTCTCAGGACTGCATCCAGGCGGGTCTTGAAAATCTCCAGGGAAGGGGACTCCACAACCTCCCTGGGCAGCCTGTTCCAGTGCTCTGTCACCCGAACCGTAAAGAACTGTTTCCGTGTATTTGAACGGAACTTCCTGTGTTCTAACTTGTGCCCATTGCCCCTCGTCCTGTCACTTGGAACCAATGAAAAGAGCCTGGCTCCATCCTTCTTCAACCCACCCTTTAGATACTTGTATGCCATAATCAGGTCTCCCCTCAGCCTTCTCTTCTCCAGGCTAAAGAGTCCCAGCTCTCTCAGCCTTTCCTCATAAGGGAGGTGCTCCAAGCCCTTAATCATCTTAGTTGCCCTAGTTTAGTCTAAACAAATACTTAAAATCTGTGAGTACCAGTACAGCCAAGAAATGAAATAGAAAGGAAAATTTTACACACAAAATACTGTGCAGCTTGATATTGGAAAAAACTGGTGCACTTGAGAATGAGCAAAACCATCTGAAACAAACAGGTTATTCCGTTGAAAGAATACCTAAATTCTTTTGTAATGGAATAAAGACACTTTAGGTCTTGGGGAAATTATCTGAACTAATATGAACCACCAAAGACATCCCAAGGATGGGATGCAGGGGAAAAAAAAAAACAAACAACTAGGGCAGCTCAGGACACTTTTAAAGTGAAAGCACCAGTGAAGCCAAGATTCCCACAGGCAGCACTGACCCTACAGTCAGTTTCAACACTTATACTTACGGCTTTAATTCCAGAGTTTCTTGAAGCTTGAGCAGACTCAGTGGCAAAAAAAAAGAAAAGTATTTTCTGCACTCCTCCCCTGAGGAGGGACTGAACCTCAGCTGGGCTAATTCTTTGCAGCTGCCCGGGCAGAAAGCCAGACTTCGGGTGGTGGGTTATGGGCAGAACAGGAGAAGGAGTTCTGGCATCCTCACAAACAGGACACCCTTGGGCAGGGGAAAGCCCAGAAAATAGTGCCCAATACTGCTCTCCCACATGGGCTTTGTAAGAGCCAAGATAAGGAGCATCCAGTGAGGCGATAGAACATAGTGGTGGGACTGCAAGAGCCAGGCCATGGGGAGGGAGAAGGGGATGTGGCTCAAGTCTGCCCGCTTCACCCAGGACACATGGTTTTACGTATCTTACATAGGAGCAGAAAGTAGGGCACGTGCACAGTAAAAGTAATGCAGAGGTTAAAAGCCTCTTTTGCTCCATAGTCCTGCTGTTCTACGTCATCCCTCTGTCGTCCCTGCCTCATGCGGACTAATCCTCTAATCCTCAGCCGTTTGAGTTCTCCTCTCTGTAATTTTATTTTTTCTGTTTGAAAGTAGTTGGAATCCTTCCGATTTCTTTGCTTTATTATTATATTTCTCTTCAAACAAATGCTGTCTGATAGAGTCAGTATTTGGCACAGCACCTTCCCTTCCCCTAACAGATTCTGTCTTTCTATGGTATAGACCCTCTACTTTTGCACATCTGGTTGGGTGTCGGAGCTTACGTGAAATCTAACACAGCTGAAAACTTCTTGTCCATCTCATTCACTTCTGCACATCAAGAAATTATCTTTGTTCATCAGCACAATGCATATATCTAACCGAATCACTTAATTTTTTTTCTGAATGCTATCTTCAGTTTTGTTTCCCAAATGTGTACAGGGCACCATCAATCAGATAGGATAAATTCAGAATATTTGACATCTGGGGCTTTCAAATGAAAATAGCAAGCTAATAGTAATGTCATCCTTAAAAGCTATGGTTCTTCCCCAAAATGTTGTATCTAAAAATATCCCAAGCTGAGATCATTATTTCTACTCAGTGCTGTTGTGAGTCACATAAAACATCCAGGAAATCTGAACAGGTATATGAAATGTAGAGTATTTAGAAAAGATTGAGCAAAAATGTATTATCCATCTCAGCTGCCCTAGAGCTGCTGGTCTGCTTCAGTTTACTGGGATTCGGCTGAGACAACCCATCTCCCATTCTTTTATGTAATTGTGGTGGCAGCAGATGAGTGACAGTAGCTCAGACCACTGCCAGGGATGCTGGTCAGTGCTGGCCGGTACCCAAACCCATCCCCGGCGCAGGCGGGCTCCCTGTGCAGGGGGCCGGGTCTGTACAGCAGGAAGGAGCTGTTGTTTCCTGCTCACTTTGCAAGCTGTTGTTCAGTTTAAAATGTGAGGCCGAAAAGGGAGAGATTGGGAGAGCAAAAGTCTGGTTGGAAAGTTTCAAGTGCCTTCATGTTCTCATTGCTTATGAAGGAATAAGCTTGCCCTTGTCAAACAAGTGACCTGGAGATTTATGTTTGCAGCATCAGGACTGCCTGTCAGCAGTCAAAGTCTAAGTGTTATTTCTTAAATGGAAGCAAAAGGCCATCCTCCTCCTGCAGGGAGGGTCAGCAGTCCCTTCTGCCTCCTGCAGTGGGGCACCTGCTGGTCGGGCAGGGCTGTGGTGAGTTGGGGGAGGTGAGGTCTGCGGGCTCTGGCCGAGGGCCGCAGGGTGAGAAGGACTTCACTGGGCTGCCAAAATCTGGGTCTGATAAAACAGCCCAACCCATCCTGTAAAGACTTGTGCTGAAAAATCTTGAAATAATCACAGAGGAAATGACGGGAACTCGGGCCTCCCTTCCCGCCCAAGCCAGGCGCTCCCCAGCTCTTTTCCCGCCCTAGCCTCTGGACACGCCAGTGTCCCAGGGGAATGGACAGGGCTCCAGCGGCAGGATGGACGGCGAGGGCAGGCTGAGGTGGCAGGGAGGAGGGATTGCTGCGCTCAGCTCCTTGTAGGAGTATGGGGTAGTTCAGTAGGAGTATGTAGGGTCAAGTTCAGAGATTGCAGCAGCAGGAGAGGGAGGAACAGTGATTCCTCTGGCTGTAGTGACATTTCACTTATTTATACCAGCTGCAAACCTTATCTGGAGTCTTGAGAGACTTTAGTGGGGCTCTCCTTATTTGCATTTACAAAGGCATTCAATTAACAGGAGTGCTGCATGCTGACATGCCTGCTTTATGAGGGGGCAGGGCTGAACAGGTTAAAAATATATAGGACTTTGGATTATATTACTTCCTATGAAACAGTTTCCAGCTCTGCCGTCTCAGTCCATGTATCTCCTCCCTTATCAGTGGATTAGATATAAAGAAACCACTCTCACTGTTTTTATCAAGAAGGTGAGGCTGTTGTGTTTGATTTTTTTACCTTGTGGTTTGTAATGTGTCAGTTCCTGGTGAGACATAGTCTGATTCTGGCATTGGTTTGGTGCCTTTGTAAATTGCTGAGCATCACAAGAGGGTAATAAGGAATATGCTGCACGTGTTCTACCTGACCTCCCTCCTCTCTGTCTTACTTGGGTGCCCCCAAATGTTATTTTGTGTGCCATATTCCTCTATTACACATATTTTCTTCAATGCTGTTTTTTTCTGGTATGCACTAATGTACTCCTGTCCTATGGCAGCTACAGAGGAGCAGTGTGTCAGCAGGCTGCAACGTGCCTCCGTGTGCACGCAGTGGTCATCGGTCTGCAGGTACAGTCCTGGGCTGGGGAAGTGATGCTCTTGGGAGCTGTGTTCCTAACTCCCTTAGATTGACCTGAAAAAAACCCCAAAGCAACCTTTAATTTGTGGAATTGTACAGACCGGTAACAGCAGAACACAAGTGGCAAACCTGAGAAAACAAGCTGTCCTCAGCAGAGATGTTGCAAGATTTGGTGGCCGGTAGGGTCCCCGCTCCTCCAGGCTTCCTTCTGGATGTTGCTGCCACCATCTACCTCTTGGTCAGCTTCACAGGTGGTCACCCCTCATCCTAGGTGGTGGCAGCAGTCAGCAGGACATTTCCTGTACCTTTGCACAGCTCTGAGATTCATAAAGCTGCTCCAGGCTCCAGAGGAAGCGTGTGAAGCCTGTTCAGCCTGCACAGAGAAGCTGACGTTGCTCCAGGGCAGGGAAGGGATGTAGAAACCACCAAGTGGTCTGGCCATCCATGGGAAGATTCACAGAAAGAAAGAAGCGAGCAGGCTTCGCCCTGTTCTTTGGGCATCTGCAGTTGCTCTGAGGCTGTAAACCACTCGTGGCAGGAACTGTCATCTCCTATCAGGCACAGTGGGTGGTGTAGGCCACATAAAATACATAGAAATCCCAGTCCAGCCCAGACTGTAAAACTGGCTTAAAGTGAAAACAGATTCGGGCACTTCTCGGGCTGCGGGCAGACATCAGCTCTGGAATATGGCAGCTCCCTCTGGGCCTCTGTCAGCGGGTCGTCCTCACTGCCTCGACGGAGCATGCTGCTTCCTCCCATCCTGTGGCACGGCTCCCCGGTTTTGTTCATTCGGGGGCTGGCTGGGGATGAGCGAGCGGCAGCCGCTGGGTCGGAGCGCGTTGACCTCCAGCAGGGCAGTGACAGCTGGGGCGGGAATGGAAACCTCCGCCTGGCACCGCTCCCCGCGGAGCGCCGCCCCCCATCTGCTGCATTTTCGGTTGGTGCCCAACGAAGACGTGAGTGACCCCTCCTCAGCTGTTCGTCGCAGCTGCGATGCCAGGGATGCCCTCAGATCTGCTGTCAGGTCAGGGCAGGCACTGCGGGGACTCGCTAATCCCCTCCAGGAAAGTTCCTGCGGCTTATTTCAAATACCCAGTTTAAACTGGTTAATCTGAGCGGGTCAGTCTGTCTGGCGGGGCCGGCAGCGCGCTGACACATGCGCTGCTGTGGGTGAAGGTCGGCGGCCGCTCCGGGGCAGTGACTAAGAGCGGCTGGTTCTGCCACTTCCCAGCCAGACCTCCGCCTGCAGCCCTGAAAGGCAAATCCTGTGCAGTTCTGGGCCGTTTCCCATGCAGGTTTTAGTGCTTTTTGTCTTTCCTTAGTTTGACACAGGACTTCTGTTTTTTCCCTGGTGAGCCTAGTAAAAGCTAGGAGGATATTAATCTTAAAATTCCCCTTCATATCTGATTATACACCTGGGTAACAAAGTAATTTTTCCTAAAGAAGCAGATGGGGTGAAAATGTGGCTGTTTCCAAATTCCACAGCACAACTAACAGACACCATTTTAACCATGACCTGTGTTTCGCTGTAGCCTGGTTTATTGTGCTCGGGAGAAATTTCAGGAAGTTGTGCAGAGCAAAAGGGTGTAGCGTGGCTTTTCATTGTTTTCACTGCTCCTACGCTTATATGATGCAGGAAAGCAAGGGGAAAATATCCTTTTGCTGGGACTCACTCCCATGTTTCTCGTGAACCTGGAGTTCAGTCGAGCATCGATAAAAAGGAAGATGAGGGAGCACAGACTGCATGGAGGGAAAGACGGTGCTCGGTGCACTGTGCATGTTTCACACTTGGCCAAAGTTTGGTTACTTCTCCTGACTCAATAGCATTTAAGTAATCTCGCTAGCATCTATACATAAATAACTTTCCATGGCAAACAACATCAACTTTGAATCTGCAACTTTTGCTCAGGAAGATTCAGCTAGAACTGGCTTTATTTTTGTATAAACCTGATGACTTTTTTTTTCAGTCATGTAATGTTAATTACCCTACATTCACATAACACGTTTTATGTCGGCTGAAAGCCAGACCACTTTGTGAGCTTTTTGGAAGGCACTGGTAAATGAACTCTGAATAGTCCCCATCTTTCAGTTTAAGTTGCTTTTCCCCAGCTGTGACTCCTCTCCTCCTTCCTAACTCCTCTGCTGATGTTAATGCTCTAAGAGAAGTCATTAGACCAACCCCCAGGGCCAGGTCCTGGGTGTGTACTCATCTTAATTGCCAATTCCTGACAATTATACGTAAGTAAGTAGCAAGCTCCCTCCTGTGAGCCCTGTGATGGGCTCAGCCAGCCCTGGCAGCGAGGTGGAGGGAAGAGGTAAGAGCTTCCTTGAACAGCAGCAGGCAGGTTTGCTAAAGCCTGTCTGTCAGGGCTGTTGGGGTTTTACGTGCGGCAATAACACAGCCTCCGTACACGTACCGTTTTACTCAGAAATGCCTCGATCAAGGCCAAACGTTGCTTTGCTGAAGAAGACAGGCAGATCTTGATTCGAAACTTGAAATGGAGGCAGCTCGCCATGTACTAACAATGAATGACCCTCCTACTTACACATTTTTGTCATATTTCTCTGTCTGAATAGCTTCAACTTCCAAATGTGTGGAAGGCTTTGTTGTCAGATTAAAAACCTCTGTAGTCAAAGTCATCTCTCTTCCCTTTCATGAGAAGCATTTACAGCTGACTCATCGGCGTCTGACTCACCTGATGCAACAACGCATTGCTTTCAAGGGCAGTCCTGAGTCAGGTAAAGGTAGGAAATTTGGGAAGCTGCAGGCAGGTGTATGGCTGCAGGTGGTGGTGTCCTAAGTGAAAGTGCCCTTTGCATAGATAAACGACTGATCCTGCTGTGTCTAGGGAGCATTAGGCACATCCAGCACGTCCCACGGAGGTGGCCAGAGATGTCCAGTGCAGTCTGTGCGTATTGGATAGTCTTAGTGGTCACACAGAGGTGGAATTCACAGCATGTGTCCTTCAAGTCTGATACACCTGGGGTGGACCTCCTGTGCAAGTGGTGGATGGGTTGTTCAGACTATGCACAGTAAATGTGTGTCATCATGGGATCAGGATGCACCAGATTTACCCTGCACACACAGTCATGGTGTAGGTTTCTTGAACATAATATGTCAATCTACTGCAGGCTTCCCTTTCAGTCACCTTATGTTGGTGCTCCCCAATGTATTTTGGCACTGGTAATCATACGGCCACGGAGTGGGTTGAACCAGCTCAGTGGTGCAGCTGACTGTGCAGATACACAAGCACTAGTACTGACACAGGAGAGGTGATGGGAGCAGGCAGGAGAGGGCAGGACTGCTCCTCTTGACAGCAGCACATACTTAGATTGACATAGGCAACCATGACGTTGTACTCTCAGTGATTTGTCTGGGATCACGTTTGATCTGGGCACGTTGGACAGCCCAGGCAAAATTATGGCTGGGGCTCAGGCTTTGATGAAGCTGCTGAAAATGTGAGACCAGTGGGCAAATTCCTCTGCTTTCGTCTCATAAAGAGGATGCAACTGAGGTACTGCGACAACTGGTAGTTCTGATGGAGCTAGCCTGGCCACAGGATGTACTAATCTCTGCATACCACAAGAAAGAACCAGGACCACCAAGACCCCATGGCTGGGCATACGCAGAGACAGAAATTGCACCTGGTTTGAGTAATGCATCTGCTTATTTTCTCCTAGTTAAAACTACTGACCAGTCCCAAGAACAGGATCATATTGATCTTTCACAGCTGTAGCATATTAGGTAAATGTTTTTTTCCAGTAGTGTGTCTGCCACAGTCCTCCTTAACTCAGGTGGTGAAGTCCTGGGTCTTGGTGCTCAAGCCCTATTGATTCTCTGTCCCTTCCTTCTGTGATGACCCCCAAATCTTCACAAAACAGCAGCATATCAGTGCCTTTGACTGGGCCTTCACTTGCCGTTGACTGGCTTTGGGGGCTTGGAGGTACCATTTGGCTTCTCATCTAGCTACCACAATCTGCAAACAATTAGTCTTGGTCTGGACTGTACAGGGACTTTGTTCTACTCTGTCTTCACAAATACTTCTCCTCCCTTGACCTTTTGGAATGATCATTCAGTCTGTAAAGTTTCCCTTTGCTTCGTGTTGTATTCAATAAATTCCTTTGCTTAAAAAGTCTCTTGTTGATACTAACCATCTGGCATCTGGGGGAAAGGAGAAGACAAAGGAAAGACAACAAGTTGAGTGCTCGATTGCAGGTCAAATGCCTCATCTGTAAAATCCTAATGTAGAAACATGCTGAAAAAGCAGGGAACAGGAGTAAGAACTGGCAAAACTTCTGCTTCAGGCTGCTGTTTGCTGGCGCAGTGCCCAGCAGGCACTGCATCGGGCAGCTCAGGCTGGGAGCTTGTTTTCACTGCTGTGTGCTACTTCATTTTCTGGCCTGGGACGACATCTGGCTGGAATGTTCTTTTCCACACTCCAGGAAGAGTGCTCTTTTTAGCTGGTTACTGCAGTCCTTGGCATTAAAATATAGTGAATCAGACTACAAAGTAGCATGAGATTGGCTTAAAAATAATGAGGTTTAAGTACAGTTGATCTTTGAGTTAATTTTGTTTGCCTTCTGGCTTAGAAACCTTTAGAATATGTGATGTGCATATTTTCCTGCTTTTCATCATGACTGTGAGTGCTCAGAAGTCACTTTAAAAATGAAAAAAAACCCAACCCAATAACAAAAATGACAAAAGCAACAAAACAAACAGAATACATCCTTACCTTTTTATTGAGAAGTCAAGAATAAATTATTTGGGCTTTCAGAATAACACCAATTATCAGAAACTCTCAATAAAATATAGGATAATTGGCAATATTCTTGCTAAGAAAGTAGAAGGGAGATAGTGGGACAAGAAAATCGGAGAAACAGGAAAGAAGACTTATTACCTTCAAGAGATTAAGAGATTACTTAAGTCCAGGAAGAAACGGGCTCTGATGGTGTAATGTTCCTCCACCAGCAGAGAAGAGGTTCTAGATGAACAGAATTCGTGGTCTGGAAACAGACACCAGAGGCTGTTACACTGCCATGCAGTGTATGTGCTCCCACGTCCACCAAGTTGCATCGAAGCACAAGGACCTAGTGCTTGGCTTCTTTCACAGCATTTGGGATTTCAACATGTCGTGGTTTAACTCCAGCCAGCAACTAGGACCATGCAGTGTGGTTCACTCGCTGTCCCCCCGTTCCCCCTGCAGTGGGCTAGGGAGAAGAGGGAGAAAAAGAAAAAAACCCCAAACTCGTGGGTTGAGATAAAGACAGTTTAATAGAACAGTAATGGAAGATAAAATGGCAATAATAATAATGGTAAAGGAATATACAAAATCAGTCATGCAATGCAATTGCTCACCACCCCGTGAACGATTGTCCAGCCCGTCCCATGTAGAGATCATGGATTCCTGTCCCCTAGCCAACCCCCACTTACATACTGAGCGTGACATCTATGGTATGGAATATTCCTTTGGCCAGTTTGGGTCAGTTGTTCTGTCTATGCTCCCTCTCAGCTTCTTTGGGAAGCTGAAAAAGTCCTTGACTGCTCAGCAATAACTAAAAACATTAGTATGTTATCAACATTATTCGCATTCTAAATCCAAAACACAGCACTACACCAGCTGCTAGTACGAAAATTAACTATCCCAGCTGAAACTAGGACACACCAGCAGCTTTGCATAACAACATGTCTCAGCTTTCACTGATAACCTGTTGCAAATCTTTCAATCTATCCCTGCAAAACAGAACAATTTTCACAAAACCTGGTATTTTTACACAATGTGAAAATGAGTTACTACGTGCTGGCTACTGCCTGGGCTGCAGGCATGGGTCTCGTAGCCACAGCTTAGTTCAACCTGACTCTTCTTGGCTGGGGAGTTCTGCAGAAAGCACAGCTACAAGTGTGGGGATACAGACCAATAATTTCTTTTCTGGTCTATCTACATTTATTCCTTCTCAACACAGTAATAAGCTTTCTGGGTTTCTCTCTTGCAGGTAAGTTAGACAAGCTTAGGTGAAATACGTCCCTTCCAACTGCAGCAAGAATATAATTCAGTACCAATGACAAGTTAGAACTATAAATATATTAAAACTTGACCTCTGTGCACACGCCTAAGAGTTAAAAACATACCGGAGAAAGATTGGAATGCTTTCCCTTGAGAGGGGAGCCACACACATAGCAGCTGCTCTGAAATCACATATCAGCATCTCCTGGTTGATATTTACTTCATTATTGACTCATTTATGAGGCTAATTAAGCATTGGATCAGGTTGCCCAGAAACACTGTGTACTCTTCGCCACTGATATTTTTAAGACCAGACTGGATAGAACTCTGACCTCAAGGAGCAGAAGGTTGGACTAGAGGCTTCACAAGGTCCTTCCAACATGAGGGTTCCTGCGATGCTGTGACTCCAGGGCTCTCAGGCAAGGATCTCAGGTTTGGAGATTTTTTCCTGCATTTTCCAGTCTGTAAAAGTATAGCTTGGCCTCTTCATCCCTTCATAATTCTTGTAAAAAATAAAAAAGAAACATGCCACTGAAAAGCACTAAAATGTGCTGTGTTTGTGTTTTTCATGGGTGCCGACTACAGATATTATTAATATTTTGCACTTCAACTTTGGAAGAGCCTGTAAAGGTAGAGAAGCAGCAAAAAGGGGAAAAAATATAAGCGCATATTTTATTTGGTAAGGTGACAGCTGGAGGTGTGGTCTCCCTGTTGGAACAGAAGCACAGTCCAATGACGACTGACTGGCAAACCAGAATATTGCTTGGCGTGGTAGTTCCTCAGAGCCCAACACGAGGCAGTGACTCCAATCCTGCAAAAGCAGCAGGTAGAGTCATGCTGTTGGCTTGAATACATACAATCTAATTTTATTTTACATCTGGTTTTGGAGGCCCATTGTTTTAGGCCTCTAAGAAGACTATCAGGTGCCTCGGCATGAAATGCATGGGACATATGTGTGTAGTGGTGATACTCTCCTTATAGTTTTGGGAGCCTGTCTACTAGAAACCCTGTTCAAACTCCAATGTTGGCTTTGGACTTTTCCCAGTTCCCTTCTCTGGCCTTTTCCACATCCCCAGCCTTTTCCTTCTTCAGGCAGTGCCCAAGCAGGATGGATCTGCTGCCCGTTCCTGTTCTCCAGACACTCCCTTGGAGTTATCAGGGAGTGGTAGGGGCCTGGGGACATCGCTTTGGGATTGTGGGGAGCCACACAGCCTAACAAGGGAGGAAAGGCTTGTTGCTACAGGTGTGCTTGCCACAGCATGGCGGTCTTGCTGCACCCTCACAGCACGCTTTTGCTCATGGTTAATCTCTAAATGGCTTCTAGAGTCCCTGCTTTCTTCCTCTGGGATTAGGGGCTTTAGCCACTCCCAGTCTTCAACCTGGGAATCCATAATCTAATCAGATTTTACTATGTTCAGAGCAAATGCTATCTTGGATGGCCTAAGTCTGATGTCCTGTTCCTTTAGGGACCATCAATTTTCCATGTTCTGTCACCTTTGAAGATGCTTATGAGTCTCCTATTGCATGACGATAGCTCATCAGTGCTACGTTTATTATAATCTCAGACTCATTATTTCAGCCTCATTAACCTCTGGTCTTTCAACAAGAGCAATTTGGAAGAATGCTGACCAATTATGGTTATCTTCAGGTACAGCAGTTTGACTTAAACTCCCTAACTTTTCTATCCTTTCTGATACCTGGTACTTCTGCCCTTCCATCCCTCCCTCCATCTCATGCTCCCAAATACCTCTCAGAGCCTCGATAACAGGCCTCCTGCCCACCTTATGCTGGAGCTGAGGGCAGGTCTGTAAGGCTATGGGATTTAGGAAGGACTCTCTAACACGGCAATATGGGACTCTTCAGGGCTCTCATTCGGCTCTGTCAGTCCTAATTCCTCTTATGTTATGTCTTTCTATAATTTACATTGCCCTGGGGGCGGGGCTCAACCCCTGGGCTATTTCTGTAGCTTTGTTTCTCAGAGGTCGTCTTCACCCTGGTGAGTCTTCAGGTTCCTTGAGGAGTGGGGCCCTGTGGCCAAGTTATTCTGCTCTGCAAAATGTAGACTTTCAGATATGATCGACAGGTTATTTGTTTCTTCTTGCGTAGCCAGCATGAAAGGCAGCACCTTTTCAGGTGATGGAGAGTCCTCCTGCCAGTTTCTATATGTTGAGCTGTATGATCAGTGTAGACGATCCCTTTCCCCCAAACCAGCTTTAAGCATCATGTTTTCTGGGTAAGTGATCCAATGCATTGTAGGGAAATATTGAGAGAAAGGGAGGGATAGGGAATAAAACAGTGGGAATTAACAACTCTTGGGAAAAGGGGTATGGGAATGCACTGAATCCCAAAAGGCATGTTACTGTAACAATGATTTTCAGTCTGAGGATGCACAGATGGCGTTTAGGAGATCGACAACAGATCACGTGTTGAAAACAAGATCTTATATTCTACAGGATCATGTGTGTATATGAAATTTAGAAAGGGGTCTGGAAAATTTTTAGGGATATACAAACTGGAAAAAATAGAAAGCGATTAAAAATTCTCTAATAAAGGGATTTGATTACAGTGAACTGAGAGAGAGAAGCCATATATACCATCACTGAAAACCTGAACTGAAGTCATATGCCAAGAGGGAAGACAATGTCACCATCGCCAACTTGTTCCTTGAGAGGGTAAGTAGAGGATTAGTGTCTGCTGTAACTGGGAAATGCAAAAACCTGCCCCTGGGAAGCGCTGGGCTGCATAGCTCGGCAAAATGCTTCTTAAACGTTAGGCAAAGTTCTCATCCATATTTACGGAGATGAAGCTTGTTCTTTTAAGTATTCAGAAATTCAAATAAAAATGTCAAAGTTCTCAAACTTAATAGCTGTCCAGTGCGAGTTAATACACTGACAGTTTCACCTGCTGTTTTTTGCCCTGTTTTTGGGAGGTACACGGGGTTACATGTGCACTGTTTTTGTTACCTTGATCTCTATGAATGCAAATACAAAGCCGCATTTAAGAAACTCCCGAGCGATACCCCCCCCGGAGAGGCTGGCCGTTAGATGGCAGCACAGATATACTCAATCTCCATTGCTGCCAGGTGCTGCTCTAGGAAAGTCCTTCAATTTCTTTCAGCATCCCCAAGGTATCTTGTGGCTGAGGAATATTAACAATATTTAGCAAAAAATTAATTAGAACCCGTAAATGAGGAATTTCGTATTATATTACAGCAGCTAAAATAAAATAAAAGACCCCAGTAGTAGCTGGCTGCAAGCTGGCAGTTCTTTCAGAATTTCTGAATTATTTTATTCCTTATCCTTCTGAAGCATACAGGGAATTCAGCTGTACTGAATAAACCAGCTCGTTCCTTGATGACATGTATAGCAGCTGATAGCCTAAAAGCTCTTCCAGAAAACTCATTTTGACGCCACCAACCATCTCAGCTTATTGCCTGAGGAGCATAATATTTTACTTCATTTTCAATTGCCATTTGAGAAACTCAACAAATACAGCAGGCACTTAATTGAGCCTCAGAATATTCCAGTGACACTCCAACTGACTTAATTCTATTAATGGAAAAAAAATTGAAGCAAACGGCGAGGAGAGCTAGTTTTCTTTTTCAAACTTAAATGTCTCCCACCTAGCTCATTACTAATTTTGCATTGTGTTGGCATCACTTCAGATAAAGGAGAATCAAGGTGGTAATTGCATACCCCTAAGCCTGACATTTGGGCTGACATCCTGGTGCTTTCCCTGGTATCTTGTGAGAAAGCTGTGTTTGAGAATCGTCAAAGTAATGAGGTGCCTTGTCTTCTCTATGGCAGAGCGAAACTACATTTCTGTGCTGAGAGCTGATGGGGAAATCCTGAGGCTGTGTCAACTGGTAATGTAACTGATATTCTAGAGCATCTTCTGCTGTTAAACTGTGGAAATATGTTTTTAAATATGTCTTAATCATACCCAAGAGACATCAGTCTAGTATATAGGATTTTGACAATCTTTATTTCATTTTTTTTCCCTTAAGAAATAGCAAAGTAATAGATTAATTAAAATTACTGGCAATTAATAATACACAAAACATATTCCTTATTAATAATTCTTACAGCTATACGAGGCTAATGTAACACTAACTTGCACTTGACCAAACCAGGAGTAATAATTCATATTGTTATGCTTATTTAAAACCAATTTGTGGAGGTAGTCAGCCCCAGCTCCTAGCTTTTTGGAGTGTCTTTCCTTCCAGGCTGTTTTCCCAGGGGACTGAGCTGATGTTCAAACGTGGAGGCCAGTCTCGCGCCGGTGGTCCCAGGAAGTGTTTGGCAGCAGCTATTGAAAGTGCTCCAAAATGAGAGGAGCTTTTTAGTGTCTCGTATGCAGTTAGGGGCCAGAACTCCTCTTGGGAGTTGATGAGCACTATGTGCCTGCTTATACTTTGTTCTCCAGAAATTTGTCTCTTGCACAGGCAATACTTCCCTCATCACCTTGTGAAGTGGCAAATCTATGGAACTGCCCACAGCAGTGTTACGAGACTGTCTGGAAGAAGGGAAGGGTGTATCAGTTTACTTTTTAAAATGCAAAAGGCATTTCAGAAGGCAGTATGAAGTAATGCTAAGCAAAAATTTAAGAGAGACAGATGGGTAATAGAAAGTGTCACGGCAGTATTTGATCACTGCAAGCCTTGGCTTTATTTGGCAGCATGGGACTAACGTTGCTTGATACAAAGGGAAGAGCATGAAATTTTTAAACTATATGTTCTCATTTCTGCAGAATTTTGTGTCTTCTGTTACAGTCTCTTCTCAAAACATTAATGTAAGCCAATCAGGATCACTGATCAAGGTGGAATGGCTGCAAGTATGGCTAACGTGTGCAGGCACTGCCAGCTACTCCAACAGCAGGCAAAGCCCTTCCCTGCTGTGCAGAGCTCCTTGGAAAGGAGAAATGTGTAAACCTCTAGACTTTAGCACATGGAAAAAAACTATGTTGCTTTCTGGCACTTTCTCAGAAGCTACTCAGCACTCAGCATATGGCTGGCTTTTCAATGTATAAACTAGTCAGACAAATCTGTTTGGGTTTTTTTATTATTATTTTTAATTTTTTAGTTCATTTTTTATTATTTTAATTTTTCTGTTTCTTATTCCATTTCAAATCCTCACAGAATTAGCTGAAACTACTAAAACTTTTAAATGTTTGAAGGACATCAGACTAGCAGAGCGAAAATGGACAGAAAGCTGCTGGGCTCAGCATTGCATTTTCCTACCTAGAACAAGGGAAGCTGGGCAGTGTGACCCCTTACACCAATCGAAATATGACAGAGCCCGGGAGTTTAGGAATAAACGGGGCCCAGTCACAATCATGTCTAGATCATCTCCAAACACAGATACCGCTGCATCAGCATCACGGAGGCAAATCCAGCATCTATTTGACAAGAAAGTACTTGCCTCTTGTTGGTGCAAGCTTTGGGTTGATGTACATCTGTGACATCCCCTGATGGTTGCAGGAATTTTGCCCTCAGTGTAACTTCAGGTGGTAAAATTAGGGGGAATCAGTTTCTGAGCCTTACTCTCTGCTTCAAATCACTCGCTTGAGATTTCCAATCTATTTAGGAATAACTGAAATGCATAGCCTATACAAATGAACAGGACTTCAGCATCCTACACACCTGGCAGTTCTCTATTTAACTATAACTAACTCCTAAATAATTTAAACTCTCCTTTCTATTACTGTAAACTACGTTTTATACCAAACAAAATAATCAGGAAATGTATACTGTTGCCCATATGTATGTAGTCAGGTACCAAAGGGTGGAGATGACTTACCAACAAGGTTCTTATAGTGTGTATAGAATTTGTGTGAATTTTCTTATAGAATTTTCTTATAGCGTGTATAGAATTTGACCCATGCATACAAATCCCTACACTCATTAAGGAACTACATTTTGCTCGGACTTTGTATTCCTTAGGGATCTGTGTAGGTACAGGTGTGTAGGAGCTGGCCAGGCTTGTGGTTAGGAGGAGGACAGGAATCCCGGCAACAGCAGCCATTACCACAGATGAGCTAGAGAAAAGCACTATCACACTTTATTTTAGTATGCTACAAAATTCATTGTTGAACTTTATTAGGTACTTTAATACCAAGCATACTTTAAAGTAACAAAAATTATTGTTGTTATTACTTTTTACAGAAAATCAGGTATTTCAACAGTTTTCTTTACAGTTTGTCGACTTAAAAAAAAAATTACAATTGACAAGTTACAGTGGAGTGGGATGGGAAAGTGATAACATTTAAAAAGATAAAACATACTATCCATACTGAGTCAACATTTAGTGATGTACATCCTGCTACGTCTCCCCTTCTGACTGTGTACAAGTGGTATGTTTTCATTGAGATACCCTGGCGAGTGATGACACTTTTCTTTTGCAACATTTGTGTATATTTTGAACGGGCTTTTACATTACATGGTCACCATGATGCAAAACTTAGTAGTCCATAACAAAATAATGTAATACAGAGAAACCCTGTTTCGGTGATTTCTGTTGCAGCAAAAGTGCCATGACTGCAATAGTTTGGGATAGAGGTAAACCTAAGGCGCAAATGAAGACGGTGATACAACAGCACATCCAGATAGCAAACCCTTTCACAGGCTTTTGAGGTCACAGTGTGGCTGTGAGCCAACAGGAGCAGTGAGTGAGGACAGGCTCCGCCGAGAGACGGTTTAACGGGGACTCCTGAATGAATGCACCCGGCCCTTAAGGATGTACATTTTCCAGCTGACACTGGTTGGGCTAATCATAGATTTAAAAACCTGCCTGAAGTGGGACCTTCATGAGTTTATGCAGCCTCATGTGTAAACTACTTGATTTTTACCTTCCATCCCCGTCAGGTCAGTAGCAAGTACTGGGAATATGTTTATGGTAGTTGATTGATTTGGGTCTGGTCCAGTAGAAGGTGGGGAGTTACAAGAGCAGATCCAGATTAAAACAAACTTTTCAAAAAATGCTGCCCAGATTCACACATAAATTTACTTGGCAGACATCCACATATTCAGTCTCTAAAACAAGCAGTGCCACACTGTACCTTGGTAGTTAGATAAAAGAGTTATCTAATTCCTTGCATTTATTTATTGACAGTTTGCTTAAAGATCATTTTTCATTCAAAAATAAAATCAATTTTCTGATTTTCATGCACTAAATTCTGGGATAACTTGTGTTGTGCAGCCAATAGTTAAAAAACAGTTTAACTCATGTTTTACTCATATCTTCAGTGTGTTATTTGGGATCAACATCAGCAATGACTTAACATTTTATCCATTTCCCCCAAAATCCAACGAATGAAGCAACAGGCTTAAAAAAAATCTGAAGAAATGAGTGTTGCAGTGCTCGTTTTGGGCTGGATTCAGTTGCGATGCGCAGGTGAGGGTGGAAGAAATGCAGGGAGCAGCGTGCTCCTGACTGGTCCTGTGCCAGGAGGAGACGCGTGCCATGCTGGTAGGTATCGGAGAGCAGCAGAGGAGAGGGGATCCCTGCGTCCCTCCCTTGCTCTGTGTCTGGTGCTTGGCATCCAGGCCCTTCGCTATGAGGTCTTTCTTCATACCCTGTGCCTCCCTCCCCCTGTTTTACTGCTCAGCGGCTTCTGGAAATGACGGTGCCCTTTGGGGAGCAGCCCGCTGAGCCCCTGCGGAGGGAAGCACCAGTCCCACCACTGCCCCAGGGCTCTGTGTACCCATCCCCTCGCATAGCTATTTGCAATGTGCATTTGCTTACTAGTCTTCTTAATTTATGTGTTGAGTTTAAGGCCAGAAGGGGTTGTTCGATCACCTCGCCTGATTGGCGTTAGCGTGGGCCAGAGCGCGTCACGCAGTGGTTGCGCGGCAGAACAAGGAAAAGCATGGAAATGCCCTTGCAGCGAGCAGCTGTATGCTACATTTAAGGGGTAAATTGCTTTCTCCTATTAAAAAAAGAAATCAAGTGCTTTTATTTTGTCACTTCAAATGCAAACAATTCTATGTGTCTTGGGAAATTATAGTAGTATGATATTCAGTCAGACATATCTTATAGTATATATGCTTCATAGAACTAGAATATAGGTCAGAAATAATTTTTCAGTCTTAAGTTTGTTACAGACATAGATTAATTGGAACACATATGCAGTAAAAATTGAGAAGCTTTACAGTTTTAGTCAACTTATTATACAGTGAAGTAAATGAAGTGCAGCAATGTAGCAGTAAAAGTTATGCTTTTTCCACTAGGTGATGGAAACATTCAGAGAGTCTATTTATAAATGCTAATTTAAGAGAGATGTCCTATCAACTTCTTGGCTACTGGGATAGGAATAGTCTGGAGTTAACTGCCTCTCTACTGTGAAAGGTTTTAAAGCTTTTTGCTTTCCGTCCGAATAAAAAAAATGACATTTACAAACCTCTTCAATGCATATATATTACATATGTTATCTAGCAACAACTACACCCCTTTTAATTTATTCCCCAGATGTGACTTTTCATGCATGTCTTCTGGATGCTGTATTCAGCAACAGTTTCTAATGAGCTGGTGTGTAATCCATGGTTGCATTTCTGTTCTGAAAATCACTTCCACGTCTGGCTGATCTATGTTTAGAAGGTGGCGCTTACCCATCGGGCGTTTTTGCACTCAGCAGCATTCTTCTCTGTCGGAGGCCCTTTCCCAAGCTTCTTCCCATTTTAATGTTGATGTACAAAAGCTGTTAGTCGTTTTGTTTTGTGCTCATTCTAGTGAGGATTGGCTTAGTAGGACTGTGCAAAACAGAGAGAAGAGAGAAGCTGGTTTACTGCCAACAAACATACAGACGTTCACGCTGTGCTTGGCTCGGGCTGAGCCTCTGATCGATATTCTAATACACTTCATTATTTGCATTTCCATTTATCATGAAAAACGACAAGTTTAATTTTCAGATATGACATTTGTAATCTGGAATTCTTAAAAATCAGTTTTCATCAGCTAATCGACACGGGAAGTCAAAATAATGAGATTTTTTCATCTAAAGTTTGAACAATATGAAAATAAAGTTACAATGTGTATGGGGCAAGAATGACATTTGCTAGATGAACATCATGAATCGAGTTAAAATCCTGACATTTCTGTTCTGTATCAATAACTTCTTTCACTCCCCTCAGCACACAATCCACATTTGTAAGCAAGATAAAAAAATACCTTGTGTTAAATTTCGAAGGAGCAGACCCCTATTAGGACAAAGGTGTTTTCAACCCAAACGCTCTCTTAAAAACTGATTCTTACCCACCCAACTTCCATATACTGCAAACAGAGCTGCGTATGCAGGAGGGTGGACACCGATGAGGAAAGCTTCCCCCTCCTTGCTGCAGGTGACTGCCCATAAACTGGCGCTGGAGATGGAGTGCATGGGAACAGGGGCTTAATGTGAAATTCCATTTACAGGTACCCGCATACACGCAAATATAAAAACGTGGCTGCATTTGGCCTTGAAGGGGAGGTTCTTGTGCCAAATGAGCTCTGAAAATTCACCGTTAGCTAAATTCCCCCTGCTCATTTGGGCCAAACTGTGAAGTCCTTTGCCAGGCAGCCTCCCCTCGGCCTCTTGTGAAAGGGTCACTGGTCATGGGTCCTACAAGCCCGCAGCCTGGGGAAGAGGACAGCCACCTTCATCGCAACCCCACTCCCCTCATCGTAACGCAGGGGGCTCCGCAGGAGGCTGCTGGAATGCAGAACCCGGGGGAAATCACAATTTTTGTGAACATAAAAGAAAAAGAACTGATTTCATTGTGAAATGGCAGTGAACTAAGAGTTTTAGAACTAGAAACTCTTAAAAACGTTCCTGTAAGAAGACTGAAATATTTAATATCCCCACACACGTTATGTGACGCAGCCACATTCCATTCCCCCCGAATCCTCACATGCCTTGACTCTCATGGTTTCCTTGGTCTGCTGATAATTCACCCAGGGGTGGCAGGTAGAGCGACTCCTCGGAGCAGGATGCCCAGAGCTGAGAGCTCAGGATGGTGGTACCATTGAACCGGGGGGCCCATTGGTGGCTAACCCTTCTGCCGCGGACCCCGGGTTCCTGCTTTCCCCATCAACTTCCAACAAATCCACATTTTTCAAGCAAAGTTTGGTTGGGAGGAAAATTTCTGACTCGTTGTAGCCCACACATGTAGCTCAGATATATTTTACAAAGAAAGCACTTCTAATTGATGTTGCTGAGACTAGAAAGTAGCAAGTAAGCTATGCAGGAAGTGTAAGGTGAGCTAAGGAGGGCCCTGCAAAAGACAAATGGATGTGTTTCGCTTTTGTCAGACAATGAATGTGTAATATAGTGTTTGCTGTGCTATAAACATTTTTACGATGCGAGTATGTAATGGGACTGGTACTTTCCAACTGTAAAAGAAAAATCAACATCGGTAGCAACATGAGCTTCCTTCCCCCCTTTAAAACATATTTGTGATAAATAAAATATATTATAAATGGTCGCAGTTGGGAATTTTGGTGTATTTTACTAATACGGTTATTAATGTAATTAAAATAGTAATTAATATAGGTAAGTAGAAATACTAAATAAAAGAATAGAAAGAAAAAGTGCTTGAGCCTCCAATGTGTTTATTTGTTAAGTGAGGTATTGGTTTTTTTGAGCCTTTTAAACAATCCACAGTTGATGAAACTGAAATCCACGGAAAGCCAAAGTTGCATGGTGAGGAGCATGTGCCCTGGTACTCCTATGAACAATCTAAACTGAATAGAACTGAATAAACCATTTCTTTCAATTATTTTTAATCATACTTTCATGTGCCTGTGAAGTCCTTAACAGTGCTTATTGGATTTCCAGCAGTACTCAGTTTTGGGGTTGTAACATACTAAAACCTTTATTAGTTCTTTTGACAAATTTTGCACACAGGTGTTATACACATGGAAATGAAATTTAATAAATGCCAGAGGTGCCTAGTTGATAAGGCAGAAATAAGTCATTCACATCCAATATCCCCCAGTCCACTTTGTTTCACATCATAGGCTTTTGACTCCTTGAAGTTTCTTTTCTTAGGGCTACTTACCCTTTTCTAGTGCTGTAGCCTAGAAATGAGTTAATGAAAGCAGTCTTCATGAAAGCCATATTACCCAAACCACCTAGGTGTTCTGCTGTTAAATTCTCTATTTAAAGTCTTGAAAGGCTGCCTGTTAGGCTGACATCCTCACAACGTGGTCATTATTCATATTTGAGCTGTTCAATTAGGGCAGTTACTTCTGTTGACTGCAGAGCTGGGGTACAGTCACCCTGGGAGGGATTTGCAGCATTTTAGTGTTTATGTACACTTTCAGAGAGAGGCCAGTGGTATTTCTTTGTTTTGAAGATGAATCACGGGGAGATTTCCAGGTTGCTCCCTGCCAAGGTATAAAGCATGTACCGCATGTCAGAGAGTCCCTTACATGCTGTTACTGTAAAGGCAGGCAGATGGACAGTAAATATACAGAGAAAGGCAGACCTTCTAGGTCTGAATATATATTCTCTCCAACAATCTTAACACTTTGCACCATTAATTGTCACCAGCCATATTAATACCATTTTCTTTACCATTTATTTGACTGGTGTCTAGAAAATAACAACTTCCCAAGAGTTAATCTTTTATTGCTGTCTCCAAACACACAAAATTACTGAGCTAAATAGCAACTGGAATTCACGGTCACACCAAAATTGGTGCTATTCCAAAACCACATCAGCTGGCAGAAGCCCATGGGCTGATGAAGCACCAGAGATTTCCTCTCAGCACCTCCACAGTATTCCTCTAGCCTAGAGAGCGACATTATCTCTCTTGAATGCCGGCGCTGTGTTTGGTGTACGGGAGGAGATGATGAAGGAGGAGAGAAACATTTCTGCTGAAGGTCTGCAATTGAAAACAGACATGCTGAGGTACCTTGGACAACACTGCTGCCCGGGCAGTAGGCCAAAAAAAATTTGAACAAGTTCAGTTTTAATGAAGTGCTTGGAGTTCTCACCTTTCTGCTTATGATTTTGGGTCAGCTCCTCGTAACCACAGGTAGATGGTTTTGTTGTTTACATGAGGGTTGGTGCAATGCTAAGTGTGTTAAAACTCCACTTGTAGCTAATGCACCCCAAAATTCAAATAGCAACATGCATTCAGGGCCTGGGCAATATCCAGATGCGTGTAATTAAAAGGCATGAAAGGCAGGGAGATGCCCAGCTGCACAGGGCAGCCGGTGTCTCATCTCCTCTCATTTCTTTGGAGATACTCCCTTTAAAATACATAACAAAACCTATTTCAGTGGCGTCAGAGAAGGATTTTGTTTTCCATGTGATGAGAGAGGAATAATGTGTATTCCCATTTGCCTGCCTGCTGCGGATGCCTTTTCCCTCTTGACGCACTGAGCATCCTTTGTCCTGGTCTCACTGGGGGCGCTTATGCATTGCCCGGAGAGCCACCCCAGGGCAAATATTGTGCTCTCAATAAACAGCCAGGCACCAACTCAGCTCCTCTCCAAACTCATAAGAGCCATAGAATCATAGAATCATTTAGGTTGGAAAAGACCTTTAAGATCATAGAGTCCAACCTTTAACTTAGCACTGCCAAGTCCAGCGCTAAACCATGTCCCTCAGCACCACAAGCTGAAACTCTAGCATGTGTTTTGGAGATGCTGTCCGCAGATGGTCCTGGAAATAGCTGTGTGGCCAGGAGGTGAACTCTGGTGTCTACCCCTGCACTGCAATTTAGACACAGTAAGGAGGGAACAAGGCTGCCTTGTGCAGATGGAAGGAAGAACGGACCGAAATTCCCCAACCATTTTTCTGGCAGCCCTCTTTCAGTGTTTCACTGTTCAGCACCTTCTCAACAAAACATGATAAATGGACCCGTCCACACCAGAGCTGCCTAAGCGCGGTTCCTCCTCCTCCTGGCAAACCAGCAGGCAGGATCTGGCAGCTGCCTCCTCTGCCATCACTCACAGCTACTGAAGCCTACCTGAGAGGGCAGGGGTTAAAGAGAGCGCACAGCAAAGCTTGAGGGAGTTACTAAAACTTTTACAAAATTTTGGGGTTGAAATTGGGTGATGGTTTTATCTGTAAAGCATTAGAGGAGAAGCTCATCTCAGCAGAAGGGCGTGTGAGCTGGCTCTTTTGCTGTAGTACTTCCTTGCAACAAAAATAGAAATGAATCACATAAATTTACCCATTCGGTATGCAACCCCTGTGGAACCACAGCTGAGTGGAATGGTAGGACTTATTCGACCTGCTGGGCAGCATTTTGTGCACCCTGTTAGCGGCAGCAGCTGAACTCCAGGGCACAGGCTGTAGGAAATGTTGCTGGGGCTGTAGGAAATGGTTTCAAGAGCATTCAATAATTTTCTAAATGTCCATCGAAAGGAGGCCCAGGCTGTTTTGCAGGCAGAAGGCTCAGTTCATGGCTGCACAAGGGCATTTGTAGCATCTGAGAGGACGGTTTCAGGGCCGCAGGGGTGACGATGGTCGGAGTTAACCACTGAACAGACAGAATGCATCTTACTAGACATCCTTTTCCAAGAAGAAACAAAAATGGCTGAAGAATCCAGTCAGATCAATTTTGCCATGTTGCTGTGTGTGGAGTATCCGTGTATGACATGTAGCTGAACAGACCTTTGCCATCAACAACTCATATACTGTCATTCGCAAGAAAAAAACCCAGCGCGGTGGCGGACCTAAAGCTACACCCCTTGCATACTTAATGCTGCCAGTGACTGCCCTGGTGGCCAGGTCCTGCCCTTCCCTGCCAGACTCTGGCCAATTCTTGTCGTTTTAAAACCCAGTTTATTCTTACATTGCTTTTCCCTCCTTTTTTCTGACACGCGGCAGGAGGCTGTCAGTTCAGAGGCCGTTTGGTTGCAGGCGGTGTGCTGCAGGGGGAGAAGAGCGACACGGCAGGGAAACACTATTTTCTGCGTTCTTTTCTTTTATTTCTCCAGACAGAATGTTTTTTGAAGCTGTTATGACAGTAAGCGAAAGTCTCCAGAGAAAATTGATGTTGTCGAGACAAATTAATTAAAAAAAAATAAAAGATCGAGCAATTAAGTCTGACCACCTTATGCCAAAGTCTGAAGGGAGGCATATATTGGGAAATTAAATCTGGAGCATCAGGACGGTCTCCCTGTTTGTGGTCTTGATTTCTCCAGGTTCATATTCTTTTCCAGATGGAAATTTTGCAAAAGATGAGGAGCTTTTTTGGGAAGAGAGAGAAGATGAAGAGTGGGCTTGGAGGTGCGTCTCCCCTAACATCAGCTGTCTCAGAGTGAGGCATTGGGTGTTAGGCTCTGGCAGTCCCTGGAGAGGGACAGGGCCCTCCTGAGGTGACTCATTTCATGCTGGGACAGTTCCCAGAGCGGATGAGCATCCGTTGGCTCCCACAGCACTGTAGACCATTGGATGAGACTGGAGACCTAAGTCTGAGATGGACAAAGTGAGGTGTGTGAGTCCTGGACTTAAAATTAATCTGCACAGAATGCTTAAGAGCATGCCTGGAGACACAAAGAGAGGAGCTACTGCCCACGCACAGAAGATAATCTTCAGCCCGAAATATCAAATTATTAGGCAGTTGTGGATTAGTTGTTTGTAACAGGCTGTCAAAGATCTCATCTAAGCACAGCTTGAGGACAGGTATTTTTAGCCCTGTCGGGGTGTGCAGTTGTGTACTAGGACAGCCTTCGTGTGGGAGAACATGACTTTGCAGAAGGTGGGTCCAAGATTTCGCCCCCAGCCCAGGAGGGCTCAGTAAGATAAGCTCCACAGCTTAAGGGCTGAGCGGCCTGGGTGTAGAGATACAAGGAGCAGGCCAGAAGGTGGGAAGGCACGAGCCAAGCTACAGATGGCTCAGCTGCTCTTGTCAGCTAGCCATGCCTGGCTGGGCAGGTGAATTTTGAGTGGAAATCCTGAGAAACAGGGTTAGAGCAGCTTAAAGAAGGCCCCTCATCAGCGCCTGACAATTTTCTTATTTCCAAAGGGTTCTCCTTCAACTACACCTAAATATAACCCGGTGGCAGTGAAAGGCTCCAAAACCCTGAATATGGGCAGGCTTCAAGCTTCCCTGCCACCCTGCCTAATCCCTGGCTTGGGTGGCTTTCCTCTGGTTTGAATGCAGCTCCAAGAATACAACATATGCTTATGTGTCGGTGAGAAAGACAGGAGGAGAGCGACAGGCAGAGGGAAGAGAGACCTATCCAAGGATGGAGAAAGTCATAGCTGTCATCCCTGTCATCTGCTGGCACCAGTCTGGGCTGATGGGAACAGGGCTCTCTCGGGTGATGGCTCTGCTACCCGCACCTCGCTACCAACTGCTTTCGGGTCCCTCAGCTGGACAGCTTGGTGCTGCACGGCCGTACCTCCCGAGCAGGCACGGCTGCTCCTCTGCTACCGTCACACACAGTGCAGCGTACCCTGAACAAGAGAGGAGGTTGTGTGTCCACTCAAGGTGGGTACCGAAACACTGAGATGTAGTGATCAGATCCCACTGAACAGTGGGCAGCGTTTTCCTCCATTTCAATATTTGCTCTGTGCCTGTCAAGAAAAGGAAGATTTTCATCATAATGAACAAACACTGCAAAAAGCCTTCTATTCTTTCTCCCAAAGAGTTTTCTTTTTCTGTGGAGCATCACAGAGATGCTCCTTCCTCTGGTGGTTCCTTTCCAGAAGGCTCATCAATTTGTCTTTTGTACTTGGTGATATTTCTGGCAAGTTTGGGATGGGAGTCACGTCTCAAGACAGGTTTGCTGGCATGGGAGATCTAGTATGTTTTTGGAAGGACTGGAGAGAGGCTGAAATGCTTTCATCAATAATGTCTTTCACGTGAAGTAGCTTCCTGCTCCGCAGAGTTGTAGGCTTGAGTCAAGCAAAATCAGTTACTTGTTGTTTATCTGTTTTTATTTCCTCTGTGTGGTTTGCTGCAGTCTTTCTTTACCCAGATGGTCAAATAAATTGCTGTCACTAAACAGGAGTCCCTGAACAGTGATTCCTAAACTCTTCCTGTCCTTTAACAGCTTAATGAGAAAATATTTTACTTTCTTTATATTCTGCACATTTGCCGGAGTTGTTTTTCAGTTTCTTCCCTGGAACCCAGAGGATCTGTAGGTAGTTTTGTTTGTTTCGCCAGCCCTCAAGCTGCGTGATCAGACTGCTCAGGAAGCTCTGCATCGTCTTTATTTAAAAACTGTTACGGACTTTCATCTATAGTTGTTTACTGAGAGGCCCTTTGAGGATCCAGCCATGTCAGTGGAGATACCTCCCTAAGGTCCTGGGCAGATCGGCCAGAAAATATTTGGGTTGTCATTGTATACTCTTACGTTTTTTCATTTTGTTAATAACAGTTTATATCTAGCTTTATATCTTCCAGGAGTTTTCTTGTGCTGTGTTGGGTCACGTTAGGAGTTGACATTGGCGTATCTTCGGTGCGGGAAAACAAATCTTATTGGCATTGATACAAAACTCTACTTGGCCAGGCTCGGCCGTCAGGGAGGGCAGAAGGCAGTGCCCAGGGCCAGCGCGGGCTGCGGGGGGCTATCAGAGAGCCCCAGCTCGGGAAGGGCCGGTCACCGATTTAAGCGTGGTGCTCAGGCTTCACCTTGGTTTGAGCATTTCTGTGCAGCAGAGGGAGAGTAGGAGTTTGGCCCTGGGAGGAAGCCAAGATACTGAAGCAGATTCTTGAAGGTGCCAGCCAGGATCTCTGCACAAGGAAACCGCTACGATGGGGCTTATTTTAGTGGTGTGAATGAACCAGAGCTCTGCTCTTTCTTCAACAGACTGTATTTCTCCAAATGATTTCCCAATTCATATAATGAGTTTTTCCTCCTAACAGAAAGCAGCAGGGCCATGTCAGTTCTCTGGCCATTCTGGCATGTTAAAATGACATTTCTGTGAATGAAATTTCCTGAAATAATTTGCTGATTTTTAATTATAACATAAGAATTAAAACATCTGTAAGAAGCTCAGTTTAAGCATTTCAGAAAACGTAGTAAAAAATATCAATGCTGGTGAATCTTAAATGCTGCAGAATAATAAAAACTTTTAAACTTTCTTTTCTTTGTGTGAAATGAATTTCCCTGTTCTTTGGCCAGTGCCAAAACTGTGTGACCTGGGAGCATGGCACAAACCCCACCTGCTTCCCTGTTGTGCCAAGGCACATCCAGGGGTTTCCAAAAGTTTTCCAAACTTTCTCTTTGTGCTGGTGGGAAGAGAAAATTCGATGAGTGGGGTGGGCTGGGGCTGGGAGCGGGGGTCTCTCTGCCAGGGCTCACCGCGGAGGGGAAGGGTCCCACAGCTGGAGGGCTTCTCAGAGCACCTCTGGGCCAGGGGCTTGCCAAGGCTGTGGGTCCTTCACCCTGAGCACACACTCCTCTCAGAGTGGTTGGCTGCTTTAATGTTGGGTCTCAATCAAAACCTGCTAATGAGCTGTGAACATTGATCCCATTTCTGCCTCTGAGAAAGACACAGGTGCCAAGTTACATGTTTATGGGAAACAGAAAGATAACGATCTGGAGAAGCTTTAGTCTGAGTTTTCAAAACTGTGTCTTAATGATCAGCTTACCTGAGCACAGGAATATTAATTAACTGGCTATATGTTCTCCAGGCAAATATGATAATTTCCGAAGCTTACATGTCAAACTAATGAAAAAATCTCTCTGGGGTTAGGTTATATTCAGCTAGAGCAGAGGCTGGATTTCGGAGATGGCAAAGCCAAGGTCTAAAGACAGGGCGAGGTTTTTGGTGAACACCATCCATCATGGAAACCTGTCTGATGTGCAGCAAAGAGCACGTTGGATGCTTATGGTCCTGAAGGAATCGTTTCAGTCATCTTCTCTTTCCAGCTGTCCTGCAGGGTTGCTGCAAAAGTGATTTATGCAGTCTTTCGACAATATATAAGGGTTTATTATTGCTATTAATTTATATTATTCCCTTAAACATTTTTCTGAGTTGCTGTAGGAGTGTTAAGTGCACTCTTGCAAAAGAAAAAGAGGAGATTCCTTCCCTGAAGAGCTTTCAGCACAGAAGGCAGACTGTGATTAGCAGTGCAGAGAAAAAAAACAACAAACCAACACCTTCACAGAGAAGGAAGGGGAGGGCTGTGTTAGGAAACTGCCAGCTGAAAGGCATGCAGGAAGGTGGGCTGGTTTGCAATAGCCCTGAATGACAGGTGTGGTACACTGTCCCGCTCGTGCCCCTTCTCCTCTGGGTCTGGGTCAGAACAGGAAGGTGGCAACCCGGCATATCCAGCAAGCCCTGCAGTTTTAGGCATATGAGGCTTAGCAACTGCTGCACATAAGAAATGGCAATGGCAGTGAAAACAGCATTGCTCCCAGCATTGCCTTCCTCCCGTCTGTGGGAGGTGGTCATTGGAGGGAAGCTGTTGGCTCACACCTCTTCCAGCAGTAGCCTCACAGACACAGATGTTTCCCACACGCCGTCCTCTGCACCCAGCATCGCTTCATGTCCCTAGTGCCACCTCACAGCTGTTTTCTGCTCTGGTACGCGATGCCCTCATATTGGAGACTAAATAAAGAACTTTGTCAGCGACATGGGCAGTGGGGTTGAGCGCACCCTCAGCAGGTTTGCCGATGATACCAAGCTGTTTGGCGAGGTAGACACGCTGGAGGGGAGGGATGCCATCCAGAGGGAGCTGGACAGGTTGGAGAGGTGGGCCCAAACCAACCTCATGCAGTTCAACAAGGCCAAGTGCAAGGTCCTACATCTGGGTTGGGGCAATCCCAAGCACAAATACAGGCTTGGTGGGGAAGGGCTGGAGAGCAGCCCTGAGGAGAAGGACCTGGGGGTGCTGACTGACAAGAAGCTCAACATGAGCCAGCAATGTGCGATCGCAGCTCAGAAGGCCAACCATATCCTGGGCTGCATCAAAAGAAGTGTGGCCAGCAGGTCAAAGGAGGTGATTCTGCCCCTCTACTCCACTCTCCTGAGACCCCACCTGGAGTACTGCATCCAGCTCTGGAGTCCCCAACATAAGAAGGACATGGAGCTGCTGGAGCGTGTCCAGAGGAGAGCCACGGGGAAGATCCGAGGGCTGAAGCACCTCTCCTATGAGGAGAGGCTGAGAGAGTTGGGGTTGTTCAGCCTGGAGAAGAGAAGGCTCCGGGGAGATCTTATTGCGGCCTTCCAGTACCTAAAGGGGGCTACAGGAGAGCTGGGGAAGGACTTTTTACTAGGGCGTGTAGTGATAGGACGAGGGGGAATGGCTTCAAACTAGAAGAGGTCAGGTTCAGATTAAACATTAGGAAGAAATTTTCACTGTGAGGGTGGTAAGGCACTGGAACAGGTTGCCCAGAGAGGTTGTTGAGGTCCCATCCCTGGAGGTGTTTAAGGCCAGGTTGGACCTTGCAGAGACAGCAACAGCTCAGAACAACCCATTAGATAATCAGGACATGATATAGATTTGCTCAGAAATTAAGCTCATCCTTGAAAAAGGGGGGAGTTTAGACAAAGGGAAGACAGATCTGGTCTGCACAGTTCCACCCGCAGCAGCACTCCCTGAGGAGTTGTGCATTAACACCTTTCACTCCACCTACAGCCTTTAGCACGGGGGTTAATGCACTATCCTGCTGTGAGCTCTAACAAAGCTCTAATAAAGGCTTCCACCCTCCCACCCCCTAAACAAATGATTTTTGTCCATCCTCCCCCCTCTTTTTCCTCCATCAGGGTATGGCCAGGTCAGTGGTGGGAGCACAGAGGACCTTGCGTCAGGGACCGGTGCCACTGCTGCTGGCCGTGCTGGGCTACCAGGGCTCAGGGTTGTGCCAAGAGCCCCTTTCCTCTGACAGACCCCGGCGGTGTCCACTTTGCAGTGCAGGTACCGCCTGCGTTTGGTATCCAGCATTAACTGAGACACCTCCTCGCTGCTTAAATAATAATGATGGATTTCTGCTCTGGAGTGATAGCTTGTGTTGTGCAGCTGGGTTAATGTATGTCAGCTGTCATCGTCCTTGTCAGCCGCTGCTGTCAGTGAGCGGCAGATAAGTAAATCTGTGATGATGCATATCCCGGAGAGCGCAGGGATTAAATATTTCATCGCTTCAGACACTGAAACATGTCCTCATTTGGAGTCCTTTTCTAGCGGTCACGTCCTCTCGGATCACCCTACCCTGGGGAAGTGCAAAAGCTGCCTGGGTTTCTGAGACCACAGGGCAGGGGATCGCTGGCAGCAAAGTCCCTGCAGCCAGGCCGAGCCAAGCTGCTGCTTCAGTCCCGCGAATTTAAAAATAAGCAGAAACTCAAGGAAAAAGAAAAATCTCCTTTTTTTTTTCTGACATGCTTGACAAGGCAGTTGTGCAGAGCTGCAGTGCTTGGTATTTACCTTGCTGCCCCTCCACCGTTGACCAGGGAGAGGCCTAGCACCCACTTTGGGCTGTCACTAGGACATGCTGCTGAGCACCCAGTGCCATGGACCTGTGGCAGCGTGGTGGTTCACTCCATGTGGACAATACTACAGAAAGCATCAGCTGTGGTTGTAGTTAGGTAAATGTGGCTGTTTCATGGTGTTCCCAAAGTGATGGGTCACCGAACCCTGGAGATGAGCTTGGTGGTCATTCCTACCATTCTCAAAACCCATTGCTAGCAAAGTCTCAGATTATCAATTACTTGGAGACAGGAAAAAATGCCATCATTCAGATTTCTTCACTCTCCTGCGCTTTCCTGGTATTGCCCATAAGAACTTTATATTGAAGAGATTTTCAGTGCAAAATACCAATTTGTTGAGACTGAAGTTTTCTCGGGTTCTTCCTGTTTTTATCACATCAAAGGAGCTATTCTAGGGGGATGTGGAAAATGAAAGAAAATGCTCTGATAAACAAGGTCTTGGCTACTTTGGAAACTGGCTCTTTTCCACTAGCTACCTACAGAACCAAATAAAAATGAAAATGTCTCCTTTTTTGTTTCACACCAGAAGAGAGAGAAGACCCATCCTGTCAACACTGCTCATGAAATGAAGTCTTTGTTTTCTAGAAAGCCTTAATGAGCCACTAACTTTTGCAAACCCAGGGAGACGTACAAACATGAGCTTCTGAAAAGTCTGATTTCTTTCTTATTTACCTCACATTTCCTGAGGGGTTTTCTTTGCAATTATGAGGAACAGAAGACATTTGGGTTTTTATTTGAAAGCTGAGATTCAAGTGCAACATGTGATTCAGAGTTGGAACTTGGAAAAAAGAATTGCATGAGCAGTCATGACATATCCAAACCCGTAGGTAATGCATCTTCAGCCTTTCCTCCTCTTTATATAATCTAATGTCCTTCCTTTGCTGTGCTTTTTATCTGGACAACGGATAGATAGTATCTTCCACATGGTTACGTTCCTATATAGGTCTGTGGTACCCCTGACTCTGGTATCTGAAGGCTCAATAGCTGGACCCCAGCAGAAGACAAGTGTTGAGCCTTTGCAGGTGCATCATTCTGCCTCTCTATTATGTAAGGTGCTAAAATCAGTATTCATCTGCGCATTGCTAAGTAGCAACATTTCTGCTTTTTTTCTTTTTTTCGTGCAGGGAGAGTATAGTTTGTGCTGTCTTCTTATATAAAAATAGCCAATTTTATGAGATGCATTTCCCTCAGGCCCTCATGGAATAGAATCTGTTCTGTAATAAGAGACCAATGTATTTTAATTGCTTGTTGTAGACTATTACCTGTTAAATTTGTCTGAAAGTGTGACATCAGCAAAAAACTTCCTTTCTGTTTTGCTTCCTTCTACTTTAGGGCTGTCAAATAGTTTCAACATCTAAGGATAAAACATGACAGATGACTCAAATATGTGACAGGTTATAAAATATTGAATCTTCATGTTACCTGCCAATGAAACACGCCACAGTGGGAAAATCTTCTTTAACTGTGATTCCTGACTTCTGATTGTTATAACCCCAGTTTAGGTTGCAGCCTAGAATTATGAGGTAATGGGTTTGGTCTCAGGAAATGCTAAAGCCTGTAAATGAGAAATCAGTTTTACTTTTCTTAAACTAGTGCTTTTTATCTAGACTCCCAGACATGTTTTCTATTACAATCTACATCTGCTGGAAACACTTTTGGACCTTTCTCTTTCCCTTTTGGCTCAGTAGAGCCAACTCAACTCCTAGGATCATATGATAAGGAGAAGCACCGTGGATCTATCAAGGACTTCCTATTGGTATTTTTTTTTTTCCAAGATAAGAACCTTTTTTTGATTATATATGAAATAAATAAATCATATTTACTAGATTATTTTTCAGGATTTTGGCATTTCCCTAGTTAAGCTTATAATTTGCAGCCTTTTTAGGTCATTTTCAACTAGCAAAGACTCAGACAGGGCTTTCTTGTCTGGTCCTCCATGAAAACTGGGTCCTTTTAGCCGAATGAAGGCAGCATTTGTTGGCTAGAGCTGAGTGTGTAGGATCTTTTGGCAGCAAGCAGGAGATGCTGCCCTACTTGAACCTACCTTTCAAGCAAATGCTGGAAAATAATGTTCAAAATTAGATTTGCAATCTCTGTTGAGCAGGGGTTGTGTCTCGTACAAGTGTAGGGGTCAGAAAAAAACGCAGTGCTTCTGCAGTGAAACGGTGGCAGCTACCAGTCTCCTGACTTGAGTCTGTACCAGCAGACTTGTGTCACATCTTCACTTCTAAAGCACTTCTCTGTCTGTGAGAACTTTAGGACAACACCTGCAAGCAAAAGTACTGTCCTTTGTCTGAGGGAGCCGAGTGACAGCATGGAGAGGGCTAACAGCAGGAGACAAGTGTAGCTTTGCAGCTGGGTTGCTCCCAGGCATCATTTGCCACACCTAGGAGATTTTGACAGTGCAGCTAGACCTTGTGAGTATGTCCCTCTGGTTTTAGGGCAACCTTGTGTAAACAAATCACCATGAGAACTGGCACTTTCACAATACTTCACCCAGGAATTAAAACGAGGTGAGAAGACCAGCCCTTGTATCACAGCAGCCCCATCAGTGCTGGAGGAAATGAAAAAAAAAGTCTATTGAAAGTATAGAACAAGTATTTGATGAACACTGGCTGATGTAGCACCTGTGTGCTTGGAAGGTTATCTCTTTTCCACTTACATAAGTCAGTCTACTAAAAGACTTGAACCATCCCTGCAAGTCTTGTTTCTGGTATTCACCATTAGGGCTACAATCTGAAAAGCATTCTCACAACATTTAGGAAACACTATTTAGATAAACTGCTATGAAAATAAATGTAAAACTTGTTGGAAAGACATATCCTTAGTGGTGACCAGTGGTTCATAGTGGTCCAGCTGAAGGACTGCATTAATTATACTTTCACGGGAATCTGTCTTAGGCTGATATTGTTAAAATATTTTAATTAACCACTTGGATAATGGAATAGAGGATCTCCTCTTCCATTTGCAGGAGAGTTATCCAGGAGGGACTTCAAGTGTGTTGTGGGACAGAAATAGTATTCAACACTTATAATGAATTAGAGAAGTGGCCTGAAAAAATAGGACACGATTCATTAGCAATATGTGCATGGACAGAAGAAGGGGTTGTAGAAAATATAAGTTAGGGACCAATTGACCACAAGATTCCATGGGTTCCTTCAGTTGTGCAAAAATGCAAATGCCCTACCAGGACGCGCAAGCAGGAAAATTTATTTGCAAGATGTGCAAAGTGACTCTACCAGCCTACTCAGCAAGGCCTCGGCTGCATGGTTGGCTTTTTGGCACTAGGCTATAAGAGGGAAGTGGACCTACTGGGTGAAGACAAGAGCAGAGACACAAGAGTGGTTAGAAGCCTTGCGAATCTTAACGTAAGAGAAAACATGGGCAATTGAGCTGTTTAGTCTAGAGGAAAGGAGACTTACCGGACATAACACTCTTAACTATGAAAAAAGCTGCTGCAAAAGGGAAAAGAATAAATCATTCTCTCTGGGGATGTGACAAGTAATGCACTTAAAGTGCAGCCAGGAAAATTTCACTTAGACCTTAAGAAAAGCATGTCTAGGATAAAGCCCGTTGGCCAGCAGAGCAGCTGCTGAGAGAGGAGGAGTGGGAGCTGGTGATGCTGGGGGTCTCATGGTGGTCTCCCCACCTAAGTGTCCGCAGTCCTTGCAGCCTCGCATGGCTGGAGGCGCATAAAACCCCTGTATTGCACCCACAGATACCCGACAGGGAGAGAAGAAAAGAAAAAGATGCTGTCTCTATCTTACACCTCTTCCCCTGTAGGAGGTGTGACAGCCCCCTGGGGATGATGGACCACAGAGGCTATTTGTAAGTCAGGGCTCAGGTGACAAGTGATGATTGCTGTTCACAGTTTCCCCAGTCAGAGGGACTAAATTTCATAGGGACATCATGCTGTTTCCCCAGATGACTTACACAGAGGGCATTTCCACTGATCAGGGAAAGAAAGATTCCCCAGCCCTTATTTTTGTGCCAACTGTACTGTCTATTTTTAACAGCAAGCTGCCATTAGCATTTGTTTGCTAAAAATAAACATATTTCAAATGCAATTCATTACATAGCGCATTAGGGTAAAGGCAATTTATGCTTCAGTCAAGAAGAAATATTTTTAAGGGATAAATTGGTTCATGCAAATATCCATGGCTTGCACTCAGTGCACGTGGTACCGGCAGAGATGATGCCCTGATTTCAGTTGATTGATGATGATCATAGAGTCATAGAATCATAGAATGGTTAAGAGTTGGAAGGCAACTTAAAGATCATCTGGTTCCAATCCCCCTGCCACAGGCAGGGACACCTCCCACTAGACCAGGTTGCTCAAAGCCGCATCCAACCTGACCTTGAACACCTACAGGGGTGGGACATCCACAACTTCTCCAGGCAACCTGCTCCAGTGTCTCACCAACCTCATAGTAAAGAATTTCTTCCTAATATCTAATTTAAATCTACTCTCTTTAAGTTTAAAGCCATTACCCCTTGTCTTGTCACAACAATCCCTGATAAAGAGTCCCTCCCCATCTTTCCTGTAGGCCTCCTTTAGCTACTGGAAGATGACTGTAAGGTCTCCCTGGAGCCTTCTCTTCTCCAGGCTGAACAACGCCAACTCTCTCAGCCTGTCCTCATAGCAGAGGTGCTCCAGCCCTCTGATCATCTTTGTGGCCCTCCTCTGGACTTGCTCCAACAGGTCCATGTCCTTCTTATGTTAGTGGCCCCAGCGCTGGCTGCAGTACTCCATGTGGGGTTTCAAGAGATCACAAAATTCAGGAAGCTGTTGAAGAGCTCAGGGCAGCATTCTATTTTAATTTAATCAAAACCACAATTATGTAAGAGAAAAATAAAAAAGAGATGGGGGTGTGTAAGAAACAGTTCTCCCTTATAGCTGCAGCATAGCAGAGTTGTAATAAATGGGCAGACACGGTTTTTGGAGAGGGGGTATTTTTTATTATAGTGACCATAATGGCTTCCTAAAACCTAAATATCACTGCTTCTTGCTCCCAGAACAGGGGAAAAATACATGGGAATAATTTTGAATTTTGAATCAGAAAATGCCAGGGCATAAGGATTTTGAAGTGGATTTAGACAAGCTGCTGAGTCAGGAGCTGGACGGTGATCTCTGGTGAACCTGTCCTTCATGAATTGCCTAGTCTCCTTTTGATTTTTTAAAATATAACTCTAGCTTGCAAAATGTTTTGTGGAAATAAAGCATTTCAAGTAAAACTTGCTAGTTTTGATGGCACTTTTAGCAGGAGGATTTCTAGGGCATGTAGGGAATTACTGGTCTGAACCAAGGTTCACAATGAACCTGAGCCTCATGTACCTCTTGTGAGTGCCCCTCTCTCCTTCCCATTATAGTTCAGAACAAAAATAATATACCATAAATAAATAACAAACCTTAAAAAGATATAATCAACACAGACTCTTCAGGATATTTGGGGGAAAAGCACAGCTTTCATTTCCAGCCAGTGCTAATGAGCAGGATGCAGCAGGTCCTGAAAAATCGGGATGGTCTGATTTTACCCACTAGAGGGGAGTGCTGTACCTATAGTTTCCAGCTCACTCGCAGCAATACTGGTAATTTCAAAATAAGTGGCAGTGTTAGGAAAATTAATTAATGTTACTTGCAATTTAATTCAAAACAATGTAAAATTGGAACATCCCAGGAACCGTTATTAAATGTTCAAAATCCAAAAATAATAACTTACTGGGTTTAGGATCCTTCAGTAAACAATATTTTGAATTTACCAGACTTTATTTAAAAAAAAAGAAGATTAAAATCTACTAGTTTGTCTGAAAAATGTGTTTTTTTTTTTTATATTGTTTTGCATTGCACAGATGAGGTACTTTAAATGAAAAGAGTTTGTGTAACCTCAGAAATTGTATCTATGAAATGCTACTGATGCTTCAGTCATTTGTGTTAAATATGCAAGAGCCAACACCTTGCTATCCCCAAACAGTTTGGTGACAGGATCCTTAGCTCACCGCAAACAACTGAAACAAAATGCAAAGAGGGAGGTAAGAGCCCAGGTGTGCTTCCCACCTCAGATGTACTGCTGGGGGAATGCCACAGCTGGTGGACAAAGAAGGTTCTGAACATGGAAGGAAAGAAATCTCTGACTTCTCACAGCCTCTTAACTGTACAGTTTTGGCACTTTAGCAGTTCCTAGGTGCCTGTTTCACCAGAAACATCCACCAAAGTAGCACGAGTTAAAGCATGTCTGCAGTTATTGAGGTTTTAGATTCCAGGGATGGGGAATGTGTTAGCACTGGTGCCCACCAGCAAGGGAGCTGGTTTGGGGACCGGTGGTCCAAGACTCGGATTTGGAGCTGGCTGCTCCTGCCACTAGTTTTTATTTTACAGAGCTTTATTTGCATCAGCTCTGCCTGCCTGACTAAGACAGCATCAGTGGGAGATGCCTCTCTCCCGCTGCGATGCAGCCGTAGGTGGGGTGTGCTGCAGAACCTGCCCTGCCGCAGTGGTGATCCCATGGGGCACATGTTTGCACCCCTGCTCACCACTGCATCTCCCTGGCACCTCCAACCCATTGTTTCTCACCAGCCTTTTACTGCAAATCCTGAAACCAAATTTTGTATTTTCCATCTGCCAGTTCCCTGCTGTTTCCTTCTATCAGTGTCACAGACTCAGAAAACTGTGGAGGTCAGCAGGGGTGGTACCTCGTCCTACCCCACTGCTCAGAGGAGGGTCAGCTACAGCAGGCTGCTCAGGGCCATGTCCAGTCAGGTTTTCAGTGTCTCCAAGGATGGAGACTCCATTACCTCTCCAGGCAGCTTGCTCCAGTGCTTGACCATGCTGACCGTAAAGTTTTGAATGTTCAAATGGAATTTCCTGCATGTCAGTTTGTGCCTGTTGTGTCTTATGCTTGTCCCTGGGCACCACCAAGAAAAGTCTCGTTCTGTCTTCTTTACTCCTTTGCATCAGGTCCTCATACACATTGATAAGGTCCCCTTGAGTGTTCTCTATTTGAGGTTGTGCCACCCTCGTTCTCTCAGCCTTTCCTCGTAGGAGAGACACTCCAACCCCTTCTTCATCTTAGTGGCCCTTCATCGGACTCTCTCCAGTATGTCCACATCTCTCTTGTACTGAGGAGTCCAACGCAGGGCATAGCACTCCAGGTGTGGCCTCACCAGTGCTGAGCAGAGGATCCTGTGAACCTGCTTTGCCACAAGGACACGTTGCTGGCTCATGGCCAGCTTGGTGTCCACTACGATCCCAGGTCCTTTCCTACCAACCTGCTTTCCAGCTGGGTGGCCCCCAGCATATACTGGTGCATGGGATTGTTCCTCCCCAGGTGCAGGACTTAATGGTTCCTTGTGCTGAACTTCACGAGGTTCCTGTTCATCCATTTCTCCAGCCTGTTGAGGTCCCTCTGGATAGCAGCACAACCTTCTGGTGCATCAACAACTTTCCCCATTTCTTTATCTGCCCCATCATCCAGCTGGATTTCATGTCACTGATCACATCCCTTTAAGCCTGGCAGTTCATTTTCAATCCACCTCACTGTCTACTTATCTAGCCCACACTTCGTCAGCTTGTCTGTGAAGTTTTTATGGCAAACACTGTCAAAAGCCCTGCTAAAGTCAAGGTAAATAATGTCTACCGCTTTCCCATTGACCACTGAGGCAGTCACGTCGCCATACAAGGTTTTCAGGTTTGTTAGGCATGATTTCCCCTTTGTAAATCCGTACTGCTACTGCTTCTTGTCCTTTGTGTTTGGAAATGGTTTCCAGTATTATTTGCTCCATCACCTCCCCAGGGACTGAGGTAACCCTGCCATGTCTATTGCTCCCCACATGCTCCCTCTTGGAGATAGATGTGACACTGAATATCTTGTCCATGGTATGCCCAACCTGATTGAATTTTTTTAATGACTTTTTTTATTCAGTCACTGAATAGAAAAATAATTTCCATGGTCATCTTCTTATGGGAATGGCAATCTTCAGGTGCCCTCCTGAGCAAGGGTTTTCCTTGACAGCTCCCTCCATTCCAACTCTTCTTTTCTCACTGTCCTCTCTTCAGGGAGTGTGACCAGGACACCAGCCCAGAGCAGGTGAATCACTGGGATGCCTCCTCACACGCTGGGCTGACTCCAGAGGACGGAACCTCTGCCACAAGCATGTTCAGCCACCACAAGGAGGGAATGCAGCGGGAGCTGAGAGCGGCTCAGAGGATGGAGAGGGAAGTATGAAGATCTTTTAAAGCTGTCTTTTCTTCACTCCTCCTCTCTCCTAATTGATTCTTGATCCTGAAGAAACTCCTATGGGCCCAACCGAATGGCAGGGTGCTGCTGTCAGAAGTCTCTCCTTCACCCCTGTCCCACCTTATTTTCTTTGTCCCCTCTGCAGGTGACAGGGACTTTTATCCCATTATTCAGGTTCTCTCTTCCTATACCCACCACAAGTTTCAATATCTCCTCTGTCCTCCTATTCTGTTTTATTCCAAGAAGACAAAAGGAGGGAGCACTGGCATCCCAATTATTTATATGTAAATATTTTCTCTACTTTTGTCCTGATTTAGCAAAATTTGGAGTCCTGCAGGAACAGGCAGCAGAGTTCCTTCTATTCCCATCAGGCATCCTTGCAGCTTCATTCCTGGCTAGCAAAGCAGTTTACAAGACCAATGGAAAACTGACATTCTTTTATCCCTGCTGCAAAACTTGTTTCATAATTACGTGCCCTATTCTAAATTGTATATGCGGCCTTAATCTTCCTAATATGTAGGGTTTAATATGTATAAAAAGCCTGCTATGTACATCATCTCAGCACAGAATTTCAATTGCTAGAAAGGCTGAGACTGAATTAAAAACGAAGCACTGTGCATGGCAATAAGCTCATTTTGACAGGCTGAATTAATTTTAAATAATAAGGAAGTAATTTCCATCTCACTAAATGCCTGCATTTTTCTGCAAAAATAAAACACTATAGTCAGAAAGATACTCTTGAGAAATGTCTCTCATAGAGATAAGTAAACCAGATAGCAATTAAAAAAGTAAATAAGTCATAATTACAATAGTAAAAGGTAGTATTAAGTATTAATGCACTTCAAGCCCTGCTGCTTTGATTGAGTTCTGCTTTATCTCATTAGCTTTATAATCAGAAAAATATCATCATCTGAAGATACATAGATTTAAGCACAGACAAATACCTCCAGCGGATAGATATGGCTGTTGTAAGGATGCAGTCACAACTTCCTGATGCAAAAGAAAAGATCATGAGAAAAAAAGGCATAGGAAGATGTAGAGAAAGAGATCCCTACACCACCACCACCACTATCCCCCACCGTCCCAAGACTTAGAGGATTGAAAATGAAATGTTCTCTGGATGGTCTTGTGGGGGACATGGCTTTCTTTTGCTGAAGCATGACCAGAAGAAGCAATGGTGCTTCCTGTGAGAATCAAGACATTATAATACTCATCAGGAACAGAAAGGGTGATGTTCAGCGCTCTGCTTTAGGAGGGAGGATTCACTCTTGTACCCCAGACCAGCGGGGAGAGTTTTCCCACCACCAGTCCAGGAATGCAACAGGGCATACGGCACTGTAATGATGAAGGTTTATACCAGAGCCTCCGGTAGACCCTGCTAGATCCATGACCAGCGCTCCTATGCCCTGGAGAGGGCTGTAACAGCTAGACACCCTCCACATCTCTCCCTGAATACCGAATTACTTTCTGCACAGCATCAGTGGGGGGATCTATGTCATGCGTGTCTGTGTTTGTGTGCATTCCCCTCTTCTCTAGCATAGCCTCTGGGCTGGGGTGTAAGGCCCCCTCCCGGGATCTGGACAGAAAACTGCCTTTTTTATCCAACAGCATGGCGGTTTGCACATCCACCCAGGAGCTGGGAGATCCTGGTTCAGCTCTAATCCTTGCAATAACTGCTTGAATGCAAAGTCTTCTCTAAAATGCAGCTTTCTCTGTCCTGTAAGTGAAACCGGGAGAAAGGGAATAAAAAAGCAAGATCAAGGATGACATTGTAGCCTGGTGATGGGGGCACTAAGCTGTTGAAAAGGTGATCTGACTTCCACTCTCTGCTCCCATTAATATTTAATAGTCATTAAATTAAAAGTCAGGGATGTGTAGGATTAACTACAGGTCAGCATCCTCATACTTATATCTGAATGAATGAGATAGTGTTAGTATGGATGGAAATAAGCTATTAGCAATGAGCGTGGCCAGCATGTCAGTAAAAGGCATAAATTTAAACGATTTAAACACTGTCCCTGAGAAATGAAAACAATGAAATGGCTGCTCCAGCACAGAGACCCGCACAAATCCTGCACCAGTGCAGAAAACTCCTCCAGCACAGACGCTCACTGCGATCTGAAACTGTTTGGCAAAAATCAGCCCTTTCTCTCTGTGGATTTGCTCAAGGGACTTGCGAGAGACTGACACTGCTGATCACTGAGAAAACAGCCATAAACAGCTTTTCATGCGCTCAAAAGCAGTGATCACGAAACTGCAACCTTTGAAGGATGCTGTAACCGAGCCACCTGCCTTGCCAGGAGAGGAGGCGAGTGCCTCGCACAGGAGGATGCCGGGCTCCCACCGCACCGAGCCGTCGGGCTCACTCAGTTTTAGTTTGCGGAGTTTGAGTGGCTGATGGCCAGAGCCGCAGGAGTGTCCTCCTGCTCCCCTCCAGCCCAGCCCTGCTGCCGAGGCACTGAAGAGCCACAGCCTGACTTCTCCTCCGCTGTGATTCCTATTTCGGGTGCAACTTGGGAACGTCACTGATTGCAGCAATTAGTGCAAGATTTCCTTGTCCTTTCCATGCTCGTTAAAATGAAAAGCAGTCTAATCCCGAGCAACCTTTCTATGTCTGGAGGGACCACATGTGAAGACTCTGATGGGCAGCTTGTCCCCTCATCCCTCAGTGGAAGGAGGTGGGCTTGTTTGCCATCCTCCCTTGCACAGGCAGGGCTTCCCACCAGCCGTGCGGTTTCCCTGTCCTGATGAGAGAGGAGGAGGGTGGTCCTCCATGGAGGGATGCCTGCTGGATTTGACCAGACAGCTCAGATCTCAAGCAGCTTCTTTTCCCACAGTTGCTAAGAAACCAAAACAGTCGTCTCAGCTGCCGAAACAACTGTTTAGTACATTTTTTCCTCTATTTGTCTCATTCTGAGTACCAACAGCTTTAAGCCTCTCAGGGCTTTCCCTGCGTTCCTCGTGGTGAAGAGCTGGGCTCTGCTGGGGATGAGAGTTTGTCCTTGGCAGCTTTTTCAGGAGGGGTCCAATTGCACAGGTTGTTTCCATATATGGTCATCAGGAAGTTCCCCACATTAAACTATCCACAGGAGTCTCAGAGATGCTTATTTACAGGTGTTATTCAAGAGCTCTTTCAGCTGCCCCTTCCAGCCACAGTCAGCACATCCACCTGAGTCGCCGGCAGCTCTAGAAGTGACTCTGATGAAACCTGTTGTCCAGTTCCTGCCTTACATCACTGTTTCAAATGACAGTCCCATCATTTATCCCTTTGCGGGCCTGGCTCTGGCTAGGATCTCACCCACAGCTGTCTGCAGGGTGCCTGGGCTTAGGGACAGTGCTGATTGCCCTGAAGGATTTCGGCTTTCATTGCTGGAGTGCCATCAGGGAAGAGACCATATGGGCATGCCCATGGCTGAGAGCCATGCAGCCAGGGAACCAGCAAGGAACAAAACCCCACATGAGGTTACACCTGTCGGGAACATCACCCAGGAGAAAATTCCCACCCACATTTAGCTGCAATAAGAGAAACAAATGAGAAAATGGACATGGGCAAAGGGCAAGGAGCCGATCCCTGGTCAAAGCAGAGGTAGATTTCCAGATTCACTTTTGTAGCAGCAGCACAAGGCATTTGCCTCTGGTTGAATGGGACTGAAAGGCTGACAAAAAGCCTTGGGGAATAACCTTCCTTGCATAAATGACTGGGAACTTTGCTTCTTTATTTCTCTGCCATGTAAGGATTTTTCAAAGTTCAGCTGCATGTACACAATTAATAATAAGTCCAACTCAGCAGAGACTTGTAGTGTCTTGGAAATGTCATCTACCAAGATACACAAATGAAGCTAAAACAACCTCAAAATATTAACTACTCCGTGTGTTTGCTAACAGGGCCGTGCTGACCGCGAGGGCAAGATTGCTGTTCCCAGCACAACGCCTGTAAATTCTGCCGGTTCCCCCGCGGGCTCGGGTTGTTTTTATTAAGTGGTTACATGTTGTGCTTCCCTCATGTGAAACCTGCTGTTTTCTGATGGAGCTGTGGCTCTTATAGAAAGTTACAACCTTTTTTCCTGCAGCTTTGGTGGAAACTGGTTGTTGTATCAGCTCATATATTTCGTAACTCTGGCAAATAAATCTGGAGGTTGTGTATGTTTAGTAAAACTGAGATCTCTACTGCAAGAGTGACCTGGGCTGAGCTTTTGAACTAAGGATGAGCCAGTGCTCCTGGCAGCTCCTGCTCTGCTATGGGGCGGCCTGATGAGGTGTTACTGTGACGGTATAAATACTGTAATGAGATAAATACAGGGTCAGTGGGAGCATGAGGGCACGTGAAGGGCCAGGTCCACTGTAGCTAGAGGAGCCAGGGTGGCAGTGCTCCCCAGGGAACAGGCATTCCCCAGGCAGGTGGGAAAACAAGTTCTCCCCTTTTACATGTAAGGTCAGAGCAGAGATCCTCTCAGTCTGTACCTTTTTTCTGGCAGTGGCCAGCAGTGGACGCTTAGGGTGGCGCAGAAGGACAGGGAAAGCCACAGGGATGTTCCCCCAGAATATTATACCATCACCCAACAATTTGCAGCACAGGGACTTTGGGAGTCCAACGGGCATCGTTGCATGTAAGGACATGGCAAGTCTTTCATCCATGAACATATTCAGCTGTTTTGTGAACCCTTTAAGCACATACAGTCTCAGAGGGGGAACTGTGGGCAAGTGAAGTCCAGGTCACACAGGATGTTGCTGCCTGCCTGGCCTGAACCCGCAGCCCAAGGCACTGCGTCAACCACCAAACCACCTCCCTCTCCTGAGGGTGAGTCAGCATTGACCTCACTTCAAACTCCCCAGCAGGCACCATTCACCCAGTCAGTCATTAATTTTTCAAGCGGTGTGTGTGGTTTCAGATTTAAAAGGAAGAAAAGGCTGGTCCCTGAATCCCAACAGCATGGCTTACAGTGAGCCTGTGTGTGCCCCACGCTGAAGCAGAGAGGGAGACTTTCTGCGGGTCATGGAAACAATGTGTTGCACCTTCTGGTTGTATCACTGGTGGTGAGGAAAAGTAGGAACATGAGGATTTCCGAGTAGCTGGGTAAATGTCCAAGTTACCTAATTGGGTTCCTCCAGAGAGCTGCTATCCTTAGTAAGAAATACGACTGTATTATTCTATAATGGCACAGTGTTTAGCAAATCCTGCCAAAGGAATATATGTTCCCTGTTTTTTCTACTCCTCTGAGCAAAATATTCATGTTTTTTCCTAGATGTTTCTATCAGACGATGTTTAAAAACATATTTGACTGACTGACTGAGTTTACTGCTCCTGAAAAGAAGCTGGAAGTCTTTTGTATGTCTTCAGCATGCTCTAATTAGAAACACAGCTCCTGTCCCAACAGGTAGTAAGAAGATATACCTGCACATCATACCCTGCACATCACTAGGATGAAGTGTATTCAGCCAACTTGGATCTTTTTTTTTGTGCTAAATTTTCTACCTGGGAAGTGACATTGGCTGTTTACTGCACTGATATGAATCTCCAGGCCAGCACTGGCAACTTACTACATGGTGCAAAGGCTTTTCAAGGGAGTCTGAGTGCAACCGTGGTTTTCTTCACATGGGTAGTCTATAAATGCTGCCTGTTGCCTTTCATGCAACATGCTCATCAAAGGTTGTGTGAAAGAGGCAGTTTTTGTAGGACTCAGTAAACTTTACCACTGTCAGTGACAGAATTGCCTTTAAAGCTGATGAAAAGCTCTGCACTTTTATAAGTCTCTGGACCAAGATCACAGAGCGAGATTTATTACTAGGGGCATGTAAACTACAAATTAATTAAATTCTAAGCATGTGAATGGAGCATCATAATATTTTATACAAGCTATAATTAACTAGACAGAAAATTTATAAGCAACGCAGTTAAATTACGACTTGCACATATTTTGCAACATTATTGAAAACCTATTACAAATGACTTGACAATCTTTGCTGCAGGACATGATGTCCATCATGGCTGACATTGAAAATGGGATTAGCCTTTTCAAACCCTCTAATTTTGGATGTAATTTTTGTAGCATCTTCATCTTTAAAAACAAAACAAAACAAAACCCCAAATATCCAGCCCCTAAAAACGTAGCCCTTTAAGTATAGTGCAGGGCACCCAAAATCGCCAGCCACCTACAAGTACTTTGGGTCATAAATTTGAATGAATTACTCTTGCACGTGCTTTCTTAAATAGCTGTGCTCTTTTTTTGTTTATTAACTTTGATATGTAATTGAGAAGTTTATTCTTCACTCTACAGTGATCTATTTAATCACAACTAATTCTTGTTATTTAGAAATCTTTGTGGCATCTTTGATCTTTATAATCTCTTATGAATGTTGTCCTTAAGGAGTCTGAAAATTCACTTATTAATTACAAACTACTTTGAAGGTGGCTGCTGTCAGGCAAATAATTTTTTGTAAATCACAGAGCTGAAATAAGCTGCTCAGGGAGGTTACGGCAAATATTTTTAAGCCACGTATCCAGATCAAGCACCATATACAAGGTAGAGGTGAATAAATGTCCTCTGGATGGTGGGTAGTATGCTTAGCTCTGTTCAATAGAGTCTACTCAGACACTATCTTGTGGTCATGCTGTCACTTTCCTTTATTTTTTCCCCTGGGAAAGGAAAAACAATTCTGCACATAGACAACCTGAGACACTTTCCCTGTCAAAATCTCATTCATAAATGCCTTTTCGCTTTCCAGAGGGATTTTTTTCTCAACACAATTTTAATGCAATGCAAGGTCTTTTACAGGCATTTAAAATACTCCCTATTCCTAATGATTTAGAATGGAGGCAGGAAACATGCAGCAGCTTTGTTCTCCCCCCCCCCCAGAAAGGGTGTTTTCAACTCAGGATGAGCTGTAGGTCACCTGCTACAAAAACAAATGGCAGATGAATACTGACTCTGGTTTACTTTGAGGTAAACTCAAGCAAGGCTAATTTGGGCAGGAGCAGGGCATTGATTTCTCCTCCAGCTGCCCCACACATACTTTGTCTCCATGGAGGACTATAGAGCAAGAGAGCTCTTGCACGTGTCTCACTGAAGACAATACCTCAACACCAGAGGCAGGAGTAGGTGGGAGACGGAAGGATGACTTGAAAACAGCACAGACAAGCCCGATTTCCTGAAAATGGCTCAAACCTATGGAAAGCTTGAAGACTGGTATGGTTTGAAGGTCTCTGTGGTGGCGCTGTGGGAGGAGGTTCTGTGTTGCAGGAGGCCTGAGATGGGAGAAGGCACCATGAAGAGGAAGGGGAAAAAGGTAGTCTGGAGGAAAGGAGGAGATAAGCACGAAAACCCATAGGAGTGGTCTTATGAAAACTTTTGAAAGGGTGGACCACAAACTTGACAAAGAAGATGAAGGTGAAGCAGTGAAAGGATTTACTGTGATTTGCTAGGGAATTGAAGCAAGAAATCAATTTTAGCCACGACATTTTGAGGGAAGACAAGGTGAGCATCAAGAGGGCAGAACAGAGAAGGTCGCAGAGACTGAGGATGAAGCTATCAGGGCCTTACTGTGGGAACAAATAGTAATGGATATTTTTATAGGACGCTTTTGAGGGAATGTCAGCAGGATTAAATGACAGCATCAGTCTAAAGAGAAGAGGGAAGATGGTGATAATGTTGAAAATAGGACTGAGGGTGTGTGCTGCCTGGATGCAGGAGATAATAGGTTTCCCAACTACAGTCAAAGAGGGTAGGCATGTGAGGTAAGATAAGGGGGTCTATTTTGGCTATAGCTGTATAGTTAAATGAAACTATCTGGCATTATTGTCCTGGAGAGTGGGGACCTTCCTACAGAAGAGGGAGGGAGGTATTTTAAAAAACAAAACAGACAAAGATGGAGAATCCAGGGGAATGAAGGAATTTTCCAGAAGTTGATATTGCTAAGGATGAGGATGTAGGAAGAGTGTGAACAACAGCTGCATTGAAACAAGTGAGGGAAGAAGAGCACAAAATAGACTTGGGAGTATGAATGTCAGAGATGAGGGATGCAGGGAGAAAGCAAGGCTGTCTGAAAAGCTATCCAACATTCTGATTTTTGACCTAGTGCAGCCCTCCACGTACATGTACTCTTGCTCTGTTCAGAAATGTTGCCTGGGCAGCATTTGAGGATTTTGGATTTTTGTCCCAAAAGTTTAGCAAGTTGGAGGTGCACATGTGCAGGTCCACACACTGTGTGACGCATGTTCACTTGGTCAGATGTGTATCGCACACCAATCCCATGAGTATATGCCTGGGATGTGTCAGACTCAGAGGTTACAGTGCCCAGGAACATGCCTGTATCCAGAAGAAACACCTCCTTTCTCTGCTGTCTTAACAAGTGCCTCCCTCCCACGTATCTGGGCAGAAGCAGACCGAAGGGATTATGTGCTGGATATTGCACGTAGCATTGATTGTACGTATCTATGCACGTTTGATCTCAACCAGGGACTGTCTGACCCACGGATTTTTGGGTGGTTGAGTTCATCACGTCCTTGAGTCAGGCATCCAAAGTTTGTCCTACAGGGATTATATGACATTCAGCCAGAGGTGAGCACACTCCCCACAGAGATACGCTATTGATAGGGAGATGTAATGACTTAGATGAAATCATTACTTATCCTTCCAGTAAGTCATGTCCTGATTTAGTAACATACTCCGTTTGTAGTTCCTATTGTCTCCAGTGAGTCTGCTTTACAACAGCAGTGCAAACAAATTAAACAAAGTTTTGATATGCTTTTATCAAAGATTTGTCCCTAGTGTCCTTTGATTTACTTCTGGAGATCTCCTCTGGCACGAACTGGATGGAAGCAATATTTTCTCCCCCTCAAAGTCGATCTGAGCTCAAGCACCTCTGAGGATATATGAGCTCTGCCTTCAGAGCTGGCTTCAGGCATTTCGGAGAGTGACTGCCCTCCCTCAATATATAACAAGCTGAAGATAGCTGCATGTCTTCATTTCAGTGAAACTGCTATTTTCTGCATTTTCTTGGCATCCAGATGGTGGTGCTCCACGTGTCCTGAGCCAATACCAAAATGAAGAAAACCTGCAGCCTTTTTTTGCTGGTTGACACAAGGAACTACAGAGGTACATGCTCTCCTTGCCTTTAACAACTCTACCCTCTCTAGTGAGGACCAAAAGTAATGAGAGATCTCACTTGCCAGCAGGGAAAGATTCCTGCATTTTGCAATTTTTGTAATTGCATCACAGAGGTTAGAGATGGGGATAACCTATTAATTACCATTTACACCACTCCAAGTCTGTTGAAGATGGTTCTCTACAGCAGGAGGTATGATTTCCAGTACACAGTTTGATATGAAACAGAAATCTGGAATGGGTAAAGAACTTGTTCCATGGGCACAATTATAGAGTCTTTTTTGTCTCAAGTCTTTCAGAGGATCTTTTTTTTTTGCTGAAAATGCTGTGATTAAGAACATGAGCACTTGAGGTCTCATGGTGCTATCAGGCTTGTTAATAGGACTACAGAAGGGAAATATATCTTAAGAAAATGCTCTTAAAGATGGGCATGTTGAACAACTGGAAAATCCAAAATAGCCGTTCATCAGGAAGACAGGTAAAGCAGTGTGTGCAACAGCATCAGCTAGTTCTAGCTCAACTCATGTATAATAACTTGCCAGGTTAATACCTTGCCAGGTTGATAAGATGCTACTGGTCTGTCTAGGTTTCTGCCCCTCTTGCCTGTTAAATTCTTTGGGTAGTCTGAATGCAGAGAAGTGATATCACTTTCTGCCATTATAAAGGAAGGGTTTTCAAGCCAACAACACACAGCAAATGCAACCCTTATGACAGCGGATAACTTTGGATCCTTTGGCCTTGTGCGGTGAGTGGTTCAGCCCTTGGTTCTCAAGCACTGTGATTTCCATGGGACTGACAGCATCCACCTGACACAGGAGTCCCCCTGGGGTTGCAGACATCAGCACAGCCAGATGACATGGTGTTCAGACACAAGCCCAGCCAAGCTGTCTTCCACAGCGAGCATGGGAGAGGACCCTGCTCTAATTCATGAACAACCCCAAGATCTTTGCCCCGCTTCAGATCTTCATGATCTGCCTGGTAGCTGTTGGCCATAGCAAAAGGTTGGCATTTTGGGCACTCATGATGCAGAAAGTTTTGTCAGCCGTAATGAAGTCTTGTAAGTATGCTCTGGTGAAGGAAGGCAGGCCTGTGGTCAGCTGAGCTTTTCACTGCCATTGATAAAGACCCAGCAATTTTCAGATGTCAGCAAGTTGGATAATCTTTGGGCAAGGGAGGCATTGGTATTCCACTAGGCAGATTTTGCTTTCCCATGGGTTTTTGGGAGCAAGTTGGTCTGTGGCCCTCAGCCAGCAAACCACTTAGATGGGAGCACACGTCCCAGTCCATGGATCATCCTGCTGAGTTTGTTAGAGCTCCTTATGCACTTCCAGGAAACAATGTGCTTTGCTGGGCTGTGTCCAGCATCTCTCTCATGTCCCCATTTGTGTAAAGCTCTTTCACATCCCTTAAAGCCATATTAATAAGCTGGATGGGCTACAGATGCTGCTGCTTGCTTGAGTCATAACCATACTTTCAAAAATGAATGAGTAGAGTGTGCTTTTGCTTAAAATTAAAAAGCACTGTTCTTTTGGGTTATGAGCACTATGAGCATCAAAAAAAGGAGAGCTGTACCTACACACTGTTCCAGTGATAAACACACATGCTCTTGTTTACTCCCCGAATAATAAGACTTTGAGCTTAAAGTTGGCAGTGCTGGAGGAGATCAGCACATGGCTGAAAACAGCAAATGGGAGCAGAGGAGGGTATGGTGTGTTACCCTTTTTATTATGGATGGATCCCAGAGTCCCAAAGGTGGCACTGCAACAGCAGCTTGAGTGAGCATGACAGGTTGTGTCAAATGGATATGTTGAGATAGAACATCTTGTGGAGATGACAGAGGCCGGTATAAGTATCTAGCAGCAAAGGACTGCCAGGGGTTAGGGCATGAGATAAGAAATGTCCTGCTCAGGGCTCGCCTAGCTCTGTGGTGCAGAGAATATCTAAACACAGGGAACAGCAGAAACAGAGCAGTACACAAGTGAGACGGACAGTGATCATTTCAGAGAGCTTTTGCTTAATGGTGCTGTTGGGCAGATGAAGGGGCATGATCCAGTGCGCCATGATGGCTGGTTCTGTGGACACTGCTGGAATTGGCTGAGTATGTAATATTGGCCTCTTCTTACGCTAACAGGAAGACGTAGTGTGCGGTGGGCTTACATCCTTGTGTGTATGTGTGCAAGAGGGACATGGTGACATTCAACAGTTTGCAGTACTTCTTCAGGTATGTCCTCTCTTATTGACGAATTTGTGTCCTGGTGCCAGCACTTATATGTACGTGCAATTTAGAATGGTGATTAAATTTTATGGCTGAGGCTGTTGACATCATTTAAAATAACAGAATCATACAAAAACACGGCAGGAGAGGACTTCAGGAGGTCATGCAGACCTCTCTTGACTCCAAGGCAGGATAATTGAACCAATGTTACTTCTGATGTGTTTGAATAATTTGTCCCTAAGGCTCTCCAACACTGGAAGCTCACAGGACCTTTAGGGGATTGTTTCCTCTGTTTCACTCTCCCTACTGCTGAAAAGCCTGTGGGATTTTTGTTCATCATATCTAATTTGAATATTTCTTTCTGGAATTTAAAACATGGTTGCAGGTGCTATTATCCACATAAAGTCACTGAAAGCCGAAAAGACTCACTCTCATTTATAGACTGCTCCCTCACACTCGTAAAATAAGAGAACTGAGTTGTAGGCATCCCTGACATGCAAGGGAAATCAGCGGGGAAACCGGGCTTCTTCCAGCGGCGCCAGGCTGTCACAGAAACCAGAGATGGCTGAGTAAGGAGACCGGGGTGAAACACCCAGATTATATAAATGAATAGGCTGAAACGTTGCATGGCTCAGCAGTTCTCTGCCAGATCCGGGTGTCTGAGAGACGGCTGGTTGCAGCAATCCTGTAACGGGGACCAGAGGGTTGAGAGGAGGGAGGCGTCAACCAGGAGAATTAGCCCAATTCAGGGAATCTGAACTTAAGACTACGAGTAGTTCAGGGAAAGAAAATGGGAGCAAAAATGCTTAATTGGGTGCTTTGGGAGGATGGACTATTTCTTGTCACAGCGACACAGTGCAACAAGACTCAAAAGGCAAATTCAGGATCCTTAAGTGCTACTAGAGACAGATCTGTGAGTTGGCTCCCATCAAAAATGATCTGTGGGACATCTATTTAGCACACATAACAACTGTGGGGACATGTTGGCTGTTGTTTTGTTTTACTGTGCAGTATGGGGGGAGGTGGGTCCTCCTCCCAGCAAGGGGACAAGGTAGGAGGTTGTGGGGTGTTGCAGCTCTGTGTGTGTGTCATGGCTCCGACTTCCACGAGGAGGCACATTAATTGGGGAGCAAAGGGGCTGAGCTGAAGAAAGAGCATGGTGACTTTTTGGCAGGTGGGAACAGAGATGTACGGTGCTCCTGCCTCGGGGACTTGGTTGAGTCCCAGAGGCTCTGACTGGTGGCAGAAACTCACCAAGGAGAAGGAGGCAGCGAAATCACAAAACTGTTATTGATTCCCTTTCTTTTCTGCAACCCATCCCCAGCACTAACTATATTTGAAAATACAGTTTCCAGGCTTCTTTTGCAATGGTTTCAAAAAACAATCCTACCTCTGTAGAGTCTTAGTTTGACAGCCCTATTTTTCCCTAGCTTTGAGTTCACCATTGATGTTAATTAGGACTTCCTTAGCCTTGTTAGCCTGGTGTTTTCCTTTGTTACTGAGAACAGAGAAGGTGACCTTGCTCGCCAGGTAGATTTTCTCAGCTCTGACAGTCTAGTCATTGATGTCTTAGGAACAGAGGTAGGGATCTTACACGGGAAACTTGAGAAGAGCTATAAAAACATCACATAGACGGCTGTCAGTGTCAGCCGGCATAGCTCCAATAATTCAAAGGTAGATATGTTTCCGATAAGTCATCGGGTTCTCACAAAACACGTGCTGTAACTCCACACATATTACACATATTGGGTGAAATGGAGTGAAGTGATATTTTTGTTGCACGATAAGGAAATACAACAAATACATGTGTAGCTCAGTTGCCAGTGGCTGAACGGGGTATACTGAGTAATAACCAGCATTTGATAATCTCCATTTTGTTATCCAGAAAAGTGGAACAGTGACCTGTGCACTGACCCCTGGTGATCTGATTTCAAATGACAGCTTAAGGCATAGCGAAAGTAATTTCGGTGGCTTTACTTAACTCCCCACCCATGCAGTCATGAAATTGTAGAATGATTGACAACTGTAAGTAGGAAGGGACTTCTGGAGGTCTCATAGTCTAATCCCCTGCTCAAAGCAGGTCCAACTAGAGCAGGTTGCTCGGGGTCATGTCTAGTCAAGTTCTGAGTATCTCCAAGGACGGAGATGACACTACCTTGCTGGGCAACCTGGTCAATATTCGACCATCCTCATGACAAAAAACCACAGTGCACTTAAAATACGAGTGGCAATCCCAGGTGAACAGAAACCCAGGCAGGGAATAACTGAGTTCTGCCTCTCAATACCAGACATCATCAGAAGACCTGTATAGGTAAGTATGCTTTGGGATACCATGATAGGTCTCATCTTCATAAGCATTACATACACAAAGATCAAAAGAAGTATACAAACACAGCAGAACATCATATTTGCCCATAGTAGCCCTTTTTTTTTTTTTTTTTTAACAGAGTACTGTGAAAACATTTTTAATTCCAACGTGGCGTCTGTCACCCAAAGTAAGATGTTTGACAACAGAAGAGTCCTCACAAAGCATTCACATTGCAAAGGCACAGATGTGGATAGCAGAGCCGCACGCAGCAGCCAGCTGCACGAGTACCACGCTTGACTTCTAGAAAAGGCAAACTGGGAGCTGCTGCTTTCCACCGGCAAGCACAGAAGAAGTGTTGATACTGTTTCTGACCCATTTAAATTGCGCATGTCAACATTTCTACAGCGGGTTTCCAAACAGCCATATCCAATGGGGCCCTCATCCTTGTAGGTACTTCAGAACGGTACTCAAGAATAACATACACAGCTTGCACATTTGCCACTAGCAGCTGCCACAAGCTTCTGAAACAGGCGGATTATTAAGACTATACAAAACCAAAGCTGGGAATATAAATATCAAATGAAATGCTTACATGTTGCTGAACATGCTGCCTAACATCAGAAACACGAGACAACAGCAGAAAGCCATGCAACGTATTTTGGCAGAAGCGCGCAAACATTTCACAGCTTGTCCCCTGGATGCCATGCTCACACTTACATTAGTCTGTGTCATACTACCTTAACTTGTTTTAAGCATTTCCATCATCTGTGAGGTAGGGAGGGAAAAACAGAATAGTTAAGGTATAATCAAATGAGATCTTGCACATCGTAGTATAATTTGTAAACAATCTCATTATTGGCTGTAGTGTGGAGAGTGTGAACGGTTCAAGCTTCTGTCTAAGTTTATCCAGACAGGGAACTTTCTGGAAGCCAGGTGAGTGATTCAATGGGTTACTAAGGAGGTAGATGAAAAAACTGGGATTAACAGAGGAGAAACAGTGACAGAACATAAATAAACACATTAAAAAGTGAAGAATTTTTGTGTCTTACTGCATTTTTTTGCTGTCATGACAGAATCAAAACACCCAGTAACTTCACAGAATCAGAGAATCACGGAGTTTTCAGAGTTGGAAGGGACCTTGAGAGATCATCTAGTCCAACTCCCCTGCCAAAGCAGGATTGCCCAGAGCACATTACTCAGGACTGCATCCAGGCGGGTCTTGAAAATCTCCAGAGAAGGGGACTCCACAACCTCCCTGGGCAGCCTGTGCCAGTGCTCTGTCACCCTCACCGTAAAGAAGTTTTTCCGTGTATTTGAACGGAACTTCCTGCGTTCTAACTTGTGCCCATTGCCCCTCGTCCTGTTACTTGGAACCATTGACAAGAGCCTGGCTCCATCCTCCTTCAACCCACCCTTTAGATACTTGTACGCCATAATAAGGTCTCCCCTCAGCCTTCTCTTCTCCAGGCTAGAGTCCCAGCTCTCTCAGCCTTTCCTCATAAGGCAGATGCTCCAATCCCTTAATCATCTTAGTTGCCCTTTGCTGGACTTGCTCCAGCAGTTCCCTGTCCCTCTTGAACTGGGGAGCCCAAAACTGGACACAGTATTCCAGTTGTGGCCTCACCAGTGCAGAGTAGAGGGGGAGAATGACCTCCCTCGACATACTGGCCACACTCTTCCCTATGCAGCCCAGACTTCTTTTGATCAAACTTCTTTTGATCAGTGGGAAATTTTAACCACTGGCTACTTCAAAAATATTTGAATAAAGATGCAAAATTAAAATCAAATAACCACAAATTGGAACAACTAATTACATCAAAGATAAAACTACCTCTGTTATCATCTCAGTAGGTACAGATCTACAGAATTCTTTCTTCTAGATGAGGAATTATAGTAATAAAAAAAAATACAACTAGATGTTGTTGATACATTGCTCATCATTTTTGATTATACTTCCAAAATCACAGGCACCATTTGAAAGACGCAGCCTAGCAAATCTTTATATGCACAAACTCACCTAATGGCTTAGATTTTAAGGGCAGCCATGCATTGTGCTTTTAATTATGCACCCGCAGAATCCTGCTCTGGTGAGATCCTGTGCCCACGATGCCTTAAGAAAGCTCAGGGGAACCTGAAGATATTTTGGACCTCAAAGGATTGTATCTTCAGTCACCTACTCATCTGATTTATTGCAAATTTGCAGTACTTCATGTAAGTTTATAAACCTGTTGTGTCTGATGAGGACAGATACTAAAAGTCATCTACAGCTGAAGGATTTGTATCAAGAAAAAATGTGTACTTGCACATCTATTATGTTATACTGCCGAAGAGCTAAATGTCTGTAATAAGCATGGAAGAAACAAGAGTCTCTTCTGAGGGAGTGGCAGAGTAATCAATTGGCCTAAACTTCTGCTATTCGAGAGCAGCCTCCAAGGAGATGCTAGAATAGATGGAATTTGAGAGACTATCCTAAAGCAATCATTTCTTAACTGAGAACATAGACCACTGGTTCCACTGTTGCTTGAAAATTGTTTTGAAAAGAATTTAAGAACTTTAAAGTGGATTTGACATATAAATCACAAATAGCCAAAATAACACCAAAGTTATATTTTCTAGATGGGTCTAAGGTAGAATAACTGTAAAATACAGCAGAGAAATTACACACAGTAGCTGGAAATATCTAAATGCATTGATTAAATGACTGGCATGTTCCCGGTGAAAATAATCAATATATTAACTTTTCTAAAGATTCACAGTAGGCAGGAAGAAAAAAAAAAGTTTGTCTCTGTGTGTGTAGAGAGATATATGTACATTTTAAGAATTTACTAGATTCCTGTCTTTTTTGGAAGCTGTGACTGTTCATATGCTGGTACTGGAGTGCTTCCATTGGCTTGTCTCCTACCATTATTTTGGCAACGATATACGGAACAGAAAGAGGTGCTGAAGGTTACGCACACTGGTTGAGTACTGAGATACAAACCAAAGTGACTGTCTCATTTATAATGCTGCAAAAAAATGAGGTAAAATACCTTGTCAAACTAGTGATATCGACAGTATTTCACTGTTTTCCCTATTTTATTTTGCTCCTTCTGCATCGTGAGAGCCAACGATCAGGAATTTGTAGCAACACAATTGTGCTTGGCTCCCTGCCTCTCTCTGGCACATCCCGGTTAAGTGGAACTGTGCTGTTTCGTGCAGATTAGGTGGCAGTCATTACGATTCAGCAGCATTACACCAATTGGAGACACTTGGGAAATATCCTAGGAAAACCGAGACCCTACTCAAGCTGAGTGACGAAGCCTCCCACCCTCCCCATGCTCTGCCTTTTCCCAGACACATGAGCTTTCCCCAGGATCATCCAAGGATGTCCCTGCCTGCCCTGCACTCCTGGACATGCCAGCCACGCAGGCACCAAGGGACGTGAGATGTACAGTCCCACCCCTGGGATGCCGTGGAGAAGCCCCAGGGGAGCTTGGGTGCTTACTGCCTGTCCCATGGACCTTGGTGTAGGCTCACCATCCCTGTGGAGATGTAGGCTCAGTTATCACCCAGTTAGCGTAAAACATCTATAAGTAGAGCCAATCTCACAGCTCAAGACACTTGGGGGATCTGCACAGGTTTATTGTCCCGGGCAACATCTCCTCTCCGCAGGAGACTCTCCTACCACCCTCTTAGTTAGGTCAAGGACTGTTTCCCCTCCATACGTACATATGTATCATGTAGCCATAGTAGGAATAATTTCTGGCCCTTAACCGGTTAATAAAAAATGTTTTGCTTTGGTCAGAGGTAAAACTCTTGTCCTTCCTTGAGTTCCTCCTTGGCACCTTTCATTGAGGGATGTACCTTTCACTGACTCTTACTTTCTGCATCAGGCTGTACCCTGAAATACACACACAGTATAGGTTTTTAAGCTGGTTACGTGTATATAGCTGGTGGCTGTCTCCTGAACAAGTATGGTCTTGGGAATCACCCAGTACTTGGTGGTGGTGAACTGGGAAGACCAATCCTCAACCTCTTTTCTTAGCTAAACTGTGACAATGTGCATGAGATACTGGCAGGCCTGGGACCATCTGGGGATGTGCCCATAACTATGTTTCATTTGGGATCCAGAGAACATTTCTGAGGTGAATTTCCCATTTACTGTGCTTGTTTGAGCTGGTAATAATGGCCAACTGTGGGGCCAAGTAGGAGCTCAGCTGGAATAGCGTCTTTTCTCCACTATGCTGCTGGCATGGACATCAGCTGCCCAGCACAACCCATTTCACCCCACAGCACCGCTCCTACTGCTAACATAGAAGTTGCCTTGGTGAATCCTGCTGACTTGATTGATCCTGTTTAAATCAATCTTATTTTTTGTACAAGCAAAGTTGATAGATCTGGCCCTAAGTGGCATTTACTCCACCATATTATTTGGCATATAAATCAGCTGTTTGGGACAGAGGTAACTGTTTTGTTACCACTGTGAATTTAGGAAAAAATCTGTTAAAGTCACTGAAGAAAGTCCATATGTACAGTGGAATAACTGATGTTAGCACTTGACTGCTTTTATTTAGATGTGTAGAGCAGCCTTGATCTGGAGGTAGTTTAAAGAGATTCTTCTGTCTTTTGGGATCCTTGAATTTAGAAGGAAGTAATCAAGTTCATTATAATCCCTTTCTTCCAAAATACCATATACATGGGTGACTTATGCATTCGGTTACATAGTTGTAAATCTGCATATTGTTGTTTGTACTCAGTGACAAAATATTCTTTTAGCTTTTTTAATGGTTACAGTAAAATTCTCCATGATGTATACCACAAATAGCAACTTTCATCTAGGAATGTTGATGACATCTTGCCTATAGCAATGAACAGGTTTTAATACAACAATAAAGCATGCCTTGTCTTCTTAATTAGTCTCCATTGATCAAACATGCAGATTATTTACAAAAAGACTAACGCAACAGAAAGGGAGAATAACTAATGCAACGGCTGTATTCCCAGGATCACATGCAATTCATCTTTACTAAGCTAGCTGAGCCTCTATAATCTTAAGGCATTTATGAAATAATAGGGAGAAAGCTTTAGGTTAAGCATATTTAGTGTAAGAAGTATTTGTTTAATTTGTTTCTTAAGATGAAATTCTCCTATTCTTGAGGGAAAAAGAAAGTACTTGCTCAGTTAAAGCCACAGACATCTTGCAGTCACATGTAAGAAGCCTCATCGGATCACTAATGGAAACAATCTTTATGATGCTGAGATCTTGTAGCTTATAATTATACATCACAGTCCAGCCCCTGTAACCTGTATCAGCCTCACATGCCCTATTTTACACATCACAGCAATTAGTGAAGCGTATAGTATATATTTAGACGAAGGCTTTCTGTCAGGAGCTGGTGATGTAGTGACTCAGCAAGGCATCATCAGAAGGCATTTGCTAGGGCTAAGGCTTTGTACACCGCTGTGGGGGCTAGACCCGTCAGATTAATACAAGGGACTATTTTTATAACATCCAGAAAGTTTCTGCTGTACATCAAACTGCACTAGCTGCTTATTTTAGATGACAGCAATTCATACATTTCTCTTGAACAATACAGTCTTTAGCACTTTTTGGGTATGTACATCTCCTAAAATGAAACCTTCCTGTGAAGCGTTTTGTAGAAGAAGGGCTTCCAAATTGAGATCATCAGAGACATTTTCATCAAGCGCTTCAAACGCACCAGTGAACTAACAGCCCACGTACCAAAGGTAAGTAGCAGTCATGGCGACAGGCTGCCTAGCTTTCGGGGAGTACTCTGAGCACATAATTTGGGACAACATGAACATCTGCATTTGTGCCCTGCTCTCTTCTGCCGAGTGGGTGTCTGGCCCCGGGCAGTGCCGAGTGTCTCTTGAAAGAGGCCGTGGTCTTCGGCTGATCTGGTCTTTTATTTATCATGTTCATTTTTTCTCCCAGCAAGGTGAATATCCTCCTCCGTTCAGTTGTTTTCATTCTTGAAAATAACTTGCCTGAAAGCTGCTGTTTTCCTTGTGGGCGTTGATGTTGGATCACATGAATGTGACATGCACAGCCTACTGCTAGCAGAGGGGCTGTACTTTACTTTCTCTTGGCTAAATTTGCCCATCACGTTTGGAGGGTTAGTCTGAGATTGTGAGCTGAGCATTTCGCCCTGACTCATGTCTTCTTCCATGTCCCTGAGCCGGTGGGGCAGATCCTGACTGCGAATGGGTGAAGTGGTGGAAGACACTTGTGAGATCCCAGCTGTGTCTTCAAGGTCAGAATCAAGGACTTCAAGCAACTTCTAGAGAGATAAAGGAAATTACCACCAAAGCCAGGTAATTTCACCAAAGATGTCATCATTAACACTTGGCTTCCACAATGTGCTCTTCGTGTGTGTAAATCTCAGAAGGATATTGTCAAGGAGGTCGCTGTTATTAACCCTAATGGCACAGTGAAGCGACTTGGAAAAGGTGACACTGGATAGACACTGAAATAGAAATGGGCTTTTCTGAGTCATGCTCTAACTCTCAGCCCTCCTTGCCCCTGCTGCCCCGATGCCTTCGGAGCTGCCCTCCCTCTCTCCTGTTCCCTGCCCTTCTGCAGTCCCATATCAGCTGCCCATCCTTGCTCACCAAAGCACTTACCAAAGTGACTTAATTGGCGTATGCTCCCAGGTCTCGCTTGGCAAAATGTAGCTGTGTCTGCACTTTTCTAAATGGGGATGGATTAATCGCATGCTTAAAAGCTTTGCTGGATGGAGACCCGCACTCTACAGCCAGACCAACCTTCATTGCTGGAGCCTGCAGGGAGGAGGAGAAGGCATTTTTCTCCTTCTCCCACGCTGGCTGAGAAAGCGACAGGCAAAAGAAGCAGAGAGAGCACTGACTTGGTTTCTGCATCAGAGCAGGCAGTGCACCACTGTTAAGAAAGCAGGAACCAGAGCATGAGGCTCTGAGCACCTGCCCCGATCCTGGAGCACCCCAATAGCAAGGCTGAGCTGAGCAGTGTACCCCATCTTAGTAGTCCTGCCATATTTTTTAATAAAAACATTTGGAGAAAAGGTTTCCCTATTGACTTTGGAAAAAAAACCCCACACCTAAACAAACATTCTTTACGCAGGCAGCTATTAATAGTAGTGGTAATATTAGTTGTATACTAGGATAACTAGTAGTAATAACAATAATTGCCTGCATAAAAAGCATTGTTGGGCTTTTAGTAGGAAGTGGGTATTACTAATAATAATACTTGTATTTAAATAGCTCTTTTGTGTGCAAAGCATGCTATGGATGGTATCTAAGTTGTGCAACGCAGGGGTGCTGGAACCTCCATTACCTAAGCTATTAAACATCCTTTAAACCATGGAATAAACCACCAAATTTTGCCTATTATAAGAACACAGTATTTAACACCCCATTGAAAAGAAAAAATATACTTCTTACATCTTTTCCTGACTGAAGCTTAGTCCCATTGTCTTCTCAGAGAAGCAACAAAGTTTGGACTTAATACGTTTCATCACACCTTCAGTTTTCACCCCTTTATGTTATTATCGTCAATGCAAGATTTTTAAAAGATCTGTTCCTGGAGTTATCTCCCCCATCAAAAGGTTTGGTTTTGTTTCTGAGGTGTATCTCTTATATAGTAAACCCACCTGTGGTATTAAGGACAAAGACTTCTGCTGAATCACTACAGTCAACAGGAATGTCAATATTTATCTCTACGGCAGTTGGGTGGGGTCCCTTTTAGTTTCTTTCCCATTTAGTTTCTTTCCCTTTTAAGCTGCTGGTTTTGTTTTGAGTTTCTCTAGACTCCCAGCGTCACTCACTGCAATGTGAGCAGAGGGTTCTCATCATGGCAGCTGTAGCAATCACTGATTTTTTTTGTTCAGCAGCAGAACCAGAAAAAAAGATCTCTATCAACCTTCCGAAATGCAAACCTGAGAAATTTAATTTCAGATCAGCAACATATACAATTTGAGGGACATGGTATAAAAGTAAAGGGAAAAAAAGTCTGGCATAACAAATTGTTATGACCCCAAACTGCATTTTTAATTAATAAAAGAACTAAAAATGTTGCTGCTAAAAGCTGCTCACCACCTCTGAACATGATGCACATCGAAACCACCACTTTCTGTGACATCCCACGCCTCTGAGCTCCACCTGCACAGGCGGGAGGGCTGCTGGTGAATCCGTCTGCTCCACCAGCACGGTGGTCAAGACAATATCACCATCTCAACTGCCTCCCTGCAATCTCCTCACCACTCTGTAAGCCAACCCCAAACCCGAAGGATCTGCACATTGATGCTACTTCACCAATCTCACTGTTTTAGGTTAGAAAGTCCCAAGGCTGTATGTCAGCTCTCTTGCACACTTTATTATTTTTATATCTAAATCTTCTTTAAATATTGGGCAGAGCCTTTTCATAGCTGAGTAGTCATTTCGTCAAGTGTGGTGGTTGATTTACAGTTTGTACTTTGTACACTTTCTGTAGTGAAGCATAAAATGGAAAGGCTTATGTCAAATTCATTCATACATGGACACGTTCAAGAACAGATTAATTTTAAAGCACTTACAGTGCATATAATGTTTCTATGCCACGCTTTACAAATCTATAAAGTAATTTATAACCTAAAGTCTACTTTAGAAGAGAGCTGCAGTAGAACAGATAGCAGAGAGATTTCAATCTAAAATATCCCAGTGCTACGCTGCCCCAGATATCTGCCATTTAGATCTGATAGGAATTGTGAGTAATCGGTTTCTAAATCAAAATTATTATACAAGGAAAAGCTCTCAGTGCAATGTCCTCTTGCAAAACCAGGCTATTCTAGCACAAATTAAGTTTTCTAACAGTCAGTATGCAACACACTAGATAAAGGGTCAGATTTGGATCTCAAACTAGTATAAATCAGGAATCACGTTTATGCAGGACCAGAATAAACTCATTTAGATGAACATTGGGTAAATGCCATGTGTAACTGTAATACTAGGGCCACTGTACTTAACTTCAAGAGAGTTTCCACCCTGTGATCCATGAGATCAGATGTCTTCCAGCTGACATTACTGCTGTGGTCCTTCTCCTCCGGATGTATCGGCCAGTGGAGGGCACCTCTGCCCAGGGTGAGTGCCTTCCCTGCCCCATCCAAGCACAGGTCCCTTGGAGGCCCATCCAGCGCTACACATTTTGGAGGGCCACCAGCTTCCTTCTGCTATCTTCAGCAGGAGCTAGGCACTGCCAGCACTGCTCAGCAGTGGCCTCCTGCTGCACGGAGCCAGGGGACACAGAAACCATGTGGACCACCTCTCTTTGGTCACAGCCAAGCTCATTCTCCACTTGCAGCAACATCGTGCCTGTAAATTCCCCCACATGGAGTGAGCGCCTATCATTAGCAAATGTGGTGGGCGATCATAAAAAATGTTCAAAGAGAAGTGGTGACCCAAATTCAACACTGGGATGAGCAGCTACAGCTCCCCTGAAGTTGCAGGCCGGCGCAGGGAAGGAACGAGCGCTGAGTCTAACGAGCTGACAGCCAGCTGGCCTGTCACAGCTTCTCCTGCTCCCTCCTGGCATCCTTGTGTCTGCGTTTTTTCAGGGGCATCCCCGATCTCTCTGCAAGCAGCAATTTAATATACGAACAGTACAAGGAGTAAAATATACAGCAACGGCTGTGAACTGCCGCCGTGCTCCTCTTCCCACTATTCATCCCACTCGGCTCGCGTATGGCACCTGGGCAGCTAACTCTGTAATTTGGACACAGGTAGTGTGTTCCCTCATCTCTTCAGGAGAAACAGAGACATAATCAGAATTTAGAGTGACTTCTAAAAGGTGCGTATTTCAAAGGCAAAATTGCAACATAAAGCATTCAGAGAAACTATAACCCAGGTACCGCCTGTGTGCACAAGGGGGAAGGAAAATATCTTTCTTCGTAACAGCCAGTGGCTGCAGACCAACGGGTCTAACTCAAAGCAGCCGTTCCTACTCCTCGCATCAGAGGGAGGAAGCCCTAGTTTCAGTTCCCCCATGCAGTGAATTTTGAGATATTTATAAAAAGTGGAACAGCTTCCACAGCGCAGGGTGGTAAAGGTCAGCCCAGCCCAGCTGGGCAGGCAACCACTCAGCACGGCACAGCCGCAGCCACAGCGACCCAGGGAGAAACCCTGGCTGTGGGGTGACGGGATCGTCCCTCACACGGACACACAGGTCAGGGGGTCACCCCAGGGGTGGGTGGATGCCCACGCAGGATGGAAGAGCTGCGCCTTGCCCCTGTCTTCTGCTGAACGCTGGGGCCAGGTTTCTCAGAAGTAGCTGATGGTACTGAGCATGTTAAACTTCTCAGCGCAGGAATTGATTTTGTTGGACATCCTCTTTCTGGAAGTCGGTTCAAACTAGGTCCCTCAAAAGTCCTTTTGAAAAGGTTAACCACCGCCAGCCTCCTGCACCACTTTCTCCCTCGCAGCCCCACAGCAGCCGCGTTGCTGACACATGTGAAGGGAGAAAAGTCCTTATTCCAGCAGGAAAGGCTGAAAAAGGAAGAACTATTAGTCGGAAATTCTGCAATGAAAGAGGAAGATTTCAAAGGAACCCAAAGAAAACTTGCATCCAGCTCAGTGGGAATGCCTTAGGTCTAGACTTCACCTATTTCTTTGCAAAAAGCAAGTTAGCGCTGCAAGCTTAACAACTGCTTTAAACAAAGGGACTCCGAAAATATGCTTTATCATCAGAAGGCGACAGCCAGCAGCCAGGAAGCGCAGGCAGCAGTGGGGTGCTGGAGGACCCCCCCAGCACATCCCCATTGCAGCCACTGCCCCGCTGCCGAGCGGAGGCAGCTCTACCGAGTGCCGTGCCGCCTGCTGTGCCGCTTGCCGAGTGTTTTACACACTCCTGTTTGCACTTGCTAATAAATACCCACAATGTTAATAATTTGGGCTGGAATCTTCTGTGACTTCTTTCTGCCTCAGGTTGCATTTTTTTCTTTAAAGTTTCAGCACATCAGTTCAGCAGTTTTTGAGAACCTGTATCATTGCCTGAGGAGTTCCTGACTCTGAGAGGAGACAAAATTCATCAGCTTTCCTGTGGCCGTCACAGTAGTACTCAAATATTAAATAAATGGTATTTGGACAGTGTTTTCCTGAATTTTGGTTGTGAAAATCAGTCATAAAACCTTGACAGCTAAAATGTCAGTGTAGACATATCCCACCATTGCTGTGCTGGTGCAGAGCGCTCTGGGGCTGTTTGTGCCCTACGGGTTAGATTCACAAATTGGTCATAGTGTTATGCTGTGATGCTGTAGCACCCACCTTTCGGGGATCTAACCCTCTTCAAGCATTCACCAAGCAGGATGTAATAGGCAGGCAGCTTGCATGGTGAGGGGAGAGATGGGTTCCTAAGCTTGGGATCTGGGAAAGCCAATACAACGCAGAAGGACTGCCTACACTAGAGGATAGAAAACGTAAAGGCCGGGATGCGTTTGAAGTGCAAACCTGCTGAGCTCTGCACAAAATGCAAAGGAAACGCTCAGCTTTTCCTGGCTGCTGGAGAGCTTCTTCTACTCAAGAGCATTTCTATGGACCCCTGCTGCTTCCTACCCTTGTATTCCAGGAAGGCAGTTATTGTTCATCCTCCCTTCTACTGTATTAAATCTTCCCAGGTGGCTGTCATGATGAAAAGTCTGCTGGGACATCTCCCAGCGCCCTTACAGACCTCTGCAGGGCCAGGAGGGGACCAAACGTTGGTCCCTGACTGTGGTACTCATTCCTCGCCAAGGCTGCCTCCTTTGGCCACGCGGATCTTCGTATTTGTAGTGTGCTGCCTGGGATTTTGGGTAGGAGGGAATGCTCCCTGGAGAACACCAAGTCTCCCTTCCACACTGAAATAAAAATCTCCTACAGGTAGGTCCTCCCTCTGTGCGGGTACGGGAATCATCATTGAGTAAATGCCTATGTTTGCCCAGAAAAATGCTTATTCACAAATTACATTTGTTTCTCTCCAACACTGTCATAACTTTCTCAGTGAATTGATGTGGAGGAGTTTCTCTCTTGAATAGGCTCTTTAATTGCGCTGCTAACGAGGCAGGTAGGGCGCCAGGGTAAATAAGCACAGGCAGCGCACTCTGCCATTATGGCCGGAGATTGCCTCCAGCTGCTGAACTAACACAGCAATAGTGAAGCCTGCAGTGCAGACAAACATCTTGTTAGTGCCCCAGATTCCAAGTTAGCTTATAAAAAATGCGGACTTATGCTATAAAAAAGACTTTCTGAGGTGTCTGACTTGATATCGCAGGGTGGAACAATAGCACTATGTAGGTTTAATAAAGCACATAGGAAACAAAGATGAAGAACTGCTTTCTCTGAGCACCATTTGCCAATGAGCCACCATCATTAAACAGGGGTGTTCCTAGTGGGGATGTACAGAGATCGTTCCTGGACCGAAAACTGCTCATCAGCAGTGCAGATGCTGCACCAGATCACAGCTGATAAAATCGGTAGCTTGCACAAGAATCGATGTTATGTTTAAAAGATGAAGAGAAGGCAGCCATATGAGACCTGTTGGTTGGTCAGCCGGATCTGCTCATTTTAAGTACAGCCAAATACAGAGTTAAACTCCACAGAAGAAGAAATAATGGCTTCTCTAGTTAAGTGCTATTTTTCCTCTAAAATTTAGAAGCCAAACAAGAAAAAGATGAAACCTCAAGTTCTCTAATAGCTGAGAAGGCTAATGAGACTTTGGATGGCTAAACAGGGGATGCTGAGATGGAGGCAAGAACTGAGCCTGACATGTGTGTGCTATCTGCAGTTTTAGTACCCACGTATCACTGAGGGTGCTGAAAAACTGGGAAAGATGCAGATAAGAACTGCAAAAGTGGGCCAAGGACTAGAGAAGGCACCTAATAGGGAGAGAGAGATTTAAAAAGCACTATTTGTCTAGCTTATAAAAAAGAAGATTGAAAGGTCTTGATTACAGTGAATAACTATCTTCACAGGGAGAAAAGAGCTCTTTAATCTGGTGGAAAAGGATGAATGGGTTGAAAGCTGAAACCAGATATATCTGAAGAGGAAATTAGGCAAAACATGTTAATAGTGAGGGTTGGAAACAAGCTGCTGAGGGAAGGGAAGGAATCTGCAGTGTTTGATGAAGATGTCACGATGCTTTTCTGAGAGAGACAATTTTCTTGTACACGTGCTATGTTTCAGTCCGTCCCAATATGGGCACAACTGGGCGAGATTTTAAGAGATGTGATAAAATCTAGTTGTCTCTTCCAGCTTCAAGCTCTGGGACCCTGTATGAGCCACCTGGAGATGCGCAGGGGTGTGCACGCCTGCTGCGGGTCTGTGCAGCGAGAAGAGGCGCTTGTTTTCCTTCTCTCTCCTTCCAGGGGGACAGTCACGCCGTGAACCAGTGCTGGGATTTACACCCGGCTGGCTGTTCTTCCGAAGTGCCTTGCAGCACAACGAACCCCTCGCTTGTCCCCACTGACACTTCCCAACAAGCAGAGGGGGTGGCGGGGCAGGGAGGGGTGACTGCGCTGGCTCACTCCCGTCCCTGGCGGGGCAGGTGACTTGGGGCGCTGGGCCAGGCTGACGCGACTCCAACCGCAGTTGCCTCCCTTGGGGGGATTGTTTGGGAACAAAACCTGTCCCCTCATTCTGAGAGAGTCTTCTCTCTGAAACTCAATACTTTTTCTTAACTGAAATACATTTCCTCCCTCCTCTCTCTCTCTCCATGTCCCCATCTTCCACAGAGATAAACAATTATTTTTTCCCCAGTGGAGCAACCAGATCCTTCACATGCCTATTAGAGAGCTTCACCCTCACTTAGTTGTTGAGCTCAGCTGTGCACGCTCTGCCTGTGAGTCAGTCCCGCAGCCCCGACCAGCCACGCTGTGCTGCGGCTGTGCCTTTGCGTCTAGCAAATGGATTCGAATATAATTATAATATTTTCAATCTATGGCAGGATTGAACTCAACAGGGCTAAAAGGCTCAAAATAAGATGGGTATGATGTCACCTGCGGCAAAACAATAATCCCCACCTTCTTTGAAGCTGACTGTAGCTATTTTTTATTCCTTTAAGCTGTCAGTCTCATGGCAAGATGCTGGCAAAAATTAACTCCCACACTTGGCTTTGCAACAGAAAGGTAAGTGCATCATGGAATGACGTTTCAGGCTTTCATAAATTTATTATTGACAAAATGCATCTCTTTCGCAAGAGGAGAGCTAGGCTGGAAATAAGCAGGGAATGCTAACACCCAATCAGATTAGTTTTAAGGAAGAAATTTTTTATGATGAGGGTTGTGAAACACTGGAACCAGTTGCCCAGAGAGGTGGTAGATGCCCCAACCCTGAAAATATTCAAGGTCAAGTTGGGAGGGGCTCTGAGCAACCTGATCTAGTTGAAGATGTCCCTGCTTATTGCAGGGGGGTTGGACTAGATAACCGTTAAAGGTCCCTTCCAATGCAAACCATTCTATGATTCTATGATCATGGTGCTTCTAGACTTTTTCAGGATGGATCATTTAACAAAATTATCAAAATCTCCATCCGTTTACTACAGAAGAGCAAAAATCTGAACAGTGCTAGCAATAGTGGAGCAACCCTTGGAGGAGAAAGACATGTGAACTGTGGTTGAATTTGCAGTGTCGTATGTTATTCCAGACTGCAGGTCTGGGACTGTTGAGGATTCAACCCTTGGAGGGAGTAACTTTCCTCCAGCTCATGAATGATACCCAAGGAGTAATCTGCACTGACAAGCTATAGAACACCCATGGATGCTCAGCAGACGATTGCCTGGCCTCATGATGATATAATAAGAAATTTAATATCCTGCTCTCTTCCCAGCCCACACTCCTTCCTCTAGGACCCCTCAGATATTTTCTTCCCATGATTTTCCAGGGAAAGCAGCTGCTGCAGCTGGTCCTGGGATGCAAGAGTGCAGGTGGCTGAGCTGCAAGGGAAAAGCAATATCACCTTGAGCAATATCACTCACTAATGTGTGGTTAAGCACAGAAATATTTCCTGATGGTTATTATTTGTTTTTAAGGAGGTAGAGATGGGTAATGAATGGTAAAACTAATGAGTCAGTTACGTGTTTTCAAAAGGATGGAGAATGAGTTATTTGATGGAAAATTAGAAGGCTTGATTTCAGTCTCTGTCGTGAGCCTGTACCAGTTTGGCCATGGTATAATCCATTGACTTTTCTATAATTGTCCTAATTAAACAATCAGAAGTAAGGGGCATATTAGACCCAAAGTCCACATTTGCAGGCAATTAAACGCACAGCATTCTGTCTGGTAGAGACGAACATTTAAATCAGCTGATTTAACAACAATTAAACAAAACCTTGCTAACTCGTACAATAAAGAAATCACTAGAGAGATCAGGATAAAATACTTGGAATTGCCAAAGAGAAATGGAGAAGTGGAAATTAATGACAACTACAAAAAAAAAAAACCCAAACCCTAAACCAAAAAACAGTGATTTTCACAGAAAAAAGCCTTCTAGGGCAACTGCTCCACAGTAAAGCAGAGGAAAGCAAAACTTATGAAGACATTAATCAAGGTACAAGTGAAAAGAAAATTAGATGCTTCAGGGCTCAGAGATGACAGGAAGCATATATGTGGCAATAAGGGATGATGGAAATCATACAGGGGGAAATAAAACAAAGGATACATGAGGAAAGGATGCAAGAGCTGCAGAACACCTACTCTGACACTATAGTCTTTTGCTCTTGCTAAAAGAGAAAATCAATAAACTCTGTGTAGGAAGAAAAGCTTATTAAATGATTGACTGTCCAACTGGATATTCCTGTTGGCAAACACATTGCTCTGTGTGATAGATGGACACCAGGGTCAAGAGGTTGTTCACTGAAGTGATCAGGCTTCATAAAATCTAGATTTGCAAACAGCTGGGGCGGCGGAGCCCTGGTGAAGTTACTGCTGTCCCGTGACTTCTGTTCGCTGCAACATCACAAGTTAATTTATGGAGCAGTGAGAGGATTTCCATCGAGGGAGAAGTGGGAGGGACTCTTGCAGTTTGGCCCGGGGTTCACCGGATCTGCGCATGCCCGTGACCAGCCATGCTGCAGCACCTGCCCTGGGAGCAGCTGGGGCACCCGGTGGCCATAGTGGTCTGCTCTGGGTCACCAGAACCAGTGGCTCGCTTCCTCTCCCTGCTCTCACGACATGGAGCCTGGCAGTACAAATGGGATGAAACCATAACACCATAATTCTTTGCGTGAAGAAATGTGTTAGCCCATCATTGACAAAGGACTCATGAACCCTAGAGTCATAAGGGCTCGGGTTGGAAGGGACCTTCAAAGATCATCTAGTCCAACCCTGCTGGTGTGAGCAGGGACATCTTTCACTAGGTCAGGTTGCTGAAGGTCACCCTTCATTTGGCACACACCAAAGCAACAATAAAATGCCTTCTTCAGAGAGACCCTGCTGTCAGCCAGCAACCTGTAGCTTGATTGAGGTTTTGCTCTCCCTGTTGACTATGTTACCAGCAGGTCCCTGGTCCCATTAGCATCAGCCCGTTGCTTCCCTATGCACCCTGCCCCATCACCTCCCTGCCCCACCACCTCCCCAGGCTTCCCTGTGGGTCAGTGGCCTCTCCTCTCCCCCACAGTGTTAAAGTGTTAATGACCCCTTGTTGCAAGATGAAATGCAGAGCTCACTTGCAGACTGTTTCCTGGCCAGGAGCTACCTGGTGAGAGCAAGAGAGGGACAGGAAAGGGGCTTTCCAGGAAGAGCACTGGACTGTAAGACTTCAGGGACGTGCTCTTCATCCATAACCATGCAGCAGAGCTGACAAGCCTGAGGCACAAAGAAACCAATGTCCTACAGGACCAGGTCACAAACCCAATGCCCCAGTCTCCCCACCAATATGGCACCTTCTTCTGAACCGAGGTGACAAAATTGTACCCCAAGGGAGCTCAAACACATTTCAACATACCAGCAGCTCCCTCAGCCCCCATGCAGTCGTGGTCTCTTGCACAGTAGGGCAGAATTTGGTGAACACATGAGATCTGGAGATGGCAGCCATGGAAATGTCACTTCCCACAGCCAGGCCCTCCCGTAGCTTCCCCCCTCCCCTGCGTTTCTTTGCCAGCATAACTTACACGAGCAGCAAGATTTCTGTCTAACCAGTGCAAAGCATTTGCATTTTATTAAGTACTTCTCACATTAAATGAGGTCTCATTCAGATTTTCTTTTTGGAGTAGACATTTCTTTAATTTTTTTAATCATACCCATTTTTTTTTTTTTTTTCCTTTTGGAGGCGAGATGGGCATGCTCTGCCTCTCAGGGGCAAGGCTAAGATCCTGGATGCTCATTTGAGACCGATAGGGAAGCAGCCTTTGAGGACAGGCCATCAGTGCCTGGAAATCCCCAGCTCCCAAACGCTCTAAGTTTACTGCTGTGGATTGAGATCTACCCAATTTGACCTCAATGAGAAAAATGTTCTTTTGCCTTTATTTTTAGAGAAAGCAAATAGTTGTTTTTTTTTTCTTTTTTCTGGAATATGAAGCACTGAATCAGGCTTGTGAAAACATGGGGCTACCTGTGCTTCACTTCAGTCTGAGGAATGACAGGAGATCAAACTACGCATTGGCCCTTTGGTTATTAAAAATTTATTGAGAGATGTGTTCTCCTTCTCAAATTAATGTAAAGAAAATCTTGTTGTTTGTTACTTGCAAATAATGGAGAATTTTTATGTTCCAGTGCATTTTCTCCTGAATGTTGACAGATTAGAAGAAAATCAAAATGATTATGTACATTAATAATAGAATACACACATAAAGATAACCTTGAGGTGTCTACACTTTATGCATATTCCTCTAGATTGCCGTCAGCTTTTGTAGGTGAATGGATTAAAACCAAGAAAAATATTGTGAACTAAATTTAAATGTAAATCTTTTTCTTTAAAAAAGAAAAATCATTTGTATCAATAAGTCAATCATGATTTTTAAGCAGTCTTTGTTTTCCACTATCAAAAATAATCTTTCTATCTGCAAGGAATGCATTTCTAACCTTAAATAGCTGGTACTATTCAAATAAGCTAGAGCTTAGCAAAACTCTCTTTCTTCCTCAAGTCATAAATTATTTGTTTTTCTAATAGAAAGTAGATTTTATTTTGCTGTGCCCACACAGCATCATCCCCTTGATATTATGTTTATTTAGAAAGAGAAATGAAAGTTTTTCTTTTGTTTCTTCTGGAAAAAAATATATTTGGGGAAAAGAGAAAGTCAACGATGCTTACATCAAGGTTGGCAGAGTCCCAACAGGGAAAAAATGTCTCCACTTACCATTTTTTCATTTTTTCTGCATTTTTAGTTGTGTTCAGAAGCAATGCTATCTATGATCTGTGTATATGACAAACTTGTTGAACCAGGAAGCCCAGTGAAAAGCAGAAGGGTCGGCAGCAGGCTGTCTCCAATGTCAGCCAGCCTTGCCGATGCCTGCTGTGTGATTTAATGACCGGCTCCTTGGGAGCGTGCAACCATTTGGCGCTTTCCACAAGAATCGCTTGTAGAATGCAAGGACGCACATCACATGCAGTGGAGCGTCTGGGAACCTTGCTTGAGGTAACCCGTCAAAACCAAAGTCGGGAACCCAAGTGCCAGATATGTGGTTTGAGGAATTTCTTTTCCAAATTTAGTTACGTAACCGAGAGGTACAAAACTTATCCACAAGTTATTCAGGTGCCAGTTCTTTTCAAATTATTTGCTTACTGACACAGGTTAGATCCATTAGGACTGCATTAAATCGCCTTAGGTAGAAGGTCAAATACATCACGGGGAAAACTTCTCTGGAATTTGATCTATGTGATCAAATAACGGTTGGACTTGACGATCTTCAAGGTCCCTTCCAACCTCACTAATTCTATGATTCTATGATGCCAGGGAGGAAGTTTGCCTTGTAAATTTATGGGAGGCTTAACTGTTCAGCTTGCTATCTGGTCTAGTTATAGATATGGAATATTTAGTAAATGGCACAATCTAACCCTTGAAGAAATTGTATTGTGGTGCTGAGGAACTAGAAAGGGCAAGAGTCTGGTTTTAATGAAATCAGTGTAATTGCACAGACAGATCTGGTCCAGTCTCAGCCCCATGTAGCCACTGCCACTTATGCAGAGCAAAGGATTGCCATAAGTCAGTGGAAAAAGAAGTTCTTCAGACATTTTCTTTGCAGCAATACGGTATGAAAATAGTTTGAGCTATCACTTCCAGAATGACAGATTAATCTAATTTTGGTGGAAAAGCAGAACTGACACTGATGGATGAACAGGCTGCAGGAGGGGCTGAGAGCAGGGTGTTAATCCTATTGCTGCATCTGAGCTGAGAGAGGACCTCATCCTCCAGCACTGATGACTCAGCAGAGGGCGGATATTTAAGGAAAGGTCCTGCTCTGTTTACTTAAAAAATTGGCTCTGGTAATTCAGGTTGCGTGAGAGATGCAGGATCGAACCCTCGATTATGGCTGCAAGATGTTACGAGCTCCCTTGCTCCCTCTCCCGTCCCCAACAAAAACCCCATGGCACAAAAGGAATCCCCAAACGAAGCACTGCATTTCTCATTTCAAGAACTGCCATTTGAAATCTTTCATTTTTCAATTTTCTTTGTAACAATATAGTATCAGATATATTTGATGCCTAATTTAACCTGTTTTCCACATGTCATTATGTTTATGAAATGTCTTTGTCTTTCAGTGAGGCAGATGCAACCACAAAATCTTGCTCTTTGGCTTAATTTCCAACTGCTTGTCACGTTTGTTTTTCTAGATCTGGGCCAGCCTGCTAAACATACTTAATAATTTACAGTTTTCAATGCCTATTGCCCTTGCCCAAAAGGCTAACTATTTTTTTTTTGGCTCATTGGAAGCCCTGCAGAGGAAAAGACTCTGAAAACTGCCAAGGTCAAGAGGAATTTCAGATTAAGGTTTATGTTGTGCTGTTATTTAAGTAAACAAAGGTAAATTCCAGCAGGAGGGATTCATTTAGACCACATGCAGTGTGTATTTACTGTGGTGAGGCAGAGCTGGAATGGAAATCTTCTCTTCCCATTACCAGGAGGGACTGAGCAGGAGCGATGTGAGAGGATGCGGAGGAAGTTTACCAGAGGGTGCTGGGGCAGGTAAAGAAACAGCAGAGAGAGCAGGAAAAGCCCCAGTAGCAGTGACCGCTGCAGCATACGGAGCATTCACACAACCTGCCAGAGCACATCTTCATGCTGAGGCCCGGGGTTACATCTACGCCAGTAGATGAAAATGGGCCAAGTGTTGCTCTCTAGTCCTGAGAGCAACTGGCACGGCACAGCATGCATCCATCCTCGCCTCCCCAGCCCTGCCTCCCTCCAATCCCCTCCACTCAAAATGACCTGCTCCCTAACACCTAGTGTCTCTGGGTCATGTTCTCTCCCAAATCACATCCCAGACATTACTTTCCAGAGTGAGTCAAAAAGGGGCCAGGGAACACACCGACAGTACGCTAACAGACCGGACAATCGGTGCTTCTGCCTTTGTTCATGTACAGTTTATTAATACAGCTGTAGCCAGAGAGCCCAAACTAGCTGTGGAAGATGTGTTCGCCTCTTTCTGATGGATGAATTGGATGGCTTACTTTTGTATTTCAGTTTCCTCTACACTGGGAGGAAGGCTGCAGTGTTCACTAACTGCTTAAAAAACAGTAATCTAATCAAAACCAACCCTCCAGGCCCCTTTAAAAGCCGGTGGATAAAAATAGGTATATCCAGATGGCAGTGCATCTCCAGACTGCTGTGGATATCTCATATCTACTCAGGAATCTCAAATGGCAGCGGGCACTTAAACGTGTGTACCTGATGTGCATCCCGTGAGGGACGAGCTGACTCTGCGCCCTGCTCTCTGTTGATGAGTACTGACTAGATCTCCCTTGACACAAGAGCTCAGGTACCTCACGTATGTAGACATCTACATACAGGTGTCTTCTGGATGTGAACCCCACCCGAACTGTGGTAGTGGCTGTGTTGTCATGGGCTGCTATTGCAGAAGAGACATACTGGAGATGCAAGGCGAAACCGAATGAAGATATGTGTACATTGCAGCTATCTGGTAATGTGATTGCAGCTTGTAATCAAGGACAAATGAGGATAGCTGTGGCCCATCCTCTATCTTGCGAGACTTAAAGCAGTGCGGGTGCAATGATGTAGGTGTCATTCACCAGTATTCTGCAGCATCCAGACGCATTTATTTATGGATACATTTAGTCTGTGCTACTCCTCCTCCATCGCTGTGCCTGCACGAGCTGGCCTGACACTAGCTCTGGCCCTTCTGTGTGGAGTTTGTTTTGCATTTCTGAATTGCAGTGGTAATGAAGTCCCCAGGCTGGGCTGAAGAACTGGGCTCCAACCATAATGCAGATCTTGTGATTGCGTAACTCTGTATTTCTGCTCAGGTGAAAGAGGGAGAGAAGCAGAGCTGGCCCCGCTGGATGCGTGAAGCATTGGCCGAGAGGGATACAGCTGTAATCAGTTCACTGGTGCGATGTGCTTGAAACCAGCGTATGGGCTCCCCGACTATGCCATGTCGGGTGCTGCTGTGTGAGCCTTGCCCGAACTTACGGCGGATGTACCTTAGTCACTGCGAGCAAAATACATGAGTGTCTTCTGAAGTTTATTAAAATGTGATCGAACTGTGAGAGATGAAGAGGAAAAAAGACCGGCTCCTTGAACAGAGCAGCCCTGCTATTCAGGAAAGTAAAAGTAAAGCCCAGAATGGAGTGGGAGATATATGCAGGGATACACTGATACAGATATTTTAAAATAACCATATGGAATGAATCGTGAATGAAACTGCAAAATGAACTGTAAACAGAACAAATTTACATGAAGCTGAACAAAACCAGGGAAGTTAGACTCACTATCTTTATCTTGTGTGAAGGTTTTATTGTGCCTTCAGGATAAAAAGGAGCTTGAAAGGGTTATATATCTCATGAAACACATCTGCTGAGCTTCTAATGGTTATGCTACAGGTAGAAAACATTGCTTATCAAAGCCTAAGTAATGTTCTCGCTTTCACATATAAAAAGGAACTGTAAAGTCTGGAAGTGGGAATCCCCGAAGCAGGCTCATGCCAGAAAAACACCTACTCATTCACTGCTGGCAGGCCTGGGAGCCTACAACTAATTCTGCATCAATTAGGGTACTGGCGTGCTGTTAATCTATACACAAATCCTGTGGGAGCATTAATATGCCTTAGTGCTTAGACAGAAATAAAGCAAGATATAGTCAAACCCAATACATTGTTTTCTATGCATTGTCTATGCTCGTCATCATAATGAGACTGTTCCTTGGCAAAGTTTGGGATAAATGGGCTGGTAACATTCCCTTTCACTCTGGAAATGTCCCAGGGCTTAGAATGTTCTCAGGTGAGTTTAGCGCTTACAGAAAGTATTATACCGACAGCCCTGAAAAATTAAGTCTCTGTTTCCGAAGAGCAGGAGTATGCCCAGTAGAAACAGATTTCTCTGTAATTTCCCATCAATAGACTGCCAGATGTTCTCTGGAAAATGGCATTTTCCATGCGAGAGACTCAGCTCCTGTGCCTCTTGTTAACAGCAGAAGGGACATCCTCGTGACTTCTGCAGACCCTCCTCAACGGAGCGAGGTGGCAGCCGTGCTCCTCACTGTAGGGCACCCAGACGCTGCACGACAGAGAGGATGCACATGCATACCTGTGCTCGTGCTCTGCTGCCTGGGCGATAGCCTCCAGCATCTTCCCCTGCTAAGCCTCATGGCACCGGAGCTGCCACCGACACCATAGCCCAGCCTTGTCTCTGTTTTCCCCATCTTCCCTGGTGGCACCGAACCCCACAGCCTGGTTATTTTCTGTCCAGATCTCTTGGTATAGCCCTGCTTTATCATTTCCCTGCTCTCCGTACATGTTCATAACCATCCTATTTGGTTCAAGCCCATGACAGACAGGGCTGGATTCAATTCAGTGAGTCACCAGCTTGACTCACCATTAACAACATGCCTTTTCCAGGTTCTCAAGACACCAGCACCAGATCTTGGCTATAAATTTTTTGCTATAGAGCAACCATGCTAGAAGGTGCTACAAAATTCTGCTCCGGGTACGTGGAGCACAAAATGGTTCTTTTTAACATTTACCTGTGATGTTCCACGTTCCTACTCATCCAAGAGTAAAACAGCACCAAGGAGTTTCTCATAGGACCCAATGGAGTATCACACCATGGATTTGGCAGGTTTGCCTGCTACCCCTCGATGGTTTCTTTGTTAGTCAGTTGCCTCGGTGGGTTTAAAAATATTTTAATTGATTCAAATGAGTTCACATCATTTCTGTAATGTTTTTTTAATTGTGTAATTAGTGTAAAGATATATAATCATGTAATTAGGTTGTGTAATTACAAAGTGTAATAATATTGTAGTGCTCTTATCCACATCTTTTTTAAACACAGACAAAAAAAAAAGCATGCATATAACTCCAAAACCATAACTGTGAGTCCCAGAGTGACTGTAAATATTTCCTTACATATATTCCATTTTTTTTGTGCAATCATGGAAGTTTGAATACAGGAGTATATGCCATTGTAAAGCTGACAGAGAAACACCGAACATTTTTGGAAATCAGCTCCATTACATTGTGTGGTGCCAACATGAAATCGTGGTGTTCAGGTGGGGCATGTGTAAAGGCAGATGTTGAGGAAAGCTGAGGGAATTCAGCTGAAGATGATGTGATTATAAAGCACACTTAATTCTTGCATGGATGCCCTCGCTGCAAAGGATAATGATGCTTTTATCACATGGCCTAAATCTCCTTTTTTTACTGTGGAAATGGATGCTGGAAATGGAAGCTCCCATTGGCTTCGGCAGGGTAGGCTGACACTCCCTGCCAGGCTGATCTCACTCCGTGAAAGGCTTTAAGGGTCCTTGTACCTGTGGGAAATCGGTGCCTTATTCGGCTCCCCCCTTTCCTGCACTGATAAAGTCAGCCTTAATTTCAGGGGTGTAAGGCACTTGCATTCACCTACTTTTCTGAGACAGGGCAATGTATCTCAAAAAGAAAGAGAAAGAGCTCGTTGCTGTTGAGTATCATCAGCTCCCAAGTGGATCAGACAATCTGTTCCATCACGCTGAAAAGTGTTTCACAATTCACAGAATTAAACTACAATGGGATTAATAGTTAGTAATTACTGACTAGCTTTGAGGAATTCAGGTGAATGTCTCCAACGTTCATCAACATTTTACTCATTTTAAGAAAAGGATGGTAAATACCCAAACTAGACAGATGTTGCAGGTTTGCATATGTGACATCCTTCACCCCCAGCTGTGGAAACAATATCGTACCTGTCACTGCTTTTGTGCAGAATTAATGAACAGTTTGCAAAATGTATCACATCCTTGATAGCTGACGGACGTGATAATAACGCCTTATTTAGATTTCGCAGAAGCATGACCCAGTTTCATTCACACACTGGCATAGTGGTTAACTACAGTGAATACAGCATTTAATGCAAACAGGTGCCAATGCTGGAAGGCTGCTGTGCAGTTACCTGAGTGCAAAACCCCTCCGAATGGTGCCTCAGATGAGATCGCACAGCTGGCTAATACCTCCTTCGCAATATGTACTGATCGCTTCAGGGTTCACCAGTCTTTCCAAAGGGTCTGAGGCACGTTTAAGGTCAGCAAGCAGCTGTGTCGATACATACTATACATACGATACATAACGATATAGCTCCTACACAATGCACACCATTAGTATGAGCATCCAGGAGAGCATCCAAAGCACCCTACTGTGCCACAGCACATTCATTGCTAATGGAGACTAGATATTCTAATAGAGACTAAAAGTGTGTGTACAAAAGATAAATAGACTTACAATCTAATATCCTTATTTTAGTTCACTTACTAGAATCAAAATCTTACTTTTGTGTTGCTACTGTGCCAGGAAAAATCTGATGCTTCTCTCCCCAGAGCAAAAATAACAGTGGTCAGATGAAATGCCACATTGCCACGCATCGAAAATGATTGATTTCTAACCAATTTACACTTTTTTGTTGCTTAAGAAGATGTGGACGGAATGATACATATTGTAATGCTCTTTCAGGCTTTTAAAGATTGAGTTTCCCAGTGCTGCTAAAATGTTAGCCGTGCAGACAGCCTGCAGCGAAATCCAAGTAAATACGTTTGGAGGGAACTCTATTAGGGAGAGATGTGTGTCTGTCCGCCCATGGAGCACGAGAACCCCTGGCCTGGAGGTACCTTCTGATGGACGGGGCAGCATTTTGTTTAGGACGTGTCTTAAAATGGTCAATTTGTCTCCTTTATCATGACAGCCTCATAATCACGGAAAGACATATAAGCTGGCTTTTCCGGCTCCTGCCCAAAGCAGCCTGGGCAGTACTGGGACGATGGTAGATGTTGGTGCACAACAGCACATTGCAACTCCATCCCTAACTGATCTGGCAGCAGAAATGGCTGCTCGTGGGGAAACCCACTCATTTCTTTGCCTGCCAAATTGACCTCTTGCTGTCTTGGACCAAACACCTGCTGGAAAACTGCACAGAAACCACTCTATATTCAGTTGGGAGAGTGGGGAAAACTTCTCCGAGCAGATGTTTTATTAGTTGCATTTAGCTTCACGATTTCTGCTGGTGATTTCTGTGGTAATGGGGTTTGATTTCTGCATATTTGCTATTCGCGGCTCAACCTGCTTGCTCTGTTTGTGCTATTCTGAGCTGCTCCATCTTCTGCTCGCTACTCTTAGTTGTTCTAGGAGAATGGTTCCTAAATTCGTGTGGCGTGTTTTTCTTCTTGCTGATCAAATATACGAAACTTCTGGAGAAAGGAGAAAAAACCCAAAGATTTCTAACTAACGAGGTGAAGCCACACAGAGAAAACCCCTATACGATGTGCAACTTTTTTGGTTAGACATTCTCTTCCTTGGAGTTTGCTGTGAGTTAGCCTATCGCTGATATGAATGCTTCTAGCAAACAAAGACTGAGATATCAAAGCAACTGCATGAGTTTTATTTGTATGCATCTTGGTGATCGCTTCTTATTGCCGATCTCCAGCAGCTCAGCCGGAGCAGTTGCTACAGCAGCCGAAGTTTCTCACGGCAACCACTCAACACGCACGGGTCCTGCTGAACCCGCTCATCAATGAGACACAGAGTTTCTTCTCTGTGCAGTACAGATTCGGGAGTTGCCTCTTGCATAAGTGAAAAAGCAAAAGCCCTGAGCCGACTGGAGTGTGGAGGAGCCTGGTGCGGTATTAATAAGAGTGCGGCATTAATGAGAGCAGAGCTCAGCCCCGGCTGGGTCCTGCCTGGCAGCCGGGAGCGCGGCAGCCGCCTGCCAAGGAGCAAGTGTCACCTTGTCCCCCCCTGGCACCGCCATCCTCCCATCGCATCCTGCCCTGCACACTACATACAGACACCGCTCACCCCCTGCGTCTGCCGGAGAAACACAGCTCAGTTTGGGACGTACAGCCTCTCCGCGCAGACGTGGCGCCTGCAGCGCTGCGTGGCCTCATCCCTCTGCACAAGGAAGAGACTTGTGCCATCCCCTCTTTGGCTCTCCCTTACGCTATTTGAACAAAACAGCACCTCTTTTCAACTTTCTCTGTTTGACAAACGTTTCATGAGAGTTATTTTTAACAAATTGCCTTTTTACAGCAATATGCACTTTTATCGTATCTTCCTCATGAGGAACTCCAACCATTTCAGAACTGTTAATTGAAAAATTCTTACAGAAGATGCTGGAGGCAAGCAAATAGTGGTGGGGCCTCGGGGGAAACTGAGGCACGGAGAAGTTACGTGCCTTGCCCAAAGTCATACAGAATTGGAAACAGTCTTTCGACTGCCCACTCTTCTGCTCTGGCCTCAAGGCGAGGACTAATTCAGCCTCCTCCTGAGCTTTTTGGATGCTTTTGAGCAAAAATACAGTGTTCATTTTGAATCCAGGCAACTGTAGTTATTCTGGCAGTAAATTACTTCTCCCTTTCCTGCACCTAACTGTAACTCTTTTAATTGCGGAGGTCTAGACAAGCTCTGGACGAGGCAGACTGGGCAGTGAAGCTGGGGAACACTTGGTGTTTGTTCATCACACAAACAGCTCGCAGGACCCTGCGCAGCTGCCTGTGTCTGAAAGGGGGAATGCAGCTCAAGCCCATAAATCCTGCTCGTTGACAGGGTTTCTTAGCTCAGGCAATATTTGAACAGGTTTGAACAAAGCTACGAGGCCGTGAAGACCCGAGCCAGAGTCTGCCCGGTGTCTGCACGGGCTGCTGGGAGCTTAGGGGACCTGTGCTCTGTGCTCCGTTAGGTGATATATACATGGGCAAAGACACAAACACCCAAAATGCTCCTTTCCAGATGGAAACAGCATCTCAGCAACATCCAGAGGAGGGAAACGACACAGAGAAATTGAAATGCAGAGACCAAACCAGCAGCTCAAAGCACATTCACTTGGCACAAGGTGCTGTGCGGATATTAGCCAAGTCCTAAACCCAATACGGCTGTGTCAGCTCAACGCTGTGCTGAGGCACGTCACGTCCAGGCTTGGTGCTGGTATGGAGCCATGCACTGCAACTGCCTCCAGGTCTGGAATAAGCTGTGTCCCTCAAGGCCCAGCATCTCCAAACCCCACCGTCTCACCACAGCACTGCCACAACTTCCTTCCCTCCCAAGCTCAGGGAGGCACATGCATGGAAGAATATCCAGCCAAAGGCTAAGTTATGGTGTACCTAACGCTTGCCTAAAACTGTCTCAGCATGCGAAATAATTGAATTAAGAACATTTTTCCATTGGGTAACAACAACTATGCATTCTGCCCATCTGTTTTTTAGATGCTTTGAACCAGGAGTCATCATCCAACTCCAGGTCAACCCCTAGGTTGAGTCAACTGGACAGTCGATAATGAGGTTTTTGTTTCAGGAGAAGAAAACTGTCTTCAGAGTTTTGTTAGAACAAAGATTACAGGCTTGATTCAGATCTTGCTCACGCCCCTGTGAGAGCTGAAGTAGTTTTAGCAGCCACAGCAGAAATCAGGTGATGGAGGTTTATCCTGGACACTCGCTCTGCCGTCAAAAACCTCCCATGCCCCACGCTGTCTGTTGGAGGTGCTGGGTGTGGGCTCAGCCTAAAAGGTGACTACAGCCCGGACGGAGCTGCTGGACACAGTACACCCTGGTGCAGTGCCAGTGAGGCTGCAGGCAAACTGCACTTGCTTTTATCCCACGTTTTCCCCAGCCATAACAAGAGAAATGCTGCATCTTCAAAATGCTGAATTTCCTAGACCAGCTTTTCTCTGTCTTTTTAGAGGAAATTGCTGCAAAGTGTTGATTGACAGTATTTTTGAATATAGCTTTTTGCTTATCTACAAACCACTTATACTGTGGGCACTGCTTGCCTCCTGCTCATTAGAAATAGTTAGTATCTATTTTCTGGAAGCTAAAAGAAGTTCCCCAGGCATGGCCCATGGCCCATTCAGTTTGTCAGCCGCAGCAAACTTCATGTCTTCAATCAGTATTGCGGGCTTCATCTCACGAACCCAGTAGCATAAACCCTGGTAGCATTTGGCACATTTGAAGTGTAATCTGTAGATGAGAATTGATTATTTTATATGCACCGACCTTCAGAAAAGTTTCTTACAGCAGCTGCTGAAATGATAGTATCTCCTAGGAAGATTATCGTCGGCGGAGGCAGGTCAGTTGGTTCTACCTTGTTTATCTCTGGCTGAACAAGGGAACAAATTCTCTGAAGCACAGCCTGAGATCTTATCGGCCGGAACTTAATAGGCATTGCCGGTTCCCCAGCACGTTTTGTGAGCTGCCCCCACAGCAAAGCTCGGAGAGAAAGGTACTGGCCATGCCTGTGCTGCAAACATTTTTAAGTATAACTGTTAGGTAAATAACCAATTTTGCAGTTCAATGGCTGAAGCAAGCAGTGGAAAAATAATTTGGGGCTGAACCTAAGCAGAATTTTTACAGTTTCTTTTGAAAAATGGGGTTCCCGCTGCTTCCTATTGTATCGTTTTCCTTAAAGTTGAACCAATATATTTCATTAAATACTTTGTGAGTTATTTAGATACTTGAATAACTTTTTTATTGGTCAGTTTTAAATAAGCCTAATGTTGCGTGAGCTGTACAAGGAACCAGTGAAGCCTGGCTTTCAATGAACAGCATGTGTCCTCCTTTTCCTACATGGCCAGAGTACAATGACAAAGTACTCCTTTGCCACGGCCTCATGACACCTCCATAGCAATACCCTCGTTCCTCTTGCACCCACATACCTTCTGTCTACGATACCCATCTTTCTCATGTCCTCAGATCCTTCGCTAGTACTTCCACCTCCCTTCACATCCCAGACCTTTCCAAACTCCCATGCCCCACATTCCCCAAACGTCTCTTACAGCCTCCCTCCTACAGGACTTTTGGCTTCATTCCACTTCCCCTATATTTATACACACACACATACACACATACACATACACACACACACACATACATACAGAAATCCACGCAATGTTTCCCGTGCGCTCTACCTAACTTTATTTAGCATGATGGATGATCAAGAAACAGCAGGCAATGTAGCATATCTGAAATGAGATTTGTGCTGACTTGGTCAGCCAAGTGCTGTTAAGTGCTGAATCTCCTGGCTTTGCCTTGGTGGGATCACTAGCTAATGCTCTTTTTTTATCCAGTCATTGATCTTCAGAACACTTCTGGGAGTTTGACATGTTAGCCCTTTGTTAAATTTTGTTGAAATTGGACAATGGGTTTAAAAGTTATTAGGGAGGTGGATTGATAAATAGGTGGGCAGATAAGTAGTGTCATTTCATAAAAAGTTATTTTGATGGGAAAATAAGAAATTTTTGCTTTCAGATATCAAAATGAAATGTAGTAGCACAAAAAAAAAATCAACTAAAACACAGCATTAAATTCAACAGCCATCCATTAAAAGGCTCTGTTTCTTTTAATACTACTGCTCGCTGAAATTGCAGTTTGTCCCAGAAGTCTCCATAATTGGGTTTGTGTTGGTTTGAGATCTATCTGGTACACATCGTGCCACACGGAATCATGGTGACACTGTTGAAACTAAAGTCAAATTTCTGAATATATTGATTGTCATTGAAAAAGTCCTTCTATTTCTTGGAGGACAGGGAAATAAAACAATCAGAACTGTCATCCTTGTTACCAGCTCTGAAAGTATGTGAATTTAACTCCAAAACTTGGACATGTTGCAAATCTAAATAGGGAGCTACAGTTCCTTTACTTGTGTTATCCAAATGTGTAGTGCAGGGTGCAAACGTATGACCTGCCACTGTGGTGCCAAGGCTGGTTTGCCTGTCATCGGCTTTTTAAAAGCAACAATATTAATGCAATCCTGGAAGAATGGAAGGGTCAGCCATTCCTTGCTATAAGGCACAAATTCTTTCTTTAAATGAGAATGCAAGTTAAAAATCAGATTATCCAAATGGGAGAGTGGAGCATAGAAGGAGGACTATTTTTATCTTAAATACCTCGTTACGTTCATTGGGAATTGGGAGCTATCTGACACTAGAAAATGGCAGACAAAGCAAAATTGTAATCCCTGAAGACTAAATTTCTTGGAAACTTAGAGAAGGAAGTGTCAAATACTAGGTTAATTCACTTTCTTGATTCAATAGGATTCAAATGCTGAGGTGGAGTGGGAATGAAAAGACACTGCTGTACTTCCCAAGGCAGACACAAGGCAGTGAAAGCTGACCTTTGGCTCTACCACATAGCCCTGCCAAAATGCATCAGCTCGTGCCTAACATACTCACACCGCACCCATCTCCATCATGTGCCCAATCTGCAAGGACAGTCCTGTCAGAAGCAAGAAATTACCATTCTTCAGAAGAAACCTCACCTTTTGGGTGCATGATATTCGATACTGGCAATCTGATTTTCAGAGATTTGAGAGACATGTCTAGGTAAATTCCAATTCTGGAAATAGGTATCAGATAGCTAAAGTTAGGAGTCCAATGATGATGGCATCCACAGTTAGATATGCTCTCCATTAATTTCTGAGTCTTCCTAGTTAGAATATTTGTTAGTACAGGGTTAAGAGATATGTATTTTTTTTGTTATTGGCATCTGTCAACTATCAGCTGAGCAGAAACCAACCCTTTTTTACGTACTTCAGCCATCAGTCATCCTCCAGATTCAATTTTTGGTCAATTTTCATCAAATATGTGCTATATTTGAGTCAATGATCTAGAAATGAAAAGTACCAAGTACCTCAAACTGTCAAAGCAAGCCAGTTCACAACTTCCACTCTTAGAAAAAAGGCACAAAACATTAACTAGACTGGACAAGTGATGAATCGCTGCATTCTTTTCCTGTTAAAAAAATGGAATTGGTCAATGCAGTGGGCTTTGATCTGAATGATAGCTATAACAGCCCACGTATACTTATTATATGATAACATTCACCTCCTCTCCTCAAGCAGGCTAAGAATGGAAATACCATTTATAATGCTTTTACTACTGGAGTTTAGAAAGTAATACTAGATATACATTAAAAAAATAGAAAAATTCCCTTTTGCTTTTGTTTTTTGTCTGCTTAAATGATAATATAATCTTTTTTCTTATAATTATGAAAATAGAAATTGAGAAAACACCTAGTCCTGGGATTATGAAAGTTGAAGGTGTGAAATAAAAGTGTAATAAAGAGATTTGCTAAGCACATGGGATAAAAATACATGCTCTATGAAAAGAGGCAAAAAAGGCAGGGAAAAAAAAGAAGAAAGGAGAACCAAGACGGAACTGAGGCACAGCCCAGGAAACCTGACTGGAAAAGAAAATGGAACAATTAAAATTATTTATGAAAATGCCTAGTTCGAAAGAGATTATACTTTCCCTCTTTGCAACTTTTTCAATGAGGGCCTTAATTTATGCCAGAAGACAATCTAACTGTAGATGTAGACAAACATAGGCTGATAACTGTGATTTCAATGCTATGCAGAGCTTTAGAGAATATTCTGAAGAATAACAGGACAAAATGTAATGCAGGTTTAGCGGGTGCTGAACTAACCTGGTGGGTTTTAGGTGTAGCTCTAGAGTATTAAAAACGAATCTAAGTAGCATATAGTGTGCCATGGTGGGGACCAACATCACCGGCCACCAGGACCTCTCGCAGTACTTACCCCATTTCCTTGCTATGGTAACTGTCCCTGTGCTCCCAGTGCTCTGAAGGGTCCTGAATATTCTTGATACTCATACACATATGATTATATATGTTTCAAGGTTTGTAAGATCACACTAAAGAAGGGCCTCTCTGAACTGATAAGCACAGAAGCTGAGAGGGTGGCACCATGTGCACTGACATCCACAGACATAAAGTAAGGATTTGGGTGGAAAGGGAAAGCATACGAAGATGCCCCATCCCTGCAGGTGTTCAAGGCCAGGTTGGATGGGGCTTTGAGTAACCCGGTCTAGTGGAAGGTGTCCCTGGCCAAAGCAGGGGAGTTGGAACTAGATGAATTTAAGGTCCCTTCCAACCCAAACCATTCTATGATATGATAAGTCTATGCCACTAACCCTTTCAGGTGAATCAACGGGACCCAGAGTGTTGGTTGTTCTGTTTTCCCGCTGGACCTCACAGCACCATGAACTTCCCTTCCTGGACTTGTCTTCATTTTTCCTCACTAAGTCAGATCTAGTCTTTGCCTAGAAACAGGGAGAATTGGTCCCTTCCAAATGGACACCCTGTGAGAGCCAGAGACCAGACTTCCTCTTTGTACCCAGCTCCAGCTTCTTCAGGGGTTCCCAGGTTGCTCTTTCAAAAACATTTTCCATGTTACAGAGGGCAAAGGTCAATACTATCCTATCCACAAAAGTTTTTGAAACTGATGTTGGGTGAGTACACACTCTGTATCTGTCTGCCAGGACATTAACTGCACTGAAAAGCAGTAGATGGGCTTCAGCTGGACTTGTGAAAGAAGGTGACACCTTGGCAAATTGTTTGTAGTCAGGATTTTATATAGAAATTATCCAGAAATATGAAATCTTATCAGTTCATACCGTAATCCTCAATGCTTAACATTTTGAGAACATTTTTATACCCATATTTGTGTTTGAGTACAACTTTACTACCTCTAACCTTTGTGAGAAACGCTTGATAGATGAGCAGGCATAGCCTCGGATGCCAGCTGCTCACGAGTGTATAAATGATTGATCAGTGTATAAACCTGCTGATCTTCTGGCATCATTGTAAACACACAACTTCTAATCATTTCACAGAGCCCTTTTAGGGATTTATTTAAGATAAGCTTGTCAGTCCTCTTTAGGAAAATAGTTGGGCTGATGGTTACATGGGAAGATTTATTGTAGTTAATAACATGTCATCTTTGCCCATATGGGATAAGAATTAACAACTACAGAGCAGCAGGGGGAATACTTATAAAACCGAGGCAGAATAACAGAGGGCAGTTTTGCTCTTTAGATAGCGACCGCCTCTGCTTGGAAGTTCTGAGGCCACATGCCAGTGAATGCTCAGAGGTTTTCACTGTCCTTTTAAATTCAACAATTAGATGCTGCAGGCTAGTTCTGAAAGGACACAGAAATGCAGCCTTAACACCGATACAAACTTTTATTTTCCCAAGCAAAGTTGCTCCTTAGCCATTTGGCATTAACGTCTTTCCATGTTGGCAAATCCAGCATTTCCATCAAGGATGCAAGCGCTGTGTTTTGTGGCTGTTCTCCTACGTATGGCACTTTTATACTTTGCCAGCATGGCTTCTGTACTGAATTTCCAATCAACTCTTTGACGACATTTTTTTCTCCTTAACTTTTGAAACGCACAGAATGATTTCTAGTACACTTCCACTTTCTCTAGTAGACCAATATTTGTCTCTATAGGATGTCTGATATTTGTTGTTTTATCAGAGTTTTATGTGCAAGGGGTCAGCCAGTTGTTATTGTCAGACTGTTACGATAGTTCTTCAAAGGAAATGTGAAGGTATCTGATTCACATCAAACATTAAAACACCTGAAAAATACTGTTTGAAACTCTGTGCTCAAGGATTATTCATTACCATCTAAAAATTGTATGAATTGCTCTAATGGATTAAATTTACTCCCACCCTCTAAAATTCTTACTGATTTCACAGGATGAAAAAAAACCCCACTGCATAATCCTGTCCAACATGCCCAGTGGAAAAGCTTTGAAGATTTTGGTTCAATAATCTACTTAAAAATAAAAGGAATACTAGTAAACATTTTGTATAAAATGAGTCCATTTTAGCTATGCCAATCTAATTTGGTTTTTGAATGTGCTTTTTCTGAAGTAACCATTAAATAACTGAACTATTGTACTCTGCACATATTCCAGATGCATCCATATTAGCAGGCATTTACATAACACTGCTATTTTTCTCAATTCTTATCCAATGTGCACTTATCATTAACACGTATGATTATGGCAGAAATGTAAAAAGTGCAGCTTAACTATTGCTTCTGTGTTCAGGAAGCAAGAAATTATCTACTTTTACATTGCATTGCTGACAGCAACACTGGTGGATTTACTCAGTATTCAGTTGGCCACCTGTTAGACCCTACAGTGGGCATGCAGGGTCTCCAGCTGTACCAGACAATGGGGAGCATTAATATTGTAAAGATCTATCTTTATTGGCTGAACTGTCCACGTGCAGTGAGAGGTTATGAAACCATTGGAAGAGTGAGGATGGAAAGCAAAGGAAGTCATAGGGAGGCACAAAGTGCCCCAACACTGTTAGTTCAGACAACAGGGCTTGTGTTGGAAAGATTTTGTGTCTGAATTCAGCACATGTGTAGAAAAAAAAGAAGGTGGCTCCTGGTCTCCTTCTTCACATCTTTTAATATCCTTCTAGTGAGGAAGAAAGAGAAGATAGACCTACAACATCCAGATTTTCTCCAGACTGCTGTGAGCCAGTGACAATGTCCATTTTCTCTCTCCCTCAACTGCTGTGATGACGACCAAAGAAGTCTTTATGTGTGCTAGCAAATGGCTGATTCTATAAGCATAGCCTGATGCAAGATGATATGTCAAGGAGCAAGAAACATAGCCACACACTGACAGAGAGCACGTGGAAAGTCAGCTGAACACGAGCTGGAGAGGCGTTGGCAGCCAGAAGGGCCGTGAGCTCCAGGGAACTGAGGGAAATAGCCTACATGAACCTGAGTAATGGTCTGTCTTGTGTCAAACACCTAGAAGGGTGCAAGTGCTTTGAGATGAAACAGCATTTTGAGATGAATGACTTGTGCAAGGACATCCTCACGACAGTTCATTGTGATCCTCAAAATTATTAGATTTACAAAACCAAGGTGAAGGCACTTTATAAATCAAAAGTGCTGTGGTGTTGTAAATACATTTAGTCAAATGGGATTGCAACTAAACCTGTATTTTCAGTTTTATCATGTCTGTAGAGTACATTTCATGCTAAATGCACTTGAAGTAGGTGCATAAAAATATTTCTGACAGCTGGAGTGCTTGCATGTCAAATGTCTGAAAGAAAACACAATAACGTGGACCGTGTACTACAAGCAAATTCACTTATGTCATTTAAAAACACAAATTAAGAAAAAAAATCCTCCAGATAGAGATATGCAAAACCTTGATAGAATACCTTTGAATTATAATTTCACTTATGTATTGTGTTCCTTTCTAGCAAATGAAGTTAGACCTACAGCAGTCTTGAGTGCAATATTACTCATGAATATCATGGTTTTGTTTCCTCTTCCACTGCTGTTTTCTGGTATTGTATCAAGTGAAACTGTACAAACATATCAAAGACCACAGACAAAGATCTTGGCAGCCAAGAGCACAAACCTAACCTTCAGCTGGGGCAATCTTGGCCCTGGTACGGTCATCTCAGAGATGAGGAACTAAAATAAGTGGGTGCCCAAGTCTGGGCCTGTCCCAGGGCCAGGCACCCAGGGAGAGGTCAGTGGGAATGACAAACTGGAGTCCACCAAGCTTGTCATGCAGGAGAAGATGAGGAACTCAAAGAAAGTCCAGATCAACTCTGGAAGTGGTCCAGAAATAATATGAACAGTTTCAAGTTTCTAGAATAAAGCAATATAAAAATGACTGGCTAAATAGACAAAATCTGCACAGCCAGCACCAAACAGGTCAACTTTCGCTTGTTACTGTAGTAAGTAGTCTTAGACGTTACCTGTAACAGAAACCAGAAAAAGCCAGATATCTCATTAGGTATGACTTAAATGTCTCATTGAATATAGCTTTGGGAAACAGGGCTGTTTGCCTCGCTTTCATTTGGATTTTTTGATAGCTCTTTTATTCTAAAGCACCTGACAACATCCTTTGTTTCTGTTGACACTGTGCCCAGAAAGGGAGAAGTTACCTGCATTTTTTTCAGATGTTCTTTTTGCAGATAGAAAGTTATGAAACTGCTGAAGAAGAGTCAAAACAAATTCACAGCAGAAATGAGATAATGAAACTAATGACTTTTTAAAGCAAGAGAAAGATTTCCAAGAAAATTTCTGGAACTTGCTTCAAGAAGGAACAATTGCAGGCTCAGTTCTACAGGCTTCCTCTGTGTGCGAGCACAAGACATTAGGGCTGGTGTGAACATACGGACAGCCCGAGACTCCCTCTGAAATGGCAGGCTGGACTGGGCAGCAGAAAAGTCCTCATAGATCAGCTGTTCTCAGTCACAGTCCACATTTTTTAGTCTACACTTTGCCCCAAAACATTCATGCAAGAACAGCTGAGTCGTGAGCTCTCCTGTTCTCTGCTGTTCCTCCTGAAGATGTGGTTTCTCTCAGTACAGAAGAAGGTGTGGATGGTGGGGTATGATAATCTTTGTGTGTGACTAGCCCTACTCAGAATGAAATATGTGCCAGCTGCTTCCCTTTTATATATCTATATATTGTGTGAAATATCTCTGATTTTTTGTCCAAGCTTTAAAACACCATTTCTAATGCAACTACTAGTGATGGCACAGCCAGATTTGTCACTTTTTTGCTCAGTAAATACAGTATTGCTTGTAACCGGCCATAGGCTTCATTTTAAGTTAACAACACAGATCTCCAGATCTGTCCAGGCTTTGTACAGACTTGTCTTGACCAGCCCAGAGATTTGCTTTAGCTTGTGACAGCACTTTCTAATGACTCCATTCCCCATTCCCATGCATCGTGTCACCCCACTTTGTAATCCCCAACGCCTCTGTGCCTTGCTGCCCTACAGTTTTTCAGCTGAGCGTAGAACCCATACAATGCATTGAGTCCCCTATACCATTTAAGTAGCTTTTTTTCTTTTTAGGCTGCCTGGCTTTTTGCTACCAGAATACCTTTAAGTCCCCATACTTGGTCCCTCATATCACGAGCTCGTTAAATGGAATTATAATTTCTGTAACCGCGCTGTTGTATGAGACTCCTTACAGAGTGTAACAGCAAGCGGGATCCATCTTTCTGTGAGACAGAAAGCTCTTCACCATGTTGTGTCCCTGCCCATGGGGGGGGGGGGGGTTGGAACTAGATGATCTTCAAGGTCCCTTCCAACTCTAACCATTCTATGATTCTATGTTTTTCCTTCCTTAATCAGTGGGGAACTAGGACTCCTTATTCACCACGGTTTCCAACTTCTTCAGTTAAGTAATTAATGCATATGTTTAGGACTAATTTTACTTTCTCATTATAGAAAGTAGAGCTGGAAAGGAACCGTTGGATCAGATGATATATCAATCAGCACTACTGAGAGATTGACCTTTATTTAATAAGGTATTTTAATCAGCTTTCAACTTTTAGTTTTGATGCCTCATTTGTCTCCCCTTAAGAGTATCATCATTTAGCACACTGGTAAAGTAGTACCCTGATAAAATAATTTTTTCAAGGCTTAGTCTCAGAATACATACTTTAATAAGAATTTCACCACTGTTTAGCTTTTCTAATTCACCTTCCATTGCTGAACCACAGCGTACCTTATCAACAAAGTCAGTCTCATTCCCCCCCATTTAAAAGACTGAGAAACTGAGAAATTGAGATCGATCCAAGCTCAGTAAGAGAATGAGGAATCAAACTCAGCTATTCTTAACACCACTCCGGGGCTTTTGCCTTGCTGCTGCTCAATACCAGTAGAAAAATCTAAGTAGCTTCTCACATGCCTGTAAACACAAAAGTACACATTTTCAAAAGGAAGACCTGGAAGAGTCTTCTAAGTCTGTATTGAAGAACCTTGAACTCTGGTTTCATTCCCAGTTCCCCACCCCCAGTTTCTACTAAAACCTTGAAAATATTTTGATGGTCTGCCTGCCTTAGTTTGGGGAGGTTCTCTCCTCCACCTGGAGGTTCTCAGACTTCCCCTCTGATCTCCAACAACAGTGTCCTACGTAAAATACTGTGGAGGAGGGGGCCCAAAAATCCTCAGGAGCTGTTCTGCTTTGTGTGACAGAATTCAGTACACACTGGGCAAGAGAGTGCATGACACTAAGGCACTGCAAAGGCAAGTCCTGGATTTGGATCCAATGAGTGTTCATACAGCCCTTGGATGAAAGTTCATACCTTGGGCATAGACCCTACAGCAGTGCTATGAGAATCTTCATCCTGAAGAGATGAAGTTCCCTCTAATGCCACCACAATGAAATCTCAATGTTTATCTTTATAGTTTCTCTTTTTAAAATGTTATTTATATAGTTGAAATCACAGGCAAATGGTCCCCATTATCTAAAGCAGGAAATTTTGGGGAAAAAGCTTTATTTTAAAAAGTCTGTTTATTGTCTACTTGCAGGTTTCTAGATGAACTATGTCTTGTACTACTGTTCTTATACTTAGAGCTCCTTGTAGCTCCTTGTGGAGGTGATACATGAAGGAAAATAGGTTGTAATTAAACAAAGAAATTAACAACTGGAGCTAATTGCAGTGATGCTATGATAGATGAGCCACTTGTCAGCTGAAGCTGAAAGAGAACATGTGAGCTCTTCACAGCTCTGACAAGACTTTGCTCTTGGCTGACGTGGCAGAGAATCATGTTTTGAAGCTAGAAATGAGGGCCAAGAATTCCCAACATGGAACCTATGGCTGTGGGCTTCAAAGAAGAGCCTGATTTTGCCTTTGAAAAGCGGGGAACCTAAATACTTCTCCTTTGAGGCAGGGGCATAAACCTTTTGACATAGTTCCAGCTTCCCCTGGCCAGCTGCAGCCCGGCAAGTGCATGTGGTGGCCTGTCTATAGCAATACATCACAGATCACTCCCCCATGAGTATCTTCCACATTTGCTTTCTCAAATGGAAATACAAGTGGCCAAGCTGGTTCTGAGTTCAAAGTCACCTTAAGTGCTTTGAACATGGAGCCACACACCGAAGCAGCAAGAGGTTGAACTGGATCACTCTTGAGCTCTTTGAAAGGAAGGATGGGAGGAGAGTAGCAGACATGAAGAGAAATACCAGTGTGGAAAAGGGAAGAGAGTAACAGGAATCCTGCACTTTCTTTTTGAAAGTAATTTTATTTTTGAAAAGCACATGCTGACTGAAATGAAAAGGTGCATACACTGACTTTCTGTATCAGAAGGAGTCTGAGGGTATAGAACTTTACAAAAAATGGACTATATAATTTTATTGGATAGAGAACATGGGTCTACATGGTGTTCTGACCGGATCTGTACTCTTTATTATTACTGGAGCTGTTGGCAATTCTTTTATGCATTGTAGCTATATACAAAAACTTAAATCCGGTATCAATATTCGTATGTTTATTAATCTAATTTTAAACAAGTTAGCCTGAATGTTTGTGAGTGTATGCCATGAGAACTACATGCTGATAAGCAGGGCTTTGCAATTTCACAGCGGTCTGCACATGCGTTGTGACCTGAGCTATTTTCCTTTTGAAGAATGACAGCTGATGCACACTCTGTCATGTAGTCCCTCCATGGGACAAGTGCACCGCTAGCCTCCTGTCACTCAGCTTCAGATACCAGGGCTTTTGCAGATGGTTTTCTGTTGCAGCAGCAATCACGTGGGTAGACTATTCCTGTTTACAGAGAACGATTCTCTAGCCAAAGGTGCACAAATCTCCATGCAAGACTATTTTTTTGTCTTTTACAGAAAACTGCTTTGTCACCAAGACACAACTCCCCCTTATCTTCTGTCTTTAAGTGTGTTTATTCTGCAGTGACTGCAGCTCAGGCAGATGTGTGGAGTCAGCCTTCGACAACCTGGATCAGGCCCTGACAGCACTGGCATAGAGAATAATAAGGGTGTACGTAGTACACTAATGCACGTAGCATGGGCAACAAACAGGAGGAGCTGGAAGCCATTGTACAGCAGGATAATTGTGATGTAGTTGCCATCACAGAAACATGGTGGGATGACTCACATAGCTATAGTGCTGCCATGGATGGCTATAGGCTCTTCAGGAAAGATAGGCAAGCAAGGAGAGGTGTGTGGGGGGTGGCCCCTTATGTCAGGGAGTGTTATGAATGCTTTCAACTAAATGATGGTGATAATGGGGTTGAGTGTTTATGGGTAAGAATCAGGGGGAGAGCTAACAAGGCAGATATAGTAGTAGGAGTCTGTTATAGACCATCCAACCAGATGAGAAGGCAGATGAAATATTCTATAAACGGCTGGGAGAAGTCTCAAGACTGGGTGTCCCCCAGGGATCGGTGCTGGGGCCCGTTCTCTTTAATATCTTTATCAATGATCTGGATGAGGGGATCGAATGCACCCTCAGTAAGTTCGCAGATGACACTAAACTAGGGGGGCGTGTTGATCTGCTTGAGGGTAGATTGGCTCTGCAGAGGGATCTGGACAGGCTGGACAGATGGGCTGAGGCCAATGGTATGAGGTTCAACAAGGCCAAGTGTCGGGTCCTGCACTTGGGTCACAACAACCCCATGCAGCGCTACAGACTGGGGGCGGAGTGGCTGGAAAGCTGCCTGGCAGAAAAGGACCTGGGGGTGTTGGTGGACAGCCGGCTGAGCATGAGCCAGCAGTGTGCCCAGGCAGCCAAGAAGGCCAACACCATCCTGGCCTGCATCAGGAATAGTGTGGTGAGCCGGACTAGGGAAGTAATCATCCCCCTGTACACTGGTGAGGCCTCACCTCAAGTACTGTGTTCAGTTTTGGGCCCCTCACTACAAGAAGGACATTGAGGTGTTGGAGCGTGTCCAGAGAAGGGCTACAAAGCTGGTGAGGGGTCTGGAGGACAAGTCTTATGAGGAACGACTGAGGGATCTGGGGTTGTTTAGCCTGGAGAAGAGGAGGCTGAGGGGAGATCTTATCACCCTCTACAACTACCTGAAAGGAGGTTGTAGAGAGATGGGAGCTGACCTCTTCTCCCTGGCGACAAGTGATAGGACAAGAGGAAATGGGTTCAAGTTATGTCAGGGCAGGTTTAGATTGGATATTAGGAAAAATTTTTTCACTGAAAGGGTTATTAAACATTGGAATAGGCTTTCCAGGGAGGTGGTGGATTCACCATCCCTGGAGGTGTTTGAAAAAAGGGTAGATGTGGTACTTAGGGACATGGTTTAGAAGTGGTTTTGTCAGGGTAGGTTAATGGTTGGACTTGATGATCTTAAAGGTCCCTTCCAACCTCAGCAATTCTATGATTCTACATGTCAACCAGCTGGCAAGTCCTGGGTTGGGCATCCTGCACTGACCTCTGTGCCGAGCTCTCTGCAACATGGCTGTTGGGAGTGATGTGGTGTAGTTTGAGTCCGTGTGAGTTGCAATCACTGCAAGGTAGATGAATCCTTCATATCTCCTGTCTAGCTCTCCAGCCCTTTTATCTACTTCTGCGCTAGGCTTGTAACTCCAGGAAATCTACGGTGCAAATTGCTTATCTGTGACCATATGGGCCCCAAAGATGAGTCAAATGCTAAAAATAAACACTTTGTGAAGCTGTTCTATCCCTCAGAAAAGCCACAGCTGTCCACAAAGTGCACCTTCTCTGACTGATATTACTTAACAGGATAGTTTCTTCTGAATGGTCTTGTATTTATCACTCATAATACAGACCAAATTACCACTTTCTACCATAAAAGTAATTGCCTTGCACTCTCAATTTCTTTTGGAAGCTTCTCATTTGGTCTCTTATCCCTTTGGCCAGAACTTTAATTTTATGTCATTAAGACATTACAGTTCAAAATGTTAAATTATGTCATTACACAACACATGAAGGTTTATGCCTGCTGTTGATGGCTCACTCAAAATGGTGTTGATGAAGCTTAAAGCTAAGATGAATTCTGACTATTTTTGTTATCACCCTGCATGCCATTAGTTTAATAACATACAGGCCTTTAAGTCATTACCATTAGTTCCTATAAATTAAAGAAAACCATGTAATACTGTTCTCTCCCCTCCTTTTGCTAAAGGCACAAACATAATGTGAAAGTCTTTTTAGAAATCCCTTTTTTTCTTCAAAAGGTAGTTTTTAAAATGAAAAAGGTATGGACTGTTCTGTGAAATTTTGATGATTAGAATCTGCATTAAATAGAGTATAACCTGAAAGGAGTCTGCTAAACTTGAGTTATATGTCTCAGACATGAAACCCGCACGGTAGTTTACTCTCACACCTAAGCAAATAAGAAACGAATAAGCACGACTTTTACCCTGTAGTGAAAAAGAGAACTTTCTTTTATGGCATTTTTGCCGTCTTCTCCCATGAATAATTTTAACATTCAAATTCCTTACTTACAAGCATTCATTAACCTATGTAAATACACAGAACTGAAGTCATCAAAAGCATAGAAGAGGTGTACAATTCAGCATGGTAAGTCTACAGAGACACACAGCTTGCTCTTATCTGTCATCTTCTCAACTTTTTACCATCTTGTTGCATTCCATATACTTTTAACTGTTTCCTCGTCACCAATGCTCAGAAACAGCTGTGGTGCCAGGTAGTTGCACAGCCACCGCAGACTCCCATTAAGAGCCTGCGGGACCTGATCTGCAGTGAAGCCTCCAGACAGAACTATTACCTGATTAAGAAAATAGCTGCCCAGCTGTCTGATCATTGCCTAATAATTTCTTGTTCTTGAAGGATTTCCCACATAAATGAATACTGTTGTGACTGTTATACTTAATTTACTGTCTCTTCCCCTCTGCTGAGCTACCGCATAATGCGTGGGGCAAAGCCCCAGCAGCAGAGAAGAGCTGAGAGGGCACGAGGAGGTTCCTCTTGGTACAGTGTTGGTTGCTCCCCAGGTGTGTTCTCCCTAGAGGCCATGATGAAGCCATGACTGTCCCTTAAGGGGACACCTTGCTTATCACAGGCTATAGGATGTCCAAGCCTGTGACCAGAGGACATCACCACCACCAAGGGGAAGGAGACCCTGAGCTCCTACCCAATGGACAGCCCTGACCATTCAGCCACATCTTTGGCCCCTTGGAAGACAGCAGAAGCCCAGGAACTCCTCCTTGAGGATGGTCCTCATCCATATCTGCTAATCCAGAAGCAGGAGCCAGCACAAGCCTGGAGGTATACCTCATGTAGGTGAGGAGGGGGGAAAAGGGATGGGGTGTGTTTAATATTCATGGCTACTTGTTATAGGGCTTTGACTTCACATTGTAAGAGTAGCTTGGAAGGCTGAGGGTGGGATTGCTTATATCCTCAGTCTTATCTTCTTACCTACGTGGCAAGCATGCTAGTCATATTTGCATATTTCAGTATTTTGGCATCCTGACTATTTCTAAGAGATACATGGATACTCTGGATGTGGACTAATGCAGGTATTTCTCCAGTATCTCTTAACCCAAAAGGGGGCAAGGGGATGTAGTTTATAGGGTAAGTGTCAAATCCTTCAGGCATGTGAAGTGGTTTTGTCAGGTTAGGTTAATGGTTGGACTTGATGATCTTAAAGGTCCCTTCCAACCTCGAAATTCTATGATTCTATGATTCTATGACTCTGTGTGCAGTGTGTGCTAGTGGTACAGACAGGAGGTTGTCTGGAGCCGACTCAAGGACAAGTGTTGGCCCTAATTTTCTACCAGCCTCTTCATCATTATCATGCAAGTAATCAACAGCCTCTCTCACCACAGACCACTGCCCCAAACTGGTCACCTGAGCATGCAGACAGTGACTGCCAGGATTACAAAATCTGCCTCACAACCCTGGCCATACGAACCCCAAATCTGCCTCTTAAACACTGTGGGCAGCTTCCACAGTCAAACGACTTCTAGCTGCAAAAACATCTGAGTACTACCTACACATCCCAGTGCCAGCTTCAGAGTGCAGACTTTTTGGTAGAAACCCTTCCTTGGTCTATGGGGACCATGGCCCAAAGCCCTGCTCCATCAGCACAGCACGGTGGACAGACAGCTGCAGCCTGTCTTGTACAGAGATCAGAGACCACTGGAGAGAATCAAGTACTCATGTCTTGTTGTTTCATTCGTGACATTTGCACAGTAGGATGCAGGCATGCTTTCCTAGCATCCAAAAGGCCAGAAGAAGGACTGACCTCTGGTCAGCAAAGCGGAGAGCTGGTGCTTTGCTGGTACCGGTACCCCACCTCAGATGGCGGTGGTGGTGTCCACCCATGCCCCTGCCGTGCTCTCCTGGGACTCCTCCGGAGCTGTGGCTGTGCCCAGAGGCAACACGTGCAGGTGGGGAAATGCTGGGGGGCTGCACAGGGATTTAGACTTGTCCTGTTGCTGCTTAGCAGAAGCCTTCTGTGATGAGGGGGGAGAGGATGTCCTTTTTAGAAGACAAGTCGCCTTTTTTCTTTTCATTTGAAAGAGAGTTTAAGAAGTGGTGGACCTTACGCTTGACTGTGAAGGACAAAGTGAGGTGGGTCCATTTTTGTTGAGTTCTGGTTTTCTTTGAAGCTTGTGGTGTGGTACATTTCTGTGCCTAATCCAAGGAAAATGAGCGAATGATTTTGTCCAACATGCTGAGGACCAAATGTTCTGGCAGGAGCTTGTGCCAGTGATGTGAGAGGTGATGAGCCTCCAGAAGCTGTTTTTTACTCATAAGGTGCCAAAACAGATGAGGTTCTTTCATACAAGTAGTTGTAGGGTTCATGAGCTCTGTGTGGTATAAACAAATCAGACACAGTGCTGATGCCAAAAGCACTTGTGATATAGCTGTGAATACTATTTTGATGAGTATTTTATTTTTCAAATGCAGATGAATATTATCCTTACAGTAAAGGGCCGCAGGGACAGTCCTTGAAACTGATGCCCTCAGTTTACCTGCAGAACAGAAGTACATGTGCAATTGCAAGCAACGTACGCTTTCCTTAACATTAGTATGCTCTAACCAGGTCTGGAATCACATGTGAAGTTCAGTCTTCAAGTCCATTTATCTTCGGGCTGAGTGTGTGACTGTCTGCGATTCAGCAAGCTGGGACCAGTGTGCTGGTGCTTTCAGACAGACGGATAATGGTCCTTCTGGAGAAGGACTGAGACCAGCTATTTTTGTACAACACAGGCTGCCAAACAGCTTTTGATTTCCAATCCAGTGGTGAAGGGCTCCTAATATCTTTGCTATTATTAGAAGCAACCTACAAAATTACAAAGGTGGTGGATGAGCTGAATGCAGAATCCTGAACTAGGGGACACTCGGTGAGAATAGTAGGTGATCAACGTGAAAGAGGTAAAAGAAAGTACTTTAGCAATCTGTAGTGAACTTCAGGAACTCACTGGCACGCGGTGCTGTAGAAGCTGACAGTATCAGCAGGTTCAGAAGGGATTAGATAGACCCAGGGACAACAGGCCCATTAGAAAGACAAGGCAGGGACGTCCCCTCTGTGGTGTCCGTCAGATCAGACACACAGCTGTGGATGCGGGGGCAGTACGAGGGGAAGGGGCTGCAGACATCAGCCAGGCTTGCGCACACTCACCGAACAGCATCTCTCCTCTTGCAACCGCGTGATAAACTACTGCGCTGAGCCAGTATCACGTTCTTAATCTAGAAATGCGTTTTATACTCAACCTGCTGCATGAATATTCAGTTACTACAGCAGCCTAGGTTCCTGTGAGCTGACTAACGAGCTCAAAGCAATGCAATCAAACAAGAACAAGGATTCTTCTTCATTCCTGGCTCTGATCCTTCGCCCACCGGTGCCTTGCTGTATAGGCGGTCCCATTACACAGCTCATTACCAATCTGCCAAGGCAACACCCCCTCCTTACTGTGTACCCTGCTAACACATATAATGGAATGCCATATTACAGCCATTCATATTTCAATGCAAAATCTTAAAGGAACCAAATGAACAAATCTTCCATGGGGTACAGAAAAATATGGAGATAGTGAAACTTAAATGCTAATGAAATAATGCACAAGTGTGTAACACAAAACCATCCCATCTACAGCTCTACAAACTCTTAAGTCATGCATAGTGCAGCAATTATGGCAATTTCGAGCTTTCTTAGATTTTGAAGCAAAAAACTTTCTCTGCCCCTTGCATTTCTTACTTCCCAGCAACTTAGCAAGTAAGCCAGCATGCCAACTTTTAAGTATAAAATAAAATGAAACCGATCATCGTTTTTAAGCAATTGCCCTTGAGGCCACCCAATAATAGTGTTTCTAAATCAGTCCTACCTTTGTTTTCCAACTTGAGCTCCTCTGCTAGCAAGCTGTCTTGTCTGTTGCCAAGCACAAATGCCAGAAATGAGAGGATCAGGGCATCCAAGATTCCAATAATTGCCAGGATATATGCCCAGCGGACTGAACAAGCCCCCAGCGTGTACTTGTCTGTCTTTTCACCACACATCCGTTTTACCTCATCTGAATCCCAGCCATCAGGAAAAATCATACAACCCAGGACGAGACAGGCAGCTTGGAGAAAAAAGAAAAGGAGAACAATGGGATAATGAGACCAAACTTTCCTTTTGATGAGAACCTACACAGTTATCATTAAAGCAACACACTTTTTCATCCTGAGCTTCAAAGCTAGGTTACTTAAAAACAAGTCACAGAATTTTAGGCTGTGATTAAGCATTTAATATAAAAACTAAAGGTACAACTTCAATTGCGCACCCTGTTTAGAAAAAAAAAAATTACGTTCTGAATCTCTGGCCATTTTTTGTACCAGTACAATCACATTTTCCTGGTGAGACTGATTTCTTCATTGTAATACGAAAGGCTCACACAAAACAAAAGGGGAAAATGATACATAATAATAACCTGGATATTCAAAGCAAACACCAGATTACTGTCAAACGGTCAGGCAAACAAAACAGAGAAAAATAGAGGAAAAGAACTACCTATCATTTCTGGTAATCCAAGTGCTTGTAACACACATAGGTAATAGCAGGGGTTGTTTTTTTGGTTTTTGTGTTTGGTTTTTTTTTTTGGCAGTACCCCTTTAACTGAAATATGTTTTATACATAAGGTTAGTAGTCCTCAAAAACACAAGTAATGACATTGTTCTGCAAGGAAAAATAAGTTGTCAACATTGCTGTCAACTCCTGATCTGGTTTACCTAAGGAATCACCACATGACATCTCAAACATGAAAAAGTGCTGATCTTTTTAACACCAAGAAAAATGAAAAGCCTATACCCACATGGAAAGCGAGCCGACATTGACTACCAGCCGCTCCAGGAAGGGGCAGCCATACCGGGCAGGGGGACAGAGGCAAAGCGTGGGTGTTCATCCATCAGCCTGGGTGACTGCTAAACGGTTGAACTTAATTTTTAAGCAGCAGAAATTTGCTTTCACTCTTGGTTCCCAGGGAAACTGCCCTGCTGTGGGACAGCAGGTAGTGTCATGGGGCAAAGCGGCTCTTGTGGAGCATGCAAAATGGTGTGACAAGTTTGTTTTTTTCAAAAGCTATGTGCTCCATCACCTGAAGCACAGTCAATCTTGCCTGCTGGCCAGCAGCCGCTGTGATGTCCCCTGCCTCGACAGTGCTGGCATGAGGGCTGAGCACGCACGGCTACCTGTGCCTGGCCACCCACCTTGGGTGGGACATGTGTGCTCTTGAGCAAGGAGACCTCAAGCATGGCCCCCACTGGGTTCTGGAGCATGGTCAGAGCCCTTGCTCCAGTGTCTTACCAGCTTGACTGAAGTATGTTTGGGTTTGGCCACAGCCTTGGACTGGCACAGGACTTGCTGTTCAGACACGTGTCCTGTGGTCACTGGGGAGCAGCCTCCTTGGAGGTTATGTGCTCCTCTTCTTACTGGACCATACGCCTTGTGGTGGTGGGTACCATGACAGGGATGCAGCAGTGGGGCTTCTGCCCCCAGAGGATACACTATGCCCTGAGGTGGCGACACATCATTGCAGAAACACACACACAAAAGCAAACCTATATGCTGAATCTTCACTAGTGTGGTCTCTCCCCCCGAGCCACTAGCTGAGAAAATCCACAGGCTGGGAAAACATGCCAATATGACAGTTTCATAGGAGAGGACTGAATGTACTTCTAAACATAGAACCTGCGTGGGACCTGGCTTCCCACTGCCCATGGGGACTGTCATGGGGTACATCTGAAGGAGCGCGGCAAAGGCATGATTTGGACCCTGCAGATTGCTTTTGAGAATGGCTTTCCCTGGGAAACCTCACGCAGGTTGGCCCTGTGGTGAGTGGGGTGATGGACCAAGTGGTGTCCAGAGGTCCCGTCCAAGCCAAACTGATTTCTGGGTCTGCGGCAGGGAGGCAGTACATTTGTAACAGAGGACAGAGCAGTTGGGTACTCGTGGCACATTTCCTATCAGAGCAATGGGAACAGTGCACGGATACGCTTAACTGCAGCTCTTGGTCATGCTGACGCGTTGGCTTCACTGAAGCAAACAATGCGAGTGCAGCACTAGCCAGGGAAATGGCATAGGGGCATCTTCAGGAGGGGAGGATAGGGTGTAAAAATTAAGTAAAATAAGAAAAATAAAAAAATAAAGGTTATGCTGAATGGGTTAATTCCTCAGTTTTTATTTCATTTAGGAGAATCAGAAAATCCATATGCTTTCCGTATGTCTTTTCTAACTTGGAAACAAGCTTATTTTCAGCATTAGCCCTTCTTTCTTAGTACAGCTGATGAGATACAATGGATCCCAAACCATATTTTATAAGTCTTAATATTTTGTTGCATTGCACTCTAAATTGCAGGTATATGTGCTAATTGAAAAGAATACATTGTGTGTCTTTTGGGCTTTTATACGGTTGCTAAACCAGACCTCTGTTTGGAAAACAGTTTATACACAGAGTAGCTTGTGCAACCAACAGCTGCCGTCGCTGCGGGAATTGCAACAAGTTCTTGTCTTTTCTGGACAAACATAGGCACTGTCATTTTACATACCTCTGATGCCCACAAAACAAAAACACACCTGCAGTGAATCAATATGATGAAATACTGGAAGAGAGACGTGAAAGCAGAGCTCAGGAATGGTATTTTCCTTTTGACAGCTACACAATTGCTGTAGACAAAGCCTTGAAAGCATGTCTGCAGGAAGCATCCGACGTAGAATAAAACCTGCGCCTAAGGCATTTCACAAATTCTTCCTGAGCAGTTCATTTGTGTGAAAATACACCAGCTTATAATACTCTCAAGGACAATTAGGCTTAGAAACAAGGACAATTAGATAAGGACTGATTTACTCAGAACATGCAGGTTGGACAAATTGTAAGTCGCCTATTGCCTGCCTTAACTCATTTACACTGTTTCGTAAGATCTTCCAAAGATTTTAGAGACAAAGTGTACAATAATTTTCTTTCTTGAGCTGGTTACACACGCTTCCAGAAAGATTACTTCTCGCAGTCAACACATAAGCATTGCCCTCACACTTGCGAGGGACTCCACTGAAACGATGCAGCAAATCTGCGTACTTGTGGTGTTCATGAAAATGTCCACATTTACCCAGGTAACTATTGACAAAAGTTTGATTTACTATATAGCAGCAACTGCCAAAGCCAGTTTACTTTTATTCATCATCCTCAAAATAAGAGGAAGCTTAATGCTCAGCTACTGAGCAATAGACGTGGGATTTTTCTGCTAAATGTGCAAGAATAATTAGCAAATACTGACATCTCTGTGGTTTTTTTATTACACAGCACATCAGACATATGTTCTTAGTACTTCCTAAAAATAATTTAACTTTGTTCTTTTCCACCTAGGTAATTAAAAATACGGGCTCTTATCTCAGGAACTCAGTGCATAGCTTCCCAGCTGTGTTCCTCAGATTTCCAATTAACTCATCTTTCCTGAATTCTGTTCCTGCATGCTTTGATATATTTGCTTAACTTTCTGGAGTCATTCTGTCGATTGCAGTTGTACTTCTCTTGGTAATAACTCACATGGGTAAACGGTGGCTGGACTAGATCCCTTTGCATAAAGGCAGATATCAAAAAGGTGATATTATTATTATTTCCTTTGCCTCTACAGTTTAGATGCGTTCTGCTAGATGACTGCTTGGCCAACATCTTCAGATGCAGGAATCATACCTTACCTGTAGAGGTTAACATAAGTAAGATTAGTCAACCTCGAGTCTGCACTTGCTGAGGGAATATTTTGCACTGAATGCCTTTAAGAATACAGACTTGCTCAATAATATGAAATAGGTAATGATTAATTTATCAGCTACAAGACTGAAAAGACAGGTATAAAATCCACCTACAGATCTACTTTGTATTGCTAGCAATTTTTATAGTTTAATCCTTCTAAAGAGGATTAGAAGATTTTTCTCTAGAAGGAAATTACTTTCAGTTTCATACAAATTTGAAAAATGGAAACTATTTTATGCAATTTCAGTGAAACTGCTAAGAGATGATTTTATAACACAGACATGGGTCCCGTATCTTTGTCTAAACTTCCACTGTCTCTAATGGCAATATGTGACTGAAATGGCAATGTAACAAAGGCTACTACTGTTTTACTACTATCCAGTTCTAATGAATTCAGAAACTTTTGGATTTGGAAAGCTCGCCTATAGAATTAAAAGACTTAAATCACCAGTTCCTACAGACTTTTTGATTCAAATAAGGAAAAAGTTAAATCTATATTGGCTGAAGGCAGTCTTCTGGGTGTGAGCTGAATACATCAGACTGGCACCATCTTCCTGAGCCCGCAGACAGCCCAGCCTAGGACCTCTGTAGCTAATCAAGAGCTTTCATGAGAAGCAGCAGGGGGAAACTGATAAATGGCTGATTAGTGCCTCTGACACCATTCAGAACTATTTGGGCAACTATAAAACTTACAAGAATCATATCCACATCATTTTTCCCTTCGCTTGCTTGAGAAAGCTCCTGGCAGGGATAGTGCCTTCGTAATGATGGCCTTGGGCTTCCTCCGGTCCTTCTTCTAATTTTCTTACAAGATGTAGGGTAACAAATTGTTTCTCCTACATATTGGAGTCTGATGAAGCTTTTCAAGCTTTTAAAAAATAATTAATAAATAGCAGTTAAACATGCTTGATATATATACATTTACTTCTCAAAAACTTTTTTCTCATATGAACAGCTAACAGAAATTGTCACACGGTTTTCCTTTAGGGCTCTGAGTGACAAGACAAATTATTCATCCTAAGAGAGGGAGCCCAGGATTTTACCTCCTGGGGCAAAAGGATGCAGATAGGGCACTTCCAGAGACTGGAAACAGACACTGAATTGTTGCTGGCACTGACAGACTTGTGACTCTGACCAAGCTAATATTATCACAGCCTGTGCTCTGTGCATGAGCTCAAATGGTAATTAGCAAGCAAGTAGTTCATGATCCTATGGTTGTGCCAAATATGGTGATGGATTAATATTATATCATTGCATGGAATGAGGTTCTATTTATAAAAAGGCTGACTGTTATACAGGAAACCAGTGCTGAGAAATTCCCGCTGGCAGGACTCCTCTCTCATCTTCATTCTTTTCCTGACAGCACACCCAATTTGCTTGTATGTAGAGTGCGATGATGGCAAGTTTCTTGAGTCAAAAAAGTGGAATGGGAATTACAGTGACCAGCTGTTTTCTTTGTATACCCATGCATGCAAGAGCCTCCAGGCCTCTGTGGTTCCAATAACTGAGAGGTTCCTTGTTTTCAGATTTTTTTCTAAATGGTGTTTACAAAAAAACAGTGACCCACTAAACCCCAATAAATTGAAGAGGTTTTGCCAGCCATGTTGGTGGAGTGAACTTCTAGGACTGAGCGAAATGAAATGCGAGGACTCTGGCAGGGGACATTCGTGAGGACTATGGTCTTTCAGGAGCCTGTACCTGGGAAAGAAAAAAAAGGTGAGGGGAAGTGGCTGAAGACACAGGGTCAAATACAGTCCTGAGTGAACACAGAGGCTGCACATTCACACAGCTGAGATTGCCTTGAGTGATGTGGACTGTACTAATGAGCGGGATAATAATTCTGAGGTTACATTTGTGTTCTGGCTTGGAGCAAATGTGCAATTTTGAAGCAAATCCCCTGATTCTCTCCATTTACTGATTCCATTCACAGAAACAGTTCTGGTGCGTGTAAACCAGATTACTTTTGGAGGAGTTTAAAAGTTCCTTTCCAAAAGTTCTTCAATGCTGGATGGGGACCTTAAAATTCTGACTCAATGTGTGGGCTTCATCACCACAAAACCTGTGCCTAGGAGAAGGCTCTTGAACCATGCAGAGCTTCCTCAACACCTGAAATGGTTCTTGAGCAATATGAAGAGGCAAACACCATATAAGACTTCTTATTTGCTGCTTTGTTTGAAGACTGCCAGATCCAGTCTTCAGCTTTGGAGAGGTTCTTTAAAGAGGTGCCAAGTGGCTCCCCAAGGAGATGGCACAGCCTGTTAATTTGTGCCATAAGCAGACCAAAAGTTTCTCTGGCAGCAGGATATCTTGGTGGTGCTCATATAGTGTTGTTAACCACGTGATTGTTGTTGGGTATGAGATTGCCAGTGAGAAAAGTGGCACAAAATTCAAGATTCAAGGGCAGTGTTCTTGGAGACCTGGAACGATAAAGTCGTATCTGGACTTCTGTGCCCTGGGCTCCCATGTGGAACAAGGGAGTTGCACTGTGGAATTACTTCCTTGAGAGGCCCCCCTCTCCCCAAGTGAAGGAGCAAAGGTTTGTGGGTTAATCTTCCTTCAGAAAGCTTCAAACAACATGTATAATGGGGACATTTGGTCCAGAAGACCAGACTGAGAAGACCAGAAGTAAAGCCCTAGAAGCACATGCGATGAGGATGTGAGAGGCTTCAGCAGTAATTGCTTTAATCTATGTGTGCTCTCACTTGGTAATGTAGACAAGCCTGAACCTCTCCACAGGTTTAAGAACATTTATAGACAGCACGAAGGGGGAGAAAAAGGAGGAGAACCTCCCACTGCATTCTTGTGATAAAATAAAAGACTCCACACAATTATGGCCACGACTTATTATGGCACTGACTTTTTCACATCAAGTCTGATAAGAATATATACACACACATATCAAAAGGCGTGTATTTCCCATGCTGATTTTAAGAAAAGGAACAAAGACCACTAAATATTCAGTGACCGGACAGCAAAGAGAAACAAATAATATTGTGAAAAGCGGTAGTGAGGTAGGTGCTACAGTCAGGGAGAGAAGATTCAACATACTTGGCTGAGTTGACAGATTACTGAGATACTTTGATGCTAGCTAGTTATGCCTAGAGAGCAAAATGGAAGAAGATCAGCTGTTTCAGGATGTGAAGCTGGATAACAGAAATATGGTTGACCAACAGCCATTCCCAAAGACAAGCACTACAGAGCATGAGTTGCTCAGAAAGATGGAAACAACTGGGAATGTGAAGTAATGTTACATGTGAGGAATGTGTTAAGCTGTAAATATGCAGAAAAAAATAGCAAAGATGGTGCAGCCTACTTCAGATAAGATCACTTGGAGGAAGAATGGCAGGAGAAATTTTACTGCACTAAGGGAGCCTGTTTTAGACCTCAAGTGTTGGATTCATGTACGGATAGAGATTCCTTTGATATGATAGAGACAGATATTCTGTGAGGGGTTGTATCATCATGGGAGGATTTAACTTCCAAGTCTTGCTCGTTAGCCATAATAATTAAACTTTGAGATTAATGCAGTTCTATGAATAATTTAGTTAGTACAACAACTATCTTAGCTTGAGCATAAAGCTAATGTAATAGTATAGATTTTTATGAGTGTGAGGCAGGTGACTTACAAGGTGCATCCCAATGACTCCTTGTGAGAGACTACAACTTCTTTTGTTCCAGCCACGGTTATATCCCATTGGTATTTACAGTGCTTTGTCCAGAAAAAATATGGAAACTGGGGACTATTAATGGATGCAGGTCTAATCACCATGTGTGCAAAAAATCCCTAGAAATGTCATGACAACAAATGGCTAACAGCTATAGCAGAGGTAGATGACTAACTGATGAAAAATGGGTAAACTGAAATGATATACGACAAGAGATAAAAATACTCCTTTACAATGAAGCAGGTATGGGAGGTGGTATAGCTAGAAACCCACAGGAAGGTACGTGTCAAAAGTTACATTTACACTGTTTCACCTCCTGTGGTGTCCACTGGTCTGGGGATCTATAATTTCTTTTTCTTCTGATTTTTCTATTTAAAGTGTCTAAAATAGCATGAAAACTGTGTCAGAGCCCAACAGAGTTTTTCTAACACGTCTCTGTATCACAGAAGGTGTGTTACGACCTCTGTGTGTCAGCTGAAGGTCCATGCCCAGTCACAGGAATGACACTGGTGCTCGCAAACGCGTGTGCTCAGACAGCCATGACCTGGGAGTCAGCTGCCATGAAGCCAGGTTGTTTAATGATGTGGGGATATCAAAAAGCCACTTTTCTCACATGCTAGAGTGTCCTGAAAAAGAACTGTATAAGTAACGAAGGAACTACTTGTTTATGTTGCATCTTTGGGGGTTTTTTTTGTTGTTGTTTGTTTGTTTGGGTTTTTTTTTGTCAGATCACAGCCATCTAATGCAATTTTGGCTTGGCTTTGCTTGGCAACAAAATTTACTATTGAAAGTGTTTATTTTGAATGCTGGCACAGTGTTACAGCTTTCTAGTTTAATGTTAACTTTGTTTGGTAGAACCTGGTCTTTAGCTAAACCATATCAAACCATAGCATAGTGAAATGTTCTAGATTTTATAAATGAATAAACTCAGTATAAATGCAGTGTAGGCTACAGCAGACAGACTGGAGAATAGGTTCTATTATGCGTGGCACAGGCTAGGCATCGCTTGAGATCTAGACAGCTGATGTTTCATCACAAGTTAGTGGTCCAAACAGTGAAGCTATTTTAAATGTGGTTTTGGTAAAGAGAAGGAAGAGCTGGAAATAACTTTACGTTCAGTGACCGTGAATCAATTCAATTTAAATAAAATGAGAATATGAATAAAAAATGATCCTTAAACTGGGTTTAAAAAATGGGTATTTCAGAGGGACAAACTTTGATAAGCTAAAGGAACTAGCTAACAAGTTAACTAGATAGAAGAGGTCCATACTTAAACCTAGGGAACGCCTTGAATTTCTTTCAGACAAAGATGTAAATTTTCTGAAGTATCTTGAGAAGATGAATAAAATTCCAGGGGTACTTTCATTTCTATCTAAATGAGTAGCAAACTCTGTTTCCTTCTACCCCCACTACTCATCTCCCAAAAAAGCCTTGGAAAAAGGAAAGAAGAAAAGATGTGAGGACAAACCTTAGAAATGAAAGATAAAGGGACTAGTTAGCAAAGACGGACACATTTTGGAGGTTAGATACTGCAGGTCTGAAAGACAGCTTGCCAAAAGTCAAGCTGTGCTAAATCTTTCAAGAGAAACTGAAACAAAAACTCAAATAATCTTCAATTAGGTTAACAAAGAAAGAAGAAATGCAGAAATGGAGTGAGGCGGGGGCTAGGAACGAATTCTTTGCGTCATTTTTCAATGAGGAGGAAGACAGAACAGAAGGACAGTGTCCTGAGAGCTGATGAGCGTGAGCATTTGGAAACGAGAGATCCTGCCTCCAAACCTAAAATGATCACAATGTGCTCAAGCTGGAGGAATGGACCCCCCAACACTAAATACTGAAATAATCAATACATTGAACTGCAAAGTTGGTAGGAAGTTTTTTTAAAAGAAATGTATTGGTGAGATACTGGAGAACAGCGTATGTATTACCTAATCTTTAGAAAAATGAAATAAAATTGAGAATTTTAAAGTAATTGGAGCAAACAGTCATCAGTTTCACCTCAGGCCTTTGAATAATTGTTGAAAAGAAGTATAATGAAAGACATGGAAACAAATACAGTGGGGTGACTTTAGCATGGTTCTACCTGACAGCTAGGAAGCAGTAACTTTATAAAAGAAAGCTAAGTAATATGGTCTTCAGAAAGCATTTGACACTGTGTCATATGGAAACGTTTATTAACCTGGAGAAGACAGAGTTTACCATGAGAGTTTAAGGTGCTTTTGGTACTTGTTCATGGGGACCTGGCATTTTTTGCTTGAAGGCTCTCTCAAGCTATCATGAGCACACATGTTGGGCATCTCAAGGATCAGCCTGGGTGTCTATCATTTACTGTTTTCATTAGGAGCTTTGGCAAGAGTAGAGGTTTGGTAGTAAAATCCACTGATTGGAGGCACTATCAGTGCAGACTATTGGGACAAACAGTAAAGAAAACATATGAGTATGTTGATCAGCCCCTGGAGGACCATGAGTCACAAGTAATGTGCACCCATGAAAAAGGCAAACATGGGTGTTGGCAGTACCAGGGAAAATTTTTTCAGCATAATGTAAGCACTAGAGCCATCCAGTGCTGGTGGTTTCTAGTCTTTAGAACTTTTTAACAACCAGTTAATCAGAGCAAGATTATTTTAAGATGTAATGTGGTACTTTAGGAAAGGTATTGCATGATGCTGTAACTGCCCTGTGATAAGGGGACTAGTTTTGATGATTTAGTAGGTCTTTTCCAAGCCTATGTTCTTATGAGGAGGCTGAGAGATAAACATCTTTGAAATTAATAAAGACAGGTATCTAAGGGGAATAGCAGCCAAAGAACTGGGAGCTAGATGGAACTACAGAAAGCTAAGATCAAGAACAGTGTTGTCTATATCAAACTGAGAAGAAAATCTAGCAGAATAAATGGGTGTGAGAGGCAAAGAAGCAGCTCACTATTGGGATCTCTCACTGTGGTCTTTATAGAAATTTGCCCTTTCCTTTCTTTATTAAGTGTTTGAATATGTGATGGAAAAGAAAAAGGAGAGGCATAAAGTGATTTTCTTTTTTTGCCAGTCCTCATCCAAGCTATCCTGAGTTCTCTGCCAAACATCAGGGAACTACAACAGCCTGGTTTTGTACCTGGGAAGTGCATGGTTCCAGCTTGTTTCTGAAGCTACTGCAATTGCAAGTGAATCTAACCATGCTGGTGAGTGGGGAAGTCTGGGAATGCATCAGCCACCATGGTCAGGACAAACGGGAAAGTTCTGCAGGCTTCCGATGTGGAAGCACGATTCAGAAGCAAGAGATATTAATACAAAAAGGGAATTTCTGCGACTAAGTCTATAGTAGAGTCCATAATAAATACCACCATTTCAGTCTTTTGCTCCTGAAAATTAACAGCTTTGCAGCCAGTAAGTACTCATTTGCAAAAAAGGAGATGAAAACCTCTAAAAAAACATGTAGCGTTGCCTAGAAAACAGATCTGCATGCCTTATGCTGCTGATGCACTGGAGAATTTTATGATTACTCTGTAGAAACACAAGAGAATAGATCTCAGAGAGAGGGAAGAGCTGTTTAACTAGAAGGGCAGTCTTGGCACCTGAACAAATGGATATAAACCATCCAGGAATACATTTAGGCTGTAAAGTAGAAGGCAGTTTTGAATTGTCAGGGGAGAGGTTCTGGCACAAACTCAGTAGCTGTAGCCAGGCTGAAAAGTTTTAAGTTGTCCAAGTTGATGCTGTTAAATAGTTATTAAAGATGGAGTTTGATCAGTGTATTAAAAAATTATTAGGATGTGTTTCTCTGTGAGGCTAAATTCAGCTACTTTGGGCCTTTAAGACGACTGCAAGAACTTTACTGTCTTATATGATGTATCTTCAGACATCAGAAACCTGGGATTGTCACCATTCTCAGCACATGAGCTTTGCAGTAGCTGCAGAGCTGGACACAAGGACAACGCAGCACCCGTTTGAGCCTTAGGGAAGGAGCAGCATTGAAGGGAGACTCCAGATTTGAGCACTATGGCCATTTTGCTGAAAAGCTTCAGATTTATTTTCCTTTGACCATAAATTTAGCAAAACTCTCTGCCTGGATAAACCCTGCTCTCTGTTGTAGTCAGCAAAGCCTCTTGCTGAACTTTTTTTCCTCCAATAGTTCCACCCTGTGAAACCAGTCCAGCTCACACTGCCCAACCATTGAGTTCACAACCAGCAAGGCGTCCCTACACTGTTTACCGAACCCCATCCACACTGCTGCAACCCTCGGCAGCAGGGGTTTCTCTCTGTCTCACCTGGTATGTGCCCATGGACTACACTACAATCAATACCATATTAGTAATGCATTAAAGAATCAGCCCACACAGATGACTGCTGCAGAGAAACATCTGGTATGATGTTCTGGTCATGTTCAGTTTCATTTACATGACCACTTAAGGGTATTTGACAATCATCATCGGAAATGGTTGGGAAATGGGGTAACTCACCCATCCAGTACATGGGTCAGTGGTCACAACTGAGTGAGCGATTTCGAAATAACCACCAAGAACTCAACCCATTGTTATCTGACCTCTGCTTCGCTGGCTGCCATACCGTGAAAGAAACACGAACGCAAAACACCTGCAAGAGGAAATGAAATAAAAGGAGAGGGGTGGGAGGGGAAGTTTTCTTAAATGTGCTGAGGCCCTCCCTCTCCTTTGCAGCCCCCCCGCGGCGCCGGTGCAGAACGCTGTCTCAGCACACTGGGTGGCAGACGGGGAGTGGTGACACCCGCAGTGCAAACAGCTGCTCGGCAGATGCCTGTGCCTGCTCTTGGTCACCAGCCAGCCGGAGAAATCTCTCCTGTGGAAGCTGATCAAGAGATTCAAGAAGTTGTTTGGCAGTGGATAAGATAAATAGCTGCTGGTGAGATTTTTCTGCTGTAAGCTGAGATGCAGGTTCATGGTCACTCTACGTTCTCTGCCAAAACATGGCTATGATTCCCGGAATATAATGCATCATGATAAGGAAATGCGATTTAATGTCGAAATGGGAAGTGTTTTAAGATCGACAGTTTACAGGCATTCAACCCCCTGTTTGCGAGCATGACAGTCACATTCCCTTTGCCCTCACTTGGGGCTTTGTGTTCCCCATGTACTTTAGTGGAGAAAGTGAAGTTTCTGAGGAAGCGACTGAAGGCAAGTAGAAAGCTGATGTGATGGACAAGGAAACATTTTGTCACGAGCAAAGAAAAAAGAAGTAACTCAATGTACTGGGGGAGAAAGGGGAAGGGTCTTGTCCCTCTTATCTTTTGTAAAGTGTTAATGTTTTGCTAGAAATTACCTGCAGTTGACTAAATGCCATGCTTTCCTTGACAAGCGGTAATTGTACTCACCCTCTCTAAGACACCGGCTCATCCTCCAAGTATTAAAATCTGCTCAGGATTCACCCATTTCCTCAGGGTTGGGAATCCCTCAATGTAATCTGCCAGAGGGCTCCAGCTTGCTCTGTATGGGAAGATCTACCTCCAGACTGGTTTCATTCCCTTTCTAAAAACAGCAGCCTTCCCACAGCCAGCTTGCAGCCTGCTCCCCATCTCCTCTAAATGAGGGCACCCACGCTTGTATCTCAGGGTGGTTTGTGGCATAGGAAAAAAAGTAAGACAGGGTTTGAAGCATCTTTATGCTTCAGGCAAGTGGAAGGGGCTAAAGCAAAGCTAAAGGCCTGCAGCGGGGAGGAACTTAATGTCTGGAGGAGACAGGCAGCTGGAAGGCAGCCTCATGGGGCAGTCTCCTCTGCAAAGAGAGAGGTGGAAGCAGACGGAGGCGGCCTTGTTCTTGAGCTGGAAATGTTAAGGTTTAACTAAAGTCATTACAATCATTTAAATGTGATTTCCAAAGCAGTGCTAGCCGATATTGCAAATGGACTGGCACAGAGGCAAGACAAGTTCTGAACGGATGATAAAGGCATCGACTTTTGTATAGTGCCTTTCAATGCCCCTGAGGCGCACACATACGTCTTTATGCCTGCACAGCTTGTCAAGTGCTATTCTTCACTTATCTCTGCTACAGCTCTTCCTGATCTCCTAACAGCTTTGCTCGGAAGAAAAGAGAAATGGACAATAGGCCCCGAGACCGCTCGGCTGCATTGCTTCTTCATTAAAGTTGACATTTGGCAGTGAGGCTTTACTGCTTTTCAGGAGCTGATGTCTCATTGAAGCTAACAGCATCAGAGGTTTCAGGGGCAGCAACATCTCTCCCACCGAGCATGTGGGCTTTGGATGGTGGGAGAGAGCCCTGGAGAATGAGACCAGTAACACTGGTGATGTTTTTCTTTTTTGCTTTTTTCCTCTTAAAGGCAAGACTACCCTTTTACCGAGGGCCAAGCCTATGAGATTGCTGAGCCTCCTGAACTCATCGCTTTTGACATGCCATAGGTGAGAAAATTCAAAATCTTTAAAAAAATAAAAAAGTGGAAGAAATATGCATTAATTTTGTGAATATTTTATTACAATATATCTATATTGGCAAGCACATCTCATCTTCCATTTGCCATCAAGTTTGTCTGATCAATAATGTGTCCTATTTTTTTTCAGTATAACTGCAACAGTCCTTCCCTTGGTGCATTGGTAATCCTGATTCTCCTACGGGTTCCTAACTGGAAGGGTTAATTTAGGAATTTCTTTTCACTTCTACAGAATTACATTTCTGTGCCTTTATTTTTTTTTAGTCTTGCTGGTTAACCCCGAGATCTGCACTATACAGCAAAGTTTACCAGTATGTTTGTCAGCAAATCCTTGTGTGCATACACACACAATTTCAAGTCCTGTCTAGGTTTATGATATCAAATTGTAATAACGTTTTGAACATTTTTTTGTGAGTCCTGCATGTGTACTGTTCGAGTGCTGCAATGCCTCTGAGGTAAAGAAATCCTTAGTACTTCCAACACAGCAAACAACCACTCTGGTGCTGATTTTCAGCACTGATGCCCAGAAGTCACAGAAAGTAGGTCTCCCTCCATTTAAAATTTCTGGCATGTGCCTATTAATGTACCACTCCTGGTGACTTCTGTCATAGGAATGAAGATGTCTGTTCATTGAAAGGACTGGGATAATGTAAGGCAAAGCAGCAATGCAAGGCAAAGGGAAAATCTGACAGTCCCAGCAAACCCAGTGAGACTGACAGGGGCTGCTGGAAAAGCTGGGTACCTCCAAAGTTGAGTATGAAGCTTGAGGGCTTGCTAGGTGACCTCTGAAACCCCAGAAGTGCATGCTGCTCACCAGCTCATTAAGAAGGATGAACCAGGAGATGTGGTGTTTCCAATGGGAGTAAGAGGACTCTCACCCAACTGGAGCCAGAGCCAGAGGAAAGAGTTTAACTGAGATTACAGTAACTGTGCCTTCTTCCAAAAATGTTCATAGGTCCTGGAGCCCCATGTCCTTTTTCCAGTACTCTCTTTATAAACAAATAATGGCTGAAAACATGTATAATAGAATTTCTCTCCAGGGTAGTTGGTTTAGTTTGACTCTGTTGGTGGGCACAAGCAAAAAAGAGAAGAAATTCCACAAGCAACTCAAAATGTCCCTGAATGCATCAGGCAGCAAGTGTTTCTACCACTACATTTCAAGAAATTGAAATACAGCATAAGAGATATTTGAGCATTTGAATAAATGTACAGAAAAGAAAATGTCTGCCTTGCGAGCAATCCAGTATCTTGTCACCCAGACTACTTAATTTTTATAAATGTTTAGAGGAAACATAAACTTCAAGACCTCAGCCCATTAGAATCACCACTGGTTGTAGTAAGTTAGCAATCTTTAATGCATAATTCCTACATCTATTACCAGTGACACCTGTGAATTCATTTCTCAGTCTCACAGGACTATTTGCATTGGAAAGTGGTACTACAAAGTGACAGGGCTGAAAGCTTCTGACCTATTCCAAGCAAGTGTATTGGAAGTGAATCCAATTTACTTCAGAGTTCATGACAGTTTCTTTAGAAAACTTTAGTTTGGGGAGGCACCTTCTTCAATCTGCTGAAAAACTCCCTGACCATGATGATGAAGACACAGGCATATGGAAAAGAGTTCTGTAATTCTCTCCAAAAGTCCAAGTTCAGGCTGTATGAAGGAAAGGGGAGGCTGGAGTGCCTGGTTCAGGGGAAAACAGGGACTCCAGAAATGCACAGGAAAGTGCACCAAGATACTACACAATTCCTTAGATATCAAATACAGGGACCGTAAAATTTATGGTTCAAAATTCCTTAAAACCTGTACAGTATCAGTCTTCATGGAATCTGTCTTTTTGGGATTGAAGACACAATACCATGTCACAATTTGCCTCTCATTAAGCCCAAGAGAAAAATAAAGATTGCAGAGACAACCTGCAATTCATGAAGGAATAGCAGCCAACAGTTTCCACTTTTATTTTTGCATGGTTTAAAATGTTGCATAATGTTTGTCCTTGAAAACTGGCATTTGACATCTCAAGGTCCCTGAATAAGTCCATCAGGTTCATAAAAATGTGCTAACAGTTTGCTTACAATACCCAGGCAAGGTAAATACGGTCTATTCAGGAACAGTACAAATTAACTCAAAGTGTATGGAGAGGGCTGCTGGTGAGGCACTCAGCTGCTCAGCACCTCAGCTACCTTGGTGTTGAGCCCCTCAAAATCAGACAGTATTTCCTCTTAGCCTTTCTGCTATGAGAATAATGTTTCCCATCTTGATTCATGGGTATAACATAAAGATACACCATGCAGCCTTAATAATATAAATATTTGATTCACATCTCTTTAAACATGACCAGCTCAATATATCTAATGAGAACCACACTTAGCATTCATCCATCCAACTGCTCAGACAACAGTGAACTATATTCTTAGTGAAGTCTGAAAGTCAGACTGAGCCACAGATGCAAAGAGCACCTTAGGCTCTTTGGAGCACAACTGGTACGGCTCCCCTCCTCCCCCTCTGCCCTCCCACCATAGTGCTCTGAAGAAACATTCTTGTTTGCAGTGCTGCCTTTTAAAAAATGAATCTTTCCCAACCACTCTGGAGATGCACATCTATGCTTATGCGACATCCATGATGGTTCACAAACACATTCACCAGCAGGACAGTTTCCTCTTGACCCATCTTGCAGTCCTGAGTAATGTGCTCTAGGCAATCCTGCTTTAGCAGGGGAGTTGGACTAGATGATCTCTAGAGGTCCCTTCCAACTCTGAAAATTCTGTGATTCTGTGATCTGTCCATGTGGAGTGGAATCCCAGTTTGACCGGTATCTAACGTCATTCAGGAAATCCATTGCATGAAGTTTCTTGATTCTGTGCAGGTGGGACTCTTTCCAGCTTTGCAGAAACCCAAGACCAGAGAAGTGGACATCTAAGAGTGCCAGATGAAAGTAACCTCAGCTGCAGGTATACTGATACATAAGAGCTACCTCACTGACCACAGACCTTGCCCAGTGGTTATACTGGACAATAACAACAAAGTATTTTTATTTGGGTTCATTGCTAGAACTATTTTTGGTTAGCAAGAAAATGCCATGTTGAATTGTACTAATAATGTGACCATGGGAACAAGATAATAAAATGCTGATATAAATTTGGTGGAAGTAATTTGTGTATCCAAGAATTATGTTGTCATGTGTTAACTTACGTACTTTTGAAAATGCAGTTGAAAGGCACAGCCTCCCCCTGGAGTACTGCATCCAGCTCTCGAGTCCCCAATGTAAGAAGGACGTGGATCTGTTGGAATGAGTCCAAAGATGGTCAGAGAGCTGGAGCACCTCTCCTATGAAGACAGGCTGAGAGAGTTGGGGTTGTTCAACCTGGAAAAGAGAAGGCTCCAGGAGACCTTACAGTGGCCTTCCAGTACCTATCAGGGGCCTACAGGAAAGATAGAGAGGGACTCTTCATCAGGAAGTGTAGTGATAGGATGAGGGGTAACAGTGTTAAACTGGAAGAGGGTAGATTTAGGTTAGATATTAGGAAGAAATTCTTTACTCTGAGAGTGGTGAGACACTGGCACAGGTTGCCCAGAGAAGTTGTGGATTCCCCATCCCTGGAAGTGTTCAAGGACTGGTTCTTTGGAGCTTTCGCTTGTGTGACATTGGGACTCCTGTGATGTCCTTGTACCAACTTGGAGGTACCTTGCTTCTGCCTAGCCGGGCTATGATACGCAGGGCAAATAATTATCCTTATTTTACCAATTAAAAAAGCACAATCTTTTCTTTCTGCTAAAGCACGTTATTATTTCTGTAATAATTTCCTTGTGGCCAGTCAAAAATAAACCTAAAAAATGTAATAATTTAATTAGATCCTATTGAATCTAACCAATCTGATCTGATAGCTAGCAGATCTTTCCGACAGATCCTATGCAAAGCCATACTCAGAGTCTTGTGCAGAAAGATGCATTAATGGCGTCACTTACTTGGATTTCAGCTTCTCTCAATATGGAGGGCTGCCAGCTAATGCCTTCCCTCTTACCAGTGTCAAAGTACCTCTCATTTTTGGCAGTTCTGAGTGAAACATTTTGTCTGAAACTTTTTTACTAATAAAGAGTGCAGCAGGTCAGCGGGAACATTTCAAATATTCAGGCTGATCGCTGTGAACTCTACCAGTCAAACACAACCCAAAAACACTCCTGAGAAAAACCCAAAGTGCTTTATTTTTATTGAGAATCCCTTGAAAATAAAGTGCATTTCCATCAGATGTAGAAAAGATGTGATTTGAGGTTTGTCTGCAATTGATTTTTCTTGCCAGGTTTGCAAGCGCACAGCTCTAGAAGCACCACTTTCCACACACACGTGCTCTGCAGCCCCTGCCGAGTCTTCCAGATGTGCCCGCTGGCCTGGTCCCACCTGCCAAGGCTTGGGCCATAGACACGTGCTCCACTCCAGCACTTGCAGCTGGGAAGCAAATGCCTGTAGCAAGTTGGCAATGCCCATGCTCTGCGCCTTCTGCGTGCGCCCCTTCTCAGTGCTGCATAAGCAGATGCCATAGCAGTTACGAGAGCTGCATAAACCAGATCATCTGTCCCAATCAGAAAAGAGCGAGGAGAGCTCAGCTGATGCAACTGCAGAGATAAGTTAATCAGTAGCACTGATTCCACGGGGTGCCGATGGAGCAGTTCTGCTGAGACAGCTTTCTGTGTAAAAAACCCAGCATGGCAAGGGCAGCTAGATGTACAGCTCCTAGGGGAAGGGCAAGGCTGGAAATGGTCCTCTTAACAGTTTCTACCGCAGACATGGCTTGGGGCAAAAATTTCATTCAGATATCCCTCAGCCTCTCCTTTCGCTTATCTTTCTGTTTCTCATAGACCCAGCAGAAACTTGGCGACCTCTAACTGTGTTTGAACGGTAACACCATTCATTCTTATCAAACACTTATATACTTTCAAAATTATTCTTACCACTTTTGCTTAACTTGCTGACCCTTCCTGGTCACTCGGTTACCCCTGTAATGGTTTCTAATCCTGTCACATAGTCCGCTTTTGCTTGTTCTGTGCATGTTTGCTGATGCAAGGTCTGACTACTTTGTTTTCATATTGACAAGACATACAGTAATTTTTCTTGTGATTTCCCTCTTTTCCTGAATCTTATCCATCAGCATGTCTTTCATCCTCTTATATTTGTTTTATAGATTACAGGTTTCTTCTTCACCTTCTCTCACAGCTTTGATGCGTTCTTAGTCTTGATTAGGAAACTAATTAGATTAAGGTTATCACTGCTCAGACAGTTATCATGTCACCTGCCACGTTTTGCTCAGCATATTTTTTCTGTCTGCCAACCCACTTTCCACACAGCATATAACGGATGGGTTTTATACATTGACTACAACACAACAGACAGATTGCATCCAACATTCAGCATTTTCCAACATGTTTATCTGAACTGGGGAAGCAGGAAAACATGTCTCTCAGAGATGCGTGCCACTATTAGATATTTTGGGTACCTGTATCTTATCTGTGAAGGTGAAGACACCCATGCGGCCTCCAGTGTGAATGAATACCTGCTGAAAACTTAATTTGTGTCTTACGGATGTTGCCCTGCTAAAGCACTGTGACTTAAACTCAACAAGTCAGGATCCTCTCATGTCCCCTCCCTGTACAGGCACAGTGGTACCAAAAAGTCCTATCTGTGAATAGCCATCCATTTAATCACAAGATTTGTAGGTGAGCATTCACCTGAGTGGTGTCCAGACAGCTGAAGGTGACTATCCCCATCTCTACAGTGGAAATTTCTCCATAAATTTCCTGTGAGGAGTGCTGGCATCTCAGAGAGCATTGCAAAAGTACCTTGGTTTTAACCGAACATTGAAATACAAGACAATGAGTGCAATTCTAATATGCCCTTATACTGCATGAGCAGGTAGGAGCATTTGCTGGCTGCAGCTTCCCTGGCTGGGCTCACAGTGTTTCCAACACTGCGCTGTGGTTATTGCAGTGAGATCTCCATCCCCCCAAAAGAGCTGAATGGGGACATAAAAATGAACAGTCTGCTGTGGTTTTGGCGTGAACACCTATGCACTGGTGAGGACCCACATTGCAAGAGATTTAAGAGGGACTAGAGTGAAAAAATTGAAAGTACAGGATGGTGGGATCAGAGGTAGCATCTGATGGTTTTCCCCAACTTTGGGAAGTGCTCCTGAGCTCTTTTCTTTCTCAGTCTTCCACGCTGTTCTCTCATTTTTCTGTTTACATGTTACCTCTCTAAGCTCTCTGCAATGAATTGCCCCACTTCTCAGTCAAATGTTTCCACGTCCATCCTGCAGGTACTTCTCTGTCTTCTCCTGCCTGTTGTCTTCCTCTATGAACACCTCAGCAACATTTGCAGGCTGATTGCTCCCTTGGTCCCCTCAGTCACTCAGACACATTCCTGCTTTTCCTTTCTAGTGAGCTGCAGCTATGTATTTTTTGAAAATCTCAAATCTTCCCATTGGGACTTGAGTTTAGTTGGCTTTATTTAAGGTTTGCAGGGTTTTATCCTTTATCTGAATGCTTAACATGCCTGTACGTTTGGAGCCTAGATCCCCCTAACTATCCTTAGTTTGTATTATTAATGCATCAAAATCCTTCCAAACCAGCAACAAATATAAGTGCTAAAGACTTGTCTTACAGTTCTATCAACACCACATTTTAATTCTTTTTTTTTCCAAAATATTAATGCACGAGCCAAGAGGCACCTCACTGGCTCACTCACCTCGACGGTGAGAAGGGGTCCTGCAGGGACATCCCTTTTCCAGCACCGGTAGGCAGGAGTGCTGCGTTGTCACAACCCTGTCACTTGCAATAAAGCATCTAACCTCTACAAAGCAACAGCCCTTTGCTGATAGGTAACTTCTTAGTAATAGACTCTATATCACTTGGAGATAAGGCCTGTAAGCTTCCATTTGAATAAATGCTACTGCTGATGCTATTTTTTAAAGGAAAAGAATTTCTTTTGACAGTTAATGAATATACTTTATTTAGACGCCAACCACTACTTGACTGTTTTAGCTCCTTTGAAAATCAGCTGAAGTGGGTAACCAAAATATCTTTACTGATCTGGTCCTCCACATATCTGTGTGTGGATAACTAAGAGAGACAATGTAATTGAAAAGCTCAGAAGAACATAACAATATCCAGGTGCACTAGGTCAGCTGTTTCTCCCCATCTCATTGTCCTCATTCCCAGCTCTCCACTCCCTGTCCCCAGCAGAAGGCAGCAGAAGAGAGCAAGCACAGCGCAAACATGCAGCAGCATTGCACCCTCACTTGCACCCTCACTGCACCCTCAGCAGGTTTCCTGATGACACCAAGCTGTTTGGTGAGGTAGACATGCTGGAGGGGAGGGATGCCATCCAGAAGGACCTGGACAGGCTGCAGAGGTGGGCCCAAACCAACCTCATGCAGTTCAACAAGACCAAATGCAAGGTCTTACATCTGGGTCGGGGCAATCCCAAGCACAAATACAGGCTCGGTGGGGAATGGCTGGAGAGCAGCCCTGAGGAGAAGGACCTGGGGGTGCTGATTGACGAGAAGCTCAACATGAGCCAGCAATGTGCGATCGCAGCCCAGAAGGCCAACCATATCCTGGTCTACATCAGAAGAAGTGTGGCCAGCAGGTCAAAGGAGGTGATTCTGCCCCTCTACTCCACTCTCCTGAGACCCCACCTGGAGTACTGCATCCAGCTCCGGAGTCCCCAACATAAGAAGGAAATGGACCTGTTGGAGCGGGTCCAGAGGAGGGCCACAAAGATGATCCGAGGGCTGGAGCACCTCTCCTATGAGGAGAGGCTGAGAGAGTTGGGGTTGTTCAGCCTGGAGAAGAGAAGGGTCCCAGGAGATCTTATTGCAGCCTTCCAGTACCTAAAAGGGGCCTACAGGAGAGCTGGGGAAGGACTTTTTCCTAGGGCATGTAGTGATAGGATGAGGGGGAATGGCTTTAAACTGGAAGAAGGTAGGCTTAGATTAAATATTAGGAAGAAATTTTTCACTCTGAGGGCGGTGAGGCACTGGAAGATGTTGCCTGGAGAATTTGTTGAGGCCCCATCCCTGGAGGTGTTCAAGGCGAGGCTGGACGTGGCCTTGGGCAACCAGGTCTAGTGGCAGGGGGGTTGGAACTTGATGACCTTCAAGGACCCTTCCAACCTAAACTATTCTATGATTCTATGATTCTATGATTTCCCCTTGGTATTCTGCCAGTCTCAAACAATTTGCAGTTCAGTGGAGGTATCTGTATATTTAGTGCCATTTCATGAATTTTTCCTTCCTCTATTTGTCCAGCTGATCCTTGTAAATTTTCAGTGTCCACAAGGTCCTGAGGTAAAGAGTTCCACAGCTTAGTTATTCGTTAGGTGACCAAAAAAAAAAAAAGAAAGAAAAAAAAAAGGAAAAAATTGGTTTACAAATTTTCACCTGCTACCTTCATTTAATGGTTCCTAATTCCTGTATTGGAAATTACAGTGGACAACATTCTTATACTAGACTTCCCCAGGTATCTTCTACTTTTATAGAGAACCTTACCCTATCTCTGCTGAATCATGTCTTTGCAAGGATGGAGAGGCTTGGTCTCTTCAGTCTGTCCTGCTATGGGAGAGACTCTGCCATCTCTGCTCATCTCTGCTGCCCCTGTCTGAGCATTTTCAGTGCTACTCTACCGAATCATAATTTCTGTTTCTAAAATCCATGCTGATTGTTCTCAGTATTTATGTAATATTTTCCAATGTGGCCACTAATTCAAAGTTTTTACCACTTTGACCAGTACTGTTCTGCACTCTCTGTCTCTTCTGAAGCCTTTGAAAACTGATATCAAATTAACTATCTTCCAGGCCTCTGGTACCAAGGCCATTTTAAACAAGAGGTTAGATGCTGCTGTTGAAACATTGAATACTTCATCCTTGAATTCCTTTAAAACTCTTTGGCATATCTGTTCCTGTTGATCCTTCCGATACGTTATCACAGAATCACAGAACTGTTATGGCTGGAAAAGACCTTTAAGATCATCAAGTCGAACCGGTATCATTCATTTTGTCCATTTATTCCATGAACTTTGCTATCTCCATCTCAGTTTGAAAAAGAGCATACGATAAGTCTCCTGGAAGGAAGATTTCCAGTGTGGGAACCTCCCCAAACTCCTCAAATTAACTGTGTACACAGAAGATTTATTTCAGTTTTTTTTTTTTCCTAGAGTATCCCCGTCTTTTCTGAGACTTATCAGAGGCTTCTCAGATACTTTATACTTTGATCATCTTCCCGGACTTGTGGCAGATTTCCTCCTTCTGATGTTTTTTTCCAGAAGGATTAGTAGTTTTTATGCCTTTTACTAGCTGTTCCTCAAATCTATTTTGGTTTCTTTTTTGTTTGTTTGGTTTTGTTTTTGTTTAGTTTTTGTTCCGCCTCATTAGGTTTGCATTCAAAGTCAAATTGCCAGGATTTAAAGTCTTCTCTTTCTCCCCAGCTCCAGTGTTCACAGATTACAGCTGTAGGCCTAGTTCTGAAGGAAATATTTGAACTCGGTAAGGGCCCAGTGCTCCATTTGCTACAATGAACAGTCATAGTAAAGGTTTGCAAACTCAGACACGGTTGAGTATTTGCATCTCCCAAGATACACGGAAAAGAAAAATTAGTAAATTTGCTATCCCAAACCCTGTTACAGGAGATGCAATATTTTAGTCAACGACTGCTGCATTTTATCTCTGCTGACACAGCAGCCATAAATTCTGTGACACACATTAATAAGTGAAATGTTTATCTTAGAGCACGAGAGAAACCATGTATTTGTTCAAGCTGGGGAAAAATCACAGCGTCTTCAAATGTTGCCTCTGGCTGATGGCCCCTAATGCTTGGGAATGTTGTGTGATAGCACTTCAGGGCCTGATCGCAGCCTTCATTTCAAGCACGCTACGTATCAGTGTTGTCAGCTCTCATGATTTCACTGTGAATCCCACAATGTTTTTAAATAGTTACCTCAATGTGAAAGACTGTGACATTTTCCTAAAAAGAAGTATTGAAAGTACATCTGAAGGGCGGCATGCAGATAAAATAATTAAAAGTAAATGATAACAAATGCACCACTCCAGCCTTCTGGTGGGACCTGTACTGAGGTCAGCGCACAGAGGAACCTGTGCCCTGGTCTCCCACAGCTACAGGGACTTGTGAACTACATGTTCAACCCAGATGACCACCACAAGCGGGAGAGCACTTCTGACACTGTTAGCATCACTCCTTCTTCAGGCAGTAGGACCTGGCAATCACATTGTAGGGTCTGCTCTACACACGGCTTCGTGTCCCTAAATCCCCCACTTGTGTAGAAAGGGAGGCCTTCACGGCACCATGATTTTGCACCCCAATCCCTGATATTCATGGTAGGAAACTTTTTGGATCCAGCAAGACACATCATCTAAAGACCATACTTCAGCCCTGCCCTGGAAAAACCAGCCCTGGAGGCATAGCCTCTTCTCGAGGTGGGCAGACCCTCCTTGCACCACCATGGCGCCCTGCCGGTGTCAGCACACGGCTGGTTTCTGGGAGAGGAATCAAGAACGGCGTTACCAGGGCTTCACTTTCAAACGCATGAAATTCGCTCCTTGTTCATTTAAAACACAGCGGACCTGAGCAGACTGATTTCAGGCCTCGTACATAACGCTGTTTCTAAAGCTTTTATGTAAGGAGAAATGTTTGAACACATGCTTTTTTCCTTTCTACACTGTTAACCAGCCTTCTGCTGTCAGACTTCTAATTTGACATATTTAAACACCTTGATAGGTTAATAATAGTGTCTAGGATCATAACGCTTGTAACAGCTTCAAACTCCAGGCAACACTTTCAGATATATCGGTACGTTTTACTTATTATGTAGATAATATTGTATAATTTGCTCAGGGAAGATTTATATTATGGCCGACACCGAAGAAATACAGGCAAAATATCTAGGGTTTGTAAATACATATGCACAAGACCCGGAAAGCTGCAAGCATGAATATCATCAAAGCATTTTTTCCCCTGTGTGCTCCAGGTGATATTAACTACTCGGACTGTGCTTCACAGTGTGACACTCTAGTACCTCAGTACATTTGGCTGGGAAAGAATTTACCAAGTAATGCCATTTATAAACACTTCCTTCAACATCAAAGGTTGCAGCTGAGCTTAGATTTTTTTCTACGTAAATATGTTGTAGAGAAAGGCAACATGTATAAGCCAGCCTGAAGTACTCAGAATACTGTCTGTCAAGATAAAGAAATAGGAATTTCTTTTAAATTTGATGTGCATTTCATTGAAAAGCACCTGGGTGTAATTTCCCCTGGAAGTGCATTCACTGCGGGTCCATCTTTGCTTCTACTGAAGTTAAGCACAAAAGTGATTACATGGCACCAGGCTCAGTCCCTCTGCATCCATTATGAAGAAATGGGGAGTTTGTTTCATCAAATTAATATAAAAATTGTTACAAGATACAATTTTTTTAGGTGCCTTCACTCAAAAATATCCAAAGCGAGTAGTTATTCTTGGGGACACGTAGGACATTTTTGGTATTTCAGCATCTGGGTTCAAGCTGCAGAAATACAATCCTTGTCTCAAACACTAGAGCTTCGAAAGCTCTAACGTGAGCATATCCATTTCCCCCTTGTGCTCCCCTCAAACGAGGGCAGGGAGAATGACAACATTGGAGATGCATTCGTTCCCTATGTGGGGGGTTGGCTATAGCCACAGCCTATGGTGGGAGGTACACGGCCGCACAGCCGCGTGAGTCCTCCTCAGCCCATGACGGGGAGTGGATCTGTATTTAGTAGCATTAAGGGGAGCAACTAGGGGGAACGATGCCCCTTTAAATCTTTGCCCTTCAACAGAGACTCAGTGCAGATGATCGCTATGGTCCTTTGGCTCTTTAGAAATGTAGAACTCATGGGAAATCAGTTATGGAGAGATATAAAACTGCAACTGGTGATTTTAACCATGTCAGTCTTTGGGTACTTCAAACACTCAGGCAGATCTGGTTAAGCAGCCAAACTCCGCAGCTACGTAAGAGGTTCTTGCTCATAATATTACCAAATAACATTGACATAATTCAGGATTTTTTTAGATCCATTCAGTAATTCATGCTGACACGAGTAGGAACAAGTCAGCAATGTACACAGAGATTAAGACAGCTAAATTGAACTGTTTACACTCCAACTGTAGTCCATGGAGATGGGGTCGATACAGTCAAGAGGAGTCCAGGTGGCAAGTCACTCATCAATTGTACGTGCCTGCTTCCAGCTGAGCTGAATAGCTCTGCAGGTTCCACCGACTGTATTGGTTACATCTCCAGTAACTATACTGGGAGTTAGTGGACACTGACTGTGCATGCAGCCCTCCACATATAGACATCTAAATTGAAGTATTAATTTGCAAGCTGAATCCTGCCCTGTGCATCTCTCTTGGTTTTATTAACACTGTCTCTTGAGCAAATGAGGGAATAACACAGCTCTGACAATGTCTGCGACAGAATTAAATTTTGGTCAAGAAAAAGATGAAAAACTGAAATACATTCCTGCATATTATCTGAAACATGTCACAAATGATTTTTAATTGGAGAGACTTTTTGAAGTACTATACACATGCCAGTGAATTGGAAGATACTTTCATTTTCTTCTAGTGTGTATTACGATTTTTTTTCTGAACTAGTAGTGTTTCTGAAGTCTTTCTTCTGGTCTCTCTGACATAATGTTTCTGCAGCGTAAATCCAAACTGCATGAAGTGCCATGAAGAAAGCCATAAAGAGCTAACTGTAGGTGAGGAAGTCCAGCGTACTCACGCACTACCAACAGCTCTGTCTTTAATTAGAAATTTATTCTTCACCCTAAGAGGTTTTGTCATGTTTCTTTCCTGTCTCCCACTCCATGGCGTAGGGATTTATTTTCCCTTGCTGTAGAAATAATAAGCCAGGCAGCACAGGTAGACACTTACTACTGTAAAAGAAAATAAATACTTTGGCTCCAGCTGTGTTAAATATGTTATCTCTGCTCTGTTAAACAAAGTGTGTGCAGATGAGCCAAGGCTTGGATGCTCTCATGCTCTTGATAGATCATGAATATCCTAATGTGTAACTATAATCATATTATAAGGTATTTTGGCCTTATTTCATCTGTAGTTCTTACCTTATAACATTGATTTTTTGGATGGTTTACCATTTCTGAATGAATAATTGTTCAGCACGAGTATTTTTAAAAAAAGGATTAAAAGTAAAGCCTACTTAAGCCTTCTTAAGTACAACTCTCTGTCTTTAGGGTTTTCAGTTCCCTCAGCGTATCTATTTCCAAAGTATGTGAGTTTCCATTTATACACCAACCATAGACAGATTCTGATCTCACGCAGTGCAGTTGCACTGGAGTTAGTCTCATATTTTAAACAGAATAATGAATGTGCAATAAATTTAATATAATGTTAACAGAATCCAGACCACTGAAAAATGATCTGGCTGGAAGGAATTACAAGACAGATAGCTTTAGAGATAAAGGATGGCAGTTCATCTTATTCAGCCAAGGGATATTTCAGATAATTTTACTCAAAAATTGTTTTTCTCTTTCTGGTTAAAGTCCTCTCCAGCTACAGGTAGATGCCTCAGAGGGATTTAGGCAACACGCAGCTTTCCATCACAAACTGCATGATCATCTGCCGTGTAATAAACCGTGTGCTTACACTTGTGTGTTAGATAGGTTTACATGTTGTGCTTGTGGGAAGCGGTATCAATTTAACCAGATTTTAATATTTGACTTGGTTAAGCCAATACTTCTAATATAGAAACACCGTTTTCTTACAGCATGTCTGAAAAGAACAACTTTACTGCAGGTGTTTGCCACGTGTTTTTGTAACTTTTTTAGTCCCTGATGGAGTTATATAGGATGTATTAGTATGAGATTTATTCTATTATTCTTCAGCCCTGTTAAAATGCCCAATATGGCCCCCAAATGACTGTTTGCTTCTGGATAAGTCATGTCCAAACGTTTAAAATGAAAATGCACTTTGCTTGTTAATTCCAAATATCATCAAAATTGCAGTGAAAACGTTTGTGCACTTTGAATTTTCCTTCTTTTGATCTTTACCCCTCTACCCTAGAGTCATCTATACAACTGTTTTCTCTGTAATTAGTACCAAAACATTCATGGTATTTCAGACACATCACCTGCAAACTTTGAAGCAAATTTAAACAATAAAGCACAATGCACTGAAACTGCAAGGGAGGTAAGTCACACCAGATGTGGGGACCATGCCCAAATTTCCTAACACTTTTTGAGTTTACGTTCTTGAAAAGTATAACTTTCCCCTGATAAATATTTTCTTTTCTTTGAATGAAAAACCATTAATAGAAAATTATTTTTGTCTGTGAGCAATGCAAAGGTAACCCCCAGGAGCAGGATCTAAACAACAAAAGGCATATGAATGCTGATCCAAAGAGACGTCCCCCTCCTGAGAGTAGTTTGGGAAATAATTTTAAAAATGGTAATTATACACTCATTACCTCAGTGCCACTTTCCCATTAAAAGATACACTTTCCGTACACAATTCTTTCAGATTATGAGTGATGTTCTGTTTTCCAGTTGGAAGAAATTATTTATCTCGGCAACAAATTGTGTCATCCAGTTTGTCACACTGTTGCTAGTTATTAACTACAACATTATGATTCGGACTGTAATTCTGAACTAGAAAATTAAAGATAGATAGAATTTAAGCAACATCTATAACTCACCAACCATAACACACAGAGATGTTGAGCTACTAAAGGCAGGTTGCTACAGGCAGTGTTTTGCCTATAGCACCCACCCACACATAGCTCTGCTTGTGATATATGTGTGATATATGTTTACTGAAATAGTAAATTTAACCTGCAGACTTATGGATTTAGTGTTCCTTAACTAAAAATTTTGTTTAGTGGGATATTACTGGCACTGATGTCATTACAGCATAATGATGTCATTACAGCTTAACACATAAAAGTACATCCTGGTGTCACCGATATACCCATCTGGCAAATTTATTCTTCAAGGCATCCTAGTCTTATATTGTGAGATTATGAGAAGTCTGAACAAATTAAAGAGTTGTGTATTCCTTACAAATAATCCAAAATATTTTGATGTTTCAGTTAATGCTGGAACGGAAAGAAAGAGCTACATGATGTGTTCTCAGGGGGATGGTATATATTTCCAATTTTTGACATCTAATGGGAATAACTGATGAACCCAGCTTCAGGACTCACTCTTAAATTTACTCACATTAGCACTTTTGACACAGGCTTTTGACAAAACATTCTACAACCCATAAAGCCTACTGAGCTAGAGCTGCCTTCTCTAGCATTCCTTTAACTACCTCCAAGTACTATTTTTTTTTGTACAGAAAATACAAACCTGTGCCAAATTTGTTCTTTGACCAAAAAACCAAAACAAACCCCATGCAAATTCACACATCTACTGCACCACGTGACTAGCTTTCCTCCTGGCTGCCAAGGCAAATGAAAATCAGCCTCTGACCCATCAAGGGTTGATCCAGAATGAGTTTTGTCCTTGAATTCAAGATCGTTGCCCCAACGTGCAGCGTGCTGCTAGGATCGAGCGTGATGACTGTTTACTGCGTGTTATTAAGCTGTTGATTAGACTGCAGGAATTGACGATTGAGAATTGTACATAAGTCAGTTCAAATGAGCTAAGCGTCACTTGATTAAACAGTAAAATCTAAACACATTGTGCGGGGAATAGAAAAATAGTGGGTTTCCCTGGTGTTGATTCATCAAATTCAGAGCTTGTGAAATATGTAGTAGTTAGCAGTTTGGAATGTACTCTCACTTACATTACTTGTCATAGAGCACTGAAATGGAAAGCCACTTTTGCCAATTCAAAGAGTTTGCTGCCTAGGGACTGCGTGTGGTTTACTACCCGAGACAAAGGAGTTGGATGGTAGAAGGGAAAGCTAATAAAAATAAGGGTGGCAACAAGAAGATGATGGGATGGTTCACTGGGGCATGAAAACATTATCACATTCGTTTGCTTAAATTTCTCTCACTTTACACAGGGAAGATGACAGAAATGAATGCTCGGGAGGGTGCTGAGTGAGGAAGGGAAAAGCTGAACTGTCGACAAACCCTGTGGCCTTTGAGAGCGCAAAGAGTGAGTGGGCTGCTGGAAAAGAGACTGGACTGGGTAGAGTGGGAAGGAGGAGGAATGAGGGGCTGTCTTGATGGAGGAGGTTCTGCTGGAGATATGGAGAGAAGACTGTGTACTGACTAAAGAAAGTGTAGTCAGGAAAAGGCATATAGGAGGAAAGACAAGAAAAACAATAAAAAATACTACGCCAACAATAGGGTGCTCCTCAAGAACAGCAAAAGAAAAGTAAACCAGTAATGGGAATATCCTAGCTCAATTTTTAAGTCAATGGGGAATCCCATGTCAAACTGAACAGCAAAATAGTGGCCTTTACTAGTAATATTTCTGGAAGCTGGGTCACCATTTGGCACTTTCCACCGTTCTGCACTCTTGGCCTGTATTTTACTCATGTATTATCATTTCTGCACAGGTGATTCTGTCATTTATTTTTCCATCTTGTCTTATTCTTTTCATTTCCATAGTTACAGAATTGAAATGATAACTGTTTGTTCAAGATAATTAAAATAGACTCCGTAAATTGTGTTGACGTTCAACCATTTCAAAGTTGCAAAATATTAACATTCAGGTTATACTGAGAAATTGGTATATGGGCAGTGCTTTAAGTAATCATGTTCTGGAAGGATGCTGAATTCAGAGAATTCAGCATGAACGATGTGCATACAGATACGTGAGAGGATAATTTGAGAATACTCTACAAACGGCTGTGTGGGTTCATCATTATTTTCTGTGTCAGTTCTAAGGTAAATGCTGTGAAGTGAAAATGTTGGTTAGTATTTAATCCAGTGACATTAAAAACACAGGCTAAAAGGCTTTGGGGGGAGCAGCAGAACTAGGCAATCTTTTTATGGCTTTGTGTTCTATATTGGTAGCTCTCAGATGCAGCACCTCACTATCTCCAGGTCTCTTACTCTTCCTCTTCAAATTCCCCAAGCATAAAGATATCTCCTTACTCCCTTATCCCCTAACTGCCGACCAGATAAAAAGCAGCAGATGCTGTAACCGGTTCTCAGCTCCATGCCCGCTTATTGACTTGTCAGTACATAGGCTGTCACCAGCCAGCCACGAGGTCAAACCGATATCCAGCCAGCTCTCGTTGCCATTTTTCATCCAGTGAATATACTAATTTGGGACTCTTTTGTCGAACTAGTCAGTGTCAAACCTCTCAGGGAGTTATGACATTTGGGTCTCTTCTCTTCTGTTAGATCTGACTGAAGTACGCCCATGGATAATAAAAATCCTGAGAAGGACTTGACAGATAGGAAGACAGCATGATTGCATACGCCTCATTTCAAGGGGAAACCAGGCTAAAAATCTTGTTATACGGAAGAGTCCATAGGGTATTTTTGTTAAATATCACACAAAGCTAAACTGAAAGCTCTCTGTATCTCTTGTTTTATGTGGCTTGTCTAACTGATTTTCATGTGTTTCTTACAGGCTCGGATGATGTTGACAAGCTGAATGTGACAGTCTAGCTGGGCACTTGTAGGGGAACCCCAGTCAGAGACTGTCTGAATGAATCACCCTGCAAGTGCCTTTCTCTCTCCCTCCAGTAATTACTGCAGGAAACCCACCTTCTAGACAGCTACAGTTAGGTAAAAGGAATCTCATCCCAATTGACTCATGTGACTGGATTTTAAATATTTAGAGTCTGTAATGTATAGAAGGCTGGGTAAGTGCTAAGAATGAAACTACATTGTCCACTTCTATTTGGTGCAAACTTTTTTTGTATTACTTTTAAGGTTACTCTTACCAGGAAGGCTCTGATCCTGCCAACTAGGTGTGTACAACTCACTGGATGCCTCTTGAAGACTACGAGTTACTGACATGACAGATTGCTCCCACAGACTTTTGTTTCTACTGTCATCTCCTTGGTCTTCCCATGCTGACGTAGCAAGCTCTGAGATGGGGAGCAAGACAGCTCGTCAGTATGGCCCTATGCCCAGGGATATTTGCTCTGCTGTGGAGCAGAGATGATGAGCCTGGGCACAGAACCCTGCTAACGTGGCTACAACTTACGGAGCCAGCCAGTACCTTTGTGCAGCATCGTGCTGTGTTGTACAGCTTGTGCAGTTATCTTAGGTGTGTGTAAGATGGAAGTGGTCGCACAACGTGTCCATACCCTTCGACAAGGACAGTACACCATGCCTTGCCTTCGGAGCAGGGGCTTCACTTTAACTGCTAGGATGGGCAGTTGACTTTCAACTGTGGCATCTTCTGAGAAATTAGCCCTTTGCTTAGGAGAGAGGTGCTATCTACTTGTTAAAGCTTATCAACACCTCATCCATCACATAGAAAACCTTCCTAGCTATTTTCAGATAGAACACTTTTATTTAAGCCTAAAAATGAACAATCGTTAGTCAATAATGCCATGCCAGGTCTGGATTTTGGAAAACCAAAAGTGTTCCCTAATCCACGAAGCTCACCTTGCACTCTGTCTTTCGTTTAAGAAAAAAACCACAATGTATCCTTTGAAGGCCTATTCATCTTAATTTATATTTTTTCTGCACCCAGCTGTCAAAGACAGGATACCAGGCACAAGGAAAGGTTTGATCTAAAATGGCTGTTTCTATGCCTCGATAACAGCCATACGCCAGGACTGAACACGTTAGGCAATGCTGGTGTCAGAACAGCGTAGAGGAGTTGACAAAACTGAAGAGACTAATTCCTGTCTTTTGTGGGATTATGTAACATAATTGGGTAAAACTCATAATAAACTGCCTTTTTGCTTTTACACAGCAGGAACATTTGTAAAATAAGCAAATCCACAAACAATCTCAAAGCACAAAAGAAGCTGCTAGCCAAAGCAACGCTGTCATTGAAGTATTATGGAAAGAACCACACAGTGCAAACATTTAAGGATGCTCACTTCCAACCATTCCCCTCGAGAGCTGAAGTAGATGTTGCAAAACCCTCTGTGTAACCAATTTTCATTGTCCAAGTGTAACGAAAGGCAGTGTATGTTAAGCATACATTATGAGAGGGAAGGAGGAATGAGATTTGCAATATTTTCAGCTGTAACCTTCAAAAATGGGATGGTCTAAATGGCAGCCTCTGGGCAAAAAAAATCATTGCTTCCACACCAGCACTGGAAGAGATGGTGGGGTGGATGTATGAATGTCAGAAAGTGTTTAACCCTGCAAGCTGCCCCCATTGTATTCATGTGGCTGGCAAAGGTGATTCTGAAACTGCTCCCTAACGACCCTTTCCCGCAGAAGTGCAGGTAAGAAAACTGTCCCCCTTCACTCATTGCTGAAGCAGCAATACAGAATGTACCTTATCACCACCGAAAGCAAAATTTTCCTATGTATTCAGAATATCTGATTGCCTTTGCTTAAGATTACAAAGATGTAAATCAAATATTTATCAAATTTTATACAAAACCTGTATCTTTGGTAACCAAGCACAATAACGTTTTCCCACTTTACTCTTGAGTACTCCTCTAATTTCTTAAAAAATACAAATATGCACATAGTGTAAATGCTACAATTTTTACGTAAGTTAATAAGAATATGTTGTTTTTACTTAGACAAAAGCTTACCCATCCCCTTTAACCTTTACCACTGCACAAAAGCAATAAGACACCGTGTTGAACATCAGAAATTCGCACCTGAATAACAGAAAGTCACTGTAACCAGGGAAACGGGACAGTGGCACGGACAGGTTTTCATTTAAGCGTGGAAGGGGGAGAATTAATATGATTATTAGAGGATAGTGGCTTTTGAACAATAGTAGTTCATTGTAGCTTAAACATTATTTTTATTTTGGTGGTGAGAAAGAATTCTGTCTAGGGAGAAGTCTTCAAAAGTGAGTATTTTGGCAAGGGCTGTATGGAGTTTTTAAACGGATCAGATTTGTTATAGGTGAAAACGCCTTTGTCACAGACCGTGATGGATAAGATATTTGTGTCTGGCAAGCACGCGTGGATGATGCTCACAGCAGGGTCCCCTGCTAACAGACACAGGAGCTGGGCTGTGGGCAGGATTACCAACCACCACGAGCCATTTTCCTTCCTCTCTGCAACCCTCAACTGCCACTGAATCACGAGAATATATTTTAAATGTTCTTGGCAGCCACTTTTAGAGCAGGTAATGCAGGGAAGGGTGGGAGACCTGCTCCGACAGCAGTTTCGAGAGAGCGGTGCTCTCCCGGGACAGACATGCACACAGGCAACAACGTCGGCAGCAACTTGACAACCACAAAAGCAACATTAGGAAAAACAGAAAATAGCACATGGATGTTATTTCAACCTTCTCTTGCTGAACAAAGCAGGTTCTCTCCCAATGATCTGCCAATGTCAGGACAGGGAGACAGACTCCTCCCAGCAGTTTCTGCCTTTCTGAGGGCTGACCCAGGGGCCCACGTCTGCTCTCCTCCCACCACAGGCTGCCTGTCACCCATTTCACACTTCCGAGTCATTGGTTTGGGAAGTGCACCTGAATCTGGGCACGATGACCTCTTGTGCTCCTAGGGCACCTTTTTTTACCAGTAACTTTTACCTTTTACCTTTTACCAGTAACTGATGCTGTTTGGCAGAAAACAGCTTCTTGTGGGGTTCCTGACACTACAGAGAACTCCAGCAAGGATTCACCTGCTCGGTGGCACCCATCCTGCTTCACATGAAGCATCCAGGATCAAAGCTTCTTATCTAAGCCTGTTGTCTGCGACTTCGTGAACAGAAGAAGAGTAAATCCGGTGAGTGACTCATCCCATGCAGCTTGGGCGCTAATCTCAGCATGGGAAGATTCACTCCTTGGAGGTATAGACCTTTACTCTCTCCACTAACTGTTGAGGAAGCCTAGAAAACCAATTTATACTAGATTAACTTTCTTAAAGCAAAGCCTGGTGAGATGGCTTTAGGCCTTAGCTTTCCACTGAGCAAAATATCAGCTATTTAATTCACACAGAAATACGCAGTATTTAAAAGACTATACAGAGGGCTCCCACAGCCTTTGCATTACATCTGCCCTCTTGGAACACTTTCTTGCCAAAAGCTGCTATTTGAGCAAGGCTGGTCAGTTTGGTGGTCTGAGGAAGCCACCAGTCTATAATTCGGTAACCTTTCTAAAGAATGAAATATATATGGTGAAGCTTTTCTGCTTCATATTCCTGTTTATTAGATGGGAGAACAGCAGCTGCATGTCAACCTGTCAGTACATGATCACAATATTTATATCACCTCAGAGGACACCAGAAGAGCAAATGCTTCCTAGAGAATACAGATTTTTCTCTACAAACACCTGAACATTGAAATATGCAGAATTAGAATTTTCCAAAGAAGCTGAATGTTGTGTCAACATTAAAGACAAAGAAAGAGGTACACAGATAAAACAAGTTTTGGACAGCACATAGGAAGAAAGAAGCTTAGATTTTATTTTTTTATTTTTTATCTGTGACCTTTTTTTATATGTGGGACCAGAGAGGGGAGAAGGAATTAGAGAGGAAGAGCAGAGACCCTGGCCTTGAACAGGAAGCCATGAATTATAGGATGGGGTCTTGGACATTTCCACATGTAAACTGGTTCCCAGGGGCTCCAGTCCCAGTGGGAGCCTTTAATCGCTATGTGAAAGCAAGTAACATTAATTGAATATTTAGGGCATGTATTCACTTGCTGTGAGCATCCATGCCAGTAAAACTCCATCACTCAAATGTTTATGAAAAGCAAACACTGGGTGCAAATCAGCCCAAACTGATTTAGTTATTTGAAAGTATAAATTGATCACAAAGAATTTTTCTGTAATGTTTGACTAATTTTTATGAACCGGAATAAATCTAAACTTTCCTCAGGAAGGCAAATTCTCAGTATGCCCTTCCCTATCCAGCTGAGTTTTTGTAAATGTAACACACCAATACAACAGCCAAATCTTGAAAAGGCTTTTTCGAAATAAGAAAGGTTTGTTAGTCCCTAATTCAGAAATACACCTAGGTAAATTGCTTATTTTTAGCTTCCTGTGTTTTAAATGCAGCGAGGAGAGGCAAAAAGTCCTTTTCTCTCCCATGCAGACAGCTAACGGGTGTTCTTTGCTAGCAGTACTCATTGAAATAATTTGTAGAGGTAATTAGAGGGAAAGGTCTCTGAAGACTTAGATTCAGTGTTCTCCAGATTTTCAACAACTAAAACCTTGAACCTATCTACTTTTTTTACCAAGTTGTTCATTTTTCAATCAAAAGGTCCTAAAAGTTAAGTAACAGCTGTGCAATTTGCCATTGAAAAGGTTTTTTATCTGAATTAGTTATTTTTTCCCTTCGTTTCCCTTGCCTGCCAACTACACCTACAAAATCCAGCAACCAATCAGAGCTGCTAAGTCCCTGGAAGCACTTGCGTTACCTTTGCTAGCCTTTGCTAGCCTTCCATCACACTTCATGATGGAATTTATTCATCCAGAAACTGTTAATTGTAGATTATTGAGCTGAACCTTTTAGGCTGTTGTGTCTCTAGAATAATTTAGGGTATGCATTCATTCACCCAGGCCACACATTAGTCCTCAGTTTATTTTCTGTTCAAGCTACAAAATTGCACCTCACACTTTTAGATGTCTGCATCTGAAAAAGAGAAATTCAGTAAGGATCAAAACTATAATATCCTCATAATGAAGTCCTAGGTCAATGCTGCACTGTCCCCATAGTGAAGTCTCTCCGTGCAGTGGCTCACATCACACAGATTTTATGATGTCTTCACATTGACTTGAACAAACTGTCATGCGTTTAACTTTAGCAGAGATTTTATTTTTTTTTCTTCAAAATAAAAATTGCATTCAGAGGCTACAGGAGTATTACAGGAGCCAGAGGACCAGTAGGTCTGTTGTGGGTAGCAGTCTCTCTCGCATTCAGGAAGCAAAGGAGCCTTCTGAAAGCAAGCTTTCATTCTGGCTGGCACAAACGCAGCACCCTTCAGTGTCACTTCAATCACCCAGCTAAGTGGAGAGAACTCAGAAAATGATTTAAGAGGGGGGAAAAAAGAGATCTGAAGTAACAACTCGATGCGGTAGCTCGAAATCTATGTTGATCTGTTTTCTGATACCACAAAAATAACAAGATCATCGTTTGGGCTGCAAGTAACCATAACTGTTTCCTACTCATGCAATGCCACTGCTTTAGTGTTGAGAGAAGCCTGGTGAGAGCCCAGCGCAGCACGCAGTTTATAGCCAAGCAGCCAGGACCCTGGGGACTCAGAGTCTTCTTCCTACCACACAGAGCCAAAGACACGGTGTAATCTGCATCTCCAGATTCCTATTCCTTCAAGTGATAAGTTTAATATAGGGTTTGCTAAACATGCAATGGAGTTCTGAATGCCACTGCTCACCTTGTGTAATCAGGGTGAATACAGTCTAAGTAGGCAACAACTACTTTGCTAGAGGTTTCAATGATCGCCTTCGTAGTCCTCCCATAACATCTGGAATTATACTAGGAAGTATCGAATAAATCCATTCATGAGTGATGCCCAGAGAGGTTGTGGAGTCTCCCACTCTGGAGACATTCAAAACCCGCCTGGACACCGTTCTGTGCAACCTGCTGTAGGTGACCCTGCTCTGGCGGGGGGTTGGACTAGATGATCTCCAGAGGGCCCTTCCAACCTCGACCATTCTGTGATTCTGTGATTCTGTGATGGACTGAATGGCTGGAATCACCTTAAAAGAGTCACTAAGACCTCAAGCAGAAGCAGGCATGTATTAATCAGCAGATTTTCCTAATGAACAGGGTCATGTAGGAACACTCAGGTGACACAGAAGCACAGACTGAATTAAAAACTCAAATCAAACAGAACTGAGATTTCCTGTCTACACTCTTACGGCTCCTCCTGTATGGAGGATGCTGAGTCTAGTCTGGCCTTCAATCTGGAAGACAACTGGGGAGATAGTTTAAGGCAATCGGAGATACCTGCAAGTGATAGGATTTTTCCTGATAATCATATATGCACAAACCAAAATTGTGATGCTTCTAGTCAAAACAAAATGCAGATTTTCATCCCATGATTGTTACTTAGAATTGTGAGCCTACCCCTTTTTCTCACAAATCATCCTGTTACCCTGAACAGTGCTATTTATATCTCTGCAAGGCTTACTAGTGTGAGCAAGAGTGGCTGGATTAGGCAGTGTGTTTGGAGTGTGATTTTTATTTTAGGTGCGTGGGAGCAGAGTCCTGAGATTGCAGAGACGTGCTGGTGTGAAATGCTGAGGAAAGAGCATCTGCCGAGCCCTGTTAAAAACAGATAAAGAAATAAGGGAGACAGAGAGAGGAAGAATGGGCTGAATGATAAAATAGTCTCATATCAAGCCCCAGACATTTTAATATTTATTTTGAATTATTCTGGTGTTGATAGCCCCCAAAGAGCACTTTTAAGTCCTTAATTTGCTTTGCTCCATTGATTTTAATTAATCTTGCCCTAGGCTTTCAAACTTGATGAGCATGGAGAAGTTAGGGGTAAAAAATCCCCAACAACCAGCTTGCTTCTTCACCTTATAATATTCCTCAACTGCCTCACAGCATGGGCAACCACAGTGGGGATGTGCCAGCCTTGGACACGAGTACTCATGATGCCCCTTGTAGGTAGGGGTACTACCTTCATGGGATGACTTTAAAGCAGAAGACATATATCTAATGCTGAAGGTTTATGGATGGATGGAGCTGATCCAGTTCATCCTCCAGCCAAAAATAACACAGACACCCAAAGTCACAGGCCGCTTCAACAGCAGTGGCTGTATCTAACATCTCTTGCTGCTCGATCAGATGGCTCGATCAGGAAGCACCAGACGCCCCTGTGCTGGGAAGAATGAGAAATTTTTTCCATAGCCAAGTCTCCACAGCATTCCGGAGTTACACTGGGTATATAGACATCACACATTTGTATTGTTAAAGGCTCCTGCAAGCACAGAGGCACATTTAAAAAGAAATGAGAGAAGACCTGCAGGAAGCAGATGAGCTTCTGCACCATATGGGAGGAGATGCCTTGGCTTTAGGAAGGAAGGATGAGTGATAAATGAAAAATTATAGGATCCTCTGTCTCCCTAGAATGACTGACCCAAGGCAGCCGCTTCAGTGAGACATCGTCTGGGTTCTTTTAAAGGGAACAATAATGACTGGTGATGACTGCAGCTTAGGGAGAGTGGCACTGGCATCAAGTCTACCTAATGAAGGTGAATTTAACTATTGCCACATAGTTGAGTGGTGTTTACCCAGATGTTAAGCAGCTGGGTGATTCAAAGATCTTGTTCCAGAGTTACTAAAGCTGTTGTTTCACCAGTGATACAGCCAGGAGCAGCCTGAGGAATATCAAGAAGGACTACAGAGCCCTGGGAGCAGATATTAGGAAGAAATTCTTTACTCTGAGGGTGGTGAGACACTGAAACAGGTTGCCCGGAGAAGCTGTGGAGGCCCCATCCCTGGAAGTGTTCAAAGTCAGGTTGGATTTGTGCAACCTCATCTAGTGGGAGGTGTCCCTGCTCATGGCAGGGGTTTGGAACTAGATGATCTTTAAGGTCCCTTCCAACTCTAACCGTTCTATGATTTTATGAAATTTGAGGTTTAAGAGATATTTTCTTCCAGCAACTTCCATTGAAGAGAAGAGACAGAAATTCTGTAAAGACCGGGACCTTCAGTCTGACAGCACAGCGCAGCCACTGTGCACAGGATGCGCAATGGGACTAGAGACTGCATTGGAGACGTGCTGTTTTCATGGTTTCCTAATTAAGCAGAAGCAATATCAATCAGGCAACCAATTTACCATCACCTCTGTCAAACCCTAGGTGTGCACATTCCATCTCATCTTGATTCAGCTGAGAGCAGCAACCCCCCAAAAGCCCCTGGTCCCTCAGCATCCCCCCACTAAGAAGGGCTGCTGAGTTCCGGGGGGAGTGCAGGACCACCACATCCTGGGCAGCACCATGGGAGGCAAGGGATGCTCCAGAAGGACCAGGCTGTGGCAAGGAGCCCTGGCCCATCATGCAGGAGGATGGTAAGGTCAGTCATCAACTGGGATTTCTACTTTGTGCTCCTAAGGGCAAGACATTGACCAGCATTAACTAATCAGTGATTAAACTGTTACTTAGAAACTGTAATTTGACATTTGTGACTTCTCTAATTACTACCGTCTCATTCTGCATCTTGCCTTTCCAGGGAAGGTTATTAGAAGGTTGTATGTTTTAGATAATAATTAGTTAAATCTCCTGCCTCTGAATAAGCAACCTCAGATTTCTAACATCTGTAATTCTGAATGTGGGTGTCTGGATAAACCGTCCTAAAAAAGAGAGGAAAAATAATTTGCTTTAGCAAAGGAAGTTATTGATAATGTATACCCACAAGAGACTTAAAAAGAAACTCACAAATAGATTAAAGTAATTCATTAAGAACATTAATCAGTTTCGGACTATCACACACTGTAGTAATCAATCATTTTAATTAAAAGGAACCGTGCATTCTCTCCCTGTCTTTTACCTCAGCCCATCTCTGCACACACGCTGATCAAAGACGTCATATTTCAAAGATGCTGAATACAGTCTCTATAATCTTTGTTAAAGAATTTCACAAAGCAACAATATGCTCTGTTTGTATTGAAGCGCCTGCCTTCTTAGGGAAGCTTTTGCTTTTGCTCAGAAGGGAACGATTAGATAATTGTCCAGCAGCTCCAGTTCCCGTGCTCTGTGTAAGGGAAGAGAGAAGACCCAACCGCCTTACAACGAGCTGTACTGACTCACCCTCGTCCCTCCGGGACCAACCTGGCTTTCCATGCACACCCAGGCAAGTGCCACCGCAAAGTAACTGTCATTCCTCTGTCCGCCGGGGAGAGCGGGACCCTGCAGAGGGTCTCCGTTCTGCCCAGTACCTTTTCTTGAACAGCTGCCAATAGCATGATAACATGGAAAGAAAGGAAAGACTACACAGACAGGGAAAATATGCAGGGATATTTCCCCACTCCGCAGCATGGTGCAGGTCAGGGATGTCTTGAGCCAGAGGCAATGTTCAATGGCTACAATGGATATTTCATGCCATGCATTTCTCCGGTCCCTTTTTGAATCATGTAATGAGAAGAGATGAATTCTTTCTTTTTAATATCAGCTGCTTCATTCTGCAATTTGCAGGGCAATCTAATACTAAAATGATGGGAAAGAAGAAAACATCTTGGCTTTTATAATAAGCAAGGCAACAGTTTTGTTACACTCACAATGTGTTGCAGTCTTCTAGGATCGAAGAGTGCTGCTACTTTACTTTTAGGAGCACAGGGAAGGAAAAAAAATAAGAGAATTTGTAAAGTAGCTCTATCTTCCTTTCCTAAAGTTGATCCTGGTATTTTAATACCTGCTGCTTAGCTGATATCTGCCTTTGCCTATCGGCATGAAGTTTCAAAGGATGTCTGGCTTCAATGATACCTAATGTTGATTTAATTTAAGATAGAGAAAGACAAGGCTGTAAAAGTGAGAATCAGTCAAAAAGAAAGGCATAAGTCAAATGTTGCAGCAGGCAAGATTTTTTCAGCTGTCCTTTCCTTGAGTAAGAGGAACAAAAGGCAAATGGATCGGTCACTCCTTCTTACACAGATGCTCAGACAGAGGGACTCGGAGGGATCAGTTCATCTTTCACCACCCTACAAGATAGCGGATGGAAACAGAAGCAGCTGACGTGGTTCCGCAGCACTTTCAAAAAGCCACTGGCAGAGTCGCGTACAAGAAGATAAGTAAATCATGGTGTGAAAGATAAGGAGTGACACGGCCTGCAAACACAGTAGGAACAGATGCATCAATAAAGGGTCGCTTCTCTGTATGACGGAAGGTTACACTCGAGCGTGCTGAAGTCCCAGACTGATACTAGTGGGGCTAATTATATTTATATATGACCTGAGAGAACTAGACAGCAGACAAATAGAAAAAAAAAATTCTTTGGATTAATCAAAACTAGAAAAAAACAGGAGGAACTCCTCAGGACAGTCCTGATGAAGTGATGTGACAGCTAGGACACAGACAAATGTGAAGGGAATGGTCTGAACGGCTCCTGTGCAATACGAGCTTGGAAATGTAATGCAGCCACAAAGGACAAAGACCCATGTGTGTGATCAGTACGAACTCCTGCTTACAGATACAGTCAAAATGTTGGGATATGCAAGAACAGGACAGACAATTCTTAACTGATAAGGTCCCAAGGTAAACAAGATGCTCACCCCTGCCGTTAACAGTGTGTCTGTTCTGAGCCTCATATCTCAAAAGAATAGAGTATAAATAGAAAGAGCTCAGAAAGGGAGAGTGCAAACACTAATGGCCATAGCGTAATAAAGGTAGAAAGTAATTACTGCATCAGAGAGAAACTGAAAAGCCTGTGACTGTTTAGCGAGCAAGTGAAAAAAACAGGATGTATTGAAGAATATTGTATAAGGGTCTTCCTGTTCTCTGTACAGTCATAAGTCAAAAGCAAAGTAATATTTCAAGTGTTTGGAAGGCAGCATTTATGCAAATCTGAGACATACATAGAAATGTGTTCTTTTTCAGAGTGGCTAAATAACCCATGGGTGTCATTATTTCAAGGTATCGAGTAACCAAGAGCCTTACAGAGTTAACAAGAGGATCAGGCATTTATAGAGCTAGTAGCACACTCTGACATTAGGCAGAATAAAACAGTTAGAGATATAAACTTCTATTGGTCTTTCCAAGCTAGCCATTAGCTTGACCACTCTAAGATTTTTACAGTTTCAGGGGCCACGAGGCATGCACAACAAAACAGCGTGTGATGGAGGCACGACTGAACAAGCAGAGACTCGTGCTTCTGCAGCACGGTGCAGCACTGCCTGGACTTCACCGTCTTTGATGTAGGTGTAGACCAGCCACACCAGCGCAGTGCTTTGCCTAAACCAACGTGTGCTAACGCCAGCTTCACATGGCCATGCTGCATCCGGCTGCAAGCACTGAAGACCACCGAGCACTGCTCCACCACCCTCTCGGCTGGGCTCCACCTCACAGTAGGCACAGGCACTCAGGGATACCTGCCGGACCAGGGGGACATCTAGCCTTATTTCATATGATGCTCCCTGTTTTACCAAATAGAAATCAACACAATGCCGATAGTAACCCTACCACTGGACACAGAGACAGCAGTCAGACTGTATTAAGGCCACAATCCGAACAAGTCCAACTCCCTAGCTCCATTCTTCTATTTTGCCACTTTACTATTTATTTTCCTAATCAAAAATAAACAGCACTCCTCATTGCTGCAGTCCTCGCTGTAATGCAGCCAAAATATTTTAAAATTAATTCTGTGTTCTAAAAATTCACTGACTTCAAATGATCACACTTGGGGGTTCCTCTAGTGAACCACACAGCGTTTGCAGACTGCAGAAACCAGCTTGTCTCTTGACAACCTAAAAGAATCGTAAGATGGGAATTCAAGTGAAAAGAAGAATTACTGTAAGAAAACAGATGGTGAAAACTGACAGCTGTTTCATTGTTTTGACAGAAATACCTTGTGGATGACCTGAACATTTGTTTTGGACTGTAGTATTGGCCTGAGAATGGGTGACTTATATTGGAAATGAGCTCTTACAGAAACTTTAAATCCACCTTTTATTAAAAAAAAAAAAAAATGATTGCCAATGTTCAATTAAACAGACTTGAGACACAGTTGCCCTATGGAAATGGGCAGGCTCACTTAAAGGCACTTTGCAAGAAGTCAACTGCTCTTTAATATTTATGAGACTGTTCCCAGGTTTGCTAAAGTGCAAGTATACATCTCTTTTTATTGCCTGAGTCACAATATTTAGAGTTAGTTAAAAGTAATTTATTTGCGCTAACTCTAATGTGAACAAACTATTATAAAACAATCCAGCCAGGGAAATCTCAGTGCAAAATATCCCAACTCCTCCTGCTCAAATGGCTGGTCCACCCCTATGCCCAGCCCTGCAGCACACGTAGGTGTAAAACCCCTTAGTGCTGCTCCACGTCAGAACATTTAAGCTGCCTGTTGAAGGTAGCTCTGTTGGAATCTCTGACAGTCTTGCTCCTCAATTCTGTTTCTTTGTTTGCAAATACAATAATACTAGAATTGGTAATAGGAAAATAGCAAGGTCCTGGACAAGTTGTGGAAGCCCTATCCCTGGAGGTGTTCAAGGCCAGGCTGGATAGGGCTTTGAGCAACCTGATCTAGTGGGAGGTGTCCCTGCCCATGGCACGGGGGGTTGGAATTAGATGATCTTTAAGGTCCCTTCCAACCTAAACCATTCTATGATTCTATGAAAATAGTTGGCAGACCTTGAAAAATGACGCGCTTTATGGGTCAAGCCTGCTCATGGACAATTTATAGGCAGAATTTTACTGGAGTTGTGCAACTAAAATAATAGCATAGGTGCAGTTCCTACCATTAAAATCAACCTTTTCCCAGTATACTTTATTTTTCTATAATGTCTTCTCTTTTTCTCCCTCTCCCCACACAGCATTTCTGTGCTGGCAGTTAGCCAAAGGCATGCAAGAATGAATTGCACTGTTGCAGCATTTAAATTATATCAATACTGAAATGCAGAATAGAGCCCTTTTCTATTTTATCTCTAAATTGAATGCTTTCACAGAGAGGCACTGTTATCTGCATTACAATTTGAGAGCTACATTAGTAAATCTCGAATGCTCTGAATTAGAGTATTCAACTTTTGAGATGGATGGTTGAGCTCACCACAAAAAATGTATTAAGCTGGAGATACGGCTTCATTTGGAGTGAGCATGAATTTTTAAGAACATCTGTGATTCAGAAACCGAGACTAAATTTCTGGGGAAACCCGCATTCTGGTGAATGTTACCCCCTTACTCTTTAAAGTAAATGTTTTTAGATTTTCCTGGCTAAAGCTATGCCTGCAAAATGAGTCTCCAGGTACCGTTTCCCTGTCAGAGAGGGAAATTATGTAAATTCCCACTTTTACACAATCATTGGAGGAGTCTGAAAATGCTGGCTGGGAATGGAGAAGGTTCCCATCTTTTTTACAGCACACTGTAAGTGCACCAGTAAGGCTGGTGCATAGCAAGCTCCTTCGTTCAAAGAAGCTTGAAAGACTGAAGGACTTTGGGGAGAAAAACTGAGCAGGGCTATGTTAGCAACCTCGTAACAAGGTGGATTTGAGAAAAATGCAAGAGAGATCTGGCCGCAGCTGGAGATGGATCAAAAGCACCTGCAGAACACGGAGCCTGCTTCCACGTGGCCAAGGGAAGGTCAGGGCTGGGGCTGGAGTCCCACCTGTGCCAGGGCAGGGGAGACCTGGTGCCCAGCTGGGGACCACCAGCTTTGCCACCTGAACCCTGGGAGGAACAGCAAGGGACTCTGTCGGAATTTGTAATACTTTTCCTCAGTTATCACGCGCCCGTAGCTGATTTTCCTCTCTTGGTAGCTCCTTGCACAGGAGGAGCTGTGCTGACCTCGGTGCCATGGCTGCCCTCTGGCATCATGCCTGGGGAGAGCAGGATGTGGTGCTCCCACGGTCATCAGTCCCTGGCAGCACGGTTTAAAACCAGGCTACAGCTCATCCTGGCCTCTCCCTCCTGAAATTAGATATTTTTTTTTTTGCCAGTGCACAAAACAGTGTCCAATATTGAAGTTCAAATCATCCCTTTTTTGGACCTGTGGAGAACACAGGAATGCGGAGCCTTTCCCCTTTAGCTTGAAAAATATGTATCTCCTGGAAGGCTTCATGTATGTTTTTCAGTTTAATGAAGAACCTTTTTTATTGAATCTGGTCTGCTGATGATGCCCATTAAGGAACTGTTAGAGGTTGCAGGTGAAGGCTTGATCCGTTTGATCCCGTCTCTGTGGGGATGAGGAGCAGGTTATATTACTTTGATCTGAAGGAGACAGTATGGGATCACATTCATATGCTGCCTGATCTTCCTGTGACCAGAAACCTTGCCTGCAATTTTTGTACAACATCAGATATGGATTTTTTTTTTCTCCAGACAAATCTATGGAGACACCTCCTAGCAAAAAGAGATAGCTCCTGCCAGGGCAGGGTTGCAAGTTGTACAGTTTCCCTAAGACCTCCAGGCTCACCTCTCCTCCACCTGTTAGAGCCAGACGTTAAAACCAGTATTTTCAGTTCCTTATTTCAGAGTCATGCAAGAGGCAGAAGACAAGGCTGCTTGCCTGATAGGCTTGCACAATCATTTTCTACATGTTTACTGTGTACAAAAAGCGCAGCTTTTTGTAACACATCCATGACATAACTGAGCACGTGATGCGACCCACAATGCATCTGCCAGAAACTCTTGCGTTTCTCTCTTTCTCCCTGGCAGATGCCCCTCAGCTGTGGCATTTCTAGCCCGAATGGGACCTGATAGTGTTGTCTGTGAAAGCAGTGGAGGACGTGACACATCATTATTTAGTCTCATTATTTATTTGATTTGATTCATTGCTTATTATGGGGCTGATGCTGTCTGAGTCCATTCCTGTCCGTAGCAGAGAGCTGAAGTGAGTTTATCTACTTGTGCAGCAGATAAATCGCACCCAGGGAGAAGCACTGACCCTCGCAGCACCTGGATGCTTACCTGGAGGAGTCTGCGCTTGTGCACCTGTATGACCGATGGGATAACCTTTAGCTGGCTACTGGAGACTGGAGGCAGACGCTAAGCCTGCAGCAGAGCTCAGCTACCTAATTGGGGTGATAGCGTGAGTTGGTTTATTATCCTTGCAGTCCCTGGAGGTAGACAGGCGTCCAGGCGAGTCACTCCAAAACCCTCCGTTCACGAAGAATGCAGAGAGACGTGGCCAGAGGCTTCTAGGGCAGCTACACCAGCTGGAGGTGTGTGTCTCTTCACTGAAGGTACCACATTGTGGTGTGGAATACAGGTGGTCTGAGGGTCCCTGGCCATCTCCCTGGTGGTAGTGATGTTCCCAGAGCCCTCGATCAGTGAAGAGTGGCAGATGACAGAATCACATCATTTTCCAGATGATGGATGGGTCCAAGGCATGGGTGGACATGACATCCATCATGCTATGGACACAGGAGGGGAGCCATTTGCCAGGAAGGATGAGCTGACCACGAAATGTTCCTGTGAGCTCTCCAGAAAGGCACACATTATGGGGGTAAAGCAAAAGCCCTCTTTTTGGCTTTGTCTGGTTCCTTGTGTTGCATGCTTATCAGGGGAGAAAAACTGATGGGAAAATTGCCTCCTACATCAAATGCAATGCTCAGACACAGGCAGACACAAGACTGAAGCACGTCTTTGTTCTGGGATTGTTAATGCAAGGAGCAATTCATTCTCTTTTGGTACAATGGCATGCGTAAGAATTAGCTCCAGTGAAGCCGGAGCTTAGGTTAGTGTGGGGCTAAGAACTGGTTACGAATCTCTAATTGAAGTTTCCAGAATATCAGTATTTTTTAGAGGTTCCAGCAGCTACATTGCAGTAAGAAAGACCTGAAATTTTTCTTAAAAGCTTGAAAATGGACAGGTACAACAGAGCAGAACAATGTAGCAATAAGAGTAAGTGAACCCAATGTGTGACTAATAAGGAAGTACCATGGTCCAGAGAGGTAAAACATCAACAGAAAGTAACGAGAGGTCTGAAAGATGAAGGTGATGGCACCATAGGTAACAAATCAATCTCCAGGAACATTTTTTTATATTTCTCGGGAACCATCTCACCAAAAATCATAATTGCTGTTACAATTCGTTTGGCCCAAATCTCTTTGCTTCCTCCTCTTAACAGCCTTATTGAAGCCAAAAAAATTTCTTGGATCACTACAGAGAGCGCGACTTCCTTTGAAACGGATAAATTATATAGCACAGCATCCTGCTTTCTAAACAGTACTAATGAAATGCTTTCAACTCTGCAAAACATAAGTAACCTCTATTTGAATGGATTCTGTCCAATGTGAACCTGTTTTGGTTGATTATTGCTTGAGAAATTATTGTATATGAAATGAAGAAGCTGGTGTCTACCGCAGTCATTTCCCTGCCATGGTTCCTGGTGCTCTGATTTGCTCAAGCCGCAGATGCCTGCTGTGCATATACTTGCCTGTACCAAACTGAACCTCAGCCCTGCAGCTGTGTGGCGGGGTCCGTCTGCCCTACTGTAGGCATACCTGAGGCAGCTTTACTGGCCAACGTGAATATTCAATTCAAATTTGAGCAAAACTTGCTCAAAATACTCAAGCCTGCACTGCCCTTTTTGCTCCTGTGTCTACCCTGCCATCAATATCCCTGGTAGGTTGGACCGAGCTCAGATGTGTCCCAACGGGCCCCATCTGCCCCTGGGACAATGGCATCAGTCTACCTGAAGAAAAAGGATGTTGTAGAAGAACCTCTGAGCTACTAGGAATGAAATGCATTGCACAACTCTGGCGATTTGGGGGAATATCTTCTATCATTTATTTATTTTTGTCTCTTTTCTTCTTAAAATAAAAGCATACCACTTTGCTTAGCAGCTTTATGAAAACACATATCCATATTCACATATAGTACCCAACCATTTTCTTATAAAAATGGCTGTTTTCTTCATGGGTTACTTTGATTTCACAATAAATCTCTTCTCTTTGTGTAGAAAATCAGAAAGTGAGAACTTTTTTCCAGTGTAGCTGACTTTAGAGTTTGGGGCTGAGAAACCAAGAAGAGAGTAAAACGCATTCATATTGAAGTATCAAAAGGTAGCCCTCTTTGATCTTATTTTGGTTAGGATCAAGAACACCAAACAGCTTAATGACACCTGTGGCACTTATAAAGCTGGAGTGCTAGGGAGACTTTTGCCTTGAGCACTTCTCCCTGTTGCTACAAAATTTATAAGATCCATGTGCTACCTGGACCAGAAGGTCTCTGCTCTTGCAGCATTTACAAGCTTCACAGGAGTGCCAGCCAGGGAGTGAGGCCCTCTGAAATGTTCCAGAAACTATTGAAATTCCAGACGCATAGAGCAACAAATTTGCAATTCTCACAGCCTTCTTTGCATAGGAAATAGATTTTCATCAATCAGGATGTATAGGGGACTTCCTATGGGAGTACCTAAGTGAAATCAGCCCAAGAATCTCACTCTAAAATAGTAAAAGACTCCAGTCTGAGCTAACATAACAAACCACAGTTATTAGATGTAGCTAGCTTTGAGATAAGATTTCTGTTGCCTTTCCTCCAGCTATTAGTAGCAACACAGAAAGATGAAGGTTTATGATGCTTCTTCCAAAGGTGGAAAACTCAGGTATGTGTTAGGGATTGTAAATGATGAAAACTGGTGTTGAGTAGTCCGGACGTTCCTCCACAGCTTCCTCAACTAGCAGAACAATTTACAATGAATTAATGTAATTCTGATGTGTGTTCAGGTAGATTTGTCCCAACTGCCATGACACTAAAAAGAGTCCTCTAATCTTAACTGGAAAAGATGTTTAGCCTCTTTGCAGCAAGACTGTTGAAGCATACTCATAAAGAGAACTTTAAAAAGCAACACACAGTTCAGTTACAATCCCACATACGCTCTATGATTCAGTGTCAGAGACAACACTGAAATAATGGCAGACATAATTCTGAAACCTATCCTGACTGTGAAACCTGTGAAGTGATGGATGTCCAGGAGAGAGAAATAAATTAAAATCTGAACTGCTTCTTGGTTTACTGCAAGCAGACTCTTCAAGAAAATCCAAAGCTTACACTGATTATTCTCTTAAATAATGTTTTAAAATATCAAGATTAATTTTTTTAAATTGACTTGAATATTGCATTGGGCCTCCCATGTGATCCAGAGGAAGAAAGACCTTGACTACATTAGAGGAGAGAAACCTTCAGTTGTACCTCCTCAATTAGGAGCTGTGGGACTGCTGGGGCAGCCAGGCTTAGACTAAGAAAAGAAACGACACCATCCAGCAATGGTGATTAATCTTAAAGTGAAGCTTATCAGGTGCAGTCTCATCTTCTCTGACATCGAGGAATGAAAGTAGGACTGAGAATACGTCTGGCAGGTGAGCTGAGGTGTTAATTGTATAAGACATCAGCAGGTTAACAGGAGGGAGAGACACCTTCAAAGTCCTCAGCCTGGAAAGGGGTGATGGGGGTAGAAAACAGTAAGACATATGAAGGAAGGACAAGCTTGAGTGAAGCGCTGCCTCCTTGTCATTCATCTTCTCTGTGCTAAAAAGATATCTAGAAGTACAGCTTCCAAAGAGTCTGGCTGCAAATCACTTAGAAAAGCCAGATGGGTCTCCACCAGCCACAGAGCAGCAGCAGCCTCTGGAGGAGGAAGCGTGGTTGGGCTCAGCTGGAGCTACACAGCTGTGCCCTGGGAGGCTCAGTGAAACATGCCATGGTTTTCTACATCTTGAATGATCCTGAGTATCTTATTTATATGTTTCTACCTTCCAGCATGCCTGGGAAATACTCCTGGAGACCAGCTCCTAATTATTCTCACATCACTCCAGACTGCACTGAAAAGCATACTTACACGGCACCCCATCTTCCCTCTGCTGCCACTAACGTCCCATTCCATTGGCCAGTTTCAACCATATTGGACAAAAGAGTGAAGGTCTCAAAGAGAACTGAGATCCTACAGACTCCATAGAAAGCTGCAAGCTACACAGAGGAGACACTATGGCTCAGGTACCCGCAAGATTACCCCAGTCACTTTTGCGTCTTGGCTGAGATGCGCAGGCAGTCAAATGGGTGCCTGCACCTTGCTGTCAAATTACTCTGCAAGAGGAGAGGGTACATATATGCAGGGACAACAGAAAATCTCGCTATAATTCAGTCATAAAGCCAACCAAGCAAGAGACACAAATCTGTAGGAAACCAGGCTTTGTTAGAACAGGTGCTTGCAAAACCGCTTGTTAGCAAATTAAGTTTTTTAGCCATTCTCTGTGTGTTGTTAATAATCTCCCTGTGAACGTTTATTTTCTGCCTGAATCTACAGAGCAAACCAGTGACCGAAAACGCACAAAGTGATAACATCAGCATTGCACGTTCCTCCTGGTGGTGCACCGAAGACTAAACTTTTTAGTTAGGGTACCCCAGCTGGCTTTTCTTCCCATACTGCCTCAAATGAATCACAGAATCACAGAATTTTCAGAGTTGGAAGGGACCTCGAGAGATCATCTAGCCCAACTCCCCTGCTAAAGCAGGATTGCCCAGAGCACATTACTCAGGACTGCATCCAGGCGGGTCTTGAAAATCTCCAGAGAAGGGGACTCCACAACCTCCCTGGGCAGCCTGTGCCAGTGCTCTGTCACCCTCACTGTAAAGAAGTGTTTCCGTGTATTTGAACGGAACTTCCTGCGTTCTAACTTGGGCCCATTACCCCTCGTCATGTCACTTGGAACCATTGAAAAGAGTCTGGCTCCATCCTCCTTCAACCCACCCTTTAGATACTTGTACGCCATTAACAAGGTCTCCCCTCAGCCTTCTCTTCTCCAGGCTAAAGAGTCCCAGCTCTCTCAGCCTTTCCTCATAAGGGAGATGCTCCAATCCCTTAATCATCTTAGTTGCCCTTCGCTGGACTCGCTCCAGCCGTTCCCTGTCCCTCTTGAACTGGGGAGCCCAAAACTGGACACAGTATTCCAGTTGTGGCCTCACCAGTGCAGAGTAGAGGGGGAGAATGACCTCCCTCGACCTACTGGCCACACTCTTCCCTATGCAGCCCAGAATTCCATTGGCCTTTTTGGCAACAAGGGCACATTGCTGGGCCATGGATAATTTACTGTCTACCACAACCCCCAGATCCTTCTCCTCCGAGCTACTTCCCAGCAGGTCCGCCCCTAACCTATACTGGTGCCTAGCATTCTTCCTCCCCAGGTGCAGGACCTTGCACTTGCTTTTGTTGAACCTCATTAGGTTCTTCTCTGCCCAGCTCTCCAGCCTGTCCAGGTCATGCTGGATGGCAGCACGGCCCTCTGGGGTGTCTGCCACCCCACCCAGTTTGGTATCATCAGCAAACTTGCTGAGGATACACTCTGTCCCCTCATCCAGGTCATTAATGAATATATTAAACAAAATTGGACCAAGTATTGACCCCTGGGGGACACCACTGGTTACAGGCCTCCAACTAGACTCTGTGCCGCTGATCACAACCCTCTGAGTTCTGTCCCGCAGCCAACTCTCAATCCACCTCACTGTCACCTCATCTAGCCCATACTTCCTCAGCTTCCTAATGAGGATGTCATGCGAGACAGTGTCAAAAGCCTTGCTAAAGTCAAGGTAGATGACATCCACGACTCTCAAACTATGAAGTTTCACCTATGAGGAGTTAATACTAATCGTCAGCGAAAGCATTAGTAGCTCTGCAACTGCGCAGGGCACTTTAGTCCTGAGTTTAAGTTATTAAAACCAATGAGCATGTTCTTAAACGTGTGCTTAAGAGTTTTCCTAAACTAGGTTACAATCTTGAATTATAACCTAAAACAGTTGCTACTCAAATAGCTTAAACCCCCCCCAGATTTACTCAGGTTATGGTGAGTTTTTCTGAATTAACAGTTAAGGTTTAGACCTTACTTTACAAATAAATATACAACTTGTATGCATCACTTGTCATTGGGCTTGGATTTATCTGAAAGTACATTCCTTCCCTGTGACAACATGTAACTTATTTGGGGACGAATCCTAAAATAGTAATGAAGAGAAAATTCCTACTAACTTCAGAAAGTCAACATTTTTAACTGCTTCATGTCAATAAACAATGTTTGCTGTTGATCACTGGCTGACTACTGATGCCTTCTGAAAGGACAGACAATAAAGGTTTCATGTTCACAAATGAAAAGTTCGTGGAGAGAAAGGAAGAATTTCAGGGAAATTAGGAGAGGTTCATTGCCAAGTCAGAAAGAAAAATCATGAGGGTAAGATTTTAAAGGTCAAGTGAAAGCAGGAAAATGAAAATGTCAGATTTTTCAGACCCTTTTTTCAGACTGAAGAGACTAATTCCTTGTGTAGCCTCATTCAGCTCAGTAGGAGTAAACCTGGTACAAAGTAGAGTTTCCCCCAGTTGTGAGTATCATAATCACAATTGTTAGTCATAGATGAAATTACGTAAAAAGAAGGGGTATTTTCCCCTCTCCATGGATTTTGAAAAGCTGTCAAAAGGTATTTTATCTCTCCATTAGCTCTCATCACAGCGCAACTGCATCAAATTACAGTTACAGAGTTTTTTTCACGATTGCATTGAAAGAGAAGTCCAGTGTGATACTTGAAAACAAACTGTGAAAATGTAGGATGAGTACATAATGAATGTACAGCTTCACATACAAAGTAAAATTTAATTTATGCACATACACAATTAAAGTTTCTTAGGACATAGCTTAGGATCTTGCTAGCTCCTATTTTCTTCCTAAGTCAAAGAATTTAAACTCCTTACATTCTCTGTCATTTAAATGGGACTTTTAAACAGCCTGCAACTAAAATATTTCATCATTAGACTATCAGCTGCAGACAGTGGAATAAAAGGATTTGCCTCTGCATCACAAGACTTGCTCTGGCTTCTAGCGAGAAGCTTTGTGTTTTGGATAGCTGTGTCTATCAAGACCTGAAGGTCAGATGTTGTACAGTACTTCTCTGTATTTCAGAGAACTACGTTTTGCCCTCTTGGAATCATGAGAAGGTAGAAGCTGAAACGTCTGCAACTTTATAGGAAAAAGACTTGTAAAACTCATTATAAGATGTCCCAAAATATATTCATTATGCAGCTAATTTATTTTGAATGTAAGCCACAAAAAAAAAATTAAAATAGAAATGCAAGTTTTTGTAAGATACTCCTAATTATACAAGTTAAGTATATTTCATAAATTACTTCTCTAACATAAGCCTTTGCTGTTTTCTTGACCAAAATAAAGATGACATATCTGCACATGAAAAAAATATATTGATAAACAAGATGAATACATTTCACTGAGTATCCAGGTCTTCTGAGAATGCTCAAAACCAACCAACTTCTTTCTAAAAGAATAGCTTGCCATTAATTATGTGCTAGATGTGCAAAGGGACACCATAGTTAAAAAAAAGATGCAGCTGCAGAAATGATTTTTTGCGTGCCATCCCTCTGTTAGAGATTCCAGCTGTGCCTTTTGCCAACAATGGACCTGAAAGATGACAGAAATGCGTTACGCACAACAGAAAGGCATCATTATAGAAAAGCCTGGGAAAAGGAGATACGACAATTTACATGGGCTAATTCTGAGCAGCCTGCAGTCCCAGCGGATCCCGTGAAAAATGAGGCGTGTGGATTGGCAACAAGGGCAGCAGAATGTCTCTCTCCAGAAATGAAGACTCGAACCATTTTTATGTAACAGAGGAGCGTCTCACTGAGGCCAATAGTTGTATCGAAATCTAGTGGGAATGAGATCAGAATAAAGGGACAAATCTCCTTTTGTTAATTACTGCACTTTGTAGGATATATGGACAACTCCGTGTTGGTGTGGTTGCTCCAGTACATTGATGCTGTGGTAAATTGAGGTCTGGGGCTTCAGCTGGCCCCTGGGCAGCACAGATGGGCAAAGCGAAAGTGGACATCGGCCACTGCTGGGAGCAGGGAACCCAGCTTGGAGTTTCCCACATAGGATGGGGTTGACGTTCTTACCCTGCCAGGAGAAGTTCTGCAATCACGCATCTGAAGGAGAGAAGCTCATTTCTTCTCTGGCACAGCAGAAACCAGGCAAGGAAAGATGGAACAGCTCATGAGGGATGATACAGAAAGGGTAGGGCAGCCGTAGGTTTTTGGGGAAGGACAGTTTTCTCTTTAATCACTCATTTTACTGCCTGCTTTTGGCATAAGGTGGCACAAGTTTATTCTCTGGCAGTTTATGTTGCGAGGTCTCCTAGGTTGAAAAGGAACCAGAGGAAGGAGTAAGGGGAAACACATGCTAATACTCTGGAGCAGCCCAGGCAGAAATGCAAACTAATAAAAACGATGATGATGTTAATAATAATACGATATGTGAAATAACTACAGCTGACATATGATCTATTGATTAAAGTCTTTCATATGACAGGATGTCAGCCAGCAGAAATAGGAAATCAATACCTCATTTAACAGCAAAGAACGACTCAACCTCCTCCAGGCCAAAGAGAGACTGGGATGTTTGAACCGAGACAGTATGAATTTATTTGATCTATTTTTGTGAAAGAGAAAGGATTAGTTATACTAAATAATGTGTTTCCCTGAATTCAGCAGGGAGGGGAGTTTGTCAGGTAGCTTACGAGCAATTAGTCAGTCTTGACAAATAACAGCTGTGTTCATGCATTTCGGGGCATGTTTCTGGGATGTCAGGGTTGGATAAACCAATGTATTTCAACACCCGCAGGTTCCAATAAGCATTGATATAAGTACATATAACAAAGCAGGAAAGGTGATGTTTTCAGGGCTTGGATATTATTTACATATTTGCTGCAAAATGCAGATTCTACCCCAAAAGTTGGATGTCTGCCGCTAGGAGTTGAGAAGCCACAGAAAACGTGCCTGTGAGGAGGCCCTGATGGAGCACTGCTCTCCACACTGTACGTAAGCGCATTCCTCTGGGGAGGGGCAGGTGGGTGCATCGATTGTTCCTGTTGATCTCCTGAGTCACACGAGTTTTCTGATCCCCACTACCAGATACACACACAATGGGGAGTTGTTTGTACCATCCTTTTTTTTTTTTTTTCTTTTGAGGCAAGTACTTTAGTTCTAGGGGTTTTCCTCTAAAAAACGGTCTCCGTTCCTAAAAATGAACCTTTGGTGAAAACAGAACTAGAAATAACTCATGCATTTTTAACAGGCAGAGTAGTATAGCACAGGAACACATGATCAATGGATGTGGTAGACTATCACATGGCATTTTTATAACCAGGCTGCATACAAAAGATGTACTGCTTCATGAGTCCAAAGTTACTGAAATTCATGCAGGACCCGAAGGGAGATAATTCTATGGATTGCAGGTTGTGATCTGCGGGCAGCTTATAAGGAGTCATACTTGCCTTATTTCTCTTTCTAAGAAGAGAATAAAGCGATAAAAAAGGCATGAATACAACAAAGCAATTTGTAAAACTACACGGGAAAGCTCTTCACTGCAGCAGAAATATTGCATTTTCACGCATACAAACCACAAGTGATCTGCAAAGAAAACTGATTCTCTACAGTTTCACAGAAAAAAAGGGGTTATACACGTAGTCTCACAAGGGAATGTTTACCGTGAGCGCTCTTTCCACCCAGTATCTCCCCTGCTTTTTTCTGCTCCCCCAAAGCCGGCTCCTTCTTGTCAATCCTGAAGAAAGAGATCCTTCAAAGGCACGCTGGTCACCTAGGGTGCAGGGTTCACGTGTGAAAATGCAGCACCCAGGGACATGAAAAATGAGCGCCTCAACAGCACTGAGGTCTGGGTGCTCATCCCTGGAGGGGAACTGTGGTTACCCCGATTAAATTAATTATTTTATCTTTGCCCTTACCACTTAGCCTCACCATAGTGTAGCTGTTGCTATTTCAGTTGCCAGGATGGCGGCGCTTTGTCTTCCAGTCAGTAAGAAGGGGTTCGGGCAGACATTGAAGCATTTCCACCACATTCCTCTTCTGTGTACATCTCCACCCTGAACACAGAGCTCCTCTCCCAAACAAAACTAAATTCCAATTGTTTCTCTTAAAGAACTGGAATTAATGTTTTTTCTTTACTCTGCTATATAGTCGATACCTTGTTTTAGCAAATGTACCAAGTATTTGAGAATTTACATTCAGGTGGGTTTTATTTAATATATGATTTTTTACCAATACAACGATCCCCTGACAACACACTGTGTAAGTGATGTTTTCCTGCAGCTGTGTTGACAATCTCAGTGAAGACCCAAAGATCAAAAGAGCACGAACGTTAAATAACATGTTAATCAAGAATACTGGAGCTAAAATTCACTGACAATGTATTTTGGGGAAATCCACACAGCCGTCACTAAACCCTGACTGTTCACTGCTTTAAAAAGGCATCCGTCTCCAGAGCAATAAATTGTTCACAAAAAAAAATTAAAAAACGGACTATGGAGAACGAATTAATCCATAATTTCAACATGCAGAGATGAGGATAAAAGCTCAGTATTATGCAAGCATACATTTTTATTCTGCTCATTTTTGTAGCATGCCCAACAAAGAGCTAAGTTATTCTTGATTTAAGCAAAAAATATATAAATTTGAGCTTACACTTTTGACTTGATTTTAAAGTTTTCCTATTAGTGTAACTGTTTTCTGTAACCATCAGTACCAAGTATCACGTCCAGAGTATCATACATTCTCAGTTTTTGGTGCAGCTAACTAATTAAACCCTGCCCCGCACCCTTAGGAAATGCAATAGCCCAACCGTGTAATAGGCTCACTGGTTATAAGGAAAACACCAGGTCTCTGGGGACATTGAAAAGGCCCCGATATCTAACTTGCCTTTTCTTAGCAAGCGATTAGCTAGCAAAAATGGTGACCTCAGAGTCCATGTTCCCTGGTTTCAGGCAAGGGCATGGTTCAGAGAGCCCTCTCGTTGCAGCCTCATGTCCAGCCCAGTGACATACATGTGCGTGATCTGCTGGCACAAATGTGGTGGAGTGCCATGACCTCCTCCTCTAGGGACAGTCTCGGGGGGGTGGAAGGGCTCAAACCCAAAGGGAGCTTTGGAGTGTCATCACCTGTAAAACCACAGCTTCACTTGGATTTGCAGTCCAGTAGCTGCAACATTGCAAAGAGCAACTTTTTTTTTTTTTTTTAGCCTAATACAGGCAAGGTGACTGCTTCCAAAAAACCCCATTAATACTGCTATTTTTGTATAGAGATACAGAGATTTGGGAATGCACGTGTTGAGGAGTGTGGTGATTTTGTCTCATTTTAGAGACAAAGTACACGATGCTTTTAGCTTCACCTGCACAGCTCAGGCAAACCAGTGCTGAAGTGGAGGGGTAGCAGCCAGTGTAGAGAAGGTTGGGATGTCCCAAGCACAGACCTGCTGTAATTGCCCTAAGAGCAGCACTGGATATGCATGGAGGACAAAAGAGGTGACACTTATTTGGAATAGGAACGAACATTTTAAAAACGAGCTATTTCTGAAGGCCTGAGGACCATGAATTGCCTGCTGAAGCTGGGAGCAGATGTTAGCTGGAAAACGGACAGGCGATGCAAAGCTGTAAATGCAAAGGATTTCCCTACCACAAACTCTCCCTGCGTTAACGTCAAGAAAGGCACAACTCAAGGACGTTAAGACACAGAAAGCTACAGTTTACACACTTCCACAGTACTGTCTATTCAAGGTTTTTCTATAATAGGTTACAGCTTTATTCTTTTTAAACTGCCCACGTGAGGGAGATACTCTGCTCCTTTTACAGCTGAGGAACCTGACACACGCAGACATTAACCCTATACTGCATTTCTCTCCAGGATATCCAATCTGCCTCCCAAAATAGCTGCCTGCTGCTCTGCTGAGCTCCTTGGAAATGCAAAAACATTTGGGCAAGTGCCGTAGCACCTGAAAGCCCACCACACTGCCCCAAAAATGTCCCTAGTGGCACAAGGGCAGTGGTGGAAGACCCAGCACCTCACCAGAGCTCAGATCAATGCAGAAACATTTGTGCCCCTGGCCACCATCAAGCGTTCTCCATGCTCAGGTCTCCAAGCCTGGTCTGACAGGTCTCCGTGGCTGGGGGAGTCCAGCCACACCTTCACCACAGAAGCACGATCTTCTTCCCACTGCAGAAACTGGGACACGAAGCGAAATACAGCACTGCCCAGTGAGCAGCTATCTTACCCCTAGGACTTTGTGACTTTCTAGGATTGTTCTTGAAACTATATGGTTTAAATATTTCATGCTGTAATGCAGCATACCAGCTGACATCTCAGGAGGAATTTTTGAACTGGTATAAATTAATTATCCCTCATAGCCACAGATCATTTCTTCAGCAGGTTTGGACAATTTGTTCTTTAACTACCGGCTAAAAGCAACTTAATTTTTCCCTTCAAAAGCTATTTTTCCATTCATATTGTGTGTGAACAAGTGTTTTTAGTATTATTTTCCAGAAGTCCAGTATTTTATTTAAGATTCCTTGACACTTAAGTCTTAAACACCAAAGCTAGATATGAATACTTGAATGTAGTTTTGGATTTCAACCTCAGGTGGCAGAGAAACTGAGGAGCACGGGAAAGCTGATATTTTCTATTATTAGATGTATTTTTTTTAAGAAAAAAGGGATAGGTGAGGGATAGGAGGGGCAGAGAGGTTGCCCTCTACATGAAGAAATGGCTAGATTGTGAAGAGCTGTCTCTGAAGAATAGCCACGAGCAGGTTGAAAGCTTATGGGTAAGAATTAGAGACCAAGGCAGCAAAGGGACTTTGTGGTTGGGGTCTGCTACAGGACGCCTGATCAAGGGGAACCTATTGACAAAACCTTCTTACTCCAGCTACAGGAGGCATCGCGCTCGCAGGCTCTCATCCTGCTGGGGGACTTCAACCACCCTGACATCAGCTGGAAAAGTAGCATGGTGAGCTGTAGGCAATCCAGGAGACTCCTGGAGTGCATTGAGCGTAACTTCTTAAGCCAAGTAACAGACAGCCCTACCAGATGGGATGCGATACTGGACCAGATGGTCACCGATGCAAGTGAGCTAATTGGTGATGTCAAGATTGGAGGCAGCCTGGGCTGCAGTGATCATGCACTGGTGGAGTTGACAGTCCTGAGGGATATGGGTCAGGCTAAGAGTACAGACAGGACCCTGAATTTTAGGAAAGCAAAATCCCAGCTGTTCAAGGAGTTAGTCAATAGGATCCCCTGGGAAACTGACCTCAGGGACAAGGGAGCAGAACAGAGCTGGCAGATCTGTAAGGATGATTTCCACAGAGCACAAGGGCTCTTAATCCCCAGGTGTAAGAAATCAGGAAAGGAAGGCAAGAGACCAGCATGGCCGAGTCGAGACCTGCTGGTCAAACTAAAGGGCAAGAGGGAAATGCACAGGCAGTGGAAGCAGGGGCAGGTATCTTGGGAAGAGTATAGGGATGCTGCCCAGTTGTGTAGGAATGTGATTAGGAAGGCCGAGGCGCAGCTGGAGCTGAACTTGGCAAGGGACGCAAAGAATAATAAGAAGGGCTTCTATAGGTGTGTCAGCCAGAAAAGGAAGGTCAAAGAAAGCATACACCCTCCCCGCCATCCCAATGAGCAAGACTGGCAAACTGGTAACAACGGACAAGGAGAAGGTTGAGGTACTCAACAACTTTTTTGCTTCAGTCTTTACTGGCAACCTTTCTCCCCATGCCTCTCTAGTGGATGGACCTCAAGACAGGGGCTGGGGAAGCAAACTGTAAGAGAAGATAAGGTCCGTGACCACCTAAGGAACCTGAACATACAGAAGTCTATGGGACCTGATGAGATGCATCCCAGAATTCTGAGGCAATTGGCTGATGTAGTTGCCAAGCCACTCTCCATGATATTTGAAAAGTCATGGCAGACAGGTGAAGTCCCTGGTGACTGGAAAAAGGGAAACATTGCAACCACTTTTAAAAAGGGTAGAAAGGAGGACCCTGGGAACTACTGACCTGTCAGCCTCACCTCTGTGTCTGGGAAGATCATGGAACAGATCCTCCTAGAAGCTATGTTAAGGCACATGGAGGACAGGGAGGTGATTCAAGACAGCCAGCATTGCTTCACCAAAGGCAAGTCTTGCCTGGCCAAACTAGTGGCCTTCTATGACGGAGTGACTACACCAGTGGACAAGGGAGGAGCTATAGAATTCATCTATACGGAGTTCTGTAAGGTCTTTGACATGGTCCCCCACAACATCCTCCTCTCCAAATTGGATTCAATAAATGGACTGTTCGGTGGATGAGGAACTGGTTGTATGGTCACATCCAGAGGGCAGCTCAATGTCCAGATGGAGATCAGTGACAAATGGTGTCCCTCAGGGGTCCACATCCTCCTGGTCTAGCAGAAGGTGTCCCTGCCCATGTCAGGGGGCTTGGAACTTAAGGTCCCTTCCAACCTAAACCATTCTATGATTCTGTGATTCTATTGAGACATGTACAGTTTAATATCTTCATCAATGACATAGGGGGATTGAGTGCATCCTCAGAAAGTTTGCTGATGACACCAAGCTGAGTGGTGTGGTTGACACACCTGAGGGATGGGTTTTCATCCAGGGGCACCTGGACAAGCTTGAGAACTGGGCCAACGTGAACCTCATGAGGTTCAACAAGGCCGTGTGCAGAGTCCTGCACATGGATTGGGACAACCCCCAATATCAATACAGGCAGAGAGATGAAGGGATTGAGAGCAGCCCTGCTCAGAGGGACTTGGGGGTACTGGTGGATGAAAAGCTGGACATGAGCTGGCAATGTGTGTTTGCAGCCCAGAAAGCCATCCGTATCCTCGGCTGCATCAAAAGAAGCATGGCCAGCAGGTCAAGGAAGGTGTTTCTGCCCCTCTACTCCGCTCTGGTGAGTCCCCACCTGGAGTACTGCGTCCAGCTCTGGAGTCCTCAGCACAGGAAAGATATGGACCTGTTGGAGCAGATCCAGAGAAGGACCAAAAAGATGATCAGAGGGATGGAACACCTATCCTATAAAGAAAGGTTGAGAGAGTTGGGGTTGTTCAGCCTGGAGAAGAGAAGGCTCCGGGGAGACCTTATTGCAGCCTTTCAGTGTTTAAGGGGGGCTTATAAGAAAGACGGGGATAAACTTTTTAGTAGGGCCTGTTGTGACAGGAAAAGGGGAAATGGCTTTAAACTAAAAGAGGGTAGATTCAGACCAGATATAAGGAAGAAATTTTTTACAATAAGGGTGGTGAAACACTGGAAGAGGTTGCCCAGGGAAGTTGTAGATGCCCCATCCCTGGAAACATTCAAGGTCAGGTTAGAGGGGGCTCTGAGCAACCAGATCTAGTTGAAGATGTTCCTGCTCACAGCAGGGGCTTTAGACTAGATGACCTTTAAAGGTCCCTTCCAACGCAAATGATTCTATGAGTCTATGATTCTATGATTGATACCAGAAGGTACATGTATCACATGTCGTGAAAACTGACTTTCTGGGTTCAGCAAAGAGAAAGGCAGCAAAAGCTGCTGCATGGACTGCAGGTGGCTCTGGGAAGCACAGGGCTAGGATCAAACACCCGCTGAAAATGAGAAATGGGAAGGTACAAAGCTTATGGGTTTTGCTTTTGTTACAGGCCCAGCCCTGGGCAAGGCTGACATGCACTGGTAAGTGTTAAAAGAACCCGCATTGTGTTAGACAAAGTGTACATGCTGTCATGGCCATGCACGAGTCAGAAGTGAAACTGGGAAACTAATAAATCTGAGTGTACCTGCTCCATGTCTGCACAGACAAACTCCCCTTCGGGCCCCTACCAGCACACCTGAACTTTAATAACCCTGTGATGTTCTGCCGAGCACAGGCTTCCAGCTGTGGCAGTGACTTTCTACCATGCTAGAAAACTCCTAGCTAACCATTAAACTCCGTTAAGGCTTAAGCTGGATGGGTTTTCTCAGGACAGATATTAACTGTCCCTTTCCAGTCCCAGCTCAAGGAGGGAATTAGCTGAGTACCCCCAGATACTTGTGAGCCCTGGGGTGTGCTGCCCGCACGGCCCTGCCTGCACTTCTAGGACTGGTATTTGCCACCCTGTAACATGCCCGGGACGCACAGGGACTCTCCCCTAAGAGATGGAGGTGGCATGAGTGAGAAACACGTGGCTGAAGGCATCATTACCTTTGGCATTTTCTAAAAAACTCATGCAATGTCAGCAGTTAAAGCCATAAAGTGATCTCAGAAAGCTTTGTTCATTTATTACCCAAATCTGTAACACCTTTTTCTAAGCAGGAAGTAAATTACTGTTAGTTTTCTTCTTTGCCATGATCAGAACAAAGAGCTGTTGAGAATTTGTGTGTGGGCTGGTGAACTTCCTCGACAAGATATAAGGCTGACTTTAATGTATTGCTATCACAAGCGGTGAAGAATGAAAGGTGTTCTGTTGAGTACGTTTACTAAAGAACACTGAACTCTGAAACCTGCTTTAAAGCTGGTAAATCTGATCTTTGGTTCTATGACACACATATGAAATGGGGGAAGTCTATCGGCTGCATGGCAGCTGCTGTGACTTCTCTGTCAGAGTTACTTCACCGCCACCACCAAAGCGCTTTGTTCCAGGAAAAGCACTGACTGGGCAGCAATAAATAAAAGATGGGCACTCTCTGGCCAGACCTAATTTCTTGTGGGTCAATTCTTTATTGCCAGTGACACAACAGGAGATGACCACGTTCAGTCACCTCACACCCTGCGATAACATCTAGACCAGAACACCAAAGTCGCCTGCGCTGCAGCACAGCCTCCTCCACAGCTTAACTGCTGCAAAACACTGCAGGGAAGGCGGTGATGGGAGTGGTGGAAGGGGAAGGAGGCACTTCTGACTGGTTTGAAGCATGTCTAGGGATGAAGCATCACAAATCTGGAATTTGTTTTCATTTTTGGCTAAAACTATTTCCATGCTCAGTTTTTTAAAGAAAACTTTGGGTTGGCTACAGCCACTTTTCACCAGAGTCTCAGCCTAGGTAAAAAGCTACTGGAAAATGGTTTGAAGGAAGATCTTGACCAGTCTCACAGAGAATCCTTCAAAGCAAGTCCTTAGATTTGATATCTGCAACAACAAAATTCCTATTTGGAAAATCTTATTGTATCTTCCGGATGAAATCAGTACAGAAGAGGGAGTTAGCCTCTACCCATATAACCTATGTGTCACACAAGACACTGATACTTATTTTTAAAATAACTATCTACCTATGCTGAATATGGTCTCTAATCACAGGACTTCCAAGAATATTTGCACACTTTTGCCTTTTGCAAATGTCAAGATCACTAAGGGATAAACGATAACATTTTATAATTACATCATTTTTGCTTCTCAGCAGTTCATAAAGAACCCCTTACACCACAGGAGTTTTACTTTTTTTTTTTTGCCAGATTGTGAGATCAAACACAGCCAAACCAATTATCTACAATTCTCAAATGACTAACATGCCAACAAAAATATTTGCAGCAAAGCAAGGAAAGTGCCAAATTTCTTTGTAATGCAATAGAAAAACAAGGTTTGCAGTATTTTTAAGAGCTTTGATTAAAAGCTATATCTCTCAATGGGACAATACGTCAGGTGTTAGTGCAAAGTCAGCTCTACTGAATGAAGCTGAACCATATTCAACCTCTGATTTTGCAGCAATGTATGTCCTTATGTCACTACTTGGGACTACTGCAGCACAAAGCCAGAGTACAATGTGCTCAATTTGTCCTTCAGCTGCTTCATAAAGCAGCAAGAGCAGCCCCAGGAAGGCACAGCCACATCGCGAGATTCATGGAAGAGCTGGGAGAAGCTCCCAAGCTTTCCCTTGGGAATACGCTTGGAGGACAAAACCAGCAGCAGAAGAGTGGTCCTCTAAGGAGGCAGGTGGACTACAAAGCAGCCTCAAGCAATGAACCTGAGTTGCAACAATGGTGCACCATCACAAGTTGGTATGGCTTCATGACTGCAATGAAGGATCCATCCATGATCAACTTGGGTCTCTGGAAATCTCCAATATCAATGCAATTCTCTGGCTGCTGTAAATTGAGTACTGCTGATCCGAAGAGTGCAGTACATCGTTATGCAGAAACACCATTTATAAGCTCACAGTGCAATTACATAATGGCATTGCTATGAAAAGAGGCTCTCCGCAGGGCGCTCGGCGGGCACACTTGATAATCCCTTCATACATGCAATATAAGGATCTGAACTGCTGATATGCAGTGAAGCTTGAAACGTGAAAACAGCACACAGAAAGTTCAATATGCAATTAACCATAAAAGCAACACTGCCTCAGTTTTCAGGGGCATTTACAATATGATGCCTGAGCTGATTTAACAGTATGGAAAAGACAGCAACTGACAACGTCTCTCAGAGGGACAGAACAAGCACAAGTATATTTAAGTCACAGACATGCGACAGAAATGGTAAGTGGGAAATAAATGATCAAGAATGTCAAGGTTTTCAAAAATTGACTATAATTTAGAAGATATTTGGGGCAGTCAAGTTGTAATAGAGGTCTATTTTTCAGAATACACTGAGTAGCCTTCCTCTGACAGCAATGTCACTGTGTGGTATCTCAAATCGGGCACTCAGGAAGCATGATATCATCAATGGCAGTAGTTTTGGATGCCAGTCACCTGAAGGATGAGGTGCTCAGAGGCAATGGTCTCTGCTAATGCTCTCAGCTCCAGGTTCGCTGGACGCAGACTGCTCTTCTGCTCATTTCTGTGAGACCTGAGTGCGGACTGAGATTACCCAGATTCATCTTAAGTGGGGGCAGGTTGTATTAATTTTTAAGTAAGTCCTCCCAAGACTGTTCCATTTGTTTGTTAGCGAAAGAATGATGAACTGTGTGGGAAAGGACAGTTAAAACCTTGCCCTCCCCAAGTGTTTGATCATTTCTAAAGCTGTGGAAAAAATATGCATGCAGAATAGAGAAAATCAAAAAGCCCAGAGAGCCTCAGGGTGAGAGAAATTTGTGGAAAAGCTTCTGTCTTTGAGTCATGATAGAGAGACTGACAGCTTGAAACTTTATGAGATAATCCAGATTAATCCCTGTTCATCTTCTCTCTTCCTTTTCTTCCCTTCCTTCACATCTCTCAACCCGCCACCTCCTCTCTAGCATAGCTCAAGTCTCAAATTCATCCTTTACTTCAAATTCTCACACATGTGAGTTTATTTCACTCTTCTGAATGGAAGCAAACAAATTTTATTTTCATGGCTCACTCTCCCAATGCCTTCTGCATGGTCTGATACATTAATTCAGATTATCATTCTGTGCACTTTTTGCATTAATTCTCAACTGACTGACCCTCTTCATCTGTAATTATTACCATGAAGGTTTTGAATATCATTAAACTCTTCTCACCGACTGCATTAACTTTAAAAGGTAATTTGATTAATTCTGCAAGCCACTGGTAGATGGAGATTTAACGCCTCATGGAATTTCTGCATTATCAGTATTTTGCAGCAGCTAGATCTGAAAGATAAACGAAATCCTTGGAGACCAGATGAAAAAGGTTGGTTGTTTTTGTGAAAGATTTTAAGTAATTTCGTTAAGCTTTAAAAACAGTGTTCTAAATTGTTTTTCCCAGAATTACAAACAGATCATTCCTCTGCATTCCCCTGCAGTACTGATTTAATAACTTTTCATTTCTGTGAAACGCATATATTTCCAGAGCTCAGCCAAAGGTTCTTCACTTGGGAAAACACAATGACTGTGAGGCAGCAAAAGTTATCAACTGATAAATTGTAGAACAATATAGCCTGCCAAAATAGTCAACATGTAAAGACTTCACCTAACTTCAAAACTTCCTGGAGACCAAAGAGGCATTCTAATGCAGTTTTCAGTGACTGGTGTCATCTACAGCTGATGCCACCATGTTTAAAGAAAAGTGCTGAAGGACGGTAACGGTGTAAAAGACAATTCACAGTCTTACTGAGCAGCAATGTGTTGCATTAATGACCCAGTGTAAGGAATTGCAGATAAAAGTTCTCTAGTAGTGATTTCCAATGTCTCATCCTCAGGCATGTCTGATGGCTCTACTGGCAACCAGCTTTTTTCTGCGGGTATTACTTCAAGGGTAGCGGAGAGCAATATTCATTAAAATTTCATAAATGTTAATAAAGGCTCAAATTACAGATTAGAGTAGGGAATTAGGGCTACATGCTTCTTTGCATGGCATATATTGAAGGGCAGTGCAAACAGAAAAGCCCCAAGGAACAGGCATTAAAGGAGAGGCAGCATCTGTAGAAATCGTCCTTCTGACCCATGCCAGAGCACATCAGCTCCAAAGACAAACTGCTAACCCAGTGAGGCAGAGCTGCTGGAGAAAGGACAAGTTGAAAGGATGTCTGCTCCACAGGGAAGTGTAAATTTATCCCAATTTCCATTGTATACGAGAGAAAAACCCATTCACTACTGTGACAGATGCTAATGAGGAGACTTACAAACAGGGTGAGCTGGTGCCGGGAAGTGGCAGCGGCCACCGCAGCAGCAGAAGTGTCTGGTCAGCCCCCAGAAAAATAGGAGGACTTCCACAAGGACTGGAAAATGCTCCTTTGCCATGCTCCCATCCCTCTGCCATCACCCTTTCTTCCAGCAGGCTGGCACAGAGCAGACTGTTGAATGGCTGTAGATCTTTCTCAGGATGCAGCTGCTTACAGAGGCAACGTTTTTTTGACTCTAGACAATCCTTCAAAATTTGAGTTTGCTTTTTGAGGCTGTAGATCTTGCAGGCAGCTGTAACAAGCACATGGCTAGCAGCCTGGAAGACAACTCTCTGAGGAGCTTGCTGTTGTTGTATTTATGTCATATGAAGTCTCTGGCTACTAACTGCAATGGCCCCCAATGACCTTTTAAACTGAAACATCTAATTGATGCAAGTCAAGGAAACAATAACTTAAGCTACATCAATACAAGTAAACCAAACTGCTGGGGCATGGGCACACGCACTGCCCTGTTATTGTCCATCATTTTTCACTGTTAGCTCAATTTCTGGCATGGGTTTGGCATGACCATCTGTTTTTCTCCCATATGATGCTTAGGAATGACTTGGGCTTAGCATGCCAGGGCCAGTTCAAGTAGGCTGCTGGATGGGGTCTGGTAGATTAGCTATATGTTTGTGAGCCATGCCCAGCCAGTGGCCACATGGCCACAGAATGGTCCTTGGCACATTTTAGTTACCAAGAACAGATCCAATGATTGGAGGATGCGACAAAGGGAAAAGTTGATCACATTTGAAGGGACAAAATCAGAAAGATTTTCCCAGTCTATGCTTCATGATTTTGCAGTTTGGTATCCCGTATGAATTAATTTTTTTTCATTGGGCTGTCTCTGGAAGAACACCACTGCTTTCCTTCTTGCTGAAACTTGCTCCTCTGGCCTAGCAGAATTTGTGGGTTTGCCAGTAAATTGCAGTATCCTTAAAGGAATTCAAATCCTAGGAAAGAACTATTGAGCAGCTCTAAATACTACATCTGTAGTTGCATTTGAACTACGTGCTGAAGACCCCAACTAGGACTGCAGAGAAAACATGAGAAAAACAAAAGACCTGGAGAAACAAAGTAGTTTGTTTGAGGTCTAGTAATAAGGACATATTTGAGTGTTTCATGGCACAGGTAACAGAAAAGGCTCATGATACCGTCAAGTGCAGTGGTACTACTAAACACACAAGACATTGAGTTTTCAGAGGGTGGTAGCTGGGGGTTGGTCTCCTTCTTTCTCCGTATCAGGGTCCTGAGGACCCTTTTTCCCTGGAGTTTGGTTTCCTGGGCTCAGAGCCAGGTTAGAGAGGTTGTAGGTGTCCAGCCTCGAAGAGAGCTGCAGGAAGCCTTAGCACAAGTCCCTCTGCTTTGCTCAGGAGCCGCATTTAAGCTGAGGCTCCCACCCTTGGTCTCTGTCCCAGCTACGCTGCAAGAGAGGCTGCACCCCGTCTCACAGCTAGGCTGGGTACAGCACTGGGAATGCTCCTGGGCTGCCGAGACTGATGACAATGTGGTCCTGAAGGGCATGAAAAATGTGCATAGGGAATGCATTTTTGCTGTTTCTAGTAACCCAACAACTATGAAGAATTAAGTGAAATCATCGAGTGGGAGGTTTATAGCAAATAAAAGGAATGATTTTTCCCCCCCCCTACAAAATGAGTAATTGAACTGTGAATGCAACACTGCAGAATGCTATAAAAAATAAATATATGAATTAGAAAAGGGGCTATACAAATCAATTTATACTCAAATTCATACCCATATTCCAGGCAGGCAGATTATATGATCTTTGTAAGTCCCTTCCAACTTTACTCCTCTTCTCTTCTCTTCTCTTCTCTTCTCTTCTCTTCTCTTCTCTTCTCTTCTCTTCTCTTCTCTTCTCTTCTCTTCTCTTCTCTTCTCTTCTCTTCTCTTCTCTTCTCTTCTCTTCTCTTCTCTTCTCTTCTCTTCTCTTTTCCTCTACTCTATCCTAAGTTTTTTTTACTATTGTTTTTGGAGGGGGAAGTCAGGCCAAAAGCTGGTTCTTGTATTTATGTTGAACAATTATTCAGTAATAACAGGGATTCATGGACACAATTTATCATTTTAGCTTTTGGGGATAATAAGTATAATTTGTTCCTCTAAAACTAACACGTTTGCATATGATACTGTCTGCCGCTAAGGTTCGTCTAGGAAAAAGTGCTGTGGGAGCAAGTGCTGATCACCTGCCAGAGCACAAGGTAATGGGGCCGATTAAATGCTGGGATGCTTGCCCCGTGGGTTCTGCAATGTGAAGGTCCTGCGCTCCAGCAAATGGGACCCACACAAAAAGCTTTGGCAGTGGAAGGTCAATAGCGTTCAGAGCTTTCTGCGCGCTCGCCAGCTGTCCCCCAGAAACAGCTTCAACTGCACCCTTAGTTATGCACTGTGTATGTTCCAACTACTCTCATAGTTGCTGTCTCTACAAGTTGTAGACCTAATTAAATATCTGCTAATGAGCCATATTGTTACATCAATGCAGAGAAATTGATCTACAGAAATAAGTCAGGATTTCTCACCAGTCAGCCTGGCTTTGTTCTCAGCTCAGGAGAAGACAGTGTGCATTTGTTCTGCCCTAGTCTAAGAAAGAGCCCGCCTGCTTCAAAATGTGCTCAATAGTCACTTCAATGTATAATCATGTCAGTTGCCATAAAGCAGTTTATTAAAATGTATTATCATACTTTGTTTATTGTGTGTACCTCACTACCTAAGCTACATGGTGTTATTTCTGCTTCCTGACTGGACCAGTTTAAAGAGTGAAATAGATAATGGACAAATATTTCAGAGACAAAATTTTGGATAAATAATACTGCTTTGTTTGATAGAATATGTTTTTAATTACTATGTTTTAGGTCATTAATTTTCTGTGTCAGTGCAGTGAAATGGACCTAGGTCTTTCCCAGGCCTGCATTTCTATTATTCCGTAACACATTCCTGTAATCAATCAAGTCTTGGAAATAGCAACATGCAGACAGTTACAGACAAAAATATCTACAGCAAATTTCCACAAATAGAACATCGTTATCTTAATTAAACTTCAGTGTTGTTTAAAATTCCTAATTTTTTAAAATGTACACTGTGAGCTATGTAGCATTCCTGCTGGATATACAGTTTACAGAGAAACATGGTGCTCTTGAGTTCTCCTGAAAAACTCTGGATGATATTCGTAAGATCTGATTTATCAATAAATATATTCATGAGAGGAAACAATAAGCTCTTCTTTCCAGTGAAAATCAGTCTCTTTTTTTTTGCCAATTCAACTGCACATACGCATATATACTTTTTTTGCAAGCTTCAGCTGCAATGGCACTCAAATTACAGTGAAACAATGATTTCCCTTAAACACGGAAGGAAAGAAAATGTAAGAAGTTCAAAATGCTGGTTCCAATATCCCTTTCATAAGGGTTTGTTTTACGAGTGGGCTGGAGCGTTGACAGCGGGAGGACAGAGAAAAAAGGCAGCCTGCAGGAGATGCCGCAGCGGTGGCCATCCTGCCGTCACAGGGGTGGTGGGACCCATAGGGACATTGCAGAGCCCACCCTGCAGCTACTCCCCTCCCGCAGCATATGACCCTTCTCTTACATTCACCACTTCAGCTCTTTCCTTTCCAGCAAATCAGAACAGAGACTTTCCAATTCACCTGTTATTACTTTCTGCATTTCTACTGACTGGTTTACCTCAACACACATCACATAAATTAACCACACATCAATTTCCCCCCAGCCACCGTACAGCACAGGTTAGAAAAGGCGGTTTATAGTTCTCTCCACAGCCTTGGCATCAGCTGTCTGGCAATGAATCCTTCCCTTAAAACCTCTTTCAGTTTTATTATTATTATTTTTAATGTTGTACTCTGAGTTATGGGTGTTGCAATACCGTATTTGTACAACTTTAAAACATCTGAATGTGGAATTCACAACAGATGGCTTTTGTAATGGAAGATAAATGAGCAAGACCTGATTTTAATATGATGTGTTGAATATACGTAGGGGAAGGACTGGGCAATGGTAATATCACACAACCCATAACGTTTTTAATGTATTTTGCAACCACTTTGCAGACAACACCAAAATCCGAGCTACCATATACTTAAGGGATGCAAAACTGACACTAAAAATTCCTTTCAAAAATTTGTGTCCAGATGGGAGAGGAAAATAGACCAGGTTCCTGAGGTACGATACTCTCCCTAATTTCCCCTAAAGCAGAAGCGATCTCATCTAAAGTATCTAGGAGTTTTTAAGCGGGTTTGGATACAAAGGTGATGCCTGTAACTGCTGAGAGAGCCAGAAGCAGGAAAACGAGCAAAATGTTGGTAACAAAGTATTTATGCAGCAACTGCATTGTGCTGCCACACAAGCACAGGTCTTAATTAGCAAAACATCTTCATCCATGACCAACGTTTTAAAATCTGTGAGTTTATTTACGAATAAGTGAAACATTCAGAATATGCTGTTTGTTGAGATCTATTTTTCGTCCAGTTGGTTTTGAAAGCTCTTCTACTGTAAGAGGCAAGGAGATATTTGTTGCACTCTGCTACCAGAGTCGGTGAAAGTACGGTATATATACAAATAACTCCAGCATTAGGCATTCGGAAAACAAGAGCTTCAAGTCATCTTTGTAAGAGAGACCTTATCAAGGGAGTCACTGGGACTGACTAGACGCCAAAATATTTTTATCCCTGACCTAACTCATACACAAACCCTGTGGAAATACATGCAGCAAATTCCCTCAGGTAAGGATCTGGGTGCATGAAGGGATGCCTGGATTTAGACATCATCTAATGTAAAACATAAGTGGCTTCATTTACCTCTGCCAGGATGGCTGATTCTCTCTGTTCCACTTGAATGCTCATAAGCTTTTTCATCTTAACTACAGAGGGAGATTTTGATGGGCCACAAACTGCTCCAACAACCACTAAAAGCTCTTAATCTCTACCATAGCAAAGAATGCTATTAAGCTTAACCTGTCTTTTCTGAACATTAGATATATACACAAACTGGCAAAAATACAAGGAAAATGAAGAAAATACAAAGACCAGGGAGAAAGTTTGTTCCAAACATAACACAGATAGTGGAAAAAGAAGGAGTGAAGGTGATGGTGATGGAGAAGACACGGGATGGTAGACAAGTGCGTGGCACATGCTGTCACACCTATCTCTTCATATTTTTGTTGCTTTGAATGGTATCGTGCTTTACCAAATAGGGCACTTTCTTGCTTGAGAGCAAGATTTTTGCCCCAGAAATGTAAGAAAAGGATTGCCTTTGGTTTTGTTCTGCATCTTGTCATCTTCTGTTGTGGTTGCAAGTCGCGTATTGCTATTTTGTAATCCAACGGCTAAATCTAATAACTGTTGTCCCTTCATGCTTGCTTAGAAGGTGGATAGCAAAGGTACAGTTCCCTGATTCTAGATCTTTGGGCCTCAGAGGATAATGGCATTATCTAAAAATCTGTAGCTTTTCAAAGATAAATGCATTCCCCTTTGTCAGCATTTCGCCAGCTTTTTCAATGCACTGACACCAAACTTATTTTCCTTAACAAAGTCTTTGCCAGGATGGAAATTGGTATTCAGAAGTAAGAAAAGTACAACAGCTTGCTGAGTCTCCTGACAATAAAGTACAAAAATCGTATTTTTATTAGTCCTATCTTTATGACAGCATTTAAATACATGGGTGAATTCCCAGTATATAAGTAAGTATTTATTACTAACACAATAAAACATTTATAGCATTGACAAGTCATTCAAGAACCTAGAAAATATCTTAAGCTTCCATATGAGGGAGCTTGTAAATGAATGCATAAATAAACAAATCATGCCTTAATTTAAATGCATTCCTAATTTATATGTTCTGCAGCTTTTAAATCATTTTAAGACGTTAATTGAAAGCACAGAATATTTTAATAATTTAAAAAGGCTTCCTGATTAATTTATAGGATTTATCTCCCTTCATTTTTGCTGTAAACCTTGCACAGGTGAGCTGCTCCATGAGCTTATAGGCCAGGAAACAACATAGAGAACAGCTCTTTCCTCCAGTCAATAGATTCAGATTGCTCACACGGTTTCTTGGCTCGCAAACTTTGCCAAAGCTAAGGATGGAATGGATACCTGGGATCAGATATGGAACATGAGCAGCTTGCATTAGAGGTCATGTAATCTTTGTTATCCTGGTGTCTTTGCAAAAGGAGCAGAATTTTATATTTTCTTTGAAGATAACTCAATGGGAAAATAGCGGGGTTTTGCACTCTAGCTAAAACTTCCTACAGACGTCTAGTCAGTGGTTGTTGCCACTGAATATTTTTGCTGCGGCATCAAAATATTGTAAAAATATAGAGGCTGACATAGGTAGCAGTTTCAGGTATCTTAGATATTTCAGCACAAAGTCAGCTAAAGGAATTTATCCCAACACCTTCTGAAAGTGGGACCAAACTGGGAATTCCTTGGAGAGGCCTCCACTGAGGGCATTCTCAGTTGCCATTAAGGCAGCTGCAGCTGCAGAAACGAGGTAGTTGTCGGTGGTGTCCAGGACAATCTGTCTGGGGAAGGACCAAGAGAAAAAAGGATGGAAGTTATTGGGATATGTTCTTGTGCCCAGGCTGGTGGCACAGCACTGGGATGGCGGCAGGGAAGGTGAAAGCAGAGTTGCTCTTTACTGAAGCCCACCACAGCAGGAGACATTCAGTACAGCCAGTGGGAGGCAAGAGCAAGCAGTCTTCATGCAGTTTTGAAAGGGATTAGGCAGGGCCATTAATGGATGGGGAAGGGGAGTAGGCAGGGGATGCTGGAGGAGTGCAAGGCAGTGTTTGGAGAAAGTGGCCAGACTCGCACGCTCTCTCCAAGTCTTTTTGCCACCACAGGGTTAGGAGGATGGGGTGACATGGACCCTTTTTCTGCCTAGGACAGCATTTCTTACATTTATCTTTTCACACTTGAGATGCCAAAGTGAAATGCTACTGAGCAGAAAAAAATAAAATCACAGCCTCCCAAGAACTCCCAGTGTTAGAAACCACGGAAAACAGCCTGGATATTCAGCAATTCTATGTGGGAGAGCCATTCACTGAAGCTGACGAGTTGTGAGTGCAGAAAAACTGCATAGCTGGCCTTGGTGGGAAACTGCTCCCGCAGTAATCTCATCCCATGTGCCACGGGGTTACTGATACAGATGTCTCATTCAGTCATAAGGGACTATAAGCATCTTCATTACCAGAGAGAACACAGAAAAAACACTTTTCACTGCAAGAGAAGCCACACTGCAAAATGGCTTTCTACAGCCCTGAAAATCTACCTCGGGCTACTGCCAGGGCAAAGGACACCTCTGTCCCAGCTGTGTCCCTTCTGCTGTCTGTTCACACTCAAGCCCAGTGCAGAGGCACTAAACAAATCTTCAGGGATGCTCGATGCGGCTGGAGGGGAGCGCAGCCTGTCCGGCCTGCCTGCGGTTTCCTCACTGAACCAGGGAGAGGGAAAGGCACAGGAGCTGTGCTGAAACCACCCTGCTCCAGCCACTCAGCCCACAGCAGCTCGACAGCGCAGGCCAGGGATGCTGCTTCGGCCCTGGGACATGCCGTGCCCTGGACTCTGCCTGGGCTCTGCCTGGAGAGCTTCATTGCCAGTGGCTGGAAAGCGGGCAGGGAATGGCATGGTGGTACCCAGCTCACCTTCGCCAGGCACGGGCTAGTGGCAGCACCTGGCTGGCTCACTAATGGGTTTCCCCCTTGCTCATTAAATCTCCTCTTGCTCTGTGCAAGCTGTCCTCAAAAAATGGTGGAAAACCTCCTAGAAGAGGGTGTCAATACCACTCCTGAAGGGCGACGCCTTTTCTGTTGTCCACCGTGGCTTCAGCTGCCTTCTCAGCGTAGCGGAGACCAGCTCTGTCCACAGTGCAGTAAGGGTAGACTTTATCTTTTAATGTAAAAATAATATTAGCAGTATATATCTGCTGAGGAGAGTGCGCTGTCAACATTATAAATCATGCATGGGATCTTCACCGGGGATGGGGCTTAAATATTTCTTTATAGTCTGAATATTACCTATTCAGAAAGACTGACCGTAATCTGAATTTTCTTCCTGACTGATCTCCTAAACAGCTTCCACTAATATGCTAAAGCCGCCCAGATGGCACTCCAGCATTTTGAAAGCTTTTAAAAGCAACTTGCCCTGTTCCCAGGGGAAAGCACCACGAAGGATTGGTGCAGGGCTGAGGAAAGCCTCATGCCAGTTCAGGAGAGGTCAGCTCACTGATTTCCTGGCGGCAAAGGAACAGGTTTGTGTATTCAGCTGCTAATAGAAAAAGCTGGATGGATCCCTCCAGCAACCTCAAAGCCCACCCGCTTCAGCAAGCAGTGGGGCTGGAGGTCACTCATCTGCAGAGAGCAAAAATCTCCAGCTTAAAGGAGAAATTAATAGACGCCTGCTTGGATTGGTTTCTTGCTGCTTTAGATGCAGGACAGCTGGAGACAGGTGGTGGAGCTCGTTGCGGCGTGAGGCCGTTGCACCCAGGACCACGTTGTCCCTCTGCACAGGGAGGGGAGCCCCGGTCCACCCCCCTGCACCAGGAGCAGCCGGCCAGCTAATGCCGACAGGCGGTCTGCGGGGACATGCAATTACACTCCTCGAGACAAAGCTGAAGAAGTGATAACGAAAGAAGCTTGTGGCTTTTCAACTGCCTTTGAGGGATAAAAGCCAAGAACCATAATTTTTTTTTCTGCACAGAGTGCCTGTGTTCAGGAGAATAATGCCTCAATCTTTCCTTGCTTTCAGCTCCGAGCTAATTATCCCCTCTCCTCTCCTCTTTGCAAGGGTGCCTTTGCCGTGTATTTCATTAAAAAATGAATTGGGAGTAGTTTCTGCTGCATCGCCTGGGAGTTTATCACCATATCTCAGGGAATCCTACAGGAAGGGAAACTTCAGGGGAACTGAAATTGTCCTGAGATTTCTGCACCTGAGACTGATACCAAAATGCCACTGCTGAGGGATGACCCTCCTGTCCTGCAGACACGAAGGGCGACAGACCAAAGCACTCGTAACCAGAAGACACAACTAAAGTTAGCGAACACAGTTAGGAAATCGATTTGGCGCACACATCATCAACCTGTTACCCACAGCATGAAAGTGCAGAGTGTGCAGTCCTCCTTGGGGCAGGAGATTTGCTTCATCCAGGAGGTGTGAAGGCAGGATGGCTGCAAAATCTTTTCTGGGCAGCTCCAAGAGGGTATTGCACATGGACAGGACTGAACAGGACTGCAGAGCATGACAATAGACACATTTTTGGGGTGTTGATACCAGCAGTGCCCAGGGCTACGCTGGTGCTCTGCATTTTTCCCACTGGTAGGAGATCATCTTTTAACTTTAGCTGAGAATTAATCCTGATGAATCCTGTCTCCGATCCCAAGACAGAGTCACTGCAAAGACTCATCCTGGCCAAGACACGTCCTGAGCACCTCAGCACCAGCCAGAGTTAATTACTATTATTTGGCCCATTTCTCTCCATGGATTACAGGGAGTAGGTGATTTAGACAACTACATCCAGTTCAGCCCAAGCCAGGCAAGACAAATCTTTGCTTTGATTGGGATGTTTTAAAAAAATCTAACCTGATGGCAGTAAGGCATGTGATGAACTATATTATCTCACTGCTTTTTGTACCCCTCTGAATACGTTCCTCTGCTGTCTTGTCTTGTATTATACCTGGCTGCCTTTATGCTCTGTGTTTGTGCAGTACCCAGTCCTGCCGTGTGATTAGGGCTCCTCTGAACAACAGAAAAGCCAATAAATAATAACAGGCTGTGGCAGAAACACAGCGTTTTACCAGGGCAGAAATTACTGATCACCGGGAGCATCTTTTCAGGTATGCTACAAAGCTGAGCTCTCTGCAGGCGGTGGGTGAACCTACACTAAGTATAAACGTCCCTGTTGCTGACTTTTGCCCTCCCCAGAAGTACAGCATGATTAATTCTCTGCAGACAGCTCAGAGGCCTTAAAACCACCTTTCAAAAGCTCCGAGTGACAGGACAGCAAGAGGCATGTTCACCCTTGCTAGGTACAAAGGGGACAGATTTTGCTGTTGAAGCGCATCCGTGGTGTTCTCTTCGCCACTCCTGGTGGACGGCAGCAGGGGAGCAAAGCAGACTTCTGGAGAGTGCAGGGGGATTTTGATGCTTCTCTTTACAGCTTTAATTTCTGTCTGAGCACTTAGGAGTCCCAGGTCTGCCCAGAGCTCTTCTCGTGATTTAAGACACTGTAATATACTTGTCATCCTTTAGGCTTAAATGCATCTCTGAAGTTATGCAACTGATCTTTACATTTCTAAGTCAACTGGGAGCTAATATCTTACAAAGTATGCCATAGCTATTTGTATTAAAGAGAAATTATGTATGCTTTCAAGTCCACTTTTTGTTAGTGCAGAATTTATCAGTTGGCCATATCTGTATTATTCTTTTTTTTTTTTTACACAGATAAGCTTCATTTTTTACTACTCAGAATATACCACTCTTTTTTCTGTACTAACTCAGTAGAAGTTAGGAAGCTGGATGTTACCAGAAAGCTGAACATTATTTGAGCCTCGGAACAGCCCTGTGAAGTGCTTTATTCTTGGAAAAATGCTTTGATGTTGAAGTCTGTGGTCAGAGGTAAAGTCTGACCACAGGAAAATATAAAGTATAGAGTAAAATGAAACCCAAGAAAAAGTGAAAAACAGGGTTCTGGGAAGGGAAAATATCTTAAACTACGAGTGTAAGTTACAGGAATAAGTGAACAGATGGAAAAAAAATTCTACCAAAAGCCTTGAAAAGGACAATGTTTTCCTTCCATTTCCACCCTGCACAAATCAATTTATTGCAGCTGGGTTGTTCAAGTGTTAGATTTGCCCTGGAACATTTCTGACCCCGCTGGGCTGCCAATTTCCCCGTCTTTTTGTCACACTCCTGCAGCAAACATAGACAGAGATTCAAAAGGACTTTTCATATTGCAGAAATACCAGATAAACCTTAAAAAACAAGATTAAAGAATAACTGTAAGGCACGGGCTTCCTTCACCTAGCCCTTAACATCAACCACATAGTCCAACAATAAATACTATCACTATTTGAGAAGCATCACCTTGCCTGTTTTTTACTTTCCTGTGCTCCCTGCCAGCTCACTCTTTCTCAGCTCTTGCCTTTAGTGTTAAACCTCAATTTTTTGCCTCCCCATGGCAGCAAGTGCCCAGCAGGTTTGTGCTGTGGGGTATGACCCAGCTGGGTGGCTTAAATACTGCTGTAGTGCAGTGCCATAGTCATTGTTGGAGATAAAAAGCTACCTGTCTCTGAAGTTTGGCTTCAGCTGTTGGGATCCTTTGCCTACATAGAAAAGTTACCTGCAAAATTACAGAGTTTTCGTATTTCTCTGGGAAAGGCAGCCCAGGCTGTTTCCAGGCAGTAATGCTATGGCCAATGGAGTGGCTATAAGAAACAGCCAGAAAGTCTCTGCAAGGATCAAATGGTCCCCACAGCCTGAATACCATTTCATTACGGGCACTCAGCAAGATGGAAATCGAGAGGAAAGTTTCATCTAAGTCTCGTAATTCAGTGATGTGGAACTTAAGTGTGCCTACAAAATTGACTTTGTATCTTCGCCTTTGCAAGGTCCTTCTTCAATTTACCCGGTTCCCCTTATTTTCTTAACATTTTCCATTTGCTGCTATGTCCGTTTTTTCACCCTTTCATTTTCTTCCTGATTCATGTGTACCTCTCCTCACAGTCCCACAGGAACTTAGGTTTCTATTCACTTTGAAGAAATATACATTTCAGACTGGTTTTGATGGGATAAATTCTGGATTGATTGAGACCCATGGAAAACCTCATAAAAGCAAAAAGGTTTCTAAAAAAACAGAGGGAGTAGGTACCAGCTATGATCCTCTGCCTTGTGAGCACAGATTATACCCGCCAGGAGGAGACTAAACCTCTTGCACAGAGTTGCCTTCGCTCGTTAAATTGGATCTGAATTCAGGGCGATTCTTTGTATAGAAACTTAATATAACAAAGTCCCCACGAAGAAGTTGGTGAAGGACAAGGCTATTACATGGAAATTTGACAGCAGTATCTGATACAATGGATCAAAAATTGGTTTCTCCATAAACACGGTGCTGAACTTGAGGGAAAGTAACATTGTCTTTCCTGATTTACACCTCTCACAGAGAAATTGTTCTCTGTTGCACATTACAATCCTCTCAACCTCTTCTCTTTAGAGCAAAGGCAGTTTCCACAGAGAGAAGTGGCTCCTCGGGACAGATGAAATATGTTTTGAGTCTGTACAGTGTTAAGCATGTATGTCCTTGTGTCTGCTGTCTTTTGCAAGGCATTGCAGAGGAACTGGAGATACGTGAACACGGGTTTTGGACCCAGTTGTCAGGACCAGTTACCCTAAATGGTAGGCACTGCAGCACTTTACTGGTAGATGCCTCTGTCTTTTCTGGATCTGGTCCAAATCCTTCATTACAGTTGCTTCTTTCGGTATTGGAAAAATTTCCTCTAAGATTAAAATTTATCACTTGCAAAAGTTCAGCCTTTAAACAGTGGTGATGTGCATTACTCTAATGCTGTATGCTTTCTTCATGTTGCAAGAGTAATTGATGAGTGGCAGGCCTCCGAGTTTTGGCAACCGATCTGGACAATTTCAAAAATGTATTATGTTCATGGGCGAAAGGTGAGAGACGGAATTTTCTGTTATCAGTCCTGTAAAGAATACGCCTTTACTGTGCCAGAAATACCAAATTAAAAGCTTAAAATAAAAACAGACTTTAAAATAAGTATTAGGCCTGCCCACGGGTCAGTGCGGATGCTATTTCAAAGGCCTAGAAGACTTACCTCGTGCTGAGGAGCAGGGAGGTGGAGGCTTTAAACATGCCTTGAAAAGGGACAACCATGAGCAGCTCTTGGCCAGTGATAAGACCTGGCTGGTAGAGCACACCAGAAATCTGCCTTTTGTCTAGGGACTGCTTCACGGCAGCAGCCTGAGAGACCACTGTGGGTATCCCCTCCTTTGGGCTGCGGTGAGGCTCCCTTGGGTCAAATCAACTCTCATTTCACTGCTGCAAAGCAACGTGGCCTCAGCAGCGACTGTGGTTGGTGGCTCACTCCTGACCTCCTGATGATAAGAAATCTGGGACTAAGTCATCTATGCTACAAATTCTGGCAAATTCTTGAGCGTTTGGGTGTTTGGATTCACGGATGGCAGCATCTCTTATCACAGGAGAAAAATGGCCATGACAAGAGGGTCTGTGGGAAACCGTAGAAGCAGATGTGTGCATGAAGGTGTGATACAACTCTGCAGTCACTTCAGTCACACAGATTTTGTGTATATCTCCCATTTTGTATATGAGATGTGCACCAAACTGCTCAACGCTGCCAAGGCTGGAGCCATTCTGGACATGTTCCTGGCTCCAGGGAACCTGTGCATTAAAAACTCAGGTGTCAACAGACAGACTGATACAAAAAGATGAGACAGGACAAGGAGATTCACTCTTGGATCACGGTACTGATATTCTGCCTGAACTCCCCAAACTGCCTCTGAGTTTTATACGACTGTGGATCTACATGTAGCAAAGCTTATTATTTTAAGACACTCACAAAGCGAGAGAAAAGCAGCTTCTGCCAGACAGAGAAAGGGCAGTGGCCACAGAGAGCAAAGAGAGAGGACAAGGAACCAGCTTGAGGAGATGACGTGCATATGAAAGACTCCAGTGATCTGACAAAGCCGGACAAGTGGGATCTGGTAATCGTAGAGGACACCAGCCTAAGCTAAAAGGATGCATTAAGGAAATGGTGGGAGCAGATATTTATAAACTGTATTACGTCCAGATCTCTTATGTTAGCTCAGGTAGAAGGTAAAGGCAAAGGTAGAGAGTAGGTCAGGAAAAATTGGTTTTACTCACAGACGAAGCTTTGCCCGAACATAACTCAACTGGAAAATAGTAGGTTATTTGGAATAGAAACTAAAAACTGCTTTGCTGAGTGGCAAGGACTGGGGCCTTTCCAGAAACCAGCACTCCAAATATGCTGCTACACACTGCTACGTTTGCCAAAGATGCAAAATATTATAATGCAAAGATCAAAATAGTTTTCTTAATAAATGCTTGCTTTGCCTCTCCGATAGTTCTGAATTTGTCTGCAAGCCATTACAGTTTCCTTCTGCTATATGTGAACGCAATTTGGCTTGTAAAGTTGGTATGGCTAGACTGCTGGAAAGCATTTTTAAAGACTAAAGTTAGACTGATTAAAATCTCTGCTTACCTCCACTGAGGGTTTGTTGTTTGTTTGTTTATTTTGCCTATCACTCTGGCCAGCCAAACTGAGTCACATGGGGAATTGGAAACCGAAAATGAAATACTTTTTGGACCTCCTTCCCTCATATGAATTCCTAGATTACATCACACTACCGCCCACTTCATCTAAATCTTGTTGCCAGTAATGCTAAACACCAGATGTTTAGAGTTGACCTACAAGAATGCCTGATGTTAAATAGTGATGAGTGGATCTTTCTCCTGGGAAACTTTCATCCTGGCACTGAAAACAAGTTCTGCATCTTGAGGATTTACAGTTTCCCAAAAGTTTGTTGTTAGCCTTAACTTGTAATGCACTTCTATTCTAAGTTTCATCCATATAAACATACAGTCTGGTTTTGGATCCTACTAAACTCTTGGCTTCAACAATTTTTAATGGCATGGGAATGTCAATTCTCACTACTTACAATACAATAACATATTTCCTAGATCCTCTTTTGAATCCCCTTCTTTCAGGTTCATTGACTATGCCCTTCTACGTGCCATTTCAACTTATGGATATTATTCCTCTTTTATGCCTTTTTATTGTGACTCCTATTGTCAAATAAATAACCCTAATAATTTTTAGTACCCTCATGTGAGGTTTTCCTCCAATTGTCTTAGACAAGCAGATGTCCCAAAGGTTGTCAAGGACAACTTCTACTGGAGCCACTTACACTTGGGCCGTGCAGTGACCACCTGATGGTCTGGCAAGGTGTACCACCATCTCTTTCAGATGGTTTCTCCCCCCAAACCATAGACCACTTGCCAAACCTGCATCATACTAGAGTTCACTAGGAACGGGGGTAGATCCATCATTTTTGGACGAATTAATCAGAGTGCTAGCGTGCCACTTCATATACTGTGTCGAAAAATAATGTGATTCTTTGTAGGAAATCAAACCTCAGTAGTAGGTAGCTGGCTGTTTTTCTGTATGTTATACACTGTCAGTGACACCTGGCGTTGTGTTATCAAATACTATCAATAGGCAGTAATGGAAAAAGGGAGAAAAGATCTTTCCTCAAATGAAAGCCAGTGGGAGCTATTGGTAGCTTTTACGGGTTATCTGTTGTTTTCAGTTTGTTTGTTGGGCATTTAAAAATTTTAAATGAGAGAAAGACATTTCTGGAAAGATTTTTACCATTTTAATCATTTTTATTCCCAACACCAATAATGACACGCTGCACTGATTCTTTTAAGAACAGGGAAGGGCAGGAAAAAGAGGAATGAGGACAGTGTGTCCAGATACCAGATAAAATTTCAGCTTAACAAGCAATACCCTGGTTTAAATTTTTGTAAGACTGGTAATAATACTCTAAACAATCTATTGCTGAATCCAGCATCGAATCTTTTCACTTGGCAATAACCACTACAAAACCTGTCAAGAATGGTTGAATACCATAACCACAACTTGGGGATAAAGAGCTTCAAATACATGCTTTCCACTGGCAAATTTCTACATAAATACAAAATAACTTTCTTAGAATAACTTTACTCGTACCTGTTCCTTCATCCAGCCTTTACACAACATGCATTTTGTAGAGAATAAACAGTAGTTTCTTCTTTAATAGCTATATAACACATGGAATTTTAGTGCTGGGGTGAAGGAGGATTAGTTGCTTTAATAAAAAGTTCAGGATTTCTGAATTCTTTCAGAATAAATCATTTGAAATGTCTGCCTCAAATGTTATTTCTTCAAGCCTTGTACTATTCTTTGCATTTTCTGCTACCTCTCATGGTCCAGTTGCTCTTGAATTTTACAAATTCATCTGTATTTTTCATTTTGCGGACTCTTTGTTTTCCTGCGACATCTTAATTACTCTGCTGGTCTAAACCAGGATTACCGAGAAGCCTGGGAAGGAACAGGCTTTAGAGGAATCTGAGCGCTTACTACTTGTCAAAATACTCTGTAATCCCTGGTAGGATTACTCTCTGCAGTGTTTCCTTGCTGCTAAATGACAAACAAATAAAATTTGCTACTTCAATACAGCATGGAAACTTCATTCACTTTTAATAGCTCTGAGAGAATAGTTGATGAAGATACCAGAAGGTTAAACAAACTAAGGAAGTAGCTTTTTGAAGAACAAAGGTTGGGGTAAGACAGCTTTGTGGTGAGCTTAATCCTGAACCCATAAGAGTTTCTAGCGGGATGACTGCAACAGGACTAACAGTGACACGTCTGTTTCACGCAGATTTTTTTCAGATCTTAGAATCATAGAATGGTTTAGAGTTGGAAAGGACCTTGAAGATCATCGCGTTCCAACCCCCCTGCCATAGGCAGGGACACCTCCCACTACACCAGGTTGCCCAAGGCCGTGTCCAGCCTGGCCTTGAACACCTCCAGGGATGGGGCCTCAACAACCTCTCTGGGCAACCTGTGCCAGTGCCTTACCACCCTCACAGTGAAAACTTTCTTCCCAATGTTTAATCTGAACCTGCCTTCTTCCAGTTTGAAGCCATCCCCCCTCATCCTATCACTACATGCCCTAGGAAAAAGTCCTTCCCCAGCTCTCCTGTAGGCCCCTTTTAGGTACTGGAAGGCCACAATAAGGTCTCCTGGGAGCCTTCTCCAGGCTGAACAGCCCCAACTCTTTCAGCCTCTCCTCATAGGAGAGGAGCTCCAGCCCTCGGATCATCCTCATGGCTCTCCTCTGGACACGCTCCAGCAGCTCCATGTCCTTCTTATGTTGGGGACTCCAGAGCTAGATGCAGTACTCCAGGTGGGGTCTCAGGAGAGTGGAGTAGAGGGGCAGAATCACCTCCTTTGACCTGCTGGCCACACTTCTTCTGATGCAGCCCAGGATATGGTTGGCCTTCTGGGCTGCGATCGCACATTGCTGGCTCATGTTGAGCTTCTCGTCAGTCAGCACCCCCAGGTCCTTCTCCTTAGAGCTGCTCTCCAGCCCTTCCCCGCCGAGCCTGTATTTGTGCTTGGGATTGCCCCGACCCAGATGTAAGACCTTGCACTTGGCCTTGTTGAACTGCATGAGGTTGGTTTGGGCCCACCTCTCCAGCCTGTCCAGGTCCCTCTGGATGGTATCCCTCCCCTCCAGCGTGTCTACCTCGCCAAACAGCTTGGTATCATCAGCAAACTTGCTGAGGGTCCACTCGACCCCACTGTGCATGCCGCTGACAAAGATGTTGAACAGTACAGATTCCAGTACCGACCTGACGATCTTGAAGCAGAAATATGTCTTTGAGGTGGTCAGAATAAACTTTCCAACTTCTGCATGCCAGGAATCACACCAGCTCAATGTCAGAAGAAAAGTCCGGAAAGGCAGAGAACATTTATAATAGCTTAAGAAATCTAAAAAAGACAGTCTGGGATGGATGTTTTGGTGTAAATTTTCAGTGTGGCAAACAGTCACTGAGTTTGGGAAGACTGGAGGGTGAAATCATGGATTCATAGTTATCAGTGGGGGTTTTGCCATTTGACCACAGTCGAGCCAGGGTTTCAGAAAAAAAAGCTGAGTCCTGACATACAAAGAGGTACCAGTGTGAAGGTGCCGTACTAAGCTGCGGCGTTATGTCGCCCTGCATCAACACCTGCATGACACTTGTGACCAGGTGTGCTGACTTTCTGGCAACCAAACTCTGGACAGAGGGGCACACCAAGATTTGATTTACATCCCAAAATGCTTGAATTTTTTTTCAAACAAACACTGTCATGAAGCCCTGATGACTTCCCTGTTTTTCTCATAGCTTGTAACAGTGATGGATATAATACATAGATCCAAATACTCACACTTTTGCAATGATACTCAGAATACCTTCCTGGCTACTTTTATCTCCCAGAATGTTATAAATGCATTTTCAAAGGCATCTTTTAGCTGTTTTGATTTAGGGACTTTCTACTGTTAGCAATTTTGGGCTGAGTTTGTATACGTTCCTGGATCATTTTACTGTTGGTCAATGCAAAGAACACTGTCAGAAGGCATGCTGTACCTATTCTCCTGGTTCAGGTATTTTTCTGGTGGGGTCTCACACAGACGTCTTCCCAGAGCACTTTGTTATCTGCATCTGTATGTGTAACTTGCCTTTCCTGTGTTAACACCTTCACAATGTTTTCCTTTATAAATTCTTTTTACAAAAGAATTAGATAATTTCTTCCCACATTTTTTTTTCCCAGGAATGCTCTCCTCAGTCTTCAAGTGCTTGATGTCCTGCTCATGCTTCATGGCAGTCACTTCCAGACCCTTTGATCATTTTCCAGGACCTGCTCCACACTGCTGTGCTATTCAATTTGTTTCACGACAGCACACGCCAGACAATATTGGCACAGTACATTTTGGGATAACACCTAGTTCTTACAGTTTTTCCTGCCTGTATTTTTTACCCATGCATAAACAAAAATGGTGCAGCTTCTGGCTCTGTTTAAGACTCAGATAAAGGAGTATGGACTACACAGCATACTGAATACAGACTCCAAGTGCACACTTGTGACATACTCAGTTTTTACGCTTTATATGGTTGCACTAATGCAAGCCACAGATTTTTCCTTGCTGAGTTTGGATTATCTCCATTTCCCTCTTACTAAGCTTGAGCCAACCTCTCCTACTACAGAGGGGTGAAGCAAAATGCATGAACTGTAGCCTCAGTATATCATTTTGCATTGAAAAAAACAACCAACCAACCATTCTTTCTTCCCATCAGCTTCTAAACCATAAAACTCCACAGCACTAGTGAAGGATAACCTCTTGAAATTCCTCGAATAATTCACATCAGGCCTCTTAAATTTGGATCCAAAGCATCCAAATCTTTAGAACACCCAGCAGTGCCTATGAACTTCTCTGACTACTCCTGGTCTGGGTCAGGCTTCCTCCTAATCCCTCTGATAGCCATAATCTGCTGGGAGAAAATAATTCATTCCAGCAACCTACCCATACTCAGAAGCATTTTCAGTTCCTAAACCAAGAGACTGATGGAGGGAAACTATTTCTGCTACAAATTCTGATTCACTGTCAGTGAACAGAGGTAAGGCTGAGGTGCCTTCTGTGTCTCAGTCTTCAACAATAAATTCTCCCAGGTCGCTGTGTAGTGAAAGGGTTCAAGAAGGAGAGCTGCTACCAGCAGCGGGTGAGGGTTGAAAGCAGGATTATTTCAGAAAACTTGGGACCTTACGGGCTGCCCCCAAGGAAGGTCACAGCTGGCTAATGCCCTCGCAAGGCTGCTATCCATAATCTTTGGAAGTCTGCAGAGATCAGCAGAGGTTCCCAACAACTGGGGAAACACAGATTGCACACATTTTCAAAGAAGGGAAAGGACATTGTGGGGAACTGCAGGCCAGTCAGCTCCCCCTTGGAAAATCACGAAGTGAGTCCTCTGGGAATGCATTTGTGTGCACATGAAGAAAAAGTGGTGACTTGGAAGAACCAGCATGGATTTATCCAGGGTAAATCATGCCTCACCAACCTGATGGCTATCTGTGATAAAATAACTGGGCTTGTGGACAAGGGTAGAGAAAGGAATGCCGTCTACCTTGACTTCAGCAAAGCTTTCAACACCATCTCCCACAATATTCTTGTATACAATTAGATACAAGATGGATGGTCAGCTATATAGGAAACTAAATGGTTGGGTGGTGGGGCTTAGAGTGTGGTAGTTAATAGGTTGCACTCTACCTGGACACCTGTGACAAGTGGGGTACCACAGGGGTCTATCCTGGAACATAACCTGTTTAACATTTTTGCCAATGACCTGAAGGAGGCAACAGAGTGCCCTTTGGTCAGGCTTGCACCAGACACCAAACTAGGGGACCAGCTGATATGGTCGAAAGGAGGACTGCCATTCAGAGGGACTCAAACAGGCTGGAGAAATGGGCTGAGATGAATCCTATAAAATTCAGCACGGACACATGCAAAGTCCTGTACCCAGGAAGAAAACCTTGCAGTGATACAAGTTGAGGACTGACTGGCTGGGGAGCAGCTCTGTGGGGAAGGCGCTGGGGTCCCAGCAGAGAGCAAACTGCACATGAGCCAGTGGCAGCAGAGAAGGCCAACAGCATCCTGGTCTGAATTAAGAGAAGCACAGCCAATAAAACAAGTGATTATCTCCCTCTGCTCAGCACTTACCAGACCACATCTGGAATACCATGTCCGGTTTGAGGATTCCCAAAACAAGAACGGCATAGACAAACTGGAGTTCAGCAGGGGCCGCCACTGGAGCAAGTGGTCTGTGAGGAGAAGCTGAAGACCTGGGGCTTGTTCAGCCTGGAGAAGAGATAGCATTGCAGGACCCGACAGTACCTGTGAGGAGGTCATTGAGGAGACAGAGCCACTCTGCACAGTGGTGCATGGCAGGAGGACAACAGACAACAGGCATAAGCTGAAACATGAGAGGTTCAGACTGCGTATAAAGAGAAACTTTTTCCCCATCAGGTTGTCAAGCAGTGGGGCAGGCTGCCCAGGGAGATCGCAGTCTGCGGGAGGCTTTCAAGACCTGACTGGATAAAGCTCTGCGCAACCTCATCTGACCCCATAGCTGAGCCTGCTTGGAGCGGGAGGTTGGACAAAACACCTCCTGAGGTCCCTTCCAGCCTGAACGATCCTATGACCCATTCGCTTGGATGGATGAATTGCTATTGAAGGTAGTATCTTTGCATCTGAACATATGAATTACGGGATTAGAAAGATTCAAACACGGGTAGTTTGGATGTAGGAGGAAGGTGGCAGCAAGAGGAAGCGTGTTAGGGCCCACTTTGCCAGGACTGCTGAGTCCTTCACACGTGGAAACACAGGACACTTTGCATCAGAGCTACAGCCAGAAAAGTGAATGAAAAGTTTACACCAGCTAGTTTGTTTGTCCCCAGCCTTTCCTTCTCAGTGTAGGAATAAGCCCTGACAAGGTTACCCAGCATTCACTGAATCTGTGAATTGGCTTAGATGGTTGCCAGTGTGGATCTAAGAATATCTGTTCTAAGGTTTTTTTTAGCACTCCAAATACTACAAACACTCAGTCCAATTGCTTTCCAAAGGGATTATTTTTCTCCACTGAAAAGCAGCCAGCTCCACAAAGCTGCTTGAACTCAGTTATGGCCTGAGCCAAGTTGATTTTTAACATTAAGTAATGTTTCTAAATTACTTTGGGGTCCACGGATGACGGTTCTTATGAATTTGCAAAGAAGAGTTTAACTTTGCAAAGACCCAAGACACACAAGCAGTTCTTACTCAGCGACATCTCCCCGGCCAGGGATTTTTTGTGCAAATGTGAACTATCAGATTACCAGCCTGCCAACACCAAACATTTCAAAACACATGTAAGTCCCATGAAAAATAATAACACCAACTTGAAAATGATGAGATTTGAATATATTAACTTTCTATTGATAATTGCACTTTTTAGGTCCACTTTTTAAGCATCACCTTGAAAATAAAAATGACAAAATCTTCATTTTCTAAAAAATGGAAGTTGGTTTTGTGATGGCCTGTTCTTCCAAGAAAAGGAGCCTAAGGACAAATATAACAACTACTTGAGTGTTGGTAACACAGCCAGTGTTTTGCTCAGGATAAAGGCCTGTTTTCCTGTGGAGAGTAAGGAAAGGCCTTTGGGAGATGGGCTGATCTCTCCAGATCCAAGTTAGGCTCCACAATACTTGAAACCATTCCTGAGATGCAGATATCCTCGACTTGTTCTCAGGATTGTCCAGTGATGTAGATGCTACAATCTTCCTCAGCAGACTCTACCAGAGCTTCAGGATTTTAAAATGAACACTAATTCTCCATGCCTTTCCATTTAAACGTATTGCTTCTTATCTGGCTTGGGGGACACAGAGTCTCATTCCCAGGAAAGGCAGCAGAAAAGGGGACAGGAGAGTTCTGGTGTGAAGCTACACATGGCTTCCACCAGCCATCTCTTCGCTGGACTAAACACTAGTTTTCTCTCAAGCTTTCCTATTATGCCACATTTTCTAAATCTCTAATTATTGTTATTGTTTGCCTATGTTATTGTGCAGTGTAATCTGCTTGTTTCTGGAAGTCCTGTGCTCAAATCTGGACTGATTACTCCAGCTAAGTTTTCACTAGTTCTCAATGCAACATTTCTTTCATTATTTATTTAATGTCTAATATATATAATGGCTCTGCATCCCACAATGGTGGTTGGTTTTTTGTGGAGAATGATGACACTGCTGACTCGTCTTCTGCTTGATCACCACTGCATCTCTTATATCATCGTCTGCCACCCAGAGGACTCTGCAGCCGCATTTTTGGAGTATTTGTGCAACAAAGTCGCAGTTAAGGCAGAATCCTACCTATGTTCTGTGCTTTGCAAGAGCTGCTGCCACTGCGTACAGCAATGCTATTGAGCTTGAATGATATGCAGACTCATCACCGTGGTTGTGCAAGTGGAGTAGTGAGGAACACGCAAGTGCAGCTGATGAGCAGGTAGATCATGTACTGACAAGCTGGATGTGTGCAACTTATGAAAAGGCTGGCAGAGTTTTACACAGACACATATAGCACGGTATGGAGGGATATGCACATTGGGGAATGTTCAAACATGAAGACAAACTGGACGAGCCAAACAGATATTGTGACTACTGGTAGGAGACTGTATGCATTACATATGGATAACACAGTTACCCAGGTAAAAAGTGCATGAGAGAAATGTATGACATACACGGAACTCATTAGATGTACAGCCACAGCTGTGGCTGGGGTTGGTTTTGTTTCAGACTGCTGAACATTTGGGCTCAGCATGTTCTGGTCAGTCTCCTGTACAGTCAAGCTCAACACTTGCCACGCCGTCTGGTTACCGAATGCCAAGTGGCGGGTTAAGTGCCAAATCAGTTTTTGTCTGAGCAGACAGGCCCCATACCTGGAAGAACTGAATGAGAAAGAGGATCTGGAAGAGGCACCTGTGTCTGGAGGGTGAGCAACAGGCTGTGCAGCACTTGCTGCACAGGTAATGGTGAGTGCTAGAGCCACTGGTCAAAAGGAGAGGGAGGCTGGGAAAAAAGTAAACAAAACTTGCTGAATTGCATGCTACATTTTTCATTTTTTTTCCCAATCTGTAAGATAATTTTGAATTTTAACCCTGTCCTCCAGGTCCTTTTAGTCTTTGTCACTTGTAGATTTAATAAGCACCCTCCTCAGTTTCCCATTCATATCATTGATGTTCATATGTTCAACATCTTTGTCAGTGTCATGGACAGTGGGGTTGAGTGCACCCTCAGCAAGTTTGCCGATGATACTAAGCTCTTTGGCGAGGTAGACATGCTGGAGGGGAGGGATACCATCCAGAGGGACCTGGACAGGCTGGAGAGGTGGGCCCAAACCAACCTCATGCAGTTCAACAAGGCCAAGTGCAAGGTTCTACATCTGGGTCGGGGCAATCCCAAGCACAAATACAGGCTCGGCGGGGAAGGGCTCTAAGGAGAAGGACCTGGGGGTGCTGACTGACGAGAAGCTCAACATGAGCCAGCAATGTGCAATCGCAGCCCAGATCGCTTCTGAGATCTCTGTGCGAGATGGCACTGAAAGACTTACGTGACATCCCTTGCTCTCCCTCTGTCCACAAAGTCTCCTGCCTTTGTCCTAGGAGGGAATTATTTTGTTTTGACATGATTTGTTCTAGACAAATTGATGTTGGCTTTTTCCTGACACTGTATTACCCCTCCGTAATCCATTCCAAACACATGAAAGAACTTTATAAATACAGAAATGAATTAACCAAATATTTCCTACCTAATCTTTAATGCAGTCTACTCACAGTTCATAAAAATATTTACGCAGAGACACATTATTGTGTTTTTCTGATCCTTTCCACGTAAATGCTTAACACAGCTGCTCCCTGCACAAATTAAATAAGATAATTCCCTGCAAATGAAGTAAAAAGCTGAGACTTAATTTGTGAGGCCAGTCACTCACAGAAAATCCCAGAGCAGTCTTTTCCAAAGGCTGAGGAGGCTTTGGCTCCAAAAATTACAACTCTGATTTTGCCCCCGAACTCCTTTGAACATTTATTCAAGTGCTGAAAAAAAAATTTAAATAATAATATCAAGTACTGCATTACGCAGCAGGGTCTGTAAATCTTTTTGGTGAACTTTTAGTTTCATGAGTCTATTTGGAAAGTACTTAATTAATCCATTAATTTATTTAGAAAGCATTAAAAAGGGTCATAGGTAGTTTATAGGCATGTAATAAAGACATAAATAAGTGTTAAAGTGTATTTATCAAATCAATCTAATCTCCAAAGAGAGGGCTTAATTAGCATTTCCACAAAGTCTCCTGCCCTCTTTGCCATCACATTGTAAATGTTACGCTTTTTAGCACGGCTAGGATAAGATGTGGTGCTCTTTCTTGAGCATTTGTACTACAGCAGTAATTCATAGTTTGGATGCCAGGATGCTGGGACTTTGATTAATATAACAACATATTTTATGGTATCCCTGGCAGAAGCTAGGAGAGATGACAATTTACACTGAAAAGTGAAGTCAGAATTCTTATTCAGAGCAGAAGTTTTCAAGATAAATGATACACTACCCTACAGGCTTCTCGCAATGGTTATTGACTGTATTTTATTAGGGAGTGGCGTAACTTGACCTTAAGAAATACTGCAAACATTCGAGGTGCAATTTATTAGGTGGTTTACGTATCAAAGGAAAAAATCTCATGCCAGCACTCAGTCATTAAAATAGTGCTCAGAAACCACATCCAGACATACACTGTCCCCAGGATGCTCCTTGTGGGGGACTGGGAGAAGACGTGCCCCAAGAGCTGAGGAGGTTTAACCTGATGTCCCTAGGGATGCTGCAGGAGCGGGAGGATCTGTCCTCCAGCCCTCCACATAACCACCACGAGCCCGGAGGAAAGGGAAGGGAAAGTCTCCCAATAGACTTCTGCCACAAACAGGGCCTTTCAAACCAAAATAATATCAGGCCTGTCTCCAACCTTCAAACCATTATTTCTTAAACACAGGAAGTATTTTTGTCTCACATAATAACACAAATGATAAAGATGTAGTCTTTTCAGCAAAAGCAACTAAACAGCATTATGTCACTGCCAAAGAGCTGGGGAGTCAATGAAAACCAACATGGAGTATTATAAATTATTGTTTATTGCTAGACAAATAAACGACTGTGTTTGAAAACGGACCTACTTGTATGGTTAAAGTTTAAAACAGTGTTTATGGCAGCAATTTAAGCTCTTAAAATATACGCTTTAAAAATAAAAATACCCACTTTAATGTCCCTCAGCTGCATTTCTGCAGAATAGTCTTAAATCATTTCCAATTACTTAATGCAGCCTGTAATTCATCAGCCCAAATAAGTCAGGCTTGTCAACCACAGACCCAGATATATGTAATTGTTAAATTACGTAAACTTCATGTGTATCATGAATTCTTCATATATCAAATCGCTGCCTTTAAAATTAATAAGTGGTTTCCTATATGCAAAGAGCATACTGATTCCACACATCTCATTTTTTTTCTTAGAAGTCTAACATATTTTTGCAGAGTCTGGGAATGTGAGTGATCAAAACAGGGCTTGGAGTAAATGTTGTAAATTAGGAGTGAAGAAAGAAAAAAAACGGATGAACCTGTTGTGACACATCAAGCTGCACATGAAAAGCTCAGCCATGTATGCAGTGAACATCCAGAACTCCCAGTAAAGTCAGAAGTGGTGATAAATCTGAGTCATCCCTTTGACCGGTGCAGGTAGCCTCTGCCTACACAGACCCACTGGAACATTATACTCCTCCTAGGATTTTGGTAACATAAATATTGCTATTTAGAACTTGAACAGTATTTTCATGTTTGCATTTCTTTACAAGCATGACTTAATTAATCCACCCACCTGACCAGATAAGCATTATTAGCCTTGTTAATCCAGACACAACTATCAGCAATAGTCCATTAACATTATACAAGAGGTGAGAGGCAGAACTGGAAGATCTCATTGGGATCCAGATGATCCAGAGTGCTCTCAAGAACATGTGAGGGTGTCAGACTGCCACAGGGCAACTCTGGAGACTCACATATCAGGGGTGAGGGTGACTCTGCTGTCAATGAGACATAGCTATATGATGCCAAAGCACCACTCATTTGATGCTTGCTTTCAGATTGGGCGTGAGGTGGGCATGAGAGTGGGAGCCAGGTGTGTGTCTCCTGTAAGAAATGTGATAATCTCTATGTGGATCACCCCTCTGTCAACGGCAGTGTCGCTGTATGTTGCCTGCATTACAGAAAGGATTTCTAAATGTGCCATAAGAAGTCACTATGAAATTCCGCCTACAGGAGAACTAGTTTGCCCTTTTTAATGTTGATCAGTGTCTTAAAAAGACACCGTTTGCTAATATCTTGGGAACAGACAGGGTATATTTTTGGTGGAAAACCCTAAGGAGCATTGTGGTCAATAACACTGTTACTTACTTATTTACAGATATATGCTACCAACAGGGACCTCTGCCTTTGTCCCACAGGTCTACATATTAAAAGGAAAATTCAGCCCTTTTCTTTGCAGATATATAAAATAATTTGGGGAAGGGGGACATAAAAAATAGCAATCTCCTCTGTGAAGGAAGACAGAAGTTGGCCTGTGCCTCTGTTCAGCAGAGTTCTCCATCTAGCCTAGCAGAAGAGTTGAAGAGGAACAGGAATATACAATCACAGGATAATTTAGGTTGAGTTGGACCTCTGGAGGTCATCTGGTCCAATCACCTACTCAAAGCAAGAACACTTGGAAGCTTAATTAAACTGTTCAGGGCCTTGAACAGCCAAATCTTACACATCTCCACGAACAGAGACTCCATAACTTTTCTGGGCCCCTGATCCAATGTCTGACCACTCTGACTGTCAAGAATGATTTCCTTACGTCTTCTTGGATTCCCTCTTGCTCTGCATTGTGTCCACTGCTGTTCATCCTTTTTCTGTATGCCTCACAAAACCCTAGCCCTCTCTACAGCCTCCTGAAGGTAGCTGAAGACAGGAATTAACAACCCCTCTTAGTATTTTCTTCTCCAGGCTGAACAAACACAGCTCCCTAAGTCTCTCCTCATATGTCACACACTCCAGCTCCTTAACCACCTTGCCGGTCCTTCACTGGACTTACTCCAGTTTGTCAACTCCAGTGTATCTCTCTTGCACTGGGGAGCTCCACGTTGAATACAGGGTAACAAATGAGGTTTCATCAGTGCTGAATATAGAGTGATAATTGGGTCCTTTTGCTTATATTAACGCAGCCCAGGGCCGATGTCACCTTCATCACCACAAGGGCAACCCAATGATTCATGAGCAGGAGATGGCAGACCACTAGTAGGGCTGGGCTACAGCTGAACCTGTGTTTCACGGACAAGCTCTCCTGTGGTTACTGCCAGCGTGGCAGCATGGAACTGACTCTCCCAAATTTGACGAACACGGTTCACCAGACTAGCTGCCATTGCTTGATATGACCTCTACAATTTGGGAACATGGAGGGTACCACATGGACTGAAGCCTTTGCAGAACAGCTGTGTTGTAATGTGGCTCCATCCTTCTCCATGCACCTGCACAGTTCAGGTGCTCAGCTGGAGCAGTAGCAAGGACTTTGTACGCAGGAGAGCGCTGCTCTTGTCCCTGCTCACACAGACCAGACTCCACTCTTTTAGACCAAGAACCTGCCTGCCTTGCACAAAGCAACCACCAAAGTTGTTCAAAGTGCTGGGAAACTCAGGTCAAAGACAGCTTTATAAGATCTACAAGGACACATGCCCATAAATTTCTCCCTACGACATATGAGTGACTAAACAAGATACGAAGCTCCATTTCACCATTTTCTCCATATTTTCTTCTCTTTTCCTGCTGCAAATAATGATTCATACAGGCTTTTTTCCAGGTTTCATGCTATAATGTTTGAATACCAGATTTCATTCTTAAAGAGAACAAATTTCCATTTGGTATTATGAAATACAATAGAATAAATAATTTCTGTTGTAATAATGAGTTCTTACTAAAGTTTCCTTTGTGCATAAAAAGTATTACAGAATTTTAGGAAACACTTAATTTGATTAACAGTCTTCTACATTAATCCTTTGCTCAGTCACTCTTGAGAGCTGCATTAATTTAACAGAAGCTTTGCCAGGCTGCCTGCATGGACATGGATCAATATCCCAAAATGCAACTATGCATAAGCTTTGATTTGTGACTTTATGATCAAGTAAGAAAGTCCATCCAATATGAATACTAATTGAAATACCCAAACCATTATGCCCACTTTTCTAGATTACAATATTTAAAACCGAGCTATCAACAGAGGCTGCAACCTCATGTTACACTTCTGATATTGCTTCTGGCTACGAATATGTTCAAAAGTATTTTAAGATTTGGATACTTTCCCAAGTTTTAGGCAACACAGATCCACTCAGTCCTATAGGCCATTCTGGATTTTCTAGCATACACAACAACATTACACAGCCATACCACTTTGCAAAAAAAAAAAAGCATTTCCATAAAGCCAGCACTACTCTTCACATGGATGGGGAAAGAAATGGGGATATGATCCTGCCTCCTCCAAGATCCCTGCTGAACACTTCCCCAAGAAGTAGGGGCAGAGCTACAACTACATAAGGACAAATCAAATAACCTTTTGTGTTTCTCAGTGAATCAAGGAGCTGCTGGGCAGTCAAACAGTGATTTTCCTTCCTCAAAATCCAACCTCTTCAGCATAAACAAACACAAATGAACATTCACATAGCCAAACTGACATTACTGGCACTGCAGGGTCTGTAATTGCTAAATTTAACCCTGCAAACCCATCATAAGGAGTTCAAACCAACACCACTAGGTTAAGCACGTAGTTGGGAAAGAAAAAATAGATGGTGGCTACAAAAACGAAAATGAAGGAAGAAATTAAAGACGACCTGATGTTTGCAGAAGAGCATTTAGCTCCTTTACTGAAAAAGGCCTTGGGGAATATTTGCAAAACAAAGATTAGCGCTACTGCCACTGTGCTTGGGATTCCATTATTCAAGGTGACCTCTCTATAACTAACACCTATTTAATATTAAACTGTGTTTCTTTGATGTGGTTAATGGCTGATATAGGGGCAGTTATTACTATTGAAATTTTCTGCTAGGGGTTGAAAGCCTGGAAGGGGAGAGAATAGGCTGCAGGAGCATGGAAATGTTGTGTTTGAATTCAAGTCTCGGAGACTTCTGCTGAAGGGTTTTTCCATTTTCTGCTACTCTATGGCACAGATGGGAATTTAAGACGAAGCATAGTGGAGATTTTAACATATTACCTCAAAATGCAAATATTAAAATTAACTAGTTTGTTGAAAACTTGCTTTCACACTACAAACTGTCAGTCCCACTGCACTTCTGGACAGCACGAGTGGATTCAGCATCATGTCCAGAACCAGGAGGAAGGTTTAAGGATAACTTCATCTGCTCCCTTCTTGTCTTTTGGGGTTCTTTGATGCTCAAACTGTTCAGACAATCTAAATGGAGGCATGTTGAAATCAGTTTTCTCAAACTGATGTAAATCCCCATGTAAGGATATGTTACCCTGGTTCCCATCAGTTTTTTTTTACATGTGAAAAAATTTAGGACATGAATTAGGTGTAGCTTAGGCTTCCAACCAGGCTACAGTTTTCTTCTGTGCAACCAGAACTGTGTTTTTCTGTTTCTCTCCTCCATCCTTCTTTTATGTTTTTGACTACCTGGCAGTGCTTCTGCCATTCTTTTTTCTTCCCACTGTCATCTTTGAATTGAAAACTTCAGTTCCATTTTTCATCATTCATTCAGTTGCCTATGCCAGTTTTTATTTTTCCTTGTGACCGTTTTTCTCTGAGCTGAGTGCTTTCTCTCTAACTGGCCAACCTCAATCTTCTTCAGTTCTGTTTCACTGCTTCCTCAAGGTGAATTTTGTCTTCATGTTAAATCTCTTTGCCCCGTCTCCATACATTCTCCACCTTGACTAACTGAATAATAGACAATTGGTAGTTAATCAGTGCCATGTATCTCAGTCAGCTGTCGCATTTCCTTCAAACTGACCACCATCAGCTCCTGTACTGGAGCAGACACCATGGGATGGATAGCTAGGGAGGAAAGTGGTCAATAAGTTGAACTTTATGGGCCAAGATCCTACTTAGAACAGATGAAAAAGACACTTGCAATAGAAAAGAGGAGAGGGAGAACAGGGCGTGCGGCAGGATTTGCAGGCCAGAGGACCTGTATGATGAGCTTTCTCATGATGCATTCCAGGAAAACAAAACTTCAGTGTTTTAATCACTTGATTCCACATTTCAGTCGACTGTCTTTTCTAACTTATTTCTAGCTCTCTGAGCATGTACAACTTTTTAATGTGGAATAGATAATTTGATCCGTTAGGTTTTATTATTAGATTTGGCTAAATGCTGCCAAGCCCAGGAATAAAACTAGCGTAAAGATGGGATGTACTGTGTAGCTCTGGTGGATAGCACAGAAATTTCATACAGTTTGGTTCTTGAATCGTATCACCAAACACTACAACTTTCTGGCAGTGCTCTCTAAAACAACATTACCCTCCTTGGAGGAGAGTCAGATTCTCCTCTACACTTGCCAGGGAAAAAGTCTGAGGATCTACTGGAAAACAGCGCCATTGCGTCATCTTGTTTCTTGTCCCAGGATGTGATAGCTCTACACAGCATCCTCTGGCAACCTGCAGTGACGACCACACAAACAGCTAGTGGAGGTGAATCCTGCCTCTCCTGTTTTGTCGTGGTTTGAGGTAGAACAGAACCGATTTTCTTTTCAAGTAATCCAAAAGAGAGCATCTGTCATTCGTTTAGTGGCCAGCCCAGCCTAAACCATGACATGGCTGCAACTTAGGTCAACAGGAAAGAAACATGGATGTCTGTGTGCAAGACTGTGGTGTGCTTGTACTCGACTAGCCTTCATTTTAACACTACTGCTCTGTGGTTTCACAGTTCCCTTCATTTAAATCCAGCTTGTACTGAGACTGCAAAGGTGCTCCTCTTTGGATGAAGGTGCCCTTCAGACCAAGCACCTGGTCATGCTGGGAGGGACTGGAAAGCACTGTCGGAAGTCTCCTGTTTCTAGATACCTGGAACTTACAAAGAGACAATCTGACAAAGACCCAGAAGCAACCATGAAATAAAGTGGCTCTCTTCTAATCTACACAACATACCGTTAACACGGAGAAGAGTAGCTGTGGGAGTAAAAACTACTTGCAGTGAACAGAGAAAGCCCACTGGTGTTAGTGGTTGCTCACGCTTGACTCCCATGTCTCTCAGTTCTGTCATTACTGCAACTTTTTTTTTGCATTGTGGAAGAAAACCCCAAACAACTGATTGTTGGAGGAACTAAAACCAACATGAAGAAGAAACTTTCCTCCAGGGACAGCCAGACTAAGGTTTGGGCTAGGTTAGCCCTTCTGGAGAGCCTTCATTAAGGCTGAAGGCAACACTGCACAGAGGCAGAGAAATAGATCCTGCATAACAGATCCATGCCATCTAATATTCCGAATGGAAAATATCATGGCATGAATCACATCTTCAGAGTGGTAATAAAACACAAAAGCCTGTTGTCATGTTGGACTCAGTATTTAAACTCTGAAAAAAACCCATTCCTTATCATCTAATACACAGTTGAGACATAGGAGAACGGATACTGGGATTATTCTCCCAAAATAAATGGGTTGAAACATACCAAAGTATTGTAAGATTTTAAACGTAAATGAAAGATAACATAGAAATTTTTTTGAGCTTTCCATCTGTTGGGATGGGAGCTCGGGCTGCGGGAAAGCACCCAAATGAGAGCGCAATGCTGAAGGAGCAACGCAGGACCCCAGCAGGTAAGCAGGACTCTTCTTAGATCTTTGGGCTGATCAAGCACTAACTACAGAATAAAGGCATTTAAACAGGGAATTTTCCATGAGGTAGCCTGGATTGACAGTAATGGGTATTTTCAGAAAACAGCTCATTGAAACCACTTACACATGTTTAGGTTTGGAAATCAACTACGGAGCCGGCACATTGTGAAATACAATGGATGTTTGTACCAACTGCAATTGTCTGTTTATTTGCATGCCACTGAGTATCATCAGCCGCTCATACAGCCAGCAGCGCAAGGCTGGGAAGACAATAATACAGTGTCAAAACTAAGTCAAACCATGTCAGCACAAATGATACACTGCAAACCAAAACAAATTGAACATGAAGTCTTAAACCAGCAGGGAGGGAGAGCTTGGAGATCTCACAAAATCAAGGAGCTTTTGGGATATTTCTAATTACTACAAGAAATTGCACATTAAGAACATGTTTGGTCATCCATGCTTCAGCTCATTCTCAGCAGGTGTGTATGGTGGGCAGTCAACACAAATACAAACCAGCTGACAGCTCCCATTTTGGTGACATCCAGTCAATGCCATGTAGGAAGAGACAAACGCCACTGAAACTAATGCCTCCATCAGATGGATTAGCAGGTTATTTAGTAGCTTCCTCAGAGATTTCAAATTTAGGGTTGGTCCTGCTCATTGACTGCCAGGGTCCAAGAAAGAGAAGCAAATAACCCCACAGTAGATCTGACATCCAACCTGCTATGCTCCTGCTCATCCACCTGTGGTGGATGCCTGTGATGTTACTCCTGTGATCTTACTCCTTACATAGGAACCACTATTAACTGACAAGTCTCCCTCTGCACAGCTACTGAAGTTGGAGTTATCAGTGTTTTCTTCCAAGCTGTGTTGCAGACAGGCTAGGGCACCTTCCTTTTAAAATAAATACACCTGTCACTGCCTCTATCTTGTAGGGAGAATAAACGCTTTCAGCAGGAAATTTCTTGTATTTGGTTTCAGACCTTGGGGCAATATTTTTCTAAACATTTGAACTTTAGATGTTTTTGTTATTTTTTTTTTTTTTGCTGGGAGGAAGGGACATGGAAAGGCATCCTTTGAATGCTGGAAAAAATATTTTCACAACCTTTTGAAAGGGAACAGCTCTGAAGCTTGAGGTAAGAAATCAAATTCTTCCAGAGAACAAAGTATATTCTTCAATTCAGTTAAAAAAACCCAATTAATTCTCTTTCCTTTTTGTAGAATAGCCAGCCTCATTTACTGATTTCACTTACAAAACATTTAATTGACAATACATTTTTCACACAGACGTGGTTTGCTAATTGTGACGGTGATAGATTCAGTTAACTGCATTTATTCATGAATCTTTAAAGTATGCTTTTTCTTGTAATCAATTTATTCATCAACTATTGCTATACTCCTTAAATATTTTTGTTGCATTATTCACTCTCAACTGTACATTGGAAGCCTTCTAAGGGATGTTTTTTCTTCTTTTTCATTAAGACAAAAAGCTTATTTTAGCACTTTCGTCATTGTTTTATGAAGTGACTAACCATATTATTGTCGTTGTTTTTATTACTATTATTGATTTGCAGCAGCTGTTGCAGTATCCTCCCACTTTTTCTGTTGGATAACAGAGAATTATCTCAAAACCTGGGGAAATACCAACATTTTCATGAGAAATGTGTACTAGAGATCAAAGCAGGGAAGAAATGCAGCACATAAAACCCCAAAACATTCACTGGGAAGTTGTAGGTGTTCTTGCTTATCCACATGGAAGTGCAAAAACTGTGCCGTGAAACGTGCCTGTTCTTACCCATCTGTTGCTTTGCTTGTTCTTCTCCACTGTTGCAAAAGCGTTTGTTTGTCCCCAGGTAACATTTTGGGGGAGCATAACGGAGAGAAACAAGTCTTTCCACATGATGAAAATACTAATACTAAAGTCAAGTGTGTGGAAAGTCATATTGCAAGGAGGTTTCTAAACAGAAATAAGTAAATCCATTTGCAGCGTTAGACCAGCTAAGGAGTACTAAGCTGCCTCATTTTTCTTTTCTTATTAAGTCAACAGTTCTTGCCATTATTGTTTTTCATTAATATCTGACTAGTGGAGTCTCATTATTCTGTAAAATTCAGCTTCTCTTATTTTAAAGTTTGTTTCCCTCTGAGAGGAAGGAAAAGTAAATATCAGTTCAAAAGCAAAGGGTAATTTATTTTTTAAGTTATTACAAATTTGGTATTATAAATATAATCTCATTACTCTAAGCAGTGTAGTAATTTTTTAAGTTCCTCAGGGTTGGGCTTTGCAGTCCCCTGAATAAAGGTATTTCTGGGAAAGGAAGCTATTTATTGGTGTGTGATTCATCAAGGCATTAATTTTTCAAATGCACATAAAAATAAATCCCTAGAACTATTTAGTACTGAAGCGCTTTTATAGTAAGTGATTTGATTCAACAATAAACGCAGCTATCTAAGTGCTATCAAGGGGAAGACAGAGGATAACAATTCACATTACTACATGCCGTCACAATTTTGGTTTGGTCCCTGAAACACACAAGTGTGTTGTGTAGCTGTAGCTATTGGCCCGTATTGCCTCTTCTGGGACACTTGTGCACAGGGGAAATAGGATTGTTTATATGGAGGAAGGGGGTGGGAGAGAAAGCACTAGATTTCTTGCGAAAAAAGCATTCTGCAGCAATATCCTATACATCCTGGGTCAAACTGGGACCTCTGTCAAGTACAGAAAAAGGTTTTGGTCGTGCGCTGAACATTGTATCTGACCTGTGACACAACAGGCCAATTTTACCGGGCTGGAGATGTCATTACAGCAGAATTACTTCTTGACTTTTCCAGTATTATTTCATACTCTTGTGTCCTCCCAAGCAGTTTTAAATCACAAGAAACAAACTCCAGCTCTAACTCCCCAACTTCCCCTTCCTCTTCCTGGGGCCTTGGTGCTCAGGATGATTTCCTGAGGTGCTGAGCTCCACCATCTGGGGGCAACCCCTGGGAGACCCCTGCTCCCCTGCTGTAGGCGAACATTCAAAGCTGGACGCCGAAGACGAGGGGCTGAGCCCCACACTGCATCATTACTGTATTTGGTGCATCTGCTTTGGAGTACGGGACAAGTTGCACATCACCTGTAACACAGAACCATGGCTTTGGCATGGTATCAGTAAAGCCCCCTGCAACAGACCCGTGAGAGCACCTGACAACATTCACAAAGATGACAAAATGCCCAGTATGGGTAAGAAAGCCTCAGACTACATTATTTCATTGTTATTAAATACTGTATGTAAGTAACACTTAGACTTCTGGTTGATCCTATCCGTCTATAGTGGCTTCTTGGACACACCAGAACAGCACCTAATGCATATTTCTCCCACCATATGCTGTCTGAGTTTCTCCTTTAATCACTGTGAAATAAATAAGTTCTTTTCACTTCTTCCTATTGTTTAGGGAATGAGACAATTCATTTCCAGCAAACACAAACCTAGTAATATGTGTTTTGGGGGTGAAATTACGTCTTCCGTGCTCTGCAGTTACTATGGTTACCATCCCACAGCATCCCTGCATGTACGGCTAAAAGAAACAGTGCAAAAAATAGATGTCCACATTAAAACAAAAGGAGAATCCTGACCTACTAAAAAATACGAAGTACAAGTTGAGGAACCTAAAAGACTTATTTTCCACTATGGCAAAAGGAAAGGATGTGCCTATGGCCTTGTTGATAAACTTGCTTATTTAGGCTTTAAATGCTGGAGTAGAATTTTGCCCCATCTAGAATTGGGAAGATGGATGAAACATGGTCCAACCTCATGCCCCGGAAATCAGTCAGTATCAATGTGTGCCTGGGAAGGGGAGGACAACTGTTGCTGTTTTACCAGTAGGAAGCTAACTCACCAGGGCCATGAACCACAACAGTATTCAGGTTCCTAATGCTAGCCTGGGCAGCCCGCCTTCCTCACAGGGATTAGTGGGATGTCAGGGGTTACGGTGAGAGCTGGAAGCTCAAGCCCTGTAATGGTTTGGCTCCACAGCAACAAAAGGACTTAGTGGCTACAGCTGATTTTGGTTGAAGTTATGTGCCTCAGCCCATGGATGCAATACTCAATGTCAGGCCAAACCCTGAGAGGTGCCTGAATTAGGAGTTGTTCCCCACAGTGAGTATTCTTCTGACAGATTTGCACAGCTTGGTGCCTCTTTTGGATGTAAGTGTGACCAGGAGCTTCAGCCAGACCCTTCCATGCCAGCCCTGGGAGGAGATTGGTGCAGACAACTTCTCTGGCTGCATCTGACCCACCCTGCCTGGAGATATCCCTGTATAGCTTAGGCATCCAGACACTTCCCCATGAATGTGGCTGATGTTGGTGGGGCCAGGGACATCCCTGACCTATTCCCCATCATGGGGGTGACAACAGTACTCCAGACCACGGAAGATTTGAAAGACCCACCTGTGCAGGTGATGGCAATCAAGTCCTCAGCTCTTCCTCCCCTGAGCAGGCTGCTCTGACCACAGGCAGGAGGTGCTCTGCCCCAGGGGAAACACTGGTACTTGGCAGGAGGTAACTGGAGACTTATTGGAGCAAAGAGAGGGACCAAAATTAAACCTGTCTCTCTGATTAAGCTGCTTGCCCAGGAGGAGGAGACCTGAGTTGCTACCTTCCCACAAGGGCTAAGGCTTACATTACCGTAATCACAGTGAAGGAGGTGGGAAGCTTTCCTGGGAGGTGAGAAGTGGCAGTCTGATCGCCTCACAGGCTGACTGGACCTCCAGGCAGACTGGATATCTACAATACTCTCCAGCACTCACCCATAAACCACTGCATGCTTAGATGAACATTTACTTATTGCTTCCAGGCAAAGACATCACTAACAGAAAGCCACGACAGCTGTGATTTGAAGAAAGACCTTAGGATTGAATACTACCATTTCAAGAACTCAGCAACTAAACAAAAGAGAAAAACAATGCTACAAGTAGAGGTAAGCTTTAAAAAAATCCACAGTATTAAAAAAGTCATGTTTTGAACTTTGACCAACCATGTGCCCTAAGAAATGGTTGACAGTCCATTCCCTATGTACCTGAATATCCACTCCTATAAATAACCGGCCAGAGAAGCAACTCCATTGCTATGCCAGTGACATCACTGGGCAAGTGAATAAACGGCCTTATTATGGTACAAAGGCACAGTCATTAGGCACGGAAGAATTCAGACTAAGTATCTGGGAATTCAGACTAATTTGGGAATTGCTGCATTCAGCAAAATTGAATGCATGCAACAGTGAGTGGAGGGAGAGACGAGGGTCCTCCTGGGTACGCAGAGGCAGCTGGAAGTAGAACCTGTGCTGTCCTGAGTTGCAGCCTGTCTGCGGTGACCAGTGCTGGGTTTCACTGCACACTGGCATGATGGAAGCTTCGACTTCTGGTATAGGGTAACAGTGTACTTAGACTGACAATACTGTGGAATAATCAAATTTATGTGAAACTTAGATGCTATCCTAGTCATAGAAGGCAATGGTGTTATTGTCCTGCACCTTTTCACTCTCGCTTTTTCTATGTGAGCATGACTGTATCGTAATTTTCAATGTTTTCACTGGAAAAAAATGCAAAGTGATACTATAGTCTTCTGGTATTGAAAAAGAGGTCCTAATTATTTTCTTCTGTGTTTGTTGATTTGAGATTGCAGTGCCAAGAAGGCCATTGCATTTCAGGGTCACCTTCTTTTTGTATCTGATCTACTAAGGTTGATTGAAAGCAGAGTAACATCTGAATGGCGAGTTCTTCCTTCAGCGTATATCTCAGAGGTAAGGTGCAACTTCAAGAACAAATGACAAGAAGGAAAGTTCTGGGTGTTTCAGATTCATTGTCCCTGATATTCATTAACAAATGTTTGGCATGGAGTGGTGTGAAATGTGAGGGGAAAAAAATAGAATAAAAGTGTGAAAATGCATCCTGAATTCCCCAGCGCTTCCCTGCTGTGTCCTTAGGGCATTTCAAGGCCTACCTTGGAAAAAGGCTTTGCATAATAATCACTGCTATGATTAGAAAGGTGTTTCACATTATATAATATGTACAACTCACCTGATAGGCATTGCAAGAAGAATTACTTGCAATTAAAGTTTCAAAATATTCCAGGTTTTAGGACTTCTCCCTCTCAGCCTAACAAAGCAGCTTCATCAGTTTTCTCAGCAGTCCCTCAGTAAAACTCACTTAAAAGTAAGAACATTATTTAAAATCCCCTCTAAATGATCACAAATTCATAATAGCAATGATACCAGTGGCTCCAGGGGTATACGCAGCTCACCAGTGGAGTGTTACTGGTCATCAAAGGACTGCAACCCGGGAGCTGAGTAAAACCAGTTTTAGGAGTAACATGAAGAACAGAGACCAAATATCCACCCTATGTAAGAGACAGTAAATTTGGATGTTACGTGGACTTGCAAGCCAGTGAAGAAATGGCAAGTTGCAGTACGTGTTAATAAAGACAAAAACGATCCCAAGGGGATCCTAGGAGGAAATCATCCACATTGGGTAACTCGGGACGCTGAGGATGCTCCATACCCCAAGACTGAAGCCATCGACAGCAGGACCCAGCAGAGCAATGGAAGGATGAGCGTAACACCAGAGAAATGGATGGGTTTTAGAAAATTTTGTGTATATATACTTTTAACAATTTGAACTTGTGTTCATTGCAATCATTCTAACTGGAGTAATAACTCTGTCATCAGGCTCTTAAGACTTTAAGTCAACTAAATTCTTGGCTTTACATCTAATGATGTAAAGCATTAGCAGGATTTTGAGTATAACAGGCTGGTAGGATTTCAAGCAACCTATTCTGTAGTTTGGATGAAGCAAATTGGTAATAGTCGTCCTGAGGATAAACTGCTAGCAGAGTGAAACATGCACCTCTAACACCACAGCTATACTCTCTCGGGGAAATGATGGCATTGCCTTCCATGAATTCAGGCTCCTAAGCTGCAAATGGACATGGACAACCCTAATGTCAGGGTACTAAGACAGCACATATGTCTGAAATAATTAAAGATAAGAATTCGAGGCTTCTTTTTGTATAGAGGATATAGCAAAAAGCAATGAGATATAATTCAGGGCTGTCCTCTTCTCCCTCTTACTGATTTATATTTGGCTGCACTGTATTTAGAATTATTTATGTTCCATATTTAGTTCTCCATGAAAAATAAGTATGTCCTTTGAGTCCTAAATCAACTCCAAATACTATGGCAGGTTTAATCATAAAGTATAGTTTTGCAAAACCTCCACCATATATATAGCTTGATTTTTTTTTTTTCTTTTTAGAAGCATTTATTCTACTAATTTAAAAGCTAGTAAGCAGGATTAAGTATTCACGGGCAGTAAACTGTCATTCTTAAGTCATTAGAGAATAGTTAGTGCTCAATACAAATTCTAATGCAGTTTAAACTTGATATAACCTTTCTAGATTTTAAGTCATCAGCAAATAAAACGTTAATAAAAACTTCTGGACTGTATCTAGATTTCTTTTTGCTTTACTAACCTTGCTATTACAGAATGAACAATAACCAAAATCTATTTTTCTTAAAGAACAGAGTTTCCAATATAACAAATAAACTAAAGAAAAAATGTTTAAGTGAAAAATCCTCATTCGTAGGAACTATGAATGCAAAAAAACCCACTACATTCCTGAACCAAAAAAAAAATCATTAAGGAAATAATATTAAATACTGTACATATGTTGAGAAATCCTTTATTATGAAATCAAAGCAAAATTAGCCTTAAGTAATATATCACTCCATCAGTGACGCTTCCTTATCAGATTTGTAACATAACCATTTGTAGTAGCCTCTAATCTCGAGCAAAATCCTGCCCATCCCATTGCATATGAAGGCTTCACGGTTAACACGTTTACTGTCCATGTTTTGTTGTGGTTTGTTTTATTTTGTTTTTTGAGGTAGACTGACAAAAAGTGCCTGTATGGAGAACAAATCCCACAGTAGCAAATATCATGCACGGTTTGGCAAGCAAACTTCTTTTTTGATGAGTAGGAACTTTAGGGGCGACTGTAGTGCAGCACTGCCAATGACCCATGGTTAGGGAAATCCATCCATTTCTATGTCTACTCATCCTATGAAAAAAGCAGCCCACATTTCAGTTACACCAAAATGTGAGATGTTTTATGATATAAAACGTCCATGAATCTACTAGCCAACCAAACCACAGACAATTCCTGAAGCGTTTTACTGCTGGATATGCTGCATGCTGTAGTCCCAGCCTGTAGCCCACCTTGTCCCCGGAGCAGGGATGGGTTTGGTGGGTCCTCCAGCATGCTGTCGGCCAGAGACACGCTTGCCAAGCCAGCCCAGGAGCAAGAGCTGTGCTCACCCTTTGGAAATGTAACTTCAGCCTGGCAGATCGGGCACACAGAGGTGGAGGGGAGAAAGACCAAAGTAGACCTGAGGAACATCTTCTCCAGGGACCATTTCTTTCTCTTTTTCAGGTGTAAGCAGCTCCACTGCCTGGAGAACCTTGTGGTCATTTTGATGCCAACAGCTGCAAAGACCATTTCTGGTGACAGCAGGGGCATATCTCCCAGTGGAGTCCAGGCCAGCCAACGGTGATGCCAAGCAAAAGCTAGCCAAGAGCTGAGCAGTAAGCTTTCGTCTAAAAATGGTGGTCGCACCCCTTCCTCCAGTGACAGCTGCAGAGGGAAAGGGTGTTGTCTACTTAAGGAACGAGAGTGTTCACAGAAGGACCTCTTTATGACAACAGTGATGCTGGACACTTGCTTTCTTGGTACAATATTAGGTAGGGCGTTTTGATACTTCTGAGTGAAAAAGGTTGGGCATTTTAAACCCAAGGCATCCCATACCCCATTGTCCTCGTTTGCAGCAGCAACCTCCATGCAGTGGGAGGGGGGCTCTGGAGGGCATCTCTGAATTACTTCAGACTGTCCCTCCCCAGATCCCCGGTGGAGCTCAGACACAAGCACTCCACTCGCCATGGCCCTGGTCTATAGAAACACAACTGTGCTGTGAGCTTCAATTACATCACTGCAGAAACAATTTTGCCTTGTTAATTGAAAATCACTATAGCTTTCTCTAGAATGAAAAAGCCTAAACTACAGAAGCAGGGGCTCCAACGTATAAAGACTGATTTATATTCACACAGTCTGCCTCCTTGTCATATTATGAATATAATCCCAGGCATTCAGGATATTTTGTTTGCTTTGGTGAACAGATACAGACTTACATGTCTGATATTTTTTATGATAAACTATACAGGTGTAATTCCTCCTGCAGGATCAGCAAAAATAATCTCGGATACTTGGAATGTGTATGACTGTATGCACACGAAAAAACCCCAAACCTCAACCAGCCACAACACGGAGTCAGAATACAAGTCCTAAGGAATAGATGGGGGTCAGTAAAGTGAAGGGGAGGTCATAAGCATCTTTTGTTGAGATGCTGGCGCTAAACCAGAGAGAGGAGTGTGGCTCTGCAACATGATGATTGCAGCGGAGAAGGAATGGTCAGTTCAGGGGGAGGATAGAAGTATGGGGAATGACATTACAAGATCAATAAAATCTTCCTCCACCTCCCACATACTGAATCACTTGCAGTGCTACACAAAACCACCAAGATCTATTTCTCAAGTTTTGCATCGGCTGCTGAAATCTGGGAGACACGCTGAGTTTTCTTTCACCAAATCTAGTAATGTAATTAACAGAGAAATGGCGAAAATAAGAATAAATCCTAAAAAATCAAATTGCATCCTCTCTATATAGAATTTTGAATGAAAATATTATTACTAAATTGACATACAGTTATTATTGCAGCAGCACTCCTAGGGCTCCAGTCTGCCAAGGAAGCATTGGCTGGGGTATGACGGAAGAGAGAGACGAAGGGCTGTCTTCATTATCAATTAGCTGAATATGGAGTTTACACAGCCGTGGCAAATCCTTTGAGCAGAATCATTCTGCCAGTCAATACTCTACTTGCTAGTACGAACAATCATGTATGGACGTATTTTCTTAATTCTACAGATGATGACAGTTTTTATTGTCATAAAGGGAAACTTTTTACTGCAGAATGCACTGAGCAGCAACACTAACTGTCAGGAAGAACTCAGGAATTCCCCCATGAGGAAGTGTTTTCCCCTAAAATGCGCCATTTAATTGCACTTACAACTGTGAAAAATAGATTAGTGTGGTTTCCTTTTGCGGCATTTGTTAGTATAATTCTGAGCTGTTTGTCTCCATTTCACTGCTTCTTGTTCAACAAAGAGATTTGATTAGCAAGAACTATGTTGCTCTTGTGAAACTGAAAGCTGTATTTGGAATTAGGACCTTTTTTATTAGTATGCATTAAAATCTGTTATTGATCTCCTAGAGGTGCTAATATTAGTGTCTCTTGTAATACAAAACCAAATTAGATTCTGATCAGGTTCAAAGTGTTCAATCAAGGACTACCTAGCAGCATTTTTAAATGAAATGCAGTTTGTGTTTGGCATTTCAGATCAGCTATTTGATTGAAAGTCAGGAAGAATTCCCAGCGATGTAGCAGCTCTCTTCCTTCACTGGGCATCTAAAATGCATCCAGCATTCAGCTGCTGCATAATGTTGACATATTGTTTTGTTCAGTCCAGAGCACTTTGACTTTTAATGTATACTATGGTGGCTAACTTAAAAGGGACCACTGCAGTACATTAGCTTAAAAAGCATTTGCTAAACATTTTAAACCTAACTAATTTATGACTAAAGACTACCATGTTCATTAGTGAAATGCAAATGTGTAATGTATCAATTCTTCTACTGATCATAGAGTTTACTTCTACTAGTCTTCACAGAGTAGTGATAAAATAGGTGAAGCTGTAGTACAGTGACCTTTTGAGACCTCAGATAAGCTCAGGGACCCACTGTGCAAGGTGCTGTACGTGGGGCCCTGAGAGATGGACTCGGTCAGGAAAAGCTTATAATTTATACTTATAATTTATACTCCTATGAGGAGAGGCTGAAAGAGTTGGGGCTGTTCAGCCTGGAAAAGAGAAGCCTCCCAGGAGACCTTATTGTGGCCTTCCAGTACCTAAAGGGGGCCTACAGGAGAGCTGGGGAAGGACTTTTTCCTAGGGCATGTAGTGATAGGATGAGGGGGAATGGCTTCAAACTGGAAGAGGGCAGGTTCAGATTAAACATTAGGAAGAAATTTTTCACTTTGAGGGTGGTAAGGCACTGGAAGAGGTTGCCCAGAGAGGTTGTTGAGGCCCCATCCCTGGAGATGTTCAAGGCCAGGCTGGACACGGCCTTGGGCAACCAGGTCTAGTGGGAGGTGTCCCTGCCTATGGCAGGGGGGTTGGAACTCGATGATCTTCAAGGTCCTTTCCAACCTAAACCATTCTATGATTCTATGATACTTGAAAAGAGAGGCATAAGGCAGATATGGTATTTCTATCATATCCACAATGCCATTACCAAACAGTGATATTTTCACCTCTCCTAACACCATACCTGAGTAAATCACCTTAGGGCTCCATACAGTCACCCTAGGGCTCCCTGCAGTCAATAGAGAGAAATATGCACTTTGAGGCTGCAGTTCATCTGATCTCTACTTTGCAGAAAGCCGCCATCTTTACTAGAAAATACAAAGTCACCTACTTTCACCAACTCTAACAGCCAGACCTCCTGTCTTCCCAGAGGCGCACAACCTGCCATGCATGAGCATGCAAGGTGAGGGGGAGCGCCGTCCTCTGTCAGCAGAAGCTCCACTCCCGTGGGTGGTTGCTCACCTCGGATGTAGACACAAGTCTCGTTTGTGCTGGTGGAAATCAATGGGTTCACTCTGGGGTGAAAACCAGAGCCCAGAGACACGGGACCGTTGAACAGTGAGCAATCATGAAACCTCACTGAGGCAACAGAGACCAGAATCCAGCCCTCTGGGATGCTCTTTGCTTCATCTAAACCGATGAGATTTTAAACAGTTCAACTTTGCAATATATCTACTTACAGAACAGCACAAAACTTCCAGGTTCAGCAGTGCAACTCTGATGGGCGGCTGCTGCACGCAGAGATTACTGTAGCCAAATAATGGTCTCAGTGGTTTAGTCTGTTTATTCATATTTAAATTAACTCAACCTCAAAAAAATGACTATGTGGTGTTACAGCTAAAATATAAAATTAGACAATACATCACATGAAAATACCTCCTGGTCAAGGTCCTGCCTCAGAGTATGCCAGGTCCTCTCCTCCAGAGCCAGCTGATACCTGCAGGGACATCTCCTGCAGGGGGTGCAGCCCCTGTGTCAGTGATAAGGCTCAGGCCACTGTTTCTAGACAATTTCTGATTGCTCTAGATACCTCGTGGTGCCAGACTTTGCTCAGATTTTACCACCCTTTTACATTAAGCGGCAATTAAAGGTGTAGGTTTGTAAGTGACACTAAACTCAGCATAATTAATCAGACTCCTCCCTCCAACCTGGATTTTGCCCATTTTCTAAGGTCTTCCAGAGTATTTCTGCTACCTCTCGCCATTACTAACTTCCTAACAACATAGCAAAGCTCCTAAGAAAATGACATCAGCTCTCTGGCTGATGTGCTAGCATTCACTCAAATGACGATTACTGGCAAATAATACTCGTGGCGTCTATGAACTTCATTTCTTGCTGCCCGCTGGGCTTACTGGCTATCTAATGCCTGCCTTCCTCCAGTTGTCAACTGCTTGGCAACTGGGCTGGGGAAAGGGGGACATTTATTTGTCATATGGCCCAGAGCACCTTTCTCCCCTCCAGCCTGGCGGAGAGGCGGCTGCGAGAGCGCTCAGCCTGCACAGAGCAAGACCATGTGAAGACAGACCAGGTGCTCTGGGTGCCGCTGCACATGGAGAACTATGAATCAGAAGCTGAAAGAGAAGGAAAGGTGTCTCCTGTGCTGGCTGTTAACATGGCCACTTCAGTACACCCCAGGCTGGTGAAGTGCAAAGGAGAGAAATGGAAGAAAATACTGGTCCATAACTGGCGCGTAACATTTCTTCCCTGTTGCCCTCTGATTTAACATGGGCAAAAGTAAAAAAAATGATCACCATAACTGCCCCGTCAACACCAACAGTGTATTACCTATCTTAATCCTCTTTCACCCTTTTTTTTTATGCTCCAGGATGATGAGAAAACTAAAGGACTGTGATTACTGCAAGCCCCACAGAAAAGTCTAAGCATTAAAGGGTTTTCTTTACAAGTGAAATCCGTTGCCTATACTGCACCGAAAGCAGGTTGCGGTGGGATAGCACTCTGCCAGCAGCCCCTACGTCCAGGGGGAGAGAGAGAAACAAGCCTTTTCTCCAAGGTCACATCGCTCTGCCTGAGCAGCGTGTGAGATGGCGCGGAGCATTGCTGAGGAGGGAGGCCGCAGCACGCCAGGCACCAATGAGATTGCCTGGAAAGCACAACACGGCAGGATCTCTCCAGTAGCTGAAGGTCACCAGTCGCTAAATGGAAGATGACGCAGCCAGATGCCTCGTCCATGCCCTCGCTTCCCTGCTGGAATGGCGGCATGAGCCCGGAATGCTGGGGCCAGAGTTTGAAGTACAGGAGTGAACCAGGAAAAGGAAAGCCCCGGAGTACCCAGCAGAGCACTGAACGGGGCTTGTTCCAAGCCTGATCAAACTATTATTTTCAAATAATGAAATTAAGATGTACCACTTCAATTTGTATTTTTTATTAACTAATAGTCAATCATTCGCCACCTGGTAACAGCATTCATTATTGCACAAAAGCACGTGGCTTACCATACCATGCTGAAAGCACTCTCCCTATGTAAGAAAAAGGCTAAACTCACCTGTAAGCTAATTCATCGAAACCAGTTACTCCCGGATCAAGCTTTACCCAGTTACAGACTTAGCTCTTAACTTCTGAGGATGGCATCAACCCTAGGTAATAAATGGTGCTCACACAAAAACTATGGGAAAAACTATCTGTTTTAATTTACTGCAGTACCACTCTAACCTGCCTCCAAATGGAAACTGCAGGCTGCTGAAGTTTTGACATTTGAACACTTTCAATTAGTTGACACACTAGTAATTTGCTTGGTATCATCCTAAATAATAATATGTATTGTGACTGAATTAATTTGGCAAGCAGTCAACTAGGAATTTCCAATTAGGAAAAAGTTAATTATGTACTTGTCACAAAACACACTCTATTTATGGCAAAATGTGTTGACTTTAAGTCAATCTTTATATTTACAGTGAATTAAAAGTTACCACAGAGTATAATATTTATGCTAAGGACAAATTGTCTGGAGGAGAAAACAGAAGAGGGAAGGAGGTGCTGGCAAACCCCAGCCAGGGGTGGATGGGTTGGGGTGGAGCACCCCACCGCCTCCTCCCAAATTGCTTTGCAGACTGCCAACACGGTGGAGAGGGGAGCCGAGCAGGGGCGGCCCGTCTTCACCAGGCACTACCACAAACCAGCCAGCAGCACCTGAAAATATGCAGATACATCGCAGCAGACACTGGTTGTGCCTCCGCAATGAAACCTGAGAGCAAACCTGTGGGTTACGAGGGGATTTCCTCAAAGATTCATTTTGAGGATCAAGCTTATTAAAGACTGTAACCAAAAGCAAGACGGCAGTCATAATTTGTGGATGATACCTAGCCAGGAGAAGTTCTGTCAATTCAGAAGAGAAGTGGGATTGCACGCAGTAATAACCAGATGACCTTGAGGTCTGTACTAATAGAAATGGATGGAAATAAATTGAGAAAAGTGCAAGGCCATACACCTAGGGACTAGTAATGAGCTTTTCTGGTATAAGCAGAGAGCTCATCATCTGGAAATGGTAAAGGACAGACACCTCGATGTCTAGACAGACACTTCTAGACATTCAAAAGCTCTGGCTGGTCACAGAATCACTGCAAACCACCAATGTGAGGCAGAAATGGCACAAAAGATCTTAGAACGTATTAGCAGCATTTCCACAGAGACGGGGACGCAGTAACAGCATTGCACAAAGAAATGGTGGGATGTTCCCTGGAGCATTGTGTATGAAAATATGGCATGCTTACATGTTTAAGGTGATCTCAAAGTGGAGCAAGAACAGAGATGTGGCATTCATGATGCTACGGAAGATTACGTGCTTAACTTACAAAAGTGACTAAAAGAACACGGTTTGTTTGGACAGCAAAGGGCAGTAGAGAGCAGATTATCATTATTCAGTATAAATACAGTAGTGGGGTAAGAATTTGCATATTTATTACCAGGGAGGAAAAGGAGCTGGTTAAGCTAGAGGACATCAAGAAAATAAACAGGTAGAGGTATAGGTAACAGAGAGCCCTGGTGTCCACTGGGACTTTTCCCATGTGACCTCTTGCAGACACCACTTGCACCTAAAAACATCATGTAAAGAAGTTGTTTCATAGGGTTTTTTTCCCTGTAGGAGCAGAAACCTTGGGTTTCTGATGAAAGAACGTAATCAAATGTAGCCGTTTTAGGCAATTTAGTCATTTCTTCCCTATGCCAAATGCAGCAAATTAGCTGGTTCCACCTCATACCCAGACCTAAGCAGACTGAAATGTCACTAATTTATCTATAGAAAGGATTATTTAGAATTCATTTTCAGAACTGTTTGCAACAATGAAATGCCAAAACCAAGGGTATCCAAACATCATAGGGATGGCACAAGTTTAGCTTAGGTCGTAAACTTTTATCCTGACTTCATAACCCTGAAAATTCTCCACTGTCTATAACTAGGCAATATCCTACAGTGACAGAGACAAGTAGCTTTATCTGAAATTTTCCAAACTTGGTGCCAAAAAGTGTAACTCACAGACTGTATCATTATATTATTATTACTAATATAAAGCATGGTTCTTTTTCACATGGTTATATAAAACAAACTTTTCAACTTGAACTTCAATATATATCAGAAGACATGCCTTCCTGTCCATATTGCCTCCAGAATGAGAACTAAAATAACATAATAGGCATTAAATCATCAAATCAAAAAAATGCATCAGCATCTTGTGTTGTTATGAGAGGTACTATACAGTACAATTTACAAGGTAATAGGTCTATTCATCATCGGCACATCGTTCATTCCAGTTTCTCTGCTCAGATGAGGCAGGGCAGGAATTCTGATGGACTATTTGTCCTTGCTTTGATTAAGAATAAAACACGGCTTGAAAATAACAAACTCTGCCTGCCATTCTGCATCTCTGAAATACCATTCTTGTGTTAGCAGCGTGGATCAGAACTACTAAATACGCTGATCACAATATTATGAAATCAAAGGTTCCACCCAAACCCCACCTTTTCTAAATTCCCTGTATCAAGCTGGGATAAGGATCACACAGGCATCCATTTATCTTTGCATTTCTAAACTGCCTTGCTTTGGCAGGATGGTAATCCAGGGGTTAACTGAGGACTTGGTGCACCTGGATTCAACTCCTTGTTATGGCCTGATCATCCCGTAGGACCTTAGAGAGGTCTCAGGCTAGAGAAAATGATGTGCTTGAATACCTTCAGCAGCCTGCCTTTAGTTTACAGCAGTCTTCTAGTCTACTACATCTTTCTGACTCTGTCTACACAGAACCTGCTCTGCTCTGTTCTTCGCTAACCGGGGATGAAGATGAATAAGGGTTTTGAAACAACTGGATATTATGGAAATGAAGCTATAAAAAATCTTTTAGCAATAGTTTTCAGTGCAGTGGCAAATGCGTACCCTGCTCCGTGACATTAAGGGTTGGCCTTTGCATGACTCTCACTGGGAGGAAATGCTCTTGCCTTCGATGTGCTCTGGTAGAGGTTTTGCCCCCACCTCTTTCTAATTTTTCCAGAGGGCTCTTTTCATCACAATGCACAAGATAGCTGAGGCTGAAGGGATCCCAGAAGAAGAGAACAACCTTCAGACAAGAGTCTTTTTTTATTAAGACGTTTAGTTGCTTTCATTCAACAGTAGATAAGTTAAAGGCAGCTGAACTGCAAGGGTGTAAGATGCTCTCTTTGCCCCGGATAGCTAACTGAACGCAAAAACATGCTGTACCCACAGCTAGAGAGAGCTGTCAGCAGGTATGAGGACTGAAATCCTGCTGGGCCCCACACTGCTCTCCTCTCCGTGTCAGCCAATGCATGGGACAGCCCCACCTTAACCTGCTGTCTCCGGACACCGCTTTTCTGTGCCCACCGTTGCCGTATTTCCAGCCTTCTCAGTGTTTCCTAAGTAATCCCAACTCCAAAGCATTGTAATGCTCCCCTGCATTCATGGTGATACACTCATAGGTTTCTTTAGCTTGCTCACTAAACCAGTGGCACAAGCAGAAATGTCTTTGCTAGCTGGAGAAGCCCAGAAGCACCTGTGGCCAGTGCAGGTGTCCGGCTGCGGGACCTAGGGCTGCAGCACGATCCCCAGACTGCACAGCATCCAACATGTAATTCTGTCCTGAAATATCATTTGAAATTTTCATTTCATGGTCTGTGGCATTTCAATTTTTTTTTCCCATTTTAAATATGCTTATTTCACAAAGCACAAACCCAAACTTCCTTTCATAATCCTGTGCCTCCCACTGCAACCTGAGAATGGAGCTGAACCCTCTCTCCCATGAACTGCCATTTACAACATTTTAAGGGGCAACGAGAGCTTTCTGCCCCTCTGCCTCTCTTGAATTAGCCTGGTTTCAGGCTAAATACGCTTGAGAAGGCATGTCTGAAACATCGAACCGCCAGTTACTCTGAGAACACCCCCATGGCTCTGACTTCTCTCGTCCTCCAGGTAAATTGACCCACTCCTTTCTCTTAAAACAATAAATGACTTGTCTCTGGTAAAAGAAATGTCATCGTCACAGTCTAAGCCGGAAAAAGTCATGGTCATCCTGACTGTATTAGGGAGCATCTGCACCCCTGCTGATGCTGCTTTAAGGGTGCCCGTGTTGCACACATCTCCTTCCAAATCCTTTCCTGCTCACTCGCAAGCATCTGTTAAAACTGGCATATGCGACTGTCAGTGAGGATCCAATTTTTTAAAGCTATTTTTCAGAACAATTTGTACTCTTCCAGTACGGTGACTACAAGACTACGTGTTGTAGCTCCTGTTACGGCGTGATCTTCCTACAGCTGCGAGACAGAGCAGTTGCTGTAAATCATCGCTACTTCCAGCACATGCTGTGGTACCCACATCTGCTCTTAGTGCCGTCGCGCGGATCTGAACAAGGGCAGAATGAGATGCCATGGATCCTTCCACGACCCCAGACAGGCAAGTTGGTGCCCAGAGGAGGGAGAGGCACCGACACCTCTTGGCTTTGCTTCAGGCTGGGATTGGATTATGCTGACAAGAAGCAAGAGGGCTGAAGGATGGAAGGATTGTAGCGCAGACAGGCATGCCTGATAGGCTCTGGGATAGACAGGAGCATTGCACTGTGCAAATGAGGTGTCCTAATGAGGGTGTGATACTTGGAGGTGCACCCTCCAATGACCTGCTGTCCCTCAGGCACCCCGTTTTCCTCTCACCGCCAGCAGTGGTTTGAAGGCACAAGCCAGCCAGACAACAGCGAATTAGCTCCATGCTGCGGTCTGATGAGAAATCTCAGACCACTAGATAAATAATCCACATTTTTCAAAAGATATGCCCAAAGAAGTGTTTATTTGATGAACGCTGCTGCAGAGCATTTTGGACAATCAGCTAAATAGTGGTACTTGTTTACAAACCAGGCTAATTATGGAGACATCGTATTACTGTTTTATGTCACAGTGAACGACACAGACCTGCTTCAAGACTAAAAATCAGAATATGGCCATAAACCACCACTAATATTTGACTCCATCTATAGGTATTCAGAACCATTTCAGTGGAACACAGAAAAGAGAACTGCGAGAGGATGCACTGATAATTATTTCTCCTTAATTAGGATTTGATCTTTTGTACATTAGGGGGATGAAAACAAGCCTAGATACTCACACTCCTATTCATTTGGTAATTCTAAATGACATGGAATTAAAAGCAAAGCAGTGAATCCCTCACTCAATATGCACACACAATTCCCATTAAGGATAATGGTTATTTTGCTGTGACCAGCATGTGTTTTGAATGTTTAATTTCCATCACAGGTTTCTATTCAATTAGATCTATTGGCAACAAGACTTCAATGCTAAGAAGGAGGAAGGTGAATTGGAGGTTAAAAAAAAATACTAATTGCCTATGCGGTGTTTTCCAGAACTGCAACATCTATGCCCATCTCCCATAAAACCATGTTAATAAAGCAGACTGTAGTCCTTCATTACTTTTACACATAGTTTAGGTGCAGCTATGGCTGACACCATGAGCAGTAGCAAAGGGAGGAACCAGTCCCATGTGCCACGCTCTCACCAACACAAAATCATAGAATCACAGAATGGTTTAGGTTGGAAGGGACCTTAAAGATCATCTAGTTCCAATCCCCCTGCCATGGGCAGGGACACCTCCCACTAGACCAGGTTGCTCAAAGCCCCACCCAGCCTGGCCTTGAACACCTCCAGGGATGGAGCTTCCACAGGTTCTCTGGGCAACCTATTCCAGTACCTCACCACCTTCATAGTTAAAAATTTCTTCCTAATATCTAATCTAAATCTACCCTCTTCCAGTTTGAACCCATTACCCCTCGTCCCATCATTACATGCCCTTGTAAAAAGTCCCTCTCCAGCCTTCTTGTAGGCTCCTTTCAGATACTGGAAAGCTGCTATAAGGTCTCCCTGGAGTCTTCTCTTCTCCAGGCTGAACAACGCCGACTCTCTTAGCCTGTCCTCATAGGAGAGGTGCTCCAGCCCTCTAATCACCTTTGTGGCCATGCTCTGGACCCGCTCCAATGGGTCCATGTCCTTCTTATGTTGAGGGCTCCAGAGCTGGACGTGATAAAATGCGATGCTGAGGTGCACTGCCCTGTGTTTGAGGGTCTGTTGTGAAGTGAAGCTGGTGTGCAGTGCCACCAGCTTGCCTGAAGATGTCTGAGGACTCTGGTCACTAAGCTGTACCTCTCCATTGCTTTCTCTTCTGACACACAGTGAAGTCCATGGAGAACATGTGTAGCCTCTGACTTGTAATGGGAGCCACAAATTGAAGAGAGTTTCTTAACAAATTAAAGCAAACTTTTTTTTCTTTGATTGCTGAGGAGCTGAAGTTTGGTAACCATCACTGGAGCACAAAGGTTTTTCTTTGCTGGGAATTTGTTTGCTACAGAAACACCTTCTCTGCACAATGGATTGACAATAGTTTTCCAAATGATAGATTCAGTTCTTCTTAACACTACCAGGACTAATCATACTGGGCTGCCATAAATCAAACCAAATGTAGACAGATGCAGCTGCAATTGTGTGTTCCACCCAGTCTAGCCAGGAGGCACGGGGGATGCCAGGACCCTGGGGCAGAGCAGGGCACCTCTGGAGAGTGGGAGAGACCCTCTGCCCCACTGCTGTCACCAAAGAAAACAAAACCCACCCTGGTTTCATTTGCTTTGCCAGACATTTCTAGAGGGTGATGCTGCAGCTGAAATAGCAAGTTTGTGATTTTCTGAGCCTAGCCATTAGACAAAGCTGGAGACTGTCAAAAGGGAAAAAAAAATTGTCTATCATAAAAGCTCTAAAGTCAACAAAAGTACACCAAAGAGGAGTGATCCTGCTGGGAGGTATCTGTAAATCACTTTGACGGCTGACCATAGGACGCAATTTGGGCAAGGGTGTCCCTGAATTTTAAACGGTATTTTCTGAAACACATGTAAGGTTTTAACATTCACAAGACTGATTTCTCTGATGGACTTTTGTTATTTTTGATACAATATATAAGCTCACAGTGAAATCCTGCTCGTCATCCTTGTGCAGTCCATCCACTTGAAATTCACCAGCTGAGAAAAACTAACAGGATTTTACCCTCTGGCCAAACACTTCCAAATATACAATATACAAATGTAGTCTTCCCCCATCCTATACCATGAGCACGTAAAAAACTCAGATTGGGTAGAAATTCATCAGTAAAACTAAAGAAAGCTCTAGACAGAGCCTGAGCAGCTAAAATAAACCTTTTCAAGCCAAGGTGATCATTGATTAAATAAACACTTTTACTGGACCTGACAGACACCAAGGTCAGTGAAGAAGGAGGGGAAGGATGGACTCCAGGTGCCGGAGCAGACATTCCCCTGCAGCCCCTGATGAAGACCATGGTGAGGCAGGCTGTTCCCCTGCAGACCACGGAGGTCCATGGTGGAGCAGATACCCACCTGCAGCCCATGGAGGACCCCACACTGGAGCAGGTGGATGCCTGAAGGAAGCTGTGACCCTGTGGAGAGGAGCCTGTCCTGGAGCAGGCTCCTGGCAGGACCTGTGTCTCCATGGAGAGAGGAGCCCATGCGAGAGCAGGTTTGCTGGCAGGACTTGTGACCCCATGGGGGACCCATGCTGGAGCAGTCTGTTCCTGAAGGACTGCACCCCATGAAAGGGAACCACACTGGAGCAGTTCATGAAGAACTGCAGTCCATGGGAAGGACCTATGTTGGAGAAGTTTGTGGAGGATGGTCTCCCATGGGAGGGACCCATGCTGGAGCAGGGGAAGAGTGTGAGGAGTCCTCCCGCTGAGGAGGAAGGAGCAGCAGAGACAACATGTGATGAACTGACTACAACCCCCATTCCCCATCCCCCTGCACCACTTGGGAGGAAGGAGGGAGAGAAATCTGGAGTGAAGTTGAGCCCGGGAAGAAGGAACGGGTGGGACAACATTTTTATTTCTCATTATCCAACTCTGATATGATTGGTAAGAACTTAAATTAATTTTCCCCAAGTCAAGTCTGTTTTGCCTGAGACAGTATTTCCTGAGTGATCTCCTTGCCCCTATCTTGACCCACAAGCCTTTCGTTATATTTTCTATCCCCTGTCCAGCTGAGGAGGGGTGTGTAGAGCTGGTTTGGTGGGCACCCACCATCCAGCCAGGGTCAACCCACCACAACTATCAGTCATCAAATGGAAAAAAAAAAAAAAGCAGAATCCTGGCTACAATTGGCTTTATCATCTCTTGAAGTCAAGCTGGGCACCTCTGCCCTGCCTGCCAGCCCCCCCTGAGAGCAGACCCTGCAGGACTCGAAGACAAACCAAGCTGTGGAGGAAGATGTCCACCCAGATGAGTGCCCCCTCCTGTGCAGAACCCTTCACCCCTTTACCCCGCAGCAGAGAGCCCCCAACTGGGATCCCTTTGAACCACCTATTCACATGCATCAGCAGCACTTGTGGTCGTTGTTCAAGTGACAGTCTGAACTGTGCCTGAGAAGTGCCACCCTGCACTGGGTGAAGGGACGATAGCAGCAATAGGAGGCGACGAATTTTGCCATAACTTCTCATACGTAGAGTCCACGGCAAGTACACATCACAGTATTTGCTCCGTGAGCCATAATGTAGCACATCCCACCGGTGCACTGACCAATAGGACAGGGAATAGCACCTGCCACATGCCTCTGCGTGCAAAGCGGTCCCTCGTGGTGCTGGGGTGCAGCCCTGAGCAGGTTAGCACCAGCAGGGCTGCAGGGGTGACTGCCTGCTCTGCAGTGATGCTGGGGAGACAGACAGAAGTCTGCACCTGCAGATGCTTGCTGCAGTAATCCCGGTCTGTGAAAGCCCATTTTCCCAAAATAATTAAGTGGTATGAATGAAAGCCTGGTGTGGTGCTACACTGCATTATGGTAATAGACTGGGGTTCATTTTCTCACTTACTTTTTAAATATTTTCTGAAGGAGCCTTAGAAATCAATTTTTTTTTCCTGACCATACCATTCTTCCTTATTTGAGGAGTATTGGTTCATGGTCCTGATGGACCTAACACCACCCCGCTTCCTTTTGTAGCCTTTTCCTAGATAACAAAATCAGGTACAATATTATCAGAAAGATGCCCATTTGGGGGACTTTAAACTCAACATCCTTTCCTTTCCTAATAAAATCAGACAGCTTGTCAAAATCTGCAGGCAAGTATTTTATTGGCTCCCACAGAAGTTGCTAAGAAAGCTAATATTAATCATTTATTGATCATCTGACTTCACAATATGTTAACATTATTGGGTATCTTGATAAAAAAGTGTGGGCTCTTCAACAAGAGCTGGAGAACACCATGAGCCACATTTCCACACCAGTGAATGTGAGGACACCAGAGTCATTGCTCTGACTTCATTTGTGGGAGCAGGTACTTATAGGTATGAATGCAAGAAATCATCGCAGACCTGGAGGCTGCTGTCAGACACCACTCGCTGCCAGGGGAATTCTGCTCTCCATGACAAGCCCCCTACTCCCCAAACACAGCAAATGCTGCCAAATGAAGGGATCTCTTGTGCACTGATCAGCACGAAACATGAGCGTACAGGTGTTTTCTCTGGAGTACAAGAAATAAAAAAGAAGGGGCAGATGGAAATTAGCCAGGGCTATCAAATTATGGCGGGTCTTCCTGGTATCTAGGGCCAAGTCCTTTATGTCCTATCATTTACACAGGTAACCTCATTGGAGGCATTTGCAGTAAGCACTCAGTAAAATGGACTGGATTTGGTTCCAGAGGGTATTTGATCAAGTCAAATAAACCATTTTCATAGGCAATTAAGACAAATCACTCAACATTTGATTTCCTTTTATTAGAACAGCGATCAGTCCCTATATTAAACATAATATACTTTGTATATTTCTCTGCAACAAACTGAAACTGTGGTTTTCTTAAACATTTCATAGGCTTATGTGATCACCACAGCCTGAGTCAGTAGAAAGATCTGGTAAGACTGATCTGATAAGAAATTAGATGGGTAAATTATGCAGAAGACAATTTCTGTAAAAAATCCTCCATACGCTCTGTAAATTTTGATAGCTTGACAAATAATTTCAAAGATAAGGAGTTTCCCTCTGCTTTTGAATATTTATGGAGTGGAAGAAATACTTGCTTGACACCCAACGGGGAATCAGGATATGAACACAGCAGCATCGTTCCCCTCCTCCTTTAGCCCTGAGCAAACTGTAGATGTGCAGGACTGACTCCTCCAGCTGTACCAGTCTGTGAGCCAGAGGAGAATAGGGGATACAGGGAATGGTGCTACAAATCCCAACCAAAATCAGATTTCCAACACTGTTGGACTGGGATCTTAACATAATATTTTGCGTGAGCATTGACTTCACTTGAAATACAAAGAAAAATGCTGTGTTCAGATACAGCTATACAGAACCTGTCACATTCTCAGCACATTTTACTTTATAAATACAAAAATTAGCACATTTTGTGCTATACACAAAGAAATGTCAAGTAGGTAACCTAAAACCCCAAATGACATAACTAATAAATCTAATTTAAAGAGCAGTGAATATAATAAACTTCACAGGATTCCAATGTCACTGTATCCAACCAGCCATCATAAAACGCTACTACATCTGAATTTCAAAACCTGAAGTTAACTATTATGGGCAACGGTATCTAATACCAGGCTGGTAGAAAGCCATTAAGATATACCATCTGTGCAAACGTCTGTCCCTGAGCATATTTCATTTATAAAGTAAAAATAATGGGCACGATATGAGAAAACCCAAGAAATAATTAGAGATTAGAACTTGGTTATATATAGAAATGGACATTTTAAAATAAAAGTATCTAAAAATATACATATGACCATGTCTAGCACAAGCAAAAGCACAATGATCTTGCACTGTAAATCTGCATCCTCATGGTAAAACCTCTTCCTAAGCAGGAAGGATTCTTCAATGTCATGGTTAAGTCATAGTTGCTGGAGGTTAATGTCACTGATACAGGCCAGGAAGCAGCAATAAGACCCCCACCACAAAGATAACACCACGTCCTGATGCAAAGATAAGACTTTCAATACATGATTTTGAGAGGGTTTTTCCCCCTCTGACTTTGACCAACTGTTTGTTCACACAACAGCCAACACAGGGCAAGGTGATGTTCGAGGGGAGCACAGCAACCTGCTTACATAAACTGTAAGGTCAAGACCAAGGACTGAAGTTTTAAAATTACATCTTTTTAGTAAGGATACTATAAAACTAAGGGGTTAGTAACCTGAGAGTAAAAAATATCACTCCTCTTTTGTTTTTTAAAGCTCGATACCTCTATTGCTTGTATGGATCAAATAATGAATATTTCCACATATGTAAGTGCCAGAGCATTGAGACACACTTATCCATAGATTATAATCGATCCATTAATTAACACTAGTCTGCTCCCATGCTTTGGCTGAGTAATTTTTTTTTCCTGCTGGGCCACCTGAGGACCTCAGTGCAACCTCAGAGGAGAGTGGCACGATGAATCCCTAAGTACAACATGGCCTGGCAGATTGTTGCACAAGAAAAAAACTGCTCTCAGCTAAGCAAAACAACAGGCAAATGTGCATCATGAGGGCAGCCACCTCCTCAGCAGCACCTTCCTCCGGCTCAAACATCCTAAAACTGCATGAGAGTTCGGGTATTAGGAAAATGCTACATTAATTGCTGCAGTTGGTACTGTAAAAAGGTGGAGCAGTCTCAGAAAACTCATTTCATTTCCACCACCTGTTTTCTGACTGCTCAGCACCCCCAGCAAATCATCGGGTTGCACAGTCCCACTGTGCAGATGTCCTCTGGCAGTGGTGGGGCTTCCAGACACAGAGGCAATAGTGGTGTCCCCATGGGCATTCAATATGGAACTGGGTAACTTACTTTATTGATATTCAGTTTCCTTTGGACTCGAATCAAAACCAAGATAAACCCCTCTATCAGCAAAAGAGAGCATGCAGAGAGAGCAAAAGGAGAGCATACAGAGATATCAAAAGGAGAGAAGATGCCCTCACAGGGGTTTGCTTCCTTGTCTGGTCCCCATCAGTAGAGCAGGATTTCCTTTCCTGTTGTGTTGGTTCAGGCCCCAGCTCAGACGTGGACATGTTTCACCAAAGACTCTGAAAAAAACCCAATTTCCTATATTGGCTCTGCTCCAGCCTCCCCTTCATGCTGTGTCTGCAGGTTGAAGGTGGCCACAGTCCTGTCCCTGCCCAGGGCACTGGGTGTCCCAGGCCAGGCCAGGCCAGCTGCGGCAGGGGCACTTCCATGGAGCAGGTCCTCAGTAAATGGCTGCACAGCTTTGGGGGGAAGAAGAGCAGAGCTTTTTCATCTTCTTAACCTCATTTCTGTGGGTCTGCAAGAAGATCAACACACATCTCCCAAGGTCCTGCCCTCGTCCATCCATTTTTCCTCTAGGGTCACAGTCTCCAGCAAAACAGGCGAGCTCCTAGCAACTGCCAGCCTGTGCTGGTCTGGGACCTGCCTACTGCCTGGTACCCCTTCCAGAGAAAACGAGCATGAACAAAGGCTGACCTGTTGGATGTTGACTTTTGAAGCCCTACGCCATCCTGGGGGTGCCCCAGTCCAAGAGCCCTGCTAACAACATCCAGCTGAGAAGGACACTGCAAGCAGGAGAGCAGGAAGAGAAGGAAGCGGGATGTCTTCTTGAGGATATTGGGTTTGGAAAACTGTATCTATTAATTATGAATAAATGTAACTAAAGCTGCATTTTTTACTTCTGTCAGAGAGCAAGAAAAGCTTCTAATTTGGAGCAAGACTGATATTTGAAAAATTGAATATATAAGCAAAGACTCCTAGTAAAGTTTCTCTACCAGAAAACTTCAGCAATTTTCTATTTTTTTTATATTTTTGATGACTGCCTGAGAAAAAAATATTGATTGACAGGCCCAGAGATAAGTGGAGAAATGCTCAGAAAGTAATAACTTATAAATGCTACTTTCACGTAACATTTTCCCACTTATCGTCTCTCATATTTCCAAATGAATGAGGTAATGTTAAAACGCTCTGCAATCAGAACATTTTTTTCCATATAAGACACATGCTATCTTTCTGCCTGCCTGTAATGTGCCGATTGCTAACATCTACTAATTATTTTCACTTGTTCATCCAATGTGAATTTCACTATGTATTTTCATTATCCCCTAAGGATATATCCTGTAAGCAATAAAGCTGTATGTTCTCCTTCTTAGTTTTTTCAGCATTTTAAATAATCTGCTCCATGCGTGACCGAGAATTTTAAAAGAGGTGCTTGTGTCATTAATATTGTTCTTCATATTTGAGGACATAAACTTTCAGACAACTACAAGAAAAATCCTGTTGTGCCAGTATTTCCACTAGGTAGCATACAGGCAGCTCAGGTAATTAAAGGCTTGTCAGTCTGACAGTGATCCCAGAGAAAATAATGAAATGGCTGAGAGGGACTTGATTAATAAGGAAATAAAGATGGCTAATATAATTACGGCAAATCAACATGGGCTTATAGCAAGCAGGTTTTGTCAAACTAATTTGATTTTTTATGGAGTTTCAAGTTGCTAAAAGTAACCATGATGGTATAATAGACTTCTAAAAGCTACTTTAGATGGTGCATACTACATGATGTTTTGATTAACCTGAATGATATAAAAATCAACAGGAAATACATTAAAAGGATTAAAGCCTGAGTAATTGATCATTCATTAGTGAACTGTTCTTGAACATGTGTTTCCAGTGGGATCCTAAAGCCATTTGTTCTTAGCCCTACTCTTCTTCCTGCTTTAACACTGATCTGCAAAAAAAAAAAAAAAAAATCATTACTAATAAAGTTGGCAGATGGACAAAGATTGGAGGATTGGCTGAATGATGAGGAGACAGAGACAGCAGTACAGAGGGGATTGGATTGCTTTGGGAACCAGCACGAACAACCAACATCAACTCCAACTGAGCCAGACGGAGACCACGCTGTTAACAGAAGGGCTCTATTCTTGGATAAAAACAAATCTGAAAAGAGCTGGGGGAAACGGTGGGGTTTTCAGCTGAACAGGCATTTCAGTAAGATGTTCTGCTAAAGGAATAAATGGGACCCCTGAACAAGGAAATGTTGAATGGGGTAACAGGCTTTTACCTTAGTATTCAATCCTACAATACTGCATCCAGCTTTGATGCCCACAGTTCAAGACAGATGTTGAGTAGTCGGAGGGAGTTCAGAAAAGAGCCAAAAGAATGATGAAAGAGTTGGAAAACATAGCACATGTGAAAAGGTTCAAGGTATTAAAGATATTTAAGTACAAAAAGTCTCTGCTCACATCCCAAGATGCACCATGTCAAACACAAACTGGATTTAGAAGGTCCCTCAGTCTGGCAAACAGACCCAAGAACTGGAAACTGAGTCATAGAATCATAGAATGGTTTAGGTTGGAAGGAACCTTAAAGATCATCTAGTTCCAACCCCTCTGCCATGGGCAGGGACACCTCCCACTAGACCAGGTTGCTCAAAGCCCCATCCAACCTGGCCTTGAACACCTCCAGAGACAGGGCATCCACAACTTCTCCAGGCATCCTGCTCCAGTGTCTCACCATCCTCAGAGTAAAGAATTCCTTCCTAATATCTAATCTAAATCTACCTTCTTGCAGTTTAAAACCATTACCCCTCGTCCTATCACTACACTCCCTGACAGAGTCCCTCCCCATCTTTCCTGTAGGCCCCCTTTAGGTACTGGAAGGGGGTATAATGTCTCCCCAGAGCCTTCTCTTCTCCAAGCTGAACAATGCCAACTTTCTCAGCCTGTCTTCACAGGAGAGGTGCTCCAGCCCTCTGACCATCTCTGTGGCCTCCTCTGTGCTCACTCCAACAGCACCACCTGTTCAGATACATGGTGTATACTTTGTATAAGGAGGATGATTTACCACTGGAACACATTTTCAGTTCTGTGATAAATGTCACATCACTAGAAACCAAACACTTGACAGGATTTTTCTCTGAAAGGTATGTCCTATTTCAACCTAAACTAATTTCAGAATAACATGTGGCCTCTGTTATCCGGGGGTTTAGAGTAGCTGTTCTTGGAACCTGAAAATCTGCCACTCTATGGATCTGGCAAAAATATTAACAGTCATACAAATTTCCTTTAAAAAATTCTTTTTTTGTTGTTTTCTTTCTCCCAGAAAAGTTTCTTTTTCTTTTTTGAAAAGGATTTTCAACCAACATCCTTCTTTTTCACCCACTCCCAAAGTTTTAAGACGCCTGTTGTGGACACGATTCTGAATCCCAGTATCCACAGGGGTGCAAAGTCCTGATGTTAAATGGGCTACCTGCAAGATTCACAAAGAGAGAAAGGACAGAAAGGGATGCTGACCCTGGCTCCCAGGCTGTTTGAAAAAAGACCGCTCTGCTAAACAAGGCTGGATAGGCTGACAAATGGCTATTTTAAAGCTTTACGTTATTACAGGACTTGGCCGGATGTATATTGATAACCTAGGCATGAAATGCTTTTTATCAATAGTATTTCTACTTGCCCTCTAAGCAAGCTATGGTTTGTGTATATTTATAGCAAACCTAGACTTTGAATGATCTTTAGCAGCTGAAATAATTACCCCCCAAAAATGTATCACTACAGAAATCGGTGAACTGGAAATAAAAAAAATCACTAAAATTTGCTACATAACCTGCAGAAATTGAGCAGAATAACAGATGGCTCACTGTATTCTTTCTCCAATTAATGGCTAAAGAGAAATAGATTACCTGGGGGAAAATGACACTTTCCATTTAAACTCGGAGTATTTTAAGGCAATAATTTAGGGGAAATTCCAGCAGACAATCAGCAACTGTTATGACCCTTAATATTTCAGGCCTTGATCGTCACAGGGGCCAAACCCTGGACTGCCTCTCAGGATCACATCTTTATTTTATGCTAAGTCTTGTTCCCTGCTCCCATTAAAGTCACTCCAAATCCAAAATCATGAGATAAAAAGGTGGTGAGAAAAGATATAAATAATACGAGCAGTGCAGAATAAATTCACATCTAAATTACAGGCCAGGAGAAAAAACAGCTTCTGCAGAAGGCTCATCACATCCCCTGCCTTCCCTTTCATATCTATTTTTCTACCTTCATTCCCAGACTATTTACTGTTTAATAACTCATTCAAGGTCTTGCTTGAATGCTTTGATGCTTCTCGCTTGAATAGATTTTCTTTGGAACATACTCCCTGAGCTGTACGCATTACATTTGCTATGAAACATTTTTTTTCCCAATATGTCTCTTCAAAAAAAATCCCACACTCCCACAATTTTCATCTAAGCTTTTCAAGACCATCCCTGACTTCAGCGTACCAAAATTTATCAAACTGGTCATTGTGGGGGTGAAGGTAAATTCCTATTAAGGTGTCATATATATACGGATACATTTTCATTTATGCCACTGTGTTTATTTAACATGCAGGCTTCTAGATGTTCCTTACTTTGCATGAGTAAAAACACCCTAAAAACATCCGGCAGAATTGTGCAGTCCCCATGCAAACAAATTTCCCAGTCAAAAAAATTAAGAATTTGATCTGTGGAGTGACAGTAAGATCACAGCCCGGTAATGATTTACTTATGACACTGTTAGGGATGTCTTTGTCTTATCAATCTTGACTCCTCTTGTGATTAAGGTTTTGTTTCTACTGTTTGAAATGCAAGGAGATTTTATCCACCTTAATTATTTCTAAAGATTTTCACTTTCACCACATTGAATTTCTGAACATTCAATGGCTGTTTACTTTGTTTCTTATTCATTTCTCAAAGGCACTTGAAAGTCCATTTTTCTAAAGATTTTTTTTTTCCTTTCATTTTTCAATCCCTTCTGGATGGTGTAAATATTTTTCTTCCATATTGATTTTTGTCCTTTTTTCCTTCAACAATGCTAATTATTTTACTAGAGTTAACTGAAACAGATTCATCTATTTTTGTTCAGCAATTCCAACGCATATATTGCTATTATGCTCCAATAACCTTGCCCACCAGCATTATTAATGCAAGCAAAGCTACGGGAAAAGTATTCACTAGTTAAACTGTTATTTTAATTAACGATAGTAGTTTCTGTTGAATCCTTTATTCTTGTGTATCCCCTTTTGAAGTATACTGCTAACTATCCCAAGGTATAAGTAAGACCTTTAGGCTTGCAAAGTCGGGCATACCGTAGATAGGAAATGCCAAAACTAAGATAGGCATAAATGCTCAATTTGAGCTTCTCGGCACCATTTTAACACAAATAATGGCAGTCATTAAACATAACGATATATTAAAAGTCCAGCAACAGTAGAATATATTCAGCAATAGTCCTGCATCTAGTTGTACAGATTAGGATGCTATCAAGTATTGCTTATAAAAAGGGTTGTTAATCTCACCTAAATTTGTTGTTTGCAGCGTTGCCTCTGAAGACCGCGGAGACTCGCTCCGCCTGCTCGAGGCCGGTGGGTGAGCACGGGCTGGTGAGCTCAACCCTGCCCTCAGGATGCAAGGCAGGGAGAAGCCCAGCACCCTCCGTTCCTGCGGAGGTCAACGGGGACTGATGTAGCTCAACCCATGACAAATGTCAGTCTTTAAAGAGTGAAAGCAAGAGTTTGCGTTTCCTCCGCCAGAAACTTCAGAGAGACATGCTCAATCGATGTACATAGCAAGTTTTACTAAGCAAAGTACAGGCCTGAAAGTTGCCACCATGTTAATTAGAATAGGAGAACAAGCTGCACAACTGTAGAAAAGAGCTTGTTTGAGTAGTTTGTTGCTTTTTTTTTGGCTGTGGCTGATCTCGAGTGTAGAAAAAACTACCAAACGAAAGTGCTCGCACCATACTTCATGGCTGAGTGTTTCTCATCAGTAACCGAGCTGACGTTCTTAGCAGAGTGCTTAATCAACTGTAATAGCTGTAACAAACACATTTAGAAACCTGGAAGGACTGAGCTGGGAATAAACCAAAATGTCGTGTGAAACCCCACTGCAGCGTGAGCAGATGCCACCAGCAGTTCATTTCGGACGACGCCAGCAGTTCGTTTCGCTCCACAGCCTGCAGAGACGCCAACGCAGGAAAACTCCACCAGAAGCAAACTCAATGAAGAAGCTTTGTGAGGTTGATCCTCTTAAATTTTCAGGATAAAATTTCAAACCTAATTCCAAATAAACCCTACTTATTCTGGATTTTGACCAAAATCATCCACAGGAAAGCTGTAAGAGCAGAGCAGAACTGGAAACCTCACATACCGTTAGGTATCTTAATTTATTCTTTAACTGAGGGCACCACAGCCTCTCCAGTGGCCGCTGTGCCCGAGTACCTCAGGCCTCAGCATAAGCACATCTATTTTGGTTCTTAACATAGAAAAAGCTTTGCTTGGGCTCCTACCTACTCAAAAGCAATGTCTAAGCAGATTGTTGCAGCATATGCCTATAATAAAGCAACACAGTAAATATAAGGAACTCAACAAACAACAGTATTATCTCCTTTAACAGGAGAGGACTACAGATGCCATCATTTATATGGCCATTTACATCAAACAAAGGCTGTCGCATGTAAATCACACCTATCATCCTGCCATCTATCAAGTCATTTTGCAACCTGACCCCTGTGAGCCATTTATGGTGAAAACTCAAAGACTCAAAAAGATGTTTTATAAAAACTGAGGTGCCAGAATGGGGAGGCTGGAGAAGTATTAGCACTAAACAGCTGCCTACTCTCTCCTCCCCAGGTGGTGTATTTTCTCTATCCTTAAAGGATTATCTGCCTCAAATGAATGCTGGTTAAATGCTTTCCAAAGGAGAATTTTTTCCTGGAAACAGACAAACATCCTTCAAGCTCTATTTCAGAAACCACGACTCTTAAAATAGAAGATATTAATCCTAAATTCAGTTTGCAGTCTCCTTCTCACAACCTCTTTTTCTACTCTCCAGGTAGAAATTGCTGAGGTGTCAAAACCACATGGAAAAGCATAAGTCATGAGGCAAATAATTCATATGTAGAGTCTGTTATCTGCCTAGCCAATGTGTGTATATATATATTATTCTAGATAGTAGGTTTCCCTCCCGTGATCACTTCAGAAAAGGAGGAATACCCAGTAAGTAGTCTGTTAAATGAGGTACATACATACTTAAAAGAATCATTTTTGTAGTGGCTTACATAGTATGAGGTGAAACTTTTAAACTTTGACTTTCTCCTTCATCAGTATAAGCGATGCCATTTCTAAGAAATATCTGCTTTATAGCTCAATACTTGCCTAAAACTAAAATTGTCCCAGAAAGGAGATGATACAAAAAGCCACAACGTATGTAAAATAAAGTAAAATGTCATCGAAGTATAAGCTCATTTTGTGTTACACTTCAGTTTCAGATCATTTAGCAGACACATAAGACCTCTCTTTTTTTTTTCCCCACTAGTTGCTCTATTAACTAAGCAAGTAAAAGTTTTTAAAAGATCACCTTTACTCTCTTTCCCTTTAAAGTAGCCCTTTGCTAGAAAATTAGATCTCAGACCAAGTATACAATGTTTAGCTACTGTTACACCAGGGGCCATAGACTGAAATATTTAAAGTTTAAAATCAGCCTGTCAACGAAGTCAAAGGCCCTCCCCAAATCAAGAGAACAAAGCGAAGGCTGATCTGTTTTTTCTGATCTGGTTATATGGTCAACACATATTCTTTATCATCTGAAAAGTGGCTCCAAGAAATACCTATGTTTGCACTCTAAAGCATTTGGAGGGAGATTCGCCTGCTCAAATGTAAACCTCAATGTGGTGAATAGGTACATCTGAGTTTGCTGTCCAGACTTCGTTCAAAAGCAATAACAAAAGGAGGCAATGGAAAAAACCAGACACTTCTGAGGTGTCTGAGTAGATATTTATCGCATCCAAAACCAGGAAAAAGCAACTTCTCTCTCTTACTTAGCTATAAAGGAAGCTTCAGATGTAGATGTCTACCTTGAAGACATCCTAAGACCCAAGTTGCCTCATTGCGGTCATAAGGTCAGTGACCATTTCTCCAGCATATAGTGTAATTTTTTTTTTTTTTAATTATTTTTGAAACACTGGTAATAAAAAAGCATTCCCATCTGTGACATTATTTTCCTGTGAGTCATCTGATAGTAAGTCTGTGCAAGTTTCTATGTGAGCATCTTTGTCACAATGTTAACAAAGACCTGGTGTAATTAGGTCTGTATTTTTACAGACTGGGCTTTTCCCAAATTTGAAGCTGTTTACAGACCTTTCAGTCTCTGTTTAAGCTACTGACTTCTCTAACGCAATTGCAACTTTCTTGAGATTGATAGAACTCAAAACTTTTACCTTTTAAATCCTCCAGTAGATTTTCTGTTTCATGATACATATGCATTTTTAAGAAACCCTGAAAGGCAGATTTAAATAGATCTAAAATGTCTTATCACAAGCCTTTCAGTTATTATTTAACAAATTTTTTCCTCATGATTTCTCCTTGCCGGTAGATAAGCTAGAATTTTATCAGCTTTGATACTCTCTTCACAACATGTGGTTCAGCTAGTTTTATTTGCTGCATTTTTCAGTCAATATATAGTATTTTTTTCCTTGCATTTATGTGACTTGAACTGCATTTGATTCCTGTATTCTTGTGAAGAATCTTCTATCCTTATGTGTCTTTTTAATGGCAAATAATTATTTCAATCTGATTTTTCCTCCTTCCTACATTATCAAAGGTATCACGCGGTAGTTTCCTTCAATCACCACCTTGGACCCTTCTCTTGAGAATTTCTATCTTCAGCAGCACAGCACCATTAAAAATCTGGTATTTTCTTTATTTTCCTTCCCTTTTGACTTGTCAAAAAAAAGTCAACAAATGGATATAATACAATGAAATACTATTATTACTTCCCTTATAGACTTTTGTACTCTACAAACATAAAAGGTATCCTGGGATATGACTATTACCAATTCAAACAACATGCAGCCTTTTGTCCAGGATGGATCTGAATGCTTTGTAAATATTTCTGGTTTCTATTGTGCTGTAGAATTAAGGAGAAATAAGAATCATCAAAATAAAATTTGCCTTATTTTCTGTAATTTTTTGAAGGAAAGTGAGAGGGAGAGTGTAAATTCATCCAACCAAGCTTTTATTGATGTCCATTGATGAAAAGAAAGCAAAATGCAGGGTTATTTTCTTTATTTCTTCTTTTTTTTTTATTTCTCCTTGCTTTGACTAAAAATTCTATCCTGCTTCTGAGAAAGCTTCAACAATGAAAGACCCACTAGAAATGCCAGCAAGCTCCATTAGGTGACATTTTTAGTTCTCTAGGCTTTTTTTCTCTTGGCTGTAAGCACAATATTCTTGACTATCTGTGGGTACAGTATTTGCCACATTATGGGGGAAAATAGCACATATTCAAGATATTTAATGATCTTATGGCTCTTTGTTACTTTATATGAAGTATACACAATAATGAATACTACTGAATGTATGAACCATCCAACATATTGTAACAGGTAAGGTGCCTGATGATTGGAGGAAAGCCAATGTCACTCCAGTCTTCAAAGAGGGCAAGAAGGATGACCCGAGAAACTACAGACCCGTTAGCCTCAACTCCATCCCTGCAAAGATGACGGAACAGCTCATTCTGGGCGTCATCTCAAAGCATCTGGAGGAAAAAAAGGTTATCAGAAGTAGTCGACATGGATTCACCAAGGGGAAGTCATGTCTGACTAATCTGATAACCTTCTACGATGGCATGACTGGACGGGTGGATGAGGGGAGGGCAGTGGATGTTGTCTACCTTGACTTCGGCAAGGCTTTCGACACTGTCTCCCACATCATCCTCACAGGCAAGCTTAGGAAGTGTGGGTTAGATGAATGGACATTGGGGTGGATTGAACAGTGGCTGACAGATAGAGCTCAGAGGGTTGTGGTTAGTGGTACAGAGTCTAGTTGGAGGTCAGTAACAAGTGGTGTTCCTCAGGGTTCAGTACTGGGTCCAGTCCTGTTCAATATATTCATCAATGACATGGATGAAGGGATAGAGCGTACTATCAGCAAGTTTGCTGATGACACAAAACTGGGAGGAGTGTCTGACACACTGGAAGGCTGTGCTGCCTTACAGCGTGACCTGGACAGGCTGGAGAGTTGGGCAGAGAGAAACCTTATGAAATTCAACAAGGGCAAGTGTAGGGTACTGCACCTGGGGAGAAATAACCCCATGAACCAGTACAGGTTGGGGGCTGACCTCCTGGCGAGCAGCTCTGTGGAAAGGGACCTGGGAGTCCTGGCGGACAACAGGATGACCATGAGCCAGCAATGTGCCCTGGTGGCCAAGAAGATGAATGGCACCCTGGGGTGCATCAAGAAGAGTGTGGCCAGCAGGTCAAGGGAGGTTATCCTCCCCCTCTACTCTGCCCTGGTGAGGCCACATCTGGACTACTGTGTCCAGTTCTGGGCTCCCAGGTTCAAGAAGGACAGGGAACTGCTGGAGAGGGTCCAGCAAAGGGCTATGAAGATGATTAGGGGATTGGAAAATCTTTCTTATGAGGACAGGCTGAGGGACTTGGGTCTTTTTAGTCTGGAGAAAAGAAAACTGAGGGGGGATCTTATCAATGCTTATAAATACTTAAAGGGAGGGTGCCAGGGGGATGTCTTTCTTTCAGTGGCGCCCAGTGAGAGGACAAGAGGTAACGGGCACAAACTTGTACATAGGAAGTTCCACCTAAACATGAGTAGGAACTTCTTTACATTGAGGGTGGCAGAGCACTGGCACAGGCTGCCCAGAGAGGTAGTGGAGTCTCCCACTCTGCAGACGTTCAAAACCCACCTGGATGCCATCCTGTGCAACCTGCTGTAGGTGACCCTGCTCTGGCAGGGGGTTTGGACTAGATGATCTCCAGAGGTCCCTTCCAACCCTGACCATTCTGTGATTCTGTGATTCTTTGAATTTGCTGAATTTCAAAATCTATTCCATGTAAATTTTCTACTTGGTAAACATACAATGGCTAAGTAACTCCCTATTCTCCCGCATGCCTGAGGTGCAACCACTTGTGTTCTGTATTTTGTTACATTTCCAATGTAGTTGATGTATTTTAAAAACTAGACTTTATCTTCTAGATATTAGTAGTTTACCTCTCTATTGCATGTCAATTCTGATTTAACATCTTCAAGATGTTTATCAGCAGCCTGACACCTGCACCTGGCTATTTTGTACTCTTATCAATAATATTATTTTTAAAAATAATACTAATAAGTAGATATTGACTTCTGCTGAGATTAATATCAAGATTTACTGACCTCAGGGTAAATATTTTCCAAAACAATCTGCAGTTAATAATTTCCTTGGGGAGCAGTAACTCTTGATGCTCATGGAAATACAAAGACAATCTTGCGCATATGTATTAAAGTCTCACTAACCCACGCTGCAGTAGACTGTAAACCTACACAAAAAGTAGATTTCCAGGTTGCTCTATCACATCTCTGTACACAACAGTACTATACTTATTTCTTCTTTAACTGAAAAGGAATATCACTGAAGAGGAAGGGATTAAGGAAAACAGAACCTTTTCAGGAACAAAGGAAAATTAATATTCTTTTGCTGGAGAGAATAACTTTTACCTCCACTCATCCTGTCCATAGCCACACTTCCAACACAAACACACAAATCAGGGCCGCACATACTTTGTTTTTTGCTCCTATCCAGAATTTCTCTGGTAATCAAAAACATGTATAATATCTTTTAAGAATTAGAATTCTCCCTTAGAAAAGCTGAAAATCTTCAGCACAATCTTTGAAATAACAGAATTCCCTACTATAGATTATTTGTGTAACAGAATTTTGCATGAGTCACATTGTCATTATCATGCCTGATAGCATCTTCCTTCCACTACCAGTCTTTCCACATTAGCTACATCTGAAAGAAAAAAGATGGCAAAGAATTTCAAAGAATAGTGGTTTTTAAATAGAATATCCTACAAGGTAAATCACATTTGAGGGGAAAAAATAAACCACTTTTCCCAGCCTGTGATTCAGACAAACACTTCTATGGAGCTCCGTAGGACCAGTGGCGGGGTGCTAATTTGCCTGTGCGAACAGATGTTCGAGATCTCTGTATAATGAACTTGGTCATGGCAGTCACTTACTGACTCACTACTGGAATGTTTACAGCCATTAGTGTAAGCCAAAAAATGTATGACAATGTTTAGATAAATTATCTCCTCGTCTAAAACAGCCCCTTCTGAACTGCTTCCATTGCCACCTGAAATATCCCCGTCTAGTACAAACCCTTCAGCTGTCAGGATGAACCCAGATTGTCATGATCAACCCCAGATTGTTCATACAGAGCCTGATTATCTCTTTCGTCAGCTTTGTATTAATGCAGCTTTTCTAATTTCAGTTCGGTATGTCTGGTTTTACACCAGCCTGAGCAAGACTCCAGCCTGTGGTTTGTACCCATCACTACACCCCAAGTGCTCATTTACATTTTTGTTCTTTCAGTCTCTCAAGTCTCCAGACTAAGAGAATAAAACACGTTACCTTTGTTGGCAAAAAGCTTCCTCTTAAATCTTGTCATTTACTGTGCCATCTCATTTATATTCAAACCTTCTCATTTATATCCTGATGTACAACTGACTTTTCCTCTGCATTTTAAGACAAATCTATCCACCCACTTCTTCATATTCATCATCTTTGAACCAGTAGACAAGTCACTGCCTTATTTTGCTTCCAGAAAATTTTATCTACAGAGCCTACTACAGTGTCTTTAGACACCTTTACCACTTCCTTGGTACTCTACCACTTCCACTGCAACTCTCAGTGCAAAACGCTTCTTCCCTTTGACTTCGGGAGAGGATGTTTTCACCACCTGTCAACTCACACTTAGGCTTCAAATGTGGCTGTCCCAACACGATGTGGTTTGACATTCTCAAGTTGATTAAAGAAAAGAGTATTTTCAAATTGGGTGAAACTTTACTGAAATCAGTAGGATTAGCTACCACCATTCACAGCATTAAAGATGACAGAGAAACACACATTTCTATTTAAAAACTAGGCACAGTACATACATAGCAAGTATTCAAATGTTCTGAAAGAAACAACAATGCTGAGTATTTTGGGGTGCAGGGATATATGAGGGTATATGTATGTGCGTGTAGATGGGACTGCATGGCTCTGCATGTTTAAGGGAAACCATATAGGTGAAAAAACAGGAGGACATCCCACAGGAACAACCCCAGGGTATGGCCGCATTGGAAAATGCAAGTAAGAGCAGAGCTGGGATAAAAATTCCAAGCTGGATCAGTAAGCAAAGCAAAGGCATCTGTGTATCTACTGCAGACTAATAGCTTCTCCTGTATACAGAAAAAGGCTTTGGTTGATCTGGAATTTGCTAACAGAGATGAGCTATAGCAAGGATATTAGAAAATACATCACAAACATCAGCTCTGAGAAGAAATTATAGGCTACGCAAGAGAGAAGAATGGAAAAAAGCCACTGGACGCTCCTTTGGGCCACTCAAAGGATTTATGCTTTATGAAGAGACTGAATGAGGCAGATTGGGATCCTGCCCTTTCTGTCAATTATGGAGCTAATTCCCACACGTGAGAGGAACAGGGTCCAGCCAGACAGTTTTAAGTAAGTACAGGGAAAAATGCTCTAAACCAGAACTGTCTAGGGAGAACTAAGAAGGCTAAAGGATGCAGAAAACTTACCCAGTACCACTGAGAATCTACAGGATGAAGTGTCAGTGAATCAGCATGTATTTTGTCAGCTGGGCTTGGACTTACTGGTGAGTACCAGGAAACGGAGGCCTCCAAGAGGACATTCAATGTTTCCTTGTAATAGCATCCCGTAATAGGAAGGCAGCACTGGTGAGAAAGACCACTGCCACAAGCCCTGTAAGCACAGCTCTGTGTTTCATATGTATGAGGTTAAAGAAAGATTCATGATATTTACTAGACAAAAAATGAAGCTAAAAGTGGTTTCTAAGGCAAAGGGAATAGGTACCTAGTAGAAGAATTATAGGAACTCATTTAGCTGATGTCTGCACAGTGGAAAAATAGCTAGAAAAAAAAAATAATTTCAGCATAAGAAAAGAGATGTGTTTATGGCCAAAGTCCCTATTCTGTTCAGGAAGCTGATGGTTAAGTGGAGGAGGACAGGGCACCAAAGTTGAGATACATGAGAATCAGCTAGATAGTTGTTATTTTGTATTGTAAGAAAAAAAGGTAAAAAAGAAAGGAGAGATGTGGGTCAGATGAAACAAATTATACACAATTGGATGTCAGCAAACAAATTGTTCTTTATTAAAGGGAAAAACCCACATAATAGTTATCCACTACTAGGATAGTTTCCAGACGAAAAAGATGGGATAGAGCAGCTTTGGGACCTAAGCTGTTGGGGAGTTTGGGGGTGCTACTGCCTAGGTGAACAGAACAGGGAAACATTTTTGCTGTGAAGAAGATGATGAAAGATCATGAAAGAGAGAGGAAAAGCTGAAAAACCCAAACCAGTCGTCCTGATTGGTGTAAAGGAATGCTATGGGAAATAAAGACAAGAAGCTTAAGATTCAAGAGATTTTATGACTAAATATTGACCATAAAGAGTACATGTGATGTTCAAAGGTCCTGGTCCACCAGCTTTCCCGATAAGGGGCCTATGTGCCAGTATTTCCCTCCCTTGGAAAGGAAGGCAATTGAGTCCCACCCCAGTGTGGGTTTAAGATGCAGCCAGGATATGGCCCAAGAGCTAAGAGCTCTTTCTCTATGTCATTTAAGACATAACCTACAGAGCTTCTTCCATCACAGAGGTCTAAGATGCTTCTGGTTAATAACCAGAAATCACTCTCCCAACCCCATTCAGTTTGCCTGTGGAGGGGCAGCAAGGGAATGACACTGGAGGATATCAACCCATTCCCCTTCCACTTTGCCATACAGCAATACCCAAGAGGGAAAAGCATTGTTAGTCACTGAGGAAATGCATAACTGAGTTTAACCAGTCTCTGGGCTCATCTAGAGTTTTGATTAAGAAAAAACATGGTAAAATTAGATCAGAAGTGGAAAAAATATACCTTACAAAAGGTTGGAGAGACGATCTTTTGAGGTCCCTTCCCAGATGATCTTTCAAGGTCCCTTCCAACCTGGGTTAATCTATGAGTCTATGAAAATTAAAGTAATTTGAAATTATTCTTATCCATTATTATAGATAGATGATAATCTACCTCTGCAGCAGGTTCAACCCAGTGAGATATAAAAATGGGTCTTGGCAAGGTGAACTGGACAGAAAGGATAGAGAAAATAGTGTTTTCACAGCTGAACACAGACTGCAGCAATGTACAGTGACAGTCCTGGCTTAGGCAGTGTACCTGCTGTGTCTGACAGTCTTACAGAAGCAGCGTTACATTGTCCGCCTCTCTCACCTCCTATGTTATCTGCAAATGATATCCTAAGGCCAGCTATAAAAAGTTTCTGCAAGAATTGAAATATTTAGAATCGGTCTATGTTATCAGCAAAACAAAAATTTCTATCAGCGTAAAGGAGGCTGTGCACTGAACTGCACAGCTCTCCAAATGTTCACAGGTATGTAGAGTTTTGTAGGACTTTATTCCTATTATGGATTTTTTAAAAAATAAATTATCATTATTGCAAAACTCTCTGTGATTCGGGTGAGAAACAGATTCTGCATCAGCAGACTGCTATTTGCCACTTAGAGTTACAAAGGCTCCTATGATTGTCCCTGTTGTGGCTTACTCCTATTTCCTATTCTTCTCAGACTTGATGGAACAAACTAGTATTAGTTTAGGAACTAGCAACGATTTGGAAGAGTATTGACACAGAAATGTGCTGAGTTGAAGTGGATGGCAACTGATTACAGCAAATGAATAATTCAATGGAGGAAAATCATTGTACAACCTGCAACAAACCCCTGACAGTGGTGACAGTCATAGACTGTTTGCAGCTTGACCTGTAGAGCAGCCAGTTTTTGACCAAGACAGAGCATCCACCCCAACAACACCTCCAACAGATTCTGCAAACCTGAGGAGTGATTTGCTGCACAGTTGGAAAAACTGTATGACTGTGATTGTGCAGCCTCACGCAGGCACCAGAAAGCCATGCCGATGCCTTGTCAAGATAGCCTCGTTGAAGTGACAAATTGCAAACACTGCCCTAAGTAGGAACCCAAAACCTGATTTCTCAAAGGAGCAAACATACTCAGGAAAAAAATTACTGTCTTCTCTCATCCTGAAATCTGCAGAAAGGGAAATGTTGCTGATTTATCCACTGGTGATGAAGTGGGACTGGAAGAACGGATGCCAGAGCATCTAGATGCTTCCTATGGGTAGGTTTGCTTCCTTCAAATTCAGGACAGCATACGAAATAGAAAAAATACAAGTGCAACCCCTTCCTCTCTTCTCTCAACATTTTGAATGTATTTCATAATTTTAAAACCACTGAAAATTTGGGGTTTTCTAGAGGGAATTTTGTGAGAGGATAGCCTCTGATAAAATAAACCAAGTGACGGACACTTAGAGGTGACTCAAGAGGGTTTTGCAAAGGACAATGGCTGTAAGCTGAAAGCAAGGCTTTGTCTCCATGACCACCGGTAGCCGTACTAGCTAAGTTCAGTTTTTACAGTGAAGTACCACGGTCTGTGTGAGAACCACACTGTCCCCTGGCCCTGCAGTCAGACCCAGAAAAGGAATCTTTCACTTCTCTGGAGGCTCGAAGAGAAATAAACAGGGAGTGAAAGTACCTACAGAGGTTTCAATGGTTTGGGCTGGTTTGGGTTCACTACAAGAAATCACCTGGCAGACAGAACCTGTCAGCATATTAATTCCACCTCTCATGTTTTGCACTATTTCTCTGCTTTCTGTTCAGCAAATTGCTCATGGTATCACCCTTCCAGGCCCAATGGCAATGACAGAAAGTAAAGGAAGAGCCTTAACTATGACGTCTTGATTAAACTTTGCAGAAAATGGCAAAATTAGCCACTGTTTTGCCTTTCAGAGGGCAGAGATCGGTTAGAAGTATCCCAGTTGAACTTATCTGCAAGGGTGTACACAGGGATTTGGATGACCTGGGCAGAAGAGCTCTGCTGAGCGCTGCTCTGGAGTGGGATGTACGCAATAAGGAATATGAAAGTGAGAGCTCAGGTGGAGAAATAGTGAGACATCCCAAAACAGACTGCAGAAAATAACCTACTCGATCCTGATTTTGCCTGTGTACTTAGAACTGAAGGGCTAGCATCTTTATACGGGTAATTTCCCTGGCATTCTTTCTTTCCCAGTTCAGAAGAACTGCTTCAGGACATGCAATTTTGGTTCTGTTTTTTTTTTACAATGTCCAAATCTCACTACATCTTGTCCTTGTTAACCCAAGACTTTTAGAAGTCAAAGCAGTTTAGTTCTATTTATTTTTAAAATTTGCATTCTTAAACAAAATATCTTTTGTCCACCTGTTTGGGAAAAAAAAAAAAAAAAAAAAGGTTTAACTTCACAAAACTGCAAGGATCCAGTCTTTCCCTAGCATATCTATGTTCAGTGCCCATCTACAGGCCTTGTTGCTGGATTCCCTTGAAACTGATAAAGAAAAGCGTCTTAGAAAAGCAGTTGGAAGGAATTATGCGTGGTTATTCACTTGGCTCTGCTGAACCATGAGTTGGTCTGTTCATTTTTTTAGAAACCTCACCTTTTACCACTGCAATGCCCTGGAACAAAACGAACAAAATCCCTGTTTTGCATATATGCTTTTTAAAGAAGTCTTCATGAATTGAATTAATCATCTCCCTAAAGGTAAGGTTTCAGCCACAACAGTCAAAGTTATTTTCCAAGGATATAATTTCTAGTTTAGCATTTCTAGTTTCTGCCTACACAGACAGCTAGATCTTTTCACTAAAACGCTGGAAACTGTATTCACAATTATGATCAAATCCGCTGTGAAATACGTATCCACAAACCGAGCAGTTTTATCTTCCTGACCAGCATGTACCTTGAGATAGGCATCAGCTCAGATGAATTTCAGCAAACATGCTCCAGAGAGGTCACAACTAAAACCTCTGTGAACGGTGATCTGGTGTGAATAACAACCAGCACGCACAGCACTTTGGAAACGATTACAGTTTCCCAAAAAACACCAGCAAGAATTTGAAGGTTAAACAAGTCTTCTCAATGGAAACCAGTAGCGGTTGTAAATATCAATTGCCTTTTATAGCAATCCAGGTGGTGCAGCTGACAAGAGCCTGCCCTGGGGATGGGGAGCACCAGGAAATGCCCCTTCAGCCCCAGCCTCCGGGGCCAGCAGGTGGAGACCTGCTGCTCTGCTGTAATGGGGGTGAAGGGGAGGCACTGGTGCAGGTTTGGAGAGAGGAAAGCAGGCTAACCTAATCCCACAACCCCACCGCTAGCCTGGAGGCGCCCAAAACTTGATGTCGCCTGACAGGAGAGCTATCTGAGGAGCCCAGCCTGCAAGCTGCAGCTGTGTTTGGGACATGCAGAGCGGCACGATCTGCTCTGTGTGTTGGTGCCCTGCCTGCACCAACGGACTCTGTAGCCCCCTCTCCTCCTCCCGGGGTTTAGCCGCTCTGTTCAAGGTCCACCCTGGCACAGCCCAGCTATGTGACCCTGGGTATGACTGCTGTCAAAACAGCTCAGCTGTTGGAAAGGGCTGTGTCGAGAAGCTGAGAAGGCTTGCCGCAGGACCTGTGGTTGCGCTTAGACCTCTCCTCTTGGCCCTTGGCTGGGCTACACTAAAGGGATGGGAGTGCCTGTCCATGTGCCACGTCAACCCTCACTCACAGACTTCCCTGCCTGACCTTGGAGCTGCCTCCTCACCACAGATGTGTCTGGTGGTTACTGATGGTTGGCTGACCCTGGTTATCCTCACTTCACTCATTGTATGGATTCTGCTGCTCCAGGTTTCAGATCTAGTGTGTCAGCAAGAGGACGTTCAGTTGGCAGGGTAATTCAAAATCTTTAGAAATAAAATGTGTTTGGCAACTGTATAAATGGAATTAGCAATGTGGCAAACTGTGCGTTGTCTTCATGGACCACACTGATGAGCAAAAGAGGGTTTAAGAGGGAAAGGCATCAATTCTGTTTCCAAACATTTTACTCAAACATCGGAGGGTTTGTGCATCCAGAGATGGTAAATTCCGAAGGCCTTTTGTGTGCTTTCAGAAAATTGTACCTAACAAAAATTCTCAAGATCTCTACAAATTACCCCAAAATAGTTACACAGTACCTGAATATGAAAACATATACTTACCTTTACCTGAACCCTGAAAAGGTCATGACAAAGATTATGATTTATATAAGTATGTGTCCGTTCCAGATGTCTAATACTTAGTCGGTCCAGGACTTTTAGAATTATGTTCATATTTAACATAACAGGAGCTCATTATCTAAAACACTCATTTATTTTGTTTGTTGTCTTCCAGATTATTCTAATTATTTTTTTAACATTCAGGCATATACGTGTATGTAGGTTTTATATAAAATCACCTAAGTCATGAATTGTGTGTAATTAAGTTCTCTAACCCCAGCAGCAGAAAGTTATTCGGCCCTAGCAGGCCCTAGCAGCAGAAATTATGGTTGTGATTTTAAAGGTTGTAATGAAGTATTAGAATAGTTCCCTTTCTAATATTAGATCACATCATATACCTCAAAAGCAGCAAGTAATTAAACTGTGGCTTCCTTTATCAGATAACTTATTTTAAGGCAGTCAACAAATCACTAGCTCTGTGGCAAAAAAAAACCCCACCAAACAACAAAACAACAAAAACCTGCCTTTTAGCTTCTTAGCTGTGGGCTTGGCTAGAAAAACAAATCCTGTTCAAAAACCTTTCTGGGAAAGATAACCACCATTGAATTACTTGTCTGTAGCTGAAAAGCTAATCTCCTTCACTCCTTTACACACAGATCTGGTGTGCATTAGAGTCAATCTGGGACACACCCAAAAGCGTGTTTATCAGTGCACTTCTGCCTCCATGGCCCTTCGGGTTGTGCGGCTGTCCTCAGGTGGGCTCCCTTCTGACCAGCAGGCTCTTTGTTTCACTGGCTTGAGCTCTGTAGTCATCAGCATCTTTGAACAGCAGCTCAGCAATGCTATGGCTGATGTCATTCACCCTGCTTCCATCATTCCTTGCTCTGTATATGCATTAGGCATTAAATGAAACACACTTATTTGCACAAGCAACTTCATCACCTCTCCTAGATTTCTGGGAAATAGAGATTTTCCTGTGCATTCTTCTGTCAATTTCTCTTCCAGCTTCCTTGTTCCTGAAGAGTCTGTTCTAAGTTTTCTTCACTGAATTTTTTCTGCTTCTATATCTTATTTTTTAATCCAGAATGTTGCTGTCATGACAAATTTATCTTGCTAAATACTTTAGTTTTCATTTCGAAGACTCCCACCCACCACCATTTACAGGTAGAAAAGATGAATTCAGATGAGTAATAAACATACACATGTACCTTCTGAGCTCTTTAGTGTTTGCAGAAATGTTTATTTGGCACAAAGATTGACACAATATACAGAAAACTCATCAGTTACATTTGAATCGTTAATAAAATCAACTGTTAAATGCAGATCTTTCACACAAAGAAAGCTAGATAGATTAAAATGTCCCCTTTAATCACTATTCAACTTTAAAATGTCTCTGTATGGAAGTGACAGAAATTAGCTGTATTCAGTAAAAGCAGTAGGGAAGGATTAAACAAAGAAACCTCTTGTTCACTTTGGCCTCTCATTGCCTGACTAGAGCTTATGCTACCTACCACTACTCAGGTTCTCAGGTCAAGGCATAAAGTAGGCAATCATGTAAATGACTGCAAGTACAGACCTTTTCTCCCATCTGCCTGCAAACAGAGAAAAAGAGAAATCAAGTTAAAAGCAATCACTGTTATTTCAGCCATCTAATTTATATGGAGCTTCTCAGATCTCACCATGGTTTCAGTGATCTTACCTACTTCAAATATAGTCTCCGGAAAAAGCAGGCAGTGAAATAAGCTCCAAGGACTGTCAATGAGCACAGGAAGTTGCATTGTCCTTTCATAAGTGAGCCTTGATTAAGATGTTAGTTTGTAAGTAGCATGACATTCCAAGAGAAAAATAAAGCTACAAGGCTTTTAAAACACTTTCTACAGCTCAACAAAGAAACCCATAAATGCCTATCATTACCCTCCACCATCTTGCAACAGAAATAGATTCAAATTGTTTTGATATAAAAAGATACAAATAATTAAAAGGAGAAAAGAACAGTAATAAGCAAAGAAGCACAAAGTTGCAGCATTTACAACAGAAATGTACGCATTAATATATTGGCGCATTTGGGCTTTTTATGGTCACGTATGTGACATTCAAAAGTCCCCGTTCAGACTTTGGTCTCATAGACTTAGATGTCACTTAGCCAAAGAGCAAAGGGACCCACAGTCTGAAGAAGACAGAAAAGGGCAAGAGAGAAGTGAAGGCTTAGGGAGGCAACACTCCTTATCAACAGTCAGCAGCAGCTCATGAGCAAAGCTGGGACAAGAATCCCTTGCCTGCCTACTCTCAACAACCCTCTGCAGCAGATGCAGTGCAGGCTAACGGCAGAGATAGTCTCCAAGACAGCCAGATCCAAAACTGGCCAAAGATTTCAACCCAACAGTAAAAATTTTGCAATAGACTGTGGCCAAGAATGAATGCAGGACACTGGAAAGCTGAAATCAGTTAAGCACTAGCAGTTTTGCAGTCGGTGAGGTCTTCTCTTCAGTGTGATACTTCCTTCACAAAGCAAAGACTCACAATGGTTGTGTTCACCAGAAGGGCTGATATAGGGTTCTCTATACACTGATGGAAGTCGTATCGCATCATTTTTCACTGTAGCCGATATTTCCTTTGATAAATGTTGAATAAGAGTGAGACTAGGAGGAAATCAACGGTTTGCCCAGGCATCCCTGAGGACAGACGTTATAAACTTGCCTGACCTGCAAAGAGAATCCCACTCTGCACATGGAAGCCCAGGGACATTGTTGGATCCAGACCAGCAAGAGCAAAGAAACTTGCAAAAGCAAACTTTTGTCATTCATTTCTGCAACATGGTTATTGCTGTTATGCCTAGCCCTTTTTTAGTCAATAGAAATATCTTACAAGTCTGCTGTCACAAGTTTTTATGGAAAGTTAAAAATAATCCTATGCATAATGTTTGCAATTAAGGCACCATCCTTTGGCTATATAGCAGATTATCTGCCTGCTCTGTAAGAGTACAGTCTCCTCTTTGAAACCTCCCTTAGACTCATTTCCACAGTGAACATATATAAGAAACATAGTCAAGCAGTGATGATGAAATAAAGAAACCTTTAAAATATTTTTAAAAGAGACACTCTTGAAAACATATTCTATCCCTCTCCCTTATTTGTCGCCTGCTGACTTAAGCAAGCAAACTACTTGGGGTAGGTACTGCCCGTACACTACCTAGCACACTGTGGGCATGACTGAAACAGAAGAAATGAATCAGCCAGGCTGGGTTTTATAACACTGCCCTGTGTCAAACCTCGCAAGGTCTGCAGGGTGCAACCCAACAGGGTGGGCACTAGTCAGCTGAATTTATGAACTGCATTAAGAACTTCAGGACTTGCCTTCACAGGACAGAAGATGATGTGCTACAGTTATCAGCCCAGTGGCATCAAAGTGAGCATAATATGTGGGCCACATAATCAGGCCAGCATTCATAGGAACACCAAATTCACCACATTTTCAAATGGCCTGGGAAATGGGAGAGTACTCCAATAAATTTCCTATATCAGTATTCAATCAAACAGAATGACCTTGAACTGCTAAGGACTGTTAGGCTCCTGCACATCTTTTAAAGCCTTCCATCTGATCTATTTATCCAGCATATGCAGTAATAACAAATTAACAAAATAGAAGAATTCCTAAAACCAAACATAGTCACTCATGCACCAACGAGTAGCTGTCCCTTTGGAGCTCCTTAGAGCCACCCTTAGTGCATCTATTATGTCAGCAAACTCATGATAGTATTTTTATCTGGAATAAGCCAGATATTAATGTAAATAGGAAAGCATTGACTGAAACCAAAAATACTATCTATACAAATTAGAGTAATAAGGACTGAATTAATTACTGAAAAACGCAGGCCAAACATACTAATAAGAAGGATGTGACTTTCTGACACATCCACAGCCACAACAGGATAAAGGATAAAACATTCCTCTTTACAGTTAATCTGACTACATTGCCATCTATGTTATGATATGGAAAAGCTTCCAAAAATGGCTAAAGGCTATAGCTCTTAGTGATATAATTACAGGTAACGTTACTCTGTCTCTGTGATCAAGGAAATTAATTTTCAGTGAGGAAAGTACTCATGTTACAGATTTTTTTCCTTCAGAAGGCAACAGTAATGAGATTTTAGACAGACAAAATATGGGTTAGAGCAAGCTTTCATTATTGGCCTCATATAAAAAAAGGCAGTGCAATACACAACAATAACACCCCAAGAAATACTATGAATTCTTAGAGAGGCCAGAAAGGACAGATATTAAATTTGGGAAAAGTGTATAGGAATGCATGGTCTTTAATAAGGACTCATTCATTTATTAATGAGAACTGATGCTAAAGGGCTTCCTGTAAGTTACAAGGCAGGAAGGTAAAGGATCCAAACACAATTAAAGAACAACCATTGACAAAAAGCCTTTGGCCTTTTTCATTTATTTATTTGGCCTATTTATTCCCTCCATAAGGGACAAACACAACAATAGCCTTAAGACCCAGTCCTGTCGAGTTGCACAGCCGGAGAGTGCATGCAAGAAAATTTCTCCTCCTTTCCTAACTTACGGGCGAGTGACAGGCAGGATTGCTCCCTGCCTGCAACGCGGGGGCAGCAGCACAGCCGGAGGCAGCCCGGCCACGGGGCAGAGATCTGCCCTGGACCCTGCCCCACCGTGCTGGGCTCAGCCGCCCCAGCAGCACGGCGCACACCGCGGCTCCGCAAATGACATCTCAGAGACTCCTGTGCGCTGCCACCAGTGACTCTGTTTTGCAGGCGGAGGGGGAAGCAATGGTTTGCGCTGGCTTCCAGCACCGCAGGATGGTCTTGTGTGGTTGCTGGTGCCCTGGAGAGGGAAGAGCTTTTCTGCAAAACTTAAAAAACACCCACTCCTCATCGTGATGCAACCAAAACCTTTCGGAGTTTTTTCATAAAAGGGAGAGACATGCTGGGACAGCTAAGAGGGTGACTGTCAGGGCATCTCCTGGGCAGGGAGGAATTTCTAAGATTCGGGTATCCAGGTTTTCCAGTTCGAGGGAAAGATTTAATAGTGGGTGTTTGGCATCTCAGACAACGGGCTACTCTGGAGCATTCCTCTCAGTAATTCCTGCCCTAAATAGGAGACGCCTTTCCCCTTACCTTCAGTGTTGCTGTAACTGGCACAGTGCTACACATGCTCTTTGATTATTGCAAATCAGCATTTTCAAATGAAAAATCTTTTTGTTAAAATTCCCAGTCAGCTATATGGATTATCTTGGTATTACACCATGAGGTTACCTCAGCAAACATCCAATTTTTCCCAGGATGTTTCCTCTGATGGGATTGGAAATGCCTTTGCATACATTACTTCTGAACCAATCTTGTCACTAAATCCTATAAACAGACACTGAAAATGTCTCCTTATTGCTGTTCATTATTGGATAAAGCAATTGCAAACCCTTTACAGTGTGAACTGATAGTGGCCAAAGCCAGAATGTGAGTGATTCATGTATATAAACAGCTCCCAGACATATCATTATGGATTAGGGATGTGACACACAGCGTCACCAGCAAGCATCTAGGAAATGCAGAAAAGCTGAAAAGCATCACCTCTTACTGAGTCTCTCACCAAATAGCAGGACAGATGCCCTAACAACTTGTCTACTCAAGCAGATAGGACACTACAGAGTACCATTAATGGGAAGGTCTGTATGATTGTGTAACACTTGCATATTTGTAAGTTCAGAGGAATGCAGCATGCATTGTTTATTTAGTTGTTCTACATAGTAATTAACAGGGCTGGAGAATGGAGAGCATAATCAGTTAAGAGGTTAGATGTGCTCTGTCACAACACTGCTAATGCTCAGCAATCTGCCCCAAGGTGTCCACATCAGTTATCTACTGCAATGAAGTTTGGTAGCCATAAGTCTTTTTATTTTTTTTTTAATAAATTAATTGTTTTCTCTAAACAGATTTCTAAAATTTAACAAGAAGAAACAATATGCGTGTCCTAACATAAATATTCTGTGGCATGATTTTTCATCATTTTAGGGATTTGCAGGAAATGAATATATTGGAAATGGAGTCAGGAAAAACAATCAATTTCTGTTTTGGAAATCAGGTCTTCCTTAGAAGCCAGCATTTCATGCACCACTTTTAAATGCTGCTAACTGCAGAAAAACTTACTCACTGAACAGTAAGGTATTTTTATAAAATACCAGCAATTAATGTTGGGCTTATTTTTTGGCATCTCAGCTGGACAGACCTGACAGCCAGGTAGCTCATTGACCACAGCAGACAGAGGAATGAGGACACTGACCATCATCACTGAAAGCAGGGTGAATCAGATACATGGGCAGGATGAGTGAGTGGCTTGGCACCAGGGTGACGACTGGAGAATTTTGGCAGCTAAACAGGGTGCACAAAAAGGCTGTGTTTTCAGGGTATGTTGAACTATAAGAGGAGAAAAGTTTCTTACAATTGATATGGCAGAGCAGAAGCTTCCAGCATCCTTCCATCTATGAAAACTTTGGTTTGCATTCCCCTTTCCTGCTGGGAAGCACACATCAGTGGAAAAAACCTGTCCCACATATAGCAGTTAAAGTATGTTCATACTGCAAACGACAGTCAGATGTTGAGATACTTAACCTATACAGTTATTTCACATAGTGCCCAGGCTACACTGACTCTTGTGCCGTCTGATCCTTGCTCCTTCTTGTCAAGAGGAATGTAATGCTTTCAGCAGCAAAGCCAAGCCAGGCATCTTGACCTCATGCTTCAGGCTTGAGTGTAGCCCTGCCCCTGAAGGGCTGCTAAGTCATGCTAACCCAAGGAGGGATGGACAAGAGCAGAAATGGGAAACAGACCTCTGACTTTGTAGATGGTTCGGCTGCTGCTGGCTTATTCCTCCTACAAAGCAAGAGGACAGAAGCCATAGGTAGGTTTTGAGGTCCAAGAGCTTTGGCTTTTCTGGTCAGAAGCCCGGCAGGTGCTGCACCGTGGAGTGTCTTTTTCCTAACCCACCTCATCCGTTGACCAGCTTCAAAGCTCATCAAAATAACCTTAAGCTGACAAGCTACTTATATAGCTGCCTTCTTCACCTCCAGGTCGTAGGGATGGAAATTCCAGCTGTAAGCACATCCAGCCTCTGTCTCCTCACAGTCCTTTGCTCCCAGGCTGTTGTGCAGGGTGTCTTTGCTTCCTTACAGCCTCTCAGCTACACGGCAGTAAAGTGAACTAGATTCATGCTGCCCCTACTCAATCCTCCAACGTTTCTGCAATGAATCCTGCAAAGCTTTTGGTAGGAATGGAAAAGCCATACACTCACAGTGTTCTCCAATCCAGATCTGAACTAGAAAGAAACTGGAAAAGTAATAGTAACTGCAGTAGAAGTAGTATGATTAAACATTTTGAAATATGAGTTTGTTAGGAATCTGATAGACTGCCAGGAGAATCCAGTTTCTTTTTTTTTTTTTCTTTCTTTTTCTTCTTTTTTTTTTTCTTTCATTCAAACCTGAATTAATTCAGGGAAGCCCTGTGGGCCACATTAATGAGAAGGTCAGACTAGGTGTTCAAAATGGTCCTCTTTATCCTTAAAGCCTCTGAAAATCAACGAAGATAGGATTTCCAGATGAAAGAAAAGGCACTTCACGCTCTGGACCAGATTCTAGCACACAGACCAGCTTGAAGACCAGTGCTCAATGTCTTAGCCACAAAAAAGGTAATTCTCCCTTCTTACTGCAATCTCACGCTATTCTCCAGGCTCTTACACTGAGCTAAGGTGAGGTCCTTCTCGCATTGCAGACAGAGAGTGTGCTGCTTTTTTAGCCCCTGTGCATCAGACTCCTACAGACCTCCCCCCCCCCCCCAGCAGTCCCTGACTCCCTGCATGCACATGGGAGGACTGTCATTTGAGAGATTTCACAGTAAGAGGCTTTTCATTATGTAGTTTTATTGTAAGATTATCATCAGCTGCACCACAGCACTGTGACCTTAGACAAGCCTGGATTCATCTCCATTTACAAGTCATGGAAAGAAAGTCATGGAAAAGGTCATACAATACTAAATAATATCTCATTGAAAATACAGCACTGAATTTTTGGTTAATCTAGGCCATATTTTCATGTCAGCGTCACTGGCTGTGTTCTAGCTAATACTGTGTCAATCTTCCCAGGTTCAAGCAGTTAGAACTTTTCCATTTAGAGGAATGTTTGGCAGTCATAGAAGGGGTAATCTGGTTATTAAGAGACTAGATCTATAAGCTACAGACCTGGACATGTCACATCTTTCCCAAGCAACCTTGACCCAGTCTCAGAAAACCAGCATCTTCGGACTTAGACTCTTGATCTAAACTGTTGGTGTAAGTTTCTCTGAACCTCAATTTTCTCCTCATTAAGTTGCAGCAGAGCTGCCCTTCTCCTGCTGAAGTTAAGAGGCTCAGATTATAGACGTTTGCAAAGACCTCCGACACTCTCCGATCAGAAAGCAAAACAGGGGTGAGAAACGGTTTTCTTCCTGAGGCCCAAACAGGCTTTTAGCAGGTTACATATTAACCTCTTGTTCTCCAACAATAATTCCCAAGGAAACTCAACCAACCTGGCATGACCTACATGAAATGAAGCCACGGGTTATATCCAAACGCATCCCAACTACAAAGTAGCACAATATGATTTACTAAGCACTTTTAGAAATGTTAACTACCATGTTTCTACAGCAGACCTAGGCAGTAAAAAATCTGCACAGCCAACCTAAAGAAGGAGAAACTGTATGATGTGCTCAAAGCCACGAGTACTTTTGCAAAAGTGTGATTCTAAACTAGGAAATCCTGACTTTTACCTCACTGTTTGATCTGAGAGTAAGCCGCCTTCCACTTAGAGCTGAAACTCCACATGCAAGCGATTTTTCACTCCTACTCAAATTGCTTTAGCTATTTTTAGGTCAGATGAGTAGAATAAATATCATTAAGGAGTTTTCAGGCATTTTCAGAATTGTTTCCTAACTAAAAAAGAGATCCTTTTCACAAAAATATATTCTCTGATCATCCATCCATAAAGGCATTCAGACCTTTTGACATTGTAATCCTCAAATAATGAAGCCAATACTGAGTTAACCAGGTTAGGAAAGCTGATACTGTACATTTATGTATGAAAACTTTTAGCAGGCATGAGTACAGTGGAGCAGAGATGGACTGGAGGCCGGTAACCAGTGGAGTGCCTCAAGGGTCGGTACTGGGGCCCATATTATTCAATATATTCATCAATGATTTAGATGAGGGAATTGAGTGTACTATCAGCAAGTTTGCTGATGACACTAAGCTAGGAGGAGTGGCTGACACGCCAGAGGGCTGTGCTGCCATCCAGAGAGACTTGGACAGGCTGGAGATTTGGGCAGGGAATAACTTAATGAAATACAACAAGGGAAAGTGTAGGGTCCTACATCTGGGCAGAAACAACCCCAGGTTCCAGTATAGGATGGGGAGCTACCTGTTAGAGAGCAGTGTAGAGGAAAGGGACCTGCGGGTCCTGGTGGACAGCAGGATGACCATGAGCCAGCACTGTGCCCTTGTGGCCAAGAAGGCCAATGGCATCCTGGGCTGTATTAGAAGGGGGGTGGTTAGCAGATCGAGAGAGGTCCTCCTTCCCCTCTACTCTGCCCTGGTGAGACCGCATCTGGAATATTGTGTCCAGTTCTGGGCCCCTCAGTTCAAGAAGGACAGAGAGCTGCTGGAGAGAGTCCAGCGTAGGGCAACTAAGATGATTAAGGGAGTGGAGCATCTCCCTTATGAGGAAAGACTGAGGGAGCTGGGTCTCTTTAGTTTGGAGAAGAGGAGACTGAGGGGTGATCTTATTAGCGTTTATAAATATATAAAGGGGGAATGTCATGAGGATGGAGCCAGGCTCTTCTCAGTAGCAACCAATGATAGGACAAGGGGTAATGGATTCAAGCTGGAACACAAGAGGTTCCACTTAAATTTGAGAAGAAACTTCTTCTCAGTGAGGGTGACAGAGCACTGGAACAGGCTGCCCAGGGAGGTTGTGGAGTCTCCTTCTCTGGAGACATTCAAAACTCGCCTGGACGCCTTCCTGTGCAACCTCATCTAGGTGTTCCTGCTCCGACAGGGGGATTGGACTAGATGATCTTTTGAGGTCCCTTCCAATCCCTAGCATACTGTGATACTGTGATACTGTGATACTGTGACTGGACGCAGAGCCAAGCTGTGCTAGAGTGACATAGAGACCGAGACCAAGCAATTAGAAATTAGGGCCATGGAGCAAGAGGATATGTCTCTCAGTGAAGTTTGGTAGAACATTCTTTAAAAACACCTCAGCTCAATCCATGGACATTAGCCCAAAGAGCTCTCCCAAGACTGCTTTCAAGCAGTGGAGCTTAGTGACTGGCACTGGACCACGAGTCAAGATATGAAGACTGTGCTCCCAGCTCACCGGGACACCTTGCTTAAGCCCAGGTGGGTTGGAACTGGGTGATCTTTAAGGTCCCTTTCAACCTAAACCATACTATGATTCTATGATTCTATGACTCTATGATCTCTCTTCTCTCTGCCACTGCTTCCCTTCCTGCCTTGCCCTTTCTGAACATGGAACTTTTTGGGGCAGTGGTGTCTTTGTACCTCCTTCTGGACAGGGCTCAGCACAACAGGCCTCAGATCCCAACCAGACACCTTCTGTGCTGCACACCATGGGTACTCCACAAAGGGAACAACAGTACAGATGCGTTCACGATCACCTGGGGACTGCTCCACCATAAACCCAACTTTTATTCCATGCGCATGTTCCTACTGCCTTATCTGCATGTTTGATACTACCTGTGTTTTTGCTTCATCCAGGTTATCTCAACAACCTCCTGACTACCTGGCATAACTTAAGGGTTTGCCAGAATAACATCCTCTTCTGCTCAGCTAACCGTAAGAAATAAATTTCAGAACATTACTTGCCTACAATCCTAGGAGTGCATGGCTGATGTAAGCCTATGAATGAAAGCTTCCCTGACCTCCACCATCACCAAAGCAGTACCCTTCCCATTAGGAAACTTTCTTTATCCTAACAGCCAGTAAGTTCCTGTAACTGGTGCTGAATTCAGTGAGATCTGCCCTCTCGAGCATTTGCCACAAATCCTTTTGGCCAATTGGCAGAATAGAGTCAAAAGAGAGAAGAGACATTTTGGAAGGGATTGTACAGAGAAATAAAAATGGCATGAGAGATCTAGGGAACACAAGAGAAGTTCAGGAAGGAAGCAGGACATGAGCTGCTGTCCTCCCTCCCTGCCCTTCTAACATAGCTGCTTAGGCTGGAAGGGATAAGGCCGTTGGCTCCAGCTCCCAAAATGCCAGTGCTGGAGCCAGGTGACCATTGCAATACATCCAACACACAGAACAGAGCAGCCAAGGGGTTTGCTCACGCTGCAGGTTGCACCTGCTCTGCTGTCAGCCATCGTTAGTTGTTCATAATGAGCAAAAGGCGACAAAACAAAATGAAGACAGGCTACAGAGGCAGGAGAAGTCATTAAGTATTTAAGTGTTCTGACTGCAGTTTCTCTTGCAGTATGAGTCTGAGTACCCAAAAAGAAGCATGTGCTTCTCAGAAACCAGAAGTCACTGCTCTGATGATCTCCTAAGTCTGAGTTCTAGCTAAACTGATCAAATATCAAAAGAGCTACTTGCTCACTCTGCAAGACATATATATTTCTATATACGCTTATCTTGATAGTTCAATTAACTGAGACTTAAGCCCCATGCTCAAGAATGCCCTTCACAGCAGCAATGCAGCGAAGTCAGTATGGTCAAGAGTGACGCATCACCAAATACTCAGGATTACTTCAGGAAATGGGAAGCCCCAGATGATCCCAAAAATACTCTTACTAGGAATCAAAAAGAAGCAAAGAGGCGGCACTATCTTCACCTCTCATTAATCTGAAGCTCGAATGTGCACATTTCAAAGAACTGTTCAACATCTCCTGTATTTTTACCACTTTCACAAAAATAGAACACAGTTTTCCATCTTTGGGCAGGGTGTTTGGCTGGATCACACTCACAAAGGATTTCTAGTCTCGAAACCATACAGGCGTTTCATCACTTCATCCAGTGAATCTCCTTCAACGTATACCAGTGTGAAGAGTAACCCCAAGCAAATGCTGGCTGTAGCAAGGGATTTTCTGCTCCACTACTTCTGAACATCTCCAAGCAAATATTGGACAAATTGCACAAGAAAGGGGTCAGTGCCATCATGAATATTTCATCTAGACAGCACAACAAAATCCAGCTTAGAGAATAGAAAGAGAGAAAAATCACTTATCAATTATTCTTTTACTCGATACCACTTGTTCTTCAATAAAACACTGCAGAGTGATTTCTCTTGCAATCAAGAGGAGAAAAAAACCTCCACTCTTGGCAAACTATATTTGGAAACTGAAAATCTCATTCTGCCTTTTTTTTAAATTCCTGCTTAGAAGAATTTTATGATAAGGATGTAAGCCTTCAGCTTATTAGAAATTAATACAATTAAGATTTATTTTAAAAACCTAAAAGAGTTGGGTTTTTATACTAAACTTGGCTTTTACATGCAATTATTGGTTAGCCAAATTTATCTCTCTTAAACAGGTATTTTTCCAATTTCTAACACTCCCCTACATGCTAGCACTTAACTGTCATAAATTTTCTTGTAGACACATTTACCTTTTCTGCCATTTTTCTGTCCTCCATGTAAAACCTTTTCTTAAAATAGGATCATAATCCAGCACTGTCATTTTACCTAGATTTCCAATTTTTTCTCCCACTAACTGGTTTTCCTACTTAGGTTAAAAACAACTCTTTCCCCCTAAAATGTACATTTGGAATTGTTTACCACTGAAGCTCAGGCTGAAGTTTCTAGGCTAATTGTGACTTTTGTCCTCAATGTTCCTCACCCTCTAAATTTCACCGAGTATCTCTGATATTTTGCGACTTATGAAAGAGCTAGTTGTTGGATATGAGTACACAAGGATGTCACGTTAACCTTCAGAGTTACTCTGGAAATGAGAATCTGGAAGGGTATGACATGGCAATTAGTCCTTACCAAATGTATTTGGGTTTTGCAAAGTTGTATTTTTATGCAGACTTTTGATTCTAGAAGGTCTTGACTCACGACTACTCATGATTAGTTGACTCATGGTTAGTTTACAATCAGATTTAAGAATTCAAGTATCATCAATGGCCGCATCTGAGTTCACATTGTTGCCAATTCTGCTTCCCACCACATAATACATTTTCAGCTCTCATGACTGCAGCATGCTCCACTCCCACCTCTGACCTCTCATCCTCACCACGCCACCCCACCACCTCCCGGAGACTGTGAGGACAACAGTTGCATTTCAGAAGTCGAGTTGCTGAGGCCATGGTTCTCCACTCCTTTCAAGCTCAACCTCTTGCAGAACCACTGGCCCTATAAAAGGCTGTGCCTGAATCGTACCAGTTTGATTAGGCCCAGACAACAACAGAGCAGAAGAGGCTGGATTCTATTCTTGGTTCTGCTACAGATGTACAACACAAGAATGGGCAGACAGCAAAGCATTTTGTCCTCAGTTGCTGAAACTGAAAAAACTAGGAGAGTGATAACCATGCCTAACCTTATGTACAAAATATTTTGAAAAAGGTGGTTGAAAGCCACTATATAAATGCTACCTACACATTATTAGATACCGCTTCTACTTTAGGGCACTTTTTTATTGTCAGATGTTATGCACAAACCATTTAATAAATCAGCCACAACCGTATTTTTTAAATTGTAGGATATCTGAAGAAGATAAACTTAGTAGCCATCTCCAGAGAACGATCCTGACTCTGGCAGCAAATGCTCACTGTATCTCATTACAGTTTCTAGTAGAGTAAAGGAACAAATATTAGCATACTTGGGCTCTGTACAGCAATAGCTTGGTGAAACTCTATGGTGTGTGCTATCCAGTAAAGCTGACTAATGGACCTGTCCGGCCTTAAAGTCTGTAGATCTGTAAATTCATTTTATGAAGAGAAAAAGTCTCCCAAAGCACTTTCAAGACTCAAACCAGGTTGCTAATGGTCCAGCAATCCTGACTGGCACTTCATGCTGGAATGTGCCATGGCTCACAGAAAGAACAAATAATCCCTGTTAAACCTACCTGCAAGGGAGCAATTAATACACAACAATGGATACACTTGGTGAGCTAAGGGTTCATCTAGCCTGGAATGACACCAGACAATATCAGGCACTTAGAAGCAAGATGACTATGAAGTGTTCTTCGCCCATCATACTCCCCTTACTCCCACCAATCTGCTCCCCAGAGGGTGAATTGGTGACTAATATGCAGACCAGTAAATTCAACAGCCATTACTGGATCTCTTATCTCTTAATTGACTAATCCTGTGCTTCCGCTTTCCACATCCTTTGGCAACAAACTGGAGCTATCACCCTGCAATCCCACACCTGCATCACAGCACCATGCTCTGCACCCTGCAGGGATGGGGAGAAGGACCAGCTTGGTTCCTGATGGTGGTACTCCCAAACCAGCTTTCTGTGTCCTATAGTGAAAGCAGGAGGAGGCTGGACACGCTACACAGCATGTCCGAACCACATGGGACAATTTTCTGCTGTTCTGTTCTCTGGCCTAAAACACAAATAGCCAACAGAAACAGAATATTGCACTGAACAGCTGAGGAGCTTTCCAAGAGGCAACATAAGAACATGCTCTCCTTCCATTTCTAGTAAGCTCTCTTGTCTGTGGGACACCCATACCTTCATTTCCCCACCTCATGCAAAAACTCATGGAAGACAAGATCAAGTGACCTGGAGGTGAGATGAAGGCTGACAGAAAGCTGTAACAGTCACAATAAACTTCAGGGGATGGGTACAAGCTGGGTTAATGTGCAGCCCTCCACCAGGAAGAGCACTTCTTCATACATGTACCTCTTCGTGGACACTCCTGCAGAGTTCTGTTCCCCCTGCCATTTGTCCGCAACCATGTTTGCATAACCTGAGCTAGATGTTACAGTCATCCCAGTTACTCCTTGCGCAAGTGTACTTACCTGTACAGTCACCATAGCTAAATGAATCAGGGGAGCACCCTGTAACAAGTCCTCGTGAGCACCTCTGGGCATGAACAGTTTATTCTTGTGCATTTTAGGCCATAAATTGGAGATGACAGCAAAGTAATCAGGACAGTATCATGCTGTGCCTCCTAATTCTCCTGGGCCTCCACTGATTACATAGGAGAAATCCAAGCAGACACAGAATTAAATCACTTCCCTTACGTTGGACTAGCTGAAGCTGTTCCTTAAATGACAGATTGCTAACAGCTCCCTTAATGACATCACCCAATATGTCATAAAATTTGCTGCCAACAATATGGATTTTTTTTTCCCCCAGCCAGAAGCATTCCCTGGCTGTGGAGCAGAAGTTTCATCGACAAAATGTGGCTCGAGAAATAAGCTATAAAGGGTTCTCAGTGCATAAGGTAAGTCCCACCCAAAACCTCATTGAGGAATAAAATTATCCTTCTTGGCACTGCTTTCCTGGAACGGTGCCCCACATCAGATTTCTCTAAGTGTTTGTGATTGAAATTATCCATCCACCATCTCTGCAGGTAGCACTAAAACTCACAGCTCAGGAATAGTATCCAGATCTCTGCCAGATTACTAGCCTTGGGTGAAAACTGTTATCTTCTTATTGCTTTCGTGTTTTTCAGAAGGAAACTCTTCTGAGATGGGTATTTGCATTAGAGAAGAAACAGATATACTTGTAGTACAATAGCAAGGATTATTTACCTGGAGTTTCACTATTATCCCTTTACTTCCAGGCTCACATCAGTTTTTCTGTCAGAACTGCAAGTAAAGTGACAACCTGAGCATACCTAGCATGAACAGACTTTGAAAATTACTAAGAGACAATTTGCAGGTTCTTCTCTATTCTTCAGACAGGAGGAATCTAGCTTGCAGCAATGCACCACAAATGACTACCCATTTGCTTTTAAAACGTTGCAGTGGAACCCACTTAGGCAGCCATTAACCATGAATGCACAAAGGGTGCTTAATTACCCATTCCTGTAATTCTCTTCTACCTGCATTTTCTCATGAGCATGCCTTCTGCAAGAATTAGTTCAGCTGCATATACTTTTCAAAAAGGGAAAACATATTTCTAAGAAAAATACTTCGGTAAGTGGAGCCAACAGTGAAGAAGGAGAAAGTCCTTCTTTATCTAGACTTAAACTAAATTCTGATTCATAGCGGAGAGCACTGAAAGTCTCCAAGACTTGGTCCTTCTGATCCAGGTGAGGTTGCCCCTCTCCACCCAGTTGCAGAAAATCCGTGTTGGCTGCTGTTCCTCTAAGTCACTCCACAAACAGATCCTCTTCTCTCTGTATGCCGTCTTTCCTGCATGCCACCATCTATCCACTCAAAGCATTCATAGTTGAACAACCAGAAAATAGGAAGAAGGAAAAAGTGAAATGCTAAATCTTGTGGGAACTTAAAGCTAGTGCACTCATCTGCATGGTCCCAGGATGTGGCTTGAGTATCTTTGGTAACTCCTTGTGTATCCAATGTACTTCTGTTCCCTGCAGCAATTCTTGTTGACAGAAAACCCTACTGCATGCCAGTATGCTGGGGATGCTGAAAACCAGTGGTTTGAACAATCTGTCACTCATGTAAGTTCAAAAGAGAATCACTGTGGTGGCACTCGCTGGCACTGTGAGTAAATGAGCCATGAGCTATATATCTGGATATGCTGCAGCTCTTTTCTGAAAGAAACAGCAAGTCAAAACGGAAGTGTAACACTCTGCTGAATGCTGAAGTGACCAAATAAATACGATCAGCTAAACCTTGCTTAGCTGTCAGTCATTCCTCCCTGCATAAAAGCAGTCCTCTCAGGCCTGCCCATGATGATCATGGCCTCAGTACTTGCCTGGGTTCCTGAACTGATGCATTTCAAGCTATGCCATCTGCTTATGTTATCCAGTCATTTTGGTCTTGTCATCCAAGGGAGAAACCCGGTTCGGCCAAATGTGTTGCAGCACACGTACTTTCAGTGCAAGGAATGAAAGGCTAAAATAATCCCCATGAATTTTGTTCTCAGATTCAGAACTGCACTGCCATGACTGCAGAGTGACAGATGTCAAAACGGAGCTGAGTACCTCATTAATGCAGAGATAAACACACAGAATATGTTGTTTGGAATGACAACCCAGTGTGTTTATATATGTATGCCACTATTTACCATCCTACAGATGGTTGCTCACAGTCTTGTACATCCACAAATATGTTTAATTTTGCTTTTTCTTATTCTAGTTAATTACTATTTTTCCTTGTTTACACTGACTACTACTAAGATGGCCTAGAGATCTCTGAGATTTTCTAAGGGTGAGGGGTCACATTGCACAAAGCAGAACCAGAATCTGCGTGCAATCAGTTCTTTGCAGTAATAACAGCCCATGCCGGTAGAGCATTTTTTAAGGAATTATCTCACTCTCATTTTACAGCCGGGAAAACTCTGAAAGGTGAAATGACTTACCCAAGGTTGCACAGCAGGCGCTGTTCAGTACGTAGTAACTTGTTGCCAATTGGGCAGCTCATAAAGCTCATGCTACACACACCACTCAAATAAAATTCAAACAATAATTACTATTTTTACTGCAATTTGCATGGCAGTCAAGGCTGGAGGCCACAATCAGGATTCAGCTTATGTTGGGCTCTGTTAAAACATCAAATCCAGTCCCCGTTCCAGGGGGCTTGCAGTCTCAGTAGGGGCATAATTCTGTGGGAACACAAAACATGATGGAAAGGGAGGGAAAGAAGGAGGGAGGGAAAGAGGGAGGGAGGGACGGAAGGCAAGAACGTGAACGTAAGGTTTCGCATTGTTTTGGATAACTGTGAAGTCTGGAAGCTTATTATTACTTAAATTATTTAGGTGAGTAAGAAATATAAGCACATTACTGATGGCCACCTGTCTGTTACTTAGATGGCAGTTTACCTTCATAATCTTAATTGTGCTAACACTTGACTTTCACTCTGATTACACTGACAGACAGCAACTGGATCCTGCTATTTGCTCTTCAATGGACTGACTCACATGGCATTAGCCCCATACTTACATTACACTGTTCTTTCTAAAGAGGGATATTACATTTCATTTTACAATTTCCTCTCTAGGGCAATTCTTGCTGTAGACGTTTTTACATAATATGTGCTTATACATTTTACAGCACGTGACAATTTGGTGTACTAGCTATAAGCTAATGAAATAATTTCATTCACGCTAACTTTTACTAAGCTCTGCAGTAGAATAACATGTATTAAGTCCCACCTTACTGCCTGTAACTGCATCCTAATGTGGCCCCATGCTAGCAGTATGTTGTGTACCAAATGATCATGTAGCCATTGCTCTTTAAAAGACTTAACTGGGTATAAAATCGATTGTGTAAGGCTCGCTTTATGCTTACATCATAAAGACAAATTCTCTCTTCCTGTGTAGTCACACTGTTTCATCTGATGGTACAGCAGGACACTGAACATTACACATGTGCAGTGAGATTTCAATATACTGTCATACAGTATAAGGATTAATAGCTCCTCTAATAATGAATGGCATAGACACAATGGAATTATTTGCAAGAGTAAGGCTGCTCAGTACCAAGTCATGATTGCTGAATGGTCCTTAGAAGTTAACCCATTAGTTTTCTGGTACAGATCTGCCATCCCATTATTTATTCTAATGCATGTATTTGTATAAATAATGAAAAAAGGTATATGGGAAATACTTGATTCTCATCAATAACCTCAGATGGGTGGGTATTTTTTCTGGATTTCAATTAAGCCAAGCTTCCTGGTATGGTGCCATGGGATGAAGCGCTGGAGGGAAGCGGGGTCCAAGAAAGTTGATTTATATTCAAGGACCACCAACTCCAAGCTCAGGAGCCATGCATCCCTACAAAGAGGGAGGCAGGCAGAAAAGCCAGGAGGCCTGCATGGATGAACAAGGAGCTCCTGGACATGACCAAAAGGAAAAAGGAGGCCTATAGGGAGTGGAAACAGGGGCCAGTAGCCTGGGAGGTATACAGAGGAATCGTTTGAGCAGCCAGGGATCAGGTTAGACAAGCTAAAGCCCAGATAGAACTAAATCTGGCCAGGGACATTAAAACAAACAAAAAATCCTTCTATAAGTATCTCAGTGAGAAAAGAAAGACTAGGGAAAATGTGGGCCCTCTCCGGAAGGAAACGCAAGAACTGGTTACCCGGGACAGAGACAGAGCTGAGGTACTCGATGACTTTTTTGCCTCAGTCTTCACTGGCAAGAACTGTGGTCACACTGCCCATGATGCAGAATGCAAAGGCGAGGATTGGGAAAATGAAAAGAACTGCCCACTGCAGGTGAAGATCAAGTGCGAGACCACCTGAGGAACCTGAAGGTGCACAAGTCCATGGGACCTGATGAGATACATCCGTGGGTCCTGAGGGAACTGGCAGATCAAGTCGCTAAGCCACTAGCCATCATATTTGAGAAGTTGTGGCAGTCTGGCGAGGTTCCTGCCGACTGGAAAAGGGGAAACATAGCCCCTATTTTCAAAAAGAAAAATAACGAAGACCCAGGGAACTACAGGCCAGTCAGTCTCACCTCTGTGCCTGGCAAGGTCATGGAGCAGATCCTCCTGGAAACTCTGCTGAGGCACATAGAAAACAAAGAGGTGATTGGTGACAGCCATCACGGCTTCACCAAGGGCAAGTCATGCCTGACAAATTTGGTGGCCTTCTAGGAAGGGGTTACAGTGGCAGTGGACAAGGGAAGATCAACTGACACCATCTACCTGGACTTGTGCAAAGCGTTTGACACTGTCCCACATGATATCCTGGTCTCTAAATTGAAGAGACATGGATTCAACAAATGGACCACTCAGTGGATAAAGAACTGGCTGGACGGTCGCACTCAAAGAGTTGCGGTCAACGGCTCAATGTTCAAGTGGAGAGCAGTGACGAGTGGCGTTCCTCAGGGGTCAGTACTGGGGCCTGTATTGTTCAACATCTTTGTCGGTGACAGGGACAGTGGGGTCGAGTGGACCCTCAGCAAGTTTGCCGATGATATCAAGCTCTTTGGCGAGGCAGACACGCTGGAGGGGAGGGATACCATCCAGAGGGAGCTGGACAGGCTGCAGAGGTGGGCCCAAGCCAACCTCATGCAGTTCAACAAGGCCAAGTGCAAGGTCCTACATCTGGGTTGGGGCAATCCCAAGCACAAATACAGGCTTGGTGGGGAAGGGCTGGAGAGCAGCCCTGAGGAGAAGGACCTGGGGGTGCTGACTGACAAGAAGCTCAACATGAGCCAGCAATGTGCGATCGCAGCTCAGAAGGCCAACCATATCCTGGGCTGCATCAAAAGAAGTGTGGCCAGCAGGTCAAAGGAGGTGATTCTGCCCCTCTACTCCACTCTCCTGAGACCCCACCTGGAGTACTGCATCCAGCTCTGGAGTCCCCAACATAAGAAGGACATGGAGCTGCTGGAGCGTGTCCAGAGGAGAGCCATGAGGATGATCCAAGGGCTGGAGCTCCTCTCCTATGAGGAGAGGCTGAAAGAGTTGGGGCTGTTCAGCCTGGAAAAGAGAAGGGTCCCAGGAGATCTTATTGCAGCGTTCCAGTACCTAAAAGGGGCCTACAGGAGAGCTGGGGAAGGACTTTTTCCTAGGGCATGTAGTGATAAGATGAGGGGGAATGGCTTCAAACTGGAACAGGGCACGTTCAGATTAAACATTAGGAAGAAAATTTTCACTCTGAGGGTGGTGAGGCACTGGAAGAGGTTGCGTGGAGAAGTTGCTGAGGCCCCATCACTGGAGGTGTTCAAGGCCAGGCTGGACATGGCCTTGGGCAACCTGGTGTAGTGGGAGGTGTCCCTGCCTATGGCAGGGGGGTTGGAAGTCGATGATCTTCAAGGTCCTTTCCAACCTAAACCATTCTATGATTCTATGATTTAAAACATGTTTCCAATCCATCAAAGCATGTGCTTAAATCTTTTGCTCAGCTGATGGAGTCTGTTGAAACAAACGGGCAGGTTTTCACTGACACTAAAAGATTCCAGATCAGCACAATAATACCATAATATACTCTAGAAAAGCTTGAGAAATCACAATTTAAATACATTAATTTACACAACGAAAGAATGAGCACTCATTGACAATGACTTTCCTTGCTCCTATTCTCTATTGGCTAAATCCACATACAAATCAATGACCTCTCACAATGTCCGTCAAGCACACAGTATCAAAAACTAAGGCATTGCAGAACTTACATAAAAAATACTTACTCAATTTCATTTTAGACTATTAAAACTTTTCAGAAAATGACATTAGGTACGTGTTACTGCCTGTATTTATTCCTCTCTGACAGGTATCATTGAAGCTCAGCAGAACAGAGGTATTTACTTAAATGATTAGAACCTGACTTTTAGTACTATGATAAATGGAAGCAATAAATAACAACAGCTTTGTTTAGCAATTGCCAATACATATTTTGCAGCTCTTCATACAGTATCCACTAATCTCCCTCAGCATCAGGTAATTCAAATTCCTTTATCATATTTCTGATACCTGCATTTATGACGCTGCGGCTTTATTTTAATCCCAGGCAAAAGCACATTAAGAAGGAACTATGATTGACAGCCTATTGCTAATTAGAACAAAATACTTGTTTAATCATCCCTAAACTCAACTTTATAAATCCAAGACACAAGCAAGCCTAATTTAATAAAATCCAATGTATGAAAGCATAGCCTACGTCTACAGTAGCAAGCTGTGTATTGCAACAGAGTGGACCTAAAATGTGAAACAACATTTAGGACCTAATACCTACAATGCGTGTCTTTCAGCTGTTTCACTTAGGACCAGTCCTGGTCTGGTCCAGTGGATGGCACACACATTAGTCATAGAAGTGCATCAGGTCTACTCCTGGAGGACATCTGGTTCAGTTTATTTAGAAAGAAACCCAGTTTGCATATCCGAAGACTGCTCCACAATGTGAATATGTTGTAGTACGGTGGGACAACTGGAAAATTAACTTTAAAAATGCACTCCTGACCAAAAGTAAAACACTCTTACAGTCACCCCCATGGATAGTCTCCCTGCAGACCACTGGCCAAAGCAAGCAGTTTTAGCTGTCTGCATAGGTACTTGGTCAACTCTGGGATCTCTGAAAGCTCATCCAGATGACAGAACAGCCATGCCACCCATGCATAGTAGCTCTGTTCAGAACAGCTCATATCTGGGGCTAATGAGGTGCCTGAGGCCAGGCTGGCTTCATAACTATAGAGGGTGGGATTCAGCTCCAGACTGAGACACCTAAATGAAAGTGTTTTACAGGCAAGTTAAGAGTAGAAGCTAGGGTTTGATTCACTTGCCAGCATGTCGGTGCCTAACGCCACTTGAGTTGTTCTACTGCTTGTGAAACATCCATGTGTAAATGACAGAGAACCTACACAAGACCTGTGTCCTTCTGGAAAAGCAGGTAGAGGTTAGATAGGATCCTTGAGGCATTCTACGCACAGACACCTGGATGTAAGCAACTGCTTGATGGCTTGGGCTCCATAGACTGACATCATATCCTACGCCCCTGAACACTCCTGGATTCACTGCAGAAACACTTGACCGGCCTTGCCAGAGCCAGGCTAGGTCTGCCAAGGCTGATGGTGATACTAGTCTACTGCAGTCTGAGAGGCTAAGCCAGATGTGTAGTCAGGTATCTCACTGCATGTTCTCTGGCACATCCCTGCTGTTGTATCTATGCTTACCCATTACCTGATGAAGTGTAAAGTAAAATGGAGCTGTCTGTAGAAATGTGCTTTGCATTTGGCTCAGACTTGATCTGGAAAAAAATTAACGCCTCTTGGGAAGAGACAAAAATGCAGTTACAATTTCCCAGACAACCTCACTTTTGCTCAGCATAATTCCTCCAACATACCATATAATTAAAACTAAATGAAATGTTGTGTTATAAGTTTAGCACTCAGCTATTAAATATACCATCTTAGGTTCACACAGAAACTCACTGAATTCAGTGAGGCTAAATTTAAACCCAGATACTTGTATCTGCAGATCTGTCCCTACGGGTGTACAATCCTGAACAGATTTTTTTAAGTATGCATACTGCATGCGATAGGTTTCACAGAAACGAACAAGATCAAAAGTGATTCATTTGAAGCTCAGGGCGTGCCTTTATATACAGATATTTGATGCACTGAACACTTGTTTATCCCGTTGACAAAGTGCTCCCTCCTCCCCATCCCTCTCAAATGGCCACAGGAGGCAGGACAGGAGGCACCAAGGATGGAGTGGGGAACTCAGCATTGCTCCGCTTACCATCCTGCAGGAGGAAACCCACCTGATGAGCCCTTTCTTTCTACATCATCCAATGCATTTGACACAAACCTATTCACACAAAAAATGAAGCATCCAGTAGCATATCAACAAGACGAAGAGATTTTACATGTTTCTTAGTTATTTAGGAAGATTAATACATAGCAGCATGGCATCACAAAGTAATCAGGTGCATGGAGAGATAACAAGGGACACCTTCTCAAGGAAACATCCTTAGCAAAACTAGATCTCAGGTTAGTCATAGAACTGATAATCTGTAAACTGTGTTTCCTGAAACCTTGGGATTTTATTTTTCAAATACTTTCACTTTCAAACATCAGTATTTAGCTGACATAAATTAAATTTTCTTAAAGGAAATTAAATATCCAAGTCACATGAAAATGTTGACTGCAAAGGGAAAATGTGAAGCACGTTACTGCAGCAGCTGTTGTTGACACTGTTTTACAGTTTTGCTGGGAATTTAAGAAAAACCCTTGCTTGTTTGGTCAAAATGCCAGGCAGGAACGGAGCCCTGCTTGTCAGACCTACAGATCTTGGTCACTGTCTATTTTTAATCCTAGAAGGCACCCAGATAGGAGTGATACTGTTTAAAAAACAGAACAAATGGGAGTAGAAGAGAAATGAGCATTCACTTAGTTCTGAAAAATGAGAAAGAGAGGAACAAGACATGCTGTTACAAACACCGCATTCTCTAATCTCTTTCAGACACTCATGTTTCCCGTGTACAGCTCAGTATTTTACCAAATCTCCTCCCTTTAGAAAGTCATTGCAGAATCTTGCTGCTCTAATGGTTAGAAACCTTCTTTTAATTTCCAGGCTGAAGTGATTTATAACCAGATAATATCCATTTGTTCTTGTCCCACTGTTACTCACAAGTTTAAAATCATTAGTTTTCACTCTACGGTCCATGGACTCAGGAGGGGTTCATAAGCTACTTTCAAGATTTTTAAAGTGTTGTGAAGCAAAGTAGGCCTAACAGGCTGTAATTTGCTCTAACAATGCTACAGGGCATGTAGCATCATCTTTGGAAAAAGTTTAGGAAATCAAATCAAAGTGAAAAACACTGGCTTAAACCGTTCTTTTCCCTTCCTCTTGTTTTTTTAGCCCTTCCATGTGTTTTTAGACAGCAGTTATGGACATCTTATCAACCTTCCTCTTTGTACGTTAAACTAAGCAAGCTTTCCTAGTTTCCTCCTTGCAAAAAATGTCATCGGTCACTGGTTTACTATTTTGCAGCTATTGCCGTCTCAGACAGAATTGGACATCAGTGTCCAGAATCCCACATGAAATATTATGGTGCGTCACATAATGATGTCAACATTGCCCTAAATCAGCTGGAAATACTTCACAAAATACACACCAGGATCACATACGCCATCTTCACAGCCACATTACACTGACAACCCATTGCCATTCTTTGGTGAAAAGATACCCTCAGGTTTTCCCTTCGCTCACTATTACCCATCCTCAGCTGCATGGCCTTTCATCCTGCACCAGCGAGTTCACGTCACCACTATCACCTCGCTCCTCAAGGCTGACAAATAGCGAAGTGTCAGCTTGGAAATGAGTGTTGGTGAGCCAGCTGATGATGCCATACTAACTGAGGAATCCGATCAAATACAAATGCCTGACATGAACTAAACATATGGGACTGTGGCTGGTAAACCATCAGCATGTTTGGACTATTTTGGACTAAATTTTTCTAGTATAATGACCATGGATTGCAATTTCAAGCTTTTTATTTTACTGATGTTCTAATATAACTTCACCGGTAATGGGAAGGCTAAATACTAAGACACAGCAACCAAGTAATAATTAACTTTCCTTAGAGGAACATAAAGCTACAAGGATGAATAATTTTATTTTCATGGAAAGTCTAATACTTCTCTCATGGAATTAAGCTTAAAACTTTGAATTAACTCTTTGCAAAGCTACACTGAATGTCTCTCAAGTAAAGACTCAACACATAATGGTTCTACAGTGTCCAAAGATGTATCAGCTAAGCTGAAGATACCTGGGGAAAATCTGATTTGGAAACACGCAGTTTACATCACAGAGAAGATTCATTGATGATTTTTAGGCTCATAACATTCTCCCACTATCTCTGGGTGAAAAACTTTTTTTGGGGCTTGTTCTACATTTTTGATTGCTTTCTCCTCTTGCCAAAGGTTACAAACATCTTTCTTCTTCAAGGTCACTTCTAATTCTAGTTTCAAAGCTAACTACACTTCATGCAAATTTTTCATCCTCAGACTTTTTTATTTTTACTTTAAACAAAGAAAATCAGAAATTAATACTATGGCACTGAGTTGCAGTTATAGATTGGTTAAAATTAAAAGATTAAATCCCATTTCACCTTAACTTTCCTGCACAGATTCTTGAGCTCCTTATTTTGAGACTCTGCTACATATTGGCTATGTCTACATGGATAAATTAAGCAGTGCCAGGGAGCATTTCCAGGCATTGAAACTCAACTGTCTACACTATTAAATTGTTAGAATTGTCCCACAGCATGTGTCACAGGAGTGTTATTAGTCTGTTCCAACTAACAATCTTCCAAAATATTGCCAGGGCACAGTTTGCAAGTTAGGACATGCCAGGAATGGTTCCCAACAGGCAGTATGAGTCCGGTGATCCAGTTTTAGAAGGTAAGAAAATGTAATAGTATGGACACTGGCCAGTGCGCCAGCTGACTCTGCACCACAGGGTGGTTCTGGACATGCTTATTTTGCAGGTACGGGCATAGCCACTGCATCTGTCTGTTGGGCCCTAGCAAGCTGAGGAGATGACGTGATACAGAAATGTCTGAGCCTAACTTTGAAGATTGTTCATCTCCAAAAAGCACGGGATCATCTACGTAGGTGTTTCACGCTTACATGCTGTCACCTGGGCTGTTGCAAAACAACCCTCTCCGAGACTCCTCTTGCCCACACCAAGAGTCTCCACGTTACAAAGAGCTGAGAAGCATTCACTTTCCTGCAACCCCTCCAGAAGCCTGCTATTGCAGAGGAAGAGTCAGGAGGTCAGACAGGAGGAAAATTCACTGCTGCTAGCCCGCCCTCCTCCCCTCCCTGCTAAAATCTTCCCTGATCTTAAGAGACTCTATCCTCTTTTATGCACACTTCTGCTGCACACAGAGTTCACCACAACAAATAAAGTATTGTAGGGCGGAGGTTGCAGAGGTACAGTCCAGCATGGCAGTACAAGACACATTCTGGCCATGTTAATCACATGAGATCACTCACCTTATTCAATGAACTTCTACAAGTAAGATGCATGACTTAGGACTTTTAGCAGTAAACAAAAGAACCACCCAAGGTTTCACAAGTAGGGTTTTCTAAACCTCTCAACTCAGAATATTTGTCTTTGACCTTCCAAGTACAGCATGTCTGGCTTTCTTCTCTATAAACTTTTCCTTTCTGAAAGTTAACCAGAAAAATAAGGAAAGTGGAATGTGTGACAACTCATCAACTGTTTGTAATAATTTATTTCAAACCATTTATTCGGTAGCTCTCTCCTTCTGATGCAGTCTCAATTACTTGATTGAATAATATTCTCTGAAATAGCACATGATGTGCTTGTGTCAAAGAGGCTCTCCACAGAGGCCATCAGCTACCTTTTAAAATCAATGAAATTCATAAATTTGCATTTGGCTTCTCAAGGAGAAAATAAAGAAACCTTTTCCCCTGGTACATATGACCTTCTCATTTTAAGGCCAGCTTGTTTCAAGTCTTCTGCATCTCTGAATGCCAACGCGAAGACGGATAATATCTTTCTTAGAACAGATAGATCTTGAAGTCTATTATATTCTCCTTCTTAAGGATTCTAGCCATAATTCTCTCTTAGTAATTGGGATTTGCACACTGTTCCACACAGTAATGCATATTCTAGCTATTCACTCTGTCATGCTGCCACTGCATTTTTAACAATGCTGATAGCAACTGATGTTATCGAATTCTGCAGACTTTTCAGGCTCGAGGCTTGTTCATGGTTTGTTTTTTTTTTTCATTTCACCATTTCTGAGCAAAAATGTTTTTATTTTTTCCTTTGTGATGCCTCACTACTGTGACCCTGCCATTCCTCACAGCTGGATCTTGTTAGTTTTCAAATATTGAGTCCACACTGTCTGATCACACCACAGATTTTCTGTTCTGATATGTTTGCTGTCTTTATGTTTGCAAGATCAAAGCTAATGCTGTTTATACCACAGTGCTAAAAAGGTTCACGTCTCAAAAGGTAAAATAACCTTAGTGTTTGAAATCTAGCCTTCTTTTATTCCATGCCTTTTACTGCTGATAATATCCGTATGTTTCTCCTCTTCCTGGCTTCATTTTCCCATATAGCAATTTTTCTTGATTAAACTTTTAGAAGGAATTTTTGAAAGAACTCAGCAGCAGCTATACCCTATGCCAGTAAAGCCCCTTCAGGTGCAAAAAAGTAGAGCTGCGCCAAGACCAGCTGCTCTCCAAAACCCCACTCCCATTTCTCCTTCCCAATGGTATTCAAGTTCTTGGCTCCCCACATGTCAATACGTGATATTCTCCTCTTTTAAATTCTCTCCCAGTTTCTTTCTCCCCTACTTTCTTCCCTCCCATACTGTTTTTATTTTCAGTGAAATGGGATTCGTCCTCAAATTGCCTGGATAACTTCATGCATTTCCTTTTATATCTTACTATTCTGTTATCGTAGTGTTTTTCAAAGAGTGGACCACAGCCCCCAGGATGTTCATAAAAGGCAATTGGGAGAGTTATAAGATGCTGAAATTTTTATTACCCTCTAAACCAAAAGAAAATATCTCTTCTCCATTCCCAGAACACCTTTATCCTTCAAAAACAAGTTTTGCTATCAAAATCTCAAATCACTCGTACAAATAAATAATATACACCTTTTACGTGATACATTTTAGCCAGGTTCCCCCTGGGATCGAGAATGATGCGGCTGTGTGATTTTGAGCCTGATGACCAATTTCAACCAAATTAGACCGATGCTATAAGTATTCAAGATACTAAACTTTTGCAAGTTTTGTGAAAAAGCTGGTTCTTGAGCAGAGCAGAAAGGATCTCAAATTTCCACCAGTGGAAAGACAGGGATAGTTTATCCTATAACAAATCTAGGTGGCAACTTGAGGACATCATATCAACACACAAATAGCTTTCTGCCAGCTGTAACACATGCTGTGTCCTTGTCAACTACACAGATGAAGAGCTTGTGAGGAGTCGGAGAGCTCAGCTACCGAAGGCAAGGGATGATGGGATGCAGGAGAGAACTTGTGATATTGTGGGCACAGGGTATTTGGGGAAAGAAACCACTTGGAGAGCGGACACTGGGGCACAGCATTCCTCCCTCATTACCACTGTTCACAGGATACACCTTTTACCTTCATTTTTACAGCCAAAGCATGAAATACATGAAAACGTTTACTTCAAACAAAGTAATGAAACCGAAAAGGCTGCACAGCCCCTTCACTCATTTCATCCACAACTTCCCAATAAAACCTTCAGTTCTTCATCTTTCCAACCTACCCTGCTAACCTTCTGACTCACACTGGGACACGAGCACTTCCCAAGCTGGTACGGCAATACTCATCACAGCCAGCGTGACAGCAGCAGAGCGGAGGCTCTGGGGCACTCCTAGCCCAAGGATGTGGGAGGCACTGAGGATCTCTATTAAGCCCGATGGGAAACTTTCCTCTGCAGCTCGATGGACAGAAAATCATATTGGCAGCATGATTTCTCCTCTAGGAAAAAAGAAGCACGCGCACCAGGCCCGCTTGAATTAGGAGACGTCCTCACAGGCGTGATGAAACGGTCTATTTGTTGAAAGCAGAGTACTCAGCTCTTTCCCTGCTCCCTGCCCGCCTGCTCAGCTCCAGCACCCCACTCCCCCAAGACGCAGAGGCAATCCTCACATTACCATGGTCTGAGCCCTCAGCATCCCTGATTTTTCAGACTTTTCTCCCCAAAGGTCTGACATCCACTGCTGCTCACAGATCACTAAATAACCTCAGTCGCCTCACCGTGCAGGTGGGGTGGGGGCTGTTAATGTTCTTATTAAAGCCAGCATCAATGCTGAAGCGCAGTTCAAAAACCTGCTCGATGTTCCTGGACTTGTCTTTCTCTCCCTTTGCCCTCTCCTGTGCCTCTCGCTTTACAACTGGGGTACATGGGGGAACAAAAGCTGGCAGCAGTGTCCTGTGCTTCTGGTGAGTTAGGCCATGCCTCTTAGAAAGTGGCACCCGATCTTATGTAATGACTTTAATTGAAAAAGAAACCACTGTAAAGATAATTAACAAATGCAACTTAATGGGTTAGAAATATATATACCTCGTGGCTAATGCAAATTTGTGTAACTTCAGCTTCGAAACATGGCATCTGTCAAGTTAAGGAGCACTGCACCAATTGAAATCTTCCCCTGTAGGTCCTCATACACCATAATCCGTCAATTTTTAATCTTCTTTTTATTAGCAAGAGAAGTCATTCTTTCAGCTCTTCTTCTTTCATTTATTTACATCAGTCCTGAAACCCTTTCTACTTTATACTTGAACGACATTCTTGACAGATGTTTGACCTGGACAGAGCGGACACGGGAACCACTAAGGGCAATGGCAGTCCCATTTTTTGCATATGCATTTAGGGACCACATTGGACTTCTTAAGTGCAGCGCTGCAGTGAGACCTCACATGCAGATGCCCATCTCACATGCTGTGCCCATCCACAGCCTCTAATTTCTCTTCTAAATAACTATTTTCCATAACACATAATTTCCATAATTCTTCCATCAGTAGGATGCCTCTTACATTTTGATCCCCAGAAGTCTTACACTGCATTTGGTGTATTAAAATAAAAGCTGTTGAAGCAAACCCAGGTTATTATGACATCCAAATCAGCCTATGGAATCAGCTATCCTTACTATAACTTATTAAACAAATATTTTTTGTGCCACCTGCAAAGTTCAGCAGCCATAAATGTGCATTATTCTTTCAACTAATTGTTAAGGATACTGAGGCTACAAACAAGTTCCATGTCTGACTCCACTAGACACCCCGCTCAAACACTGGCACAAGACTGCCTTTTTTTCTAGCCTTCTGGAATTTACCCCTATACAAAGATCTGACTAACAGCAGTAACAAAGGCTCCGAGAGCATCAAGGTCAAGCCTTTTAAGACTCTTATATAAAAGTCACCTGGTCCCGCAGACCAATTTCAAGTATAAAGGCAAACAACAACACAGCTGCAATGAAGAATTTCACCTTTTCATTCTGAAGCAGTTCCCTGTTTTACATGAACTTTTAACTGGGGCATGTAATAACATCTCTCTGATTGCTGCTTTGGCTCCAAAGAACTGGCAATTGAGTAATATGAAATCAGTTTTAAAAACTTGTTTAAAACAGGTCGAGGGAAAATCTGAGGAACCACAGAAAGAATGATGTCTGCACCACATAAATGGCAGGAACTATGAAAGACAACAGAGTATGTCAGCACGTCCACAGACATGGCATATTTGTGTGGTGAAAGGAAGGGAGTAAGGTAGGCCAAAACACCTATTTTACGTCATTTTTCACAAAACTACTAGAGTTTTCCAAAGAAGTGAAAAATAATGCGTACAGTGAAAATTTTTGTTAACAAAGTCCACTCGGATTTCCATAAGACATTTGATGAATCTGTCATTCATAGGTCTTAAAAAACCTAAACTCCCAGAGGATAAAAATAAATGTCCTTGCAAGGATAAATAATTAGAAACAGATGGTAGGAGAATACTGTCAGTTTTCCAAGCGGAGAGAGGTCAATGGTGGAGTCCTGCAGGGATCTGTGCTGGAACTTGGGAGCTGCTCACTTATTTATAAATGAGCTGGAAAACAGGCTAAGTGGTGAGGTGACAAAGTTTGCTGCTGATATTCAGTCACGGTAGCTAAGGTAAGGGCCGACTATGAAGAAAGATTTTACAATACTGAGTGACTAGGCAATAAAAAGGCAAATTAAAGTCAATGTAGATAAACAAATATGAAGTTGTTTCTTTGAGGGGAAAAGACCTAACTACACAAAATGATGTGCTCCAAGGTGACTATTACCACTTCAGGACTGAGATCTCGGGGTTATAATAGGTAGTTCTGTGAAAACATCAGCCCACTGCTCACTAACACTGAGAAAGCGAGCATTAGGAATTACTAGGAAAGGAACAAAGAATGAAAGAGAGACTATTATTATGCCACTGTATAAACGGCTGGTTTGTCTGTCTTGAATATTGCATGTAGTTCTGATCCCACCGCCTCTGAAAGGATACAGCAGACTGGAAATGGCTGAGAGCAGGGCAGTAAGGATGATCACAAGCAGGGTGCAACTTAATGACTAAGAAGCCAAAGATTAATCAGCTCTCAGAAACACGTAACTGAGGGGATACAGTGAAGGTGTAATCTGGACCAGCACAGAAGTGTCCAGAAGTCCCTTGTTTCACAGCCTCTTCCAATACATGAGCTGGGGATCAAATGAATTGGCAGGCAAAAGATTTTAAACCTAAATATAAAAAAACCCTAATGAATCTTCCCACAATATGTATTGAGCAGTGGAACTCCTTGCTCTGGGGCACTGTAAACATGATTGTAAACAATGTAAACACGTTGTTTTGTTCAGCTGTCCTCTTATTGTGGGCATGGGCTTAGGCATCTGCTGAAAAACATATATCTTGGTTTCATCCTACTCATCCATGGGACTTCTCTATGCCCTTGTTTTGCTTTCTTTACTTTTGTCTTTCCTGTAACTTGCAATGTCCTAGTAGAGAGAAGAAGTAATGACAAATGTCTAGTAATGAAAAAGTCACAATGACAGAAATGAAACATTTAATTTATTTAACTTATAAAGGAATATATCTCAAGAAATGTTTTCATTTGTGAAGTTCCTCACAAAATTTAGATGCAGGCAGTAAAGAGCAATAATACCTCATTTCTAACAATTTCACTAACTGAGCAGCTGCTCAAATTAAGTAAGTGTATGTGCAAGTGTTTGTACATACAATTTTGAAATTGCAGAAGGGGAGGCCACAGGCTGGAGAACGAGGTTGCCAACATTGGCCAACACTGTCAAATACTCTGACAGCATTATGTATATGGAACAAAAGAAGCAGTATAAGCCATGGCAAATTCATAAGGGAGGATGTTGTCCTCACGTACACAAAGGAAATAGCTTTTCCTAGGATTTTTTCTGCTTAATCATGTCATAGACATGATTAGACAGCAACAAGGATTGAAAATGCATGTGGCCAAGATATTGTTTATCTTTTCCTTATTTAAAAATCACCTCTTCAAAACAAGAGCTGTATCATGCTGACAATTTATAATGACTCATGCAGGACAGAATGTGATCAAAATCTTTCTTTTAAAGAAATTAGTTCCCAAGCTTTTATTTGCAATCCTAAATCAAGCGTGATCCCATGTTGAAAAAACTGCTTCTAAGCAGATTTCAATTGCATCAGTTTTAAGTAGTACTATATGATCTAACTGAATGCTAACACTGCTAAGGTACATAATAGCAAGCAAAATCAAAGCTATACTCACGTAGTTTTTTATTTTACTACTTCAGGTTCAATTTTGATCCTGTACTACTCAAAACTAGATGCATATGTAGATGACGTTACTATATTGATATCTGTGAGATAAGCATCTTAAGCTCATTATTGCCTATTACTTATACTCTCAAAACAGTAAAATAATAACAGAAGCAGGTCTTATAGCCCATAGAAAACCTATCAGAACTCATTATAACTCTCGTCCTGCACATTTTATTCCAAGTTATCCCTTTGTCCCACCACCATTGCTTCCTTCTTCAAAGGATACAACCCCAACCAATATGGATTTTCTGGTAGTTTTCTCCCCCTTTGAGGAAACTTTTTTTAGGTAATACAGAAATGACCAGTTAGGTAAATGCTGAATTAAGGTATAATATTCAGGGAAAAACAAAGTCAGGCTCAACACCCAACACTGTTCCAGTTCTTCCAGGGCATTCATATATGCACCAGGAAAGATGGCAAATAACCCCTTGGCTACACACGTATTCCCCTATTATTTTAATTTTGGAGGTAAGCAGTCTGAAAAGTGATTTTTCTGCTGACGTAAAACTACTTTTGTTGACTTTTAATGCCAACACTGCATCTATCAGCTTTGGAGATGACAAAAATTCTGTTATTTTGCCTGAAAACATATCTTCAGTGTCACCTGCACACGCGCAGCATGGTATAGACTGGCTGGGCTCCTGTAAATCAGATGCATGAAGTGGTTTCTAAACATTATTATTCACCTGGGCAGAAATGCAGTAAAGGAATCAGATTCATTTTCATCTACCTTGCAATAGCTTCTGTTGGCATAAAGCAACAGAACCTTATAAATAAAACACTGTTATCTCCGATGTTGGAAAGTGTAAAGAATTTGGAAATTGTGCTGTCCTACTGCATACCGGACATGAACAAAACAGGCTGAGGATGCACCAAACCAGTGAATATGCATGCCACCTTTTACCGTCGGAGCCATAAGGAGAGGAGACAGCTGAAAGCAAAAGTCCTTAATGGAGCAGAGGAGACGTCAGTGGTGCAAAGATGAAACAGTTTGCTCTGCCTGGAGCCAAGTGACATGACTGTGTACAATTAATAACACCGTATCGGAATGCGTGTTACTGAACAGACAAAAAAGCCACCAGCATCAAAGAGGATTCCAAATGCAGAGGTAATGAACAGAAACCTAGTCTCACTGGAACTGGGGAAAAATCTACCAACCTCAAGTGACTGCAGATCAATCCCCAAGTGATAAAGAAAGAAACCGTACAGAAACTTAAGTGACAGAAACGGCATAAAAAATATATAACACAAAAAACAGCATCGCAGAAAGAAATGGATAAAGCTGTTTCATGCAAACCAGAAATTTCCACTAAGCCTCATGGACTAGGTGGCAAATTGAATAATGCTGAAGCTGCTCAGCAAACAACTCAGAAGAATTATTGCTCGGAAACTGAAATGAATGTAGGTCAATTAAGGGGACTGAAAAGTGATTGTGAGCCCATTTTGGAGACATTTTGCTGTTTCTCTAATAGCTTATTCCTGCACAGCCAAAACTTCACAATTTCAGGGGTTTATCAGGAGGACAAGTAGAAGGTATGCTTTGATTTTAGACTTTTTTTTTTCCAAATTATTGAAGAATTGGTCTTTTCTATCTTGATTAAACTGATTTTATTACTATCTCAACTCTGGAGACCATTCTTTTCTCCTCCTCTGCCTCCCAGCTGCACGCAAATTGCCAGTTCCCTACTAACTGAGAGGGAAAGCTGTGTTGGAAATGCAAAAAGGGATGTCCTGGTGTTCTCCCTCTTTCTCACCATGCGCTTTTCCCCAGGGAAACACTGGATGTGACGGGGAAAGTGAAATGAAGTCAGGAGACCTTCTGAATCAAAACCAGCAACTGAAATGAAATATTTTTCTTCACGCTCCTAACATACAGAGGAAAATAAACCTTGTGAGCAGGGGCACAGACCCCAATCAAAACTCATGCATCTAACGTCCAACGACCTCAGCTGCCCTTCCAGTTGGCCAGCAGAAGACTTCGCCATCCCCCTCCCGCTGAACCGAAGCGGGCTCTGCCTTGCCCAGGTGGAAACCCGGGCTCAGGACTAACCTTCAACAGGCTGGCAGTCGCCTTCACCCACCGTCACCTGCTCGAGGCGTCCCCACGGCCCCCACTGCCATTTTCTCCTGACCTTTAGCTACAGCCCAAGCGCTGGAGGACAGCCTGGAGCTGCTGCCGCCCGTAGCCCTCCCTAGGGCGGTTTGATGCTCACGGGTCGGTTCACAGGCCGAAACGGGACAATTTCTCCGGGTATCCCCGCTCCTCGGAGGGGGAGGGGGGCTGAGGACTGAGCCGGACCTTGGCCCGCGGCCGGTACCCAGGCGGGCGGGGGAGGGCGGCCCGGGGCAGGCACCGGCACCGCTCTGCAGCGCTGCCGACGCCCCCCCCCCCCCCGCCGCTCCCGTTACCCCCTCCCGGCCCGGGCGGCCGCCGGCGCCGCAAGTTTCTCCAGAGCCGCCTGTGCCCCCTCACCCCCCCACACCCCACCGCGGGGCCGAGGGGGGCCGGGGCGGGCAGGGAGGCGCGGAGCCCCCCCTCTCCCCCCCCAAGGGCCGCTGCCTCCACTCACCCGAGGTCAGCTGCATCCAGGCACAGATCTTGTAGACGGTGGCTGTGTTGCAGAAGAAGAAGAGGATGAAGCAGACGATGCAGGCGATGATGAGCATCATCGAGAGCCCGATGAAGAAGGAGGCAGCTTTGAAGGCTCCCGAGGGCAGGCTGGAGAAGTCCGTGAAGCTGCCCCGGCAGGTGAGTTCCCGGCTGAAGCCGTTACCGATGCAGTAGTGGAAGAGCCCGAAGTAGCCCGCCTGCGGGGTGTCCACGCCGTCCCCGATCCAGTAGGGCTGGATGAAGCACACCACGTTGACGATGGCAAAGCAGATGGTGAAGATGGCCCAGAGCACGCCGATGGCCCGCGAGTTCCGCACGTAGTTGGTGTGGTAGATCTTGGCCGCCTCCTGAGCCGGGAGCATCCCCGCTGCTGCCGCTCCTGACGAGCCTGCTCCTGTCGCCGCCGTCCCTGCAGCCGCTCCGGGCATCCTCGCCGAGAAGATCCCCCCTCCCCTTCCTCCACCTTCTCCTCCTCCTCCGCCTCCTCCCCTCCTCCTCCTCCCCGCTCGCTCCGCTCGACGCGACGCGCTCCGCCGCCGCCGCTGCGTTGCGAGAGCCGGCGAGCCCCTCCGCCGGGCTTCAGCGGCTCCGCGCCAGCAGCAGCAGCAGCACCACCACCGGCGGCGGCGGCGGCGGCAGCGGCGGCGGCACCAGCACCAACATGGCCCGCCGCCGCCTACCGGGGGCTCAGCGCTGCCGGCCGCCGCGCACCGCCCGCCCCGCAGCCCGCCCTCCCGCCGCCGCCCGTGGTTCCTCGCCGCGCCGGGCGCCAACCGCCACAGCGCCCGCCGCCCTGCGCAACCGCCGCCCGCCGGCGGGGAGGGGGGGAGCACGGCTGAGGCGCCGTTCCTGAGGAGAGGCAGCGGGGGAGCGGGCGAGGGGCTGTGGGCGCCCTTTGGCCCGGGGGGCGGGAAGGGCGAGCCCCGCGGGCGGAGGGGGCGCTGCCGCCGCGGCCTCCCCTCAGCCCCTCCGCCGGCGGGCGGCCGGGGCGCCTCTCCCGGCCGGGGCAACGGCGGCCTGGCTGAGCTGCTGCCGGCGCTGCTCATGATGCGTGGCCTGCGAGACGTGTTCAGGCATTTTGAAGTTTAAAGCGGGTTTCTTTTAAAAACCTATGTGAGCGCTTCCTTACAAAACACGGGTCTGTCCTGTGCCGGGGGCTGTAGCTGCGAGGTGCCCTGTGGTGGGGCGGGCAGCGGCCTCCTGCCCTGGCACAGGTGGAGCCCAGAGACACTTGTCTGTCTCCCGCCAGAGTCAAACCCGCGTCAGGGTGAGGCCTTCGGGCTGGGGAATGGGGAAATGAGGGGCTGCTCCTCGCCGCGGCAGGTGGGATGGCGGCGGTGGAGGAGATCACCACCGTGAACACAGAGCAGCCGTGGGGCTCTCGGCGTGGGTGGGTGACGTGGCACCGGTGGAGAAGAGCAGCTCTGCTCCAGCCAAGTGCATTTGGCCTGGCACTCTCAGTGCGTTGAGCATGTTGGCATGCAGCAGTGATTAGCATATATTAATGAGCAATTAGCATCTGGTAATAATCATTCCTATGCCAGTGACACTTGGATTTGCAGTCCCCGACCTATGCATTGAGCCTGACTTAATAACAGTAATTGATGGCGCGTATATACAGCACTGTGAGGGTTGTCCTCTCCCGGGACATGCTCGCAGCCGGAGCGGAGGGAGGCTTGAGAGAGCGGGCGGCCGCGGCAGGCTGCCGCTCGGTGCCGGCAGAGGGCCGCACTCAATTAAATATTAGTGCTTATCAGCACCCGGGAGGAAGGGGACTCGCGTGGAAATTGCTCCTGGCATTCGCTAGGAATTTTTCATCCGCTTTTAGACTAAGTTTGATTTCTGTGCTGCGACTGTTAGGGCACAAGTTAGAACACAGGAAGTTCCATTCAAATACACGGAAAAACTTCTTTACGGTGAGGGCAACAGAGCACTGGCACAGGCTGCCCAGGGAGGCTGTGGAGTCCCCTTCCCTGGAGACTTTCAAGACCCGCCTGGATGCAGTCCTGAGTAATGTGCTCTGGGCAATCCTGCTTTAGCAGGGGAGTTGGACTAGATGATCTCTAGAGGTCCCTTCCAACTCTGAAAATTCCGTGACTGCTTAAACACAGGCGCAGGGCGACGGCGCAAGCACACCAGCTCCTTCCCAAGTTTGCCACAGAGGGACTAGGAAGGGGCAGCACCGGCTAATGGGTTTTCAGGCCCTCGTGCTCACCTCAGGGACAGAGACTTTTGAGAGCTGTTGCCGAAGGGTGGGAGCACAAGGTGAGCCGCCTTGGTGCAGTCATGCTGTTACTGCCCTGCACGCTGGAGCACTTCCCTCTTGGGAAGGCAAGGGGTAGCACAAGTGGCATGGGCTTGCTCAGACATAGGCAGCGTGGGCAGTGCAGACACCAAATACTCACGCTTGCCTCACTTTCTTAGGGAGTGGGTCCAAGCGAGCAAACTACATCCGAAATTCCTGGAGATTCAGTTCCCACTGAGGGTTGCTTTGTCCCATGCTGCCAGAGGTGCCCACGTATGCTCAGCTGCCTCATCTTGCTCCTACTGCAGTTGCTGCATGTGACCAGGCTGCTCGTATGGCACCTTCAGAGAGTAACTGAACTTGTTGCAGCCTTGGGCAACGAGAGGAGTGATGGTCTTTCCCTTCAGTGCTTGGTCCTGTTTTCTCCAGGCTGAGGCTCGCTGTGCCCCAGGGTTCGGCATAGAACACCTGTCTTTCCTGTCCTCTAAGGGGCCGTCAAGTACAGAAGTGAAGACAATACGAGCCAGACCTAGAAGGCAGGAAGAGACCCGAAGTGGCCCGAGACAAACAATTTTAGGGATGGAGGTTGGAGTAAGGGTTGGGCAAGAAGTTCTGAGAGCTCAAAAAGAAAGGAGGTAGGGGTCTGGGCCAAGCGGGAGGTTTAGAGATAGAGGGCCTGTGAATGTGGACAGAAGGAACGTGAAACTTGGAACTCATATGGCAGGAGGAAGAGACTTGGACCTGGGAGGGAGCCAGCACAGGAGAGATGAGGTGTTCCACAGAAGAAATGGGCTGAGGGCGCTGGGAAGGCAGAAGTACTGAGATTAGAGGAGAAGTCGTGGGAGGACAGTCAGAGTGGGGTAGGGAGGGAAATGTTGGAGCCAGTGTGGGCAAGAAAGGGAGAGGCCAGAAGCAGGGGAAGAAACTAGGATTCTCCTGACATGCAGAGTAAAAGAGTGTGGGAAAGGAGTCCTGATTGCCTGTGTCCAGGCAGTGACTGGTTTGGTTGTCCTAGGATGTCCTGTCCAGCCTCTGGTGCCAAAAGGGCACAGATTTCACATGGACTCTAAGCAATACCCACTAGCCCTTCAGTTTAGGGTATTGAAACTGGGAAAGTGGTACTAGATGTATACTTTTTGGGGCACCTGAATCACTCCAGTCGTGTTCCTACCTACAGCTTTGAATCCTCTGGTCTCACTCTTTGGTATCAGAAATTTCTTCAGAATACCCAAAGACAGGCTCAGGAGGCTTTTTTTGTGGTTCTCACCACAGTTATTTGTGTGCTTCGTAGTCTTAGCAAATATGTCTTTATGAGGTAGAAGGTTGGTATATTCTGGACAGAAGAGTTAAAAGGCAGCTGTGACCTCATTTCTCAAACCAGAGCTCCCATGGATTTTGGTTGCAGCAGTTCTGCAAATGAAGCCTCAGAAGGAGCCATACTGAGCTGCTGCTCATCTATAAAAAAGTTTTAAGCATCTTGCCTGGCATCACAGAAGAATTCTGTGGCAGAAGCAGGGATAGTCTCCAGCTCTTCAAGACAGCTTTCATCATCTGAATCCTCAGAAGATTATCCTTTCTCTCCAACAACCTGTCGTGCCTCCACTATTTTTCTCCCTGGGAATTAACTGGGTCCCAGTCCTGTGGCTGCCATCTAGTCTCATCTAAAAAGTCAGAGTCTTAAGCCAGGATTTTCAGCAAAAGCTTCTTCAACAGGTGAAACAGGATTCTCATCATCCTGATCTTTCTGGACAGCAGATGCTGTCTCACGCACATGATGAGGCAGGATCCTGTTTACCAATTAGCATGTCAGCATGCAACGCTGAGGAAAGGGGATGTAAATCAAGTGGCATAGACAGCTCTCTTTGGCGCATCCTGTTCAGCACTGGGTTGTACAACCATAATATTGTTTTTAAAACATGTGGTTAAAAATAGGCAACTTTGAAGAGAATTTCTTTAATTTAATTGAATCTTTAAAAGTATACTTTGTGCCCCAAATTGGCCTGGACCATGCTATTGATCATTTTAGCTAGCCATAAACGTGCTCATTTTTTGTATATATAGATCATTACACAAAACACAAAATAAAAGCTTATTATTTGGTCAGTGTTTCCAATTGCAGCATTTCTCTTTGGAACTAGTCAATTATTTGCAGCGGTGGAGAACTGTTTACACGTTTTGTTTGGAGCGCCGTAGGGAAGGGCTGTATGTTGTGCCGGGGAAACCCTTGGATACGGTGGGTAAGAACAACAGATGAATGCAGTTGCTGGGCTGTGGGCGATGTCTGGCAAGAAATGCACATCTGGGAATTCATTGATATTCATGTGGTGTGAAACTAAGAGAGAGATAGTGGGGAGGAGGAGTGAGTGCATGGCTGGAGAAGAGTTAGCAAGAGAAAGGACTTACACAGAAAAGAAAGAAGCCTGTGAGGAAGGAATAAGGAGGCAGGAAGTTATGTGTTAATGAATAAATAGCAATAAAGGTGTCTAACAATAAATGATCAGTTTTGTGGGGCTGGACCGTGCTAGGGTGACAGTTGAGGGAACTAGGAAGAACCATTGAGCTCATGAGCATGTGTCCACCCAGACACCTGCAAATTTCCATGGGAGGAAGATGTCCCATTCAGGCACATGACTGCATCTCGCCCACACCCTCCAAACGGTTTCCTCCATCCAGCCCTCTTAAAATGCAGCTCTGCCTTACAGGCTTTTTTTTTTCCTCCCTTCACAGCTGGACCTAACTGCCAGATGGCTTTTCATGTCTGTAGCTGCATGTAAGAGTACATGAACCGCTCCACTTCTCTGGGACTTTCCTCCCAGGTTTCTGTGGTATTACTCGATGGCTATCACGTTCACCCAATGCCTATCAACAACTGGTAATTTCACTCTGAGCCCACTTCAATAGCTACATATAACTATTAAAACCTTTTAACAATACTGATATGGATATGTCCAAAGAAGAAACTCATCTAATTTGGACTGGCCTAAATCCTAAGGCTGGAAGAGGAGGAATGCAAGTCATAGTAGTCTTGAGGCTCTTCAGCTTGTGTCCAGCCCTGTGCGAGTATGTGGGGGGCACCCAAAGCAGAAGCTGAAATAGCGGAAGGTCTCTGCTGTGCTCCCCTCTTTCCTGTACTCTGTGTGAGCTGAAGCTGGGATGATGCTAAGGGACAAGCAGGAATTTTTGTGCCATTTCATTGATGACCAAGATAACCTAAGCATGTTCCGGGCTTGATTACAGCTTAACTGGGTGCCAGCGCTGGTACACCTTAAAACACGCGTGAGTCTGGATCAATTTTTCCCCTGTTCCACGCTGTCTGGAGCTGGCTGCAAACAGTCGCTGGTGTGTTTACCCAGAGCAGCAGAGTGATTCCCTTTCTGCCTGAGACCAGTGGTGGAGGGAGCGCTGGGAGCCCAGGCAGCCCCAGTGTGCAGCCCCGTCGCCATGGCAACCCACAGCCTCACCACTGATGGGCTCTTGCTGTCTATCAAAAAGCATTAACTTTTACATTATGTCTTTTTTATTATAGTTTCTGCACATTTTGGCTTCCTTTCCCCCAGGGGCCTGGCTGCACTGGTGAAATGTTCCTTCTCAGGGAGTGGGAAATGGCATTTCTTTCTATGTCTGTGGTGTTTACAGCTGTGGGAGAGGCACAGCAAAGGGCTGGCTAGAATTACTGTTATCAGCATCACTGAAACTGTTGTTGCCATCGCTCTTTCAGTCAGAAATGGTCCAATTTAGGCCTACATTAAAAATTAGAGAGCGTGTAACTTAGAAGATTCGCCCCACCTCTCTTGAACTTAGTCCTGCTCTTGCTGGTAACAGGAGAGGGGGAGTCCTGTAGGGCCCCCATAGAGCAGAGCAGAGCTGGGAAGCACAGCATGGCCCTGCTGGAGCCACGTCCCAAGAAGGCTGCAGGACTAGATATCCCAAAGAACTGGTGCAATCATCAGGAAAAAGTCACAGATTCCGAAGTCTACCCTCAATCAAGGTAGCTGGCTGCAAATGACAGAAGTCCACTTCAGCAGACAGAGATGGGGCTGATGAGAGAGTGGTGGTCAGGCAATGAGCAGTGGCAAAGGGGAAAGGATGTGAGGACGGTGTGAAATACCTGGGTTGCATATGGAAGCAAAGACTGAAAGGAATAAAAGCTCTCACCAGTTTTTAAAAGAAAGAAAAACATGGGAAAGGGGCTAAGTAGCAGGGATCCTAGTGACAGCAGAGATTGGGCTTCATAACCCAGGATAGGTTCACCTGTGGAAAAGCAGGACGAACAGTGGCTGTTGAAGGGGAAAGCAGGTGGGAGTGCAGGTGAACATGGTGAAGTAAGTACAGGGAAAGTGGGAACATAGTTATTGAGATCCACAGTGAAGAAGAGGTTTTGGTGCACTCTGACACACAACTCAGCGAAGACCTGCTTCAGCTTCCTTCCCTCAGCCTATATAACTTGGCAGAGTTGCAAAACTACTCTGAAATACACTGGCTAAAATAAAACACTTTATGGGCCACCGGGGAGCTTGGGATCTAAATTTTGCAGTCCCTGCTCACCAAGAAGAGCTTGCTGTCAGGGCCTTCTAAACTGTCTTAGCATGCCAAGGGCATTCTGCGTGGCCCAGAGCAGCATCTTGCTATCTAGGGCTTCTCTGAGCAAGTCATCTTCGCTCCCAACCGCAACCACAACCGCACAGTGCAGCTCTCTGCCTCACTGGCAGAACCTGCTTGTCAGTGCTGCTAATTAAGCCAGACAGAGCTTTCAGGTGGCTTGCTGTGTTGTGCCGTTCAGACACACCATCAGAGACTCCTCCTGAAATGATGGAAATTTCACCTCTCTTGCTGTGGCAGCTGTTTGCCAGAGGGTCAGTAGATTCCATACAAAAGGCGCTGTGAAATACCGTGCTGCAGGCTATATACTGTACCTCTTCAAAGATAGATGTACAGTTAAGGCTGGTGTCTAGACATGTTTTTCATATAATAAAAGTTTACTTAAGATAACGTCTCCTCGACTGGAATTCACTTGGAGAAGGGCTTAGATTTCTCTAGACAACCTAGTTTAAAGTAAGTACATAAACTCTTCTGCCAACAAGGTGCACTTTAGGTTTTCTTTCCAGACCCCGAAGCATTGTGTAGGTGGCTGCAACTTTATGACCATCAACATTCAGCCATTTGAATAAGGACTACATGATGCTAAACATAACATTAATGAGGCTTTCAAAAATTAAACCTGCCAGTGCCGAAGTCCCTTCTCTGCCCTTAACAAGGTAATATTACTGCAGTCAGGATGTGACTTATGATGTCTTAAGGTAATTTTTTTCACAGTAGAGAATGACTAAAAATATTTTACCTCCCACTGGATAAAAAACGATGCTTTAATTAGATGAACAATATAATTCAATTAAATATCTGTAACATTTATTTCCGAATATTTCTTCCTGAGAGGTTAAACAACAGACCACTGAGCATGTAGCAAAAGAAGGACCTTCTGATCCCCGGTAGGTGAGAAGCTGGCCAGTTACTTTACCCTAGTGACAAGCCAATTAGGATGCTGCATAGTGTTTCTGCTTGTTTCTAATTTTAGAACTACACTACAGGAAGGCAAAAGTAGGTGATATTAACTCCTCTGGTCTTGATCTGCTGGAATCATAGTCCTCCTGCAATCTAATATATTTTCAGGAAAAGCAGGAAAATTACCACTCTTGTAGTGTAGGTATTAGGGACTATGCAGACCTTTCTAACACGCAGGGGCTGATCAATACTTGGCTAGAGGAATCTGCAAGGGAAGCTTGGGGGCTGCAGAGAGCGATTTTGATGCTGCACAGGATGATATTCTAGCATAAAGCGAGCATTCAGCCCGGCATTACACAACACAGCACAACTAAGTCTGCTGTGTTTCCAGGAGTACCAGGAGGATTTATGGTAAAATGTTTAAACATACCGAAGTGACCTGCCAGTAAATCAGCATCTTGACCTGGAGCAGACTGGGGAAGGAGATTAAACAGAGAAAGTATGGAATTTCTCTCTTTCAGAGTATCTCTGTGGGATAATGCAGTGCCATTCAGGGTTATCAGCTACTGCAAGCAGTGTGGTCACATTAGCAAGATGCTAATGTGATTAATTAGCCCTGATGACAAGCAGGTTATACTAACCCGGGCACAGCATCATGCTTAGGTACTTAACTGCTTAAGTCTCCAGAGTGCTTGCAGCTCACTTAGGTTAACATAATCTAGTGATTTAATAAGCATATAACTTATTTCATTGTTCAAGCCATTAATAACAGTATTGACTAACACCAAACACAAGGCAGACCCTTGTGGAACCGCTAAAGATACACACATTCAATATATCAGTGAGCTATGAGTAGCTACTCTTTTAAAGCATTCCTTGCCACCTACCTATGCATTCACCTTCCAGGAGCTTCACCTGAACAACCTTTCCTCATCTGGCTATGAAAATATTACATAAGAGGGCATTAAAAGCCTTAAAAGTCAAGATATAGGACACCTATATCTTTGCTTTTATCTACAAGGCAAGTTATCCTGTAATAGAACAGAATAAATTAAATTTGACAAGATTGTTCCTTGATAGATCCGTGTTAGGTGTTACTCATCCCTGTTTTATCTTCCATGTGTTCATAAAAAGCATTGTTTGTTTCCATATTATTCCAGGAATTAAAGCTGGCAGACTGATCTGTAACTCTTTCAGTTCTATTCTCCATGTTCATACTCCTCCCTCATACTTTTCTAAACACAGACACTATATTTGTCTTTTTATAATCTTTCTAATATTCGAAAACTCATCCCCCATCCATACCATGATATTGGCTCAGCCTCTTGCCCATAAGATTTACAACTCCCTCAGTAATTTCAATGGGGTCCCCTGATCAGCAAACCCATTAAGTGGTCTTTAACCTATCCCTATCCCTATCCCTATCCCTATCCCTATCCCTATCCCTATCCCTATCCCTATCCCTATCCCTATTCCACACCTGGACTTTTACCTCTTTATAATGATGCTGACAGCATTAACCATATGATCAAATGTGGCATCCATGATGAAGCGAAAAGAACCCCACCAAATTTCAGTCCTTGTGTCATCTGTTATAAATTTTCCCTTTCCACTGAGAAATAAAACAACACTTTCTGTAGTCTCTTGGTCTTTCTTCTGATGCTGACGGACTTCTGGACTGTTTCCTTGTTTTTAGCCCCAGGCTGTCATTTGAATAAATGTTTACTTCACGTGTACTGCCGAAATGATCTTTGGCCCCAAAATGTCTCTAAACTAATTTTTCATCTTAATGGTGGCACCGAGGTAAACAGCTGTTGAGTGGAGCCAACACTTTAATAGCTCTGAAGTTTCACAGTGGGAAATTGGCAATATTACACACTCTTTGCATAAAATACCTGTGCTTACAATGATGGGGAAAATAGATGCAGATGGCCACTAAAATGAAGAGGCTAATGAACCCAATGAGCAGTAAACAATAGGTGTTTACACAGTATATGTTTTACCCAACATACTTTTTGCCAGTTAAATGGCAATAGGAGGGAAGGGCGATAGCATTCTGGTTTTGTTGAAGAATGTGATGCTGCGTTTTGTAGTGTCTTGTCCAAAATATTCTAACTGACTTGGATAGGCTCATTACAATGTGTACTGAAAACGTGTTGAAAGACAATGAGAATAATCAAACCCAACATTTAACCACATTGGAGCAATATTTAGTCACATACCCAGTGGATCCTTGTTAGATACAATTTTAATTAATAGCTTCATTATCTGAAGGAGGCAATAAACATCATGTTAATGAAACTAACAGTAGAGGCTAACTAGTTATAATCACCACTAACAGTAGAAAAAAATAATGAGAACTTATTTGAATGAAAACGTCAGAAGATATCAACTGGGGAAAACCACAAGTCCAAGTAAGAGTCTCCATAAAAGAGGAGAAAGCTGTGGAGAGCCGTGTGTTGGAAGAGAGGCACTTATTTATAGTGAATAGAGTTGTGAGAATAATTGATTTTTCTGTTTGGTGGCCAAACTGAAAATAAATTAGGGAAAAATAATATCCAGTCAGATACATTACTTGCTTTTCACATATTTTTTACCATTTATTAACACTAAACATAGATCAATTTTAGAATGAAGCACTATTAGATAACAAAACCAAGACCCTTTCATTTTGAAAATATCGAAGCAGAGCACTTCTGTTTTGTTTTTTTTTCCCCTGGTACTATTACTCAAAGTGAATTTCTCAACATGTGAATTGATTTTTGATTCGTTATGTGTCTTTCTGAGAAATTAATGCAATAGACTCATTTGCAAAACACAAGTTGTAACAATTTACCCAGAACGCTGTGCCTCCACACCAAAAAATTGTGGTTGGTCTTCAGGGTATTGTCCTGGTTTGAGGTAAAACAGAGCCAATTTTATTTTCTATAATTTTACTTTTCAGCCTCTTGTAACTAACTGAACTCTCTGAAATTAACAGTATATTTTTCAGATGGTGTCTGAATTATAGCAGAGATAAGGCCTGATGCTTGCAGTGAATACCAAGGGATGGTACGCAGACAGGCCCTTGCTGATTCTTATTGCTAAGACACCCAGGGCCAGCCAACTTTGCTATTTGCCCCGTTGGAGGGTCAGAAGCAGAAGAGCATAGAGGGTTCCCACCTGCGGGGAGGAGCGGACAGGACAGGTGACCCAAAACTGACCAACGGGGTATTCCATCCCATCTGCCTCATGCTCAGTATAAAAGCTGAGGGATCAGAGGGGTCACCCTCTTCTTTCAATGGCCGACGTCTGAGGAGGACTCTGTCTGTTGGTCTGCCTTTGATCCCCATCCATAGGTTCCTCAATCCAGATCTGGAATCCAGTTCATGTCTGTCACTGAGTCCAGTCTGGGACTTTCCCAGTGCCTGCCGGTGATGTGATTGTCATCCTCAGACCTTGATACGGTTTTGTATATATTGTATGTATGTATGTATTGTATTTCATTAGTTTCTTATTAATATTATTATATTTTCTTTTTTATTGTCTAATTATTAATATTTCATTAAAGTAGTTTAGTTTCTTTTCAACTCATAAGTCTCTTTCTCTCTCATCCTTCTCTCCCTGAAGGGAAAGGTTGGGGAGAACATCTGTCATTTGTTTTAGTGGGCAGCCCAGCCCAAACCATGACAGGTATGTATTTAGGAAAACATCTCACAGTTTGGGAGCTCTCCTTGTCAAACTGCAAATCCCATTTGGTCTTGCAAAAGTCCTGTAGAAGTCACCATGGGCTGGAGCCCCCACCTGACAGTGTTGGCTTGGTACTTGCCAGCCACCAGAGATGGAAGAGATGGGATGAAGTGGTCAAGGGCCATCAGCATCATGCAGCTCTTCCCTGCTGTAGTGGCTCTTCCCTGCTGTAACATGAAGTTTTTTAGCGCAGGCCCATGCAGGATGTGTCTCTGCAGAAGCCCTTGGTGGGCAGAGGCCAAAGCTGGCCCTTGCTCTCAGCCTGCGGCATCTCTGTCCCTGGCACCGCCATGGCAAATGCCGTGGCCAAGGAGATGTAAAGGGCTGGCATGCCTGGGCTGGGGAGACCTGGTAGAGGGAGGCTGCCTTCAGGCTCTGGCTATTTCAGATGTTGCAGCTTATAAATGAAAGCAATTCTGAGAAAAAAATCATGTGATTGTTTCCTTTGTAGTGTTCCTTGCTGTGCCTGGCCTGGGGGCCCCAGAGCTAAGGACAGTAACTTGTCAGAAGCTAAATGTGGGTCTTGAAATCTAGATGCTGTACTGGAGTATTAGGTCTGTTTTGCAGATTTACTCGTCCAGAAAAGTGTCTGGGGACAGCCTGTGACAAGACCCCAAACAAGATTTAGGATATCATGTAATGGTAATTATTTGTCTAGATTCAGCTCTGAGGTATTAGATTTTGTTGTACCTTTGTCTAATAGATGACAGAACTGTAACGTATCAGATGCTATCTTCTTCACACATATCTTACTAAAGACCTTGATCAAGTTACTTCTTACTCCTTCAAAAAGCCAAGCTGCCAAAGATGCTTCATCACTGTAATATGCACTTCCCAAATTTTGGATTACTTGCCTGTCTCATTTCTGAACCTTTGCCAATTTATCAATAATAATTTGACTTTTGAGATGGAAGAAACATTCCAGCTGGCCCACAGCGTCATTAACTAGGAAATACAGAATGAACAACAGAAAAAGTGAAGCATCTGGTCTGGGACCACTCAGCTGTTTGGTAACATGGTTGATGCTCCTGGACCTGCTCAGGCCGAGGAGTCCGTTTCAGTGAGGCTAAAATGTTCTTCCTGCCCCAGCCCTGCAAGGAGCAGTGTTACCGTCAGTGCTTTCATTCAGCTGGTTGATCTGTTGTGACCCATGAATATTTTCAGTCCTGTTTATCCTAATGCAATGGCCCAGTCTGCGCAGGCAGAACTGCAATCTGTGTTTACAGATACATTAACCTCTGTCTGACTCTGTTAAAACAAGTCATGTAAAACCCCTTCTCTGTCAAAGGCAGTGAGCGTCTTGTCATTGGCCGCAGTAGGGGTTTTATGTTTGTTTGGTTTTGTTTGTTTGTTGGAGTTTTTGTTGTTGTTGTTGTGTCGTGTGTGTGTTTCCCCCCCCCCCCGCAATATGTATTCAGTTTATAAAGTGGTCCAGAATCACTTTGTGTAAGTTCTCATCATGATTTACCATTCTGCTAGTGTGTGAATTTTTGCAAACTTTATTAGTCAGTTCCTATTTTATTTCCAAAAAAGAAGAGAACAGTACTGGGTCAGGCACTCCTCACTGCAGAGCTTTTCAGAGACACCTTCTTCCATTAAGCATTCTCTTTAAGAAATACCCCATAAAACATATCAGTTACTTTTTAATCCACTTAGTACTTGCAATATTGATATTGGATACTGTTAATTTTTAAATCAAAATGTCATACAATAGGAGGTTAAATGCTGTATGGAATTCTGACTCTGACACACTAATCTGACAAAACCCCATTTCCCGTTCTTTTGTGAGGAATCACTGTAACATTGACTGACCCACAGTTTGCTGGCCATCCATTTAGCATGATTAAAAAATGCCACATCAGTTTTGAATAGCATTTCCATTTTTCCAGGATCTATAAAGAAAAATTAACATTAGTGGTTTGCAGAGTTTACTGCTTTAAGTATGTGCTCAGTAATCTCAAGAATGTCAGGAAAGCTTTGCAACGAGTGTAATTAAATCCCAACTCTTCTATAAAGCAGACAGACTTGGAATTAAAGACCTCACTGCAAATCACTTCCCGTTATTTGTAGAGAGCTTCTTTTGTACAGAGCTCGCTTGGGTTTTTGTCTCCTTCAGTCTGCTCCCAGGGATGTTGGATGCATGACAAGGAATAAGGAACTGTGAAGTCCCACAGTATGATCTTCTCCTGACCTTACCGCATTCTCCATCTATGCTTTGGGTTGCACTCTGCATCCACAGTTTGCTCCACCACTAAGGTCAATATTGGTGATGGGGTTGATTTCTGTGCCCAGGGGTAACAAAAGTGAAAATTTTCAAATCACAGAACAATTCAGTGCACAAATGCTGATATGACCTTATTGAACTGCCTCATTTGTGCAAAATGAAGTAAGAAAAATAGTAAACATGTAATAGAAACATCTAAATATATGAATAGCAAAGGTAATTGTAAGGGATTAAACATAAGGATGATTCCATTTCAGCCTTGATTTTTTAGGAGTTTTTCTTTCAAATGTGATTGAAATTGATGTAATCTTTTAACACATTTCCAGAAAAAACAGCTCCTAACTTTTTATTCTTTTCCTGTACATTCTCCAAAACTGTAAACATACTATGTTGTTGTTAAAAGGAGGAGAGGTGACGGTGTCTGGGTCCCAATGTTCTCTGCAGGAGTTTGAATGCAACGGTTTGCCCACTTCTGCAGGAGTTTGGAAAAGGTTACTCACTAACCCGTAAGTTACAAATCCTTTGCAAACCACATCAGCTACATAAAATATTGAATAAGGTGTGCCTTCCTTTCTCATTTATGAATAAATGATTTTGCTTAAATTGGATGAAGATGTTTATCTAATGCATCCTGGCACCTCTGAGTTGGTTCAAAGGGCAGCAGTGCTGAGCGCTGCCGTGCTCTCAGCCCCGTCCCTGCCTTCGGGGCCGATGAGCCACGCTGGCAGCAGTGGTTTGCCCTCCGGAGCTGCCAACCAGAGATGGCCATTGCTGCGGGCAGACCGTCAGACCTGCTACAAAGATGCAGCCACCTTCACAAGCAGCTACGACTGTTTTGTTGCCCTGGGTAACTCCTCGTCCCTTCTGTTTGGCAAACCTGACCCAGGGGGAGCCAGAGCCTGCTCTTCGGGGCTTTGGCTTCTTTTTAGGTTGGTATCCTTATCTGCATGTTTGCTTTTCCTGGGATATTTTTACTCTTTTCCAGGGCTGCACTTTCTGTTCTGTATCCTTTTCCTGCTACCAAACTTCATCTCAACCATCTGGATGCTCAGCAAAATTGTTTCCTGAAGAGTGGGTGTCCTCGCCTCGGGCCACAGTTGGTCTCAGCAGCCACCTTGGTGACTTCCCACCCTGAGTCATAGCAGCACATCCTGCGCTGCCTCTGTGGCAGCCAGTAAGTGCCAGTGGCACCATCCTGGGAAAGAGCAGTTGGCAAGCTGGGGGAGGACAGGGAGGCTGCAGGCTTCTCCTAATAAGCAGAACCTGAGCTATCCCTTTGGTAGGCAGGAGAAGGAGCAAGCTGTGCCTCTGAACCTGCCTGACTGTTCAGTAGTTACAGGTCAGGTCTTCTTTGCCACCTGGAGAACCGACTGATTCCCTTCTTGCTCACACATGTTTCTCCTCCAGCTCTTGAACTGCGGCGTGCTGGGGAACCCATCCTCACGGCTGCCTGCGCAGGCTGCATGGAGCACACTCCTGAGGTGGTTTTCTCAGCAGCACTGCGGCAGAACATCCACCCTGCTCTGAGCAGAGCCCTGTGCAGAGCCCCAGCCTTTTCCAGCTTGCAGACCCATACACATTTCCCAGGGAAAGTACAGAGCTGGAATAGCAAGTTTTGATAGACCAACAATAGACTCACTTTTCTCTGTCACTTTTTGCAGACACCTCAGAAACAGTCCATGGTCTGGTGGTAACCACCAGACCACAGTCCAGCCTCATTGGGTTGTGATTTATCTAGCAGTTACCTTCCAGGAGAAACCAGAAATCCCCAACCTCCACTGGTGGATCCCAGTCCTCACCATGCTCAGCATCCTACCCATGCCTCCTAAGACACAGCTGCTGCCACATCAAATGTGCGTCATTTGCCTTACCCAAAACCCCAAATGTGGGTGGGTTTGGCTTGCAGAGCTCTGGTGGCTTCAGTATTCAGCAGCTCATGTGTTGTCAGCTTCAAGACCATGATATAGGTACACAGGACAGAATAAGGACTGGAAAAAGATTTCATGCTGCCCACAGAAGTTGTGTTCTGTAGTACATAGACCTGTTGAGCTGGCTTTCTGCATAGATGAATCCCCGAATCCAAGAAAAATGTAGCTGAGCAAAAAGCTTTCTCCCCACCCTTGTTGTTTTGGCTGTTGTCCAGAGAAGCAGAGCAGGGAAGTTCACACAGAAACCTGCCTGCAGAGAGATTTCCTTAAAGTCTTTTTGTCAAATGCCGCTTCCTTGCTCTTTTACATGGACAGTGTATGATATTAGTTGTCCCTCAAGCAGAGGTTTAAATGCTTTTTACAGGAATACAGTGGAGATCCTCTTTTCTCAGGGTGAAGCTTGTCCTTGTTCCCTGAATGATATGTTTAAATATTTCATCTTGCATGAGAAGGTTACTGAACCTCCTCTTGGCACTCCTTACTTGTGTTTTGTGCAGTGTGGCTGCTGAAACAAAGTTGTTGCAGGTTTTTTATTTTATTTTTAATACATAACTATATCAAAGCAAGGTAAAACCTAAAAGAATCTATAAGAGTCCAAAAGAAGAGAAAATAGCTCCTGCAACTGTTAAAGGTACACTTAGACAAGTGTCCAAAAAAGAGAGACTGTTCTTAGTTCCTACATATCCCATGAAAGCGAAACATGATCATGTTTGCTAGTCAGAAGTATATTCAAGACTATAGAAAATATAGACTGAAAGAGCTTTTTTTTTTTTTTATTGATGCATTTCTTGCTGATTGGAAAGAAGAACAATGCCAAAATGACTGTGGACATTAGATTAGGTTCTGAGTGTCACTCAGATACAACTCTGGCACATACACAGTGACTGCCCTGAAAAGTTTGATCAAACTTGACTGTAAGTTTGAAAAGGTTCATCAATACAAAAGCAGGGAGCAGCTCCCAGGCAGGAGACCAGTTCCTTCTCTGCAGCCGCCTTAAATGTGCATCACTGGCTGGATTTTCCCTGCTTTTCCAGAGCCCTCAGGCATGGGAAGTTGGTGTAACTCTGATTCTCTGTGAGTGGCGACACGTCTAGGTGCCTCCCTTGACTGTCTGTGAACAGTCTTTGCCTGTGAGGGTGCAGGTAAGCCCTGAGATGAGCATGGGGTAGTTAGCACCTCACCAGGGGTTGGTACCCCTCCGGGAGACTGGGGAGAGGAGCTGCCATCACTACCACTAGCAGAACTACCTCTCCTTGCACGTTCAGTCCTTCCACCTGCTCTTCACAATCTCAACATGATACTGCATCACTGAACAGGTTAATAGTTGTTTAGTATAATAATTACAAGTCTCTTAAATACTACTGAAAGTGTCCAACAGATGCATTTTTACAGGCTGGATCAGTCTCTAAGCGTTTCATCTTTCTGCACAGCAAATCTGCACACAAGGGTCAGTATTTTAATTTTGCATTTTGAATAGGACCAATTGTTTGAGTGGTTTCAATCATTATAGCTCTAAACCATCTGAGCATCTGACTCCTTACCAATTCTTGTCATACGCCTTAACACCAGAGACAACAATTAAATGAGTGGCATCTCCCTCCCATAGATGCCATAAAATTTTGTATCTGTCCTGAGAAATAAGAAATAGGAGCTCTTTTTTTCTTTTTTTTTTTTTTACATATGCAAAATATCATCCCAAGGTAAAACTGAATAAAAACCTTGAGGGCAGTAAAATATGAAAGATGAAGAGTAATGTCACTACATTAGATTTGTAGGACTAGCAGCATTAACTGCCCTATGCCAACAAAAGAAACAGTAATTCTTCATAAAGCCATTTTCCTAGGATCACTTCCAGAGATCCATTTTGCAGAGACCATGGTCTTTGAAAGTCCCACTCAGAGAATTACACATTATAATAATGTAGTGGTTAGATGTTCTTGAGACAGACAAAGCATTAAGTCCATATAACAATTTCTTATGGGAGCTGGACCAACCTTCAACACACATCTGAAAAAAGAATAAAGATTTCACAGTTGCATCATTGCTGTTAAAGAAGTATTATTAATACTAGCTACACAGTATTACTTAATTTCTATATGTTGTTTAATTTAGTACCACACGACATTTACAAATTAAATTTAATTTTACCAATTACAGTTATAAATAATCTACATCACATATAAGTAATGGAAAGTATCTCTATAGAGGTGATTCTGGGATGCACATGCAGAAGAAAGTCAAGTGAGAGTATGTGGCAGTGGTGCAACTGGTATGTGTAACGCTGCTACCCCCGTTGATGAAGGATATTAGTTAATTACAAATGGTTTACAGAAAGGTCGGAACAGCAGTGAAAGGAGAAGACGTGCTTTAACCTGAAAGACCCTGGATCCTAAATCTGTCTGATTAGCAAAGATGAGGCTACAAGATCAACCCGCATATACATTCAGAACAGAAACGTGGTAATAGGTGTCTTCTAACCACTAGACAAAAGCAGATGATGATTCATTGGCCGGAACCTCAATTCAGATAAATTCCAGGTAGATACAGGCTCCTAAAAACAGTGGCGGGATTTGAGAGTTGTTGTTGTGATTCCCGCATGCCAGGAACCCTGCAGGTAATGAACAGAGCTCTTTCTAGGCAAATGCTCTCTCAAATGCAATTTATTTAAGGAGGTCTTCTGGCCTGGACTATGCAGGTCAGGCAACTCCCACCCTGTTTTATAACGCAGAAAAGGCTGGCTTGGGGCTCACGTACTCTCACCCAAAGAATGCAGCCACCTTCAAGCACATTTTAATTTTTAATGCACGCTTATATGGAGCCGAGCATTTGAAATGGTATTGTTATATTTGTTTGTATTAAATAATCTTCAGCATCACGGTGCCACGGCTCTCACTCGCTTGTGCTACCAATTTGCTGGGCTCACCTCAACTTCAGCAAGTTCAGTTATGAAACAAGCTCCGTGGAAAAGCGAAGGTTAAATTGCTGATTACAAACCGAGTTCTGGAAAGGAAACAACAAACAACAAAAGCAACTTCCAGTGTACTTGTCATTGTGAGATTTCTCTGGGGCACAGAAGCCGAGGAAACAAATCAGCAGAGCTCTGCTCCTTCAGCGTTCTCTTAAAGAATCAGCGTCTCTCTTGCGTTTCTGTCCCCCCTGTGACAGTGACAGTTGTCGGGTTGCCTCTTGAGCGCAAATGAAGTATCAAATAATTTCCTGGGGACTTCAGTTCCCCTTCCTCCTTATCTTCTAATTTAGGGGAACTTAACCGTGTCACAGCTTTGATTAGCTCTTTTTCTCTGTGAGAATGCAAACGTCGTCAGGCTCGTCTGGGACCAGGATGTGCTCTCTCTGCAGAGCCTCTATGCAACATTGATTTCTTATCTGTGCTTTACCCTCCCAGGCAGTTGGATGCGCAACGGATATATTTTTCTTCATTTTAAAAGATCTTATAAATCACAGCTGATAAAAAAGTATTAATTGTGTAATACCCTGGATAGGCTGGCAGTATGTGAAGCTTCACTGCCTTATTGCAAAAATAACACCTGACATATTCATTGTAGAGATAACCAATTTGCCATTCAGAGTGCCTTTTCCCCATCGCTTTGCCCTTCTTAGTCACTGCTCACCATTTTTAGGAGATTTTTTTTTTTTAAGTCTCCCATAATAGGTTTTGATTAATGTTTGCCCCCATGTTTTCAATACTCTAGTGTATTTCACAACCTATTTGTAGGAAACTGAATATAGACCCCTTTATGTTTGTAGCTGCAGAAGAAACTAAAGCAGGTATCTCTTTTCTAAGATATATGGAAATCCGGGTACTTTCCTAAAGCAACTCATTCCAATGACGTAACACCAACCCCCCGGAAACTTTATTGCTGTAGACTTTTATTCTCAAGACATGTTATGAATACCTTTGGTGACTTCTGTACCTGAGCAGAGAAGCCTTCAGCTTGTAAGAAAAAGTACTTTTCCTATTCAGTAGGTTTGCTTATTCAGTCAGGAGCCCGACGGCCACCGTGTTCGCCAGAACTGCCTCTGCAGAAGCGGTAGTGAGGATGAGCAGCTATGTTAGACCCTAGATCTGAGCTTAAACAGCAGTCGTTGCTGAAACTCCAGCTTATTTCTGTTTAATGTAGAGCTGTACGCTTTTAAAACAGGAAAAAAAGTGACATTCTGATCCTCAGCAGATATTTAGTGCTTCACCGGCGTTACAGTTGGAGTAGCTCTGCGTCAGTTTAAGGGCCCGGATTCACACACTCAACAACTTTACATCAAAACAATCCAAAGAAGTATTTAAAAACAAAGACTTGATCTTGACAGCACTTCAGCTGCTTTACACCTTGAAGATAGCATAAAATTGGCATTAAATCAGTCTTGGTAGGAGAAATCTTTGGTAACGTATAGGCACGAGGTGGGCTTTTGTGTCATCCCCCCTCCTCCAGCACCATTTAGAGCACCGGCTAAGGAACACCAACCCCCAAGATTTTGTTGAATCCATTGACTGAAGCAATTTTAGCTGTGGGGATCGATGGTGCCCGCTGTCATTTCAGGCAGTTTTGAGGCTACTGTGAGTTGTGCTAGGAGATGATGCTAAAACCTCTGGAGGTAACCTTATCTAACATCTGCTTAAAGTTGTTCTGTCACTGCCCTCATCGGTAGCCAAGAACTGGAGCCAAGTCCTCAGTCTACAGAGCGAACGATGGTACAGTCAGAAGCAGAGCAAATAATGAGGAATAATGCAATCTGCTTCCAGAGGACGTGGATCATTAGGTTGATTAGACCAGCAGATGGTAACGGAAATTCAGTGTAGAATACTGTAAAATAATTAGTCCAAGATCGAGGAAACAGCCCAAGAAATAGGTGCTAAACGGAACAATCTTAATAAGACTGGGAGCTTGTATGAAAACAATAGTTGGAATTTTCATGCCAACTAATGCCTCAGAAAGAAAAATACACCTAATGTGGTATTGGTAAAAGACAAACTACAAAAAGGCAATGCTTTTTCAGTACAAGACACTTGTCCAGCACTATTTCAAGTACTGAGCACTACATCAGTCCCTGCACACATCGATAGGTTATTATTACCTTGGAGCGGGTACAGGCTGGGTCAACAAAGATTGCACTAGATCTGCAAAATAGGCTATAAAGAAAAGTTAAAGGAGCCATGTTTGTTTTTATTAAAGAGTCTTCCAGAGGACAGAGTGGAAGTTTTTTCAAGTTAAGAACTAGATCAATAAAGTCAACGTGGATAGTGTTTTTAAACCAGTATGGGGTCAAGACTATCTTTTAGTAGGAATGAAAGAGGGAATGCATTATAAAAGGGTAATGTACAAAATGATTTATAGGAGAGGCTTGTTGGTATCTGAATTGTAACATCGCCATATCCAAACAAAGTGGAATTACTTGTCTGATCTCGTGAATAATAAATAGTTTATGAAAAAGTAACCAGGACTGGCATTTTCTCTTCTCAGAATATGCAAAAGTCCACCTGATAGTTAATGATTTTGTTAACTGATATTGCACCACTTTCACTGATGAATCCAAACTCCGTAGGTTTGGAGCAGACCCCGGGGATCGGTTACCAGGAGCCTGTCCCTGATTTGCCCAGACTGACTGACCTTGTACCACTGAACCTGAAGCAGTTCAACTTCTCTGGCTCTTGGCTCAGCTTTGCAAAGTGCTCTGAGATAACTAAATAAAAAGCATTTAAAGAATGTAATTGTTAATTATTTTTCATGCTGGGTCTTTTACTAGTGAAAGAGAGAGCTACCTAATTTCTCTGTTAAATCCTTGAACACTCGCATACTTTTTATAGGTGCTTGTTTCTGCCTACAATAAAGGAAACCATTCATATGTTATATTCCCACTACTGTCACTGTCTTTACTGAATATCATCTCAAAGTGGCTAAATCACACAAACAGTTCATAGCTGATGACATTTTCTCAATCCACAGAGTACACCTGTGACCTACTTTTTAATAAGGAAACACAACGGTATTCTTTTTTACGGTGTTTTCTTCTTTTACAGTTTTTTACTACTGGTGAAAATAGGACCGACACATAACGTGCTTACACCACATCAGCGCTCCAAGAATGCACGCACCACCTCCCCGGGTACTGCCGCAGCACACGTGCCTTCTGTGTCAGCCTTTTAAAATTTGCTTTCTGGAGCTTCAGGTCTCCTGCCTCCTCTGTACCTCTGGAGACTGGATGCAATAAAGAGCTATGGCCTATAGATGGGTTCACCATCAAGTTCCCAGTCCAAATCCTAGCCAGGGCTGAATATGGCATGTGCAAGTGTAGTCGGGAGTACAAGGGCTGTATGAGACCAACAGCCGCTGAAGCTTTGGGACCAAAGTTAACAGAACTAGAAGCAGTGCTTGGTAGGATCTGGGCTAGAGCGGGTCCTGGTTTGAACACTGCCAGTAAGAGAATCAGATGGCTAGAACAAATATATGGGGTGTACCTTGCACTCCTCTGATGCTCAGTAGGTGTATAAAAAAACGTGTCTTGTATGCTGGAAGGATAGAATAATGCTGCGTCGACGGAAATCTAGGAGGAGGATGTGCTTAATAAAGCAGGCCCTTTGCAGCTTCACGGCAATGACCCGAAACGCCGTGGAGCATGAATTCATGCCTGGCAGAGGTAGAGAAGAGGACTGCAACGGAAGGCACCATGAGCAAGGGATGGTGAAAAGGGCACGTTTCTTGCAAATTACTCTTCACTGATCATGATCTTGCCCTCATTTTGCAAATCTGGAATCCCATTAAGGTGGTTGGAAGCTTTGCAGTGCCACTCAGGCAAGATATACTTTTCAAAATATTCTTAGTTGAGACAAGAGCCAGGCAATGTTGTACACGGCACAGCTGGGTTTCTGATCCCATGGGCTGATCTGCTCTGGCTTTGCCTTGATTAAAAATGTGATGTAATTTATTCAAGAGGAGACAGATTGACAGGCACGGGATTTAATTAAACCAACTTTAAGCCAGTCTTGAATTCCGAGTTCACACCTACATGGCACAAAGGCACCAATTCAGGAAGGAAGAGACTCTGCCCCACCAACGGTGGACACATTCCCTCCCTTCTCCTCTTCTTTGTGCTTATTTCTCATAATATTTGTTCTTGGAAGACAGGTTATGCAATAGGGAGCATGGAGCCAAAGTGAGGGCTATGTGTATGTATAATGCATGTGCATAAGTGAATCTTCAAGGTTGTTTCTTCTGTGGTCTGTCTCAATTTGCAGGTTAATGTAAAGTAGGCTTTCCCACTTTGTTCTTTAAGTAGTTTTTGCCATTCTCAATTCCTTTTGGAATTAACTTTGAAGTTAGGGAAAATAATTTAATACAAGCGGTATTACCAAAAATTAAATGGAGAGTTTGAGATCTGTTCAGAGGAAAATCCTTTCCATTTCCACAGCATTTGTAATATTATCTGCACGCCCTCACTTGTGTTATTTGCAGCAGGCTTATCGCTGAAGACTGGGGAGGTTTAGGTAAAGAAACAACCCGCATAAAGAAATAAATCATTTTACACACACTTTAAAAAAAGAAAAAGGTGAAATCTTGTGGTAGCAGAGTTTGAATTTCTGAATTTCTTTCTGTTCACTTTTTCTTCTGTTGTGGGTTCCAGGACTGTTGGATTTCATCCTTTAAGACTTTTGTGTGATTTTGTTTTGCACAAGCATATTTCATTTTATATTATGTGGACCAAATTCAGGCTTGGTGAGCTACGTGCCGTTCCTTTTGAAGTCACTGGGCTATTAACTCTCACAGAAGTGAGTAGTAAAACTAGGTTTTTGTCTTTATCTCCTCAGAATGGGATCTCTACACTGAAGAAAATAAATAATGAAGTCCAGACACATATAATAATGAAATCATGTAAGCAGTTCAAATTCTTTAATTTATTCCTTGAACATTAAAAGAGTCTAAACTCTGATTTCTGTGGTTCAGGTTTTCACAGTGTTTTGCATCAGTCTCATTACTAAAGCTTTGTGCACTTCCAGGAGAACTTGCATCTTAAAGGTTCCCAACAGAGATGCAGATACCAATTTTTCCAGCTACTTGCGAGAAAAGTCGTATGATCCCCGGAAGTCAATTATTTGTTTACCTTTGTATGGAGGATTTAATAGGAAAAATATCCTCTAGTAATAAACCATCTCCTGTATTTCATGTGGATTTAGGAAAATAATAATTAGAAGAAAAATGCATTTAGTAATGTTACAGGCAGTAATCTTCAGAGTTGTCCCTTCTGAAGAATTCCCATCACTGCCGCGGTCGCGCTCCAGGTTAGGAAGGCTCCTTAAAACCACTTGTAGTTCCCAGAAGTGAGCAGCCACCCAGCACAGCCACAGCCTGCTCTTCTGCGGCCTCCAGCAGCCACCCAAGTGGCTCCCAGCAGGGCGCAGATGAAGGTGAGCCCACGGATCCTTACTGGGATGTTCCCTCAGAAGCTCAAGGACATGTCCTTACACGTCCTCTCCTCCGTACCTCGGTCTGAGGTACTCAGTGCCCCACAAAAAAAAAGGGAATGAGATGGGGGGAGGAAGAGAGGACTTCACCTCCTGAGCACCCAGATCCTCAAATGAACGTGGATGATCCCACACCTTTTAGGTATGGTGGGATGATCCCCTCGTACCTTTTCCGTGTAGAACAAAGTCTCCAGTGCCTACGGATCGATCTCCCCTTCGTAATTTCCAAAATTCTGCAGCCCTCCTGAAGTGTTTCACTGGAGAAAGTTGAAGGACCTATAGAACTAAAAGAAGTAGTATTTCTAATAATATTTAGCATAATTAAACAATACAAGGAATCATTCCTATTCATATTGAATACAACCTAACCCTTTTAATTCACCTGTAGTTATTGACATTTCTCTTTGACCCAGAGCTCATCATTTTTCTGCCTTGAAGCCCAGTTTGGCTTTGGTGTGCTACAGCCTCTGTAAAACCAGACTGGGAAGGGAATAAAAGATGAAGCAGTCTTCCAATCAGCCATGCATCATAATTACTTTTAGTACTGCCATCTTCTGTAATTAATACAAACTGCAAATGAAGTTGCACATAATTCCTGCTGTGAGAAAGGAGAGCAACACCGATGTAATGCCTCCTAGAAGGATTACATTATGAGGAACTGATGCGGAAAGATGTCATAAATAATTTATTTTTCAAAAAATAAAATGCTGCAGGATTCGGAGTAAAAATTTGTGTAGCTTTTGCTGTTAACTATCTTCATACTCTCCCGCACTCTTATACAACTGCTCTTTGAAATGCTTTTTCACACGCTTCGAGATCATCACTGTAAATGCAGAGTTGCTTTGGCTTTGAGACACACGGAGCAGAGGGGTTAGAGGTGCGGCGTGATGAAGATGCGTGTGGCATTGCTGTTGTTCTGGTTCCTGGGGAAAAGGAAAGAGCAGTACCCTTAGGCACTTTTTCTCTAACAATACCAAGCTGTCTGTTGTGATTCACCGAGGAATAATTGCTTTGGGATGTTTCAAAACTAGTTTTTAAGTGAAGGATGCAAAATTGCTTCTTACTGGAGACGCAATGAATCTAGCTGACACTTTAATATGTTTATTAAAAGGCACGTGGGGCAGGTGAAGCAGTAATAAATAACCATGCAGAGAAAGATCATGTGTATCTGTGGGATGCTATCCAGTTAAAAGCATCTTTGAAAAATAACTGAAGATTCATTGGTTTCTTCAAAGTTTTATTTCTGATTTATTACTGAGACATTTTTGAAAATTACTATCTTTGATAAAGTGACACAAGCTGAAGGGAAATATATACAAACCAATTTTATTTCTTACTTTAATCTCCATATGTCTGGAAAAGTGCCTGAAGAAACATTTTGATCTCTCTGCCTTTCAGCGAAGTGTAATCTGTTTTAGGTTTGAGGAGTTTTGACCTAATGCTGGTGCCTTCTCCACACCCCTTTCCTCAAACAAATGAATTACTTTCCCCTGTGGCTAGAAAACAGTAAAAAGAGCAGAGGTTCAATTTATTTTTATAAGGCATCATGCATACAGAACCTCAGGAAGCACAATAATTGCAGCAAGGGAAAATGTTGTAAAATGTAGCAGTATAAAATCAGAGGGGATATGGGGCCGTAAACCGGGGAACGCTTTGGTAGGAGTAAGGCACGGCACGGGGCGCAGCCTACAAGGCTGGAAGCAAAATAGACTGGAGCACTTTGGAGCTGTAATTTTGAAAGAGATGATGTGTCAATAAGGGAGGTGTATAATAGCCCGCAAAACGATCACCTTCGTAGCTGGTGTGACAGCAGCAATGAACCCTGTTATGGGAAAGAAGGTCCAAGGTTATGGGTCAGGCTGGTCTGAAGTCTAAGGGGAGACACAACACGGAGGACAGTGGGAATAAATGTAGCAATATGCACAGATACCATCCATTAGCCCCATTGAGGGACTTTTGGATGATTAGGGTGTTTTGGGGGCTGATAGAAAGCCAAGAGAGATCTTTCAAGAGAGGAATACAGTCCTGAAACTATACCAATAGGACTTGCAATAGTCCGGGCAGAAAGTGAACACGCATGAAGATGTGCAACCAGGAACCAGCAGAAGTGGTTTATTAGGAGGCAGATTAATGGGGGATTGTGCAAAATGCAGAAACTAGGAGAGTAAAGGCCAGTTTCTGGACAAGGATGACTCCAGAACAGTAGACTTTTCTTAAGATGTGGGAAGAGGTGATTTAGAAAGGTGATGGATGAGAGAAAAGTGTGACTGTGGAGTTTTCTCTTGCCAAATGTAATGTTACTTTCTGTGTGCTGAACTCAGGGAAATGAACCCGTCCCAGCTCACAGTGAGGTTGTTGCGGGAGAAGGTACAGACTTTGAAGATTTCAAATTGGCTACTGTCAGAAAGTGGTAATGAGAAGTGGAGGTGATAATAGATAATATGATAAGTAATTTGTCCAGGTGGAAGGAGATGAGAAAAAGACCTTAAGACACAGACTAAATTTTCTGATCTGCCGCAGTCATTTCGTACTGTGCTAATGCAAATAAAATGGAGAATTAAACCTCCTCTGGATGAAGCAGTCACTTTCAGAGAAGACCAAAATTTCCTGAGGGCCAAAAGCAGATTTAAGTATGGCAGTAGAGTCATTAGTATGGACTTCAGAATAATAGGAAAATGACCATATTACTTTACAAATGATGAAAAAAGGTGCGCTTCTGTTTGGAGCACTACATAGTGCCAGGAATGCGTGTTTGCTGGTGGAAATGCCCTTTGACCAGCCTGAAAAAAGTCTCACAGTGAAGTCCTTGTACCCGGAACAGGATGCATCGGGATGCAGTGCTACATCAGGAAGCCGGAAGGATGTAAGCCTTCCCCTGCTGTCCTGCAGGTGCAGGACAATTTAGGTAGGATGCAGCGGTAACTTGAACCCACTAGTATGGTGGCTTGCTTGGAGATTGTGTTTTCACGGATCACCCCTTGGTGGTCTTCTGTGTTTGGCAGGTGAGCTGGTCCCTCACCCTTGATACAGCAGAGACAGGGTACACAGACAAACTGCAGCATGATCCGCTAAGTGTCAACGTGCTTCTGCAGATAAAGCCCATGTTCCAGCTGCAATCCCTCTATCAGCCGATAGCACCTGCTCCCGCAGCAGAAGACCTCCCAGTGCCAAAAATCTTTGGTAGCATTCATTGAGCTAACCATTTAAGCTTTTCCATCCACCGTTAGCTGGAGCATTTTGCTCATCTTTGGCAATTCCATTTCATCTTTTGCTTTGGAGAAGACTGCAAGTGGCCAAACCAAAAACCCATTCCAACACTGAAACAAGTGACTATAAGCTCTGTTTGAGGTGCAGATGGCAGCCTTATGTACTGCTCACTGCGGCTATAACTGCACCAAGGAGCTCCCTCTGAGCTGCCCATACTTTGTGAAGTCGGTGCCCACTGCAAAGTGGGGAGATGTGGTGTTGCGTTCTGGACCCTGATTTTTATTCTGCATGCACATGCCACTTCGCACATTTGCTCGAGAGGCAGGTGCCACGGCAATTGCAAAATCAGATTTTCTTCTGAATTAAGGAGACATATGTGCTCTACCTTATGTGAGCGAAAGCTGGCGGGAATTCAAAGATAAAGCCGTTCCTCCCGGGGGATTCCCTGTAAACACTTGTCTCGGTGAGCCGGGCTGCTACAGCCGTTATCCAGGGAAGCGGCACTCCGGATGGATTACCTCTGCGGACGTCAGCAGTACAATAGGATTAGGTAAGCTGCCTGCACACCTGCTCGTTTCACTAACCAGCTCCCGGCATTAAATGACCCAGACGTGTCCTAAAATGTTTTTCCTCACCATTAGCCTCTGGTGCCGACCGGCGTTTCCAGGTGGAGAGGGCAGCGTGACCTGCAGCGCGCAGTGCGGAGGGCAGGAGGAGCACAGAGCAGAGGGGACATGGGCACAGGCGGCCGGGGCCATGTGGTCAGGCACAACCCCCGGCATTCAAAAGCAACACGCGCAGACTCTAGGTCAAGAATGGCATCCAAAATACTTAACACTCCTTTTCTCAAGGAGGATGAATAACCTTCCTGTAAGCAATTAATTGAAGGATGTTTTACTGAAGACAAACGGGCCAATACTTCCCCTTTCTTCCATATTGTTTCTAAAAATATTTAGGTTACAGAAAATCTACACCTCGCCTTTAATAGGAACTACATCTCTAACACAGGTGGCACCCCTGGTTTCTGGATTGCTTTTTTTCCTCACAAACACTTCTGCCCCCCCTTTCCCCCCCCCTTCCCTTTTTGGTGTCAGACTTTCTGCAGGCGTTACTGCTGTCACTCTTTCCTGGGGGCACATCTTTCTTCCTCCAGAAGGAAGATGTAGCAGGGTCTCTAGTTTATCTTTTGCTCCACCAAACACTCTCTTTACCCACTTTTACTACTCTCTTTTTCTCTTCCTGATCTCCATTTCTCTGTTAATTCTTCCTTCAACGCCTGACTTCAACCCTCTTCCAAACTAGCAAACAGCCTCTCTGCTTTTAATTCCTTACTGTCTTATTTCTTCTCCTTCGTTCTCTTTCCTCCTTTCCCATCTCTCTTCATTATCCATTAAGAGTACTTCTGGAAACATTATGTCCTTCCTAAAGTGCAAAATAGTGCCCATATATTCACGTTGAGGAGAGCCACTGCAGCGTGTGAGATAATCATGGCACTGGGAGCGAAGAGATACTAAAAAAGTCGTTAACAACATTGATAATTCTGTAATTTTAGTAATAAAATTGGATTTTAAAAGTTGGAAGACAATGTGCAGATTTACTCTGAGTGTAGAGGGATTAATCCACTTACATCCAGACAGAGTGTATCTGGCAGTTGTATAAAGATGCGGGCATTAACTGTGTTCAGTGGGAATTTTTGGATCAAACAGGCAGACAGCGGAGGTGTTGGCACCTTCTCAGAACTGACCAGTAAGAAGCCTGTACAGGTCCAGGAGAGGACTTTCTCCAAAGTGACATTAGAAGAGTGATCAAGCCAGAATGGTGAGAGGTCACAAATGAAAGACTTTTGCACATGGACAAAATTAGACAGAAAGTTAGTGGAAAAGGGCAAAGGTGGAATCTGCAAGGAAGATCGAGTGATGCTTGAGCTGGCATGGGGTTTCCGGAATTGTGGGGAGGAGATGGAGTGTGAGTCCACAGACTATCACAGGTCCTACTAAAATCGTCACATATGTTTATGATATTTGTTCTGTACCATAAGTACGAAATTAATCAGACTGGGCTGCCACCGACACGATGGTAAATGCATGCAGTTTTGAAACCAAGTATAAAATTAGAAGGAATTTCACACTGAAAGGAATTCTAATTGCCGTATGAGACAGCAAGTTGTGGCTGCAATAGGGTTGCCTGACGGCTTCGTGCCTGTGAGTTAGCAAAAGAGCCTGGGTAATGCAGCTGATGTTCTGGGCGAGACTGAGAGTCTTCTGGCATCAGGGACCTGAAGTCTGGACTCAGCAAACTTGGAAGCAAATTCAAACGCTCGGAAACCAAGTACCTGCTAGAGCTTCCCTGTGGGACGTCATCACACTGCAGATAAGAAGGTAGATGGCACCGTTTGTGATGCTGTACTGGAAATACAGAAGAGGACTTGCTTTTCTTCAATTTCATAAGCTGGGTCCAAATCAGCGTGACCGCCACTGGTGGGTCTCCTGCCAAGGCAGCTCTCGGTGGCCAAGGCTATGTCTCAGAGCCTGGGCTTGCAGTAACGCTGCTTGCTCAGGGAGATCTGAAGTCACCGGCCCCACTTGGGAAACAGGGAGGGCGCAGCCGTACCATGCCCACGAGGGCTGTGCTGGTTTCGGCATAAAAAAATTACTTCGGCATAAGCAAAACTGAACAACTGCCCAAGTACTACACTTCAAGATTAGACATGGATGGGGGTTATCATGAGACAGTGCTCTGAGGTTTATATGAATATGCCCCATAGTGGATGTCAAAATATTTTACAAACCAAACTTGAGTAGTGCATCCAGAGCCACAGTGTCCCAAAGCACCCTCATCTTCAGATTTCGACTTTCGCAATTCTTTCCAGCCTCCTGGCTGCCTTAGTCAGAGCATCGCCAGCAGGTTGAGGAGGTGACCCTTCTCTTCTGCTCAGCTCTGGTGAAACACAACTGGAGTGCTGGGTCCAGTTCTGGGCTCCCCAGTTCAAAAGTGACATTGACATACTGGGGCAAGTCCAGCAACGGGATATGAAGATGATGAAAGAATTCAGATTTTCACACATGACCTGAAGTCACTAGTCAAAACTCCAAAATCAAGAAATAGGCCTTGAAAGCCATGAGATTTATAAAAGAAGATTGTTTGTTTGATATTTTAATTATTATTTGGCCATACATACTCTATGATGTGAAGCAACCAGCTTTTCCCACTCTCCTGAAATTATTCAGAAAGGTAAACTGACGTTTTGCTGCTGCAGAAATTCCTGTTACACACACTTGCTACACCTTCCACTTCGGTGTCAAACTCCTGTTTTCACCAGAAATCTGCCATTTTACCAGCAGCCTACCAGTTTTCAGGCACCTGGCATTCCAGGCAACCCGCCACCTGGAAATCCCAGATGAATCAACACTGTGTACAGAAGCCATCCTCAAGCTATCCTCCTGCTGTGAGCTCCGAACAGCTTCCTTAATTTCCAGCTGCTCTCACATAAAAAGTGGACATTTCAGGCAAGAAGGGGAGTTCTCCCCAGACCCACAGCCGATGCTTGTGAGAGGGCCGGTAATTATTGTTTTACAGTTAAACTGGCTCCAGCTCCCACTGAAATCCATGGCATGCAAAAGGGATTGCAAGAATTGTTTTATTGTTCTTAGAATGTAATAAGTCCTTGACTGTTGTTCTTCTGGAAGTCATGCTCTACCTGCACCACTCAACAAGCTCTGTGCAGCAATTTAGTATGTGTATGTCATGGTTTAGGCCAAAATCCGCTACTGGGGACCTGGGGGACCCCAGACGGGACCGACAGATGCTCCCCTCTACCCCTCTTCAAAGAGAGAGGCAGAGGAGGAAAAAGAGACTTATGAGTTTAGAAGGAACTAAACTACTTTAATGAAATATTAATAATAAAATAAAAAGAAATAATGAAAAATATATACAAAACCGTATCAAGCTCCCGAGATGACAATCATGACACTGGCTGGCACTGGGGCAGTCCCAGGCTGGACTCAGTGATGGACGGGAACTGGATTCCGGATCTGGATTCCGGATTGGGATCACAGGCAGACAAACAGAGTCCTCCTCAGACGTCGGCCATTGAAGGAAGAGCCCCGACCCTTTGATCCCTCAGCTTTTATACTGAGCATGAGGCAGATGGGATGGAATACCCTGTTGGTCAGTTTTGGGTCACCTGTCCTGTCCGCTCCTCCCCGCAGGTGGGACCCCACTATGCTTTTCCGCTTCCGACCCTCCAACGGGGCAAATAAAGTTGGTTGGCCTTGGGGGTTATGGCAATAAGTATAAGCAGGAGCCTCTCTGCATCCCATGCCTGGGCATCAGCTATCAACATTGGTCTTATCACTCTGAGAGAGTGAACACTGTCTGCACAATATGCAGTTAATTTCAGTAGTTAGAAGAGGCCCAGCTAAGAAGCGAAGTTACTGAACAAAATTGGTTCTGTTTACCTCAAACCATATTTCTATATGTGCACAATATGTTTTTATTTCTTTCTGTATATGTAAAGAATCAGAAACCAAAGTATCACTTAAACCATCTCTATATTAGCCCCTACCAATTCCGTATTTCTCATAATTCACGTTTTATTTTGTGCAACAGCCTGTGCTCTCTTGTTGCCTCTGTTTTTCATGGGCTATTGATGCCACAGGTGCTGTCACTGCTGTGATGGATGGGAGCTATCTGTAGGCAAAGTGTGAACATTGATTTGTGTGCAGATGAATGAGCCGTGTGTGGGGCGGTTGTTGGCGGTGTGTCTGTACACAAACCTTCCTGTGACAGGTTTCTGTGTGCGTGGCATATACAGTAGTGTAGATCCCACCCAGAGAAAGCTGCTAGGCAGACCTGGTTGTGGCTTTCCACCCCATGGTTAGTGGGGCAGGACCTCTTCCTCTTTTCCTCTCTTTGTCTCTTCATATGTCCCACATTTGGACTGAAACCAGCTAACCAATCTGCTATGTTACATCAAGGTCCCACATCCCCAACGTACAAAATTCTAAATACAGCGTCGAGTCTACATGCGCACACAAAAAACAAGCTCTCCTGCCCTTTCTGGACAGAACCTACTCAGACTTCCCATCTCCTAGGTTTTATGTAGGTTTTGCTCATCAAGCTCTTCCACATCAGCTTCAGGCTGACCTAGCCCTAATTAATCTCTGGCAGCCAAAGATGCAACTGTGCCCTGCAAGGACAACCTCTCCACAGTGAGGCTGTTGTGGACGTGCATTTTCATTCTTGGTGTTTGTTAAGGTCCATCAGATCTAGTGCACTCCAACATCACAGAGGAAGTCCTTTTAGCAGCAATCCCTCTTGCTTTGCACAGCACTGCAGAGCAATGTTCTTCTGTTGAAAGCCTTAGTGGGTTTTGCAACAGGGGCAATTACTTAATCGTTCGCCTGTGATGGGCTTAGGAGGGGCTGATCCCATGCGCTGAGCTGTCTCATCAGGGGCTCCTCTGATCACTGTCTGGCCTTAGTGTGTATTTGGGTTACCAGTTATCCTCACAGTGTTACCTGGGGCTCATCACCTAACAAAAGTCCAAGCTTCCTGACCATCCTTAATACACTAAACTGTTAGTTCCCATTCTAGCCCAGGGCTGAAGAAAGCCAGCTGGCTTCACTGGCAGAAAAATTCTGATCTGAGGAAGGAAGTAGCCTAAGCTCAGATCTTGACCCTCTCGGTAGCATGCATGTTACCAGCACTTGAATGCCTGAAGCTGTTTTCCCCTCTGTGCTTTGAAGATCTCTTAGCAGGTCTTACGGTCTTGCATCTCTCTCTATTCCCTAATGCCAAGCTGCTCCGCCGTAAGAAAACCTCTCATTTCTGAGAAACCGTTCAGTGCAGTAATCAATGTTGCATGTTCAAGAGATCCCTCAAGCTGTAGGACCAGCGTTTGGGTCAATATCAAGAAGTGTGCAAAATTGTATAATTACGGAGTTAGCTAAGAAGAGAGGTCACCATACCCAGGCAGAACAGCCAGGCAATGCATCAACACAGCAAGAAAGGTCTACACTGGCCAGCCCAGAACACAGCACTGGTTAGTTCTGAGCTCCTGCCGGTAGGCAGAACATCTCAAGGCCAACTTAACATACTTAACCCCATCAGAGGCCTCCAAGAGCATCAGAAAACCCTGCCTATCCATACACATTGTCGACAAAAGTAAGCATCGTGGGTTAGAAATTGACACTGTCAGCTGCTCATGGAGAGACTCACTCAAAAGATCTTTCACCATTAAAATCGACTGAGGCTGTTGCCTTCAGAAAGACCCCAGAAAACATTTCCTGGAAACCTGAAGGAGTGTATTTGACTTTTACTCATCCAGGAAATCACATTTATTTCCTGGAATACTGTTGCATGTAATGGCCAGGATTTGCTGTTGTCACCAACTTTTCCTTGTTCTTTGATTTAGGGATAGCCAGCTGGATTCATGCACACGTCCAGGCTGCAGGCATCTACATCTCAGCAAATGAGCCTCGAGTCCCTTTACAGTCAATAGAAACCTAGTCAATAAAATTGATATCATGATTCATCTCATCCTAAAGTAGAAGCTTACTTCTTGTAAGATTAATTACCCCCCTACATTAATTACCACTGACTACACTGACTGGACTGCCATTGGCTCTAGTGGGACCATAGACAGTCGGCCCTATGTGAAAACATAATGCCACTGAGATTTCCATACTTTCATCACAGGCTTTTACTGGCTGCACTGTCAAAGTTGGCAGGAGATAACCTCTATTTCACCTGCTTGTGATGCACAGTCTTTTGTCTTTCCTTGACTTTCAGACCACCTTTCCTTCACAGCGGTTTGGACTGGGCAGTCTTGGAAGTAACGAAGGTAGACCCCAGTGTCTTGCCCGTTGTGGTAGGACAAGACAAGGTCTCTTGCAGTTTGTGAACCACATCCTCTTTCTGCTGTTCTCCTCAGCTCCAGCTGAGCTTCGTGCTTCCTTTTCATGCTTCACCCTCCAGCACAACCTGACTGCTGCCTCAGGCCTACTGCAGCTCCTGAAGACATTTCTGACCCAACTGCATCTCTCAGTGCACATGGGTGTCAATGCCCATATGCACACCTGGTTTCCTTAATGTAAATTCTGTATCCTTGCATATATTTTGCCAGGTTGATGTACGTGTGGGGTTCGACACTCCAGCTTCAGTAGGGCCACAGCTGCAGCTGAGAAACACGCATGCAGTGCAGCAGCCATTCCTCCTCGTGTACCTCATGTGCCTCTCTCCCTGAGGCTGAGGGCTCCGTGAGGGAGATTTCAGCCCATACCTCTGGTTCCCAGTCAGTGATCTGTGGGCAGCAAGGCCATCCAAAGCAATCTGTAGCTCCCCTGGAGTCATGTCTCATTTGCGGTGTTTACAACCAAGAATTCTGTAAGGATTCGGGCTGTCTGGATTTTTGAGAGTTAACACAGCAGCCTATGTTAGGCTGTTTGGGTACTATTACTTTACATTTATGCTGTTGGCAAGAATAGACCCATATATTCATCTATAATGTAGAACAGTAAGGAATCAGGCAGAGAGCTCATTTTTGTCCCCTGGCCCTTTCATACCCATTTCTACTGATCCATCTTCTTCCTCTTTCCAACAGTCATTCTTTGTCTTCTGACCATATTCGATCACTCTTTTTTCATTGCAGTTTCCCGTTTGATTTCCTTTTACAGAAACATGTGTACCCTGACATCGTAGATAACTACTGCAATCCCAGCTGTCTGAGCACTGATTTTTCTGTCTCTGAACTTGTGAACCATATTAAAAATTCAGGATTTATTGCAGTTGTTTCAAGAATCCCTGACAGACAGATGGGCGTGATTTCAGAGGAAATAGTTCCTCTGTAGTCAGCCTGTCCTGTATTCCCCATGGCACTCCCTAGGCTTGAGAATATTAAAAGTGAAAGAAAATGGCCCACAGTTAAAGGGGGATTAATGAGACTGTATGTCTTTTTAGCATGCATGGAAACCACACGCAATTGAATACCAGTACCTTCTCATCAGTGCTAAGCAAATCTATTTTGAGCTTATTCCTCTTGGAAGAACTATATGTGAATTCCTCCCGTAACACCACAGACAGCCTCCTAAACCCATAAAGGTCTTTCACTGCTTATTACCTGCTTTCACATTACCGGTAGGCAGCTTTGCAATGACTTCGGATTGCCTCCAAAGAGTGTTGCAGAGGGATGTACGCCCGTATCAAACGGCGAACTCTGTTTGTGACTGTTGGATTGGGTTGCAGACAGCTCCTCAGCCAGGGAAGACGACTCACACTTCACTAAACGATTGTTACTTAGGTGTCCTTCAGCAGGTAAGGGAGGACCATTCTCTTTCCTCTATTGGCCTGCTCCTATGGAACACTGCTTCCCCAATCTTGTAGAGAGGAGCAGGAGTGCATCTCAGGGTGGAAAAAGCATCATCCCATTCACAAGCTTGTGTTCCCTTCTTGCCAGATGATCAACGGGAAAGTGGGAGAGCTCAAGTCCAACCAGAGCACTGAAGAAGTCTGTCGCTGTCGGGACGGCCAGACTTCCCTCCCATGTCCCCAGGGGCTCACCTACTACAGGTGTCTTCTTAAATATGAACCGGATCCATCAACAGCTCTGCCTGCTGTCTTCAGCTTCACTGGGCTCCGTCCCCACGACTATTTCCAGTTGTCTTCTTCCTTAGCATCACGTCGGGGTCACCATTTGTGGCGACTGAAATGCAAGGACTCTGATACGCAGGATCAAAATTGAAATCCAAATCCAAATCAGCTTTATTAAGCAAGCGTGCTCTTTATATAGTTTTCTACCAAGGCCAGTAATTTTCTACTTGTTTACACCATCGCTTACTCTAAAAGATCATGTTCCCACCGAAAAGGGAATCTCTCTTCCCCTCCTTATCTAGGGAGTAGCTTCGCACAACTTCATTGTCTGCCAAAACAGTGCTGCAGCTGCTTATTCCTCCCTATTAGTTCTACCACACTTAACCCTTTTTTTTGCCTCAGTCCCCACAGAAGTCCACCTAAGTGCCTTGGGTATATGCTCAGGAGATCTCAGATGCTGACTTGAGGTCTTGGGCTGGTCCTTTGACAGAACCACCTGCAAGAGCTCCAAACACATGAGAACCATATATAGACCCAGCCAACAACAGACCGAACACACCGACTGCATGTGCTTGTACTGCCTCGTGGTAATTTGCTGAGCTTAGGGTTTTCTCAGGGAAAGAACCCCCATTTTTAGGGCAATTACAAATGAATAGTTCTGTGCCTGCTCTCTCCCGGTGATGACGGAGGAATGAGAAGCTCTTTTCCTCAAGTATTTTCTACTGATGAGCCTAAATCAGCCCTCTCTGACCCTCTGCAGCTGTCACAGGGCTTCTGTCAGTCCAGCTCCAGGACTGGATCAAACTTGATTTGACTGAGTTGAGGGGAGAGGGAAGGAGGAGCCCAACTGAGCAGCTATGCTGCGCTGCGTGATACCTTACCTGGCTGTGCTCTACTAATGGGTGTCCCATCGACTGCACAGTCCCCTCTATCCCCGCTAGTGCAGAGTTAACGTGAATATTTCTGTGCCGTATAATCACCTCAGTGACTGCAGCGGAGGCATTCCCTAAGTTTGCCCGTGCCGATGAGACGATATTCAAACACAAGGTTAGGTGGGGTCTTTTTGGTGCTTGGCACAGAAATTGCCAAGGGAATGCTCTTCAGTTTTGTCAACAAAAAAATTGGAGTTTACTGAAATGAATTTATTTCATCAAATTTGAAACTGTCATAAATAACCATTTTGATCAGAAAAATTATCATCAATCAAAGCTATGTCTAATTTCTATGTGTGGTTTGTATCAAGTGCTTGAAAAATGATTGCTTTTTAGCTGGAAATTAATTTGAGGCACGTGATAGATTTGAAATGTTGATTAGCGCAAAGGTAGCAGCTGCCTCTTTGCCCTTGCAGTACACCGCTCTGCTAACGGCAATGGTTCAGCCTTTCTGCTGTTTCTACAGACGGAATTACCGCTGCCTGACCCCACAGAGGCAGGATTTTCTGAAGAAGGGAGTGTGGAGAGAAGAAGCCATCCTGTGTTGCTCACGGTGGGGGTGGACACGGGCACTTGGGGGAGGTGGGAGTATGGGCAGTGCTGGGCAGAACTGGGGCTCCAGTTTTTCATGCAAAGAGAAGAGGGTGTTTTAACCTCTCCTTCACTCTTCCCTGTCCCACTCCATGTTCACTATCATAACTCTGCTGACAGGTAAATAAAGGAAAACAGTGGTGAGTTCCAATCTTCAACTTTTTGACTATATTGGCACCATTCAGTACTATTGGTTAAAACTGTTTGGTTTGATGATTACAGCTGTGGATGCCTCACCAGTTTCTGGTTAGATTTATCCATCATAATGGATATCTTGTCTGACAGGGTCCCAGTGGCTGTGGATGGCATGTTCGAGCTTTCTGTGTTAAAAGTAACAAAGACAGAAAAGAAACAAACATCAGGGAGGCAAACCCAGGACAGGGCAAGAGAGACACCGGCAACTATATTAAGCCAAGCTGTAAGGAGATGTAAGAGAAGAAAGTCAGTCCTTGGATGCAGCAATTACCACTGAGTTGAATAAGACTCGTGTAGGAGACATTTGCTGAATGCGACTGCCATCCTGGTATTCACCTCATCTTGCACTTTTAAATCCATCTCCCAGAGTTAAGCTTTTGTATTGTTGTCAGACTGATCAAGAGATATGTGTGCATTGTACTACTGGGCCATCTTTGTGCTGCCTATGAAATATCAGCTGGCTGTGTCCCTTCCTAAGAGGGGAGGATTTTGAATTGGTTTGAGTTCTCAAGGCTGGCTTATTGCAATTCTTTGTTTGCAGGAGTTACCAACCGTGTTATCTCCCGAATGCAGCCAATACAGGATGCAGCAGCTCAGTCTTTTGAGCACTCGGTTGTTTCAACATAATGTTCCCATTTTAAAGTCTCTGTGCTGGCTTCTGGTGAAATTTCATGTCAAGTTCAAAGTCCTGCTACCAATATTGAATATGTTGGATGTTACACTGGTTCCCTTTGCTGTCTGGTAGCATGTTCCTCGCTGCTCAGCAAGATCCTAATTATTATTGTAAGGGTATGCAGAAGGAGAGAGCGTCTGCTCCCTGTCTGGTCAAGGACTTTCCCAATGCAAAAGGGGATGATAAGGAAAGGAGGAAGCCACGAGCAAGAGGGCACAGAGACCCAAACCTAACCAACAACCAGTACGGGAAGCAGTGATGGGAATCAGTCACAGTGATTGATAAGGATATGTGGATATAATAATATTTGTTTTGGTAAGATTATTTGATCCAGGAGCTTGTCAAATGGGATGATAAGGACCAAATAGACAGAGACTCAAACATGGCAGACAAATGCAATGGAGAAAAAGACAAGAAACCAACCTTGATGTAAGCAGCCAGGAAGGCAGCTTGGTTAGAAGGAGAAAATTACTGAAGAGAAGAAATTGTCTGCTGAAAAAATACTGACAGACAAAGGCTTGCCAGCCTGGAGTCGCCAACCTGGGAACCAGAAATAGCCTTGAAAAGTGCCACTGGCCTCTTGGAAGTGCAGCCAGGGTAACTACAAACTGGAGACCTGGGAAGGGGCAGACAAAATCATGGTCCCTCCTTCTGTCTGTGTGATGTACTTATGCTCCCTACACATCACATCCATTTCTTGTGTTTGGTACTGACCTGGCATCTAAAATTGCAACAGCTGAAGTGCTACGGGGATACTCAGACATTGCTATCCCAAAATACCTCAGGATGTCTCAGCTTGCTCTAACTTTGTCTTTCCTCTGCTTTTTTTTTTTTTTTGTTTTGCTATTCTTTTGCCACTTTAATGATATCAAAAATTATCAAAAGGTAACTCTGAAAGACACATTTAGAAGAGAAAGGTCAAAACCACTCTCCTGTCTTCCCCACCTCTATCTGCAATTAATTCAGCTTCTATAGCGTGCTGCCTGCATTTACCATAGCTCCTTCATTTGTGCCCCGGTACCCAATGTTTATGAGCAATGACACAAGCCTGTGACATTTAGCTGCTGAAATCAGCCCAAATTGAATGCATTCAGCCAAGTGCAGCAGATGCTGAGACCCTATGGAAAGCTCAGAATGACGTGCTCAGAGCAGTCGGTCGGACTTTGTCATGCATGAAATACCCTTTTATCAAAGACCTTCATTCCCCTCCCCAAACCCTACCAAAATACCTGCAAATATTGAAGCAAAACAATCCTCCCTTGCCTTTAGTACCAAATAACTGGTGAAAAGGAAACTGAGCCTTTTTTTTTCTATACTATGTCATTTTTTTTCCCTAAATTACTTCCATCTCTTTGTGGGGGGAACTATCAAAGTCATTTTGCATATTTGTAAATATTTCTAAGCAAGGTGGGGCTAATGCTTCTTGAAGTGTCAAGGCCTGAAAGTTTGAACTGTTGTTACTGGAGAAATAGCAAGAAACTTTGAGAATAGCTGAGGATACACTAGGACTGTGTCTTAAAACATGGGCATAGCGTCTTGCTGATGAACAAGCTATTTAATGCTTCAGAAAGATGTTCCCCTTTTGAGTTGCTTAGTTCTTCAGATTACTGTAGAAACACAACTAATCTTTTCAGGAGCCTGAAAGAGGAGAGAGAGAAGGGGAAAGACAATGATGTATGGGAAGAAAGAAAGAGCTGAATGCCATATATTGCCTTCTATTGTGTTTCAAAGTTATCTTAAGATGATTCTTAATGCCTAGCAAATTACTATCTCCCACTCCTAGAGAGATAGTTACTGACTTCTTTGCTGCAGTTGTCTGAAATAGGTCGATTATGGATGTTTATTTATTATATTTAAAAGTTATTTGGCTCTATGTCCTAGTCAGAACAGAAACCAGTATCCTGTGCTTAAATGTATATTGCTTGTATAACAGGTAATAAGACTAGAAGCAAAAAGGTGCAAAAGGATGTCAATAGCCTGAGACAGAAGAGTATCTTATACCCTTGAATGCACTAAAACAAAAAAAAAAAAGCCAGTGGTGCCACTGGGTTGGGGTATTTTTTGTTGTTTTTCTATTTTTCTTTTTTTTTTTTTTTTTCAAACTGCCTGCTAAAAACTAGAAATTTGTGGTTGGATTCCTGAACCAAATGGAAATTAACATCCAGCCCCGTGCTGTAGAGGCGGCGCAGCTGAGCAGGGCAGGCACTCTTCCCCCCATCCCTGCATCCATCTCACAAAACCAATCAGCCTCTCCAGTCCATTTGTCAATCTCAGTCTGTTCTTTCCAGAATCCCTCTCCTAATTTGTGTTACCAGACAAGTGAGCTTATTTCCCTCTGACTTATAAACCACGAAGCAGGGCTGGATGCCTTGCTAGAAGACAGGCGTTTGTGGAACACAGATAAGTCCAATGCCAGTAAACTTCTATGGGTCAGGTCTAGAGGAGGCAAGACTGGACCATTCAGCACTCTCCTCTCCATGCTCTGGATTTTGTCTCTTTCCCTTTCCGTCCTCAACTCTTTTAAATTCCTTTGGGTTATTTTTGAAATAAAAATCTTTCTCTAAGACCCACTTGCGAGATATCCTCTTTCTGTTCTCTGCTGTTGCTTTACTGTCTCCTACTTTCTCCCCTGAGGACATAAGAAGGAATTAAAAAGAAAAATTTTGAATTGGTTTAATTTGATTTTTAGTTGCATATATATGCTTTTGCTAGATGCAATGATTTAGTGCATAAATTAGTGTTCCCCTTTACATTTAGGGGAATGGCACTGTACCATGTGATCATGTATGCCTAGGAGACGATTTGCCATTGAACTTAGATGACATAATTACAAACACACACTGTTACCCAATTCATCCACTGCTATAACCAAAGGAGAAACTATTTCTCACTTTATCGATGCATATTCCATAATCTCTGAATATAAGGGCTGGAATCAATCCAGAATTGTTGCCCTTGGAGCAGTAACAGCCTTCTCTCAGGTACAGAAATCAGAATCAAGAGTGGAGGGCAATGGGAAGCCATGGTGGCCTCTAAACTAAACTTGTATCTATTTCTTAGGTCTTGCCAAAACTAGAATTCACAATGCATTATCCATACTAACTTCGGTAAAGCAATACCATCCTCTTCGTGCGGAGACAGTTTTCAATATAATTGGGGAAATAACAATTCTGGCAGAATAGGCACTCACATATCCAGAATATGCATCAATAGTAGGTTTCAAGTGATAAAACCGCATCAATTTATGAGAAAATCACACTGGTCCAGTTCTAAGTCTTTCTGATGTAATTGCTTTGGGAACTGAAAGCAATGGAAGACAAACTATACTCTAAATATTTTCTGACAGGAAAGGTTTCTAATCATTCAAGAGAAGAGTCAGGCATCACCATCTCAGATTATGCAGTTTCTGAGTAATCACAACAACCCACCAGGGAAGAGAAGTCATTTCCCTGAGAAAGGCACCTGAGCATCTTTTCATCGTTTAGCATGTACCGCTACATTCCCAGGTTTATCTGATGAAGAATGCTAACGAACTTCCTGGACTACGTGTACCCCGCAACAGTGACAACGGTGTTTTTTAAATATTAAGTAATGTGGCATATTAATTAATAGTTTCCATAGGATCACCCCAAAGAAGATCACAGTTATAATAAGATGCTGGATGAAAAAATTCCTGTTCCAATCTCCCTAATACCTAAATCGACCACGCAGAGAAGCGAGAGGAGATCTGGAGGCACAGGCACCTGTGTGTGTGCTCTTGTGCAGGCAGATGCAAACCTGCTTCTGCTCCGAGCCCGGAGTCAGCCCTGCGCCCGGCTGGCACAGCACCCAACCAGAGAAGCTGCAACCCTCTCTTTAGCAGGATGTGTGTGTGTGGGGGGCATATCTTAGCTCCAGCTGTGCAGCTTCTGCTTGGACACAGGTCAGCACAGTCTGCAAAATTCACGCTTTCCTCACGTGGCAAAGCCGCTGAGTGGCAGAGGAGGAACAGAGCCCAATTGCCCGAGCTGGGGTCCATAGTCCAGCTGATAAACCACACTGCCTCTTCTATGAGGACCTCTTTCACCCTGAGAAAAATACTAAAAATACCTCTTTTTTATTGTATGGGTTGTAGAAGAAGGACAGTTTGCTTTACACTGGGGTACATTATCCTTTAAGTAGTAGATATCTATAAGGAGGCAACCTGAGTATGGAGAAATGTCTATGTAAAGCTTTCCAAGACAATTGGACTCAGATGGTGAGAAGAGTTCCACGAAGATAATCAGCTTACAAATTATAGCAATTCCACATCAGAGCAGGCAGGGAGAGATGATACTTCTTACTGACAGAGACAAGGTCTGTGTGGAGAGGTTACCTCTCCATTTGACTGCCTGATGCAGCTGGAAACAGAGGGAAGAGCTTCCAGGCACAAAAGCCCTTCAGGGCACACCCCTTTTACCCAACTTTCTGCTGGTCTAATAAGATGTTACCAATATGATGTTACCACCCTCTCGAGGGCCTGCCTTGCTTATATTTTTAAATCATCACATGTATGACTCCTATTTAAACAATCCTTTTCTTAAGCATTTTACCTATTTAAACAATCCTTTTCTTAAGCATTTTACATCGCAGTCTATTGAACCTAAGAGAGGCTTTCTTTAGCCTCAGAGAATGGAATCTCAACTTCTCAGCAGTCTCAGAAACAAGTAGATTCATGCAGTAGCAGGTCTTTGCACTGAGGAAAGACTGAACATCATTTTTTAATTCTTCAGACAGAGAAAACAGCAGCTGTTACTTCTGATTATTCCAGCCTGAGTTACAGGGAAACATTCATATTTCATATTGTGGCCTTCTATCAAAGAGAGAAACAAAAAAGGTCCAAAAGGTCCTACTTCTTTGACATCAGGAATACATGGATGCTTTTCCCTTCCTGGCTGCCAGCTGTGCTCTGCAAGTGGGAACCAGAGCTCCATATGAATTGGAGCCACTAAAAGCCATGCAAACGTGGCTGAGGTGACATTGGCTAGACTGAAAGTTCAGTAAAGTGATCTAAAATAGGGGGATTACTGAGTTTCGTGTATGTCCTTCAGCGGAAAATTAAGGCGAGGCTCAAAGTATCTAATTGCAGAGTTCCTGGATCAACAACTGTAGGTTAAAATGCTGTTGCATCAGGTGCACAAATGAACCAAGAAGGTGCTGCAGCCCAAGTCCCAGCCAGCTGCCTGTACAGCTCTAAGGCTCCTAAAATGAACTTTGTTAAAGTCTTCAAGTATCTCTTGAAGATTTTACCAGTCAACATGCCTTTCCATATAGCTGCAGTTAGTGAATCACGTTAGGCGTTTTGCATACTGTTATTGCTCTCTTCAGATTACAATGAAACAAAAGTCAGCCTTTTCCTCAAATTAATATCCCTGTTCAGAGGCATTTCAGCTGCCTTTGGTCCTAACCCAAGATGCAAAAAGAAGGATTTGCCTTAACAGAAGCATACTTGGAACTTACATTACAAATATGGATTACTTATGATTTGAGTATTATTTTGTTCTGTATTCCTCTGAAGATGAAATACAAAACATTTGCATAAACATGCATACAAAACTAAGTTTTTTGGCTCACATATACAAAAATCACCTGAAGGTAGGATTGCCGTTACTGCCCTGGCAAAAAAATCTCCAATACACACTAATATGAAAAATAAGTGTAAGACAACGACCAAGTCCTTTAGAAATGTTCAAAATTCTTCATGGTTAAATAGTAAATGATGAATAGTTCCTTGTAGCTGCAATATGTGTTACAGCTTTCAATTCTTAAATTTGTGGCAGCAGTAAACAAAAGACTGCTCCATTAATAACGTCTAATGGACTACTCTTGCACAGGTTTAGGAACAAACATCTACTGTGCATCTGCCCACGTAGGCAGCATACACTCGGTGGTCTGCTGCATCCCTGATATGTCAGAAATACAGTGCATAGAAATATGCAAGACCTAACTGCACTCTGCCACCCTACATCTGGATCGCAGCTCCGTCGCTCGTGACCAGTGCTACCTGTGCCCCACTAAGAGTCTGGCCTGCAGAGAGATGGCCAATGCATGATACAAAATGTCTGGGGCATGTACAAAATACCCCCAAACCTGTTGGGCTTCCTACCATGTCTTCTCCTCAAAACTCTTTCTTAACATCAAGCTTTAGTGAACGTCTCTAAATATAGGACACTACTGCCCTTTTGGAGATTAGGGACCACCACCCTCCAGGCTGATGTAGTGCCCTGCCAGTGACTGGTCCACCTAAAAAACACGGCCTTCCTGACCTCACAGTGAAGCAGAGCAACAAGAAACACTATACTCAATGAGGTCCTGAGTGACCAGTTACTCCAAAATCCTGATAAAGGGTGGACACTTCCGTTGCTCATTGTAAACACATAGAAAAGTTGGCTTGACGCCCCTGAACTGTAAGTATTTTTAGCTGGAGCTCCTGAGCTGCAGTGTGTTTGACTGCAGTTGGCACTGATATGGGGAAATCTGGAAATTCCTTTGATTCCAAAATTAAATTTGGAGAAACTTTATTAGGGTTTTTAGGTTTAGCTGAAAACAGACTGAAATAAAAGTGAGATGCTGTTTATTGGTATAGGAACTGAAATATCAGCAGTTAAGAGAATGGGGAAAGCAAACTCAAGTAAATGCGAAATCCTTGTGCTCAGATGAACTTTACTCACAGGCTGTACAGAACCAAGAAGAAATACAAAAAGCTTATGGGCAGAAAGCATTCTGATATCTTCCCTGCTCCTGGTGGGGACCTTGAATTGCTGAAGTGTTGTTTGATCTTTTGTGAGGGTTTCTTCAGATTTTTTTAGACTTTTTAAAATCTAAGTGTGTCAGCGCCCCTCCGGCAGTACTTGATGATGTACAGATGTTGAAACAAAAAACTTGTGGCATGGACTCTTTGTAAATTCAAGTACAGAGGCTGGATTAAGGAGGACTTAAAATGACCATTAAAATGTCCTCATTATACCCACCTGTTTCAGTCTCTGTTCATGTTCTCCATGCTCTTTGCTCTGTGGTGCTACCAATATATTAAAAAAATCAGATTTGTGTCAGTTGCAAAGACTGGTGAATTATATGCTGCTGAGCGTTGCGGGTTTTTTTGTGAGGATTGTTTTTTGCTAGGAGTAGAGTGGAAAATGGTCACAGTTTTAGTTACAGAGATGATCTGGATAAGACGGTCCCTGTAAAAAAAAATGTGCTGAAGACATATACCTTGTCCCTGTGGTGACAAGAAAGCATATCTGCTGTCGGGTTCACTTGCTTTTTTGGGCACTCAGAGAGAGCTTCCCGCAATTGCAGAGACGCGTGGGTGAAGAGAGTTTCATTTTGGCTAAGTTGCCATAGGGATTCTGCAGCTGGAGCTGCAGGAGAGCAGGTTGTCACTTGCCATTAGCGTTGTTTTGATCCTGCGGGCCAGTATGCATCTCAGATACCGCCTGGTTAACTCCTTTGCTGCTGACGTGGGCAAGGACGGCTGCCGAGCAAGACAGCCTGTGAGCTGGAATACGGGCACTCGATTCCTGCCTCTGCTGGAGCTCACCTGGCCATTTGTGCCTTATCAAAGACTCAAAAGTGAAAAATGAGAAAGCTGTAATGAGGATTAGTCAGTCAGTGCACTTCTGGCTAGATAGCCTATCGAGAAAGTACAGAATACTTCAATTATTTTGCTTCCATTTCCATCTGATAGCATGCCTTAGTGAGGCACTTACACTGCCGTTGACTTCGGGAGCTTTGTTCTAGAGGAGAAATCCTCCCTCCTTTCGCTGTCTTAGCACAGGTACCCTTCAAGGAAACTTCCTCCCTTTGAGTGTATCAAACAAAATTTGGGAAGTTCTTTAGCAGACAAGCCATGCTGTTGTATGCAGAAGCTCAGCTGAATGGCTGCTTGTTGGCTTTTACAGTACGGCTTGCCTGTTAGCTGTAGGAGCAGAGGAAGCTGCAGGAAATTCGGAATCTGCTGCAGCCAGGCTGCAGCGTCCCATGGCCAGAACCCGCTCTCGTTTAAGGCCGTGCAGCGCGCTGGAATAGCACGCTCTGAGCAAAGAGACAAGGGGATGATTAAAGCACTGTACTTGTCCACAGGTTGTAAGGGATGCTAGTACCTCTTTATATTATTTTAATAACTGCCCATTCTTAAGGTAGGCTTGAAAAATTTTGCTTCCAGTTATGCGTTTCCCTCTCCCATGGCTGGTGAGCAGTATGCCCACATAACCCAGGAGGCAGGCAAATGAGCTGCAGAAAGGAATGTGGCACGTAATTAAATGAGAATAGTTGGGCTTGCCTTATACCTTACTCATTTCAGTTCGTTTTAATTGCGTCTAACACTCAGTGCTTTGTGTGTTTCTCCAGAGACTGGAATGGATGTGCTGGACGTACCATGGACAACAAAAGCTGGAACTAAAGAAATGCCTGTGTGGCAGAGAAATCCCAAAGAAGATGGACAAAACTGCAAGTATTTTGTCATCAAACTAATGCTTTGTTAATTACTCTGCTTGGACTGTGCCCAGTCCAAGTCTATGTGGATACATGAGTAAACCCAGAAAATGGCGTGGAATTTTGGCACATAGTGCACTGTTCCGAATGATAAAAACAACACATTTTGCAAAGATCCTTCTTATATTAGTGCTAAACTGATCTCTTGTAAAACAGCCCCCTCTTCTTCTAAGCCGTTGTAAAAAGAGGCAAAACAGGCTGAAGGCAGGAGCCCTGAGCAGCCACCAGCCTAAACGCAGAAGGCGATGGGGAATCCAGCGTGGGTCCTTGGCTGAATGGAAGGAGAGGAGATGGCACTGATGCTAATCAATGTGTTTAGTCTCTTGCAGAGTACATGCTACAAAACCCAAAGAGCATAGCTAATTCTTTTTAAAGACACTTTTAACACTTAATGGAAACAGTAAAACAAGCTCTGGTGAACTCAATGATTTGGAAAGGCAGTGTGAAACAGCCCGTTTGTCTGTCTGCCCCAGAACAGGCTGCTCCCCCCCACCGCACTCTCATTTCAACTCTAATGAAGACCTGCATTTGTAAGGAAGACAGACTGGAATACAAATTCAAGGCTTCTATTTTTGCCATCATTAAGGAGCTGTATGATCTCCTTTTAGAGCCGTTACCTTTGCAGGAACGGTTGGTATTAGTTACCGCCTAAGTGATACGGTAGAAGCATGAACATTAGTCTTTCTCATACTGCTCATACTTCATGCTGGCTTCCTTCACAGGAGGTTTAGCAACTTATAGAGTACATTAAAAAATTAGATGTTATTCCCTGAGGCTCTCACATGCAGTAATTAAATCAAACACACATAAGAGTTACACAGGGGGGTTGACAATGCATTTGAAACTGCTGTGCTTCAAATACAGGGTAATGCACAGCAGTTCAGGCTGATCATTTTTTTCCAGTAGAGGTTTCTTCCAGTGCAGGTTGCTCAATTCTGCAAAGATTTAGGCATCCCGGTGGCATTTAAGCATATGCTTTAAGTATGTGAATAAATTTAGTCTGTCTCTGTGTAATGCCCATTTTCTTAAAATGAAGCATATACTTGCTCGTTTGCTAGTCTGTAGCCAACTTTCCTAGGATGAAGCCCTAGGGCAAGGAGAAAGGAACAAGAAAGAGCTTTTATGACCCCTGAAGAGGCTGAGCAGCGTTCAAGATGAAGGCAGACTTTTACCCTCTGCACAGAGCTAGAGCTCCGGTCAGCAGAACAGGGCCACCAATGGGCAGTGTAGCCGCAGTTTGAAGAAAGAGGATGCAGAGCATCCCAGAGCCTGGAGCAATCCAGGATTAATCTGTTTTCTTCCCTCCAGTTAGTGTGAGCTCACTTTGGATGGGCCACAGAATCACAGAATGGTCAGGGTTGGAAGGGACCTCTAGAGATCATCCAGTCCAACTCCCCCGCCAGAGCAGGGTCACCTACAGGAGGTTGCACTGGACGGCGTCCAGGCAGATTTTGAATGTCTCCAGTGTGGGAGACTCCACAACCTCTCTGGGCAGCCTGTTCCAGTGCTCTGCCACCCTCAAAGTAAAGAAGTCCCTCCTCATGTTTAGATGGAACGTCCTACGCTCAAGTTCATGCCCGTTACCTCTTGTAACGGGCCAGCTGAGCTAAATGCTTGGGAGTTGGGTCGGAGTGGGGCTTTGGCCATCACTGAGTGGTATGGCATGCGGCCTCCCATCCTGTCTGGGTTTGTTCACAGGGACTACAGTGCAGGCCTGGAAATGCCAAATAGTTGCTAGGTGGGCTATCGAGAACCTGACTGCAAGGTAAATGATATAAGAAAAACGTCGGAGAGGTTATTTCCTCTCCCTGCATAAATGCAACTCAAGTGAAATATTACCGTTCTAAAAACCGACTTGCAAATACCTTTCTGCTTCTGTAAAATGCTTTGGAGGTGAATCATAGCTTCAGGGTAACAGTGGGAGCACCCGAACGAATTTAATGCCAAAGCAATGCATCTGAATTTTTTTAGAGATGCACTAGAAAGCAGAAGTGTTTTCTTGAATGAAAGCCTAGTTATGTGATAAAATTTATCTTTATTTAGGAGAATAGGCTGAACAAAGTTCCTTCACTTTTTCTGAGCCAGAGCTGTAGATAGAGGTTCCTCGCATTAGCAGTTAGGCTTGGTGGAGTCACTGTCCCACACAGCCTGGAAGTTGTGAATTGTTCTTAAGGAAATAGTATGTGCTGATTTCCAAAAGGCTTTTAAGCCTCTGAGGTTAGCAAGGAAGGCACAAAGGCCAAACCAACAGTCCCCACCACAGAAGAATGGAAAAACAGGTTACAAACATAGGGAAATTTTATTTTCCTGTACTGTGGTGTTTCCTGGTGGCTGTGTGTGATGTATGTCTGTGGGCCCTGAAATGAAGCTGAGCTGGGGGTGCTGCACAGGGATGTTAGGATGCTCTTTAAGCCTGTTTTGAATAACCCTGCTTCCATTCTCCACTGACACATTTTTGGCAGCTTGCAGGCACTGCGAAGCACCGAAGTAGGGGTCAGTAGCAGGGGACTTACCTTTACTGTAGCCATACAGATTCCTTAATTATTTCTGCTTACTCCCCCTTGGCTTCCTCAATGCTCGTGCAGTTTCAGAGTAGAACTACTACTAAGAAATGGACTCCACCTGGGCCAGCCGCTGGCTAACAATTTCATTCCTACCTCCTGATCTATAATAATGTGTATTTTGGCTAGCAGCAACAGCAGGCACAGAACAGAGCCTCTTTCTCTTTTTAACCTTCTCCTATCTTCCGGGGATATGCAGCTATAATCGTGCCAGATGTTCCAAGGAGCCTTTCTTGCAGCAGTTGTTCATCCCCTATCAATAATTTCGCATGCAGAGTGTGGGATCATCCCTGCAATCTGTAACAAGTTTTCCTATTTTCTGATTTATCTCTTACGGTCGTGGAGTCAAGTGGGTTCTTTTAAGCCAGTGCTGTTCATGCAGTGACTGTGAAGGACAGGAGAAGGCTCAGGCTCCCCGCTGCAGTAGCCCATGGAGCCAAAAGTCTAAGCAGCTTCATTTTCACTCCTGCAGCACCAGTCCAGCTCCACATGATGCTGCAACGCGAGTAAGAACTTCCCTTTCCCTTAACAGCATCATGTTCTCAGGCAGGAGTGGCAAAAAAGAAGCAGTTTCTGGACTCACCAGCTGCTTTTATTACATTTGTTGCATTGCAAATGATGAAGCCAGGTAGCATTACGTGGCTGCACGCACCTAATCTGTGCAGGTTTATCAAATCTCTGTATTTTCAGTCTGCACGCTCTTCGTATTTAACACAGACTTCTCAGTGCTGTGAGATAAATCTTTGTTTTAAAATCAGCTTTTGAAGAAAAAGGCCAGTAAGAAGTGGACTGATTGGTGTGTTACAAAAGGCATCTGCATCTTGGTGCTTCCCAGAAGGTCTCCCCAGTTATCCGTTGCTTGGTGGAATGCCTCAGCATGCAGTTTGTTAGTTCAAGTAATGCATAAGGCAGTTCTTTTCAAAACGTAAGAAACAGAGAATTGGCTCTACTGGTAGGCAAAACTATTTTTAAATGTTGGGCTAAGATCCAAAAGGCCACAAAAGATCAAATCATAAATCACATTTTGCATATATGGTCCAGTGATAAGAAATGATTTGTGATGCTTACATTTCAGGGTGCCCAACGTGAAACATTCAAGGAACCCTGTGAATATTAAGACATTTCTGAGAATCCAGTTCTTACAGGATCTCACAGGAAAGTGCCACAAATCCATTTCAATCTTTTTAATTCAGTGCTGATTATTTGGTGATACCAAAGCACACAATAGTTTAGCACAACTGAGTTTGTTTCTCCTCTCAGTCAATGTAATACAGCAACATCAATGACATACAAGATTAGCAAATTGCCACAGCATTCTTCTGAATTGTATTTTAATAAAATAATTATAAATCTTGTATAACAATATCAAAATTTCAGCTCACTCCTGTGCAGACAGACCCTGTTCTCTGGCAGGAGTAGCCATGAAAGAGCAAAGATTTTGAAGGACCGTCAACAGAGATGGGTGAGCAAACCTGAAAATACATTGTATGATAGAAACTCTTAAAACTTCACTAATTGAGTTAATTTATCTCTAGCAAATATATACTTAATGGAAGTTATTTGTTGCTAATTCGCATAACACCTAAAGGAAGTGGTTATGAAAATCCAAGGTTTCTTCCATATTTTGCTTTATTGCTTTTGTGAGCAGGCAGTGCTTGAAATCAAAGGTGCTGTATAAATAAGTGTAATGAGATTCAGGAGAAGGAACCTTGTAAATTCTAATACAACCAAAATCATATAATTGACCATGTGATCAAGTCTCACTGGAGACTAGAAAAAGTAATCGTATATGATTTGGTTATCATTAAATTTGTAAATCTATTCTTATAAATGCTACCATGTGCTAGTACACATTAGTTTTATCAAACTGTTAACACAATTCACTAAATGTTTGAAGACAGCTGTCGTGGTTTAGGCCAAATCCACTACTCAAACTCTAAAAGAATTAATCAAAAATATAAAGTAACATTTTATTAAGTTACAGCTTTTTATTTTACTCCTTAGATGGATGAGCTGGGCTTATTCATAAACTGAATTGATACCTATTGTGATGTGAATTTGAAAAATCAAAGCTTTGGCAAAATAGTTACCATGTATTTCATGTCCTGTTGGCCTGAAGGTGTAACAGCATGAAAATCTGCTTTAGGAAGCCCAGAAAGTGAGACTTCTCCTGTTAGATGATGTACAAACGCTTTGGTAGCTAACTTTTGCAGTGAGGGTTTAATCCTTGCTGATTCTCAGACACAGCAGCAGTCACCAAGTCCGGAGACGCAGGCACTGGGCATAGATAAGAACCTGGGACAATCCTCTGTGCTACCCTTGGGCTGGGGACATCAAGTCACTGGCCACATCTGAAACTGCAGGGCATAAAGGCAAGACAGATAGCCCTTGCCCCACTGTTATACCCTTTCAGAAAGACATTACAGCTTTCATCTGTGAAAATGACTGAGATGTTTCTCATGGAATCTGTCTGAATCACACTTGCACCTCTTGTTTGATTATTCCAGGTTTAATATTTTCTAGGTCAAGGCTATTTCACTGCCACTATCTGAGCTGTCACCAAAATGAGTTATATCTTCAATTATAGAAACACATGGGATATCACACCTTTTGTTCATACTTGTCGTGGAAATGTTGTCAAGATTTAGTTCATTCTTATATATTTCATTTCACCCTGAACTCCAGAAGAAAACCAGCATTCTTCATCATATAATAACAGCGTTTTGCTGATGGTTTGCCACCCCTTTGCTCTAGAACCAGCATCCCTGTTTCCAGGAGATGTTTTTGTTAGAGTGGTACAAACTGTTTTACAAGATGTCCAGGATATATCCATACCTACCACAGCAACTCCTGCACACCCTTATTTCTCATTGGATGCTTGCACCTCCAGGACTCTCCATTACAGCCCCGTTTCACTGCACTCTGCCCAGCACTGGCACTCAGTGAGCTCCCACTTTCTGCCTCAGAATGTTCCTGTCTGCTACTGCCAGAGTCCCTCTGGTCTCCGCCTTCATGGCCCATGGCTGCCATACATGCTGTTCATCTCCAGGCCATGGTGCTATTCCTAATTCAGCCAGGCACTTGCATATTTGAATATAGGTAGCAGGCTTAGCAGACCGTAGAATGTCTGCCACTGCTCTACATCAGGAGGATGGGGATGGGAAAAGCAGCAAAGATATCTCCAATTACTAACTTCCACTGGAAGTAACAGAAATGTACTAAGCAAGTGTGTGAAATACATAAGGTTTCTGGAGTATTTTGTGAATATGTGACCACCCACCAGGACATACATGAGGTCTGCTGTGCTGGGCATGGCATTTCTTCCACGCCTGGATTCAAGAATCACTGATGCAGCTGGGTTTTATTTTCCATGGCAGTCTCAGTAACAATGACAACTTAAAAATTAACAGCTTTGACATAACAGTTTCTGAATTATGCTGCGTTGGAGTAGAGGTCAGCATTCCCTTTTGAGCCATAGCCTTATTTTGATCAAGACACATTCAATATCGTGACTTGATTCATAAATAATTGATGCAGCTGCAACCGTTTTGCCTTTGATCTTTTCAGAATGAAACAGAATTCAACACATGCAGTGTCTTGAGACATGTAAGCAAATAAAACTGAGGTATCAGCAGAATCCATATTGACACAAAGGCAGGGTTTGGCAGCTTCACTAGTTTCACAAAGAAAACAGTTCCTGTACTCTGGAAGTTTGAAATCATCAGTTGAAATGTCCTCAAATTAAATGAATACAAATTTGGCTCCTTCCTCTATTCTAGCTCAGCAATACTAACTCTCTCCCTCTCTTCAAGTTGGTCGTCTTTTGTACGAAAGTATAAATCACAGCCTCTCTTTCATCGGTCCTTGGAGACTAAAAGTCGTGCTGAGCTAAAAGGGTCTAAACCAGAGTTCTTAAACTGCCTGGACTCTCTCTCTCTTTCTTGACTTTCTGTGGGCAACACCTCCATCCTGCTGGTCACTTCTAACCCAAGCATCATCGTGGATCTCTTTATTCTGAAATGATGTCTCTATTCAGCACAGGACTTTTGCATATATAGCCCATCACCACACACACATTTCCTCACTCTTTAACAGGAAATGTTGCCTGCATCTCTGATCAGCTCATGGTGTCAACCAACAACGTCCTTCCAATCAACACCACCTTCACTTAAAAAGGTTTTTATACGTCTTCTTAAGTACCCATAGAGCTTTCTCTTTCCAATTCCTTAACACTGCCTTTTGTTACAATCTATGCTAAGGAAAAGGAAAAAAAAAAAAAGGCAATAATTAGGCTTCTGCTATGCTAAGATTATGGCTTATTCTGGTGATCAACCTGATCTGCCTCCAGTCTGTCTGTCTCCAGTCTTTTGGACAGCAGCCTCATACATACAGACAGAAACAGAATATATAGGTCATAATAACGAAGTATGTGATTATACCTTGGAAAGAAATAATACTATACAAAGATCCTGGGGGATGTCGGGGGGAGGTCATCACAACTAGCCCTTGGGTTGTGAACTTCTCACACAAAGCCATAAATTAAGGAGCAGAAAACTGCTGGACCGACAGATGGGGAATACCAAACAGAAGCTTGAAGGTGGAATAAGACACTCAGTATATGATATCAGTGAAATACTGCATATAGTTTCAGAACTGATTTTTAAATACTCAGTTTTAACTATTAAGCCAAGAACAAGCAAAAAAACCCTGTTTGCATTTCACAAGCACAGGGTATACCTGACTCCGAGACCATACTAGTAAGTAAAGAGAAGAAAAAAAATTTTTAAGTGCGGAAATTCTCAAAGGCAGCACAGATTTTTCTTTAGATAAAAGCTGAGTACAGGTTGTGTAGGTTAAGTGCTAGAAATGCTTTGAGAAAAACTAAAGTTGTTATAAATATATTGACAAAGTCACTGAAAGACATGAAGAAGAAAGAGGTCAGTCCTACATGGTCAGTTATTGCTACCCAAAGGATACTATAAAGAAAAAAATCTGTATCTACCAAGGTTTGTACAGCTTTTCTCCCCAAATCATGTATTATTTATTGCAGTTGAAAGAAACCACAATATTCTTGTGATAAATGCAATGAAAGATCTGGTACTTAAAACTATCTTGCATTCCTTTGCTTATCACTCACCAAACAGGCACCTTTTTATTAATATAGTGAATTCGAAATGGGAGATTATTACATTATCACCATTAGCGTCAGTAAATTATTTCAGATCAGTACAAACAGCAAATCAATTTTTTGCTTACTGTCGTTAGCACTAATCAATACTTAATTAGGATTATTAAAAATTGTTAGTGTGGAATTTTTCTCCTCTGCACTTATTTAAATGCTAAATTTATTTTGCTGAGAGGTTGGCATAAGACTGAAACAGCTGCAGGGCCATGGAAAATAAGCTGAAGAAAAAGTTCAAGCTGAGAAGTAGATAGGATTTCTTATTAGTCTCAGTAAGCAGTCTATCTGCCCAGGGTGAAATTTAGCTGCTTTTCTACTTTTATAGATTAAAATTGCGATATTAAAGTTTACTCCACAAATGTGATGACTCAGTTGCTGCTTCCTCCTGCAGCCTCAATATTTAGTTGATTTTCTATTTAAAGATTAAATTCATTTTCAATTCTACATTGACAAAAATGCATTGGGATCTGTCTCTCATAATTTACTGGAAGCTAGCAAAAAAAACCCACAGGAATGAAGTTGAGCATAATATTGCTGGGACTATGAAACAGCAACTGACTCAACTGCTTTTAAAATAATACCGAGCCCAGATGAAAGAAAACCGGCTCACGATGAATGTTTCAGCAGTTATATGCCCAATTCAAGGAAAGGAAAACTCTCCCAACAGATTACACTTCCTGGGAATGTGAATCCTGCATCACAGATGATGTCATGGGAGTAAAAAAACACTTTAAACTTTCCAGGACGTCATGTCCCAGCACAGAAGAATGGGTAACCAGGGTGCAGCTGTGAGACGAGGCTGTCAGCAGACTCTGTTTAGGGTACCCTGGGGTACGGGGTACGGGCAAATATAAATGTAGTGTGAGTTACTTCTTGGCACTATGGGGAGTTTAATACAAGTGAAAACAACTTCAGGTTTGCTGCAATTATACTGGCATCTAGAAAGCTCCTGTACAAGCCGACAACTGAGGAAATGCGGTTGAAGTAGAATTAACAACAGAGTTAACGAAGGTGTTAAGGGGCGTCTAACAAAGTGTCTCTGTAAACTGCCTGTGGTGGCACCCCACTTAAACCACACAATCCAGTCGATGTGGCTGCGCAGCAATTACTTCACCCCAGCGTAGCTACAGGTATCTGGATTGGAGCAGTAACAACCAGATGCCATGGTTTTGGTTCAGATGGCCCATGAGAAATTGGGATTACAGATTTTTGCATATCAGAAATGCAGATAGAGTAACATTAGTCATTAGCTACTCTTCAAACCTGGTTCTGCATGTTTAGTTTTGGTTAATTTGTTAATCGAGGTGCCTTACCCTGCTGTCAGTGCATTGAATAGCCACATCTTTTTCCACGTGACCTACATAGACCAGAAAGTCTTGGAGACGCTGGTTACTGCCTTAACTTGTGCCACAGAGCAAAAAGTATTGCAGTATCATGAGAGGGGAGCTATGTCCAAACACAGCAATCAGTTCAGAGACAGTTTTGTTTTGAGGCTTCTCCGGTGCAGGGTGGGGTACAAACTCAAAGTGGAATGTTTCCTTCAGCTGGGGCATTCCTGCTTATTTTCAATAAACTCCTACATAGCTCGTACCATAGATACAGAAATTCTCCTATAGATATATTTGAAGTTGGCAAGCGGATACAAAAATGAAGTTGGTGGGAATGTCTGGAGCGACAGAGACACTCACGCACCACAAAACAGGATCATAAGGTGAGCTGTATTAGGAAATTGTGTTACCAGTCTGTGGCACCAAACTGCTGCGCAGTGTGTCTTCACCTCTCATTCACTGATAGGCACATTGCTGAGTGCTCTAGCACAGACTTTGGGGCAGTGATTTTTGCTGGGCAGTTGCATACTATGATATTTTAGGAAGTAAGAAAAGTAAGGCATTATAAATAATGCAATGAAACTTTGCAATGAAAATTATGACAAAATAGAATTGGGGAAACACAAAAACAAGAAGACTCATTTGTTAGCCGAGACAAATATTTCCTTTTTTGAATTACACATACTACATTTAGGTAGCCACATCACTGCTCAGTGGCAGACACAGAATAGCAAAGGTCTTTTCAGCTAAAGGTGACTGTAGTTTTTCCAGTGCTTTCCCTCTGAGTCTGTCACTATCCTGTGAAAAAACAAATAGCATTATTTGAAAATTCTACCCAGTCCTGACCCTATCCAGACTCCTGCAGGGACAAGAAACAAAGGTACACAAGCATTTTCATTTTCAGTTTGATTCCAGCAGAAGATAGTTTTGTGTATTGAAACATGTAAACAAGAACTTGATTAATCTGAGAATAAATACTAAGAATATGAGATTTTTCTAACACATAACTAGAGTAATCTCTAGATGCTTGCTGGTGATCTGCTTAAATTTTGCATGCCATAGAACCTATGCTTTTTACTGAATTCTGAAAGAGGATTGATAAGTCACTAACATGTCAGATGCAATCCCACAAACAAAAGTTCATTTTTCTGCAGAACACACACAAATGCCAGTTATGGAAATTCATTAAGTCCAAATTCAGATACCTAATTAATTCAGTCTACGTTCAAGCACCTAGGCAACTAAACCAAGGATTTCCAGGAAGAACTAACTTTGGCTAGAAGCGGCATCACTTTGGTATGACTTTCACAATCTGAATACATGATGATAAATAAAAGGTTTTGGTTACGTACTCATGGTGTCATCAATCTCCCTTGGTCCTCCTGATTTACAAAGAGTATAATGTAACTTATAAAAACTCAGCAGTTTTATATGCAAAAATGATATGTTGTTGGTAAAGTGTTCCCTATGAGGAGTATGTACATTACTGCAATCTGCTACATACCTTCTTAGAGAAATACACATACTAATTAATACAGTGATTTAACTCAGGATGTTGGTGCTAGGACATGATTTTCCCAGAAAAAAATAAATTAGAAAATAAACAGTGCCTAGAATTAATGGAAATGTAACTACAAATTAAACTATCCCCAGTATGAATTTACTTTGTTTATTGGCAGTTTGAGGAAAGATATTTAGTTTCTTTCCTTCACTGTTGACAGACTGCTGCCCTTGGAGCCTAAATTCTAGAAGTAAACTGTTATGATACTATGCAACAGATTTGTCTGAGCAACTAGCTGAAATTTTAGCAGTATTTGGCTATGGTGATATATTTATCAAATCTTATTTGGAGATCTCAAACTCTAGATGGTTCATCATATATTTCTGTCTGCAAAATCCTCTGCATTAGATACTATGGGAGTATTTCATCCATAGAATTACTGTTTTTCATATTAATGAGTTATAAATGAGAGCTTAATTACTACTAATTGCTTGAAAATCCACTGTCGGTGATTATAATCGCTAACGATTAGATTGTTAAACATTCATCTTTGTCTATCTTTAGCAAACTTAATGAGAAATTATGGATCAGATCCTCAGTTTCTGATTCTACTGCTCTGTGCCCGTGGAAGAGAACCTCTGCTCACCACTAGCATTACCCCCTGGCACTGACACAGGGGCTGAATGGGAGACAGCAAAAGTTGTGAAGGGAATACATTGCACTCTTGCAATCCACAGCCCACAGAATTGTTTCCAGGGACTATATCTCCTGATGTAACTCAGAGTCCTTTAGTCCAAATCTTCTACAAAGTCTATCCCTGATCTTCCTTATTTTGATATAAGGAGAATGAGGAGGTGAGCTGATAATCTGAAGACATCTAATAACTTTTTGCGCTTACAACTGCAATGTGGACTTGCACGGGGGTTTACCTATCTCTGTACGACTTCAATTGACATGAAGTAATAACCGTGAGGCTTCTGGTGGGCATTTAAAATGTGTTCAAACTGCTTTGTTATGCACATGGCTGCATTTCTACAGCTGGTGCACAGAACTATTGCCCCCAGAATGGTCTGCAGCAGAGTAGGTGTACTTCAGACAGACCAAAGTTATCTGGTCTAACATACTTTTGCCCTTCAATGTTCTTGTAGTGTGTACTTAATTATGCATTTTTTAAAGTTACACACTTGCAAAATGATACCAATTGGAATGGCAGGTTTCCGTCTGGATAAACATTGAGAAGTTTGCTTTTATTAGTGTATTTTGCTGAAGTTTGTCTTCCTCCTTATTGCAGTACCGTACTTAAAATACTTATTTGCTCTGTAACAATACTGTTCTTCAGCTTAAGCAGCTCTTCACCCCTTTGGTGTCTATTCTTCAACAAGGTTCAAATCCCACCCTTATTTAGGATATGCCAGGTAGCCATTAGCAGATAAAGCTGAAACCAGTTTAGAAGTTATTGCACGTATATTTTCTCTTTCATTATTTAAGGTTAGTTCCTCTACCACAGTGTGCACAATGAACCACTTGAGATCTCTTCATCCACTTTGAAGAAAAATCACCCAGTTTATATTTTAAATAATCTCTGCCTGGGAAATTGAGTTAAATGGATGACTTGTGTAGAGGTAAATGATGACACCATCCTTTCCGCTGGCTCGGCCAAGAGAGCTGTATCATCCAACAAGGCAGGAAACGTGGTTGCAGTAATTTCTTAAACCTTCTCAATGATGCTTTCAAGAGAACATCTTTCCAGAACAATAATTTCTAATGTTACTGCTCTTTGTCAGAGCCCTTTTCTGCACCTCTGTCAGCTTGAATTGACTTTTTTGAATAGGAAGAGGGTGGTAAGTAATAATCCAGAAGCAGTCTCAATAGCATCCTACACAATGCCGTCTCTGGTAAAATGTATCTTAGAAAGACTGAGAGAAATAAAAAATTAAATACTGCACATATTCTATATACATAATTCTCTCTATTTAGTTCTGCATACATACAGAAACTACACAGAATATGTGTGTTCTATACACAGTTCTATATATGTATATATATGTATAAGTATATATGTATGTATGTATATAACCATATATAAATTAAAGACTCTAATCCTGTAATTCACTTTTAGACACATGTTTATAAATTTAATGAATGAGAAATCCCAGTGATTTGAATGAAATTAATTTTTATTCTATACTTAAAAGATTGTTGCTGAACTGGAGCTATGGATAAGAAAACTTAAATGAAAATTAATCACTACTGGTACTGAAAATCAGTTTGACAATCAAAAAAGTATTAATATAAAATATCTGACCACGAACACAATGAGAAAAGATTATCTCCTGCTCTGTTATACGCAAGTTTCAAACCTGTTTACTGTTTGCTTTCTCATTGTCGTGGTTTAGGCCAAATCCACCACTGGGGACCCGAGGGACCCCAGACGGGACCGACAGATGCTTCCCTCTACCCCTCTACAAAGAGAGAGGCAGAGGAGGAAAAAGAGACTTACGAGTTTAGAAGGAACTAAACTACTTTAATGAAATATTAATAATAAAATAAAAAGAAATAATGAAAAATATATACAAAACCGTATCAAGCTCCCGAGATGACAATCACATCACCGGCTGGCACTGGGGCAGTCCCAGGCTGGACTCAGTGACGGTCGGGAACTGGATTCCGGATCTGGATTCCGGATCGGGATCATAGGTAGACAAACAGAGTCCTCCTCAGACGTCGGCCATTGAAGGAAGAGCGCTGACCCTTTGATCCCTCAGCTTTTATACTGAGCATGAGGCAGATGGGATGGAATACCCCGTTGGTCAGTTTTGGGTCACCTGTCCTGTCCGCTCCTCCCCGCAGGTGGGACCCCACTATGCTTTTCCGCTTCCGACCCTCCAACGTGGCAAATAACAGAGTTGGTTGGCCTTGGGGGTTATGGCAATAAGTATAAGCAGGAGCCTCTCTGCACACCATGCCTGGGCATCAGCTATCAACATGGGTCTTATCACTCTGAGAGAGTGAACAGTGTCTGCACAATATGCAGTTAATTTCAGTAGTTAGAAGAGGCCCAGCTAAGAAGCGAAGTTACTGAACAAAATTGGTTCTGTTTTACCTCAAACCAGGACACTCATTTTTAATAAATTTGATATGTAAGCAACTCATAGTCAGAATAAGATAAAAAGACATGTGACAGCCTAGTATAAATGAAGAAATAATTTAAATCTGTGCAGAAATGCATATGCAAGTAACAACATCAATGAAAATTGTGGTCAATGAAGGACGTAAACCAAACCAAAATTATTATGCTACACATAATCAGATACTTAGGCATGAATCCTGTCTCTAGCAACTGCTGCTTAAGAGATTTGACCTCTTGAATGAAAAATCAAAAATCACACTTATTAAATTTAAGCAGTTTTACTGGGAAGTAGAGACTTCCTGTAGGAATATATGGACACTGATAAGCCTGAGAAACTGGACAGAACTGTTCAACGGTCTTCTGTAACAGTTTTAATCTGCATGTTTAATAGTCCAAGATTCTGTATTACTTACTTCAGGTCAGCCCTGCAAAAACATAGCATTATAGTCCCACCATTTCAATCAATACAGATATTCTTAATAATTTTAAATTATTAAAGCTATACAGATACATTTTTCAGTTTTTACCTTATGATAAGAATGGTGCCTCTTTACATTAATAAACAGAATTATTAATGGGTATTTTGTTTGAATTCCAGAGTAGAAGCTAAATGAGACAGTAGTGGTGGTCCCACTCAGTTAACAAGTAGGCTTTTGGAAGCAAGGCTGCAGCTACTGAAGTAGCTATTTTTTGGTTTGGTTTAGCTATTTTTTGATTTGGTTTAATTTCAGCTGGACTGGTTCCCTGAGCTAGCTCTCTTCATAACCACCCAAATCCTAGGACCAGACAATGAGTGGCAGCGGGGATGGAACAGGGAGAGTGGGACTCTCCTCTTTGAGGCAATATGGATTTATGTTGTGTTGAAGTGACCGTGGGAGGGACTGCAGCCTGAACCATCAATGCTCCTACAGAACCACCAAAGTGAAAACTACTTGTTTAAAGACTGAGCTCTCATTTTAGCATTCTTGCTCAACTCAAAAGCCAAATTTCAGATTTGCTGAATATCACTAAGAACTGCTTCCAAAGTATTTAAACTCCCACATAGGCTATACAAATGTGGGCTTTCTGAGACTCTTGCATTTGTTTGTTGTTTTTTTTTCTGAAACATGGCAGAGGAATCCGCCCCAACAGATTCCATGGTTTCAAGAGCTAGAAAGAAGTATTTCACTCTGTTAGAAGCACAGGCCTTGACACAATGCTTTAAAACATACCTATTATTCCAAATTAAGATTTTTTAACAAGCAAATAAGTGGACTGAATCAGTAATACTACAGTATTTTTCCCACATATATGTAAATCCAGTAACATTAAAAATAATTTCATATCATTATTATGCTTTGGCAAAACCATTATAAGTACCAGGCCATTTTAAAAACATGACTGTACACAAATTGGTATATATAACCATAAATCAGAATCAGTTGCATCTTTTTCTGCTTTGCTTTTCCTAATTCCATTCAGGGTTGGTTTGGTCCCTTAATTTACAATATATAACTATAGATCTGAAATTCTGTTCAGGCCAAGCTATGATGGTTGTGAATGCACACATAGATATACAAAAAACTGACTGTCAAAAAGAAATCATGCTTGAATCACACAAGCTTTATTTACTTATTTAACATTTCACCCAGTTCAGACTACGGAAGGAGAGTATCACTTTAGATTTCATAACCCTGTATACAGTTGTCATATTTATCTCTCTAATACAATGTGTAATGTTTATGCATAATATAACTTTAACTGCAATTATAACATATTGTTGTGCATTTTAGAGTGCCATCTGCAAAGCTTGACCAGAGCAGAGACTCCGCAGCCATGCCTTTAAGCTGTGTTCTATATTAACACATATAAGTTATGTGCACAATTTCATGGTGATTTTATTTTAGTCTCTTCTCTATTTGTTACATTTATTTTCCAGGTGTGAAGAGAGGACACACACACAATGCCTCCAGACCCCTCCTGTGACCAATGTTGCTGTGCTCTCACAGGATGCATCTTGAAGCTGACCCTTACATCCGCACATCCAGCTACCAGAGATGACACACACTCATCTGCGTGCCTGTAAGGGAAGCTGCTGGAGTTAAACTAGCAAATCATAGAATCATAGAATGGTTTTGTTTGCAAGCGACCTTGAAGATCACCTAGTTCTAACCCCTTGCCTAACCTCCCACTAGACCAGGTTGCTCAAAGCCCCATCCAGCCTGGCCTTAAACACTTCCAGGGATGGGACATCCACAGCTTCTCTGGGCAACCTGCGCCAATGTCTCACGACCCTCATTGTGAAAAATTTCTTCCTAATATCTAATCTAAATCTACCCTTTTCCAGTTTAAAGCCATTCCCCCTCATCCTATCACTACATGTCCTTGTAGAAAGTCCTTCCCCAGCTCTCCTGTAAGCCCCCTTTAGGTACTGGAAGGCCGCTATAAGGTCTCCTCGGAGCCTTCTCTTCTCCAGGCTGAAAAACACCAACTGTCTCAGCCTGTCCTCACAGCAGAGTGGCTCCAGCCCTCTGATCCTCTTTGTGGCCCTCCTCTGGAATGGCTCCAACAGGTCCATGTCTTTCCTATGCTGGGGGCTCCAGAGCTGGAAGCAGTACTCCAGGTGGGGTCTCAAATACCACAACAGCGCTCACAACTTCCTTCTGACTCTACGCCCCTGGTCTAGGCCTGACCCCTCAGCACTGCCCTCCTCCTCAGTGACACAAGGTTACCTATGCTAACCCAAACACCCTCCTCTCCCTGAGGGAACTGCTGCCAAACAGCTTCCAAGACATGGCTCCAAAGAAACCTATGTCCAGAGACATGCGCTATACACATCTCTCCCTGTGGGATAAGACACTGCCTCATCCTTCTCATAGAGAAGCTCAGGTGTGGTCTCCACCCGCCAGAAAGCCATGTCCTCAGAACCTGCCAGAGTAGACGCGGCACCACAGACAGTGCTCCATCAGAAACATACAGGCACCCAGGCCTCAGGCTGCAGGGAGTGCCACAGCCTTGCACTACTAACAAGTGGTAGTGGTAATAATGGCTGTGTGAGGTGTGAGCAAGTGGATGATCTGCTGAGCCTGGTGGCAGAGCTGAGGGACGAAGCTGAGCGACTAAGGAGTATCAGGGAGAGTGAGAAAGTAGACTGGTGGACCCAGGCCATGAGATCCTTGAAAGAGAGACTGGGCGAGACACTGGAAATAAAAAAAGACCACAGGGTAACCTCATGGGTAACTTCAGCCACCCCGACATCTGTTGGAAGGTTAACACAGCCAGGCATAGGCAATCCAGAAGGTTCTTTGATTGCATTGAGGACAATTTCTTTCTCCAAGTGCTTGAGGAGCCAAGGAGAAGAGGAGCTATGCTGGACCTTGATCTTACCAACAAGGAGGGGCTGGTAGACAGTGTCCAACTCAAGGGTAGCCTGGTCTGTAGTGACCATGAAATGGTCAAGTTTGAGATCCTCGAGGCAGCGAGGAAGGTGCGCAGCAGGCTGACCGCCCTTGACTTTGGTAGAGCTGACTTTGGCCTCTTGAAGAATCTGCTTAGTGTGGTGCCATGGGATGAAGCGCTGGAGGGAAGAGGGGTCCAAGAAAGTTGGTTGGACCATCTCCTCCAAGCTCAGGAGCCATGCATCCCTACAATGAGGAAGGCAGGCAGAAAAGCCAGGAGGCCTGCATGGATGAACAAGGAGCTCCTGGACATGACCAAAAGGAAAAAGGAGGCCTATAGGGAGTGGAAACAGCGGCCAGTAGCCTGGGAGGTATACAGAGGAATCATTTGAGCAGCCAGGGATCGGGTTAGACAAGCTAAAGCCCAGATAGAACTAAATCTGGCCAGGGACATTAAGACAAACAAAAAATCCTTCTATAAGTATCTCAGTGAGAAAAGAAAGACTAGGGAAAATGTGGGCCCTCTCTGGAAGGAAATGCAAGAACTGGTTACCCGAGACAGAGACAGAGCTGAGGTACTCGATGACTTTTTTTCCTCAGCCTATCTACACTGGCAAGGACTGCAGCCACACTGCCCATGATGCAGAATGCAAAGGCGAGGATTGGGAAAATGAAAAGAACTGCCCACTGCAGGTGAAGATCAAGTGCGAGACCACCTGAGGAACCTGAAGGTGCACAAGTCCATGGGACCTGATGAGATACATCCGTGGGTCCTGAGGGAACTGGCAGATGAAGTCGCTAAGCCACTAGCCATCATATTTGAGAAGTTGTGGTGGACTGGCGAGGTTCCTGCCGACTGGAAAAGGGGAAACATAACCCCTATTTTCAAAAAGGAAAATAACGAAGACCCAGGGAACTACAGGCCAGTCAGTCTCACCTCTGTGCCTGGCAAGGTCATGGAGCAGATCCTCCTGGAAACTCTGCTGAGTCACATAGAAAACAAAGAGGTGATTGGTGACAGCCAGCACGGCTTCACCAAGGGCAAGTCATGCCTGACAAATTTGGTGGCCTTCTAGGAAGGGGTTACAGCGGCAGTGGACAAGGGAAGATCAACTTATGTCATCTACCTGGACTTGTGCAAAACATTTGACACTGTCCCACATGATATCCTGGTCTTTAAATTGAAGAGACATGGATTCAACAAATGGACCACTTGGTGGATAAAGAACTGGCTGGACTCAAAATGTTGCGGTCAACGTCTCGATGTCCAATTGGATGGCAGTGACAAGTGGCGTTCCTCAGGGATTGGTACTGCAAGCTGTACTGTTCAACATCTTTGTCAGTGACATGGACAGTGGGGTCGAGTGCACCCTCAGCAAGTTTGCCAATGATACCAAGCTGTTTGGCGAGGTAGACACACTGGAGGGGAGGGATGCCATCCAGAGGGACCTGGGCAGGCTGGAGAGGTGGGCCCAAGCCAACCTCATGCAGTTCAACAAGGCCAAGTGCAAGGTCCTACATCTGGGTTGGGGCAATCCCAAACACAAATACAGGCTCGGCGGGGAAGGGCTGGAGAGCAGCCCTGAGGAGAAGGACCTGGGGGTGCTGATTGACAAGAAGCTCAACATGAGCCAGCAATATGCAATCGCGGCCCAGAAAGCCAACCGTTTCCTGGGCTGCATCAGAAGAAGTGTGGCCAGCAGGTCAAAGGAGGTGATTCTGCCCCTCTACTCCACTCTCCTGAGACCCCACCTGCAGTACTGCATGCAGCTCTGGAGTCCCCAACATAAGAAGGATGTGGGCCTGCTGGAGCGTGTCCAGAGGAGAGCCACGAGGATGATCTGAGGGCTGGAGCTCCTCTCCTGTGACGAGAGGCTGAAGGAGTTGGGGCTGTTCAGCCTGGAGAAGGCTCCAGGGAGACCTTATTGCAGCCTTCCAGTACCTAAAGGGGGCCTACAGGAGGGCTGGGGAAGGACTTTTTCCTAGGGCATGTAGTGATAGGACAAGGGGGAATGGCTTTAAACTGGAAGAGGGCAGGTTCAGATTAAGCATTAGGAAGAAAGTTTTCACTTTGAGGGTGGTAAGGCACTGGCACACGTTGTCCCGAGAGGTTGTTGAGGCCCCATCCCTGGAGGTGTTCAAGGTCAGGCTGGACATGGCCTTGGGCAACCTGGTGTAGTGGGAAGTGTCCCTGCCTATGGCGCGGGGGTTGGAACTCGATGATCTTCAAGGTCCTTTCCAACCTAAACCATTCTATGATCCCTGGGACCCCCCGGCCGGCCAGCCGCCCGCCACAGCGCGGCCGCCCACCTTTCCTCACAACCCACCCTTTTCCGCGCCACCGGGCACAAAGCAGGGGCAGCGAGCTCCGCCTCCCTAGGGCGCATGCGTATGGCCTCCGCGCCTGCGCAGTGTCGGGGACGGCGCCTCTGGGAGTTCGTCTGCGCATGTGCAGCTCGCCGCCGCGGGAGCCGGTACGCGGACGGTGTGGGTGTGGGAAGCCAGGGTGAGGCAGCCGGGTGGAGCGGTGTGGCGGGGCCGGGCCGGGGGTGGCCGGTTTCTGGTGCTTGGGGGAGGGGGGAGGAGAAGAGGAGGGAACTGAACTGAACTGAACTGAACTGAACTGAAGGGGTGGACCTGTTCCTCCTTCGTTCCTGTTAGGAGTCGGAGCGGGGGTGCGGGGTCCGGCCGCTTCCCGCTCTCCCTGCTGGGGTCAGAGCTGCCCCGGGGCCGAGACCCGCCCTCAGCCTCACAGCCCCGTGGCTGAAGGAGCCCTCAGCCTGGTTTTCGCGGAGCCGGTCCGCGCTGCGGATGCCGCGGGTCGTCATTCCCCTCAGCCAGGGCAGGGCTGTGCCGGCCGTGCCCTTGTGGGGCGAGGGGGCTCGTAGGGCCTGAGGAGCAGCAGAGCGCTGCGAGTCTCTTCGGTTCTGTCCACTTGTGTGCTAAAGTGTAGAAAGACATGGCAAGTGTAGGTGTTTTAGGACCAGTGAACTGGGAGAAGTCCTCCTAAATCATCAAATCCAGCCATGAAATCTAACGTGCTTTTAGTGTCCTTACGTGGTCTCAACTGGAAAGTAAGTGCTTTTTGTCCCTCCTGATCTGTCTGGAGTCACATGTACAGCCTCCGTACATCCTTCCCCAGTCAGGAACATCCTGAATTTTAAGGCTTTGGCTGATGGTAGTCCTTGTGCCAGCATTGCCGTTTAATCTAAATTAATTGTTTTGTGAGCATGTTGTTCTAAACATCCTTTGTCTTGTCAGCTCTGGGGTGGGATCCCATTGAAGATTAAGACACCTATGTATAATCAGTAGAGATGTAGATTTTCATCCAGTGGCGTAAATGTGTTTGGTATAAGTTGACATGTGCTAGGGTGTTAAGAAGAAAACTGGGCTGGCAGATACGGTGTGATGAACAGGCGATTTGTACTTCTGGATTGTCGTTGGGCAGCAGGGTGGAGAAGCTGAAGTACCTTATAGCTTTAGATATGTTTAAGACGCTAAGTCAAGCCCTGTCCTCGTATAGTCAGTGGAGAAAAAGGCTGTCCTTTTTCTTAAATCTACGCAAACTTCTCAGCCTTTTCTAAATCTCTTTCCCTCCTTGTTTTTCCTCTGTTCTGGGGGCTGGGGACTACTGTCTAAATTTTTTTCTTTTCTTCCTCAATATTTATTCCTAGCTCATTTTTAGAGAGCAGCCTTAATCAAGCTGTTCAATTTTTTCTATCTTCATTTCATTTTGAATAGATACCTGAATAGCTAGAGTGGGCAGGTGGGCAGACATGTTCAAAGCTGATCTTGCTGACCTGATAAAATGGGCCAAGGATATTTGTATGGTTGTCTGTATGGGAATTAATTTGCCTGATACATATGATTATGCGTTTGGTTTTTTTTTTTTTTTGATAGCTTCATTACTTTGATTTCTACTTACTGTGTGATTGACTTGTTTTTTTCAGGTTGCTTTAGACTTATTTTTTTGATACCTAACGGTAGTCCTTGTTAGGTGTCATATGATGACTTAAAATACACTTAATTTGAAGTGTTGAATTTCATCATACTGGCATTACTTCTGTTATTTGGGTTATCCTTTTTTTCCTTATTAATTCCACTTGTTTTTCTGTTGATGATTCTACAATCCCAATTTTTACTTCAGAAAACACTGAAGGTGAAGTGTAAAAATAAAAGAAAAACATCTTTCCTCAAATGTATTTATGGGAATACTTAATAGAGATTGGTCCCAAAACAAACCCGATTAAGTATTTCCATAAATACATTTGTATTTATGAACCTCCTTGTAGCCCAATAGCTCCCCTGTCAGTGCAACCCAATATTGGTTTTTTGCTTCAGAACAGTTTGTTTTTCATTTCCCATGCTATTTCTGATCTCATTCTGCTAACCTAATCTTTTCTCATGTGGCATTGTAGTTATGCCCAAGCATAACATATTTGGCTGTAAATACTTACATTTAAATGTGTTTGGAGTGCTTTGTTTATTATCTTTGTCTGGACAACTTACAGATATTTCTGTCTGCCGATGAGAGATCTTTATTGCACTACCTAAATTTCCAAACTTTCATTTTGGGTGTCAAGTTACATTACATTTCACAAAGTCAGAATCCAGCTCATCAGGTTATTTCAGTTCTCTCTCTGCATGTTGTCCGTATCATTACAGACAAATGTATGGTCTTTCCAGCAGTTTTAGAAGCTTCAGACAAAGTAATATCTTTGGTTGAGGTGTTTTTCCATGTTCTAACACTAAAATCCAGCATTCCCAGAGTTTGGACAATCAAGACCTTCAGTCTTCCTTGACTAGTCCTTGTCTAAAAGGTAGACTGTAATTATTATTACAGCTTTATCTAACTGGTTTGGGCTCCTACTATTATTAAGGAGTATTTCCAGTCTTTACCATCAGCTGGATTTTCTCATATTCCACTGCTGCTTTTAAGCTGGGGTAAGTGTTCCTGTAAACATGTGAAGAGCTATTATTTAGTCTTCCTCATCTTTTCTTATGCCCTACCTCTTCTCTTTTGCTTGTAAATCCTAGTTTCTTGGCTGTCCAGGGGGGTGGTGGTCTGTGACTACTCTACTTTCCTCATTTTATTTCCTTGCTACATTTAAATGTACGTAAACCCAGAAATAAATATGTATTTCTCCAGTTAACTAAACTATGACAATTCTTTGCTATATTGATTTGCTCACACCCTGTATGCCTTTCCCTTTTTATTTGATTTTTTGGACTCCGTCTGGTGTGAAAATGTCTGTATAATGGCTTACATAATATTGTTCGATGTTGATGAAGTCTTTTAAGTCTATCATTATTACACCATTATCCTGAGCTAGAATGTCTGTTTAGATTTATGTCAATTACTGTTCATTTTCTTCCTTTATGTATATGACAACAAATGATCATTAAAATGTTTTTTTTTTGTTTTTTTTTTTTTTTTCCAGATCACTTTGTTTCTTGTCTGTGCACCTCAAATGGGACATGCATGTTTAGGTGACTAAGTACAGAACATCAAAATGCCTAATCTTGAACATCCAGCATACCCAGCAGCTACACTGCTTCACTTGGAAAGTTTGGTGCCTTGTCGAGAATCCCAAGTGTCCACGTTGCTGTCAATATTTGGAGAGGTAGAGCTTTTGTATTGTACAAAGAAGTTCTGCTCTCTCAGAGGAGAGAGTAGAAATTTAAGGGCATTTTTGTGGTGTCATTATGAACATACTTTGGTTGTCACTTTTTTGGTTGTTGGGGTTTTTTTGTTACATATCTTTAACATTAGTGTTTGGCATGTAAATTCTAGTAAGTTGAAAAGCTGTTTTGCAGCTAGAATGACCCAAACAAACTTACAACGATTTGTGCCCTGCTGTCTCTGAAGCCGGGCTTCTCCATGACTCTGTTTCATCTTTGCCAGTTAGTACCAGGAAGTCTGTCTTCCCTGGTCTAAAGTTCTGGGGTATTTTTTTTTCAGTGTCAGTGTAGAAATTCTGTTTGGTTTTGACCTGTTAATATAATGTCTGCATGCCTGAATTCTAAGTACGTGAAATTGGTCATATTTTTATTGAAATTGGTCTGCTTCTTGGTTCTGTTGCTGTCCATAAGATTTGGAAATCACTGCCTTTTTAATTTATTCCGTTACTGCTTTGCAAAGCTGTGGTAAAAAGTAATGGAGGTTTTTATCTGCAAACTTAAAAGCAGTTGATATATTGATTTACATTCAGTTAACAAAATGGAAATTAGTATCTGTGTCTGATTCTGCCTTTAATTATAGATAATAATAATTACATCAAATTACAGCACTTAAGTTTTATGTATTTATTACAAGCACAGTGGTACAAGTCTTCTTAAAAAAATAGATACTTAAATTCTTGTTAAATATGCAGGGTAGAGTATCCGCATATCTTGCACAAGAGTGCCTTCATCTTGGATCATCGTTTTTCATAAAAAGTGTTTGTCAGATTTATTTTCGTATTCATTTTTCAAGTCAAGGTTCTTAAAAATGAGAAAACCACAAAAATAAGTACCTGTTCGGAATGAAATGAAAAGAACGAGTTAATTATTTTCATTGCATCATAAAAAAAAACAATCCATGAAATATACAGCATCAGTAATGTTAAATAAATAGAGGTATTATATCAAATACTGCCCCGTGAGAGAAGAGCGAGCTCCTTTATCATCTCCACCAAACTATTTTAATTCTTTTCTGCTTGGTGCTAATGGAAAGAAAAGCAGTTTGTAGTGTTTGCAAAAGTTAGGACAATGTAAAGCTTTCCAAGCTATTGTTTCAGTTAGTTAACTAATTTGAATTAAGAGCCCACCGCTTTTCTCTCTTGGTGTGTGGGGTTTTTTTTGTTTGGTTTGGGTTAGTTTTTTTTTGTTTCGTTTGTTTTTCCCATGAAAAATGTATCCTCATGCTATAGCACTTTCACTGGCAGCTTTATGCGATATTTGATTCTTGGGACTTACTCTCTCAGCATTTCAGTGAAGATGTAACATAAAACTTGATCACATTGATTCCACAATAATTGGCATATTTTTTATTTAATACCTCAATTTAAAAGGTAACTTTTCTTTTGGAGGGAAACTTCACTGGTAAATCTTTTGTCTGTTGAATGGAAAAGAAGAATAATTGAAACAGCAACAACTTTTTATCTTTTCTTAGCGTCAGCAGTTTAGTTTTCCATCCATCTTTATTTATGGACATACATCTAGTGGAAAGACCTATGTGATGCAAACTCTTCTAAACACCTTAGAGGTAAGAATGTTCACAATGGATATTGAATTTAGAATTTATTTGTAACAGATGGTCCCTCAAACTAGCTTTTGCTTTCTCGAAATGGTTTGTTTCCTCAGCCATTTGTGCCTTCTTGATTCTTCTCCTCCACTTAGTGTGTGAGGAACGCATCATTCTTCTCACTAGCGCACTTCAGATAAAATGAAGTTGTACATACTGAGATATAATATAAATCTTGTAACCTTTCTAAGAAAGTTTAAAAGGGAAAAAAAAGGAGCCAAGTTTTGTTCAGATCTCTAAAAGGGACTTAACCTGAAATAGCCCCAGTGACAAATAAGTACTCTTATGATGATTACAGTTCAATCTGAGAGTCACTTATAGTATACCTTTTTTGAATCATCTTGTAATTCTCCTTTAAACTAATTTTACTTGTATATGAAGAGAGTGAGAGCGTATATGAAGAACAGTGAGAAGAGTTTACCGTAGTGGAATTTTGTTTTATTTGTTTTTACAAACTAATTTTTAACTGTATTGTTGGATGTGTATGATCTATTTAAATGTCAGCCTAAGAACTTAAACTTAGTAAATTTGTTGAAAGAATTCAAAGCAAACATAGAAGCTATACATGTTTGCTGGGGGGAAAAAAAGGGTGAGTCTGAAATGATGAAAATCACTGGCTGAGTACCAGGCAACTGCCATTCTTCCTGAAACTGATAGTTGTTTTTGCAGAGTTGGGGAGAATGTTGTATTTGTTGTAGCAAATTTGGTTAGTTCCAATTAGCCCTCTAGTAGAAGCAGGAAAATCTGTCTTTCACTTGGAAAAAGAAACAATGCAGGAGTTCTAAAGTGTTGGAGCAATGTTGCATAGGAACAATTGATTTAATTCCTGAACGATAAACAATTATTCTTTTGCTTCATGAATCAGCTATACATGGGAAAAGGTGTATTGATAGCCCTTTTTTAGTATTACTTTTTCAGAACCTGTTTGAAAATATGAATTTTGTGCACTTTAATTTATTGTAGGTCCTCCAAACACAGCTTGATGTGCATCATGAGTTAAAAACCCCAAGAAACAGGATGTCATTCACAGTTTCTAATGTAATAGAATTAATTCCCAAGGTGTGTTTACTAAGCTTGGCGTTACCAGGTCTTTTGCTGGTGGGATGGCTTTTATCTCCCATGCCAGTACTGTTGCTGTTTCCTCCTGTATGAGCATTATTTTCATAAATGTTAGGACCATATGTTCTTTTTCAGCTTCACGATCCAAGATAAACTTCCTTTGGATTCCTGTTCTTAACAAACAGTGTAGGAGTAAGTAAGAAGTAGGTCAAGGAGGACTGATAAAACAGATGTTGTTGGAATATGTGAAATGGAAACTACTGAGAATTCATTGTATGGTTTTGAATTTGGAGCATTACGTTCCTAGGAAGCTGGGACTACAAACTTTCTTCCCCTCAACTATTAAGGAAAAAAACTACTTTCATGTTGTCCACTTATGGGAGATGACTTAAATCTACAGTGATTAATACTGTAGTTGCTATATGTTACTAACCTTAAGTAAGAAGTTTATCAGGAATGGACTGACTTCAGTTGCAACGACTCCAGGCAGAGAAACCTCCTCTTTACACATCATATGAGAATCTGAACTACATAAAATTAGTGGGTCATTGTGGCTGAACACGTTTCTTACAAAAATAGTTGTCTTGAAGAATGATGTAGAGAGGTATTGCTTTAAGTCTATTGTAGTGCTGGCAGAATACTTTTAAGTATTAGGTTCTTGACACTTTTATGGCCTTTCTTTTTCTGCTAGCAAATGTGTTTATTCATGATAGTTTTATTCCTTTTTCTAATTTTTCCCCAAACAGGTTTTAAAGTCCTCCTATGTTGAAGGGTGTCATTACAGAAATTTCCATCTAAACCTGTTAGTGCCTGTTTTTGTCAGTCACATACTTCAGGGTTTTAAATCCAGTGACAGGTGCCTACTTCATGCCTAGACCATAAATTTCCACTTGTGTGTTCTCATAGCCCTGATACTTTAGGCATGCCCAGAGTGCGTTTATCACATACCTGCAGGACTGGGTTTTATGCAAAACTCAGTGATCTTGTCCCTTTCATTACAAATTATAGAGGGAGAATGGTGGAAGGCAGTGGTCATGATCCTCTTTCATGCAGTAGCCTTTTGTGCCAATGCTCCTAACATTGTGCTACCCACTTGCAACATATCCAGAGATGTGGCCAGAACCTAGAAAGGAATAGGATTTAAGCAGCAGCTCATTCTACAGAACTTCCTGTTGCCAAGTATAGGTATCCCCTACGTGATGTGGTGGTGTGAATCACATCCGAGGGACCCAGCTTACCCAGCTTTTCTTCTGCTATGGAGGTGCAGCATTTTGAATAGGTCCTTTTGGAGGTGTAGCCCCTTTCTTTTAATAGTGTTCCAAATCATAAGAAAGCTTTTTATTACACGTTGTCTGAGTGGATTGCCAGCATATCCTCGTACTTTCCCGCATCTGCTGAATCATATGCCATATGTTGTATTTTAAGTAGAGAGACTGGAATGATGTACTTAGTAGTTGTTGTTATTATACATACATATACCTGTTTCCGAAGTTTAACTTTGCAAGTAATGCTTATATACCTCAATGACTAATGTTTTCCTGAGGTTTTAATGTTCAGTGTTTAAAAAAAAAAAAAAAAAGTATGCCTTACCAGAGTGTATGTAGTGATGCAAATAATCTATTTCTTAAAAATAGAGTTGCTAGAAAATTACATTTCATAATTTTGTACATTTTGTCTTTTGTTTATAGGCAAATGACCAGAACTTTTCAATATTACTAAACTGGTACATAGAAGTGCATTTTATGGATTGCCATAAAAAATGGATTGCCATAAAATGTATCTGATGCGCTGCTTTTTTCACATTCTCTTTACTCAGACAAGATCTGGTTTTCTAAAAATGTTCTGCACAGGCAGGCTGATTACGTGTCTGATACAGAAGCTTATACTTTATCATTTGTATGCAGTGAATGCCAGAAACATTCAGAGTAATTTGGGGGAGTGTGCTCCTAGATTACTTTCTTTGTAATGTATGTTTGAGAAGTTCCTGTTATCCAGACACTGTAATTTGTAATGGACTATTTTATGATACTGTAATGTGTTACAGTTGTGTAGCATTTTCTTTGATCTAAATACTATGTAGTTTTCTTTTTGTGTATTGCTTGTGATTTTTAAACATAGTTAGAAGATACACTGCATGTTTTATATGAGAATTCATCAGATCTCTCTTCACTTTGTGTTATATAATATTTTGACTAGGTACATAAGTAATCGTTCTTTTTTGGCAAAGTTTTTTGGGTTTTGCTCTGTATTCTGTTGGCAGGATGTGATTTCTTTCATTGTCTCATCTGGAACAGAAAACTGATTTTGCAGTATTTACACTGAAAAAGCCAAATGGGGTTGTATCTTTTTTTTTTTATCCCCTTCAGCTTCCTCATGTGTTTGTGAACTGTGTGGAATACTTTACTTCACGACTTCTTTTAGAAGAAATTCTTATCCAGTTGCAAAGCTGTTCTTCTGAGACAGAACAGACTTCTCATGTGCCTTGTGATAATTTCAATGACTTTGTGCGTCTGTTTAAACAAGCTGTTGCGAGTCAAGAGCTTAAAGATCAAACATTATACATTGTAAGTAATTTAATTTTAGTGTTCCAGTTTCATTTTGGTTAACAGAGTGTGAGTAATTGTTATCAATAATTTGTATACGGAATGTGTGCATTATAGATCAGTTTTCACAAAGTTTCCCTCTGGACCTAATTCAGAATCTGTTGATAGTGTTTAGATATTTTCCATTGGTTTACTGGCTTTAGATGACATTCTGTATTTTTCATAGTTTTAAAACTTTTTATACACAAGAACTGTATAGCATAACTAATAATGAACATAAATTATACTGCATAGCTGAATTAGGTATGTAATAATATTACAGAATCTTTAAATATAGAGAGCCTGTATTTGTTTTATAATTAGTAAGTCATGTTTATCTGTTTCTTTGTGAAGATAGATTCACAAATGAGAAAGCAAAGGTGGGAAGGAGGGCAGAAGTGAATTATGGAGCATGCAAATAAGAATTTGTTGGCTAGAATAGGTTCAAATTAGAAGTCGTAGTAAGGAACTAAAATGCGTAATTTCCTCTCTAAAAATGCTGTTGAGATCTTACATCTTCAACTACACTTGTGGCCCTCAGAGACAAGAAATTTAGTTTTAAAATTAAGATGGAAAAAGACTGCAATGAAAAATTAGATTATATACTCAAGTGTAATAAACAGGCAGACCGCAGGAAAATTAACCAGAATTTAGATCACAGGAATGATCGAATCAATGTAGTACTAGAACGCTAGGTTTTGTTTTTTTCTGGGGATTTTTTTCTGTGGTAATCTTAAAAAAATTTGAAGACATGTAACAGCATTTATCATGCCAAGAGATGAACAGAGAAAAAAATTTCAGGCATACAAGAGGTCTGAGGAAAGGACATAGATTTCTCAAAACTTCTTTTTTTTTTTTTTTTTTCCTAGCTTTCACTTTTTTGAAGAAAACCTATTATCTTAAAAACATGAATGCCAAAGTATAAGTGATGTATAACTGTATATATGCATTGTGGACCTGCAAAAGACATGTACTGAAATTTTAGCCTAGCAGTAGGAATTAAGTTTTTTTTTAAATAGGTCAAATTGATTACTTAAAAACCCATGAAAGTGGTTCAAGATTGAAAGCTCAATGACCCTGGGTAATCACTCTGCATGTTTCTCACAGCAATCAACAGGTATACTGCTTTTTTTTTTGCAGTCAAACAAGATGTTCGTAATTACACTGAACATTCATCATTCCGTTTCACAGGTTATAGTTAAGTTTTATTTCCATTTAAAAAGACTTAGCCACTGAGTTAAATAACTTCATGTTATGTTTAGTGGAAACAGTACTATCTCATAGTTTCCTACAGCTCATCAGGTTAATAAATTTTACATACTTCTTAAAAATTGAATGAAGAAAAATATGTACCAGTAGTTACAATATATAAGAAGTTATACATAGATAATTCATTTTAATTTACTGTCACAAAAGTGGTATTGGCATCCTTCAACATTTCCATAAGAACAAAATTTCACACTAAGATAACCTTTAGGGAATTTCACAAAATACCTTTATATATCAAAATTTTACTTTCAGATTGTTTGAATTAAAAAAACTGTTTTACATCAGTAAAGAATGCTTCATGTGTTAAAGCATTAAATTAGTATTTTGATTCCGTTCTGCATGGGAACAGACAGGAATGGGGGAAATCAATTCCTGTACATTAACCTGCATCATCTGGATTTACTGTAGAGTGGTTTAAATTGAGACTGATGGAAGACCAGCATGCTGGTAACATAAACTGTCTGTGCTAATTTATTCTATTTCATTTTAGTAGTAAATAATGTAATATTTCAGCCCAGTTAACTCAGCAAATTAAGATAAATGTTTACTTTCAAGCAAAGGATTCTAAATATTTCTCTTAACCCAAGCATTGGTGCTGAATGTTTGTGATTACTTGTGAAAAATGAATTTATTCATTCTATCTACCTGAAAAATTGGAACTGATATAACTTGTAGTCATTCATACATTTACAGTATTGCAGAAGTAAGGAGTTGCTGTTTTTAATGTAAGTCAGCAGACAGTTCTAAAATGCATAGTTTTAAAAAAAAAGCTGAAGATGGCGAATCTATATTAAAACTATAGAGTAAGGCATGGATTTATAGGCCCGTGGGTAGGCTGTTTCTGTGAACCACTTGACATTTCACAAGCCAAGGTCACAGTATGTTTTCTGTGCTGCAAGTAGAAACTCTGGTTTGTTTCTCATTTAACTAAAACTAAGATATACTTAGGTGAAGACCTTAAAGCTCTGTGTTCATTAGCTGCATGTCACTGGGTTCAATAAGCAGTATTTTATTAGTCAAAGTATGTGGCCTATATTTGGTCGGTAATGTAAGGCAGTATTCATCTCTGAAGTCGTTTATTATATGAACAAAATGCAGATGTCAATGTAAAAATCGTATGTCATACTGTAGTTTTAAATAAATTCCCAAGAAGAGTGAGCTATTATTGCAGAGATACTGCTCTTTCAGTTTTTTTTTCCTGTATGGTGTGATTTTGAAATACAATTTTCATAAAATGTTTCTTGGTTGTCCACATAAAATTCTTCTTTTTGCTGTGGGCTACAGGGATGATAGATGTCTTAATGTTTTGGTGAGGGGAGGAACTGTAAAAGGATAGAAAATTACAATTTTCTAGGGACCTATATTTTCTCTTTCAACAGCTGTAATTGAAAAGAAGTAATGAAATTCAGAATTTAGATTTATATTGTGAGTAGTGAATAAAACACAAAAGAAATGTGTTTCTATTCTCTTTTTTATTTCCTGTCAAGATTTTAAGTGTACTGGGAATATGAATTTTTTTGCCAAAACATAGTCATGCATGTGTTCATGCTTCTATTTTTTTTTTCTCTAGGCTCCAAAATATGTTAGTGGTTAGATAAAGTGTTTCTTGTTTAAGCTGTACATAAGCTACATGTTTGTTGGTGCTATGCCAGGTTTGTATGCAATACAATAAACCCTGTAAATTTCTAGGCTGCAAACTACGGCAAGAAATACTTCGCTCAATATTCAGTTGTGTGAAGTCCAGATGATAGCTAACTTTTCACAAGTATCAGCTCTTATGACTGAAAAATAATTCCATAGTGGGATTACTCCATCTCTTGCAGTAAGCATGTTGATATAGTGCTGCAGTACTACACATCATTTTTTAATATAAAAAGAATTTTTGACAAAAATTGAGCTTTCAATGCTTGTTAATGATATCGTGGCTTTGTCAGTGATATTCTTGACTGGTATACTTATGTTTTAATTCGTACTGCCATAAGGCATAAGAATGTTGCTTGTCTGGGGATTTTATCTTTTTTCAGACAGCAGCGCTGCTTGGGCTTCCTGGAAGCACACCTGAAGCAATTGTCTCTCTGATGTTGCTTGTTTAAAGGGTCTTGATACTTAAGTGGTTTCTGCTGTCTAAGAGCCATTCCTGAAATGAGTTTCCAGCAGCTAAGAATTAATTTTAAGTCCACGTAAGAATGGAAGGTGACATTGTCTATATGAGATGATCACTGTTTTCTTCAAAGGTACTGGATAGAGCAGAGCAGCTGAGGGAAATGGAAGCAAATGTCCTGCCAGCATTTCTTAGGCTTCAAGAGTTGGTAAGTGTCTGGAAAAAAATTAATGTATGTTTCCTGCATAGTGAGAGTAACTGAACATGGTATCTGTCCATTAAGCTCACAGATCAAGATAAGTGATTTTTTAGATGAGAAAAGCTGCACAATTAATCCCCTTCCCAAATAATGAAATGGTAGTAGTCAAAACGAGAAACCAAACCAAAATTTAAACGTTGCCAGGTTTTTCTTACGCTCTTTTTTTTTTTTAATTCTGTTTAATAGTATCTTGTTTTGTGATATCTGATCTGTCGTAGATTCTTTTGACGCTTGTGTCAGATACATAGCTGTCTATTCTAGAGTATATTTGTTTTTTAAGAAGAATGTGAAATTTTTCTACTCTTCATTTAAAGTTTTGTAATAATTGCAGAAAAAAAATCTCAGACAGACTATAATCTATAAGAACCTTCAACATAGCTCCTATTGGCTTGGTGCGAGTCAATAAATAAAACCCCTTTTTAGAGTTTGTCAGATGTTTGTGTGGGAATCCAAAGTCTGCTTCTGAGTCAGCTGCTGATTCAGAGAGCTCAGCCATGTTGAGTGAATTCGGCATTGGAAGTGTGAATTTGCAAGTCGGGAAATGTTTGTTTTCCTCAAGTTTCTCCCATGTGAAACTTCACAACATTGTGTGGTGGTTGGCTTGAGAATGGTCAGTAGACCACTAGCTATTTGTTTGTGGCTGGAGCTTCACAGCTCAATAGCTACCAATGTGCTTTATGATGGCGGAGAGTTTTTACACTTCCATGGGAATTGTGCCACAGTATGTTTCTGGGTAGAATAAACCACTGTATCTTTCCCTCTCTTGCTTCTGAATTATCAAAGCTTATGCCTTGGAATAAGCAAAAATGGTGCATTCTCTGAAAAGAAACTGAAGACAAAAGCAGAAGATGGTGGTACTTTGAAATGTCTGAACATCTAAATTGCTGAAATTATGCTTGTTATCTCAAGACTTTTGTGTGGTACTCTTAATCTTCCGGTGACATTGATTCCTCTATTTACTGAATGAAGACTGATTCACAGCTGTGTTCTTAATCCTGGCAGCTGATGCATTTTCTGGCTCTTTTTGTCTGTTCTGCCCATGTTGTGGATTTTGCTACCCCTGAAGCAGAAGCAACCTGTTTGACGAGAGAAAGGAGGGAAACTTGGGCCTATGATTGTTGTTCAGGGACCAAAACATAGGAGAAAATCTACTGCATCACTTCCTTTTCTGGAGTGAAAGGAGACAAGAAACTTCATTAGTGGTGAAGGATTTCATGAGACTGGCGGATCTCTGGCAAAGGGTCATAGGATGCTTGATTTCTGTGAGAATTATGGTGGGAAGTACTTAAGTTTTTCATATTGGAAGGTCTTTCAGGAACTGAACTGAAAATACCTTAGTACTTTTCTCAGCTAAAATACTAGGAAATCTGGGAGAGGAACACAATTGAAAGAAATTTACAGAAAGACACTCTCGTTAAAAGGAAAAAAAAGTTCCGTAAAAATAGAGAAGGAAGGAACAGTAAAGAATATAGGTGGGTGCCACTTTGGCAATAAGTGGGAAGAGTAAATAAAAAAAGATTCTCACTGACTTTCAGGGAAGGGGAATAGCATTGAAACTTCTGTTTCAAGTCATTCACAGCTCATATTAAGCATGGTCAATTCAATCAGGCTGCTTTTATTTTCTTGAGTTGCCTTGATAGTTTTGAAATGTGGTTCTTGAAGAACCATATTTAAAAGCATCTTTTGTTATGCAGAATTTTTAGTATGGTGGCAAAAGCCTTGCAAAAAGGAAGAATGACACATCATCTTCACAGATAGTTAGCTTCATATTAATAAGCTGATATATTGAAGGGTCGCCAAAATAAGGAATACTTTTTAATATGAAGTGTTTTGTTATTTATTGACCGAAACATCAAACTCAAGGCAAGTATATTGTCAATAAGAACATGGTTAGAAAGAGTATGTTACTACGGACAGCCGTTATTAGTAACTAGTAAAACAGTTGGTAGAGTACACAGTTAATACTGTTTCTGTTTTGGGATGATTTTGTTTGTTTTTAAAGACCAGCTTACCTTTAAAATAAAGTACTGGATAGCTTGCTTTCAGAAAGCACTGAGCTTTCTTTCGTTTTTTAACTCTTCCTGTTTGTTTTGAAAGTCCGGGTTTAATTACCAAAGTAAAATGCTGTCTTAATTTTGGGAGTAAGTTATGGAATCTACTTGATGTTGTCTAGTACCAGAGCTCTAACACCCCACAAAGCATGTCAGTGAAATGGCAAGGGATGCAGAGAAACCGCATGTAGTTATGAATATCTGCAAACGTATGAGCTTCTTGATTAGGCCAGCTGAAGATTTATTACTATGCTAGTAATTTGTGTTAAACTGTAAATTTGATGATTTTTGTGGAACAGAAAAGTCATAATAATAATTTTTTGCATTGATATTGTAACATGTGGTGTTACTTTTTTTTTCTTTCTCTATCTGTCACTCTTTTTTTTTTTTTTTTTTCCCTCCCCTTCCCTGTGTAGACTGACAGAAATGTGACAGTTGTCCTGCTCAGTGAAATAGTATGGGAACTGTTCCGTCCAAATACAGGATGCTTTGAGCCATTCACCTTGTATTTTCCTGATTACAGCATAGGTAAACTAATTCTTTAATCTGTTTTTTGGGGGTTGAATAATAGTTTGTCAAACAACATCCAGCTGTTTTTTCCATGTTTATTTGTATGCTTTTACAGAGTCCGGAATGTGTAATACTACTGGAATGTAAAAGTAGATACTCGTACAACCTCTAGAAGACTTGGCTTTTTCCACTTGCCAAACTCAAAGTAACATTTTGGTTCCGTTCTATTTGCTGGTTCTTTTAATCAGTGTAGGTTTTGGTGGATTTTGGTTTTTTAGTGATGATTATAGGTTGTTTTTCAACTTAACTTGTAAAATGTGGTCAATTTATTAAGTTAGCTTTAGATAAGCAAAACTTATTTTTATTTAAACAGGACACCTGCAGAAGATCTTGTCTCAGAATCATCCCCCAGAATATTCTGCGGATTTCTATTCTGCTTATATCAATATTCTGCTTGGTGTCTTCTACATGGTCTGTAGGGACCTGAAAGAACTTCAGCATCTGGTGAGATGAGCTCCTTTAGGGTTGTTGTTTTGGGGTGTTTTTTGCCAAATAAGCTCTGAAAGTATAGATTTATTGTTGAACATGGTGTTAAACCACAACATATGGACAAAGAGAAAATCATGGAGTGGTTTGGATTGGAAGGGACTTTTAAAGGTCATTTAGTCCAACCCCTCCTGCATGAGCAGGGGCATCTTCAACTAGATTGGGTTGCTCAGAGCCCCCTCCAACCTGACCTTGAATGTTTCCAGGGGTGGGTTACCTACCACCTCTGGGAAACATGTTCCAGTGATTCACCGTGGTTATCATAAAAACTTTCTTCCTTATATCTAGTCTAAATCTACCATCTTAAGCATGCCTCAGCTCAAAATGCAGTTTTCCTAGAAATCCATAATAAAGGTCGCAATTGTTTTGGTGCCTATAAAGGGTTTCCATTGCTATGTAGTGTTCTGGTCAGAGGCAACAAAAACTACACTAATGAGATGCCAGTCTGCGCATGGTTCACCCAGCCTAGAACTTCTGTTCTTTTGGGGTTTTTAAGGTCAAGCTGTTCCTCAATATCAGAGAGTGACTGAGAAGACCAGGCTACCTATTTTTACATGTTGGGATAAGGAGATAAGTGTGATGAAACCTTTTATGCCTACTGATAAGTATAGTAAAAGCAATTGCTGCAAATGCAGCAGGGTTTGAGGGACAACTCCATTACAGTTTTGGTTAGTGATTTTTTGTTTGTTTGTTTTTGTTTGCAATTCAGTCTGAGAAAGTAGTAGTTATGATTTTACTCTTTCAGGCAATGGTACGCTTCACTGTGCTTCTTTTCTCTTCAGATTCTTTTTACATGTGACTTTTTATGTGACTTTGCTCTTATTGCTACCTTTTTGCTGTTGTGGACTACTGTAACCCCTAAGTAGCCTTCTGTTGTATTTGTTTCCTGGACTATGCAGTGGAGTGCCAGACAGCTGCTTTCAACATTTGAAGGAATTAACTTCAGTTACATGGTCTCAGCATGTCCAACCTCAGATAGAGCTCAGTGGGTTGTGGTTAGTGGTGCAGAATTTAGTTGGAGGTCAGTAGTGAGTGGTGTCCCTCAGGGGTCAGTACTGGGTCCAGTCCTGTTCATCAATGACATGGATGAAGGGATAGAGTGTACCATCAGCAAGTTTGCTGAAGACACAAAACTGGGAGGAGTGGCTGACACGCCAGAAGTCTGTGTCACCTTACAGCATGACCTGGACAGGCTGGAGAGTTGGGCAGAGAGAAACCTTATGAAATTCATCAAAGGCAAGTGTAGGGTACTGCACCTGGGGAGGAATAACTGCATGCATCAGTACAGGTTGGGGGCTGACCTCCCAGTGAGCGGCTCTGTGGAAAGGGACCTGGGAGTCCTGGTGGACAAGAGGACGACCATGAGCCAGCAATGTGCCCTGGTGGCCAAGAAGGCCAATGGCATCCTGGGGTGCATCAAGAAGAGTGTGGCCAGCAGATTGAGGGAGGTCATCCTCCCTCTCTATTCTGCCCTGGTGAGGCCGCATCTGGAGTACTGCGTCCAGTTCTGGGCTCCCCTGTTCAAGAAGGACAGGGAACTGCTGGAGAGGGTCCAGCAAAGGGCTACAAAGATGATTAGGGGATTGGAGCATCTCTCATGAGGAGAAGCTGAGGGACTTGGGTCTTTTTAGTCTAGAAAAAAGAAGACTGAGGAGGGATCTTATTAATGCTTTCAAATACTTAAAGGGACGGTGCCAGGGGAATAGGAACAGTCTTTTTTCAGTGGTGCCCATTGATAGGACGAGATGTAATGGGCACAAGCTTGAACATAGGAAGTTCCACCTAAACATGAGGAGGGACTTCTTTATTTTGAGCATGGCAGACCACTGGAACAGGCTGCCCAGATAGGTTGTGGAGTGTCCCACTCTGGAGACATTCCAAACCCTCCTGGATGCCGTCCTGTGCTGTAGGTGACCCTGCTCGGGCAGGAGGGTGATGATCTCCAGAGGTCCCTTCCAACCCTGACCATTCTGTGATTCTTGTTTCCTGTGTTTATTAAATTTAACTTGCCACCCAGGATTCTTTATGCTTCAACTTTATGGGAAATCTAACTTAAAATGTGAAACATTTTCCTATATTATTTGAGTGTAAAATTTTAACTTGATTTGTCTCCTATGAAGGATTTTAAGGTAACCAAGCAGCTACAAGCCAGATCGGTTGCACAGTTTTAGAGAAACATAGCCTATTAATTTGACTCAAAGGCCTAGAAAACCAAGGATTGACATAAATGTTTTCATTGTCATTCTTTTGGAATTAAGAATAAAATAGGTAAGTCAAAGGTCCTGCAATATAGTCATGCCTGAGGGAACAAAAATGCATTGAAGATAGTTGGAAAAATGAGTTTTAACCATGTATCAATTGAAGAATGTAATAGTACAGAAACTAACAGAAGAAAAATAAAAATTACTTGATGGTGATCTTTGCATAAGAAAAGCTGAATAACAATAACAATTATTAGCTCATCATATTATTATTTAAATAGCAATGCTGTGTACAAGGAAACTTTACAAGTTTGAGGTGATGAGTGATTATGGCCAGTAAACAAATCAGTGCTAGTGAGATGATCTGAATGTCCTGTCTGCATTTCCATCAGGAGAACGTAGCTAAACTTCAGCTGAATTTATTTGTTAACTGTACAGGTTTTATATTTAAATGAGATTGCTGAAATCTGATGGAGACACAAATAGAAACTAGGGCCGCAGTTCTTCTAGACATGTGCTTGAGTTGCTCTGCTTACCAGAATAATTTCATTAGCTTTAGATGCACTGTTTGTGTGTGTGTGATTACCAACATTATGAAAAGATTTATGTAATTGGACCCTACATTCTTTTTGTGTTTGACAAGTTTCTTCTTTAGAAGGTAATGACAAGACACATACAACTGTCTGTAGGCTTCTGAACAACTCCACAGTGTCTAATACAGACTCTTAATGTGTATGTTATGCATGATTATTAATAAGACATTCTGGTATTATATTAGTTTTACATGTAGAAGTTATTGCATTGAGTTCTGTATACTAGCACCGAGATTTAGTAAGGTGCAGCAGGACAAAAGGAGAATGAAATGTGAGGTTTGGTATTTTACAAAATTCTGTGTGGTACTGATTTAACCATTTTTGAAAAAAATGTAGATTACAACCTTATAAAAAAAATCTCGCAATCTTACCTTAGGTGAAAGGAGTTTGTTTGAATATGGAATTTGTTAGCAGGTTTGGTTTGTGTGTTGTTTTTTTTTTTTTTTTTAAGAAATTTCTGCTTGTGTATGCGTAAGTATGTATGGCCTACTTTTGAACATACTGGACTGCTCCTGGAATGGGAAGTTTTATCTGTAAAAAAGTTGATGAAAACATTTTTATTACATTTATAATGTTTAATTACGATGTTATTGTTAAAAAAATGCAATTTCTGAGTACAGTAAACAGATTTTGCTGAAATCAAAACCAAGTAACCTATGATAGATTACTTCTGTTTGTATTTCAATCTACAGAAATGTTGTGACATTCTACAGTACAATATTTGGAAGCAAGTAGCATAATTATTGACTGAAAAATAATTCATTGGGTTTGTAAAGTAATGAATTATGCTGCTTGTTATATTCTCTAGCTAGATCAAATATATAGTACCTTTTTAATATGTTGTACTTTTTACTTTCTGTAGGCAGTGCTCAATTTTTCTAAATACTGTGAACCAGTGGTCAGTGGAGAAGGTAAGCTTCTGTCTTTAATTTGAGTAGATGTATGAGAGTGCAGGTAGGTTTTGTGGAGGAATTTGCTTTGCTACTCGTGTTGTGACCATTTCTGTAGTCACAACAATGTTGCTTACTCCAGTTACACCCAGTAGGCAGCATTTGCAGCAGAAGCAGTAGATGACATTTGTTGGTGGTGTTTTATGGAAATGAGATGGAAATACTGTGAAAACTTGCTTCCCCCTATAAAACTTTCTCCTCACTCAACCATGAGGACTTTTGCAAAGTAATGGCATAAGTCATTTGTCTGTCAAGGTGAAGAAGAGAAAATGAGAGCAGAAGTTCTGCTAAGCTGTCCCTGAGTATTCAGAATAACTACAGAGAATCAGCCTTGTGTGGTAGTATGTGCTTGCAAATGGATGATGATGGTGCAGGAGTCAGGGTGTGAGACTTATTATGTCATGCCTCTGACTGTTCAGGTGTCAGAGATAAGAGTTTTAATGTTGTGTGAGTTAAATGTTTAACAGAGTTGATTCTGGCTTGGTGCAGCAAATGAACGTGACACCCGCAAACTCTGGAAAAATATCGAACCTCATTTGAAGAAGGCAATGCAGACTGTTTATCTCCGGGAAATATCCAGGTAATTTGGGGGTGAAGGCTTGTTTGTTTTGTTGATGTTGCTTTTTTTAACAAGCTTCCCCTCTAAATATTTACTCTTTCAGTTATGTTTTGTGGATAGTGTTTCTTTTTTACTAGATACAATCTTTTTTATTTAACATGCATTTCTTTCTTGCCATATAATGTTAGAAATGGGGTATCTCAGGAGGGAATTGTTAAACAAAACAGTATTTGTACCATATAAATTATTTAATATGTAAAGCAGGGGCTGCATGTTGTGGTCTCTTTTTCATTTGATGGTCATGCAGATAGATCCATTTTCTGTCATGTATGTAACTGCCAGACATGGGAATCCCTCACTAGAATACACAGGCACAGTTAAAACCACACTTGTAAAGTTGGCTTGGCAGATCCTCACTGTCCCAAGGGTGCATGCAAGCCTCAAAATTCTGATGAGACGTTAAAGAATTTAAACATCTTTGTTCCTTAGCTTTGTTTAGTTGATCTAGGTTTGTATGTTTACTGTGCTTTCTGACCCCTTGTTTTCTCATCCAAGGGCAAAATTTTCCTTATATGGAATTACCATTTTTAACAGAATTAAAAGCTGGTGTCTTGCTAAAGGACTGAGTTTCTCTTGGTATGGTTTTAGATTCCTTGTTTATTTTTTAAGTTGCCAGGCTGCTAGGAAAAAGATGGTGGTGTTCATTTTTAATGGTAATAATCGGCTCAGGTTTAATGTCTTCTCCATCTTTAAGATGAGTGATTCTGATGTTACACCATGTAAAGACAGATAATTCAGTAATGTTTGATTTCTTTATCTTGATACAAACATAATGATTTTTTTTCCTTTGAATGTCATTGAGGCTATAGGGTGTTCTGGTCACTAAACCTGGGTGTATAGTAGAAGTTTTTGCTAAATGTTTTAGAAAAGTGATTGTTCCTTCAAAAAGAGAATTGATTTTGTTCCATGTGAGCTAGACTTTGCTGTACAATGAGACATTATTCTATTTGCCTCAAATATGTATTTATATTCAATATTGATCTTCACTACGCAATCTACTCAGGATCTTCCTGACTTTTTATATTGTATAATTGCCTACTCTAATTAGGTTGTAATATAAGACTATGATATAAAATAGCTTATGAATTGTTTCCAGATAACCAGTTTTCACACTTTACAGTTTTCTTTGATTATAAATATGAGCTTTATTGGTTATTTTGTTATAAATTTCAGCTTCCTGCATAATAGTTCTAGGATTTACCTCCATGTACCAGTAAATGCTTGAGGAATTAAAATGACCGTATCATTTTTTTCTGGCCACAGAACTGTAATTACTCTGGGGTTTTCTTCAAGTTGTAAGCTATAGCAATAAGACTTCATTATCGGCTGTTGTGCTGCCTGAACTGAGATGAAAATGAAACTTTTTTTTTTTTCTACCTGTAAAATAGATATTGGATAAAAACTCCGGTGATTGATAATTTGGTTGATCATTCATTAAAATTTGGGTAGTACATCAGCTCTCATTAAATTGTTTTCATAAGATTTATGGCTTATGGCTGATAAACCCTAATACATGATAAGTAAATTGCAGGATTTTAGTTGAGGGACTGCTCATAAAGAACTTAACAAAAAATAAAAAATAAAATCACTGGTGCTTTAACAAAGCTGTGGTTTTTATCTCCTTGTGGTATACAAAATGATGATCTAAAATCATGACATCTCTAACAATGTTGTTCTTTAAGGGAAGTTATAAAGTGAATTTTTTTGCTATTGTTTAGGAAAACACTAAACTACTTGCAGACATTTTTCACTCACAAAACGATCCATCTTGATGTCTTCAAAGTTTTTCAGTGAAGAATGAATATTGATTTGTTTTTTACATAGACTTCAAAATTACATTATGGAGTAATTATAGTATTTTTCTCACTAGCATAAACAGTTATTAAGAAGATAAAAAATCAGAACTGTCAGTGGTTTACTTTTGATCCAATTCTGCATTGTTCTTCAGACTTAGAACGCTGTTGATATTTGCTTACTGGTGGTAGTTGGATGGAAAGAAATTGGTATTTTACAATTAGCTTGTACTCACTTTTGTACCTTACTATAACTACTTAGTGCATTTTTTTCAAATATGCATAGTCTGCATATTATTGAAACTTATGTGCAAGGTAGCAAGACTTGGTATTTTTAGTTATTCTCTCACTTACTGCATCCTAGCCAGTGTTATGAAATTAAAATATACATATCCCAAGCAGGTAGTTTTCTCTAAAAGACTAACAAATACTTCATCTTTATATATTTACATTATCTGTCTTTTAGCTCACAGTGGGAATATTTACATTATCTGTCTTTTAGCTCACAGTGGGAGCGCTTACAGCGTGATGATGGAGAGCCTGGACAACTGAAAGGTATTGGATATAGTAACTCTGTAGATGCTTGTAATGTGAAATATGTATTTTGCAGATTGACTTGGTCACTGTTATCTGATAATATGCGAATAGAATTATATAGATGAGGCTACCTATTAGTATTCAGTTACGGTTCGGGCTAATTGTGGTTTTTGAGGTGTTCTACGACGGACTTTAACTATTTTTTCCCCTAGCACATATATCCTAGGAGTAATCTTTCCAAAGATCCTTTGTGGGTAAAAGCTGGTTTCTTTATATCAGTATTTCTTATGTAAGAACAGATGAGGAATGGGCTGACCCATGATGGTCAAATCTCTGCATGCCAACTGGCAGAATTGTCTGAGTAGGGAGAAGGGAATAATGTACCTGGTGCATTACACTGGATTAGCACGTTCCTAAACAAAACAGGTACCCTGTCCTTATTTCTTGGTGAAGAGAAATGTCAGAATTGCAAGAATTCTTTCTATTCTTACTTTGGAGGAGTACAGCTTTGTTGATTTTTGACTTTCAATCCCATCTAAAGTATAATCTCAATATTATCTGTCAGCATTCTCTTATAATTTAGGAAGGATTACTAAAACATTTTCCTGTTGATGTCGGTCGGTCACGGTCTTTTGACCAGTTCTTAGTTTGGGGACACTTTCTCCACATTATCCATCATGACAAAATTTTTTTTCTTTAGGTAGTAGGTAAAACAGCCATGTTTTATAGCTGTCTTCAGATAATTGGAGTTGTCATGCTGTTTCCGATATTTGCTTTATAATCAGTAATTTTTCAACATTGTTAACCAAAAGAGTTTGTTTCAAAGTGTTCTTATTAAACTGCCTACTTCCATGCCCAGATGACCATGAAATACTTTTACACCCAACAACCCCAAAAAGGGAAACTTTATTTAAAACACATTTGCTAGGATTTTCAGGTATCTGTGTTAGGAAAAATTGTCTTATTGGTAAACAGCATTTGATAATAACATGCTTAAAAAGCAATTATAAAAAATTTTACAGTGGATGTAATTAAGCAAATAGATCAGTGCATGATGCAATATCGGCAGACCAGAAGAATTGGATAGGAACAGATATTTCTGTATTAAACTGAATTGTATATATATATATATAAGACTTTATTTGGTGTTGCATTTTGTAATTAACATGCAATACAAAACAGTCACTTGACTGTAAATGAAATCTAAAACTGCTGTCCTTTTGTTCCTGTGTGAGGGGAAATAATTACTAGCTATCAACTGGGATGTTTCTCATCACTGAGAGCTCTGAATCTTAACTTTTAAGCACATTTAATTCCTTGATCTTTATTTGCTGATATTGTGGATTAAAGCATAAGGGTGCAGATACTTTACAGAACAAGAAACAGTTGAAGTGAAAAGCTGTCAGCAAAGAAGGCACAAGAGGAGACCCTTTAGTGGTCTCTGTAGTTGGACAACTGATGAAAGTCAGGTGGTTTGATCATCCTATTCATATGCATAAGCTGTATAAAAGAAGTGACTATGGTGGCAAGAGCAGGAGAATGTAAAGGGAAAAAAAATACAAAGTAAAAGTAAAAAGAGAAGGAAAATACTCAGTAGACTGTAGTTCTTGTGTGTTTTAATGTGTGAGACTTTAATGAAGTATACCTGTAGAAAGCTAGGTCAATTGGATCAAGTTTATAATTTTGAAAACATTTTCTGTAGGAATAAAACAGTGGCTGAAAATTGTGAGATGCTGAACAGTTTCTCAGAAGTGCAGCACTGCTTTTCTCCACCATGCCAGCCCTGTTCCTGCCTGTTCCTGGCTGGGCTGTCTGGCAGAGTTTGGAGCAAACTGGAGGTTGGGTCTTGGAGAAAAGCTTTGCTGTGGTATTGAAATAAATCTCTTCATCTGCTCTGTTTGACAGAAAAAAATACCTTCAATTAAATTAGCCTGGAATTTTTTTTTTTTTTTTTAAGGAGATCACATCATAGCGATTTATGAGTTTCTGATGCTTCAGATAACAGTTTCTGAGATGAGTCCATAAAGAGCTCAGAATGTTCGTTTTGTTTAGCTTCGGGCCGTTCCTTGGCCTTTCACCGATTTTTGTATCTATGATAATGGGGTTGAGAAAGGAGCCATACTCAGTTAATGAGTAGAACAGGAGAGAAGGAAAAGAAGAATGTGAACAAGTCGAGTTTGAAGTTTGTGGGTGTTCAGAGTGGGTTTTGGTGACTCAAACTGTTTATTTTGTAGGACTTTCTGCACATACACATGTGGAACTTCCTTATTACTCCAAATTTCTTCTAATAGCTGCTTACCTCGCCTCCTACAATCCTGTCAGGACAGACAAGAGGTTCTTTCTTAAGGTAATGAGATTTTTTTCTTGGTGCTGCTTACTGGATTCCTGCATACTGAATTTCCTAGTTTAAAACTCGTCAACCATTCATTTTGAGCTCTGTTTCTATGTGTGGTTCATTTGATTTGATCAGAAGTTTCCCTGTAGATCACGTGTTGTTTGGTAATGATCACCTAGTTATTATTAATGTCTAATAAACCCAACTTCCTCTTCATGTCAAAACGCGCTTAACACTGTTGCAGCACAACGATTGTGCTTTGCTTTTGTAAGTTGATACAGCTCTGTTTTTAAAGATTTAAGTGGAGTGCCTGCAGTGTCCTTAGATATAAGCCACACACTTAAATTTCTAGAGTAAGATACAAACCGCAACAGTATATTTCCCTGAGTTAGCATTTAATGAGGTAAAATGACATAGTGCATTAGCTTATTTATACAGTTTTAACCTTCTGAAATAGAAACTTACAGTTGCTTTTGCAGAAGATGTGGTTCCATTAGCTGGCACGTGTTGTGTTGACATGATGGTAATGCATGTTTTAGCATGAATGGGCCAAACCTCATTTTCTGTAAGTTCTTGCTGTGAACAGGTTGATTTTCTTTTCTTTTTTTTTTTTTTTTTTTTTTTTTTTTTTTTTGTGTCTTTGGGCTATGTTGTGGTCGTGCTGCAAATAAATGCTGTGGTGCCATAGTCTGTAGTCTGTCTCTTTCTTAGCTAGGATCTTTGTGCTCCTCAAGCCTGTCTAATTGCATTGTGTTTGAGGACTTAATTTGACAAAATGTAGGCGGGAAGACAGATGTGTCAGAAAAGTGATTGGCCAATTATGTTTTCTATGCATTTTACCAACTTCAAGGTTTTCTACATTACTACTTTATGTATTAATACATGCATGTGTGTATAAATGTATGGTACTCATGAAGGATAGGTGCGAACAATTGACGAAAATGAGAACAAGACAAAGTTGTACAAATTGTTTTCTTCCCTATTGAAGAAAAACTTCACGTTTTGAGAAGTTACTGCAATTCCTAGTGGTGATATACTAGTACATTATTAGTTTAAGCATGGGTTTCGTGCTTCTGGTATGATCTTACATTGAAAGCTGTAGGTGTTTCACCCTTCTGTCTAGTGCTTTCCTGAGAAGAGTGGAGGATTATTTGTATTAAGTGCAGATTGACAAGTTTTCTTCATGAGCAACCTTTGTTCTTTTCACTTGGCCAAAACAGTTTCTTTGCAAGAGATTTATTTGCTGAAGATGTATTTTTCCCAGGGTTTTCCATACCAGTCTTGGAACTCAAAGAACCAAGAAAACTTACAAGACTCAAGTCAGTAAAGGATGTTATCAAGAAGTGCCACATCTTTCTTGTTTGTGTTCACTGAAGAACTGTCTCAATTTATTTTTTTTTTCCTTTCTCCTTTTTAAGTATCTCCGATGTTAATTTCCACTCTTGCACGTGAACCCTGCTAGATTTTTGTACAATAAACATGAGCTTCTAAGGTTTTTGAAGCAGGGACGGTGAAGGTATTTCAGTCAGAGATACGGAGTATTTTTCTCAGGAGCTGGTGAAGCAGAAGTTACCATTGCTATGCATATCATCTGATAGCTGTTAGCCCTTCATCAGGTGCTAAGGTGAATTTCAGAACTAGCTGCATTTCAAAGCCCAACAAAACCAACACTTCTGGGAGAGTGTTCAAGTTGAGTCATGTGGACTGTGAAAATAGAACATGGTTTTGTTTGATTTGTAATGAGATTCAGAGTAGATTACAGAAAAGTATCTGTTGGAGTGATTTAACTAAGGACTGCTATGCAGCAAAAGGGATGCAAACAAAAAGATGGTTGTTGAGCTGCTGATCTGCACTACTGGTATAGGTGCTAGGCTATACTACAGCTAAAGATAAAGTCACAGTTTTGTGGCAACCTGAAATGCCAACAGCCTGATAAAGCAATGAAGTAATAATTAATGAAGTAGTAATTGGCAGTGCTGCTATTAGTTATGTGAAAGTTGAAGAGCTTTGAGGTAGATTAAGTGAAAAATATGAAGTTGGTTTTGAAAGGTAGTTTTTAAAACAAAAAAGGATAGCAATCTATATGAAGTCTTCATTATATCATTTTAATAGAAAACAGGATTAAAAAATAATTGATTTGGTTTATTTCTTTGTGCTTGTACAGAAATAGAGCACCTGCTCTCTTGCTTTGAAACACTTTTGACATAACTTAAGTATACCATATGGAGATCTCAACATAACCTTTAAAATAGATGAATGCGGTTTGTTGTGATCCATCACTAGCGTGCCATATAACCTCAGGCTTGATCCCTTTCCCCTCCAACAGGTCTCTATTATCACAGCAGTCCTCCTTTCAGAGGCATGATGAAAAGATTACTTTGCTGTCTCTAAGTATGTGATATGTATTATTTGAATGAACTAATTTTTTTTTAGTCTGGAAAATTATTTAAAGGAAACTTAAAGCCCTAATACTAAGCTCTTCAGAAGTCAGTCAAGAAATGCCACAGTTACTGACTGTGCGATCTTCTTGACATGGCTGAGTATTGAGGTCCACAAATACAAAGTACAAGATTTTAAACATTAAAATGAAAAAAAGAATTCCTTCATTGATGATACTTTTTCCCTGGTTGATTGAGAATGCTTATAAGGTATACTTATTAATAAAGTATACCTCTCAAGGCTGTAGAAAAATTTATCATGTGATATTTTGAGAAATAGCAGTTAACTCTGTTAAAAGAATATTATAAATGTACCTCTCCACGAATTTTACATCATTTACATGTCTCTCTTTGTCTTTTTTAACTTCTTTTGCTCATTTGTTTGTAACATCTTGTTTAATATATTTGTGTAAACGTCTTGCCCTCACATTTTCAGTTGAGATCCAAGAAGACTTGATATTTTTTTTGGAAGTCCTTCCTTTCTTAAGGCTGCTTTAGTGTTGTGCCTTTTTAAATGATGTTCTTTTGGTTTTTGTTTTTGTTTATTTTTTTTTCTCCTTTCTGTTTGTCCTTTAGCTCCTGTACCTTGAACTATCTTTCTATTGTATTGATTTACTTCCCAGTTGTCATTCTGCCAGCTTGCATACCATCAGAATTCTAAAATGGAGCAGATAAACGATGAAAATTCAGATGGATTTTATGCATGGATAAATTTTAAAAATGAAGTGGCCATCATTTAAGCTTCTCTGGAAAGAGAAAGAAATGAAACATCTGTCTTTTTTCATTAGATGATTGAGGGTAGAAGGAGGATGGTGGCATGAAGTAATATTAAAAACAGATTTTTACTGCCTCTTCTCATCAGTTCCTGATTAGATCAGACAAAATAATTATGCATGTCACCAAAAAAAATTAGAGTGGGTTTTTTTGTGTTTGCACCACTTGGGCCACAACAAAGCAAGCAGTAGGGCAAATATAACTTTAGGGCTTCTAGTAAGAAGGATTGCTAGTAACATCAGAAGCACATACTGGAGGTGTAGTAAAGAAGCAGACCCAGACTAGCATATTACCATATGTAGCATACAATGCTTAGTTGACTGTTTTGGTTCTGTCTTCACTATAGAAGGAGCATAAAGTAATTTAAATATAATATTTGTTTTTGTCTGTTGTTTACAGCATCATGGGAAAATTAGAAAGACCAACTTTATGAAGAAACATGAAAAGGTATGTATTTTATCCTTCTAAGCTGAGCTTGGCAACAAATACTTTCTTTCTCCTCTACTGCTGGTTTTGCCTCATTTACTGTAGAAACAACAGAATTGATTAAATAACAGTTGTTGCATTTGTTTTGTATGATACAAATTTCTGTATGATACACACATTTTTATGCTACAGTTAAATTTCAACGAAATAAATTTGTCTCTTAAAGCCATATTTTTGTGTATAACAATGTGCATAATAAAGCTAGTTAAAGGATATGGAAGAGCCAGATATCAGAATTTCTCTCAAAGTTAAGAGTACTAGGTGGTTAGTAGTTTTGAAAGTCAAGTCACTTTAATTCCCAGTGATTCAGTGAGGAATAAGAGCTTAAGTTTGTGTGTTGAGGCTTGGAAAATTTGCACTCCTGTCTGTTGTTTAGGATTCTGTCAGACTATTAACTAACCTTTTCATGAATATAAATAGCTAAATATAATTTATTTCAGTGGAGGTGTACCAGTTTTTACTGACAGAGGCTTGATATGGTGGGAAAAGCAAATACCTGTATGTTTGTTCATAATTGTAATGTAAAAAGTGAAATTAAATTTTAACATTTGTAACTTGTTGACTTATTTTAAAACAAATCTGTAAATGAAGAACAGTGCAGACAGCACTAAGTCCCTGCCAGAACAATCATCATATCCTTTTATTCTGTGTGCTACAGGCAGTGTAAATAATATGAGAAAAAAAATAATATGATACTTAGCCTAATAATGCTTTGCTTCTGATCCTCCCTACAGCCTTTTCCCTAATTTTTCTCCTGTCCCTTCAGGAAGACAGAGTCATTGGCTATCCAAAGACTTTTATCCAAGTTCTCTTGTTTCTGTGGGGGTACATTTTTTGCATGTGAAATTGCAAGTGAGTGTAGTTTTACATCAACATTGCAATGTGTTGCACCACTAGGTAGATACTTAATTTTAAGAATTCTGAAGTCTCTGAATGCATGTATCCTGTACACACATGTACAGGACCTCATGTGTGTTTTGTCCCTAGCACATGAACTCCTGAGAACTTCCAAAGCATTTAATTATTTTCAGGACTGCTATATTCTTGAAATATCTCCCCAACTTAAATAGTTGATAAATAATTTTCAGGAGAAGGAATAATTATTGTATCTTAGACCAAAACGTTCTTATTTTCTTGTGTCCTCTGCAGGGAAGTTATTTTGTTTTATTCTTTCTTGGCAACAGATTTCCAACTTGGATGATGAGATGGGAACAACTGGGGAGAGGGGAAAGCTAGGAGTATAAAAGAAATGGGAAAGATTTGATGAAGAAATACATAGGTCGTGATCACCTTAACTGTACCATAGATCTTGTTCTCTTGTGTCATTGTTTATGTTAAATGCACTTGTATCTGAGTTCACTACTTAGTGTTCAGAAGTGCCTGCATTAAGGATAAATTGTTTTTCATTTTATTATTGTTTCTGCAGCAAACTAAATGCTACTGAATAGGTATAAAAACAGAACAGAAGGAGGTACTAAAGAACAAACTGTAAATGAGAGTAACTCAAACAACTGGAAACAAATGTAAATTAAACAAAATTATTGGTCAAAAAGATGAGTAAGAGTTCAGTTACTTTTTTTACTTTAGTTAGATTAATTCTAATTTTGTAGACTTTACATTTACCCTACAACCTAAGCATTAAACTGGTATTTTGAAAGCGTGATTAGACGTGTGCAGTTAAAGAAGCTTGGTTTGTTGTCCAACTGTAACAACTAACTTGTGTAATCATGAAAGACTTCTAAGACTGCAAGTGATGTAACTCTTGCACCTTCTTGTTGTATTAAAAATTAGTGTTACTTTGAAGAGAATTAGAACTTCATAATCCTAGTAAATCAAATATGGTTAACAGAAAACATCTCTTGAGTTGACTGTGTTATGCTGAACTCTGATTACATGCAAGGAACAGGAGCACATCTTAGGAATTAATGAATAGGACAGGAACTCTGGGGCATTTGAAGAGTACCTTTGCATCTAGTTACAGAGCAGTGGTTCTCTGCTTATGCATTGCTTTCTAGTTTACAGGTAAGGACCATTTTGCTCTAAGTATTTATGCCAGAAACTGAAATCGCTTGTAGGTCAGTGCACTGTCTGGTTTTGAAAGTTTTTGAGGGATAGTAACTGCGATGGTGGGGAACGTAACTGCGATGGTGGGTAACATAACTGCAGGTCCTAAGGGGATCTTCCAGACCTATCTTCCTTTTACTGTACTGTAACCTTTATAAATACTTACACAGAGATGTAATATTTGATGTACACAGAGATGCAGATATTTACACAGAGATGTTTACATCACCAAAATGTAAACTTGCATATTTTGGTATTATGATTTTATAGTGAGAGAAAGTTAAATAGAGGGATAAAGGATTACAGATGTAGTGTTACAAGTAAAGGCTCATGTCTTCAGTTGGTGCGATAGCTTATATCAGTATACCTTTGCTCTGAGGAGCTTCTCTAAAGACTGGTTTACAGATCAGGTTCACCTGATTCCAAGTGGATGCCTGCATCTAAGCTAGTGTCTTTTTATAGACAGTGCAGAGCTAGCCGATGCAGTCATTGAAGTGTAAGGTGTGATTCGTCTCATACTAAAGTAGGTTCTACATTCGGTCAGATGAATTGCACCATAAATGATATTGATTAGATTTCTACTGACTATAATGGGAACTTAGGAAACTGGTTTGGCTGTACACACCTACTTGGCAGGAAGCTAACATTAGATGAAATAAATCCTTCCTTAAAAGTTTAGGTACAGCCAAGCTAAAACAATCTATTTTTTTATTCTTAACTGTGTTCAGTCCAGAGGCCGTGTTTTTTTTTATTAGAAAAAGTAAATCTTGCGAATGAGGGGAAAAAATTTACTTTATTGTACTATTAATTGCCTTGTTGCTGATAACACCAGAATTTGTTGGGTTTCTTTGCATGATTGATTGGAACAATGATTTTCAGTTTAGTTACAAGTGAGCTGTGTTCCTGGTGAACCTGCTTTTGCAGGAGTATGCTTTTTCAGATGTCAGTCCATCAGAAGATCAGGTGTGTTGGTGTCTTTTTCTTATTGGAAAAGAGTTTGTCTAGTATATCTGCTTCAGCTAACAGAGTTAGTTTTGTATCAGAGTTTCTAGTTTACAACTAAAGATGCTGCATTTGTATAGCAGCCAGGGAAGTTCAGAAGTGCTTTCTGCTAAAAAAAAGTGAGAAGTATAGTTCTGTCTTTGAGTATATGCTAAAAAGGTTGTAAATTCAGCAAACTGAGGTTAAGAATTTTCTCCCTTTTGTGCAAGTAATTTAGTTTGCGTTATGGTTTTACTCTTTAAAGAACACTTTTGAGTCTCACATTATTGTTCCTGAAATTCTAGCGTGTGAATACTTACTTGGCGTGCAGTTGTGGAACGGTGAAAGGCTTAGGCCAGTTAAACAGTGGGAATGTGAAACTCTGAGAATGTAGATGAAAAGCACGAGCACAGATAGTTCAAAAAGATTTTCCCCAGTTGGCACTATTAGATGAGAGTATTGCCAAAGATGGAAAGAAGATAGAGGACACACATGGTTAATTTGAAAGCTATAAAACTTTCTGGAGGTGGAAGGTATCTTTTGTTTTGAAGGGAGATGAGGGGTCCCTTGCATTTTTATAAGTACTATGCTGTGTAATATTTTGCTTTAGCTCCTTGCGGAAGGTTTTTACAAATCTTACTCTTTACTATGTTCTGTTTGGGGGAATTTCTAAACCATTTATCTTCTTCCAGGAATTTATTTCTGCTAAAGAAATAAAGACTAAATGCTTCTTCTAGGAGTTGCAATCTATTAGAATTAACTCTCTTGGCTTTTCCAGAAGAAAGCATTTCTCTCAAATAATTTGTAAATTCAAAATAGTATTCTGCCTAAGCAGAGAGCTGATACTATTACGAACAAGAAACTTGTGAAGTAACTGCATACTAAACACAACTTCAGAGATTACTACATGCTAATTGTGCTTGCCAGCTGCTTGGAATCTATGCATTTTCATTACTGTATGTTTGTTGATATTCTTCTGTTCATATTAAAGAATATACTTCACAGAACTGGCATGTTTAGAAGCAGAAGGGCAGAGGATTGTACAGTTCGTACCTTATGCAACACCTGCATTCTGACTGAGGGTGCTATGCTAAAGTTTTGACTAGTTGTTTCAAATACTTTTCACACTGCTTGCTTTGTTAGCTGAGAGGTAGCTTTGGGGACACCTCCTGGATTTGAAAAGCTAGAACATGTATTGGAAATACCTTTTTGCTTTGCTGAAGAAATGAGTGGTTGTGTTTTACTGATGACTAATGCCACAGAGGTGCCGGTGGTATATTTGAGAGGTGTCCTTTCCCAGAAGCATTTTGAAGCAAACTTTCTTTTGAAATTCCTCTTTAATCTTGACTGCTCTGCTAGTAAGAATAAATCAATGTAAGCTACAAAAAAGGAAACTGGATGTCAAAGTAGAGAGAATGAAATACAAATTTAAAAGGAAACAAAAGGGCCCTCGTGCTCAGCAGTCTTTGGGCTGTGTCTTGAATACTCTGTCCAGTTTTGCCCCCTTCCAGTACAGGACACACATCAATAAACCAGAGCAAGTTCAGCAGAGACATCAAAATGGTCAGGGAGGGGCTGGAGCACCTGCCCTGCAAGGAGAGGCTGAGGGAATTGCAGTTGTTCAAGCTGGAGAAAGGAGGCCTAAAAGCAGCCTGTCCTGTACATGCAAGGAGATCATCAAGACTATATGATACAATGATGGATGGTGAGAGAGTGAGAAACAATGAGTGTAAGCTGAAATGAGATGTTTATACTGGGTGTAAAGAAAACCTTTTTCCTCATGAGGAGAGCCAGGCAGTGACACCTGTTTCCCAGAGAGGTGGTGCAGTCTCTGTCCTTGAAGGTTTCCAAGACTGGACTGGTAAAGTCCTGAGCAACCTGGTCTTAAGCTGACCTCTCTGAGCAGGAGAGAGACCTCCTGAGGTCCCTTCCAGCTGGAATTATCCTATGATTGAGTGTATTGTAAGAAAATAGAAATATAGTAGTAAAGGTGTTTCCTGTGTAAAACAGTAAGTTGAAGCGTTCTCATATCTAATTTCCTGATCAAAAATGTTTTCTTTGGTTTTGGTGTCAAAATGGTGACATTTTCACTGTGGTATAAAGGAAGCAAAAGAGAAAATGAAAACTAAAAAATTAAAATCATCCAAAAATATAAAAAACTCAACAATTCTGTTGGAAAAAATTAACAGTTAATACATTTTCACTGAATCACAGAATGATAGGTGTTAGAAGTTCTGGACCTTTGGAGATCATCTAGTCCAACCCCCTTGCCAGAGCGGAGTCATCTAGAGTAGGTCGGACAGGAATGCATCCAGGTGGGTTTTTAATATCTCCAGAGAAGGAGACTTCACAACCTCTCTGGGCAGCCCGTTCCAGTGCTCTGTTACCCTCAAAGTTAAGAAGTCTCTCCTCGTGTTGAGACAGAATTTCCTAGGTTCCAGTTTGTGCCCATTGCCCCTTTTCCTGTGGCTGAACACCACTGAAAAGAGTCTGGCCCCATCCTCTTGACATCCACCCTTTAGATATTTATAAGCATTGATGAGATCCCCTCTCAGTTTTGTCTTCTCCAGGCTAAACAGACCCAGGTCCCTCAGCCTTTCCTCATAACAGAGGTGCTCGAGTCCCTTGATCATCTTTGTAGCCCTCTGTTGGACTCTCCCCAATAGTTCCTTGTCTTTCTTGAACTGAGGATCCCGGAACCGGACACAGTACTGCAGATGCTGGCCGCACTCTTTTTAATGCCCCCCAAGATACCTGTGGCCCCTTGGCCAGAAAGACACATTGCCGGCTCATGATCAACTTGTGCACCAGGACTCCCAGGTCCCCTTCTATTCCTCCAGAGATAGTTGATAGATTATTATTTTTTTTTTTGAAGAGCTGAGGTGGACAAGGTCCTCTGGTCTAGTCCAACCCCCCTGCTCAAATAGGGTCACCAAGAGCAGGTTGCTCAGGACCATGACCAGTTGAGTTTTGAATATCTCTAAGGCTGGAGACTCCACAACCTGCCTAGGCAATGAGTTGCAGTGTTTAACCACCCTAGGGTAAAAGAGTTTTTTTTTTCTTACGTTTAAATATAGTTTCCTGAATTCTAATTTTTCCCCATTGCCTCTTGTCCTTTCACTGGATACTGCTGAAAGGAGTCTCTCAATCATCTTCACATTCCCTATCGGGTATTTGGATGAAATAAATCCCCCAGCACTGTCTTTTCTCGAGGTTAAATAATCCCAGTGCTCTCAGCCTCTCCTTGGATGATGGGTACTCCGATCCCTTCATCATCTTCATGGCCCTGTTCAGTTTGCAGGTTAAGGCAGGGAAAGGTAGGTGTCTTTACAGCAGCCAGCAAAGCTCCTGCACTCTTCAGAGGGGACTTTCTCAGGCTGCTTTGAAGAGTGATTTGCCAACTGGCCTCTGGGCATCTACCAGTGGGTTCTTCTGGCTCCCTTGACTGGATCTCTGTAGAGTGCGATGGGAGTGCATTACTATACTGACACTGTTTCTGAATGCATTGATTTAGTCTAGTATGGCATTTAAGATGAGGAACTCTTGTTGTGACTTTGCACTCCTCGCCTCTGTAAGCGAGAGAGACAAGGCTTTGGCTAAAATGATTCAAAGTGAATACATAGTACTTTAGCAGAATCTTCTCTTATGCCTTTTACAAAAGTGAATGCTAGTAAAGTATTTGCCTTCAGTAAGCAAAACACACAAAAATATATTTAAAAGTTATTTAATGGTTTTATAGATTTGTAAAAACTACTGTTATGTGCAGTAAGTGGTTGTGGATTATAGACTGTCAGTAGACAATAAAATAAATCTAAACCTTTAAAATTTCTTTTTTCACTACCTAGAAATTCTGTGTGCTTTTAAGAAGCCTAACATATCTTACTTTTGATAAAATGTAGTCTTTCCTCTTTAATCCTTAGATTGGGCAAGGTAATTTAATAGGACAAGCAAGTCTAGAAATCCAATGACGGGAAATTTGGCATCAGATCGTCTGTTATAGCTCAAAAACATTCCTATTTATTGTGCAGTTTGAACTCTCACCATGTTAAATAGAGCTCTAGGTCTATGTCTTTATCTTGATCAATAGGCATGTATTCAGTGTTTTCCATAATATATAAGTAGGCTGTATGAAAGTCTACTGTGAATTATAGTGCCTCCCCAGAGTCTCAAAAGATGTGAGAAATACATCTTGTGGTACTCCAGGAAATATCTATTGGATTGAAAAGTCTTTTTTTCTCTTGCAGACCAGCAATCACCTCCTTGGGCCAAAGCCATTTCCCCTGGACAGATTGTTAGCAATATTATATAGTATTGTGGACAACAGAGTTGCTCCAACTGCAAATATATTTTCCCAGGTGAGTGTGTAATTACTTTCTTCATTTCCTTTTTACTGCCTGGAATTTTTAAAAAGGTTTTACATTGTTTTTTGTAAGTCATCATTCTAATGAAATGTAATGAGAAAACAACCATAATGGTAATTTAAGTTGAAGTCTGAGTAATATTTATCTGTATTACTAGCTATGAATTCAAGATCTGATCTGTGTAATGGTGTGAAACCTTCTTATAGCTAACTTTTTCCTGATCTTGGACTGTGATCTGTGTTGATTAGTTCCTTGGCTTCTCATTGAAGTCTGTTAGCCTGTTCGCTTTTCAGGTTAAGTGTATAAATGTTCACTGTCTTATGGCCAAAATTAGTCACCTTGTAATGCATGTTACAAAAATGGAGTGGTGAAGAAGGAGCAGACAGAAGAATAAGGTATTTACCGGTGAAAAGTGGTCACTGTGATACATGTATCTTAGGGATAATGGTTTTCATTTGGACTAACTTTTAAGGGTCTTGCAGAGGAGAGTCATTATCCTGTTTCACTAGATGGCAGCATAACGATAGAGTTGGGTGGAATTAAGTAATTTTAGAGTTTTCTCTAGAGCTCTGGTTTTGTCAAGTGTAAATACCTATTCTGTATAAGTAAAGATAGTTTTCTGTTGTCAGCTTGATTGTTAGATCTTCCATTTCCACTTTTACTCACAGAAATATTTTCTACCTTTCCTTGCTAGGTCTCTAATTTAACCAAGGATTATTTAAATTTGATGTCTGCGTTCATGTAAAGTTATAGGAAACTTACTCTCAAGATACCTAAACAAATTTGCTACTGCTTTAATCATTGCTGTTTAGTGTTAACACAAGTGTTTGGCAAACTTAATCTCTCAAATTTGTAGAATAACCCACCATAAACATACATATTGTAAAATCAAGTGATAGAGGAGCTAGAGAATTGTAGTACTCTATTTAATCAGTGGTATGTGAATGTTTTTGTTAGTAGTGGTGGGGACCCAGGTGCTTTACAGATGCAATAAGCAACTTACTACTTCACATAAGGTTTTGTCTCAAGCTTCTTTAGTTAAAGGTTGTTATATGATCTGAGGCATGAGAAATTATTAGACAACAGCCTCAAAAATCTGTTAATACAAGCATTTACTTTTTTGTAATCAGATGAGTGATTTTTCATCTCACAGTCTGCACCCCCATGAGTGGTCAATGGATTAGCTTTCAGAGGTCTTCAGGAAGTGGTGGAAAAAATCAAGTTTAGACATGTTTAAGCATCCTGTACTTGTTTCTTGCCTTTCTTCTGTCATCTTATGGCACCTCAGGAATTCAGTGTGCTTTCAGAAGGAACCCTAATTCTGTGCGTGTTTCAAAGCTACGTGAAGTTTCCTATGGGCAAATGCCATATGAACGGACACCAAAGGTTTTTGAAGCAGGCGGTTTCTGACCAGACTTTGGATGATGGCAACAGCCTTGTAGCTACTTGTAGCAACTTTGGAGTACAAAGAACATAAGGACCTCAGTGTTCATAAAAATGCATAAATTTGGCCAGCTATTCACTTCTTTTTTTTTTTTTCTGGCTAGTGTCAGATATAGCCTGAGATAGTAGCTTTTTTATGAATGTTGTGTTGAGTCTTTAATTCCCTGTGAAGTCTGTTGATCAAGTCTGTCAGTCAAGGTATTGGTCACACCCCTTACAGGATGCTGGTTTTGTGGTTTGCTCTAGGAAGCACATTTTTTGATTGAAGACACGAAGTGTTGAAGCTCAAACTCGGAGTACTGAGGCAGAAGGTGGTTGTCTTGTTTAATGATGGTAGTTTATCAACAATGATTGATCTAGGTTTAGTTCAGTAAGAAATGGAGTCTTAGGAGACTGCTATAGAAACTCAGAAGAAAATAAGATACAGTCCAAGTAACGATCAAATTTGTTTCACCTGTGCTCTAAATCTGCTACTGATCCACCACGTAGGTACTTCTTGTTTTAAGACTTTCTTTCTTTCTCTCTGCCTTTCTTTCTTCAAGCTTTTGAAGACACTGTCACTGTGATCTTTCAACAAAAAATCATTTTTAAGATGGAAAGAGTGCAACCTTTAAAGCATAAGATGAAAGAACAGGCAAGAAGCAAAGCAATCGACTGTCCAAATGCAACTATGAAATTCAGAGCTTTGCCTGAACTTTAGCCAGTCTCAAGGACCAAATTTCAGTTTAATTTATACAAGTAATGTGGAAGGGAATGATGATGACAAGACCGGGAGTACTATGTAGGAAAATTGAGTCTAGGATGTTAGCTGTATATTCTCTTTTTATTTTTGGCTATCGAAAACATCTTGGTATACTTAAGATGTGAATGTATTATATAAGAGTTTTGCAGTGTATTTTCAAAATTAATATGTCTGCATATTTAACGTGCATTCCAGATAAGAGAACAAATGTCATTATTCCAATGCATGAGGTGGTACTGAAAACAGTTTGTACATGGAGTACATTCCCCCTTAAACTAAATTGCAGAATGAAAAAAATCAAATACTTCATCCTAATTTAGAGTGTACACTAGATGGCAGTGTTATCAAAGAATAGCTGTAATTCTTTATTTTTCTGAATATATGCAGATTAAGCTATAAAGATATAAAAAGATTGTATTAAACCTTAATGGGGTTACGGCAAAGAAGTTAAAATTATATCTGTTTATACAAAATAAAATGTCATCATTTAAAAAAATTGCTTTTAATTATGAAAATAATTTTTACATTACATTTTAATGAAAAATTCTGAAAATGTCTAATGTAACATAAAGTACAACAGAAGTTAAAATAGATTTTCGAAGTAGTTTAATCTATGCATAATATTGAATTGCATTTTATTTCTTGAATAGTTTAAAACAATTTATATTCCATTGATTCTTGCCATTAGTTATTCTGTAAATATATTTTTTTAAATAAAGTACATATCTAGGAGCTGGGTTATCCATAGCAGCATCAATACATTTTGCTGTTAGATACCGCAAGCTTTTATTTTTTCGTTTATGTGCACGTTTATGGAAATCATTCTTGAATTGTGCAGAAGTTTAAAATGTTTTAAATCAAATATTTGGCTTCTTAACTGATTCAACATTATTTCATGTGCTCTTTAATTTGTAAACTGAAAGGCTGTACAGGCACCAAATACTTATTAATTCTTCCCATGTACTGTCAGAAAATAGCATGCCTTGGCTTTAAAGTTGATCAACAATCTCAGTCAAGATTCAAGAAGGACGAGCAGCTGCTTTAAGATCTGTCATGTTGCTGATTTTGTGATATTTCTTATTGCTTCTTGTTTCTGTGCATAATTTCTATTCACGTGAAAATTCTGGTTATTAGCTTTTCAAAAATGAAACTTCTGTGCTAACAAGCAGCAAAATTTCAATTTCCTGTTTAATGGTAGGGTTTATTGAAAATGTTTCATTTTTACTCAATACAAATTCAACTTAAAATTTGGATCTTAATCTAACTTCTGCCTTTTAATGTTAATTAGTCCTTAAAATGGTCTCATACTTTGTTCAAACGTTAATGTGTCCCTTTCAGAAGCATTATCTTTGCAGTTGATATGAGACTAAGTTTTTCCTGCTGTAATTTCTTACTGTAATTGGGTTACATGAGAAAGAGTTGGGGTTGTTCATTTTGTTTTTCCTCACTAACAAGTGCAGTGGAGTAGCACCAGGGGAAAAAAACAAACATGCAAATTTCCACTTCTGCAAATGAAAATTGTTTCAGTTACCCCCTTAAAAGTTGAAATTTCTCTCAGTTTTGTGCTATTTTTAAATAAAATATTCACACATCTAGTGAGTATTGTTTGAGAGGAAGGTAAAGTAAGTTTGTTTTTTTTTTTTTTTTTATATTAGACTATTGATGTCACTACATATGTGAAATACAGGTCTATATTCACTGGAGAAGTTTTCAGTGCTCCTTTTCCTCCAGAATATTCACTGTTTTTCTTAGTAGTTCTAATTTGTCATGATACTGTTTTTTAACACACTGTGTGTTACTGTGACATGTCACTGAATTTGTTTGTTTGAATTTATTTGGTTTTTTTGAACTTAGAGATAACAGATATTGAAGCATTATTGATTTTTGCAGCCATTTCAGAGGACAAGATCTTTAAATGTTTTGCTTCAGATGCACTTTTGTGTAATAATTCAACAGATTGAAGATGATATTGCCACAGTTTCATTCTGTGCCTGGGACAGAACTCGCGCAGTTGACGTGCATATATGGCTAGGTCGAGCATGTGGCTGAAGTATTTCAAAAGATAAAACATCATTTTTAATGGTGAAAAAATGCAAATGTACTTTCACACAATGCTAAAAACAGTACAACCGAGGACTGTGCAGTCTGCATCCTACAACAACAGATAAGTCACGGGATTTCCTTACCTACAGCAGTTGATGTTTTCTCAGGCTTAGGGAACAACCAGGAGTATGATTTGTGTGTCCGCATGGACCCACTGTGCAGAATATGAAATGTGCATTGTGTCCAAGCGCAATTATTGCAGAACAGAGGGATACAAAGAAACTTTATAATGCCTACTGCAAGTGCATTTTGCGAAGGTTCTGAGAGTCAACTCAGTTCTGGTTTGTAGAAGAGTAGTATTTCATTTTAGGTTTCCCATGTTTAGACAGAAATGCATTATTCTCTTTATTAAAATGCGCCTTAGTATAGGTCACGTGAGGGAATTTATGCATGAAACATTGTGCAAGAATTATCAGCACCGATGTAAATTAAATCGCCTCATTTTATGTTGAAGGGGACAAGGGCTGTTAATTTCATATCGTGACCAGTAATCAAGTAGATATTTTTGTTATGGTTTACAAGCCAAATTTTGCTTTTTGCTCTACCAAAATGATTTTTCAATTGGTTCTTCAAATCAGTTCAGTTCTCTTAACCATTTTTCATTTTCTAGATGTTTTATATTGCTTCTGTTTTCTTGTGAAATATGCTTTTCATAAAGAGGATTGACTAGATCTACTTGTAGTTTTGAGCTATGATGTTGTCTATATTAGGTAGAATGGGATTAAACCCTCTGTCTTGCATACTTTTGCATATTTTATTCCTGTTAATACATCCCTGAATGTTTGGAAAGACATCTGTGCAGAGAGGTGTTATAACTTCTTACAATATAATAATAGCTGAAAATTACTGAATACATAAGTGATCAGTAACTTCAGTTCTGTTTGCATTTTCACTCTTATGCTTTAAAGTTAGACTGTTGGGTCATGTTAAAAAAATTTGGTCTCTACATTCAGAATCAGGTTTGGTTTTACTGTTACTCGTTATATGCAGCAAATATTTTCAGGTAGTTGTATAGTTAGAATTCACTTCTGATTGTAGTACATTTGGAAACAGATTTCTACAGAGGCTATTTATCTCTGGGTATATGGTGACACATCCCGTATTTTACACATTATAGTCTACATTTCATTTATTAGACATTTATTATGTCTTTGATACTGGACCTAAGACAAGCATCTTAATTTCCTTAAGAGTACTGCAAATTCCTAAAGCTAATGTAGTTATAAATGTGTAAGAATTTGGAATGAAGGCTAACAAACTTAACGTTTTCCAATCTGGCAAAACGATAAACAGCATAGCAAATTGTTGGCCACAGATCAAGGGCCTTTTATCTGAAGTTTAGAATAAATCTGCAGATATGAGATTTAGAATAGCATGTTAAGTGCCAATATGATATGAGTCTATTAGAAATACACAAAACCACTGATGTACATAGCACGCTTCCAGCTGGAGGGAGCCAGAGGAGTGTAATTTCCTTTAATTAAAGAAAAAAAAAATTGCCCATTCCTTGAACGTAGAAATCTGAGAGATTTGTTTTGTTTTGGTCTCGCTTTCTTGTCTGCCTTATGTGGATAGATTAAGTAATAGCTAGTATTATATATGTGAACTGGAACACCATGTGACAATTCACCTGCAAGATTTCTTTGTCCCTGTTGTGTTAGAAGCATACTCTATATCTTGCTTTTTTCAGATGAGAGTTTTATATTTAAACTGTCCCTTTTTTTTTGTATATTGGCAACTACGGTAAAATTTTGATTGCAAGATTGGCGAGATGCCTGGTTTTGTTTTGTAGTTATTTGATGAAGGGTTTGCTTTTATTATGGCATAACCTTTCTGGACACCAGATACCCACATCGTGATTATAGTACTAACTCTGTTTATGCATTATGTTAGATCCCCTTGATGTAGCAACTTTGATAAAGAAGAACACTGTCAACTTAACAGTTTTTTCAAGTAGAAAACACTGTAATTGCTTCTACAAGCCCAGATTGTGTTAATGTTTGAAAATACTAAGTTTTCCATTCTGCACTTGACAACTCTTGGCAGAATGAGAATTATTCATTTTTGCTAGATCAGCTGTTCCTGTATCATGTTCCAGCTTTCCTTGCTGTTGTGGGGGCTGCTCATAGAAACATTTTACATCTGGCCTGACTAGAGTATTTAACACTAGAATACTCGCCATTGAAAAGTGAGCAGGTAGGCGAGTTTCCAGAGAAAAAGGTCTGGTTAAAAATGGATGTTGTGCTACGCTATTCCTTAAGAGGCCTTATTATGAAGCAAAAAGATGATGAGCGTGAGCCATTTTTATTTTAGAGTATGTGAAAAATACAGAACATGCTCTTGTACTGGTCATATGTCCATAAGTAGATTATTTTTTGTCATTTGTCTTTTGAAAGACAAGCAAACTGCTGGAAAAATGAAAGTTCCTGCTGATTTTGCTTCTTTCTTCTATGAAACCACTTTTCTTTGCTTCCACTTTACTGTGAAACTTCCGAAGTGTTATGCCTGACTTTTTTTGTGGATAACCAAGTAGAGTCAGTGCTAAATTTTCTCCTGAAATAACTGAGAAGTTTGTAGCAAACTTAAGCTACATTGGTGTGTGGGACAACTTCTTGGTAGAGTATATATAGAGAGTTCTGTCCTGCTCTCGGATGAGCTTACCATTCAGAACTTCATGATTGATGTTTGTATTGCAGTGAGATTTCTTGTTTTCTTGTTGAATGTTTAGGGGAAAAAAAAGGGTTTTAATCTAGTAGATAATATTGCCAGCTGATTCAAGGCATAATTGCAATATATCATGCATCTGAATTTGGAGAGTGTCTTACTTTGCTTTATACACCCCCTAGGCAGTATTGAGCAGCAGTACCTCAAAATTAGGTAGAGACTCAAATAGTTGTATACAAAACTGTTGATATATTTTAATAATGGCTTTATGTGTTGTTAAAATGTTGAACTATTAAGTAGTGAACATTCAGAAGTGCGATGACTGTAAAAGTTAGTGTCTCTTTGAGTTGATTTTCTTAAATTTCCTTAGATTTTGTTTCTGGGATATAAACAAACATATTCTCATGTATTTCCATATTTTTATAACTTCCTGAGTTCTAGACTTAATTTCAAGAGGATGTCCTCAGCCTCTGCTTCTGCCCTATTGATTTAATCTGCAAATGACTGTTTGCATTTCACTGTTCTCCTCTTGCTTCAGAGGAAAATACATAAAATTACACAGCTTAATCCAGTCTGGCTGCAGGAGTTGTCATCCCCAGAATGGTCGTGCTATAATTTCTTACAGGGGGGAGCGTTTACTTTAAAAAAAAAAAAAAAAAAAAAATTGAACTAGATTGAAAAAGTCTTAAAATCTTCTGTTTTCTTTTTTTCTTTTCTTTTTTCTTCGTGAGAACTATTAAGATTTATACCTCTCTATCTAGTCCACCAGAAGACCTTTGCTTCATAGCCTCCCAATGACAGGGAATGATCGAATATAAACCGTAGACTCTGGGGTTATCTCATTACTGGTCCAAATAAACTTCCCCTCCTCTTTCAGTGTGAGCAAAGATACATAGGCACATCTTGCAAGCACAGAATATTTGTTAGTCTTACATAATGTCGTATACAACATTCGTGTATCATTTCTATATCCCTCCTGCAGGTTTGTTGTCCAAATGGGTTTGTAAGGTAACTTTCTGATCCCGACTTCATGGTTGCCCATACCTAAAAGATTTTTTAAATTGTTAGAATGGCTTTCTTAACAGTTAGCAAATTTGCAGCTGCATTTTGTTTGATAAGTTTATATTATTACTGTTGTATTTGATCCTAATGCCTATATTCTTTTGTGGGTGTATTATGCATCAAACGCACTTTATTTTGCTGAATCTGTCTATTGATTAGAAAGTGCAGTAATCTATTGATCGGTATTCTGTTGATTTTCAGTAGGTTTGGGAAGATGGTGATAAGAGGTAATAAATAACTCTTATTTTCTCATTTTCTGTTACTGGTCACTAGACTAATCTGTCAGAAATTCATGAGCTGAAATGGGAACTTAATGTGATGCACAGCATGGTGGCATAGGTTAGCACTTTAGCACTGACTACGGCAGCTTGAGAGAGCCTGCTGTTAAGCAAAAGGAAAGGAAAAAACATTACTTACTTTTAACCCAATAGCTGACTGTAGTTTTGGGGTTCTTTTAAGTCTCAGCATGGCTGTGAATGAAAATAAAATTATTCTTAGTTCAAGTAGTACTTTCTAATTAAAATTGTGAAGAAACTAATATGCTTGATTCCTTCTAGTTTTAGTCGATACAGAAAAGATGTTTTAGAAAAATTAATTGTTTGAGCTATGTTATGTTGTTTGACCTAGTTTGATCTTGTTTTCATTTTTTGGGAGTATACTGTTAATACAGCTTTGCAATCTCTTGGGAGGCTTTCTTAATCAAATTCTATTCTGTTCTATTTGAATTCTTTCTTTTCAGTAATTTAAGGTAGAAAACTTATCTTGTTTCTGCTAAGAGCTTCTGGTAATAGTACCCAGCTTAGCATTTAATCTATGTCTTAAAAACACTTAATGTATTTAGGAAGACAAATTGTTGTGAATTATGAAAACCAGTTTTATAGAAGAAATTTTGGTTATGACAAAGGAAAGGCTATTGAGAGGGAGGGAATGAGGATTTCACATGAGATTGAGTTTATCAGGAAGATAAAGGGAATTCCTAAATTTCTTGTCTTTTATCTAGAAAAATTGACTCATTTCAAAACTTTCTTGCTATCTAATCTTAGCTTTTTATTTCAGTAGCATCTCCCTAAGAATTTGCAGACTCATATAACCAGTAAATAGCTGTATTTTAAGGCTTTCTAAAATTGTTTTACAATAAATTTGTACTTTTCAAATCTAATCAAATAAAAATGTGATTTTGAGGTAGGTATGCAAGTTTGCTATAGTACTGATGAGTTTTATATACTCTGTGAATTTGTTAATAACTCACAAACAATTCTTGTGGCCCTGTGAACCTAATGTTATATATTCCTTTGTGCCCTTCACATGTCTTAGATTGCATGCTATATAATAAAGGGAATGTGTTGTATCAACCAACAGTTTCTTTAACTTCTGTTCTCTCAGTGCATTATTTGTAAATAGTATTTGAAGCTTCAAATTTTAACTTATCTATGAAAATCTGTTAGTGTATAAAAGAAGTAAATACAAATACATGAAAGATGAAACAGTGTTTCCCTACTTCTAAACTCTGTCCTTTCCATCCCTTTCTTTAAATGCTTATTTAGAAATTGGTTTCATGTACTTAATGGAAGGAACATCACTTGATACTCCAGGAACATATTCACAGTGTGTTTACATTAAGCAGTTGCAGCTGAAGCTTGTTAGTGATTGCCTCACAGATTAAAAAAAAATTTCTTCACTGTGGTACATGAACTGCTATTGTTTGGAGATAAATAATCGGCTCATCCCCTCTTTAGGGAAGAACAAAGAACATAATAGTACATCTGGTTCATCTGTTAAGACAGCGAAGATTAATTAAGCAACTACTGCACAACCTCTCTTGTTAATATATATATCTAAAAACAGCCTGTATATGATGTTTCTTAATCACTTTGCTTTAACTGTTTCATGTGCGCACATAATCTATTCCAGAATCGCCAGCTATTCATAGAAATAAGTTAGGACACTATCCTAAGATGAGGTCAATTGAAGAATTATGTTAGAGTGCAGTAGTTCTCTTGCAAATCTCTTGATTTAAGATTATATGACTCGGAAGATATGACTAAACCTGTTGAGCCTGCAGGTGACATCATTAACACTCTTCATAAATTTTATCTGTCTCTTACTAAAAGTAACTTGGCTGATTTCTCTGACAATTTGGATCACAACCTGTTGGGGGGAATAACTCTGTATTTATTGAGCATTTGTATAGAACCTGGTTCAGTGAAATAGAATTTCAAAACTAGAGCTAGCTCTTGTGGTCAAATAGTTGCATTGAGTGTTCCCGTTTGTTCACTTCCCTGGTGACTAGAACTAAATATCTAATTCCAGATTTGAGATTGCTCAAGGCCAGTTTTACCTGCTTTACTTTTTGCTGCCATTGTCTTTTATCCTAAATAGCTTTACTTACTCCTTGGTGTTTACTTCAGCAGAGTTGTAAGGACACAGATATCCTGGCAAGATATTAATTTTGCAAGCCTTCACTTATTTAATGTCTTTTACTTCCCTGCACTTACACTATTGAATATAATTGCGACTTCAGTAATAGCATGAAAGGTGGTTCAGAATCACTGGTCAAAGAGTTGGCTATAATTTTATGTTCTTTTTACTGATACGCTCCTTGGACTAGTTCTGATGTTGTCCCTGTCCTCCTCTCCCTGCCTAATGTGCTTTTACATCTCCCTGTCTAGATTATGTTCTCTTTAGGTACTTACACCCCACCTGTCACTTCAATACAGATGATTTTGCTTTATCACATGTGAAATAAATTTGTAGCATTGTATCTATACCAAGGACTCCTTCCAGTTTTTGATGAGGTTGGAAAGTACCGAGGCTGTGTACAGGTACAATTTTAGAGCACAAGGTAGCAAAATGGTACATTAAAGAGTACGTTGGATCAGTTTGGTGAATAGTTGTACTGTTTCTAGCTACTGACTTTCTACTTGGCATCCCTCCTCCCCCAAAGACCCTCTGCTGCTTTCTGTGTTCATTTGATAAGGGATAGCGGGGCTTGTCACAGTATCGTGGACAAAACAGGCAGCTGCATTACAGTTAATTTGAAGGAGAGGATTTCAAAATACGAAGCTTGATGACAAAAGAATGGCCCTTGGTAGATGAGGAATAGTTAAGAATTGACATAATTTCTCTTCTCCATCTATGGAAATGAAGACTGCATAGTATTTGGGGGGAGCAGTATGGAAGATTGATAGCAGGGTACGAGTAAATCTCGCTTATGAAAACTTTATATTCTCAGTAAACATTGCAAATATTGCTTATTTAAAATATGAAGAGTAACAGAGTACACTGAAACAAATCCTACACTAGCTCAGACTTGGACAAACTTGATTCAGAAGAGTATGTTTTTAGAAAAAAAATCCGTGTGATTTGGCTAATCAATAGGTGAATCGGCTATGAAATTGATTGTTATTTTAAAGGCTGAAAATGGTGCTGAATATCTGAAGGTGGATTAGGTGCTGTACAAGGTCTATGTCCTTACTACCTTACGATTTAATTTTTCACGAGAGGTGAAGGAAGGCGGATGACAGACGAAATAATGTGATTATTTTGGATGAGATTGATTCTAGCTCTATGTAATGTCTGCACAGTAAAAGCATATCTGAGCTAGATGGAGGGAATATCATCCCGTGCACCCTGATGTAGACGAGCATCTAAAGCCACTGTTTCAGAAAAGTTTTAAAATCTGTATTAGGTTACAGTGAACCATATCCTGATGTACTTACTGATTTTGCTCCATCAACTAGAAATGGAGTCAAGACAGCCTCAGATGCAAATATTTACATTGTAGCTATCTCAAGCTATTCTGTACTGGTGGACTAAAAAGTGTTTTCTTGGTAATTATTCTTCAGATTGACCAAAAGGTGTTTTCTCAGTAATTATTCCGAATTGCTTGTAAAACAAACAGAAAAACCCATCATCAAATATCCCTTTTTGGATGTCTCATTCTTTGTCAAAGTGTTTGCAGAACAGGGAAAATAATTGGTTTGTACACCTTCCCACTCATTCCTCCTGCGGATTTCATCGGCCGGTTATGCTGCATTGTACTTGGGTAGAGCATGCCCAGGGTTGCGTTGCATGGCCAGCAACCTGGTGTTGGCCATCCCGTCTCTTTTTGCTGGATTGCTTTTGACTTATTCCTGAGAACAAGTGCTGAAACCCTTTTCAATGTCTTTTCATTGACATTGTCTTTTCAATGATAGGGTTTTCCTGGTAAAACTTATTTTGGAGAATTCTGTGATAATGATCTGTCATTTTACATCCTTGAAATTGCAACATGAACCACTCGTCTTTGAACAGTATTTCAATAACAGCAACTACGGAACAGCTCAGTGTCTTGTGGAAAACACTCTGAGAGTGATCTTTTCCGCATGAGAAAGCCAAGTATGTCAAGAAGGGTAGGATCTTTTACCTTTGCTGTTTTGAAATATGAAGAGGCAAGGTATAGCCTGCAAGTGTAATTCATAGAAGAATTACCCAAAAAACATGATGGCCACTCAGTTATTTAAATTTCATGAAGTGTTTTAGAGGTAAAATTTAAAAATATGACTTAGTTTATTCAGGGTGGACTTTTTCAGTTGTTAAGCACAGCTTAACAACTGAAATTAAAATTGAAATATTTGAAGACCGATCTAGTTCAGATGAGCAGATGCTGATCTGTAAGTGTGTTTCATTAACATATGATGGGGCAACTTTCACTTCATTCAGATGAACATCCATTACCCTGCTGTTATCCATGTAGAGAAAGGTCTTAAAAAAATAAAATCCCAGTACCAAAAATTCTGTATTTTAATCTTCAAATTATTGTCTTGTTTTCTAACTAGTATTAATTCTGATTATTATTATAAATTTATGTATGTTGCCGTTTCTAACAGGGCACGATGCTAGGTCTCCATAGCAATTCACATAGAACACTGAGAGATAACTTTCAGTGTGTGTGTTTTTACATACATTTTATTTTCCCTGCCTGCTCACCTTCCATAAATGTTTCTCGAAATATAATACAAATGAAGAATGGGAAGTTCATTGTCTTTTTATGAACATATTAAAACATTCCATTATGAGGAGGAAAGTATGCAGCCAGAACATCTGTGTCTTCTGAAAGGTTCTGAATTCAGACTCAGATTAGTTGCGAGTTTAAAAAAATAGGGGTGGTAGCTGGAGTTAAAAGGCATAGATAGAGAGGATGAAGACCCAAGTTGATCTAGTTTAATAATTGAAGAGTCCTGGATATGTTTTAGACCATCTGTGACCTACATAAAATGAACAAGAGGGTGTTCCATGTTCTAGATATCTAGGCAAGAAATATGAAAGAGAACATCTAAAGATGAACTAACAAATCATATACATAGTAAAAATTCGCTGAAGTTGATACAGAGAGTAAACAGATTGACTTAAGAGATTACCACACAGACATGAGAAGAAAACTGAAGATTGTTGTTACAAAATGATCTTTTCCAGCCTTTTTTATTTATTACTAGCATATGGACCAGGAAGACTTTTTGCAACAGATACTTTCTAGCCTAGAGTGGCCTCTAATGGATGTATAACACTGATGGTGTAGAGAAAAGCTTTTTAATAATTTGTGTGACTGTAGTGCTTGTGAAAGATGCTAGACTGACAGTCTAGAAGACTGGGAGACAGAAGTAATCTGTTCTGATTCACTGAGCAGGTATAGTAGGGGCATCAATGGCATAATCTCTCTGTATTGCTTTTTAATTGTATCCTGAAAAATCTATCTTTTGTTTTTAGCTGACTGCCTATTTGTTAATAGTGACAGAGGCTTGCCATTTAACTTGATCCTGGATACTTAGCTCTTACAAATGAGCTTTTGACATAGCTAAGCATTTTGTTTAAGTTATCAGCTTGGGTCATAAAATGTGATGGGATACCATTATAAGTAGTGAAGGGGAAGGGATGGCTAACTTAATTTAGCATGTTTGCTGTGCAGCCGTGACCAGAACCAAACCACTTCTTAATGGCCTGGAGAAATAAAGAGGTACAGGTGGAGAGTTAGCATGGCAGTATCTCCTTCGCAAAAAAGAAATCTCCTTTTATCACTTCTATGATTAGATTAACACCTACTCAAACCACTATCTCATTCTCATCTCCCATACAAAAAATAGCCCAAATTTCAATTCTACTTGGTATCTGGAGTTCACTTCAGTGAGCCAGATTGCTGTCCGATGAGAGCGAAGCTGTCTCGGTCTGGCTCAGGTGAGGCTTTTGTAGCTTTAGATTGTGCTCAGGCACCGGGGATAGCTCAGTGTGTTGGAGTGGTCAGGAAAAAAGGTAGCAAACATGATAGGAATCATCAATATGGTAGGAGATAAAAAAATAAGGCTTGAAGCCTTGATTTAATTTTCTTGTTAGTGAAGGTGTTTATGCAGATACTAAAAAAGATGGAGGAAAAAGGTTAGTTATCTGTACTCCGAAAGCCAAAGGTGTTTCAGACTGCCTAAAGTTGATGGTGCCTAAAACCTGGAAAAGCAGAGCCAAACATAAAAAAGAATAATATAAACAATTTGAATTTATTAGGCACTTATGCTTATCGTATTTTTAATAAGCTAAAATGCTAGTCTGTAGTGCAGGTAATTTTATTTTTTTCTGTTGTGGTTTGTCATGGGCAGAGAAGAGATTTGAGCCTGGTATTTTATTTAAAAAAAAAAAAAACAAACCCAAACCAAACAAAATAAAAAAAGGAACAGCCAAACAACAAAAACGCACATACATCAGTGAAAACTCAGGATGAAGTGTTAAATTCAAACTAGCGTGCATAAGTGGAAATGACCCAAAATAAAGCTGTTCAGAGAAAGGAAAATAATTGGAAAGTAGTAACACTTAAAAGAAGATGTAGGCATGAAGAGTGGCAAAAATTAAAGGCTAGAATGGAATGACTTGTGAAGAAAGATTAAAGGAAATGAACACGTGTAATTATTACTTATAGCTATCTGTGTGCTTGGTGATGTTCAGATGAAGGGAGATGATCCCTACACTAATTTGGCTAAATAGCTACCAAGGGATGATGAAAATGTCTGAAAGTATTTATAGCCTTCAAGTGCCAAGAAAGGATTCATTTAGAGAAGTCCAAAGAGGTCTAAGTAGGAGTAATGAAATAAGATGAGGGGAATCTTGGCTTTGGATACCATAAAAAAACCCCTTCTGTTGGAGAAATTAAAGTGTGTAATAGTCTCCCCTGAAGTTTTAGTGGAATGCCCCACTGCTTAAGCTATTGAAAATAACAGTGGACAAAGCATTCAGAAGTAAACTGGAGGAAAGAATTCTGCGTTGGAGGGAGAAGAGAGAAGATGAGTTAATAGCTGTTTTCCATCTTTAATTTCTATGATCTCACATGGTATAAATTGACAAAATAAGACTTACGGTACACTAGTGAAACATAATTTATGTTAATTTGCTTTAGAATAGGCATTAACCTTGATCCTTGCTTCAATTCTGCATTAAGCCTTGCCTTTGATACAGTAATCTTAATTAAAACTGAATATTTCATGAGTTAACTCCCTCTGCCTCATGAGCGGAACAACACTCTTATCTGTATTACCTTTAAAAGTGCTATCCATATAAAGTATCTATTGCATCAGATGATAGGCTTGCTTAGGGTCATATTCATATGAATAAAAATACTGAAACTCAGGGGTTTAATTTGTTTAAAATTAATTAACTCTTATTTTACAACCAAATTTTTAAAAGCTAGTTAAACAACTTTTCCTGCATATTGAATTAGGAAATGTTGTGCTAATAAATACTATACTCTTCTGGAAAAAGAATAAACCTGCATGAATGAGGAAAAAAGTAAGTATTGGCAGATGTGATATGTGTCAAATGTGTCATCATGTAACTGTCAGTCACTGTCATCTTCATAATACTTTTAACTGGGTTTACTTAGGTAGTAAGAGAAAAGCTGCTCATTTTTATGTTAAATCAGAACATGTTTTAAATAGGAAGAGGCAGGAATTGGAAATGGGGGTGTAAAAGTTTGCCCGTGTATTCTTCATCTCCTGGGGTTTTCTTGTGTTGTGTTTTTATGTTTATTTGTTTTGTAGCAGTGTTATAACAAACAAGTGCTGTTCTGGAGTAATGGTAGAGCCCTGCGCTCCAGACACATGCTGTCATGCGTACGTGCAAGACTCACCCTTAATATAGGGGTACTCTGTGGTTGAAGTCGCTGATATAGTATAAGCATATTCCGGTTGCCCATTGGTGGAGATATTTGGAAAATTACATTTTCTGGCTTCTGAAAACATGCACGATTATTTGTCTTTGGTTTTTTTAATTGTATTTTTAGATTGTTTACTACATAATCATAGTTGAGTACATTATATGAAATGACACACAAGCACCAACCTGATCAACTTTATAAATTGCTGATAGGTCAGCACACTTTTACTGTACATTCCTACAGTGATCAAGGTTCAAGGAAAGAGGCTGTGATATTAAGTGGCAATACTTAAAAATAAATAAATAACAATACACAACTTAAACTGTAGAAAGCAAGAAAACATTTGATTATCCATTATCCATTTGGAAAGCCCTTTAATTTGTGTTAAAATAGGCCATCTTTTTCTGAAGTTATTTAATTCTCGAGAGAAATTAAGGTGACAGATTTAATGCTTCAGCTAAAAATACAACGGTGATAAATTCTAATGTCTGGAATACATCTTTATTGAGTAGATGACTTTAGATTAGTGATAATATTATTTGTGTCACCGGAATCTTTGCCTATGTCAGGTATTTGGATGGCCCAATGTAAGTCACCAGTGTTTTTTTCTTCCAAGTATAAGTCTAACCTCTTGGTTAAATAAGATTTGTCAGTCACTTTCATCAGTACTTGAGTACTTCTTTTTCTTTGTCTCAGCTTTTTCTTTGTGAGATATAAGTACCAAGTTGCAGCTGTGTTAAACTGAACATCCACAAACATAATGTATATGCTGCTATCTTTACTTCCCATTCTGAGTACAAGGAATGTAGCAATGTATATTTGTTGTGAATAATGGTCATATAATTGAAATGGTAAACAGTGTATTTTTGGGCACAGCTGCCTTCCTATCAGTCCATTACATTATTGGATTCTCCTCTTATAGAGAACCTGGGGAACAAATTTGGAAAGTTGAATACATTTATATGTTGGAGGGAAAACCTAGAGAGTGAATAGTTATTGATACCGTATTGCATCTGTAGTCCTGCTGTTAGATCTTTGTAGGAAAATTGTAACACCTGATCACTGTGGAGAAAATGAAACTCCCCTGTTTAGTAGCACCATTTCCATGCTCTGTGCCCGTATCCTCTGTGGCATTCTCAAATACAGCATTTAACAGTTACGAAGAAAGTGGGAATTACCAGTGCTGTGTGTGTCCCTGGCACCAGAGGATGTCGTGTGGCTGGTTCCAGGGAGCCCTAAGGGTTAAACGCAGTTGAGCCTTTCCCCAGCTTTCTGGGAACCTGGCAGTGGCTTTCTTTCAGTTGCTTTGTAATGGGAGAAACAATACCTGAATTGAGCCTTGGGTTGTGTTGGAGAGGGGGAAGGATTCAGGTTATAGTGTCAGAGGCAGCAGTTGCACTCCGGCAGTAACAGCAAGTGCTTCATCCTATGGCTGAAAAAAGTGGAATGTTAACAAGGCAAGTCTCAGATAAGACCATATGTATGTAGGGTTTTGTTGGTTTTTAATCCATTTCTCTCTGCTTGTGGTTTTCTTTTTAGTTAAATTAATCATGCTGTTTTGAAAAGGCTGCATTCTGCTGCTGGGGACCATAACTCAGGCTCTGGCTGGTGATGAGCCAGCCTAAGAGCAGGGAGACACGTTTTTTTTTGTGGATTGCACTCAGGCAGAAGAGCAGAGGCTTCTCGCTTGAAGTAAATAAGCATTTAGAGACTAAAAGCTAAGCCCTGAACCTAGATAATGATGCCTATCCTCTGAAAAATCTTACAGTGATGTATCATTTCATTAGTCAACTGAATGGAAATTACATTTCTGAATTAATAACTAACGCTTTACTTGTGAAACAGACGATCCTGCATACATTAATAGCTACTGTGTTTCATCCTTGATTTCTTCAACAAGCTCCTACTATTAAAGACCACCAGGAAGGTTTGGTCAGAGGAGGCAGCATGGGAATCTCATGCTTTTTTCAGTTTTCTACATTTTTTTCTTGCTTTTAAAGAAGGATTTGGTTTATAACTAAAACAAACAAACAAAAAAAACCCAAAACCCAACCCAAACAAACAAACAAAACCCCCACCACAAACCAAACTTGAAATAAAGGATAAGCATGTCAGCGTTTAGTTGCTGAGTTGTACGTTCCTCCACATCCCAATATTGTTTTGTCTGGAGCACAGAAGTGGTAGGTAAGTTGTTGAGGGTAACTGATAAGGCAGCCCTGCCCAAGTGCTTGATAACGTTTGAATGTGATGATCTCTAGCATCTACCTTATATTCCCATTATCTGCTTTTCAGATTGCTGCTTCATTTCTTGAGTATCTTTCAGCTTGGTTTCCTAAGGAAACAGACTCAATCGTCTGTCTGTCAGTTCTTTCACCCTGTTTATATCCTTTACACCTTTTTTTAGTTTATCTGATTCTGGCTGAAATTGACAGGCACAAGTTTCAAAGACATTTAGTCTTACAATCTAATGACAATTGGTGTCCATGTTCATATCATCTGTTCAGGAGACTCTTTAGCACATGCACAGGTTGTTTTTCTGTTTGGCCCTGTGCTGGCCATTTAACAAGGACCTCACCAAGACCCAGGCATGGGGCATGGAGCATCTTCTGCTGAGAGCTGGGAGGAACAGGAGGAGCAGAAGGTCTATGAACTGTAAAGGGATGTAATGAGCAACTGAAGGAGTTGCTGCTCTATTCAATACTGGTGCATACCACAGCTGGAGTATTGTGTCCAGGTCTGCGCTCCCCAGCACAAGAGAGACACAGACATTCTGGGGAAATCCAGTGAAGGGCCATGAAGATGATAAAGGGACTCTCCTATGAGGAAAGGGTGAGAGAGCTGAGACCCTTCCATTTGGAGAGGAGAAGGCTTGGGGATTTTATCAATGTATATAAATACCCGAAGGGAGGGTGCAATAAGCACAGACCCACGTTCCTTCCAGTGGTGACCAGAGGCAATGGGCACAAACTGAAACACAGGAGGTACCATCTGAACATCAGGCAAGAATTTCTTACTGTGAGCGCAACTGAGTGCTGGCACAGGTTGCCCAGAGCAATGATGGAGTCTCCATCCTTGGAGATATTTAAAAGCCATCTGGTAGTGGTCCTGGGCAGCCTGGTCTAGGTGGCCCTGCTTGAGCCAGGGAGGTTGGACCAGATGACCTGCCAACCTCAACTGTTCTGTGACTCGGATTTGTGAGGGGAACAGAAGTAGCTGAGGTTGTAAGAGACATGGGCAGAGGGGTGTTTGAGATTTTTGCTTTGGAAAAGGTTTATGGATAAAAGTCTTCCTCACAAAACAATTGTCTATTTAAGCCTACTTAAATATTAAATGTCTTATCACTCATGTTTAATCTTTACACAAAGAAGGCTTTGTGGAGAGCTTCTGGCCAGACAGGCTACTATTTCAGACGCCATCCCAGTCAATGATGTGTATTTTTTGTCACATGCTGATGCTTTTATAAACTTGTTTTAAGTCAGATTATAAGGCTTTCAGAACATACCACTGCAGAAAAATGTTGCTTTATAGTTATATAGCTATGTTTTTACTTCTAGTGGCATTAGTTTATTATGACGTAACAGCTTTATCATCCATTTCAGGCAAAAAGTGTTGTTATTGTTCCTCTCTTTGAGGATACAATACTTGAATTGTCATTATTAATTTGAAATATAACAAGCTTTCAACTAGCACATGGGCTAAATCTTCCTGTGAGCAACCAGCCATGCCATGCGTACCCAGGAAAAATAAACCGCAGTATGATGGCTTTTGTTAGGTGAATTTGTCCTTATTGTTTAGTTGCTTGTTAAATACTTTATATGCTTTGCTAAATCCCAAGTGGTCACTTACTTTCTCTTCTTTAAGAAAAAAGAAAAAGTCTCCACTGTCTCTGCGTGAATTATGCTTGAACTGGGAAAAAAAAATGTCCATATGAAAAGTACTGTCAAATGCAAAACCTAGATTATTGTAAGAGGAGACATTATTTATCTCTCTTTTACATTTACAACACTCTGGGGATTTAACTGTTCGACTGCTGTATGGGAAACATACATCACTGGTGGTTTTGTTTTAGTGTTTCTTGAGATGGAAAGCAGCTACTTGCCGTATTTACGAAGGGAAATCCTGGTATTGGTTGTTGAGGGCTTTGTGGAAAGAGAGAAGGTGTTCACCTGCAGCTAAGAGTAGCCTTCTTTTATATGGACTTGTAAATTTTACTAGTTCAGCTACTAGAATTATATTTTCATTGTCTGTAAGAGCTTCACAGGGAGGTATTATTATTTAGTAGTGTGTGTGTGTAGTTATGAAGGACTTGCCATTACAGTATACATTTCAGAAAGAAGTCTGTATCAAGCTAAGTTGTATTTGAATGGTTTGTAGAGTTCCAGCTCCACGAAGACAGCTTGCTGAATTAAGATTTTGCACAGCTGATATTGTATGTGAGCATGAATGGGTGTATATGTAAATTGATCCTAGCAACTGAAGAAATCTACCAAGAAAAAGCCAAAATTAGCTACGTTCTTTTTTTATTGAAGCTGGGTGAGAGTAGTCTTCTTTTTAATCTTTAAGTTGTTTAGGATTGTAAATACTCCCAAAAAAGTGAAGGTGGTTTATGGCAAATGAGATCATCTTTTTAAATAGTACTTCCAAGTCACTTCTTAAAAGTGACCTTTTATAAACATTAATTTTATGTATCCCAAACACATTGTTTAGCCTATCCTCTTAACTGTGAACACAAAATTAAACTCATTCTTTAACATTTTATATCAGACAGGCAGATACACTGCAAATGAAGTAAAAAGATCAAAACTGGAGGTAAACTAGGAATAATTTATCCAACTAATATGTACATGTGATTAACTTTATCTCTCAGACTGCAGGATAATACTGATATTTTTGGTAAAATAGACTTTTCTGGAAATCATTGCCTGCTTTGCTAGGAATGTGATTTTTCTTGACAGAGTCACATAAATATGTTCATTGATATCTGTAAGTATCTACATGCAATTTTATTTCTCTTTGAGAAATCTGAGTTTTGTATAATACATATTCACTACTTGAAAAACCTCCCCCACTGCTTCCAAAATGTCAAAGCCGAGCACAGGGATTTAGCCGTACAACTTCTATTGAGATTAATTGGATTTGTATGGCTAAATCCATGCAGTTCTTCTGAAAATATTACAGTCCCTTGTCTATAAAATATAACAATATGTTCACAAACATAATATCACAAAGAATATTTGGACAGAACAGTAAAATCAGGTTTAATTTATGTTTGGAGATGAATAACTTTTGGTTTACTATAAATGTAAGGGTTCCCGTTTAAGCATACTGAGTGAATACTAAGCATGTGCTGTGCTTGCCTTAGGGCTTCATTTTTTTTAAATGCGTGAAGCATTTACATAGGAGTCTTCTGTACTTAACTCAGGAGGGGGAAGAGCATTTCTGATTCATTAATCCCTTTTTCTTTTTATAAGTAACTGGGTCCTTCACATCATGCACTCAAGAGGTGTAAAATATACAAAGAAGTGGGAGGGACAAGCGAACTGATGCCTGGCTTGCTATAATGTATAAATTCAAAATCTATTTCTCTTTGCAAGAGGAAAAATAGCAAGGGGAAGAAGGGCAGCACTAAATTTACTGAATGTGCTTGCACGATATGCAGGTTTGGGATAATTATTTTCTCTCTTGTTCAATAAAGTGAGTTGTTACCATGGTAGCATTCATATTGCACAATTTCTCTGTTATAAAATAAATTGAGAACAGTTTTAGAGACAGAAAACTCTTGGTATGAATGTTTGTTCTGTTAAGGTGGGTTTTTTTTAGTGCAAAATTGTGTCTTAGAAATGCAGTTCCTGAGGTTGGGGTCTTAAAATTATTCTTGAGATGAGGAAGTCTCAGTACACCTCCCAGCTAAAGTCAGTCAGGTTTCAATGATACGTAGTGCTTCTCCAGTACAAGATGTGCAAGGACAGAGAGAGCTTTGGGGATTTAGTTTTGAATGCTGTTAAGTTGAAGGAGATCTGCACTGCAACTTACAAGAATGTTACTTCTAGTCGTAAAATTCAATACAGCAATTAAGAGGGTGCCGGCTGCCGGGCACCTGAAAGAAACAGCCTGGTTGTCCTAATCCAGCGAGTAGCTCGTGGTAGTAACCACCTAGCCTGTGTTCTGTTTTTAATGTGTCTCCTTGGACAGTACGTGTTGAGAACCTCTTGCAAAGCAGGTCTGAGTCGTCAGTGGCAGAGAGGGAAAGGCCTCCAGCGCAAATGTTTTCACGCAGAGTCTGCCCTAGGCAATGTTTTGGTCTGTGCCGCTTGAGTTCCTCTTACTGAGGAACAGCAGATACCAACACTTCCTGATCACTTGGTTCTGGGGTGTTTTTTTTTGATTTTTCTCAACCGCAGTGCGGATTCTGGTATGGCAAGGTTAAAATGTATTTGAGGAATACCTCTGTGTCTTTTTACTGAGAAGATTCTGGAAGATAGTCTTGGGAACTACTTATCTATTACATAAAGCTTATGTGGAAGGCCTCCAAGGAGGTGGAAAAGTGTTCAGGATATAGCACTGTCGATTGGAATGACAAGTACCTTTTCATCAGATCATAGTAGTGTACTTGCCAAATCATACCTGCTTCCCCTCTGTTTCTTCAGTTTTGTTTTTCTCCTGCGTTTTCTCACTGCGGTAGCCAAATAGGTGTATTAGTAGGAAGGTGACTGTCTTTCATCCATGACATCAAAAGGCATCGTTTGATGCTTGATTCTTTGTTCGTGCTTGATTCTTTCCTGCTTTTTTGCACCTTTCCATTCATCTCTTGTATGAATTTTTCAGAGTTTGGTGATCAACATAGTACTTTTGAGGGGATTAAGCCTTTTTCGGGTGATTTAATATTAGCATTAAAAAAAAAATCAGATTTATAATCAGTGAATAATACAGAAAAGTCTTTACACAATGATTATTCAAAACATACAGTGGCTATCACAACCATCTACTGCAAAAATAAGTATGTTAATTAGTCATGGAAACCTGAGAAATTATATTTCTTGATTGCATTGTATTCCACCAAAATAAAATATGACACCTTGTGTTGGTTCTTTCATGTTTTTGATCCATTCCTGAATTACATGGAAATTGTACGTTAATATTTTAGACTCTTTTGCTCCATAAATGATTTGTGATGATATAGGAGCCATATAGTCAATGTTTACTAACTACACAAATTTTAACTCCATTCGGATAGTAAGAGGTTTTTAAGAATCTAAAAGGGTGCTGTGTCTTTGAATGTTTCTGTCAATCTAAATGGTATTATCCTTGAATGTCATAAAGGCAGGAGAAATTCTAATTGGCTGTGTATGGTTCCTAAGCCATGCTTTCCTTTTGCGGGTATTTAAGGGTCACGCATACGTGGTCACTGCTCCAAAGAATGAAACAGTCCCAGTAGGTTGCTTAAGTGTAATAATATTTAATACAAAATTTCTTTCTTCCCCCATTCCAACCTGACCATTCCCTTCCTGCATATCACTTGTCTACAGATACAGTGCAGTTAAATTTGTTGACCAGCGCAGTTGATGGGTGTGCCAGCACATGCGTTCACTAGTCCATTGTTGCCTTGGTTGGCTGATGACTTTTTTACCCAACACGTGTGCTTGCCAAACATGTGAGTGTAAAAATCTGTTTTTCTCCAGGTTAGAAAAAAGAATAGCAGTACAACCATAGAATTTCACAGTTGCGTTAAAGGGTGATGCGAACGGCATTAAAAAAAAAAAAGTGTTGATTTTGAAGAACAGGGTTTTTTCCTTTCCAGTTAATTGCTGACAGACGATGTTTCATGCTCTTTATCTGATAAAACCGAGTATGACTGAATAAAAGACGGAAAACTGGTAGTCAGGACCACTTTGCAGGATCATCTACGCAAGACATATAAAGCTATTTATAGATATCTTTTGCAATTGCATCTAAGATGTATTTAATGGGTCATTGAACTTAAATTTTTAATATTTTATGACCTATCAATTCATGGATGACTGAAAGCTTTACTTTCTGTAGAATGACTAATACAAATGGATGTTATAAATTTATAGCCTCTGTTGTAGTATACCTGAACTTAAGTTATACTTTTTTTTAAAATAAAACCAAAATTTGTCACTGTTGGTTACAACCATCAGCTTTGTGCCATTACAGTAGGGTTTCATTGGTTTTCAAGCAACTAGAAGGGTGAATTGAATTCCTCAGTGAAGGTCTTCATCCTGGTCTTTCTCTTGCTCCTGGCGGGACCAAACTGCCAGATTTACTGAGTCAGAGCAGAATACTCTCCTTGAGGGCAAGTATTTGGTTTGCTGGGACACTCTTGAGAGGGAAAGTTCCAAATCTGCCCATTTCCCACCACTGAGAAGAGCAACTTTGCAGAGCCTTCCCTTGTGCTGCGTGGTGACAGTTGGCCAACCTGGAACTGGAACTCATGTTCATCCTTGATGTTTTGTCTGTTCTGTTAAGGGTACCTGTGAACAAAGATACACCAATATAAACTTAAATATTCTCGTTTTATTAGGGAAGATTTTGAACAGAAGAGTGACTGTTCCTCTCAATTGCTGTTGTATGAGCTTTTTTTGTAAATGTTGGTTTGTCCAGGATCCAACGTCACATATGAGATCAAGTTCTGATGATTGTTTTATATGTAAGTACATGCCTTAAATCAGATATGTTTTTTTAATCTCCCCTGTTTGCTGGTGTAAAACCTAGTGTGACTCAATGCCGTCCGTATATGCAGCTCTTGCTGAGAGCTAGGTGTTGTTCTAATTTCTTGGTGTTCGTGTGCAGCCTGGTAATACATTTCTCCTCCGATGTGTTGATTAGGTGCATTAATGTCACGATTCAACAATCGTTTTAGCTCCAGTTTGACGATACACAAACAACATGAAATGTCGTATTTCAACAGGTCAGATCCATATGTGTGAATCATTTTATACATAATTACTGAAGTCCCCGAAATGAAGATTAGTGGGAGCCAGTTGTGCGTGTCAGAGAATTTCCTTTGCTTACAATTTTACTATACTCATTCCTAAGCATCCTTTGCCAGTCCTTTCAAGACAGCATATTGGGCCAGGAGGAATCTTTGTTTTGTACCAGGATGATGTACTTGTGTACTTTAGTGATTGATACAAATTGTTTCTATTTTTGTTTTTGCTACTATTTATTCCAATTGTGGAACCACTAAAATATGCGGAGTTTTATGTAGTCACAATGAATATAGTGTTGATTGCAGTCTTCTGCAATGCTTCTCATGAGTGGTTGGGATGCAGCGTGGTACAGTGGAGAGTATGTAAAGATTTGGTTTAGTAATCTCAAGATACAAAATAAATGTATCCTTAAATTATCATTTTTCAGAGCAGGTGCACACTTCAGCCTACAGTGTGTTTTACTATTTGCCTAGCCTTGTGGTTAAAATGTCTGATTTTTGCATTTCAGAAGTATTTGGGTCAAATCTTCCTGGAGTGGTTGTTTTAATTAAAAATTCTTAATACCTTTTTTCTTTATACAAGATTTGGATCAATATCCTTTGAACACTTGATTATCATAATAATCCAGAAATAGACTGCAGTTAAGACACATTGAATATCTTTTTCTTTTTTTGGAGAAAGCAAGGTAGTTTAGTCCCAGAAGATACTCCCAAACGTCTGATTATGAGAAGTCTCCTTTAGTTTCATGATGCCTGCTTATGGCATATGCAGAGTACTGATTTTTGTCCTCAGGACAGGTTAGAGATCCTAATTGCTTTAGTTATTTTTTAATGCAAAATTGTATTTGCAAACAGAAAGTCCTTCATATAGCAGTGGAAGGCTAGTAACACTGTGTACATGCCTCTATGTTTTACTGAGATAGCATTAAATATTTAGGGGCCTTCTGTAAATGTATTGAGTCCTGTCAGTATCACGGATACTTGGTAGTATTTTTAAGGCTATTTTTTTCTGTTCTTGATAGAACTTATCTTGCAATATCTAGAAATGCTGCCATTGTGGGAGAGAAGAGTTATAAATAAATGAGCAAAAAAAGCAGGTGAAAATTTTCTAGATTTGGGGATTTAAGGTTATATGCATGGCCAGTTGCACAAAGGTTTGCTTCTGGAAAAGTCTTTGTGTTGCCTTCCTCGTCTTCTAAAAAATGCTTGGGACCTGAGACCTCTGATGCAAAAATGAATCAGGGGATGGCAGGGGGATACTTCTTTGGCTGCCTATTGACTCTGCCCTGAAAAATAGCCAGCCTTTGTCTGGTGTCCACTTTGTGAAGCTACCGCTACCTGACTTAAGTAATCAAATTATCTGTAAACATCTTTCCCCAAGTGTTTCTCTGACCATCTGTTACCATCTTCCATTGCTCTGATTTTAAAGTAGGAAATAGGGGAGTACTTTGGAATTATCTGTCTGTGATTCATATCTATAGTTCTTCTGTTTAGGAGTGCCTTTCCCAGGTCATTATGGAGTAAATTAGATGCATGCACCTCCAGCAGATTGCAAGTATATTGAAGCCTCGGTTTTTTGCATGCTTTGGAGGATCAAAACAAACTCCCCTGTGATCAGTTCCAGGAGTCTTAAGAAATTTCTGAAAAGATTTCCAAATATATCCTCAGGTACAGAAAATAATTTGATCCTCAGAAAATACAACGTTAAGCAAATTCCTAGCATCCATTTCAGGGCGTTATGAAGTACTTGAATTGATCCTCAAAGTAAGGTAACTGACTCAGAAATACTGATTTATCCATGCATTACTCTGTGGAGTTTTTTATACTTTTTGTTTTAAAGTTGATGAGCAGAGTGAAGCAAAGATTGTTGTGAATTGCCTTTTATTTTCCTTTTTCTCCTTAGACAAATTGATTAATGCTAAAGTAAATGTGCTAAGAGAAAAAAGGGGCTTTTTCCTAATTTATATGTAATAAAATAATGAAGAGAAAGCAAATTCATTAATACTTTGAAAGATTTCTTTAATAATAGTTCCAAAATGAATAAATTAATGAACTGCTTTTAAAAAGCAATGTTACTGTAACGGTGAGTGGGCAGGGCTAATCTATGCAAATGCTATTGAAAAAGTGAGTTTTCCAGAAGGTGGTGGGGGAAGCTGGATTTTTTTTTTTTTTTTTTAAATTTTTATTTTAAGACTGCAGCGTATGGAGAGAAAAAAGTAATTAATAATGACAGAGCCCTTGCAGATACCCAAGAGAAGGGTAAAGGGAAAACACTGTAAGTGGTAGAATATAGAAGATGCAGATCATATACTTTACCTTTGGTGAATGCATTTTAACAGCCACATTAAGTCAGACCAAAAGCGGGTTTACCCACTGGTTTACTTCTTATAGACAGTAAAACTGTCTGACTACTTCCAATAAATATCAGACATGCAAGAAAAATGTAAGCCCAGGAAGCAGAGGATGAGTGTAGGCTGGTATATGTTACAGCTTCTTATTATCTGTGGCTTAAATGCTTGCCACAGAGTTGATGTTCTTTACATTTAGCAGCCTATGGTTGTATTTCCTTCCATGAATGTGTCCAGTTGCTTTCTTAACTCCATCAAACCTTGTACCACCTCACTGAATTTTCAATGGCAAAGTGTGTCACAGATTAACTACAAATTTGGATGAAGAAATACCTCCTTCTGGGTTTCTTGTTTGCTTTTTTAAATTGCCTTTTTAGTTTCCTGGGGTGTTTCCTGCGTCTTGTTTCAGTGTCCCCATTTAAAAAAAAACTATGGGTTTTTTTTTTTGGAAAATAGTGGTTTTGGGGAGAGAGAGATGTGAGGAGTAGAGATAATGAGAAAGCAGAGAGATGAAAGGATGCTGTGCTGATGAGTCAAGATTTGCAGCTAGTTAGAGCTACTGAACAAAAAAAAAACCTAGAAGAAAGACTTCTAATTGAAGAGATTCTAAAATATGAATATGAATTCTGGAGCAAGGTGAGGAAGTGTCTCCTGAAAGGAAGAAAATACATTTGCTTCACTTGAAATTAAAGAGAAAAGCCACAAGGAAGCCAATTGCAGAACGTGCTAGAAATAAGGCAGCTTCTAGTATGCAGAAAGGTGTTGTGTGGTCTCAGAGATGTGAGAGGGTGGGGTGGTGCAGAAAGGGAGGAGGGGAAAAGGCAAAAAACAAAAGATGCACATTTATCCCTTGAACATGTCTATGAAATGGGCAACACTTTGTGTCGAATATTATTTCGTGTAAATGGGACAGAAAAAGTAAGACTGAGTAGAATAAGACAGAAGTGGTGAACACTGATTATTCAGTGGGAAAAACAGCATATGAGAATGACTCTAATGACCTGTACAGTAGAAACTGAAAGAATTTTGTAGTGTAAAATTCAAGGTTGTATGCCTTGGGCTTAGTAAACTTTTCTGCTATGCAGATATGCAAGAAATATCTTGAAGGTGGTATTATACAAACCGAGTGGGTTTAACAGTGAAATTCAAGGTCATATACTTGAGGGTAAATAAACACTTCTTCTAAAAACAGAAGGTTCATCTTTTAGAAACTGAAGGAAGAAGAGGAAGTTTTGGCTGTCTTAGTGACTGACTGAGGAATATGATGAAGCCTTGAAAAAGCCAAAAGGGTCACTTGTTTAAATCTGTAAATCACATAGATTTGCCTTAAGTGAAGTCAGAGGAGACGGTGAAGACAAAGATGCAGAGTAACAGATACAAAAAGATTTAATTAAAATATAAGAGTGTATTCAAATAAATAGGTCTTGTATAAAATTACTTAGGAAACTGAAGCAAGTTTTCCTATCTGTGTATCAATAAGATTCTGGAAAAGTCTTCTGTGGGAGTCATTGTGTTGGAGGGAAAAAACTTCTTGGTTTTATGATAAAATTTAGTGCATTCATGAAAAAGATGGTATGAAACGATGGCTTCAGTGACACGGACTGATCTAAATCCAGTAAACTCAAGGCTGAAAGTAGGGACGTTGCATGTTAATCCTTAGGGGAAAACATGATACAAATCTCCTTCCCTGCCAAGCTGTCATGAGTGCTTCCTAGAAACAGCTAAACATCCCTAGCATCGTGATAGAAAAACATTTTAAAATCCTTAAATGGGTGTAAAATTAAAAGAAAAAAAAGATCTGTTAGCCTAAGCAACATCAGTTTTTAAAGGATAAATGGTAGCAGCAGTAGTCAGTTGATTTCCTTCCACACACACACCCCCCGCCCCATAGTAATTAAACATTTAGTGAATATAACGCTGTCACATCTGGAATTTGTCAACACATTTATGTCTTGGAAGTTTGTTCAAGTTAGTAATTAGTGTTAAATTCTGTTTGACCCAATCTGATGAAGTCTTCTGGTAAAGTGTTGTCAACCCATTGATGAGAGATGCAGAAATTGCTTAAAAATTGAGAAGTGTGGTGTATACTGCTACAGATAAAGAAATAACACACTCCTGGAGAGTCAACACAAAATAATGAAGTAGTATTTATGTGAGAGAAATGCAAAAAATAGCCAAAGAAAGACACCAAACACAAACATTCATAGAAGAAAAAGGCTTGTAAAGCAGACTGGGTCACTATATTTGTCGTGCAGTGTAGCATCCCATACGGCCGCCCGTGTGTGTGGTACCAAAGTGAGGGGCATAGCGCTGCCTGTGGAGCACCCCTGAGGCTGTGGCTGGGATACCTCTGTCTGCTGGTGGCTCTGTTAACATCAAAAACATTTCGAGTGCATTCAAAACGTAGTTTAAGAAAGAGTTGGATTAATTTAATCTGAGAAAAAGGTAAAATATTTAGCTGAAGCATACAGTAATGAAAGTTTTAACTGCACACTGGAAAGCCATAAGCAATTTGGAGGGGTGTAGAATAAGGCAAGAATGGTAAAATGTAATTAGTAGTATTGGGGTGCTACTAGCGGATGGAAAATTTGACCAAAAACTAAAAAAAAAAAATATGTCAGAAAGGGAGGTGGTGTAATGATTTCCTACCATAAGCATTTAAGATCTGATAAAATGGTAGGTCATATCACCCAGTGCAGTCTCTTCTGTTGTATTTTTTTCATTAAAAGCCTTGCGCAAAACATAATTCAGAATCAAAACCTGTTTGTTAAAATCTAAGTGTTCAGAAAAGTGTTGCTTTATTTAAAATAATTTTTATGAAAACAGTTTTGATCAATTAGTGGCTTAAACACGTGTAATTGTAGTGTTCTATTGTTACTTTTCTGTATGAGCTTTTCTAACAAGGCTGACATACTGAGCATATTCTAGCTGTAATTTTGATTGAAATTGTTTTGAGCAGGGTTTTTTTATGCTTACATAATTTGTACTAGGGTCATTGAATTTAACTCCAGGAGACTATTTCGGCAGTCATTTTGACTGAAATGTGTTTTCTAAATGGCATCTGGTTTTCAAACTGTCTTGTTGCATAGCAGTGGTTTTAGCATGTGCGTGAACGTAACTCTTGGCACTGGTGGGTTTCGAACAAGTGCAGGGAGCTGTGTGTTTGCTTTGAGAGCCGCATGATGGTGATGCTGCGAAGCACTACAGTGCGTATAAATTTTAATATGACTGTGAGAGAATATGGTACTGTTGTCTGATGGTACTGAAATAATGAAAGTTCTTAATTTCTTGATAGGTTTGAGGTTCAGAATCATAAAACAGATTCAGGCTGTGGTTGAAAGCAAGCCAGCCTGAAGAGTTACAATTAACATTGCAACTTGGGCAAGATAATTGAGGATTGTAGACTGTGGAGATGAAAAGTACCTCACAGATCATCTAGTACGTCTCTGCCAGTTTGAGATTGTTCCTGCCTAGTGTCTTTCATTAGTATTTTGTCTAGTCCGGTTTAAAACGTGCCGCTCCGTGAGATTTCAATCACATCCCTAAGGAAACAGCGTTTTTTTCCTAATAGTCAGCATCACTTTCTCTGTTTAGTTTTATCCTATGGATTTGAAATGTGCCACACAATTTGTCTCGACTCTTTCCTGTCATATTCAATTACTGCTTAGCCAAACAAACCATGTTTTTCCCTGTATCTTGGGTCCTAATTCTGCTCATGTTTTGCACCTCCGTGAATGTTTTCTGGTTTCTTGTGGTGTCCTCAGGAAGAGTCTGGCCTTTCTCAGCAGACAGCCCTCACTTCTGGAATCCTTCTTGCTTCCACGCAGCCGTGTGCTGACAAAGCCAGTCTTTGTGTCTGCTTGAGGAATGATGCAAGGCCCATCTGTTAGCTCAGGCTGATAGGAAAAAAGCAGCCTTTAAGGATGGCTTGTGGGTTGCTTTGTTTTTTCCAGAGGTTTCAATGTCCATATTTGACCAGTGAATCTCCAGAAGCAATCTGAGCGATCATTTCCTACTGGCAGCGACTCTCTGCCATGGTTTTGTGGTTATTCTCACCTTGCATCCAAGCTTTCAGCAGCAGGTTTCTCACGCAAATGTATTTCAAAGCAAGTTATGGCTTATTTTTAAACATACAAGTGATACCTGTTCCTTCACATTTTCCAGATCAGTAACCTTCCTTGAGATTTTCTTGTTACTCCTGTAGAAAATTCCATTTACTTCTTAACTTTTGCTGGTATTAAATCATTACCAGATCTAACTTTAATTTTATGAATAGCTTTAAAATATTTTTTTCCAACTGTAATTTCTTTTGTTCAAAAGATTCTCAATAAATATTCTTTCTTATGTCACCCACACAGTTTTTCTGGCTTGTTTCTAGTCTGTCCTTGCCAGATGTTTTTTCCCAAGCTTTTGTGATAATGAAATGGAGCCACTGTACCCATGGTATTAAAAAAAAAAAAAAAAAAAGGGGGGGGGGGGAGGGGTAGGGAGGCTTTGAAAAGTTGTTTGTTTTTTTTTTTGTTAAGAAGTGCAATTAGTTTGACATTACAATCATATTTTTCCCAGCTGTGTTTCAAACTTTTGACTTATCTTCATTTAAGACTAGATTGCCTCAAAGTTTTACAGCACCTGAACTTTTCTGAACTTTTGAAGTAGTAACCTTTTTTTCAATACTTAAGTTATAGGTGGCACTTGAACCTTAAGAATTAACAGAACACGAACACTGGTGATTTTTAAAATTTTGCTACAAATACTCTCTTAAACCCAGTTCATTCCACTGTATTCTGCTTTACCAGGTGAATGCCCTAAGTAGGCACAGTGAGAGAGACTGTTTATATGAATGCAATTTTATGCAAAATAGCTCAGTTCCAGAAGCAGTTAGAATGAAAGCTAGATCCCATGGTGATTTAATACCATACATATAACTTTTTCTTCCTTCTTCCACTGTCCACACCTCAGTTAGCTGTTGGATGTTCAGCAAAGAGGTGCTCAAAACCTCTTGGGTGAGGAGGAAATTGAACCTTCTGTGTCCTAGAAGACTTCTTAACCATCTGGTGAAGATAATTGTATTGTTATTAATCAGGTCTAGAAAACCAGGTTCAGCACAAAATATTTGAGGAACTTCATAATTTCACATCTACTACAATTGGATCTTTTCATTTGACATAGTAATCTATTGCAAAAAAATATGTGCATTGCCCAATTCTGTGGCTGATTCATCTGCAGGAGAATCCTGCTATGTTGTATAATGCAGATAAAATCAAGAAGTCATTGCTTCGGGGTGACAGAACTCTCTTGCTGTTTTCGATTCTCTCTGAACCCATTGAAAAAGCTGTGCAAACAGAGCTCCAGGCTGCTGCCCCCTCAGCTTGCAGGCTTTTGGATTTGTCCTTGGGAGATATCTGCCTTTCTCCACATACAGACTAGGCATCTGTAACTAGGTTTTGAATTCTGATCCACACTCACAAGTTAGGTTTTTTAGCTTCTAACATTTGGCTTTCTGTAGGGGAGCTGGTCCCTATTCACTCCCCTTAGATACTTGTTCTTTCTCTTTGTCTCTACTGAGCCTCTTTGAAGATAAAACTGTTTCTTACCTACATTAATTGAAAATGGCAATTCTCTCTACTTCTGTCTTTTTAAGCAATCTCAGGACCAGGACTCATTGTTTCAGCACTCACTTCCCTGTGATGACATTTTTATTAAGCTAAATAAATGAAGGATTTGTGAAAGAAATGAGTAAAGGATTGCAGTTTGCAAAAAGTAACACAAAGTAAGTTTGTGTTACTCTGATGATCGATAGTTTCATTTGTCTTGTAATATCGTATATTGAGTCTTTAATGTCTTGAGTCAAAAATGTTAATGAAACTTACTATCTAGTCTGATGCTATTTCAGATTTATTGAGTCAGCCTTTAGTAAGGAATTTTATAATGCTGACCGTATGTTACACGCGTAGCATTTGGTGCTAGTTGGAAAAGAAAATGGTTGCATTTTGTTGTTTAAGTATTGCTGGAGCATTTGTAGTACAGCAGCAAGGTCACTTTTATATCCCACATAAAACCAAGATGAGTCCAGCTGCAAACTATCTAGCCTTTTGCTGTGCTTGTTGGGAGGTTTTAGGAGCCTCCTGCCATTCCTTCATTGGTGATTTCTGAATGTGGGGGCAGCTCTAAGTATGTATTACAGAAGGGATTTGCCAGTAATGGTGCACTGCAGTGTAAAATAGCAATTGTTACAGCAGATTACTCCATAATGCTTCTTTGCTGACTGAATAAGGACTTTGTTGAATGAAGAATGTAGGAAAATGTGCTCTCAAACTCCTATTTTAAGAAAATAAATACCTACGTTTGAGGTTGATCCCAATTCAGTGATATGTTCAAGGAGATTAATGAACTGGATTTTGAACCATTTACCATATACTGAGTTCATTTTTCTTAAATGCTGTCAATGCTAACAGTTTGTAAATCATGTTCTACTCTTTAGTGTAATTTATAGACTTAAATTAAGTAAATAGTTTGTCTTTGTGAATATGGGCGGGCCAGTATTCCTTAACCAAATTCCAAAGACTTTGCAGAATGATGGCATCCAAACTATTGTTATCTAATTCCATATAAAAGAAAGTTAAGCACAGGCTGTTACAAAAATTGCCTTATTCTCGGTGACAGTAATTTTTTCTATTCTGCACAGGTAGGGGTCATTTTTTAATATTATGTCCACTTAAGGGAAAACTTTAATAATTCTTCCTGCCTCCTGCGAGCAATGTCACAAATTTGAAGACCCACGTTCAATTCCAGCAAAAGAGTGGGGTTATTACTGAGTTAGGAATTTTTTTTTTTATTGATACTGGTAAGAACTTGCTGCTGCTTTTTATAGCGTTGTGCTTCCTTGAAAGTTTGAACTGACACTCTCATTCCTGATATATTTATTCTTCAGAAATTCCTTACTATGCTATTATATCATTACACAGAGGTAGGTCATGGTCAGCTGGTTTGGTTTTTTTTTTTAAAGCAGAGCTGTGGTCAGCTACTAGTTCTGCATAGAGTGTAGCCTTGTTGCCTTGAATTGTCAGTGGCATCCATAGCAATGGTCAGGGAAACTTTTCCTTGTTTTCTGCTTTTACCTCTTTCTTTCCCCTGGGAGCTGAGAAGAGGTAGGGAGACAGTGGAATCACCACAGCATTTTTTCCTGACTGAGGCAGAACAGACTGGTTGTGCTCACCACTGGTGACATTCCATGACTGCATGGCAGTGATACCGCAGTCATCATTTGGAGGAATGAAGATAATGAAAAATATGCTGCTACCTTGCTATTTTTGTAAAATAATCAATGGCCCTGTCAAGACACTGCATGGGTGTTCATAGGCAAATTTTTCTCCTTTCAGGCCGCGTTCTTTTCAAGCACACAATCTTCCAGGCTTTCCTTTCTAACCTTCAGATTCTGTTTTATCTGGAGTAGAGTGATACATCCATCTGTTCAAAATGTGGTATGAGCTGGCACAGGAATATCCGACTTTGGGTGTGAAAGTTCAAGAGGAGGTCTTTGAGTATAAAGGAAAGAGAATCAGTCTCTTCTGATTGTCAGGCAGAGATTTGGAAAATGTTCAGCTCATGCCTATTATTGCTGTTCCCCACATTGCCTTTCTCTCTTTGATCAGAACTCCAGGATAATTCTTGATATGAAGGATGAAGAGTTTAGCCTGTGTCTCTCGCTGCCTGTGCTGAAAATGTAACGGGTTTGCTAGCTGCAGAACTATGTGAAAATCAGTAAGCAAGTGTGAGTGACTTGCCAGAGAAATATGGGAATGATGACAAATGAAAACAAAGCATAGCCACTGCTATTCATGTTAGCAAAAATGACTAACGTTACTAATGTCTCTTGTTTGTAGATCACCTCTCTTGTGACTCTCCAGCTGTTATCCATGGTTGGCCATAATGACCAGCTTGATGGACCACGATATAAATGTACTGTATCTCTGGACTTCATCAGAGCTATTGCCCGGTGAGCTTATTAGAGATCATTTACAGTTGTACTTGCTGACTTGAAAGAGACTTCAAAACCAGTATTTGCTCAGTCATTAGCTCTCTGCAGACCAGAATAGAAATCTATGGATGTTTTCTAAGAATGAGTGAATGAGTTCTATTTATGAGAAGTGTTGAACTTGAGATAAGTTTAGTGTTAATTCTGTGTTGAAAAAAAATTTATCTTACAGTGTTAGTATATGTTACGGTAACATACTGTCTTTGTGCTTAATAAAGGTCAGGGACTTCATGTGAAAATACTGCTCTAAAATGTCAGTCCGTTTCATTACCAAAAGGCACATTATGGTATTTGAATCTGAAATTATATTTAGTTCTTAACAATGTTTTTTGTACATATGATATGAAAACTACATAGGTTATAAGAATTCTTCCATGTAGTCTATCTTGTGTGGTCCGTAGTTGATACAAACTAATTCAATAAATGAATGTAGGTACCTCAATGGCTCTGTTCATTTAGAGCCTTCCGTTTTGGGGTCTGAGAACAGTTCCAGGTCCATCAGGAGAGATCATGACAAATTACAGACAGAGATGCATGCAATACATAGGCAACAATCGAGCCTATGTCTCATTTTTATGAAATGCTAATAGCATTACCTCACGCCTGTTGCTGCAGCCAGCTTATTAGCAGGTCTTGCATAAAAAGTCTATAGCCAGAACAGAGCCCAGAAATGACATGTGGTGAAAAGGAGGAGAAACATTCTCAAGGCCAACTCTTCTCTCTAATGTGGGCCTTCAGAGGAACATGTGCATACTGTATCCCATAACCTCGCTGCACGTGTTGCTCTCCTGAGCTATTAAATGTCCAATAGCCTTGTCAGTAAACCCCACAGACACACTAATTTCATTTTCAGTTGGACAGGCTGTAGAATGAAACTTCATCTGGTTCAGGCCTGGCTGGACCACACTGCCAGGATCTCCATGACTTCACTATGTCAATTTGCTATTCCCAGCAATAAAGTCACTTGTGAATGATGCCCTGAAAAAGCTCCCACTGGTACCAAGTGCAGCAGACCATCTGCTCAGCAACATGGATGATTGTGTGTACAGACATCCCCAAGATCTTGTCTCTGCTCTTAACTCCTGTGGTGAATACAGAGACCAGTATGTAAACTCTGTGCCGACTATGAGGGTACTTGAATTAAAATACTTGAAATTACATCTCTCTCCTTGCAACTTTAACAGCCTTAGAAGTTTTGTTGATTCCATTAAAGTTGCCAGAAGGTAGAGATGGCCAGAAAACAGTACCAAAACTTGTGCTATGCAGCTCATGCTTACTGGAGAGAGTAGTTGTTGGAGATGCTATCACTTCAAACCTCAGTACACGGTATAGTGCTTGGGACTGCTTTCCTTTAGGTCAGATGTGTTTGTGTATATGAATCCTCACTGACTTGTTATGAGGAAGAAGGCAATTCTTTTTTTTTCTCCCCAAAGTAGTTTGGAAGTGTTTGAATGCTGCATAGATAGGGCCATTTACATGAGCTGACAGATTTTAAAGTTGGCCAGTTCTACTCTTCTCCAGCCCCCCCCCCCCCCCTTTTTTTTTTTTCCTTACTTTGTTCCTTCCTTACACTTCTTTTTGTTAAGTATCTTTTCCAACCCACAGTCTTTGTTAAATCTTTAAGGAGGACGATCCGTAAAGATTCGAGGTTTCATGATAAATGGGCTTCCCCCTTGTCTTGATGGGGCTAGCTAGAGGGTGCAGGCATGATCTGTGCTTTAAGAAATTTCATTTTCTAGCTGTGCTGTAGTCTTGCAGCTGCCTGTAGGTTTTAACTACTCATGGGAGAGGTTATATTTATTGCAGAGAGGGAGCTACTTTGCCATTTCAACCAAAATGCACATCAAGTAAGCAGCCTGTCTCCTGGTTCTTTTTTCTTTGTTACTGTAATAGTACTAAAATAAGTTTGTTAGGCACTAAAATCTTCAGATACCTCAGCCTTGTTCCCGTCTCAGCCTTGCTGCTCTAGTGTATTTCCTAATGGAAGGCTGAAGAGTGCAAAGAACAGGGCAGAAAAGGATGCTCTCTCCCTCCCCTCCCCACCCCCATTCAAGCTGTTCAGATTGTCATTTCATTTTCCTGTATTTTTTAAGCAAAACTGAAATTTGCATTTAAAACAAAACAAAAGCCACCTGTTCTTTTATAAAGAGTAGAAAACTTAATGCCTCTTCCTGGTGGCTTTTAGTGTGCACAGTCTCTTTAGTATCCCAGAACCTCATGTCTGGCTCTATTCTGTTGCATATATTCAGTCTTTGCAGAGATATTCCCGTGCTTTTTACCATGTAATATTTACACCTTTGGCTGAAGATAAGGTTAGATGTTTCTTTGTTAGAAATTTCTAAATTCCTGGTTTAGGTATTTCAGACCTAAGTTCATAAATTTTCTGTAGCTGAAGTGGGGATCTCTTAATATTTGTTGAATGTAATGGATCTTTTCGTATAGTCTCTAATGAACCCAGTTGTTATGACAGGACAATTGTGTTTCATTTAGTTGATAAGGTCAGCTTTTGTTAGAGGGTCTGACTTTGTTTCTGTGGAAAGCCTTGTAACTAAAGCGCTTTTCTTGAGTGACAATGTCATGTGAGTCTAGCAGTGGCAGTTAATTTCTTTAATTTTGTCACTGGATTATTAAGTAGACTCAAACACAGTATTTCTTGTTATGTATCTTGGGGATTTCTGAACTTTTTCTCTCTCCAATATGAAGTTTTATAGAAACTTCTTGAAAAGTGGGTTACAAGATGATGTGTGAACAGAGAATATTAAATGATTGTAGTCTAACAAATAAGACATTCAGCCAGTTAATCTCACTTAGCATTGTGAGCGGTTATTTTTGCATCACTGAATACTTTTTAAAAAAACTTTTAATTTTATACTTGTCATTATATGCAGTAATTTGCATTATTTATTCAAACAGTAAACCCCAAAGTCTTGAGTGTTAGATTGTATAGCAGAATGAGTTTAGAGACAAAAAATAATTATATGTTTTATTCTACTGCTGTTTCATTCTGCCTGCCATTAAAGTACAAAAGTATACATTAAAATCTTCTATCCCATTGAGCGGCATTCTTCGATTTTTCAAATTTAGCTATGAACATGGGTCAACTAGTGTCAAGACTGAAAGAACGCAGACTGCAAATGAGTACAGATGAAGGACTTACGTAGTACATGCTAAAACAGGTGGTTTGGAAGATGAACAAAACATTCAATAGCATAAAAGATTGCTGCTCTGCATCACCAACTAGAGTATCATGTTTACTGTATGAAAATATAGTCTTATTAACTTTGATATATTTTTTCTGCTTAAAATGGACATAAGAATCTTCCAGTTTTTACTAGAAAGCTGCTATTATTTCTTTTTTAGAATCTTACAAAGTTTAAATAATCAGAAGACAGGTATGGTAAATAACACTAGAAGTTCAAAAATTCGTTCAGCCTTGATTGCATTTCTTTTGGAGATATTGCTTGATTTTGACTGCGCAGAATGTCCCGGGTGTGCTGTCTCCACACAGGTTAAAGTCTTAGCACCCTTAAGATGATTGCTCTAATATACTGTGTTTTTGTTTATAGGACCGTGAACTTCGACATAATAAAGTACTTGTACGATTTCTTGTGAAAACAAGCTTCACAGCCATATGGACACTGTGACAATGACTAAGGCAAGCTGTGTTCATCTCTCTACTTAGCTGGCCAGAAAGAAGAGTATTTTGGCTCTTTTGGATTTGTCCAAACAGGTGCTGGCCCAGCATGGAACCTGATGAAAATACTCTGATTGGTCTGGGTGGATCTGAGCAGAGGACTATTTACCAGGGACCCTGGAGTATTTGGAAGCAATGTGTTAATTATAAACAGCAGGGTTTGAGCACAATCTGTTCTACTCTTAATGATGTTATCTTAACACTGAAATTGCCTGAAACCCATTTACTTAGGACTGCATTTTGCTCTATGAACTCTCCCCAGTGCTTTGAACGTGGCAGCAGCCCTTGTTTGTATGCCCAGTCTTTTCACTTCCTCTCCACAGGAATCTTCGCAATTGCCTGCCAAAGCAGCTTTTCCCGAGGCCACCATTTTAGGAGAGTGGAATAGCAAAATATAATAAACATAAGAACATATTTAAAATCACGCTGGTATAAGTCCTTCTTTCTCTTCAGTCATATGTAGGCAGACTGTTACACTGTTATATGGAGATCACAATGATCGGAAACTCCAAATTAATCACCATACTGTCTTTTTTCAGACCATTCATAAATGTTGACTATGAATTTATTTTTACAAAGCTTTATTTTAAAGAAATTGTTAGTTCTTAAAGTTCTATCCCAATGTCAAACCTGAAATTATTTATTTCTGTTTAAACATTTTACAGTCCTTTTATGCTCATCCAGTATATATAATGCTGTTTGCAATGAATGTACTTTAAGACACTGTGTAGTGGCTTTTGTAACAGTATCTGTCCTGTAGAGGAGAGTGGCACAGCTGCCTTTCCATCAGAAAGGGAGAAATTCAACAGGTGACAGAATATTCCTGCAGCAGATCCCCAAAAGAGACGGAATAGTGAATAATGAATGTGGTGTTATAGCATAAAACTTTAGTTTTGGAAATACATGGTGGAATACGCTACAGTTACATTTGTGTCCATTTTACAAGTAGAGGATTCCCAACTGCCGCTACTTTTATGGGGTATTAAAATCCCCTAGTCCAGTTTGGGATTATTGTCTTCATGGATCTGAAGATTTCTGTCACCCTCTTGAAAATTCCATGTCCTGCCGCGTGTTACTCCTGAATGCTGGCCTTCGGCTGTTTGACAGTGCAAGACCATGTCCTCTGTTGACCATTATGTTTTTTTCCAAGGAAAAAAAATCATCATTCTTTCCCTCCTTGCTCTGATATCAGAGATGGTCGAATACCCTGACCATGTGTAGCTTTTTCTTTTTCTTTTTCTTTTCCTTTTCTCCGCCCTCCTTCCCCCCCCCCCCCCCCCCCCCCCCGATTGTGGCTTCTGGATGCAGACCCAAATGAACGAGTTCCAGGTGAATCTAAGTGACAAAAGCATCTCTCTGGCCAAGCTGTCACTTCCCCCCCTCAGGAGAGTGTGAAAGGGCAGCAATGAGTCATCTCCGTGATTCCTTTTCCTTCCTACCGCTGAGCTGAATCAAACCCTGCACCTGTCCATGAGGTGGCAACGTTTGTCCCACTTGCTGAAGTGCTCGGATGCAAATACATGACCTGTTTCAAAATGTTTACTATCTGCTTTTGTTTTTATTAGTAAAAATGTACGTAAGGTGAACTTGGTGCTAAGCTTTACAGCATCTTCCCCTTTTGGAGCTACTGCTGGGCTGAGCTCAGCTCTTGTGAATCTCCTGTATGACTACCCAGGGCTGAAAGTTGGAGAAGAAGGAAGGTTTCAGGTGTTCATTCGTAACTAGTCCCTGTAAAGCAACAACAGTGCATAGGTTTTTTTGTGACATCTGATCTGGGTTAGAATTTGATATATGAAACATGATAGGACTGATAGTAATTTATTAAGTGCTACAACTGGTGAGTCACAATGTTTCAAAAACTCTGTAGCCAACCTTGTTTACAGTTTTCTGCAATGTGGGGCAGGGTGGGACTGCTGGGGAGGGACAGTGCCAGCTTTTGAAGCTCCTGCTTAGTGGTAGCCAGGATGGCTGAAAACCTGAGTGCTTACCAAGCAGAAGAAAGAAGCTCTTCTTTGGGAAGCTTTACTACCAACAGCAAGTTGTGAATAATACCACGCTTCCACTCAACCTTCATGAAAATATCACAAATCCTAAAAAATAGTTCCAGATATACACATTAAGAGAATACAAGGAGAGCATATAAGACAGCTTTACTGGTAGCCCTACATGAGTATATGGATGCATGATAAATTTGGTCATGTTAGAGATGTTTTCCTATGGGAAAGAAATTAATAGGATTTTTACCAGTTGGCCATTTCAGGAATATTTCTAATGCTGCGTATGATGGGGGTTGATGAGAGATGAGATGCAGATTCAAAGGTATCAAACAGAAAAAGAAGAACCAAGCATAGTGGTCTTTTGCTCTAGTATAATAGCAAATTGGCCCAAGCTCAGGATTGTGTGGTTAAATTAATTCCAGCATCTTAGTTTTTCAACAGTATGGATCCATAAATACATAGTTACTTGTAACTACTTAATGAAATACACCGTATTGCTTGTGTTAATGTTAAAATTCAATTGTTTCTTAGAAACGAGCTCAAAAATATGGATAAATGATTTTTCTTTTCACTGATGCTATAGCTTTTCTAGAAAGAGATCAAGACCAGAACCAGTTCAAGACTTAACTGCTTATAGCTGCTAGACAGGCAGTGCAGATGGAAGGGGCTAAATTGCTGTGTTTTAAAACTGGTGTTTGGTATATGTCTTGGCAATGTTTGGATGAGGCACAAAATCAGTCATGTAAGTTCTGGATTGGGTTGCAGCTGGAAAAACATCCCTTTTGCATCATGTCAAATGTACTCCCTTGGTTGTCCCAACTTTTTGGTAACCCCATCACTCCCACACAGCGGACCAGACCCTCAAAACTACCCACTCCCAAGTTTGGAGCACAAAGTACAGAAGACATGAAATAAGGGTCTTAGAAAATAAGCACTGACAAAACTTGGTGCTTCTGATATTTTTTTCAATGCAATTTCCTCCACAGTAGCCTGATGATCATTTCCAGTGTAAATCCAAAGAATGAGGATACAAATTTCTGTGGAATGTAGTTAGTTTGACTGAAATGAGGTTAACTAGAGGCCCCATCCCTGGAGGTGTTCAAGGCCAGGCTGGACGTGGCTTTGGGCAACCTGGTCTAGTGGGAGGTGTCCCTGCCTATGGCAGAGGGGTTGGAACTTGATGATCTTCAAGGTCCTTTCCAACCCTAAACCATTCTATGAACTAGAGAAGGAGTAGTTACTGAGGATCCGTTAGACAGAACCACTGTCCTTACATTGAATGCACTTTTACGACCTTTTTGAAAGACTCCTATCAGTGATATAAAATTTAAAGCTGAATCAGCAGAGTATGAGAATGAACAAGGTGACTGAAGTGCAGATGATTGATGGAGGCTATAACTATGCTGATGATGAATAGTAGGATTTATTCTGACAAACTAGAAATATTTCTATATATCCATGTCAATGAGTTTATAAATTACTGCCAAGTTTCTTACTAGCTCCCCTAGCAATACTCTGTCCTGGTAGTGGATGAGGTCTGGTCTCCGTCAGCCTCCCTGGGGCCAGGATTTCACCCCTTCTACGGGTCATTTTAAGAACTGTGAAAAAGATGCAGAGCAAGACAGTTGTTCGACTCATGAGAAATCCCTCTGTACTTAAGTGCAGCAGTATGCATTTAAAAAATAACAGAGAATTTTTCCATAATTCCTGAGTCACAGAGCATTATAATACCATAAAAATTACAAACTTAGAGTGCCTGTCTCCAGTGGCTGATCCAAACATCAACAGGAGCTGGGGCTTGTTCTTACAAGAGGAGGGTAATGGAGAAAGAAATGCAGCTGACATAAAATTGCAAAGAAATTATTGTCCTTGAATAGCTTTGACTTCATCAACAGCTGCATTTTCATACATATAACATGGAGATTTTCTTCTACAAAAAGGCTTGCAAGGGTGCATCCGCATGTAATACAGGAGGAGATTTGTTCCTGTTTGACAGTGATTTACCTTACTCTGGTTCTCCCAGAACCTGCTGCTTCTACCATCGTAATTCCCTTAGCTATTGTGTCTGGTTTGGTGCAAGGTAAAGAAGTGTGCTGGTTATTTGAGCACTAAGATTTGGTGCTTTTATACACCGTTATTTACACATGTGAGAATACACCCAGCTCTACCATTGGTTAAATTTTTCCAGTACCCACCCAGTAGTTTTGCCAACACCATTCAGGCACTATCTGCTCCCTTCATAACTGGAACAGCCAGCCATGCCAGTGTGAAAGATGGGATTCCCAGCAGGAATGGAGGAGATATTACACGCCTGTGACCTGCGAGCAAAACGTACACAGCTGAGTATCCCGGGATTAGATACTCCCTCCGCACTTGTGTTGGCAGAGATGGCAGGGAAGAGTGAGAAACAGCAGGCTTGTGAGGGCTGCCTGGAGGTCGGCGTACTGTGTGTTTCAGTCAGCCCTGATAATTTTGAAATAAGATTTGCTCCATCCAGGAGTAAATGCTACCTGAAGTGACAGTAACTTCTCCAGTTTTCTCAAAGACAGGATGGCATAACTTAGAAAAGAGCCTTATTATTGCTAGTAAATATGCATTGGGATAAAGATACAACTTTATATCATACGCAGTACTAAACTTTTATGTGTTCGTAGATACTGGAAGGGCTCCACTGGAATACTGGATGGGAGATGAATAGCAAAAACGGCATGGTTTTTATCTCAGCTTCCATGTGACGTGTCTTTTACTCTGAACAGGCAGATTCATATAAGCTGTACAATACCCAGATAAACATGGAGTAAGTTCAGTTTGACTTTTTGATTCTTTATTTTTGTGTGTGTTTATTACAACCATTAAAAAATAAAGCTGAAAACAATACACAAGTAGTTTGTGTATGCCAGAACAATTGAAATCACAGAAGTACAACTGTGATCATGAAGATTGCCTGAAAACTATACGTGGGGATGTTTTTAAAAAGCAGCAACTTAATGGCAGCATCTATGCTAGAACAGAAAGTTGAAAAACATCATACTGCTTGTTATTTGACATTAGCCATATATTTGTATATGGCTGATATTCGTATACATACAATGTATTTGTATATACAATATTGTATATATTGAATAATCATGGATTTGGAAGTATCTAGGCTTCTAATATCAAGAAGCTTAGAACAGTATTAAAGTAAGACGACGGCTGTTGAGCAGCCTGTGACCATCAGTGTTTCCATGCTGTTTTAAGTTGAACAAGTGAGTGCCTATCTGTAAGGTGGTCCCGGAGTGAGAACATGATGTACATGGTACCATAGGTGGATTTAATGTTTGAAGTGTTGTAGTGTGTTGTACTTACAGTGCAAGTCATCTATCAGTGACCAATACCCCTCTTTTCCCTATAACTGAGCAAGGGAAGAGCTTTCTGAGAGCTGAACAGAGGGACCAAGGGGAGAGTAGAACAAAGAAATGGACGTTCCGCAGCAGCAGAAGTATCCCGAACTCTTTCTTTCATTTGGTTCGAACAGACAGGTACTTCATTTGGTTAGAAATCATTGCCACTGGTGTTGCAGTTTCCAAAAAGGATTTGTCATACAGCTCTTCCAAGGAAGTTACCACCACCAGACAGCGAAGTGGTGAAAGAAAATATGTGTTCACTGCCTACCGTTTGGGTACAGCCATGCAACTCTAATGTGGAAAGGGACTGGGCTTTCCTTTGAGATTAAGCGGGGATGAACTTTACTCTTTTTACGCCTCTGACGTTTTGAGGTACCCAGAACTCTACCAGGCTTCTGTGCTCCCTTTTTTCTTCTTCTTGTACCCTCCTGCTACGATTCTGCAAATTTTTTGATGTGGCTCTCGCAGAGACCGGCTCTACACGCGCAGCCAGCTCCTGGGGTTTACATCTCGGGAGGGACCTCCCAGGAGGTGGCAGAGCGGGAGGGCTGCAGCGGGCTGCCTGTCTCCCCCTTGGCGCAGGTGGGTGTTGTTCGAGTAGCCTGTTGTCACATACTGTCTTCTGCCCTTGTTTGGATATTCGGAGGGGGTCTGTTAGGTACACGAGGGCAGGTGTTCAGTTTCAGCAAGGTTCTTTTCCAAATCCTGGTTAAATATGTTGGACTGTGAATGCTGTATAACCAGTCGTCCTGTTCGTGGTGTTTGTTTTTCATATTTGTTAGATTTTGATGAAATACTGATGCCAGTGTCAGTGACAGACCCGCTGTAGTGGACGTGATTTTTCATAAGCAGCACAGCAAAGGTACAGTTTTGCTTAAATTCATTTAGCACGTTTGTTCCGTTTTCCTGGCACACACAGGTTTTCTACAGAACAGGATTTCTAATATGCAAATACTTTCCTTTCTGCATTTGATTCTTGCTCAGGGAAATATATGCTGCTTGTTATTTCATGTACTTTGTTCACATATTTGAGTTCAGAGGAATAAAATAGGAGTGGTGGGGCTGGGAAACAGAGCTTCGCTAGCAGGCTTTTCTGAAGCCCACGCATTGGTAGTTCAGCAGCTGAGCACCTTCCCTGTCTCCACGTAGGTAATGAGGACTTCCACGCAGGTACCTCCTAAGTCCTGGGGAGTCAGAGAATAGTTGCAAAGGGAGAATAGCAAAGAGTAAGGTACATAATCTCTCATTAAGACATCCTTGCCAGGTGAGGGAGCATGTTTCTACAAAATTCAGCAAAAGAAGAAAGTACCCAAGAGACAGTGATGGAGAGGAAAGTTGTTTACCACCCTGGCTGCAAAAGCCGTAATTATATTCTTGCTGTTTTCGCTGTTTCTCTTTAGGTAAAGTTTTTACAGTATTTACGATGATGCTGTTTCTCCCTCTCCCCCATTTCCATCAGTACAATCCCAACTCCTTTTCTTCCTCACCCGTTGCACTCCGAGCACTGAAGTTCCCCACCTGTGCCAGTAATTTGTGTGGGGAAGGCAGCGCCCTGTGCCGCCTGTGGCACATCCCAACTCTGCCGGCTGACTTCAACAGCAGAGCGCGGCTGTTTCCCCTTGCAGGCTGTAGGACCTTCAGCAACAACCCTGAAAGAGAAAGATGTGATGTGAATATGCGAAGTGGATTATGGGGAAAGTGAATATGATGCTTGTGCAAATAGTCACTGTTACTTTCTGCAAACTTTTGTCCTCAGCAATAGCTCTGTTGATCACCATCCATACTTAAAATTAAAGCAGACTGGGCTTGGTTTTTTTGTTTTTTTTTAATTAGATTGACTGTATACGTAACCTGGCTCTAAACTTGGTTCCACTTTTCCTGTTTCTCCTTCCGATCTAATGTTAAATAATTCCTCTAAAGCATAGAAGTAACAGAACTTTTCACTGAAACAGTCACATTTTTAGTGTCAACATCACAATAGAAACATTGGCTTTAGTTTTCAGTGAAACAGTTAACCACATTTTGCTAAAATTCCTTTACCCTCAAAATGGAAACTGGTAACATGGACATACCTGCTATAACGAGTAACATTCACATATCCACTATAGAACAATTGAGCTGAAAACGTTAATCTTTTGCAAAACTCTGAGTAGCTAAGTAGAGTTTTCATCATAAAAAAAATCAGTCTTTGTGATAGTCACTGATACTCATGCGGGCTATCACTCTGAGTAGCAGGGATCTGAAACCAGCTGTTATCTGCATATGTAGGTACTCTTCTGTACAGTTACTTCTCATCTAGAATAAATATTTTTGGTGGTAGCCTCTTACTTTCTCCCGTGCACTTTCTTCTTTGAAAACCAGACCTCTGAAGAGACTGAAGCTGATTCCTCTGATTCATTTGGGATGTATTTGCAGAAATTAATTAATCTTCACTAAAATAAAAAGTGAGGATGCAGGGGATTAAACTGAAAATTCAGACTGCTCTGTAGCGAGTAGTCTGTGACAACTCTAAGCTTTCCTGTGAAAGTGTGAAGCCTTCACACTGACAGAGCTGAAGATTCTGGTTTCAGAATATATATTTTCGTAGGATGGCACAACTTCATGAATCCTTGGTGCAGAAGGCAATTAAGTGTGTGAGTATGGACAGCTGTTTTCCATCAGTACCTAAAGAATAGCTCATCCATCAGAAAAGACAGCGCTGTCTCTGCATCATCGCAGCCAAAAAGATGTGGAGATACTGGAGGAAGTCAGGTGATACCGAGTTTGGTCTGCCGTTTCCTCCTCAATAGCATTTCCTGGGAACGAGAGGGCGGTGACAGAGCACAGTACGATCATGCAAATCAAACGATACTCTCAGTAAGGCATGGATCGCCGCGGGTTTCTGATGATCCAAGGTCTGTGTCTGCAGGCTGCCCGTGGAGCGGCTGCAGTCGCCATTGGGGGTGTCATCTTTGATGCTGTCCACAATACTGAACCACTCAGAGGAGAGAGAGAGGACGCCTTGTCCTGCCCTCGTGCCAAGATGCTGCTCTTGTGCTTTCGGCTAAGAAGGACGAGAGGTCTGTGGAGCAGAAGACTTGGGCTTACGGGTTCAGTCACGGGGATCCAGAATGCTTACATGGGTCACTCTGTGGAACGGATCTGCTCCTCGTTCAGCTTGTTTAAATCACAGAAGAGAACCGGTCTCAACGGGGATCGGGCTAATCCGTTTTACTGTTTGTGTCAAACAGTCCGCGCTCATTAAAAACTGGAATTTCTTTTTGCATGAAACGAGTAAGTCAGCGTAGGCTGCTTACCCTGTTCCAACTCCGGCTGCTGAGAAAGTCATTCTTTTATTTTTAGTGGGTTAAGGAACATCATTTTTATGCTAACCTTTTTTCTTTTGAATTCTCTTCTACAGATGCCTTCCAGAAATCTTTGGATGTTCGATATGTTACTATAGATATATAGTAAAATTTTGACAGCTTTCTTATTGCTCAAAACCTGCGGTTCCCTGCAGAGACCTTTTCTTCACTGTAGCCTTATTGCCAAGTTGTCAGAGCATTAATTAAACTAGAAGAATAAGGCATTGCATGTCATTTCCTATACTGGATGCCTTCATGTCAGCGACATATCTCCATGGCAAGAACCTGTATGTAAACAAAAAATAAGCCTGGCAACAGTACAAAAGCTCATGCAGCCTTTTAAGTGAAAAATGTGGCAAAAGAAAATATGGAATTTAAAGCAAAGTATTTCTAGAGAAAATTAAGTTTGCTGCATACTTCATTCCTTAAGCACAAATGTGATGATTTCATTTGGCTACTGGGTGTATTCCAGTGTTATTTTTAATCTCCATATTTTAGATGTTTATTGGCTCAAACCTTAAAAGGTTTCTCATTCTAAAAACCCTCATTCATTATGGGTAGGCTGAATGTTCCTTAGTGGGATTACAGATTCTCTGTGCGAGCACATAAAAACGTGTATAGTAAAACTTTATTCCATACAAACTGCTAATAATTTGCATACGTTTCATTTTGCTGCATGGATCAAAATGTCTTCTTTTCATATATTACACATCACCTCTCAATTTTATGTACATTTACTCTGCTGTTTAGAAGTCCAAAAATACAGTACACGTGTTGGTGCTTTTCCTGCAATAAAATGAATAGATGCTTAAACTGTAATTGCAATCCGCCGCTTGCTAACCCTGCAGGCAAAGCCGCAGCGTTAGAGAAACAGGAGTATTTTTCATTCTTTTTTTGCATTTTCAGGGCTGTGGTTCTTTGTGACTCTTCACAAGACAAATTTGATCATTCACTACCAAGTTAAAAGGAAAACAAGAAATATTTTCGGGAGCCGAAAATCAAAAAATGAAGAGGTGATGCCTGGAGAATAAAACTGTCATGGGCATACAGGGGTCTTCCGTTTCTTCTTGCCATGTACAGAGCTGTTCCGGATGGGTTACACACAGAGACGCTCCACCAAGTAGGAACGCTTTAACTGGTTGTACCTGGTTGTGCCACTGCGGCTTGGGACAAGCAGAGGGACAGAGGGACATCCATCACTTACTGGCTTGGTCACAGCCCCGGCCAGAGCACATGAGTGTAAGTTTCTGGGCTACCGAAAAGAAGAGGGACCTGGAGAGCGCTGGTTGTAGCTGCCCCTTCAGCTGAACACGGGAGCACCGGCAGCATCTCAACATGTCACTTGAAACATTTGCCAGATTAAAAGATCCTTCTTGTTGTGAGGAAACTAGACTAACTTGACGCATGTGTTTCCGGGCTGGAGCTGCATGGCTGCTCTCCACAAGCAACCTTCTGTCCTCCTCCAGGAGCTCCTTGCCCAAGGTGGGCGATGTGGCCAGAGGTTTCAGCCTCTCCAGTGCGACTGTGGTGTTGTAGACAGGCAGATGCGATGGCGGCGCTGCCAGGAGCTGCCTGTGGCAGCATATGCAGCACGTTCCCCTTCTCTCGGTGTCTTGACTGACTGTCGCCGGTATTTCGGATGCATGTGCAGAAGCACGGCGTGGGTGCCAGTCTCGGAGTTACACTTCAGCAGAGCAGTTTCACACTTGCGCTACTTCCGATCCTGCACAAACCCTTCCCCGACAAATCCTGTAAGACGGTTCCCGTGACGCCCGGCTGGCTGTTTGCTGGGGAGTCGCTTCTCGGGCATTTTGCACCTCGGGCAGCCTCTGAGGCTGTACCTGGGAGCCCAGCGGGGACTGGAATGTGTCTCCAGGACTTGGGGCCGTCCCTGAAGGTGTGGATGACGGGTCTCCTCCTTTGGCTCAAAGGGTCGCCGCTTCGGACAGTCCAGCGTAGTCAGGAGCTGGAGCGAGCGCTGGGCATCCCGGCTGAGGGAGGGAAAGTCAAAGCGCTGCCGCGTTTGGCCGTGCTCACGCCTCCTCTGAAGTGCCAGAGCGGCGCCGTGAGCCTCCTGCTTGGAAGAGGCCACATTTTCAGCACAGCTTCTGCCCCGGGGCGAGTCTCCCTGTGCCTGTCCGCAGCGCTGCGTCTGCCAGCAAGGAGCACGGGGGACTTGCGGCGTTTCCCCGCAGAGAGCTCGCCTCTGCTCGGGGCGAGGGACAGCGCTGAGATGTCTCCCACGGCCACGGCGAGGCTCAATGTCCTCCCTGGTTCCTTCCCCACCATCCCCTCCCCTAAAGCATCCCCACCATTACTCAAGCAATTGGATTCCTCCTTTTTTTTTTTTTTTTCTTTTTTTAAAAAAAATCTCTAAAAATTATTCTTTAAAAATTTCTGATGAATAGCATTAATCCCCTAAGAGAGGAACACTCTAGATTGCTTAGCTGCAAGCATCTTTTATTCATGAGCAGCATACGCCATACATTCACTCCCTCACTCAAGTCTCAGGCATTATTTCAGGCAGAAGAAAGCACATCTTTAGCATCGTAGGCTTTTGAACAATCAGGCAATGTATAATGAAGCGGCAACACCTCTCAGAGGCAATAACCTACTGCAATATTACAAGCCTTTAGAGTCAGTGGGCATTTTAAAGCCTTAACTTGTAACCAACAGAACTTTGTTATTAAACGGTTACTTTTGTGTATACACTCGGATCTCCCTGTACTTTTCCAAAGGATGATGAAGTGCCATCCTTAATGTTTTAGATGCTGTAGAACTTTTTTTTCTTCTCGCTACATGTATGGAGTAAATCCTAAATGATAAACTCTGCCAGTCTGAGGGTTGGTTTTTCTCCCAAATTGCTTGGTTTTTAACTTACGAGGCCCTTAGCATAATTTTCCCCATCACATCCAGTAACTCCCTTCCCCTTTGTTTGCTGGGAGTCCCAAGGAGAGGCATACAAGAGATTTTAAGTCTGCTGCAAGCTTATGACCTGCCATTTCCCCTCTCGGGTCTATTTTTAAAAACACAGGTGAAACTGAAAGCCTGGGGGTGTGCAAAAGTTGGTGTCCTCAATTAATTTAACATGTTTCTTTGTGAAGAAATGAAGCAACAGCACAGGTGAAAAGTCTGCTGCTGCAGCCTAACTCCCCGGGGTCAGCTACTAAGCGTATTTGGCCATCAGGAAAATTAGTTCATTGTTGCTGGAATTTTAGCTTTGATTTCTCATTATAAGTTTTTAAAATGCTGAGGATTAGCAGCATTTGAGGGGCAAATCCAGAGACTTTGGCTCCAGTGGGTTTTGGAGGGGGCTCTAGATACACCTGAGGTTAATGATAGGAGAGCCCACCTCCGCGGCTTGATCCCTGGAAATGGAATTGACCTTCTCACAGCTCAATCGGGGATAAGTTTATATAAATATATCTTAATGTTCAACCCCAATCTCCTTTACATGCCCTGGTTCAGTTGGCCGGTGAATAATACGGCCTCCTGTCAGCAAAAGGAGTCAAGATCCTTGTTCAAATGTTCAGAGTCAGCAGCCCAGCAGGGATGGCTCCAGCTTAGGCTCTAACTGGGGCAGACTGGAAAACTCGGACCAGCTGCACAGAGCTGAGCAAAGCTTTCTGCTTTTCACCTTTGGTACTCAGCTGCCTTTACTCCAACTTTTACAGTGAGCAGTGCTTTCACAGCTGTATGCTTTTTGAAGGTGGTGTTTCTCTTCCAGCTGTAATTTGTCCATCAAGGGCAAGCCAACCATCTTGTGCCGAATAAACACAGTTTTTGCTCTTTCTGGTGAAGGAACACAAGAGAAGGGCTCAGATGAGCACTGTGCTGATAAATACGCAGTGCCGGAGGCAATACCAGCTCTTTTGGACTGAGCACTCCTGATCCTCATGGTTCGTGCGGGGCTGGAGAGCAAAGCCCCAGCTGAGCATCCCCAAGCCTCCAACATTCCCCACCACAACAGGGCTCAGTCCCACAAGACTCGGTGAGCGATCTCCCCTTGCCAATGGGCACCCTCTCCCCCCGGCTGTCCCGTGTCGTGTGCTTCCACAGTTTGCTTGCTGCCAGTTCCGGAGCTTGTCACACCCCAACGTCAGCCAAAAACTGACTCAGCCAAAAATCAGCTGGGCTTTTTGCCATGCCTCCGGGACGGTCGGGGAAGGGGGGACAGGGAAGGGTGTGCTTTGGTAGCCACGAGCCATCAGGATCAGCTCAGCTGCTCCCAAAACTGCACCCTAAATATGTGCAGCCCCTATTATTTCCCTGTAGACGGGTGCTCCTTGAGTTTGGCCAATGCCACGGCTTGCGCTCTTCTTGCCAGTGCCTATAGATGGAAATGCTGTTTAAGAAATACTATTTTAATTGGATTATCCTCTTAGTCTTGCAGAAGAGGGACTCTGTAGTCAGGCTTCAGGTATCTTCTTAAGGAGTCGTGGAGAAGCTTGTGCGGTAGCTATACATATGACATTGCTAAACAGAGAACGCCAAAGTTATTAAACCTGCCATTTTCATGAGCTTTAAATTCATTGGCAACATTTAAAAAAAAAAAAAATCACACTCTAATCTTTCAGAGAACAGAGCCTCTGCTTAGAGATGCTCTTCCAAGGAGAACCAGCCACCATACAAGGCCTCCTCTTGATTTATAGCTGCAGCAGCATGAATTTCATATAACATGATAATATCCTATAAAGTCTCAGAGCTCTACACCGAGTCCTGCATAGATAACTGGTTGAGCAGTACGCAAAGTCAGGATGTGATAATAACATCTTTCCTTCAGCATGAAACGATGCTATTTGGGAAGCCATGCTTCTTGGATGCGGGAGCAGTAATCCCATTATCAGTGATCAACAATAAACGGCAGCGCTGTAGATACCCGTTTGCTGGAGGTGATACGGAGAAGCTATTAGGAAGCAGCCTGGCCGGCACGCTGAGGGTTCGCCTGCTAGTTCTTTACCGATTTTCCCTGCAGATATCTGCCCATTTGCAGATTTTTTTTTCTAATAACTATAAATAACAGGACATTTACTTCACAGCGACTTGGTTATTATTTCAAGCCACCAGTTGTACTTCATATTGATTTGGGGGATCCCCTTCCAGGTCTCGGGGCTGTCTCCCATGTGGTCCTGGGCTGTGGTGTTCTCCTGCCAGAGACCCTCCAGGCGCAGAAGAGCAGGACAGTTTGTTTGTGCATTAATGACTGCACCTATGGGAATGGGAAGCAAAGAATAGCGGCAAAATCTGCCATAAATCACCTGCGAGATCTCGGGAAAGGTAGACAAGTAACCCTCGACTGACAGTGCCAAGCAGACAGATGACTTTTCATCATCTTCACACCTAGACCATCCTTTCCAGCTATGGCATACTTTTTGATTACACTATTTTACAGCTAGTATGAAATATTTAGGGCTTTAAATTTACATAGTCATAAGACATGCCGCTGTGAGGTACATCTTACAATTCAAATACAGGAGCTGTATAATTACAAGCTTCCACAAAATTTTATTAGGGGGGAAAATGTAATTTTAGTCTGGCACATTGTTGGAAATTATTTCTATAATGAAATCATAGGAAGAATTTCTTTAGTTAAGTAGACCTGTAGACAAATGAATTGGGTTATCTCCCTTTAGACTCCACGTGCTGCGATTGAAGCTGTGCTTAGACTGGACATTTGCCTTCCCGGGCTCCGAGCGTGGGTTAATCCAGTACAGCAAAGCAGACTGAGGGGGGAAATGCTGATGCTGCTGCTCACTACTCTGCCCGTCCATACGATCGTATTATACGATGGTATTCATACCCACTCACTTCGGTCCTTTCTTAGCAACCTAAAGGATCTGCAGCTGACTGCTGAGATACAGCTGTACTTCACCCTCGTGGCATTTCTTGACCAGCTACAGGGCTCTTCACTGTCCGCAGTCCAAGGCACAGGTGAGCGCTTCATAGGCACAGAGTTGCCCTGGTAAGTAAGATGGTTACCAAAGCGTCCCATCGATTTTTTTCTTGGTGATGAGTTGTTACACTGCAAGAGTGAGCTTTCCCCCTGACTGACAGGTTGGTGCACCTCTGCAGGGGTGTCCCTTCCCACCAGCCGATCTGCACCTCTGATGCTGGGTGCTTTTGACCCCCATTTGCAGTCAGAGGTTCACCTGAGTTCATCCAGATTCACTTCTACTCCTGTATTTCCTTTCTTCCCTAACCGTGCTTGTTTTCCTCAAATTTCCCTACCTTCACACATGTATAAACACCAACCTCCAGCAACTAACTCCAGTCATGGACAGTGTTTTGGGAACCAGCACCTGAGGGAGGTGCTAGCACCCATCCTGTAGGTACCCACCTCTTCCACCGAGCGCTTCAGCACCTTTCTCATGCTGGAAGGGATGTGGCGAAAGAAGGTGGAGAGTGTTTGGCCAATATGAAGCTGATCTTGGAGAAGACCACAGGGGAAAAATGCTTAGACAGTCTTACCATGACCAAAGGGAGAGGCAGAAATAATCTTTTAAAAGAGAGAGAGAGAGGTCCTCCTGCTCTCTTAGCAATGCATGTTTTTATCCACTTTTTCCCGGGCCACAGTCACCTTTTCTCGCTAGTCGGTAGCACTGATGTGAGCGAATTGCTTTCTCCTTTGGGAGATGAACGTTTCACACTCCTCTTGGCTGGGGATCAGAGGAGGCCCCGCAGCTCCTCGCACAGCACCCCTTTTCTACGGGCTAGTTTACTTTGCTTAACCTTGCACTGGACACCTTGTCTGTTGACACAACGAATTCCTATGGAGAATGGCTTTTCAAAATGACATTTCTGTAAAATCGGCCGTTGCCAGTCGTTTAAAAATACACATGGGATCAAAGTTCTGTTTACCCCGGGTTTAATAATTACCTTGGCGATGCGAAGCTGAGCCCAGTGACACAATAAACTTTCCTGTCCAGTTTGACATCCTGTATGTTGAGATGATGTTGACTCATGACTTCAGTCACTGTTTACAAATATTGGCCTGGGAGGCCGTTATGGATCAAAATACATGATGTTATCAGGAAAGCGAAGACGGAGGAATCCTACAAAACTGACCCTAATCTAATGAAAATGTCCTCTAAATTAAAAAGTGGTGGAGCTAAGCATGTCCTTCAGGCTTTTGCTCCTCCGTGATCTATCGAGGGAAGGATTTCCATTTATCTGAGCCTAAGGATTCATTACAGTACAGTCTTTAAATGCAACCTACAGAGCACTAACAAGAGGTGAAACCGGGGTCACTATTTAACTCACGGATCAATAAATCTTTTCCATCCTTGAACTGTAATGTCAAATGCCATTGCCTAAAAATTCCTCACCCAATACACCAACGTATAGCCATTATGGTTAGATTTTCCTCTCAGGGCACAAATAGCATACACAGAGCCTCAACTACACAGCTGTTTGTGCAAGTTCTTTTACTCGCAGGTAAAAGCAACTCTAATTTCAACATCTATAAATAAGTAAATACATTCTGATTCACTTTAAACATCCATGAGTTTCCTATTGCCAATGCAGTAGTTATTCTCCAACTCTTCCATTTCTTAATCAAAATAAAATCTTTGCCTAAACTCCTTATTCACAGTGACAACACAACGTTAACATCCTTGTAATTCAGATAAGCGAGATATTCTCTAAGAAATTCAGGGGGAAAATATGCAACCTGATAGGACAACATGAAGCTCCCATATGAGGTTTCTAGGTGGAAGTGTCTACATATTTCAGAGTAAAATCAAAGGAACCCATTAAAAAGGAGCACGTTGTCTAAAATGTGTTGAAATGAGACACATATTTATTCTCTCCCTGAGGTAAAAACCTGTACAACTTTGGGTTTACAACCCATAAATTATCAAGTCATTTCTCACTTGTGGAATAAATAGCATCCGAGAGCGTCTGCATCCACACATCAGCTGAAGCTGGAGAGAGCTAAATTTACAAAACATTGAATCCGGAGGTACGTGAAACTTAGTAAACAGCACGAAATCCAGTGCCTTCAACAAGGAATATTGTAGCTAATCAGCAGGTTTTCAACTTTTCAAGAAGTTTCTGCCAGAGTTCACGGGATGCTCAGGGCCCCTCTGCGGCGCTCGGTGGACGAGTGAGCGCAGCCCATGGAGGCAGGTGCGTGTAAAGGGTGGGGAAGCCGAGGAGGCTGCCGAGGCCCAGCCTGGGCAGCAGCTCTCACTTTGGCCAAACTTAAAGGTGGTGTTTTGGGGCCACTGAGCAAAGATGGGAGAGTGACGGGTGGTGGAGGTTATCTGAATTCCCCACTGAGCTGTGCCTTTCCTCTCTGCTCCCCTCCCGAAGCCCACCCATCCTGGCAGCTTCACCGCAGGTATATAGGTCAGTATTCAGAAAAGAGAGCAGAGCCGGGCTTCTCCCCCCCTCTCCACAGCTCAGTGCCGATGTGGACTTAAAAGCCTTGATGGGAAAAGCGCGAACCAAAGGGTTTTGGCACAGGGTGTTCAGGAGCCTCAGCCCATGTCCCTTCCAGTTATTACCCCCTCATAAGACCTTTTGGATACATTGCTTTTTGAGCAAAGATACCTGCAGTGGAACGAGCACCCCTGCCACCCAGCCTGCAGAGCGTGGAGGAAAGGGCTCGCGGCTCGCCACGCTGCTGGGGTCCATATTCAAATGGCAGGTCGGGTTGGAGAGCCAGAGGTGCTGAAACCACCACACGGCGGGCTTCTGGCTCCTGCAGAAACTTGGTCCAGCTTGGTGGTGGTCCACAGTGATGCTTTGCCCTGGAGCAGGACCGGGATACGGCCAGGATAGACCCAAGGTCTGGGAGCTCTCTAACCCCACAGCGAGGCACGGCTGGGTGTGGATCTGCCCCAAATTTCAGAGCTTATCAGCAACTACCTGTTGCCTTCTTGATTAACGAACTCCTGGTCTCATTGCATATATTTAAGGGCAAGTGTCCAGAGGCTGGACCACACGGTGTGTCTTCCCAGTGCTGAAGATGTGCCAGTGCTGGCAGGCTCTGGAGGAACCAGGAGTGGTTTTGCCCATGGAGGATTAAGCAGGACCTCATCTCATGGCGTTCACAGGGTCCGTGCTGGGCCTCCAGGGAGGCACGAACCGGGCCGAGAGCATCAGCCCTAAAGGGAAAGATGAGCTTACTTGGGCAAACAAATTGCAGGGGGAAAAAAGAAACCGACAAAGATGAATGTGGCAGATGAAATGTAACCAAGTGTGTTAACACAGGGTCAGACAAAGATTTAAAAAATCTTGTACTCAGGATATTAAAATTACACTCCCTGGTGTGTACCTACCTGCACCTCTTTTCTAAACATTATTTCTGCTACATTTGCCTTGAATTAAGAAAGAGGCTTTTCATCTTCGAAGCAGTCAGACCTGCAATTACACCGACCCAAGTTTTGCATGAAGTAATATTTTTTCCTGCCTTAAACACATTTTGTGCTCAAAATGAACTTGTTAAATAGTCTGTCATCTTGCGTTTCCTTCTCTAAAGATGCGGACAACACCTGAATAGTTAATGAGCTGCAGTGCAGTTTAATCAGAGTGAGAACAAACACTATTGCAAACAAAGAACAAAGTCGTCCCCTCCAGTTTCTCCCGCAGCCTCCAGCTTCCCGCACCAGTCACTGGGTCACCAGGTCACCCTGCACATGGTCTCCTTTGAGCACGCCCTGAGACAAACTGCCCGAGACTCAAAGGCTGCACACACGTTTTGGGGGGCTGATGCTCCCCATCACCTCTCTTCACGAGCAGATATTTAGGCCAACGCGAAACGGGAAGGCAAAGGCGGTGCGCTGCCCCACATCAGGGCCCAACAACCCGGGTCCCTTTCTAGTCCTGAGCCCAGAAATTTTGCTCACAGCAGTGATTGCCTGCACGTCCTCCCTGCCCACGGCGGCCACCAGCTGGGAGCTGCACATGGGAGGGCATGGTGCAGACCCGTGCCAAATATAATGTTATTAAAATAGCTTTTGTTCCAATACATCAAGCACACAGAAGAAAAATATTATCTATTGGCTGGGTTGTAAGTTCCCCTTCATATAAAATATGAATAACATTTCTTACCTGCCTTTGCGAAATGCTTTGTCCCTGGGTACAGAGTCTACACACAGCCACAGCAACGCCGTTATTTATTACTTTCCTTAAGCACCCGGAGTTATGAAAACGTACTTTTACTTTGATCCTTCACAGACCCAGCAGCCTGCAGGAATAGCATTCAGCAACGGTTTCGCTATGTGTGTCAGTGTAACGGAGGGCAGGAATGAGACACAGCACTCCTCCGCCACCTGGGAGCACGCTCTGCCCGCAGCGGGCAGGCGGCCGGGTAACGTCCTCTCAGCGGGTGAACTGTGTGAAAACGTGCAGAAATAAAGTGGTGATTGTGGCTGGGAAGTAGCCGTTAAGGGAATTTAACTCGGCTGACTGTGGTGAGTAAAGATGCCATCAACAGTTCCCGGTACTGGCCAGTGAGTTATTGTATATGTGATTTCCAAAATCCAGCTCCCTTAGCACGTTGCTATGTTAAATCTGTTCCTGCTTTCATTGTTTTATCCCCAGAGAATATGAGAGAGGTGAATTGCTGACTTTCCACAGCTTGCTCTGGCTGCAAATGGAGCTTCGGCTCCTCAGGGCTTCGGCTCACGGGCAGTGAAGCAAACAGCGACAGCGGTTGAAGATGGAGCTGTCTCCCACCTGTCTGCCAGAGGTTACCGCTGCCATAATGGTGTCCGCAACAGAAACCACCCACCGAGTCAGCTCGAGCTGAGGCACAAGGGTGGAGCAGCAAGGATGTAGGTGCTGAATCAGCTCTGTTTTGGAGCTCGGAGGGGCGTTAGCAGCAGCGCAGGGACGGGGCATGGCAGGAGCCACTTGAGCTACTCCTGCAGGATTTGCTTAACCCGCTCTGCCAGAGCCCGCAGGCACTTTTTGAGCTTCTTGCCCCAAGATTATGTTCTGCTGGCCAATAATCTTCAACCAAGTATTGTAACTTTGCTATTACCCACAGCAAAGGTCAAATCTTTCTTAGCCTGATGTTAATTTCACTAGTGATGGGGCTGGGCTTTAGTAAACGTAAACGAATACTAAATCAAACAGAGGCATCTTGCTCAAAAGCTGCTATGATACTCAATTAAAATCTCACAAACTGGGTGTAAATGGCACGAGGAGCACAAGGAGCGAACTTGGGGTTCAGTCCTTGCTGCATGTGTCAGGAATTGTAAACTTGAAAGTCTGCATTTTTGGTGTGGGGGGAAAAAGATATAATAGACAATAGGGTGCCATGGGATAGAATAAGGCAGCCGGGCAGGGAGCCCATGACTCATGCCCAGAAGATCTTTCCTCAGGAGTGGGAGTCATAATAATCCACAACAAACTATTGTAACCCGCTGAATGTCACAAGTGTCTCTGAAGCCGCCTTAACTTCCCGCAGCAATGATTTTTCTAAATACGTGACATCACGTGTTATTTTGCTCCGTGCCAAACATTTTTAAAGGCACTACCTTGACGTCCCTTTCAGACGTTCATTTGAACCATTTGTTTCTCTTTCTCTCTCCTCCCACCCCCTCCCCAGGACTGGGTGACGCTCTCTTCACTTCCAGGAGAAACGACAGCAGCATTCTGCTGCTTGGAACAATGTTCTGGTTTATCTCCAGGAGACAACAGTAGGTGGTTTACTTTTTGGCATTTCAGTCTCTTTTTGTTACTTTTCTAGGACATTTGCCAAAGGGGAAAAAAAAAAAAAAAAGAAAAAAAGAAAAAATACCACGCTTTGCATTTCTATATCTTCTTCCATTCAAGGCTCCTAGAAGATCTGACAAACATCCTTTGATTTTGAGCCGGGTTGTTGGCGGGCGGGCGCAGCCGCTCTGGCCCCACCGAGCAAATAGTCCCCAGCCTGCTCCCTGGGTCGCCGGGAGGTGGGACATGGATGTTCAGCTGCAGGAGAGCAGCAGATGTGCCGCAACAGGGCAAAGGCAGAGGAGGCCTCAGGCTGAGCTGAGTTTCCACCTCTTCCTGCAAACCAGAGCTGTGATGATCTCACCACACTTGATCGTGACAGCAGTGGGACCTGCGCAGCACCTTCTCTTTCAATAGAAATCCCGTCAGGAGTCACCAGGTTGGATGGCCGTTGTTCTCACCCAGCCCTGGGTGCCGTGGCTGGCCGTTCGGTGAGGAGGATGGCAAGGAGGGCAGCAAGGTGGACGGGCAGAGCTGGCCCCAGAGCAGAGCCCACCGTGAGCCATGGGGCAGGACTGACCACACAACTGCACCTGCAGCAGCGTGGGAGCAGCGCCCGTGCCTGGAAACCCAGGATTTCCAGCTCTGTGGAGAGGAATTAAGTCTGTGTGTACGGCTAATGAAGATAACTCCTTTCCTCTTATCTTATTGGAAGGAGGAGCAAGGGAAAGGCCAAGAAATTAGCCAGATAGTGTTGCCAGGAGCGGTGCCCCGAGCCCCCTGCGATGGCTGATAAAGCCATGTTGTGACCTCAGAGCAGCAGAGACAACGCCGTGATCCCAACCCTGCCTGAGAACAGGAGGCAGAGGATGTTTAAGTTACTAAGCTGTGAACTCCGGTCTCCCCAAGTTACTCCAGAGACATCACCCGCCTCCTCCTTATGGACAAGAGCTGGTAGCACTTGCTCTTGGGGCACACACCCTTCCAGAAAGGATTTTGGAGAGAAAAAAGTCCAAACCCCTGAGAATTTCTTCCAAATAGCTGAATTGTCCTGAGGAGAAGATCATGGTATGGCAGCCACTGTGACAGCATGATCACATGGGACAGGGGCAGGACAGGGCCTTTGCCTCCAGCTCCCTCTTCCTAAGGGGCAGGAGGGATGGGGTTTGAAGCACTGACATTTAGTGGTCAAACCAAATTTGGGAGCAACTCCTCCACTTCCCTCACCTGGGGGGACACCTGGGGTCCCCCTCCCATGGCCCTGCAGATCCCCGAGGGCAGTGGGAGACCTCCCAGGGCAGGAGGCCCCCAGCAGCACTGTGGCTGCGTAAGGGAGCAGGGGAGGGGGCTGCCCCTCACCACCGGTGGTGGTGGGCATACACAGGGGTCCTCCAGCAAACTGGGTGTCTTCTGCCACATCTTTCTGGGAAAAGCAGTGGGTACGGATGTTCATAGGCATCACTTTGCCAGATACTCCCTTGCCAGTGGACCAGGCACTGCAGGGACACGCTGGCACTCAGGCTGGTCATGTGTTTTTATTTAGAAGGAGTTACCATGGAAAAGGTGACCCAGGGCCGGCACATTGACTGGCAGAAGTTCCTATGTGGGTACGTGAAGCTGAGTAATGGGGTTGCACGGAGCTACTGAGGTCCCCTGTTAGGGGCTGGAGCCTCCTGGGGGGCTTCAGAGGAACTTTGAGAGAACAGAGGAAATGCAAAGATAAGCAGGGATTTACAGGTACACCCTGGGATTTGTTCCAACTCTATAAACACCCATCAGAAATTTTTAAACCTGTTACGAGTCAACACATGATGACCCAGCAGCATATTTTAAGGCACCAGTTTCACAGGTCCGTCCCCTCCCCTCCATGGCAGCTCTCCAAGAGCCTGTTCAGTTTTGTGAGCGTGGTGTCTTTTCACACCATTGTGCATCATGTCATACAAGGATCGGAAGGACCCACGTCTGCCGGGGAAGACGCTCTCTAGGGAGTGCTTCTTGAGGGGTTACCATCCCATGGAGGGCTGAGCAAGGAGCTCACTGGGACTTACAGTGGTCAATCTGCTCAGCTTATTGAAGAGATGGATAGGAGGCTTCATAGCTGATGTGCCTTCACAGGGAGATACCTCTGCAACAACTTGGCTCTTTGCACTGGCGGAGCAAAGTCCAACATGGGGAGGGGAAGATAATTGTATTAAAAATGAAAATACTTGATAATGGGTCAAATAGTTAAAAAAGCACCCTCACATCTTCCTGAAGAGAGAGCAATAGTTTCTGGCACTGGAAAACTTTAAGACCTTATTTTATAAGGTTGTAGCTTGGCCAGAAAGCCCTGAACTGGAGAGAAGCTTCCCTGGTGGAGCCCTATGATCCAACTTACTGGGCACTGGGAAGATGTCAGGAGCACCTTTCTACTTAAAAGCTGGTGAAGCAGACTCCTTGTTTTACTAAGAGCACTTAATATAGTTAGTGTAAAGGGAGCCTGGTAGCACTTCAATCAGTATCTAACCTACTACAGTCGCACCCTGAGCCCGTTGACCACCCTGGGCTGGTTGATATGGTCTCATGTTAAAATTGATAACACCGAGACACGGGGGGACAGATTTCCTTAAGAGAAGCCAGGGGCAGAGATGGGAGCCTGATGGTTTTCTCCCAATGACTGGAACGTTCCTTAGCGGTATAACCATGATTCCTCTAGAGGACAAAAATGCAGTGGTCTCACTTATACTTTATATTATACAAGAGATTTTCAATGACAATCACTCTGGGCAATTTCTCAGTGACCTTCTTAAAGGGAGCTGGGATGAAGATTTGACTTAAAAGTGATGAATTTTAGACTTCTGGTGGAGGATTTGGAATAATGAAAAATATCTGCTCATCCTATAATATTCTGGTTTATCCTAATACTTTGCTTTGCTGCTAATACGAATTAAGATTTTTTAAAAATTAACCTATGAGTTTGATTTTCCAAGCAGTCTTTTTTGGTTGAAAAAGTCATTTTGTGGGTCAAAACTAGAGTGGAGGTACCATTCCTGACTTCCTTACTGCATTCACACGGTCACTGTATGCTGACCCCGTGGTTTATGGTCCTGATGCATTTCTTGGATAGGGCTTGCTCTGAAAAACAACCAATTTGACAATTTCCAAGCAGATGAAATTACATGAAAGTAGTATGGCTGTGCAGCTCTGGGGATGCACGACTCTGATGAGGTATTTTCAATAAATAAAGAGTGTTGGAAGGAGAAATAAGTTACCACCAGTTTGTTTGTCCCTTCATGCTCTGCAACCATCCCGCAAGGCTGTGCAAAACACCATTACCTTCATCCCCTGCATCACTCTTGCTTGGTGCCCAGCCAGTCTCTGCTGCTGGGCCACTGTGGGGACCGCACTCATGTCAAAAGCCAGAGTCAGGTTCCCCCTCCCACTGCAAAAGATGTTCTTTAAGTACCAAAAAAAAAAAAAAAAAAAGAAAAAAGAGATTTAGTTTAGTGCATAAATGTGGTGACTCAATCAGTGAGGGTGGCCAACACATTAACCCCTATGTCAATGGGTTGAAAAATGAATCTGAGCTTTCGGTGGCCCCCGTGACCGGGTCTCACATAAGTCACGAGCTTCGACACCCCGTGTAGGTCCTGCGCTGGGCGGCGGGTCGGGGAGCCTGGGGGTGGCGGGAGGGATGCTGCGGTCTGGTCACTGCCTGGGGATTCCCTCATCCCGCATGCCCCAGCCCGCCGGTGGGGCTCCCGGCTTATCCGCAGGGTCTGCAGTCATCTGCGGGTATTTTAAGTTGTTTTGCTGTAACTACCGTTCAGTTTTCACTCGGATCATATTTGCACCCACAGACTAGAAAGTTTTTGCGGTAGACAAACAGTAGGCAAACAAAACACATCCTTGCAAAATGCTTGCAGCCCTGCGGGCTGCAGTTGTGTGCCTTAGATAAGGGCGTTGAATCTCGGATCTCCACGCACAGGTTTACTGGCATTCAGTCCCACAAATTGTATATTTTAGATATGTTTTAAATATGGAGATGATAAGTGAAAGCCCTCAAAAGCCACCGTAAAATGTATTTCCAGATCTCTGCATGTTTAGTGATCATTAAATAAAAGAGAAAGAATATCTTTTCCAGGTCTCCGAAAGTTTAGTGATCATTAAATAGAACAGAAGGAATATCTTTTATGGACTTCCTCGGGATTTGCATCCCATTTTCCTTCACAAAGTAAACTATTAAAACTGTCCTGCCTCTTAGCCCTGCGTACCTTGGGTCCTTGGGGTTATTCAAGCTAGAATAGCGAAGTGGAGAGATAAATTAGGCTGTAAAATGGACTAAGTGTTTCTTTTGTGGCCACTGACATTTAAAAAATTCTTCAGATAAAGGCTACCCACAATAAATATTTGCAAGTTAATGAAAGCCTTGGAAACTTCAGTATGCAGATGGAACACGGGTAAATACCCAGCATTTCTGCACGGAAATCCAGAGCAGCGCACGGATAGTAGGAAACAATAGTCACGGGCACGAATATTTGTTGTGGAAAACGCCTCTTTATATAAGACATGTTTACTTAAAGGATGTTGAAAATCAGATTTGCAAAAGAAGATCGAACATTGGAATTGTAAATAACCATAATCAAGTGGAGTTTCCTTAAATATACTTAGGTACACTCCTCACTCGGTGCTAATAGCGCACAGCAGCACAGTGGATCAGAAACAGAAAAAAGTATATACTTATGCCTCTGTTGCACCCAAAATCGTACATTAAATGAAAGGCCATCCAAATTAGGAATGTATAAAAGCAAGACCCATAATGATCGCTGTGTATTCATCTTCAGAAATTTAATGCAGAATAAACATTCAGAATAATTTTAAGCTCAAAGTTCCTCTCGGTACCTTCTTTTCTAAGCCTGAGTGTAATTTATTTGCTGTAGGAGATTTAAATCTTTAAAGCAATTTCATAAAAATAAAATATATGAGGTGCCGAAGCATAAAAACTTGCGATGCTTTGAAAGTATTCACCCTAAAATTCTGTTATTCAGCCAGACAATAGAAAGTTGTTAATATTTGTTCCCTGATTTGAAGTTTTTTTAAAATCTTATATTGTTTTTTAGTGGCGACAAGATCAAGAATAAATTTAAGGGTTTAGGCTCACCTATTTCATAGCATCCACAGAGTTTGTAAAGAAATGCTTTTCTGAAAATGAAAAGCCTTTTAATGTTCTCTTTTATATTCATACCTCATTAACGTTAATAAGCAATAAAGAAATACAAGTTTAAACCCATTTGAATGAAATGCAATAAAAGAGAGGGGAAATGTACAGCTAAATATTCTATTTTCAGATGAAATCATGAGATGTCAGTTTACAGAAGATGCATAATGTGCCAGCCCACTGGAAAACGGAGCAGCCAAACAGCTGCTATTGTTCCTACCCTAGGAAAATTAAAATCTCGTAATAACATAGGCATGGAAGTTGCCTATAATTTCACATTTAGGCCTTTGTTTAGAAATGACTTGGGCTCTACTTAAGAGCAAAGTTCATGTAACTGGCAAGGCAAGACTGCATTATTATCTGACTGTAACAAGTCCTGTGCACAAAAAAGGGATTCATCCCAAAGGGTTATTTGGCGTGGCCAAGACAGCTCTGGAGCGCCAGGCCTCTCTGGTAAGTCCCTGCATCTGCTTCATGAACAGAAGACTTTGTTTTGGAAGAAGAGGCGAGATCGATTAGCTGCTAATTACTTCTGATTTTCCTGCCCAGCGTTCCCAGGGCAGATGCTTCTACTTTGCTGAAGCCAATCTTTACTGATACTTCAACTTCACTGATAGCCCCATGGGTTTGCCTGACTTTAGTGTGGTCAGACCCATCCTCCCCATTTGTTTCCCTGATTAGGATTATGAAGACACTCCATACACTTTGGGATATCTGAGGAAGGGCTTTCCAGCCGGCAGTTGAAGTGCAGCTATAGTGTTCATGGCCCATCTGTTGAGGTGGGCAGAAGAGCTCCACCTCAACAATTTGTATTTTTTTCGAGTCTATGTCTGGGACAAGAAGGGATGGGATGGGATGGGATGGGATGGGATGGGATGGGATGGGATGGGATGGGATGGGGTGGGATGGGGTGGGATGGGATGGGATGGGGTGGGATGGGGTGGGATGGGATGGGGTGGGGTGGGGTGGGATGGGATGGCACCAGACACTGGCACCGAGTAGCTCAGTCTGGTTGTGTCCTGCAGTTTCAGTGCAAGTTATTTGCTGAATATGTTGCATTCTCCATCTCCAGAAGACCAGCTGCTGTGCAGTAAAACTCATCCCTTACGTCTCACGACAACAAGAACATGCCTGAGCTACAGTGCCTGCTGGGCCCAGGGGTACCACCACTGCCAGTAACACAGCAATGCTTCTTCAAGGGTGAAGTGTTCATGGGCAATTTGTCCCTTGTATCAGCTGCAAACGTTGTTTCTTCTGCACATCCGTCACATCATTCCCCTCTAACCACCGGTATGTCTTTCTTTAGCAAAACCTTTCAAGCAGCAAAAAGAGCAGATTCGCTTTCTGTGTCTGTCTCATGGTCATGGGGAAACGCATATAGAGAAAGCACTGCATGATTGCATGGATGAGTAGAAAATAAACACACTTTGTGGAGAGATCTTGGTTTGGAAAGTCCATCTTATAGTCTTTATTGGCATAAGAAAGTTACAAGTGCTTCAACTTGCTGTCCTGTTTTCAGATGTTACACGCTATACCACAATGAATAACTGGTACTGGCAACCTGGTCCTCCATAGCTGTCTTATTTGCAGCTGATTGCGTAGAAAGTCTAGGCAGTTTCCTGAATTTTTGTCATAGAAAGTTGTTAAAAGCTGGGGCAAGACGTGCATCAGGACTCTTCACGTGGTGACAGTGACAAGAGTGCTTTTCTACATTCTTCCATGAAAGCCTTTACCCAGACCCGAGGAGCTCAGACAAAGTTCCTCATTGCTCCGTGTTATTTAATAATTCCTCAGCCTACTCTGACCCTTGCAAAATGATCTGCTGTGGCCACATTAATAAAGCAGTTACTTGCCTGTTAATGTGCTTTTCAATTCTGCTTTTGGGGTGCAAGTTCTCTCTCTGAATGAAGTGATCAGCTCCACTGGCTGAATAATCACTTCCATAAATTAATATGGACTGCAGCCACGTCCATCTGTGCTGTGATTTACCCCACCGCCCATGCTTGGAAGGGGCCTGTACCTCCTAAGTATTTATTTACATTCTACCTATTGCATTCTCCATTGCAGACAACAGTTATTTCTTTTATTATTTCTCATCTCGATTTACTCTCTGTTGTTTTCTGTGTTAAAAAAATACTGCACGAGGGCTGAAAGCCCGTTGGAACCTCTGTCCTGCAGCATTAGGTACTTTCTGCCTGTAACAGGGAATAGTTGTAACTTATATGAAGAATCTTGGATCAGAGGAGTGTGAAAATAGAGATTATTATGATTTTTACAAGCTTTTATTTTGATACAGGCGGGGTTGGTCTTAGTCACTTTTCTTAAATAAGCTGTTTAATTGTTATTAATAATAATATCTTGACCTTGCTGTCAATGGGAGAAGGAAGGATGAGAAATAGCGGCCAAAGACATTGCATAAACCCCTCCTCTTCAGAAACCAGGCACCGTACTTACCCAGAGCAGTGAGGGGATACGAAGCCAATGCAAAAACCCACCTGGGGACTGGCACGTGCCTGTGTGTGGTTGGTGGCCCCCTGAGGGCCGGTGGGGATGGCCTGGTGGGGCCAGTGGGAGGCTTCCTCCTTGCCTGGCCATGCTGGAGGCTGCAGGGATGCAGGGGCAGGGGACGAGCAGGGAGCACTGGTGCTCCTGATCGTCACAAAATCTTTCAAACCAGGTGAGGTTTGGGGTGAGTTATGGGTAAATTGTGCTCGTATGAGTGAGATTACGCTGGAACTGGGACCGGGAAGAAATTTTCCTTTAGGCAAAGACTGTCAGGGACTCAGGGACTGGAAGCTGCTTTTTCTTCCTTCCCTCTGATGCATGGGGCTTGGCCACAGCCTCGGCTCCCTGCAAACATACTCAGCAAATGTCTCCCTGCTGTTGTAGGGACATGCAAAATTGTGGGGTTTGTGGTTTTCACGGTACCCTGGGTCCCCTTGTTTTGCTGAGGGGCACCATTAGGACTGCTCTTCTAGGCAAAAGTGAGCCTGAAACACGCAGGACAGTTTTGGGAAGCACTTTTTGACCTAGATGGGGTAGGGGCCAGGACGGCAGGTATCCTGCCTGGACTAAATGTCTGTTACGCTATTGCTGGTGGGTGAAGGAAACAGAGTTTGAGGTCCTAAATGGTCCCTTTGAGTCCTCTCTCCCAGCACATTAGTGATCTGGGGTCTCTGCTGGATTCCCTCATCGACAGAGCCCAGGTGAGATGGCAGGCTGTGACCGTGGGACTTCCCCGCCTCGCTCTATGAAGAGGTTAGAGGTCTTGTGAAAGAGTAAGAAGCAAAGGAGGCGAGAGAGAGAGAGGCATAAGATAAAGAAATGGAGGAAGGAGGTGACTAAGGGGAGGCACAAGGCCGCCAAGCGGAGATGTTACCTTTTTCGCTTTCCTTTACTGAATGGCCCCTCATTGGTAAGTGACACACAGAGCTTGCAGAGGAAAGGGGTGGGCTGGCTTTCCACGGGGAAAGGGGTGGGCTGGCTGCAGTAACAGTCCTGACTGCTCTGGATACTAAGCAGCTGGAAACAAAGAAAATTGCCTAAAATTCATCAGCCTAAATTCACTGCTAAATTCATCACCCTATCCAAATCCCAGTGACTTCAGGGAGCACTAGCCCGAGCCCCCAAATCTGTTGGCAGATTAGCTAGCCCCCGACTCCCAAACTTATTTAGGGAAATATCTCTTTGAGAAAAAAAAAAAAAAGAAGAAAATGCATTACTGGCAACTGGTAAAGCGGCACCTCAGCAGAGGCAGCTGGCATCCCTTCCTCCTGCGGCAGTGGGACCCCATCACCCCCTTCCTCTTCCACCTTCTTTTTTACAAAATAAGGAAGTTGGCTATGTCTGGCAGCCCCCCCAAAATGACTGGCTGACTTTCCACAGATGCTGGGCAGAGGGGGCATGAGCTGAGGTGCGTTTGCTCAGCCGCAGCCCCTCCGGCATGGCCCGGCCTCGCTGGCAAGCTCTGGGTAGAGGGAAGCGGGAGTGCACGAGGGAGAACACATCCCGTCGGCAGCGGTTTCACCAGAAAGCCCGCACAGCTTTTGCCTGTACGAGATTTTGGCACAAGAAAATTATAGTATTAGTCCGTAACTTTTACAAGCATTGAAATTTATGGAGGAAGCACAGATGTTAAAAAAAAACAAACACCAAAACAAACAAATACCCAAAGCTGAAAAATAAATAACTCAGCTAAAAAGGAAGTCCCAGAGCCAGATTGACTCCTCGGCGGCGGCTGCTGCAGAGCTCAGTCTCCATGGCAGTGGCCCGGGATGCCTGGCAGCCAGAGCGACGGTGGGAGCTGCCCCATCTCCTATGCCACGCACCGCCAGTCTCTTTCGTCCTTACAGCAGGATCATGTCGCAGCGCGTTTCTCCATCCAAGCCAACGAGGGACGTGGCCTCGCTCCATCCCCAGTGAGGCACAACCCAGTGAGATGGGAAACTGCAGCAATGTTTTGCCGGTGGCGGTGAACTCGGGCTCAGTGCAGAGCCAGCGGAAAAGGGAGGTCGGGCAGATGGCGAGGATGTCCCCCGGGCCACTGTGCGCGGGCGCTCCGTCAGCTGGGTGGGAGGTGGGCCAGCGAAGCAGCCTGCACGGACGTAGGGCAGCTGCGTGGTGCCATCCATGTGGCTCGCGCCTCCATGGAGGGAACCTTTCCCTCTGGCACTGAAACCAATCCAGGAGGGAGCCCCTGGACCATGCCCATTTTGCACTTCAAAAATGCTGGCAGGTAGGCTCTCCGTTCCAATTACATCATGTCACTACCACTCACCCGGGCTGTCTCTGGGCATTGGTTGGGATCCAGGAGCAGCGTGGTGGATGCTTTAAACACTGGTAGATTTGCTTCCCTCTCCTGATGCTGTGGTCCCTCTGCCAGTCCTGCTTTGTTAAAAATGTATGTTTTTATGAATTATTCTACTTGCCAGTGTTTCATGTTCAGCTGCTCATTCCCCTCGTGGCCCCTGCTGGGTTTGTTCCTCTTCCTGGAATGAGGGGCCCGGGCACACACACTCTTGGGGAGCTGAACCCCCCCCCTAGGGACCTGCTCTCCACTGGCCTCCCTGAGCTGCAGGACCCACCTCCATGTGTCTGTGTGTATCATTTTGAAGATGGTAGTGGAGAAGGTTTAAGTAAAAACCTCACTTTTCTCCAGCAGTGGGTGCAGGTACAGCAGAGGCAGGGCTGGGGCAGGGGCAGAGGCAGAGGGGCAGGGGCTGGGGCTGACGGGTAGGGGTGAAAGGACAGGGGCTGGGGCAGGTGCACAGGGGCTGAGACAGAGGGACAACGACAGACGGACAGGGCAAAAGGACAGGGGCTGAAGCAGAGGGATAGAAGGATGAGGCAGAAGGAGGGATAGAGGGATAGAAGCAGAGAGACAAGGGTGGGGACCGGGGCACAGGGACACGGGAGCAAGGAGGGAGCAGGGACAGGGGACTCAGGTGTCGGGGTGGGGACCAGGGGCAGGGACAGGGGCCGGGGCAGTGGCAGGGGCTGGGACGCGGGAGCAGAGACGAGGGCAGAAGCTGGGGCGGGGACGCGGGGACAGGGGCAGGGACGCGGCAGGGGCAGGGACCTGGAGGCAGACAAAGGGCGGGCAGCAGAGCCCAGCTCGCAGCCCGCGTCCCCGCAGCGGCAGCACCGCACACCGGCGCGCAGAGCCAGGAGCGGGAGGAGCGGGCGGCGGCGGAGGAGGCGGAGGAGGAGGAGGAGAAGGAGGAGGAGGGGAGGGACCTTCCCCTCCCTCCCACCCCGACACCGGGGGAAATAAATTATTCCCAGCCCTCGCACTCCCAGCTCCGTGCCCCGCACCCCGGCAGCGGCAGGCGGGGACGGTGCAGCCTTCAGCGGGCGCGGAGGGGCCGCCCCTGCCCGCGCCGCGCTCCTCTCCGCTCCGCGCCCCGCTGCCCGCCGCCCCACCAACTCCCGCGGGCCGCGGCGGGGGGCAGCGCCCGCCCCGTCCCGTCCCGTCCCGTCCCCTCCCGTCCCGCCCCGTCCCGAGCGGAGCGGAGCGGCGCGGCGCGGCGGCCCCGCCGTGCCCTGGATGCCCCAGCGGCGCCGGCGGCAGCAGCATGGAGCGGCGGCGGGGCGTCCCCGGGGGCTGGCCCTGCCTGCTGGCCGCCCTGGGTGCCCTGCTGGCGGCGGGCCGGGCGGCCGCCCCCCGCGCCCGCTTCTCGCCCTTCTTCTTCCTCTGCACCCACCACGGCGAGCTGGAGGGCGACGGCGAGCAGGGCGAGGTGCTCATCGCCCTCCACATCGCGGGCAGCCCCGCCGCCTACGTGCCCGGCCAGGAGTACCACGGTAGGTGGAGGCGCCCGCCGTGCTCGGCGCTGCGCGTCCCTCGGCGGCGGCCCCGGGGGGGCGGTGGGAGGGGTGGTCCCGCACCGCGCAGCAGCACCTCGGCCCCGCAGCCGCGCAGGGGAGGAGGGGGCTTGGGGTGGTGGTGGGCAGGGAAATGGGCGGTAGTGTGCCGGTCAGCCCCGGCGAGGGGCTCCTCGGGGTTCCCCCGCTCTGGGGGACTGTCTTCACCTGCCCCGGCCGCCTCTGCCCCCGGGGGGAAGGCACCGACGCCACCGGCTCCGGCGCGGCGCCGCTTCGCCCTGTCCCGGCGCGGCCCCTGCGGGACGCAGCCCGGAGGCAGAGGGAATTCCCAGTCCCCTCTCCCTAACCGGCCCAGGGCCGCATCCAGAACCTCCGAAGTTGCTGGAAGTCCGTCCCTTTCCCACTTCGGTGGCGTTCGGACCCGGTTCTCACTCAGCGCATCGCCCTTTCCTCGGTGGCTGTGCGGTGCCGCAGCTGGCGGCTGCCACTCGCGGGTCGCCAAAATGTGTCCTGGCAAAGACCAGGGACCCCCCCGCAGCGCAGCCCGGGCCGGGGCAGCCGCCCTGTTGCTCCCCGCGGAGGGGACGCGGGAGCCACGGGCGAGAGCGGTGGGTCGGGCACTCGCAGGTGGCTTCGAAGATGGAAGGTCGTGCCCAGAAATAATAAAACATCCGCTTTTTGTAAACGCCCAGGCTGAGGAGAATTAAACAGAGCAGGCAAAGTTGGTCACGCAAGTAGGGTCTTGACCTTCCTGATGTCCTGGGTGAGGGGCACAGCCCAGCGCTGGCCGCGGCCTCGCAGGCAGGTACGCCGCTGCCTGCTGGGGAAAGCTGCTGTCGGCTGCAGAGTGCCCCCGTAAACCCCAACTGTGTTGTTCGACAGCCTTATCGCCGTTTCTCTCTATAGAAAACTTTCCCGTGTGAAACATCTCTTAATTCATAACCGTGGAAGACGGCTTAAAGGTATATTCGCTCATCCTTCTCTCTTTGTGTCGGCGTGAGGTTTTGCAGTGCTGCAGAATAACTGCTAATTCTGCAGTAAGCGTTAAAAAGTCAGGACAATTAAAAATAAATATTTATTTAAAACACCTTGCTCAGAAGCAGATACTGTGTAATGGTCCCTGGCTAAAGATGGAGTTGAACTTCTGACTCCGATATATTCCAGCTCAGAATTTAAGTTTTAGGGAAATCACAGAATCGTTGAGTCACGTGTATATTCTAATTGAATTTTTAATTGTAAAGACAGAAGAAACAAATACATCAAATATTCATTTTCACAAGATCTAAGGGGTCCTGAAGTTTTTGTCTTTAACAGTATAGTTTTACCAAATTCAGATGAAAGTTTTGTTTTTGAAATATTGGTGTCCTTTTTAACAAACCACATATGTAAATTATATGACTTCACCAGGTTCAGGTTTTCCTTTGACCCCCGTATCTTCCAGCCTCAGGTCCGTTAGATTGCATTCAACCTGCTGAACCACAAATGTGCAGAGGGAAAAAAGAAGCTGGAATTTCCATCTTGCCCAATTTTAAATGCTGGATTTTTCAAAAATAGGGTGCAAACACGTAAATGACAGAATCGCCCCCTTCCCTCGCTGCTGCTGTGTTTTCGAGCCTCCAACCGGTGTTTAAGCCCCGTTGCTGGTGCGGGGAGAGGGGTCTGTGGCGGGTGCGGCAGGGTTGCGGGCAGGGCTGCGGGCAGGGGTCCCCGGCTGTCCCTGCCCCGCAGGGTGAGGAGCAGGGGTGGCTGTGCTTCTCCGGGGATGCTCTTCTGCTTCTTGCCCTTTTAAAAGGGTTTTTGAATTTTCAAAGATCACCTTGCAGAGAAACGCCCCAGCTGCGCTCCAGACCTTTTTCAGGTGGGCAAGAGTGGATTTCCCGTCGCTGTTTTGCATCTGACAGAGCAAAACGCGGCGGCTTTGAATATACCTCTGTGCCTCTTTTTTTTTTTTTTTCTTTTTTTAACCCAGCCGCACTCACGGGGCGCCCGGAGCTTTGCGGAGCCGCTGCTGCTCCTGCGCCCCGCCTGCGCGCCGCTCCCCCGGCCCTGCGCGCCCCCGCGCAGCCGCCCCGCGCTTCTCCCCGCGGCCAACCCCCGCTAAGGGCCCCGGGAGGGTCGGTACGGTGCTGGCGGGGGCATCTTCCCCGGTGGTTCCCTTAGTCCCGCTGCCCGTCCGAAATTCGCACGGTGACTGCGCTTTCCCGTCTGGAGCAGTCGGTGCCGGTGTTGCGCCGCCCTCGGGGTGGCCACTGCCAACATGTGCCCCGGGGGCTGCAGCCAAAGCGTGTCAGGGTGGTCTTTTAGAGCCACCGTATTAAGAGAGAATAAATAAATTGGACGCGTTCAAAGCATCACGCTCATTCTTACAAACACAGAAAAAAAAAGTCCGCAGACTGAACTTGAAAAGTAATTTTTTTTGCACAGCGCAAGATGTAGGTACGCCCCGGTGTGAGCCAGCCTCCTATCTCATTTCTAACTTGCAATGGTAATTTTTTTTCCCCCAATTTTGTGCACTGATTAAACACTTAACCTGTGCCAAACCAAGGCAAAAAGCACTGTCTCTTTGCTATGCACAGCGCAGCAGACGTATCTTTGAGCTGAGCACACTTAGTTTTTCTGAAATATCTCATTTGAATATTTTTAAATATAACAATTATCAATGTTAAATATAGCACAAGAAAAAAACCAAAGTATACAATCTGAAGAAATAATTTGAAGCAATCTGGGCTTTTATATAGTGCAGTTTAATGTTACTAGAAAATGCCAGTCTGCACTGGTTGGGCTTTTATCATTTAAAAATCAAACTTTAGAGGCGGTCTTGTGGGGACACAGAGGTGGAGTTTTGAGATGCGGTACAGAAGCACAAGACAAAGGGAGATTTGCATGTGTCCAATGCAAATTCCCCTGCTCAGAGAGAATATTAAAATATACTGCTTCGACTCTTTGCAAGTTCCAATGAGGTCCCGCTTTACACTTACTGCCCCTTCATTCAACAGGGACAGGTGACAACAGCATCCAAGAGCACTGAGTTCAAAGAGGAGTGAATTGGATGAAACCACATGCCAAGGGCTGGATGAGAAAAAATTCTCATTAAAAAAAGACCAGCCAACGACTTTTTGTTAATTTGCTTAGATACTCTGCAGCCAGTGGAGCTGTGACACCAGTCCCTTGCGCTGCCCCGCACCCCCGGAGGGGAACAGTGTCTGGGGCAGAAGCCACTTGCCTGGGAACCAGGCAAGCACAGGAGCTTCTGCAAGTGGCTTCTCTGACACACTGAATCCAGCACTTCATTTCCCTGTGCTTCTGAATTTCATAAGTAAAATGAAGGCAATAATATTCCCTACTTTGCATAGTTAAATTAGATACTTTGGGATTTAGCACTTCTCCCCTAACCCTTAAAAATACTCCAGATTTGGCCCTATTCCTGCAATCAGTAAATATTTAAAAAAACATTCACTGATTGAATAGGACCAGACCTACACTGCATATAAATATGCTCTTTTATATACAGCACTGACTTGATAAATGGGTAAACAATTTTATTACCTTTGGCAGACTTTTATTCCTCGAATTAGCTTATTTCAAATTTAATTAAGTCCTTGAACTGGCAAAGCACTTAAGCGCTTTCTCAAATGCAAACTGACAAAGTGTGCACCGGTTTAATGTAGGCACCTGCTCAGCTTCCTTCCAGCCAAGTGGTGGTCGTGTGTTTGGAGAGCTGCATCAGGGCCCGCTTGTCTTGCTCGGAGCTTTGCTGTCAGATAGCAGTGATCCTTGTTTGTTTTTCTCCCAGGCCTTCCACTGTAGTCTGCAGAGCAGAATATAATTTCTTCAGGAAAAATAAACAAAACAACCCAAGAACAGTATTTATTGAAATTTTTTATACAAGTTCTTTTGGGTTGATTTCCAGTCTGTGGTCAATTTTGATTATCCACGTCAACTCACCTTCAGTGCTGAGAGCACGTACCATCATTTATGGGCAGATAAGTACATTGGAAATGAATGAAGAAAAAAGGATACACTTGACTGAATATTGAGTCTTTGCTGCCCTTAATCACAGAAACCTAAAAATGAACAGTCGGATTTGTAACATTTAAAAAATACAAATGGTTTACCTTTACACTGTATTTTTTCTTATCCCTTAAATTTTTTTTTACTGTCACTGTGAACAGTGCCTTTTTCCCAAGGTTTCAAATTTAGACCTTTTAGGAACAACTTTGAACTGTTTTCCCATGATTGATATTAAAACTCATAATTCTGCCCTTAAAATAGTTTTCTTTAATGAGACTTGAGTTTCTATTTCACTCTCCATTGTTCCTTTTTTTTTTTTTTTTTCCAGAACGGATTAACCTTCAGTCTCCAAATGTTATCAGTTTCCATCAATGACTGTTACTATTCTTAGATATACAGTATATTGTCTGGAACCGTTGCTTTGATAGGTTGTAAAAAAAAGTTTTCAACTATTTTAAGTGGTAGTTGTGCACTCTTTCAGCACTGATAAAAAGTTGTTTAAAGTCTGGCCAATTCCACCTTTGTTATTAACCGCTGTATTTAAGAAATACAGATTGTGACTTAATATCTGTTTCCATCAGGTTTACCTACATTTCTGATACCCACTTGATCTGGTGGGTATTTTCATTGTAAATTCTTATTGTTCAGATTATTAAAAAATAAAAATGTGTTGGAGCTCAAAGTGAGGGAGGGGAAGAGAGAAAATAACTGGAGACTAAGTAGTGATGCTGCTTGAGGTATAAACAGGATTGTGACTGAGTTGCAGAAACTCAGTTATGGATACTTTCTCTACCAGTTATGCCAAAGTGTAGAAAGCTTTTTGTGAGCAGGTAGAAGTAAAGAGTGCGCAGTAGGCGATGGTGCATTGGTAACAGAAGAGCAGATTTCGGTCCATGTTTTCCAGCATCAGCCTGAGAAACAGGTCAGCTTCTTCAGTCTTTTGCAGGATATTCCCTCAAAACCTTTCTCTCGTCTACTTACACCCTCCTCTGATCTTTGGAAGAAGGGAGACTTCCCTCGTTTCTTTCTTTTAAATTAGAGAGGTGTGTAGAAATTTTAGTTCCTGGGAATCCAGTTAGCTCCAGGAATTAGTCTGCAAATCTTAAGGGACACTTAAATTAAACACACGAGTCTGGCAATCGGGAGCAGTGGAGAGGGAGTTATTGAGAAGGGGGAAACCCCTTGGTCTCTAAGTCTCGTCTTTCCTCTGAGGTCCTTAGCAATATCCTGCAGCTGCATAAGGGTTTTGTAGCACGTAACAATTGTATCTGGGGTCAGCATTTACTAAAAATGTCCTCACCCTCCAAAGCCCCCAGAGTGCACCCTGGCTGTGACTGTTGTATTTAGGATTTTCTTGCATAAACCGAATTTTGCAAAAGCAAGGCTCATTTCTGAGTACTGGGGCCTGTTCTTTAGACGGTCTGTAGTTTGAATTTGTCATATCTGAGCCGTACTCTAGTATGTTTTGGGGTGAACGTGGGTTTCTAAATCTTGATGTTGGCTAATGGATTGTCTGTATTTCTGAAGCTCTTGTCTGGTCCCAGAGTTCACGTAGCCAGTCTTTGCAAATTTTTAAAAGTTGTGCTTTTAAAATCTCTTGACCAGAGACTGATGAAGGATGCCAACCTTAAAAGAAAAAGGTAGGCAAGGTCACAGCTGGCAGCCTCTTACAAACCGTGTTTCACTAGGGAAGAAGTTAAATTTTAATGGCTTCGGCTGTCATCGCTCTAATTCGCGAGCCAGATCAGCAGTCAGCAGATGGCTCAGCCATGGATGTGGTCAGGCATGGGATTGATGAAAGGAGGTAGAAGGTCCACAAAGGCCTAAATGAGCCTTTCTTGCAAATTTGCAGAAGAGATGTAATCTCTGGTTAAATCCTTTCTCCCCCCCATCAGGGGGCTGCTTCCCCCCCGCAAAGGGGACTTGATTGCCCCAAATAACAGAAATCAAAGTCAGCACGGCGTGCCGGCGTGACCCACATTTGCCAGGTGACATCTGACTGTAGGACAGAAACGGCATTGTTGGTGTTACTGGTCCGCGTAGGGCAGACTGCGCTGGGCATGTCTGTATACATTAAAAACGTGGGCTCTGCCTCAGTGAGTCCGCCGTCCGAGGCCAGAGCGCGGTGTGGGGGCTGGCGCGTGGCCACCGACCTTTCCCACAGCATGTCGCCCAGCGTTGAAGTCCAGGAAGAAAAGAAGCCAATAAATGGTGAAAGGGTGCAAAAATACTGTTTTTAGTGGGGATATTGCTCGCATTTTCTGCTTTCTGCGTTTAAAGGAGATATTTTTTAATATGTATAATTCATCTGCGGAATTCGTTGCTAAAATCTGTCCATACTAACAGCTTTTAAGCAGAAACAAAAAAATTCTTGTAAATAATTAATAGTTGTAATTAGATATCAATAGTTATATATGAAACAAGGTATAAACCTTGTGCTTCAAGACCTAAGGTGACCAATAAATGGTTTATAAGTAGGTTACTGTGCCATGGTGGCAGGTAGTACGTTTCTCTAATGTTTCCCGCATTGATTATTCCACCAAACCTGTGTTGGTTCATTAGGTAGAACAGGGCGAGACTGTCAGACCGGCGGCATTTCTCATTTTCCTTATTGTTCCCTTGGTCTGGATTTTTGAAGGCCACTGCTTTTGAAATACTGTAGCACTTTATTGTAGTACAGTACCGCACTATTTGCATATTGACGGGTTGTAGCATGATTTTCAGCCTGATAATAGCCGTGGTGATACAGCCGAGATGGATTCAGATGCAATCGTTATTTGCTTTGTGTGTCTCATGCCCTACAGCTGTGGTTTAGATTTGTCATGAGCGTTTGCTGCATGGAGAGGGAAGGAAACGGCACTGTCCTACCTCTGAGAATAAGCAACCTTTCATACCGGCCCTTGTTATGAGAATTTCAATAGTCTCTGATGAAAGGTTCAGTCTTTTTAACATGCTTCCTTTCTTTGTGTTAACATTTCCTGCCTTTTCATCGGCCCTGAAAGGTGCAGAGAGCGCAAATGTGTGTCTGGAATATTTGTGTAATTCCCACTTTTTTGCTTCCCCCAGTTGTGACTAGCCTCTGGGATGAACATTGGACAAACTCTGACAGCGCAACTTTTAACATCTGTCAAAGCCCAAGAACAGATTGCTTGTGGAAAAGACCTTCCCAGTTTGTCAGACGATGCCTTCTTGTTAGGCGGTCTTCCTCCACTCTCCCTCCCCTCAGGTTGCTCCTGGAAAATGAGAGTCATGCAGCGTGTCGTGCAGTTCGCGTGTCCCAGGCGGGGCTGTGCCGACAAACAGTGGCATCACGGAGGCAGAGATCCCCCTGGTCCATGCCCTTGGGACCTTCTTCTCCTGGGTCCCTCCCCAGGCACAGACGCCTCCCACGGGTGACATACTTTTTACTCTTTTTCTTAAGGAAAGAGCAGGGTCATGGAGGTGGGTTTTTTTAAAGACTTCGTATTGTTTTAATGTATCTCTCACTAAGCGTTTGCCTTAAATAAGGCAATGCCAGGGAGGCGTATGTCCTGCTCATAGAGAGAGAACCCGGGTTTGTGAGGGGCATTAGGGTTTGCACCCATTTATTCCACAGTCCAGGACCAGCCATTACTCTGTCCTTCTACAGCTGGAGAGGTTCTGGCTGGGACTGGAGATGGCACTCAACAGCCGGGCATGAGGCCATGGGCTCCCTGCCATCGTCTCCGGCAACCGTCTGGAGCAGCTGATGCCTTCTGGCCACCACAGCGTTTCCTGGGCAGCTGGGTTCAGCTTAGCTTCAGGCAGAGGTGCCTGTGGGCTCGTTCTTCGTCTCACTGGCCACAGTATCACCTGTGTCACTCCAGACTCCCTTTGGTGGAGTTGGTGGTTATTCACCCTGCTTCCAGCATGGCTTTATGTTTGGAGAGACTGGTTGGTGTATGTGGTTTTTGCATGAAGGTAGTTGTCTCCACAAGGCTCCCAGAACCCTCTGCTCCTCTCCCTCTGCCCTGGTGGGATCCTTGGTCTTCCCGGGGAGTCAGGACGTCCCTTACTGCTACCCTGTAGTGTTTCCTTGCCAGCTCTTGTAGGCAATGCCTGTTCTGTGAACGTTCCGGTCTGGAAACCAGGAGGTGTCTGGAGGGACTGGACAGGAGTGGGGATACTCGACACAAGTGGTCTGTGAAAGTTGCAGAGGAGCACGTGAAGAGTTCAGATACTTTCGCAAAGGCTTTTATTGCACAGTGGAGGCTGTTTTTTGCAGTCTTTGTAAGGTCCTTCTTGCCACATTTCTTCATCCTGGGAACAAAACAGAGGAGGTTGTCCCCTGCTCCTCTCTAGGCACTTTGATATTAATATTGGTTGTGAGAGTTTCAGAAGTGTCTCCTCGGGGGGTGAAATCAATGGCTCTTTTCCAGCCTGTGTCTGTTGAAGTTCAACCTGCAAGAGCCTTGAGTGACAGCAGGTGACAAATTCATCTCCCTACAGGTGCAAGCTTTATCCTACACTACCCTCAGTTTTTTTAAAAAACCCTTCTTTCAGACTTCTACATTGACCTTCTTCCTAAAATTGTGTGTGCTGCAGGTTTGTCTCCGAACTGTGGAAGTGCTTCAGTGCCATGTCCAAGTGCTGCCCCAGTTTCCCATGTCCTGGGGTGACAAACACCGTGGGGCACATCCAGCTCCGCAGTGGCGCTGGTGCTCCCCACAGATCCTCTCTGGGGGGATGCCTTGCCCCGCTCCCCGAGAGGGAGGTGGTGTACCAACCTGGGGGACAGCATGTCCTCACCTCCCCACCTGAGGGGCCGGGTGCCAGCAGGGGAAGACATCACATGGATGGTGGCCCTGCATGCCTCCAGCCCCTCCTCTCCTCCCCTTCTGCTATCTGCCTACTCAGAGGAGGGAGCAGTTTCAGGGGAAAGTTCAGAGTATTTGATTGAGATGCCCGGAGTAAAATTTGATTTAGGTTTGGTGGATGAGAAGTCGTATTAATAAGCCCAGGCTTCTGGGTGTAGGGGTTCACTAGGTGTTGGAAATATTTGTGAAGCCATGTGTGAAACTACCGCTGTGTCTGTTCCTGAGGCAGAAGCCTTAGGGCGTGCAGACATGCAGGGTGGTCACTGGTTTCTCTCTTTGGTTTTGCAAGATACAGCGTAGGGGGAACTAGTAGTGCCCTTTCTTTTCTTCAGCAGGGTGAGCAGTTTTACCATCAGAGATGGGGCTGAAGATTTGTGTGTGTTTCCCTGAATGGCATCTCTCGTACACACAATTGTAGTCGCTCGTTTCCCACAGGAGGCAGAGCTGCACGCATCAGGCTGCGGATATTGAGTTATAAACCAGACCGAGACAAAATGCTAAGAGCACTTACACCACACTTAGCAAAATTATGATTTCCTCAGATTAGCCAGAATTATTTATTCCTTCCCGTGCCTGCTTGAAGGATAGTTTTGTAAATAAATGGGTATGACCTGACAGAGCTGAAAGACAAGAAGAGGGTCTACCTGCCAACCCAAGCTCTGGCTGTGGCTGTGTCTCCTACTGTCCGGCTCATCGTTCCTTGCTGCCGTGGGCGGTCAGACACTAGCACCCCATCCTTTGTCCCCCTCCAGCGCCTGGCCATCATGTGGCTGTACACAGAGCAGTCCAGCGGCTGAAAAGCACGCAGCTTAAGGGGCCTCTTTCCATACCCCCCAATGTCATTCTTGAGAGTGCAGTTAGATGATCAAAAGTTGGCAAAGGAGCAAAACCACGGGTTGTACAGGGAAATCTATCAAGCAAACTCCTTTCATGCACAGGCGTGCATCTGGGAGCAAGTACTGTTTTCCCCTCCTCATCCTGCCACTTCGCATCCACAGGTGGGGTTTGAAGGGGTTTGCGTGTTGGCTGTCCATGGGTAGTGTATGTAGGATGCTCCCTGGGAACGTATGGGGAGACTGTGAAAGTGGACGATCTGTCCATATGCTGTGCATGTTGTAGCGGAAAGGAAGGAAGGAAAAGGGAAAAGAGAGAGCACACAACACTCGTTGGCCAGAGAAGACTTAGAGAAATCTGGGAATATTCTTCTCTCTGTGGCTGACAGGTACTTTGTGGCCACAGCATTCAACATGTCTGGTAGAATATTCTTAAATGAGTTAACAAGGACACAGAAAATCTGCTTTCCTGTGTAAGGCTGACCGTGCTGTTGCAGAGGAATACTTCATGGCAGAGCTGGGTCTGCCCGTGCGGATCCTGCACGGGGAAGCTCCTCCCATGCTAGAAATGAAAGCCATGAGTAGGTGATCGGCCTTTTTAACATCTGAAAACAGCAGCATGACCCTCTGTGGCCCCTCTTCGTGTCAGGCCCTGGGATGTGAGAAGTCATCCATCACGTCATGGGGCTTGGCAAGGTCTCTGCCATTTGCCTTCCACTTTTCCCACTGCTCCCCAGGACAATACAATAGATAGGAAAGAACAAGAAATATAGATAATATTTATCTTTCTGGCTGAACAAGCTGTAGTTTCCAGGCCACAATAACCTTCCAGTGTTCCTATCTCACAGGGGAAATGCGCTGCTAGAAAAAAACAACCCTTCTTCCAGAATTAGACACATTCGTCTGGACACGGGATGAAATGATTATCGATACCAAGAACTGCAGAGAGAAACAAAACAGCACAACTGGCCAGGCAAAGATCCTGGTTTAACAAAGAGCAGTTTGTGGGAATGCCAGGTATCAAAGAGTCAGTACTATAAAGTGCTGTAAAAAAAAAATCCTAGTATGTTTGAAAAAAAAAGGATCTCTGGCTCAACTCCAGCATTAAACATTTCGGTAGAGCAATTCTTCTGACTCGGGCCCAAAAAGACTGTAGCCTTCCGAACCTCATTCTGGTTAGTATGAAGATCAACAACCTCTGGCAAATATTTTTGTGCTTTCCAATTATTATAGTTGATTTGCTGATGACTGATGCCCTGTCAGATAGGTTTTCAAGTGGATAGTATTCTTGCGTGAGACATTAGACTTTAGAACTGATTCAGCTGGACTTGCCATGTTTGAATTGAATTCATTTAAAATCTGGTTTTGCAACAATAAAACCTGATAATGTATTTGAGTAGAATTTGGGAAATGTTTTAATGGCAAGTGAGGGAAGTGAAGCATTTGAAATATATTACTGATATTTTCAAAACATAGTTTTGATTTTTGTTTTGGAAAAGTATCATAATTGTGAAACTGACTGGAAAAGAAATAAAAAGAAGTTAGCTGCATAATCAGAAAATGAAATGAGACTTTTCTGCTTGAACAAAATTCTTTATCTAATTTTTTTGGGTTCATTGAAGATTTTCATATTGACCTAACTGATATTTTAATTTATTTTTTTGTGCGAAACCCCTCAGTACTTCTCCTTTTATGCTAACCCAAGCTGATCTCTTTTTCTTTCTTTTTCTTTTCATTTTGGTCACTGAACCAAAAATCGAACAGTTCTGCTTCTGACAAGTTGACCATTTAATTTCCGGCCACTGAACAGATCTGATTCAGACAAGTAACCAGCACCACTCTCCTTGCGTTTGTTCCCAAAGTAAATTACAGAATAATCATCCGCTCTTTAAGGCACCCAAGTGCAATCGGTAGCAATACTTACATTTCCAAGGTAACAAACAGATGTTTTCTATGATACCTGCTGTTGCTATGTGGCTTCTGATGTGTATGTTGATCACATTTTCCTTTACATCTAGTCATTGTTCGGTTTTCTTTTTCAGCAGAAATCTTTTCCCTGATTCAGTGTTCGGTAAAAAAGGCTTAGAGGAGATCTGTCACTTGGCTCCTTCTGGATGTCTACAGTTAAAGGATATTTCCGCTTCCAAACTTGAAAACCTGTTGTAGTGCATCTATAGAATTGGCATTCATTTAACTTGACAAATAGGCCTTCATGTCTCTAAAATTATCTTTTTTCCAAGAAATAATATTTACAGGGCTGTCCACCTCAAACAGAAGTGAACTGCTCAGAGCAGACGTGGAAATTGGCTTTGAGAGATGCAGGTTTATTTCATTCAGGGAAACGATCCCCTAAGTTCTCCCTGGCCCCGCTTTTCTGACAACCTACAGTTAATGCGGTTACGGAGTATAATGGAGTTACAGCAGAGCTGTGGTGTTTGCAGACTTTGCCTCCACCAGCAGAGATGAAAAGGTGAGGGTTTGGCCGGGGCTGGCAGCACCGGTCCCTCCCCAGCCTCAGGCAGCCCGCGTTATTCCAGTGAGCATCTGTGGACCTTTTCACTCAAAGAGTTGTAAGTTTTGTTTCATCAAGTGGTAGCAGATGTTAGGGAGCTTTCATGCCATTCATCACCGAGGGAAAGCCAATGTGATGGCATCTGGCTGTTTTCTTAGTACAAATTGTTTTTTTAAACTCTAAACTGTCTTTGAGCAGCAGTGGTGGTGTATTACACACTGGATACTCTTCTTCTGGGACCTTGCCCAAAACCCCGATGTCCAACTCCTCCCAAGCGCCTTTTTCCCAATTAGTGAGATTACAGTAGAGAGCAAATTCTCCTGCTATTTGCAACATTTTCCATTTGAGAAAACACATTGTAAAATTAATTGCAGTACAATTTTTCTTCCGATTGCACATCACTAATTGCTCAGAAACACTACTGAGTGACTCGCACCATGACCATTAAGCTTTCATTCCAGATTTACAAAGCCTGCACTTGTTGCAGTTACCAAGTATTCGCGACGTGCGAACAGTCAGAAACAGAGAACGTTTTTTTTCTAATTGCCGTACTTTCTCTAGAGGGTGTAGATTTTTTACAAGGTGCAGAACTCAAACAGGCACTAGTAAGCATAGTACCTCAAATCTTTAAACCGGTCAAATCAGTGACAAACAAAAATTGCATGTTCTGTCTGACACCTTGGAGCGCTCCAGCTTTTAATGCACCGGGGCAGAGGAGGACTCTGGTCCCCATGAAAGAGGATCAGTGCCAGCGAAGCCCGCAGCTCCTTGGTGCATCATGTAACACGAGTGATGAGACAAGAGCTTTGGGCAGCAGGACAAGCTTTGACTCTACTGTCTGCTTGAAAATTTTACTAATGTACTCCTCGAGTCAAACTCCAGGATGGCAGTTTTCATCCCTCCTGGGGCAGTGCTGCACCAGGGCAAGCCTGACCCCGGTGTCCCGGTGCAGAAAGGTGAGGCAGAAGGGATGACCATGCAGAGGCAGCAGACAGATTTTCATCTTACCAGATTATTCCCCTCTTCTCTCCTTTTCCAAAGAGCTGGGCTCATTGCTCAGAGAACGTAGCTGGATCGACAGCTTCCATCTAGTAACTTTCCCTTGAAACTGCTAGGCAGATGTACTGGTAGGAAAAAAATGCCCCAGTCAAACGATCCGGATGATGTTCCAGCTGCGTGCCAGTTCAGTTCTCTTCTCTTCTGCTGAATATAACATGTGTTTATTATGTTTAGCATGCAGAGTGGTTGTAATGAATTTGAATTAGAGGGGAATCATCATCTTTGTGCTTTTTTTAACGTCAAGAACGCTGTACTCTGATATAAAGAGAGATTGATGCCTTTGTAATTAGCTAGACCAGAACTTGATGGCCTTTTTAGTTTTGGGTTTTACTTGGTGGTACCTTGTATAGGTGTTTACCATTGAGGCAAACCAGGAATGAATGGTAATAACAGATCACATTTTCTCTATTCCTCTTGAACAAATGGAAATGTTAAGGTATAATGAAAGCATAATAATAAATTTCTTTTTAGTTATACACTTAAGAGCATATTCCATGATATCCTTTGTTACCTACCTGGTTGTTTTGTTGCTTCTTGGGCTTTTCTGTTGCAGGCAATCAGATTGCTGCTGAGATAAATAGTTATACATGTTGGGTGGCTAATCGTTTGATGTGCTCTTCTGAACAGAAGAGGTGCCACAGGGAAACATATGTGAGTGGGGAGGCAGAGATCTTAATATATATTTCAGGATCCTGGGTATTTAGCAGCTATTTAGCATGCTTACTGTCTGTGTCATGGCAGGCCTAACGTAATTCCTATCACATGCCAAAAGACAGCCCAATTGGTGTCTTGAAAATCCCCCTTTATTATCTCCCAGGAAGACCACATTTCTGTGGCTTAGACCTGGCTTAGGTTTTGTATCGGCGGGGGCACCTTTTATGTGGTACAAAGCTGTTAATATATTGGGCAGGAATTAGGAATTACTGGGAGATCTCCCAGTTCTGCTTAAAGAAGAAAAAAAAAAAAAAAAGAGTCCTGTGATATGCTTAAATATAAACTTACCTAAATGTACCCAAAGGCTCAGGCTCATTTTTACTTTCCAAGAACATGAAGCTGTGGTAGGAATACCTTTTGTTGAATTTGTAGCCTGCAAAAGCCTGTGTTATTTAACAAGCTACAAACTGGAACATTTCACTGTGAGAAATGGAGGAAGAAAGAAACGTTTCTCAAACTTAAAGCAGGATTTTTACATATTAACTATAAATATCTTGCAACTGTATGATTTGCTTTTAAATAAAATAAAGCCGCTTGCTGTCTCTGCAGAAGTGAATTGGGGAAAGGGATTTATCCAGGGTAATTCAGTCAGATGAATGGAGAGATATGTCCATCACCACTAACGTGACGGTTATTCCTTCTAAATATAAACTGATAATATTATATATTACAGGCTTGATTATACCGTTAAGAAGATTAGTGCATTTAAAAAGAAAATAAAGGCTTATGTGCCCTAAATGTGAAACTAAAAGGAGAGGGGTTTATGTATGGCAGTATCACAACATTCAGTACTTTTGAACAAGGATTTTCCCCATGAAAATACCTGTAAGGAATAATCACTGCATGCTGCCTCTGGGAATAGGTGGGATGCCTTAAATCTAATCTCTTTCAAAGTGGTGGTTTAAACATACGCAGGTATTAATCTTGGCATATTTGGGTGTGTTTATTGGAGTAAGCATAATGATTGCATGCAGTCATGTCCACAAGGGCAGCTTTCTGGCTCTTCCGTTTTCCGGGCCATCTTTTAATTGCAGAAACTGTGGCACATCTATAAAAAAATGTGACAGAAGGGAAAAAAAAATGGTTGATGATGCCTCTGTGATATTTCTGTGAATCGGATCTATGAATTTAAAATATTTAACAAGTATTAAAGATTTCAGTGTCTTTCAACATTGTGCTTGACTTACACAGTACCATCTCTAAGGACACAGTAGCTGAATCTTTTGATGGTATTGAATTTATGACATTGAATTTAAGACTTTTGTGCTCTTGTCATGAAGCTTGTTAGGTAGTGTTTAACATGTCTCCTCTTTCATTTTTATTTTTTTGAAGTTCTTGTTCTTTATAACCTAGTAGTTCTTCTCAGTGAAAGATTTATAGTGAGGATGAGGGAAGACTTGATCCTTTTACAGTTATCTTCCTGATAGATAGCACTACTTGATTTCCTTTTATGCACCTCTTAAATTAGATATTCTGCACCTTAATCACAACACCATCTTACTTACTTTATCTTTTAAGAGTAAAAGCCTTGCAATTATAAATTAACTTAGAAATATTATAAGATCTTCTGCCTCGGGGCTTGTCGTTGTTTCAGGCTCAAGCACTGCTGCCTGGTCAAGTCCTGTTCAGAGAAAAAAAGCTCCTTAATTGAATCGCACCAAAAGTGCTGGGCAGGTCAAAATTCAATGCTTGCACTTTGGAAGGCAAATCAAGGAGATGGGGACACCCAGGTATGTTGAGTGCTGGCTTTTCCACCCACTGGTTTCTCAGATCCCCTTGCAGAGGGGTTCCAGCCCCCCTGAGCCCCTCTGGCTGCCGGTAGCGTGTCCGCCTGCCCGGCACTGACAGTGCTCCTTCTGGAAGGGGAGGTCGGGTCTGGCCTGGGCTGAGATTTGCTGCCCTGCTTCCCCAGCGAGCTGGCCAGTGCCACAGGGAAGAGCTGCCCGGCCCCTCCTGTCCCGGGGGACAGGTTGGGGACACAGCCTTGCCTGTCCCTCCTTCGGGGCTAGAAGCTCGATGTACAACCTGGCCCTTCCTGAGGCTGTATGTGCTTTTTGCACGACCCATTTAAACTCTTCAAACCCATGTTCTCTAAAATATTTTTTAAAAATGAACTTTCCTAGCTTTTACGTATCTGCAAGAGCTGCCATCCTTTAGACACCTAAAATTCCCTTTTACTCATGTTATTAGGACCAGTGCACTCTAATGTCCATAATATTAAAATGTTCCAGTATGTATTTATTGTTTCTGTTGCTTTGGTGCTATTTTCATCGGCATAGCAAGATGTTGTAGACAAATACACTAAATAAACGTTCTTCACATTGCTGTGGTGTGGTTGTCTTTTCTGCATGCTTATGCTTGCAAATAAAAGTATTTGTCCCTGAAGCAAATTTATGCGAACGGGCTCTTTTCTAAGGCACTCTCAGTACGCTGCCTGTCCTCCTCCCTTTTGAACAACTTGGTTAACTTCAATCAAACATAACATAGGGCTGTAGGTCTCAAAGATGCTAGATACCTGAAAGCTTGATGGAAATCGTTAGCCAGCAGAGGGAAAAGACCCAGGGTAATGCCTTTGCTGAAACTGAAGGCAGTTGGATGAGCTCAGCTATTTATTAGCCCTGGAGAACTTGTGCAGAGGGGGAGCCTGCACATGCCCCAGGCCCAGAAGCGCCGTGATAAGACTCTGCTATACCCTACAGGCCCTGGGGGATTTAGCAATGAGGCACTGATCCCCACTGAAAACAGTTTTTATTTCCCCACTGAAAATAAAAACTGCTGTACTGCAGTGTCTTCTGCGGATCCCAGCCACAGGGCGTTGGGCATCAGGGTCTGGCTGTCCTAGGGGTGGTTCATGTTCAGGATGGCCTGGAGGCTGCTGAGGCACGTGCAGAGGTTGGCAGTGATGGGGTGAGAGGCCTTCTCCATTGGGATGGGAACAGATGAGGGACAGCAGAGGTCCCCGGGGGATGGGGGTGCCCCAGCACTGGGCTGACTCTGCTCCCACACTTGCAGCAAAGCCCTTAGGAGCAGCAGTGGGTTTTAGGTTTCTAGTCATGTCTGGGAGATAATTTGTTGTCCTGGACACACAACCAGTTCTTCTGGTGACCATCAGAAGTCAGTGGCTTTTAAGCCAGGGGTCACTCTAGTCCCTGACGTTTTTCTTCGTCTCCCAATTAAAGAGGAGCTTTCTGTAAAGGGCAGCCTCTGTGCCTGTGAAGAAAAGACGCAGTCATCCCTGTGGGAATAAAGTCTCAGAAGAAATAGGATGAAGGCAATAACAGAAATGCTCCGGAGACCTGTAGAGCCAACCTGCAGTGGTATAAGATGGGTGGAAGGTGCCCGAGGGCAATTATTTGTGCCCTTGCCTGAAGCCAGCCCTGGGGCAAAGCCCTTCCTGGGTACAGGCCCCAGTGGAGATGAATCCGAGGCCAGATACAGTTAGATATGGGAGAATCTTAGCCATAAAGAGGTTATTTCTTTGCCTTTGATGAGATTTTTATTGTCATTAGGAAAATTCTTCCTGTTAAGTCTTAACTTTCGTGCTGTGCTCTACCCAAGTGCGTTTAAATATTAGCTGATTTATTTCTATATTTTCATTTGTCCTCCATGGGAATGACAAGGATTTTAATGTAGTACAGAAAATCCTTTGAGATCTTCAAATTAGAAAAGCTCTACTGAAGTAGAAAGTTCCTTTTTTTAAACATAAATGATTTGTTTGTGACTATAATTGATGATATAGTTATGAATCCCTTGAGTTAAATAAAGTGAATCAGGTAAACAAAGTACTTTGTCTTGCTCATATGTGTTCTTGCAAAAACAAGAATAAAATACATCTGTAAAGTAATTAATTTGAATTAGTTTTACCAAAAATAAATACTTTTACTGGAATGGCAATATTTACATTTTGTGCATCATCCTGTCATCACTTTAAATTTAATTTAATTTTTGTATGAAATTTGCATTTGGGTCATATTCTGTGCTGGTGGAAATGGGATCATGACTCCAATGGGTGAAATGCTGTAAAAGTGGTCCTGATGAGTGGAGAATTTGGACTTGAAGCGAGTCGTTACCATGCAATGTGTAATGCAGCCATAACAGAGTATTTTTAGGCAGAAGCAGTGACACCACAAAAGCACACTGGCTTAGGGAATATTTAATACTTGAAGTCCAATGCTGATCAAGACACTACTTTCCAGTTTCTCTTCCTGCAATCTGCCTGCCCTCTGCCAACCACTGGTGTGTGATTAATTGACTGACACGAAGTCTGTTATTTACATTGCAGATATATTGTAAGTAGACTCCAGGTGAAGCTCACAGCATGCTGCATATTTACCACCATATGTTCAGGAGGTTGTGAACAGAAAAAAGTAAGTCTAAAGCCAGAGGAGGTATTAGAGGACACAATAGAAAAGCTAATTATAAAAGCCTTCAAAAGCAGTCCCTGCTTCACCGTTTGATGTCCCAATATGTAATTACAGAGAACTAGGAAATAAGGGAAGATAATAAAAGAAAGATAATAAAGGGAAGATATAAAAACCAGGGCATGCTAGTTTGCGAGGGAAGAGGAAAACAGAGCTCCCAACCCATTTCTCCTTTAGCTGTTGGAAACGAGGGAGGGCTGTGAAAGGGGGATGGAGGGGGCAGGTGTCCTGGACAGTATAGACAGGGGAGGTGTGAGCTCAGGGGGAACGGGCAAACTTTGTCAGGGCCTTTTTTTCTGGTGCAAACTGGTGTTTCACCCTCCTGAGGGGGCTTTGCAGCAGGTGGGATGACCAGAAAAGGAGCGCTGAAGGTGGCAGCTGTATCATCCCTATTGGCAAAGAATAATTTCTTCCCTTTAAGCATGGGATGAAATCATCACACAGGATGCCACCCTTATTTTAAATCCCATTGTGGGCTGCCTGTGCGAGTAGAAAGTCTCTCTATCCATTACTGTAGCCCACACTAATGTATATATTTTCCTCACTATGTATATAATTTGTGAGTTGGGCTTTGTCTATGAGGATCACAGTGTGTCGCCTGTTTGTAGAGTGGCTGGTGAGAGTAGTTTAGCGAGGGTTATAATTATTGAGAAAATGGAAGAAAAATATGTATCTAAATCTTAGCTTCAAATCTACATGTATACTAAATCAATGTTTCTTAGAAAAATAAAGGTGCCCCGTGATTCTTTTAGCTACACATGCAGTAGGGAGTTGGGGGTCAGGATAGTCTTGGGCAAGTGAAGGAACTTCTGGCTGGCTGTTGCAGGAAGGTGCAGGCGATGTAGGGGGGCTGGAAATGATAGCTCTAATTTTGCCCCGGGGCTGGAGGGAGGATGTCTTCACTTGTGCCTCAAAGGGCCTTCCGCAACACACAGCTCAATTATTTGGACAGTAAGCTGATTAGAGGATTTGAAACCAATCATCCAAAAATGGTCGATGCCAGCCTCCAACTGACACATCAACTTATTTTCAGTGAGTGCAAAGACGAGATACATTTCAAATTACAATTTTGTAGAAGTGCTTAAAAACGCCTGCAGAAGGTGTTTCGTAGCGAACAGGGTGAGCAGTCAGTAAATGGCCCTTTAATAAATCTTTGTGTCTGCTCTAGCTGATGCTGGAGGCTCACGTGGTGCCAAGCGATGCTCATGTGCTGTGCTTGCTCACGCGCCGTCTTGGTGTGCTGCTGGGCTCGAGGGGCGAGGAGGCCCCCTGGGATCCCTCTTCTTGGGAGGCAAGAAAGGTGTTCACTCCAGAAGAGAAAGTAGGAAAAGTGGATTATGTTGGTTCAACGAGAGGACAAGTTGGAAAAGGTGCCAAGAAGATCAGATACTTGTCTATTGCTCGCTTTCTTTTAAAGAAACCTCCAAAATTCCCAAGTGAAAAAAAAAAAAAAATCCCATATTCACTCTTCAAGGCTTAATGCTTTGCAAAATTTCAGTTTCTTGGCAGATTTCCAGCCTGACTTTGCAACAATGATGTGCACAAGTAGCCCTGTGGATTCTACTAGAGCAACCAGTGTCAATAAGGTTTACATGTGGATACAAATTCACAGAACCTAAAACATAAAAATTCCAGATTTTTTTTAGAGTGTTTTGGTAGAATTGTTACTGGAAGATTACATATCTATTTGTCCATGGTACATGGACAGTTTCATGTTTAAGGCATGAATGTGCATTTCCTGACATTTATGATTACATTCTGAATGGCAAATTTGCATTGATAAAGTCTTGCTTTATATGTATCTGCTATTGCTGAAATGAATATACACATTATTATACTTATTGCCCATTAAACTTCAAAGGCATTTTGAAGGCATTCAAAGGCAGTTGAAGTTAATGGGAATCACAGAATCATAGAATCATAGAATGGTTTAGGTTGGAAGGGACCTTAAAGATCATCTAGTTCCGACTCCCCTGCCATGGACAGGGAGGAATCCTGGTGCTCAAAATCTTTGCAAAGTTCACATTTTAGATATTTCTAGATGGAGATTCAAAAACTTACAGCCCCGAGGTTAGCAAACGGTTTACAAAATGTAGTGCTTGATTTCTCCTGCCTTTGCATACAGCGTGCACTGAGAAGGTGTTTGTAACAGACCTCTTCTTTTCTTGTATAAATCCGCTTTCAACTGCAATTGTATTTTGGTCTGACAATGATTATTGAGCGCACCCTGAGCTCAGCTTCCATAAGACACAGTGTCTTCTGTAAAGACAATAATTCTCCATTCACCTCAATGAGATTTTCTGAGTCAGAACCATATTATTCCATTATATGGAGTCTATTTTACAATGTCAAGTTTAGCACAGAAAAAGATGCAAGATGTTTAAATTCAGGTGTCTTCGAAACATTACAAAGTCAAATGGAAGAAAACTACAACAGCGTAAGTCTGTGCAGACTTTGTTAACAAATACAAAATGAAGACGGTGCACGATATACCACCATTTAAAGGCTGAAGAAATTAAGCCAAAACCCGTGGACACTGAGAGAAACTCAACATAGCAAGACATGCTACATTGCTCGCTCCTGCACCCAGGAACTGTACCTTCTGCAGCAGAACCTGAATATGAAGAGTAATTATAATATGTTCATAATAGCTTTATCTCATGATGTAGGTCTCTGTGCTTTTCTTCCAACTGCGTTACAGTCTGTGAGGCACCTCCTAATCTACCTGGTAGGATGGAGGTTTTATACGGATTTGACGTGACCTAGAATTTAGCAAACAAGGAAACAACAAAGAATGTCAAGGAGTAAAAAAGGGCACAAGTCTTCTGCTATTGTGCTGGGGGCTTTCCTCTTCTTCCTTGGATTTTGGGTTGAGGAAAAGGGATTTAATTAACACAGAGGAATTCTAGGGGATCCTGGCATCCTGCTGGTGAATGAAGTACCACCCATGTCTGATACAGCAGGAGCTGTAATTTTGCGAGTCCTGGGGAGTTTTGTTTTCTTCATATCCACATATGGGCTGGAACCTTCTGTTTACAGAAAGAAAAAAGCGCTTTATTTGGAGTTTTCTTCTCAGAAAGTTCCACTGCTGCTTGCAGTTCTTCCTCCCATCTGAGGGAGGAGAAAAGCAGATTAATAGTATGTGAATTTCTCCTAGAATTTCCTTAAATGCTACTGTCATACAATGGGATGAAAGTCAGAAGATGACTTACTTCTGTATCAGAATAAAACGTCTGGTCTGGAGAAGGCTGAATGTGCAGCTGAGGCCTGCGTGGGCCTAACCTGCTCCAGGTGCCCTCTTGCAACACAGGGGGTGTTCCCACATCTTCTCTTTCTTTTATTCCCATCCCAGTTTTCTTGATGATGCAGTGTTTTCTTATTACATATGGTGCCTTCGTAATTTGATATTTTATCCTTTTTGGGAGGGGAAATTAATTGTACAGCACAGCATAAATTTGTGATTTTTCCCCAGAAATTAGAATACAATTTTATTTGTGAACAACAACAACAGCAACAAGTTTTATCTGCTTCTAATCACACAGTATTATTATTACTTTTAAAGGATAGTCCCTGTTTGCCTGGATAGTTTCATGTACGGTAGTCGTAACTGCGTAGGATAGTAAGTTCTTAAGTGGTTATGTCAAGAAACTACTGAATAAAGCAAAACGTTGTCCATTACCAACAGAAAGAAAAATTGGAAACAACGCCACAACCAGCTCCCTTCTCTGACTGGTTCACTGTGGGGGCTTTATGAGCATGGTTCCCCGTGGCTTTGTGTCTCAAGCTGGGATTAGTCCTCATCTGATGAGGTGCAAGCTGTGAACGAGGCTTTTCCTGCAGCTGGAGCACACATAGTATCTTGTGCCGTGCAGGTTCTCTGGTGTCTACTAATGGGGCTGCGACAACCTTCCCCTCCCTGGGGATCGAAGGGGACCACGCACCTTTCTCACGTCACTGACTTTCCAGGGGATTTACAGAGGCACAGTACTTTTCAGATGTTTATGTTTTTGTCATATTTAGTGAAAATCATCTAGTGGGATCAACAGTTAGTGAGAAAAGCGTTGGGGAAACACACTTGTGTTTCTGTTATGCTGTTTTCTGTATGGGAATAAGACTTACCCAATATGAAATGTTCCTTGCTTGACTGCCTTCTCTTAAATGAGAGGAAGCAGAATAGGTGTGGAAAAAAATCATGTTCAGATTTAAAAGGGAGCTATGAGGGTAGGTAAATAAAATAGCAGATTTCAAATATGAATATGTTCTGATGGAACATACAGAAATGCAAGGTGGGACAGGGAAAGAGAAAGAAAAATGTGTGATCTACAAATTACCTTGAAGCCAATAAATATATGGAGACATTACAAAAATCTGTGTCCCAAAGTGTAACTTTTACTTGTGCATCTCACAGGAGGACACTGATTTAATTTGCATATGTTGCTAAATATTTAGTTGCCCGGTGACACTAAATGGAAGAACAAGGTCTTTCTATCAGAAAAATTGCCATGAAAATTTGCCAGCTCAGATGATAGAAAATCTACTTTCCCTGCCCTTTACCATGATGACTTATGTTAATGAAAAAAATAGTAATATTTTACTCAGCTGTCAAATGGCCCTGGGCAAGTGGCTGAGTAGAGTTTTATGGGCCTGGGTGAAGAATACTGAAGAGGAAGAGCTTTTTCATATAAGAAGCAAGACTATGATCATCAGGGGAAAAAGAGAGAGAGAGACTGGGGGAAAAACAGGAGATGAGAACGTGGCCATACGGAATGGCTGTATAAATTTAAATGTGTTCTCTGAGGTGCCTGGGCGCCTGTAGTGTGATGGATATATCTAGTAATAAAAATGTGGTTATAATTGTCCTTCATAGAATACTGACTGAGCTACCTGGTATGTTAGAATTTATTGAGGCCATTTTTAGGACACTTTTTGACGTTTTGGAAAAACATTTTCTGAGCACTTATACCAGAGTGCAAGTAATTCCACAGCCATTGGAAATATTATTTCAGTATGAAACTTTTAAAGTGCATTTTAGTTTTAGCATTAACTTGTCTGACTTTTAGAGGCATTTCATCCTTAGAAGTAGCTAAACTGGGAAACCAGTTAACTGCAGGTGGTTACATTTGCTAATCAGATGGGTAATTATTATACACTGGTAAAAGAAAGACAGCTGCAATTGCTATAGAAGATTGTTAGGAGTTTTTTAGCATAACAATGAACTGCAGCACCTGCCTTTCCAATATGCTTTACAATTAAGCTACTGGCATTATTTCCTTGACCCCCTATAGCACAGAAGGATCCATGCTTCTAGCTTTAGCTAGAAGACAGTTTCATTTCAAATGCCTCTTTGAGTTTGCTTATAACTTTCCTATAACCTTACCCTTTTCATCAATGCTTTTTAAAGGTTTGCTTTCATTAAATGGTTCACAGATGTTTGGCAGACTTATGTATGGCTATTTTATAATTACTGGTTGATTTGGAAAAGATTTTCACTTGCTGAAAGAAAATCAGGTTTCAAATCAGTATTTTAAACTTGTGCGGTTTTCAACTCAGTTCTGCATGTGTGCAACTCATCGACTGCCTGTTGGGACCTGCAGGTTTCCTCCCTTTTATGATGAGATCTGTGATAAGTTTGAAGGAATTTGGTTTGCAAGCAAGATGCTTAGTTATGTATAAATCACTAGAATGGCATAGGTATGTCTTTGTTGTGCTATGTTTGTGGTATTTATTTCCATATTTGACTTATATATGTGCACATCAGTCACTTCCCTTTCTCCCTTAATTTAATTTCTGCCAATCCCTGCCTTCGGATATTGTCTAGGTACAGCCATCTGGGCAAGAAAGGCTGCTTGTGTCACCCCTCACACATGGCAGGTGTAAAGCAACATCCGTCAATGCAAATTGGTGATGATTTGTGTATTTGTGAAAGCTGTGCTTTCCTTGCTGTTTGGATCTGCTTCTGCTGGCTGTTTACCGTTCTTCAGGTCAATTTGGGGAAAATACACCAAACTTGCTGTAATATTCAGGGTGTTTACCCATGCTAAAAGGTAAGAAACCTTTAAAATCCCTTCATTTAGCTCTCTGTGCTTCACAGAAAGCTGTTTCTCCATACTTCTCTTTCTCTATAGCCTACCAGTGTGGTGTGATCCACCGCAATATAATTTCTTATTTATAATCGTTGGTTTGGAGAGTGAATCCTGATGCTCGCAAAGAACTATCTGCTGCTTCTTGCTTACATGTAAAACTAGTGGCCTGGGACAAGTGCACGAGAGGGTCTGAGACCCTCCTTTGTCCTTACAGCTTGCCTGCGCTAGCATTGCCCACATCCACTGTTTTACCTTTACAACCACAGTTCCCATCTTTATTATCTGTAGCTTTTCAGTAACCGTTTGGCCTTTAAAAAAGGGGTGGATGTGGTACTTGGGGACATGGTTTAGAAGTGGTTTTGTCGGGTTAGGTTAGTGGTTGGACTTGATGATCTTAAAGGTCCCTTCCAACCTCTATGATTCTGTTCTTTCTGAACTCTTGGTTGAGGGTCACTTTGCTGTCACGTGTCCCTCTGTGAGCATTGTGACTCATCTATTACTTGCACCTTTTTGATGCGGTGGTCGTAACACCTCTCTTGATAGTAGATCCCACTGAGACTAGCTCTTTTCAGCATCAGATGAATCACTTGCAGGAGAAAAAGAAATTGGTAACTTTCATTTTTTTCTTTGATAAACTCCTCCTTATTCTAATGAAGTCTTGTTTCCTTGAGTGCAGAGGGACATGAGATGGTCTGTGAATGATTTCTTTGAGCAACACGAGGGAGTCACTTTGGCCATTGCAGGGCCTTTCCGTCAGCCGAATAAGTGTATTGGTCTCATGGCTGTGCTCAGCACAGTTGTTCAGATTACGTCCTTGAATTTTCTTTCCTGCCTTTTCTCTTAACTTCCCCATACTTTCCTCTCTGGTTTTCATAGAAACACAACCCTTCACAAAGCAACTGCCAGCAACACTGTTTCACTTGTGTAGGTCTGCTCTTGGACAATGATGTTCAGCGTTGGGAATGAAGGACCTGCTTTTGTTTTAACTGGTTCTGTCAAGGACCCTGGCTGCTGCTTACAAGCATCTCGTTAGAGGGCAGAATTATTGCTATTTTTTTAGTTCACTTACCAGCAATATTGTGAAATTAGCAAAGGGTAGTCTCTGAGGCAGGGGTGTTTGTGTGTGGAAGCTTTGGTTGTTTGAGGTCTCTGGGTACGAGTGTGGGTTAGCAGGAGCACAGAGTGGTGCAAGGACTGAAGTGGAGCTTCTCTGTTTTGTCTGCCACACGTGAACGTTTGTGGCAGATTTGGTTGCTAGAAGGGAATGACATTAAAAGATAATGCTTATTTTTCCTCAGAAATAATGGAGAATAAAGGCTTGAGATCTCTTCCTGATTTTGTGGTTTTGGTTGTCTTGGGGGGAGGCTTTACCGAGTTCGAAATTTTTAAGAATAGCTGATAAGGGGGGCAGGCTGTGTTTTGGCTAATGACCTACATATACTGATTTTTACGTGTTATAATTTCAATGATAGGGTATTCCTGATAGCTATGGTTTTCTGTGAACTTAGGTTTATAGTATGGTAATTATAGTATTAGGTTTATACTGTGGTAGTTTCAGTCTTGTGGTCTATAAGGAAAATGCAGGCGAAACCATGTAGAATGATAGCTATATATTGAATTTATGCTGACTGACAAGGCACAAAGAGATGGACAGGAGTTCAGGTATTGCAGAATCTGAACTCCAAACTGTCAGTCTAAGAGATCTGAAAATTATCATGTGTTCGTGGCATAGGCTTTACACTGTTTGTTGTCCTCTTACAATTTCCACCAAAGTTAAACAGTTTCATATTGTTGTGTTTTTGTAATGTTTTATCTAGGAATTTTCCGAGGAATTTTTACTTTATTCAGAAGTAATAAAGCAGAGAATCTCAGAAATATGTTTATAATCGAAGCAAGCGTTGTAATAATGGAATCAGCATCATATATAACTTGTCCTCTTCTGAAGAAGGTCTTAATGTCTTCATTTTCAACTTTAATGTTTTTAAATGCTGTATTTTAAAACTACTCATAAATGACTATAACAGTTCTTGTATGTTGCATTTAAAATTATCATTATTGGCAGCAGTGAAGACAAATTTCAGAGTGTTTGGTTTTTACAGTGAGGGAATTTGTGGACAGAAAAGTATCTATATCTATGTATTTTTGCTTACCACAGCTGGTGTTTTGGAGAAGATTTACTATACTAACACACTAACACTAATACGCGACAATATTTAAAATGCCTTTAGCGTGCCTTTTACACTCGTCTGAGAGATTTCATAAAAGTATGATATTAGTAAGCCTTCATGAGTAATCCATAATGCCTAGGAGACTTAATCAGATTGCACATGTACTTACCCCTGGCTTAATAATTGTTATTTTCATTTCATTCATTTTATTCCTGTTTCATCTGTGGGGGAAATGTTGACGATTTCAGTTGTAGTTCAATACATTATAATCATGGTTCTCCACAAAACACAGCCCAGCACAAAACCTACAGCCACAATTCAGATGTTATGTGTAGTAAAAGCTCTTACTATTCCTTTTAAAGACTTGTACAAAAGTTAAATATTTCTGCAGGACTGTTGAGGTAGCAGCATTAAATATTAAAACTTTTAAATGTGCAGAACTGATTAATTCAGAATATATCAGAGCAGCTCATAAATGTTTAATCACTATATTTTGCCTGATTGGATATAATTTAAGCTATGTGCTTCTTCCAGCACTGTAGGAACAGGTACTCATCTTTTATTTCTAGGAATGGTTTAAACATCATTCCTTTTATTACAGGTTAATATTAATGCCTGGACCTTCCGCTGTTATTGTTCATTCTTTCATAAAACCTTCTTCAGAATTGATCACCTAAAGTCTAACTGAGAGCAGCTGTTAAAGTTCTTCTTAAGTGTACCTTTCACAAAAACATGGTTCAGTTAAAATTTTCACAAACTCAGTAAGTTGAAAGCTGAAATTTTATCTTTGCAACACTTATGCTTTCCTTAGAAATGCAGAAATATTTGGGGGGATGATTGGTACTGAGCAGGTCCTGGATTTAGGCTGAGGTTCAACTGGGATCAGCTTAGAGCTGTGTTGTTTCACAATGAACAAATTACACCAAAAAGCTGAAGAATGAGCCTTAGTATCTCTGGGGCAGGTGGGATAGACCTGTCGGGCACGTTGGCACGTGGCTTCTAAACCCCAAACGGATTAAAAAAAAATTGCTGTAGTGGTTAGCAAACCGAATGAATGATGGTGGAGAAAGAGTTTCCCTTTTAAGACTTTGAAAAAAGTTCAAAACTTTTAAAAAAGATGCTCTTTAAGTCTGGTTGTGCCTATGGACTTTGGTAGATTAGAAAAGCTCCCCTCCTGTGTTCCATAGAATTCACATGAGATCCCAAACAGAACAGCTTTAACGCGTTCGGAGACCTGGGGAGTGCACCCTAAGTGCAATGCTGCCAGCTGACAGGACTGAAAGTGGCATCAGTCAGGTTGGGTTTAGCTTTATAAAGCTGAAAATTGTTTACTGTTGAAGTTCCCGTTGAACTGTCTGCCATGCTCCTTTGTTCTTTGGCAGGACAAACTGCAGCGGGAGCCAGCAGGGGGATGTGGAGAAGATGGCCCCCCTCGCTGGCCCTGGGCTTGGGGGTCCTTGTCCTTCCTGGCCTGCAAGGGCCCAGAGTTGTTAGCTGCTTCCCAGTGCTTCGTCCCATGTTGGCAGTGCTCTGTGTTGCCCATCTACATGTGCTCTCCTGAGACCTCTCTTCTGTAGCACAGCAGCTCAGACAGTCTCATGTGTTTACCTGTTGTGTATGGAAGGTAAAGGTCTCTATGGAAGGCTGTAGATCTGTTAGAGACTTAGCTGTAAGCCTGGTCTGACCCCCAAACGCCCATATCATTCATCTTCCAATTTACGACATGAGTGCTGTTAAAACTCACAGCGAACAAGTCAGCAAATCCTACGCAGGCAAACTCTTGTCCACACGTATTTCTTCGCCCAAAAGCTACTTTCTGCAACAATGCTCTGCCTGGAAATGTTTCCTCCCCTGGGACTGGTACAACGAGGAAGGAGGGACGGACCTCATCTTTTAGCTGTTCACACTGCTGTAGCGTGGCAAGGCCCCCACCAGGGCAGCGCCCCACAGGTCTGGGAGAAAAACAAAAACCCTGTAGGAGCATCTGTCCCAAGGCGTATCTGGTCTTCCAGCACTCAACAGGAAGCACGCTTAGCATACAGCATTAGCAAGGCTCTATACCGTTTCATTTTCTTGCTTAACATGCTTTAAATTATCTTCATTGCATTTAGTGCTTTATCCTGATCTCTCTGAAGTTAATGGCTAAAGCTCCATTGCCTGTAATGAGGCCCAGCTGCCTGAGAACGCCTCGAGTATAATAGCAGGCTTGCCGAGCAATTTGCTGCGGTCCAAGGTAGAAATCTTGCTTTGATGCGGTGTTTTTCCCTTTTGAAGAATGCTCCTCTACAGCACGGTGCATAATTCTGGTTGCTGCAAAAAGCAAACCTGAAGCTTAACAGAGAAGAGAACGAGCACAGAAATGCTACAGGTTGGTACGCTGGTGTGCATCCATGAATACCCGTTCCAAGAGTGCTTGCTTGAATTAAATCTGCAGGATTTCTTGCTGTCTAACTTTCTGAGGTAGTTAGTCGTAATCTGTCTCTGTAGCGTGTGTTTCTCCTTGCCCTTGAAGAACTGTGGGAATGTGAAGGAGAGGAGGTTGCATGCCTTCCATCTCATTACAAGGATGAGGGATGCGATTCCAGTCCTTGGAAGTTGTCCTTGGGTGAGAAAGTGGAAGTCTAAAACCAGTGTAAATCACATAATACGACCTTTTGCCAGGGATTTTGGAGGGACATCGCATCTTGAACTCTGAGGCACCTCCTTCAGTCTGTTCAGAGGCGTTGCCTAATGACAGCTCAGTTTCTTTTTGACTTTATTCTGTGGGACTTGAGAAAGTGCCAAGTTCTCCCTGTTTTCAACAGGATAATATAAACAGCAAAATGAATACATTGCCCAAGCTACTTTTGCATGTGAGCTCACAGGAAAACTGTGTTTAGTCATGTTTATTTCAGCGTCGGCAATAAGGAAAAATATGTCAGATCTAAAAGAGCAAAAAGAAAAGTCATAAGGAGGCATTACGATACACTCAGAAGAGGCAAAGTGTACTTTTGCCCTCTAGGAAATGGAATAAAAACAGTTCCAGCAGGAATGATTTATAGTAGAAAATGCAGCTTTTTCAGAACGAAAACTTTTCTTGGAAAAAAAATCCTCCATTTTTCTTGACACTTCTTTAAATTTTGAAAATAAAAATTTTGAAAGGGGGAGTTTGACTCAAATAAAAATACTTTTTCCATTTTGTGTTTTGTTTTTTTTTTTTTCCCCCAAATTAATTTAATACATTTTGGATTTTGCCACCTCAAGATTGGACTGCATTTTCTTGTTTTGACATGTAGTATCACAAAGTATGTGGTTAGGATCTTACTGGCTTTACTCTGTCAGTAGGTTGGATACATTAACTAGACTGTAAAACTTGAAGCATAGTGAAGTGTCCCTCCTGGGTGAAGGCAGCACCCAGCACAAAGTGTTTGGAAAAGACATTTAAAAAATAAAAAATAAACTTTTTTTGTTGCAGTTCAACAAAATGAACTGAAATCATCAATTCTAAGCTGAAATGACACTTGGGAAGATCGAAGTATTTAATTCTCATTGAAAAAAGACATAAATGATAAAACATTTTTACTGTCTTTTTAAGCATTTCAGTCTTCTAAAATCCCTTCATTATTTCATCTTTTCATATTTGAGATGATGATAAATGTTCAAATAATATTGGCACTGCACTAAATACTGGTGATATTTATGGAAGAGTCTTATTTAGCAAAAGTGCAAAGTCTGAGTTTCTTAGGGCTTTGGGTAGAAGAAAGTGCATTTACCTCTGAGCTAATGTGGTGGAAGATGTACAGAAGTGGATTCCTAGAACACCTTTTGTTTTGTTTTGTCTTTTAATGTATTTCAGTGCACTCTTGTTGACTTCTATCTATGACATATTTTGCAAGTATAGCATACAGTGCATCCCAGCGGATGCATAGACCACACTTGTATCCAGATATATCTTTCTGTGTCAGCCTCTGCTTATCTGACTCTCGTTACTCGTTCTTCAACGTGCAACACTGAGAGGATTAGAGATGTCATTCTTTGAATCAATCACAGAATTTCAAAGACAGAAGTGGAAGAAAGTATTGAATATATGACTTCCCAGATGCATGCTACTGATATTTATCTATACCTAATTCCTTTATAAATAGATCTTTATGATGCATGAAGTGGCATGACTACTTTAATGGTGTCTGGCCATTCCTCTGTGCTTTAATTATAGAATTAGAGGGAGACATTGAAGATGAACCAGAGACTCCTGCCATTTTTTCTTGAAGCTGGTGACTTCTCAGAGTCCAGCTTCAAACATCTGCAGTAAAACTGAAGTAAAGTCTTCGCCTAAGTTGAAAGTTTCTCTGATTTTACTCAAGGTAGTACAGATTCACAGTGACCTTGCTTGGTGAGTCAGGACTGAGCAGACGTTAATAATCCCTGAGGAGAAGCTGATTGAAGTGCCTTTCTTTATTTTTGCACTGGAACAGGGTGTTGGAAGGAGAATGTCAACACTTAGGTAAGATGTGGACCACTGGTACACTTGCATTAACGGCCTATCTTATTATGGGTGGCTGGTGTCCCTAGGAGCTTATTTGATAACCCAGTTTATTCAGTGGTGTAAAGAGATGCCACACATCAGGAGACAGAATGACCAAATAGGGTCTATGGATTTAACTGCATTCCCAAAGTTGTGTTGCATTTGTCCAATTAGTGATGTTTGCATCAAACACCCTTGACTAACTTTGCCACTTTTTTTCTTTTCTTGGGGGGGAGGGTGGGGTGTTCTTTCTTGGATTTACTCTTAAAATTTTCCTTGACAAACTGAAGAACAAAGGCTAGGAAGATAAAAACCTCTTCATGTGGGGTTGTTGTTTTTGTTTTCTTTTGTTTTGTTTTTCTGGCACAGATCTGCTAGTTATCATGGCCCTTGGCTAGCTTGGCTACTTGTTGAGGATACCAGTACAAGTTATTCTGGCAATTAATTTAGTTCTTCCTGTTATTAACCACCTCTTCTCTGGGAGAGTGGCTGTGGTAGTCATACATCTTAGTTTGCCATGTAGCTGAGTTTCCTATGGTGTAACTGTGGTTTTTGAGCCTTTTTAAAATGGCATGAAAGAATGGAAATTTTTAATCTCAAATAAGCATTTGTCAACATAGCAACAGAAGATGCCACGTGATATGCCAAGTGACATCCCACCCATTTGCCACATTTGTTGCGGTCCTCTTCAAACCCTCACCTGCCAATGAGCACAAGTTTCATGCTCCCAACAGCAAAGCCCTTAAACGTGAGGTATGCCATAGCTCCGTTCCACCCAACTGACTCGTGTCTCTGACATATCTGCTCTGACATATCTGCTCTGATATCACTATGATGTGAAGTTGCTCTATTGATTCCTTGCACGAAAACTGTCAAGGCTACACTGAAACATTAGGGTGAGCATATTTACCATTTTAACCCTTGCCACCCTCCTATAATAATATGCAGAACATCACTTACTCTGGAGGTACTTCTTAGTAATTGTCTCCTGTGGGACGTGAAGACCTCTGTGACACAACAGCGTGCAACCCAGGGAACCATAGGCTTGCGGCAAACCAAGGCAGGTGGCTGTGGGATCTTATTTTTTTCCAGAAAGCCGAGTGCCCATTTCTGTTCTAACAACATATGAGTCATAGCAGGGACATGGCTGTGAATACTCATCTCTTTCACTGGGATGTGCCGAGCAGAAAGAATTTCAGCATGGAAAAGGACATGAACTGATTTATTAAAAGTCTGTTAGTTGCTTGGGGAATTTGTGCTGGTGTTATCTGGGGTAGTTGTGCACACCAGGGATAAGAACCATCCTGTTCTTTTTTTTTTTTTTTTTTTTTTTTTTTTTTAAGAGCAGAAAATGACCATTTGGGAACTAGCTGTGTATATAAAATATTTAACAAGCAACTAAACAATAATGACAAGTTCATCCAACAAAACTCATTGTGCTGCCGTTATTTTCTCTGCGCGTGCATGGCTTGTTGCTTTATCACAATGTTGGGCTCAGATTTTTTTGTGAGCATTTAAAGGTGGTAAAGCATCTATTCAGAAGTGTCTAGAAACCAGAGTGTGGAAGAGACCCCTTTTATCTTCAGATCCAACCCTTTGCCCAAGCAAAACACAGGGAAGGCACACTGTGGATTTTCCCCCAGAGCCCTGCCAAATCACAGCCCGCCAAAGTCCTGCTGTTCCAGCCTTCGGTCTTTCTTGCTCAGAAGCAGACCATTATAACAAACTTAACACAAAGAACAAACTATTCACCATAAAATGATATAACTACAGTCATAGCATAGCCTTAGGGAGGTAGCTATCAATTAATTGGCGTGCCCAGCCTTTACAAACCATGCCATAAAGAATCGCACTGTAAAGGATAAGCATATGTATTGTATTACTGTGACCATCTCTGCCTCTGACCTATTTAGCCACATATCCATAAACATAAGACAAACAGATGCCACTGAGCTTTAATATTGCTCTTATTTTAGGAATTTTGTTTCTTAAGCATGTTATTTTCATTACTTCGACTCAGTTTTCGTTATGTTTATTCTTAAATGTCGAGGGATTAGTGAATGTTTGTTCTTATTTTTTTCAGATTCTTTTCCTTGTTGTTCTGATATGAACCTTCAGAAATAAGTATTTTTCATTGATTAGACCTTACAATATTAATATACCATGTACGGTTAAAGGATTGTATAAACACCTGTTACAGTCCAGTCATCATTCATATGCCAGAATTCAGTGTAAATACTGCCTTATATTTAGTATAAACCCTACGATATTTATCCCACATGACTCCTCATTTGTTCCATCCTGTCTACTTCAACTTAAAATGTCGATCAATCTCTAGGCTACTTTGTAGATTTGTTCCAGTATATAGATGAGGGTTGTCCAGCAGAATTATTTTGTTGTCTGAATCATGTATACAAATTTAAATCACATTTTTAAACTCTTGTGCCGTGTTCCCATAATAACCAGCGTCGTTTATTTTGGTCCTCCTCCTTCTGCTCATGGTTCTCGGCAACTCTCAGTGCATTTCAGTCTTTACCTTTCCCTACTTGTTTTCTTTACTTTTGCCCTTCTAATCGGGACTGTTGTGCACCCTCAGCCCCTTGCTCCCCAGGGAGCCGTAGCCAACACTCCCACAGCCTGACTTGGTATCTACTTTGGAGCTGAACAGGCTGTGACACAGACGCTGCTGACTCTGCTGGGTAGATCTGTTGTATAGAAAGGACTCTGAGATGAGCAGTTTGGCTGAGGAGGATGATGGTCTGCGTGCTCGTGTCCAGGCAGATGAATCCCTTAGTCTGGTATTAAAAAAAAGATCTGTGCATCCAATGCACAGCTGCTATATTGGATGCCCAATGTATTCAGACTGCCAAGCACCAGGTTATTTAAGGTCTCTTGCTACCGCAGTCCATTAAGCAATCCTATTAAGCTCTGGTTTAAGGAAGATAAGCACAAATATATTAAAGATAAATGGAGTCGGAAACTTTATTACTCGCTCTTGTTCATGATCTAAACTGTAAGAGTATGCCAGCCTTAACCTGAACTGTATCACGCAAGGAATCCACCGCGAGGAGGGAGGACTGAGGCAATGAGGAAGAAGTGCCGTTTTCATGGCTTGATGCCTGAAGTTAAGAGTGGTCAAAGTGATCATGGGGGCTTAGTAGCAAAGTAACAGCATCGTATACTGTGCTGCTCAAGGCAGTCATATTTAAGCCTAACTGTGTTACTGTTAAAAGGAATGGGGGGATGGGGCAGGATGGGACATGATAGGGAAAAATAATGCAGAATATGTGGGAGAGGATATTGGGAGCAAATCTCAAAATATATCACCTCAGTGCTAAGCATGAGTTAAAAAAAAAAAAAAGTCAAATTGAACCTTAGAAATTACAAGGAAAGGAGTGGAGAGTAAAATGGCCAGCATCATTTTGCCACTGGGCGTACAGTACAATGATACGTCCATATTTTGGTGTTATGGGTAGATCTGGTTGCCTCTGCTAGGAAAACTCATCGTAAAACTAGATGGTGAGAGAGAGGAAACATATTCCCATGGAACGGGAAAGTAAAGTAAGTTTCCTCAATTATCCCTAAGAGATGGTTGACAGAGATGTGAAAGATGTCTATGAAAGTTGAATGCTGTTGATAAAGGAAAAATGTTTTGCTGTTACTGAAAATGCAAGAGTTTACAGAAAAGGGAGCTTAAAAAAATAAAGGGAAAACATCTTTCCAGGTTAGATGATTAAATCATGGAGCTCCTTGCCACCTGAAGCTGTGAAAGTACAAATACAGTTATTTAAATGGACACGTTAATGGTTCATTGACGACTATTGACGCCACACCCCAGCATACCTAGAGATGGGAGCATACCTGGGGGGATGCGGGGCTCATTCTCTGCATGCCCTGTTTCCCATGCTCCTCTCAAAGCACCTGCAGCCAGCTGGGCTCAAGGCAACTAACCTGGAAGAGACTTTTTGGCCACCTCAGTGGGACAATTCTGTTGCCTAAATACATGTGTAGTGCCATTTGCGATAACGTACAGCATCCCTGGCCCCTGCCTGCCAGTCCTTGCCACTTGGCCTGAGCTGTACTTGCTGCCTTCCTGTGTTCTCCTCGGGGTGCCTCAGAAGGCACCGGTCCTTAAGCAGCTGAAGTGAATTTTGGCATCCCAAATCTTGTACTTCGCACCAGCTCTGCGATTCAGAACAACTGCTCTCTAGGAAGGTTTTTTAAAAAAAAAAAAAAACCCAAACGAAAAAAATCCAGTACTGAAAGCTTTTGAAACTAATCAACACATGTTGGGTGCATCACCGTGCCATCGCTGTCACGCTTGCACTGGTACTAGAAAGTAGGTATTAAATTTTATAATGCATCAATATAATTCTGCGGTACATTAGGACTTGGATAAACATTATTTACACACTTTGAAAGTAACAAGCAGAGCTTCAGTGAGCTGTGTTTAAGGTTTCAGTATGTTTCCAGGGCAAATTAAAGAAGTTCTAAACCAAGGAAGAAGCTGACATGTTGTTTTTTGGGTTTGTTTTTTTTTTTTTTTAATCCACAAAAATATGTAATTGGAGGATACAAGCTGTAGAGAATTTCTTTCAGGATATTTAGGAAAAGATAGACCTATTGTCTTATAAAATATAGCCCTAGACAAACATATTACAGATGAATAGTTACAAAAGAACGCTGCACGCGTGTATTTTGATTTGAATATGCTTCCTTGCTCTCCAGTATCGCTCGAACTCATGCACTTCATGATATTTGCTTATCATAATTCATGTGTCTATAAGAGGATTTGTATTCTTTTAGCCTGAGGTAAACATGCTCAACAGCCTGGTTTTAGTTGGCGTGCTTCCTTAGCTAAAATTAGGGCAAAAGTTCTTGCAAATGCTTAGATATTACTGAGTTATAATAAATTCCCAGTAGATAATTATACTTGCTCTCTCTCAAGCCAGCCTTCATTTTATTTTTTAATGCTATTGTTAGTTGTGCATTGAGTAGTTGTTTGTCTTTTGAGGACAGAATAAAGGGATTTGCCAAACTCTTCTGAAAATCTGAACACTGCAGTAATATTCCAACCTTTAAATAATTTATTGAGAGCACAGCCAACAATATGAAATTTTCATGTATGGGTATCAAACAGGCAACCTCACATAAACTTGAAAGGCATGAAAAATAAGGTTAGGCTTCAAAACGGAGGTCAATATTCTCTGGCTTAAAGTAATAAAAAGGTAATCACAATAATGTTTAATCTGTTTTTAAGAAAAACCTTACGTTGGCACATTTCATAGAAGCATGACAAAATTTGAATTTGAAACTTAATAAGGAGAGTGGTGGCTGCTGAATTAGGACGCAAGACTGTTCCGACGTAGACCAGTGACCAGGCTTGCTTTGCACCCTTTGTAGCTGGTGAGATCTAGTAATGACCCTGGTACTCTTCCCATCTGCTCCTGGGGATTTGGATAAGAGAAATAATACAATAGGACCGGCAAAATGTGTTTCACAATGATTTAATTCTAACCATCACGTACATAACTGTTAAACCATATGTTGCCGGCTGTTATGTTATGCTACTAACTCTTATATTAACAATATTTTGTTGCCCAGAGATGCATTTTAACAAATAATATGATTGGATTTGTGTTTCACAAACTAAAACTACGAATGACCTTCCTTATTAGTCATTATAGGAAGTAATAGTTAGATGATCATTCTTGTTTTGGCTATAGTATGCAATATAATTCAGTGGTTATATTTTCACTGTTGGTGGCTTCTGCTAGACACCATTTTCAGAGACGTAGCTGATGTACGTTTTTGTGAAACGTATTTTGTTTCATTTCCAGGTTGTTTTTACTGCTTAAACTTCATTAATGCTGTTCAGGGTTCTGTGAGTTATCAAATAGAGTAACAGACATTTGCTGATATCCTTTGGAGCATCTTGGTATTACAACAGTGCTTGCTAAGTGGCTAAGCCTTAATGATATATTTGGCATAGCACAAGGAAGAAGATAAAGATAGTCATTGTCTCGAATGTCCTCGGGTGAGCTCTGGGTGCTGGGACGCTTAATTCCTACTCTTTTCCTTCTGATGTGGGTAATAGTCGGACATCTAAATAGAGGCTGGATAATTGAGTTAGTCTTGGGGGGGGGGGTTTGGTGAGATTCATCTCAGTTTGGCCATCTTCACTGTTGACATCCACAGCTGAGTTTTACAGTCTAGGCTGCCTTTATAGTCAGTGGGGAGAATCAGGCATTTCTTGAGTGTGATTCATCTGGCCTGTTTTAGACATCGATGTTAGGGTGAGATTTACAGGCTAAGTGGGGTGACATAAATAGATACGATGTTCTCAGGAGCTTTATATAGCAGTAACACATATTCACTGGGCCACTGACTGAAACCTCCATCTCCTCCTTCCAAGGCGGCTGCCCCAACTGTGGGAATAGAGAACAAGCTCTCTGTGCCAGCTGGTGTTCACTTTTCCCATACAAAAGGCAATGTCTGCAGCTGAGGGACAGTGGCTGGGCCACACAGTCACTGGGGTTTAAAACATTTTAGGGTATTTGCTTGGGAAATTCGTGTTTGAGTCCCCTTACCTAGGTGAGAGCGTTAATTACCCATCTGTTGGTTAGGAAGCAGGCCGCTATGGCAGCGGCCAGCGTTATCCCTCCTCTGTCAGGTCTCTGGGCTGTGCCAGAGTGTTTGGTGATGCCAGCTGGAACAAAGCACCTTGCTGCTCAGCATGGCCAAGTTTCCAGTGGCCTTGGGTCTGGTCAGAAACATATTTAAGTTGGGGATTTTGATGCATGAGAAGTCAGGCTCTTGGGTCTAATATCGGAATCACACACCTGGTTTAGGTGCCTGAGCCTGTTCACAGGTCTAACCGTTGGACTCCTCACTTCTAGAGAGGCGCAGGCTCTGAAGCATCTCACACCTCATAAAAAATGTGACCAGTCCTCTGTAGTTTAGGAATATAAGAATAAACACTGGTTAAGTTGCTGCTGGTGTCATTATCACTGTCTTGTTATGAACTTTCAAAAAGATGTTATAAGTAGTGTCTCTGCAAATAGTCCTTTCGCAAGGCTGATAGGCTACTCTGCATCAATGGCAAATGATGTCTCTGTATATCATGTTACTGACATCTTGCCACACATCTGCAATCTATTTTCAGATCTCTGATGCTCATTACCAATTTAGGAAAGGAATTGAAAAGCTATGGAGACAAAGAGATTTGATGGAGCATGGGGCAGAACCACTGAAACTAGTACCGTAACGCAAAGCAATACCAGATCTGATTTTAAGCTGTCTAGAGCGAGGTTGTGCGTTTTACTCCCTTCCTCCCAAGAGCTATTGGTAACGAGTTATCGGTAAAGGCATCACAGATAAGGGATGTCATCAGCCCGAGAAAATGTCACTGATGTGCTTTTGTCAGTTTAGTGCTTTGGTGTGGGCTTCAGAAAACCATTACTTAAGTGAAAATGATTTTGGCTGTAAGAGTGCTGTCCCTTGCCCATGTCTGTTTGCTTAACCATGCTGAACTGTCTGTCTTTTTTGTTTTCTCCCACCTACCTGAGGAAAATCAAAACCAGTATGAGTAAGAATCCTGTGGGTTTTCTACTTTTTTTTTTTTTTTTTGCTGGATGAGGTGTAGACCTGTGACTCGCGCTGTTCTTGGGTATCTGTCTGGCATTCATACTTGAAATTGCTGCATAATTATGAATTCCTGGATTTTTGTTTCTTTTGAAAGCAAATTATTTCTGTGAGCAGCAAAAGTTAGTTTGATGTCAGCATCTACGTCACTTTTTTTTTTTTTTTAAATCCTTCTTTTTTACTAATAAGATTCTGAATGCAGTTAAGCATAGACAGTTTCTGGATTCTTGTAACAATGTGTACTTCACCATTAATTTACAAATACATTTATTTATCAGGCGAATCCTCCAATTTGTTCAGGGGTCGGCTCTTCTTCCTGATCTTCAGAGCTGTATGAGGGCAGTCAGAGTTCACATGCGAACGTGTGAGCTCGAGTGGTCCCAAGTACACTGCCTTTGGATGGCATTCCCACTGGTGACTGTTTTAGGGAGTGCTAAGCTCTGCTTGGCTCCAAATGTAGTGTGAACTTGACAGCCTTTGCTGGATTTGAAGTTAGTCTCCATTTCTTTTTTGCAGTCTCCTCTGAAATCACAGCACTGTGAAGGGACAGGGGCCTCTCTGAACAGTGCTGTTGCACACCTGACTTGTATTATTCAGAGGCTGATATGTTTTTTGAGGAGTCAAGCAAAAAAAAAAAAAAAAAAAAATTACTTCAGAAAAAGTAATTTATTTCCTAAAAGGAAGGTTTCCAGCAATAGCTCAGGTGTGCAATGATGCAATATGACAGTATTATAGGGAATTGGCTTTGACCTTGGGAAGAACCTAAAAAAATGCCTGTCCCTGCTTTGATGTAAGGAAATCTCATTTTGGGAAGTCAACTGTCTGTGGTGATCCCACTTCACATACCGAAATTATTTCCTGTTTTCTTCGTGGTATACAAAAGTGCTGTTTTACACTGCGGCTGTGTGTCTTGACTCACACAAACGGTATATGGGGCTTCAAGGATTTTTGTCTTTATTAATTCTTTCTTGAATGCTGTTAAATCTCCACTCATGCTGTTTCATGTGTCATATCTGTAGGTCTACATCTAGTCCTTTTCCTTGCCTTAAAGTTTTTTAAATCTGTGACCGTCATCAACAGCAGTCTCAAATTCTGCAGAATTTCTGCATATATCAGCCCTCTTAGTGACATTTAGCTGATGCTGAAGAGCAGCCAAATTTGGTAAGACCTGTCAGTGGCAGGTATCTCTTGAGATGACCCCTTCCTCCACCTGGCAGTTTTTCTGCCTTTACAGTTTAGATTCATTGCCTCTACCTCGGGTATTTTCGAGCATCAGTCAAAACGCAGTTGTCTTTTTAGAGAGTAAATCAGTCCCTCAAGAGAATGTAAAGCAAACTTTATGCAATTACTTACCCAGAATAACAGATTTTTGTAATACTGTACAGTAAGTATGTGTAGCATATAGCACTGGAAACAGTGAAAATGATGTTCATAAGAATAGCATGAATTTCTTAGAAATATCTGAATATAACTACAATGCAAAACCCACTTTGTCTTTGCTGCTCTGCTGCTGCCTCCACCTGTGGTATAATTTCAGCAGCATCTTTGCCAGGCTCCTGCTCCCTCATCTGCTTCCTCCTCGAGGCATGTCAGCTCCCGGCATCGCTGGAGGCACCGCTGTTCCTTACCCCACGGGAGGCACCGACTCCAGGGCTCTCGCAGAAGAGGAGTGGAGACTGTTGTGGGAAGTGCAAGGCGTCTCTGGAGACAGGCTGTCGCATCCCTTCTGTTCCCAAGGAAATAAGAGCTGAAAGCTGCCCGGAGATGCCTGGCGTTGGCGGGGTGAGGCCAGCCTGTGCGCTCACTTAGCCCATCACTTAGCCACTCAAGGCGAGCACAGCAGCATGTATGTGCTGAGTCAGCACCTCTCCACAGCTTTTTGGTGGAAAATTGCACTGGAGGCCTCGTGATTCTCAGAAATACAGTTGTTTGTGAATACAACTGTTGTACAGAAAGAAGGGCAGGGCAAAATGGCACTGGAGGCTACTTCTGTGGTATTTCCCAGCTCTGATAAGATTTTTTTTTTTTTTTTTAATGGAGCCATTTCCTGGGCTTTTACAAAACAAACTGACGTTATCCACTTAAACCATGTATTCCTCTCTTTGTGATTCATGGACAGGAAGGTTTCATATCCATCACGTGAACAATGTTCACTTGATTCAGAAGGTGGAGTAAGAGCTGTGTAGCAGGTTGCCATTGTGGCTGATGACCAGCATGTGAGGCTGACCCACGCTTCACTCTTGGGCTTTTACAGGTGGTGTTGCATATGGTCTCTCCCGCCGGTCATTGTATGAGTTCCTCATACTGAACGTCTCCAGGGTTTTCAGGCCACAGCTACAGATCTCATCTCCTCCTTTTCATCATGTTCTCTCTGCTGCTTTGCCCAGCCACGGTCTCTTCTTCCCCATCTCTCCCCGTTTTCTCTCCAAAAAGTGTTTTTTCCCCTGTTCCCTGTACTGGTTCCAGTGTCACCACCACCTCCATCCTAGTACACTCGCTGTCATCTTGCCCTTAAGTCTGCTTTCGTGTCTCCGAAGTTATTTGGGATGGTGTTGGTCAAACCTTTGGACCAACTTCATTTTTGTGACATTTTGCACAGTTTTCAGCTTTTTGAGAAGCAAGATTCTGCTGAATTTATATTTTCTCATTAGTAGGCTCAGACTTTTGATAAAGATCGCTCTCTTTCCCCCTTTCTTTCCAACCAACAGGCATGACTTTCTGCTTTAAAAAACTGAGAAACTTCCCAGATCAAAACATCACCAGAAATTAAACCTCCACAAAGTGCTTCTGCTCCAACAAAGCAGTATAGCTGGACTGAAATGTATTTCATGGGACGTTTTTCAGCGAGCTCTATTATTCAGCAAGTGCTCTAAAAGTGCTAAATGAGTACAGAATCTCCAGAAATATTTAGATGCTAAAAATGAAAACATCTCTGTTGAGCGTGGGTGAACTCTGATTTTTTTTTTTTTATTTTTGTGTATGTATGTGTGTATATATATATGTAAAAATATAATTTGTCCAAACTTGGAGCAGAGCTGTCACACTCCAGAGTGGAAGAGCTGCTGAAAGCAAAGGACATTGGAATTTTTCAGCCAGGGCAACACAACATTTTCCTCTAACCTCATCTCAGAAATGAATGAAGTGTTTTGACTGAAATTCCTTCTCCCTTAAATAATTAAATCAGTCTGAGGCAGACACTTACCATGAAAAAAAAAACAACAACCAACCCACAAACCAAAAAGTCCAAGAGGGTAAAAATTGGCAAAGATATCAGGAACTGAAAATAGAAGGAAATGTTGAGCAACTTTTAAAGTAGCTGTTGTCAGCTTTGTCTCTAATATTTGCAATGAGCTCTTGTCTGATCAGTAGGTTGTTCCCAGCGCAGCCCTCCTGTGTTTCTTGAAGATGTTCTCAGTCCCTCTCGCTGGGCTATTTCAGGGCAACCAAGGGCTTCCTACCTACATCTGCACCATAGACTGCCTGTTGCGATGGGGTCTCTCACAAGCTCCCTTCCCATCCCCGGTGTGAGGGGCGAGACGTGTCAAGCCGGGGCTCCCCGCTTGCCCTGGTGCAGCAGCCAGGAGGTCTGGTTGTGGAGTGCTGCTCTCTGCGGGATGGCAGGGTCCCGCGTCCCTTCTGCCCGGCTGAGTGGTCCCCAGTGACAGGAAGGGCTCCTCGCTTCTTCACTCACCCAAATTCTCCTCCCAAGGAAGGGGGTTGTGGAGGGTGAACCAGAGCCTGGTTGGACTTGTAGATGAGACTGACTGCTGTGTCACACACGGGGTGCCGTGGGGTGGGCGGTGGGGCAGTGCCAGGACTCCCCTTGCCTGCCCAGCCCTGAGTGCCCCACACAGCTGTGCCCCGCCAGATATTTTTCAAGGTCCAAGTACATCTTGGCTTCAGCCCTCGCTCCTGAAGCGCTGCATATTTGGCGTCAACAGCATATGGCATGAGCCGGTGTAAAGGCAGAAACAAAGCCTGGCAGAGGGGATCTCGGAGGAATCTTCTTGTTGCTGTTGGAAGGGGAAGCTGAGAGCCCTCAGTAATAAGCGCTGGTCCCTACATAAAATCACGGTCCTGTTGCCGGGCTGTGCATTAGCACAGCTTTCCTGATCTTGGTCATTAACACTTGGCATGGTGTGTGTTTTCTTTCATTTTGTGGGAATTTGATGTATTTCACCACCGGGTAGAGAAAAAAAAATCATCACTGAGAATGTCATGATTAATTTTTTTCCTCTTGAAGAACTATGAAATTATTCTGAAATGTATGACACGTGTATAATAACAGCCTAGCGCTCTGTTTTTAAAAAATGTGCTAGAGGCATTGTGCAGTTTCCCAGAGGCTTAATGAGGGAGCCATACTGTGTTGGAAATTTTTCAACAATAAAAATTGACCTATTACATGCTCATGGAAAATGAGGGTTGACAATCACACAAATATGTCCAAAATCAAATACAGGCATTGTAAAATATCACTTCTTTCCCAGAGAGAGACTGGTCACCTGTTCACAGTAGGATTTTGTATTATATCCTATTCAGTAAAGACTAAGATGCTTCCCCACAGGGAAACAAAATGGCAGCAAAGTACTGGCCCGGTGCCCTTCTATCAATGCTTTTCACTGACTGTTTTGCCAAGTCTTCAAAAATAACGCATAGGCATATTTTTTCAACATATGTTTTGCCTCTTTGTTGGTTTAAAAGCACAAAGGGAAGAAAAGGTTCTGCGTTATTCGCCTCTTCATCATCAAACGTAGGAAGAATTCATTGTTTGCCTGTTTGATTTTCTTTTTCTCTCCATAATACTTATTTCATTTTTAAAAAATCTAGTCTCTTTTGCTATTCTTTTAACATATATCTCGGAAGTGGCCTCTTCTTAAAAATTGAGCATATGGCTCTGAACCTGCAGCTTCATTCAGGGAAGTGCCTATTGCAAAACATTGAAATTTGGAGTCATGGGAGTAGAAAAGTTAGATTCAGGAATTATTCAGTATACTCCTGAATAATCAAAGAAAGGAAGATAATTAAATACAAAGAGTTGAAGAATAAATTAAGTATGGTAAACACTGCTCCTCTGCTCAGAACAAATTAAGCTGCTGTCAATGTTTTCATGTTCTCTCGATATGTAATAGTAAGTTTAAGCCAGATGAAACACGAAATGACTGTTGGGATTAAAAAACCCCAACTGTTTCACTGCTGAATGTGTATCACCAGTGAATGTACTGGCAGTCACCTTGCAGTACCTTGCTTCAGGTCCCTGGCCGGGCACTGGCTCATGATGTTTCCAGTAAGGGAGGGCAATATGGGAAGGTGGAACGGGATGCAGGGAGAGGTCAGAGTTTATCAGCAATCCCTGTCAAGCACTGATCTCTGTGTGTTAAGGGTGTGTGTGGGGGGAAGGATTAAAGTATGAAAGCAGAACCTGTGTGGTAACTAAGGTCTTGAGGCATCTTCCATGTATGAGGCTACAAGTAATGAGACTCTTCAGCAGGGAGATCTTTTTGGGTGGATCTCTTTGCAGGTTCTTTGCCCTTCATAATGCAGTTTAAAAAAAAAAACCAACAACAAACGTCCTATATGGCAGGCCATAGGTTTGCAATGCCGTTTATACATATTGAAATAAATATGGGTAAAGATTGTAGAAAAGGATGATATTAGACAAACATTAGATGTAGAAAAGGATGTTGTTAGACAGTCAAAGGTAAGGAGAGAAAGAGAAGAAAATTTACCTCACTGTAAAGCTATCTAATTAATTCATTTTTTCATAGAATTTCCTAGTTCTGATTTTCAATTCAGAGGTACGCAACCTAATGTTAGAATATTAAATAAATAAAAAAACATGGACAGGAGATTATGAGGAAGCAAATAAGGTTGCGTGCTGCTGTAGGACTAGAGAAGTCATTTTGGCCATAGAAGTTACTGCATTTATATAATGGGAAAAACCTAAACCTGTCACTTAATAATTTAGGTCTTTCCAAGATAGAACCACTGAAGCTGAAGATAAGTATACAATGATACAATCTGAAAGATACTGAAGTAAAAATGTGAGAATTAGTGTTTGCAACAAGTAAATAAATATTGCGAGATTTGTCAATTCTAATAAAGAATATATAGATTCCAGTGTTACTTGTAAATGCTATTTGGATGATGACTTTACTGTTAATTTCTAAGAATCTCTTAAAAAATCATTCATGAGTTATTTAAATCCCCATAATCTGTAATGACCCAGACACCCATATAACTTGTGTCTAATACTTTAGTATGTATGATAACCATAACTTAGTGCTCTGTTAAAGTCCAGAAAGAACAATACCATAATCCTGTTTATTTCACTTCTTTTACTGTATTCTAATGTCTTGAGAATTTCTTACAAGCAATATATTTCAATGCTACATTTTACTAACTCACTATGAATTTAGCGTGCAGCATAGTGTCGTGCTTCTAGCAAAGGCAACTTCCCAGGCAGTGATGGCCGTGTCCACCTTTTTGATGTTTATTTCAGATCTTGTTGTAATGCTCGATTTGTGTCTGGTTCCTGCTGCGGATGAGTACTGGTACATAACTTATGATTCATTTAGGAGTAGAAGCTGCATCAAACACCAATAGATGCCAGTCGTTTACCTCTAAAACAGTCAATTTTCTTTAAGTAAACCCCGAGGAAGTTGTACAGTAGCAGACTGAAACTTGGCACACGCAGCTTGAACACTGAACAAGTTGTTTGGGCAAATTACATGGGAAAGCCAATTTAAAGTCACTGAAGCGTCATAAGTATTGGGGGAATTCAGATGAATTCGCTGTACTGAATGATGGGATCTCATTCGAGTACAAGAGTCTGCCCACAGGTCATGTATAGGGTCTTAAGTACTGCTTATAAATAATTACATGTATCTTGTTTCTCTCATTTCAGTGACTATTTCAACAAGTACCTTCTTTGATGGCTTACTGGTAACTGGGCTCTACACCTCTACCAGTGTTCAGGCTTCCCAGAGTGTTGGCGGTTCCAGTGCTTTTGGATTTGGTAAGTCCAGCGTAATTTACGTTCTGCAACCCAGAGTAATGAATACTTGGTTGTATGGAGGACACAAATAACAACGCAATTACTGAAAGATGTTAATTTAGATTAAGTAATCAACAATACGTGGAAGTCAATGAGATAAGGCAGTGGTGGCTTTTAGACAGCTTTTATTCCTGCACTTCCTTTGTCTTTTTGGTCAGCCTGGTACTGATATACTGAATTATATGAATTTTAAGAGACAAAAGCCTCAGCAGCTAAACTGGTTAAAACAGCCATTTCTAAATGGTGTGACATTTGGTATAAACTAAAGCATTGAACCCAAGGTGTCTAACTGTTCTCGGGCTGAAAAACTGATTCCTTTGAGCTTATGTCAACCTTCCTTTTCCATTCACTTAGCAATAGCGTCTTCCTTAAAACTAGAATGCTGGTTAAGGTATTTTATATAAGCCATATATATTTATATAAGCTTCTGCAGTTTGTTATTTGGTAGCATCTTTTATACCGTTACAAATAATTGTAAGAATTACATTCCTCCAATTGGAGGAACTTGGTGACCTCTAACAAGCAAACCGGGATGAAGGTACAGAAATAGGTACCAGTCATATGGGACACCAACTGCACTGCACTTGCAGTAGCATGTTTAAATGTTCATTTGTCTTTTAGGGTTTTGTCTGTTAGAGTCAGTACTTTCTTCATAATAATCTTTCATGGTAATTGTCTCTTATAATATATGTGAAACACGAGTGGCCTGGGCCTGAGTGTCATATGGCAGACATAGGTTGGCTTGTAAATGAAATAATGCAACGTAAATAGCACGTTATTTAAAACTGCATTGAGGAATAATTTGAGAAGGGCTTTGCCTCTGTGAATAGCACCACCGCTCAACCTCAAACCTATTGCTTGGCCGTTCAAAGCGAAGAGCACATCTGCCACAGGTATTTCATGTCTTACGCAAAATGCACTGAACGAATGCACTACTTCTTCTGGAAGTAGTGCATTCTGTGCATGCACTACTTACTTCTGGAAGAACTAGTACTGCTCTTTCTCCTTTCCCACCATACTCTTTACAAGAGGAACAGGATCTGATGAAGTAAGCAAGATGGAAAGCACTTATCGATGTCAAATTTTTGGCATGGTCAAGTTACTGGCAAGCTATTATCTGGCCATAAAATAGGTCTTTGTATCATGTCGTTGGGGAGATTCTGGCCCTCTACAGCAAACTCACTGGGCAAGGTATACAGGTCATGTTTAATCACAATTAAACATTTAAGAACGGAAATTAAACAAAATTTTAAGAACCTAAATAGCTATGTGCATTTACAAAATATGTCTGTGTTTTGTTTTTTTTCCTAAATTTGTATCTTCATCTGTAGAACAGCCTGTTATAAGGGGTGTCCCGCTGAGACAGATGTTACTTTAACATGTGATGGGTGACAGGGAAAAAGATGTGGTCATTTTCTAGCTCTTGATGTGTTACTTTGACCATTCAGTCACCGGTAAGATAACCAACAACTGAACTGGTGACACGTGCATTCTGTTTACCAAAAAAAGATCCAAGCCTACAGGCTGGGAAAATGCAAAAGCCAAAGAGATGCGAAAGCAGTCACGGGTGGTTTGAGCTCCTTCATTTTGCTCATCAATACAAATTCTCAAACATCATGCCCAGGGGAGGTCTGCTGCTCCCTCTCGTGCGTGCCTCCATCCGTGTCAGAGGAAAACTGCTGCCACCTTTCTTTTTGAACTTTCTGCAGGCAAACTGTAGGGTCAGTTGTGTTACAGTTGTTAGTTATGCAACATTTTAAATAAAAATCTCATTTTGCTGGTTTTCTTTTCTAGTTCCTAATCTTGCATATATATTGACAAAACCCCAGTCTGAATGCTTCAAAAGAGCTGATGCTCTTGTGTAGTGTCTCTTCAGTCACTGTAAAAAGTAAACAGTAAAGGAAAAATGGCAATGGCTTTAAACTTAATATTTTAATGTTCAATCCATGATGTACTGATGGCTCCCACGACTGAGAACTACATAAACTTTTCCTTTCTCTACTCTGCAGTGAGAGATGAAAAGTCTGGGCTCTTCCAAAAAGCATTTAGCATGTGAATTATCTGCTTTTTAAAACAATTCGGTAGTTTTAAAAATGAACTTGTTTAAAATCTACCATCTGCAGTTGAAAAAGAGAGTAGCATCCGCAGTATTTGATATATTGTCTAATAAAATAGTAGATGAGAATGGCATTGTTTTGTTTTCTGAAGAAAATATAAAGCGCTTTCTCCAGAAACCTTAGATCCCTCTGTTATCTCATCATTTCCGATTAGCAAAGAAGGTGCTTCTCCTTTCCAGAAAGTGATGGTGATGTTCAGGTTAGATTTAGCTTGCTGGAAATTTTTTTTTTTTTTAAATGTCGAGGACCATGTCAGGTTCAGAGATCTCAGTTCAAATATTTATGTGGTTTATCATAGATTAGACGGGGGGGGGGGGGGGGGCTGAAGCTGGGCCTTTAAAATCTGAAGATAGCCATATTCTGAAATTGGGTTGATAGTGGTTGCTTACAGAGCAGGGGAGAATGGTTTTTTTCCTCTCTTGCAATATTACTGTTGAAATGCTCTTGTCTGTGTTACGCAGGAGGTCACGCTAGATTATCATAATCTTCCAGTCTGCCCCAACAATATGAAGTCTTCCCAATATGCACGTATCGGTCTTTAGTACCATACGTTACTGTATTGTGGTTATAATTATCTTTTAATTACCCGGTTTAGGAAGTCACTTGATGGACATAGAACTGTTGCCAGTTATCACAGTTAACCATGTCAAGAAGCTTTGAAGAAGAAAAGATAAAATTACGTTAGTGCTAACGGAGTTATTTCGAAGGGTTATGTTTTCTTTCTTTTTCAGTATATATTGTGTAGTCAAAGAAATAGTTCCTGGTTTCCTCTGTGGGATTATACTGACATGAAACTTGCTGATTTTTTTCCTTGGGAAGTCTTCTCTGTTTAGCAACTCTTTTAGGGAGAAATGGATGAGCTTTTGGGGATAAAACTTAATAGAGGTCATAAATATTCATCTTTTGTCCTAAGCTGAATTATTGTCTGGGTTCAGATAAAGGTAAAACTAAAACTGTAAAGCTAAAATTAGAACTGGGATAAAACATAAATGTGTACTTGAAACCTCGCCAACCAAGCTGCCAGGATCCTTTAGCAAAGAAGTGATCCTTAAATCTAGCTTTTAAGAATAACATTTCTTTGCTAGATCCCTTGATACAAGAGATACCTGAAGTTGCATCTCTCCAGTATCATTTCTGCTCTCCTTTGCTGCTCAGTGCAGTGTGTACCTGGGACTCATTTCCACATCCTTTAGCATTGCCTGCTGAAGAGCAATCCCACTCTTCTCTCCCCTTTGTGAAGCCACATGGTCACCGATACCCCTTGGTGTCTTTCACACCCCACCTCTCTCTGGAGTTGCATTTTGGACTCCTGTGGCATCTCTCCATTCCTCTGTGTCCTTCCCTTACTCCGCTTGTGACTCTGAGGGCCCTTGTTGGCATTTGGCCTCTTTTCGACAGGTTGGGGCATCTGCTGGCCATGCTCTGAGGTTTATCAGCCCACCAAGGCTACCCTCCCGTACAGCCAGGATGTCCATACGGTCACTTAGGGGCTCTCACTGCTTGACTTCTTCCAAATATATAAGAGGAAAGTGGGAGACAGGAGTATTAAAAAACATGTTAGAAAGCTACAAATGCAGTGGTGGGTTTGATGGGAATGATGGCATGCAAATGAGATTAAGGCTAAATGGGTTTGGTGGCTTGTAGGGGCACCGCTCTGTAACTTGGGATAAGTATGAAAATACAGCTCAGCTCCTCCAAAGCCACGTGCACTGGAAAGCAAGGAACTTGGTATCATTTCTGCAATTAAAGGAGAAGATTATAGTGTAATCCCTCAGCAGTGATAAGGAGCGCTGTGTGCTGAGGACCTGAATCTGTCTCGTTACGCGGGATCGCCCCGGCTGACAGGCTGGTTGAGCGGACAGACGTGCTGGGCTGTGCACATCAAAGCTTGCCTTTGACCTGCCAGTCACACTGCCTCTCCGCGCGTTCGGGTTCTTCCCAAGGCTTTCTGGCGCCCTGGTAGATTTTCACATCATGCACACATGAAAAATTATTTAAAATTTACATTCGGTATAATTAGTTTCTTACAAACTACAGTGGCAAATGTAAGCAGTGGCAAATGTTAAGCCCCCCAAAACCTAATTTTATGCACAATCATAATTGCTGCATGATGTTTACCTTTAAATAAACGTGGAATAAACAAGTAATTTCATGATAATATTTGTATATGCATTAACCTTTTAACCTAAATTGAAAAGGTCCTTTTGAAAGTCCATAGTCTTGATTATGGTAAAGAAAGTGGATTCAAAGCTCTCATTACGCTGGAAATTGTTGCCACGGGCTTAATTGGCTAACAGAATTTTTATTTATTTATTCTCTGTGTAGGTTTATACAACTTGTAATTTACTGTCTTTTAAAACAGATGTCTCCCTTCTACAGCAAGGTCATAAACTGCTAGTGAATTTTGGGTTTTGTTTAACTCTGTGGGCTACTTCATAAGAGGCTATGAGAGTGATGGTACCTGGAAAGAGTTTAGTGCCCGAACAGGGGAATTGCATCCGCTGGAAAGCGAAAAAGTAGAATATGAAAGGTCATCTTGCAATCTTTCCTCTTTTGGCAATCTTTGTACCGCAAAGGTCATCACACATTGAGTCTGTCATTTAAAAAAAAAAAAAGAATAGTTACAAATATTCCTTAAAATATGGTGAATAATAAATTTCCTAGAGGAAATAGTGGGAAGAGCAATCACCAGAAATAATTTACATGGCATTACATTTTATCTTGTACTCTTTTCCTTTTAAATTATTCTGTTGCCCTTTCACAGGATTAAGGCAGCCTTCACGTAATCCTCTGCTTGGTTTTTTGGTTACATACGTGCTTGCATAGCAGACCAAAACCAAAACCCCCTGTCAACTTATAGGCGAAGGATTGTTTTGATCTGGCTCTGTGTAAATTGGGAAGTGGGGAAAAGGATAAAAGTAGTTTCCTGGTCCCGGATCTCCCTTTGGCTCACAGGTCATGAACAGCCTTGGGGCAGAGTGACCGTAGGTGGGTGTCATTGGTGATGCTGCTGGTTTCTTTCCCAAAGGAAGAAGGGCAAAGGGGGTGCCTGGGTGGCTGAAGGGCACCCAAAGTGTCGTCTCTGAGAGGGGACTGCAAAAAATGCTCTGGTCGTGCTCTCCAGCTCTGCGGGTGCATCAGTCTGGACTGTGCGTTGGAGGCACCTGAGGCTCCCGCTGGGAGCCCTGGATGGGGTGTGTGGTTTTGAGCTTTCAGAGGCTTGGTTTTGGCATCAATTTATGCCAAACTGATGGTTCTGGGGTAATGTTTTGCTTTCAGATTTTGACAGATAAAGGAAAACATCCCCCACTAACATTGTGAGATGGAAAAAGGCCAACTGTTGGATTTTTCTTGTTAGGTGAGCCTATAAAATTGGTCTCTCCTCAGTCTTTGCCTCTCCATGTTTGTTCACAGCTTTAAAAAGTAAGGAATAATCGGTAAATGCCAGCTCTTAAAAAAAAGTTTTCAGCTTACGTACATGCTACTGCTCTTCAAGTGCAGTTTTGTAACTTACTGAGTAATTGCTGTACATCCCTGGTTTACTCTGTGACAAGCCAAATGGGCTCCAGGACCCTCCCTTCACACTGGAGATATTTGCCAGAAACCAAACAGATGGTAAACTAGGAAGAAATGACCCTCGGCATTCTCATTAGAACAGTTGGGGAAATTTTAATAGGCCCCCATTTGCCTTGTGCTGTATCTAATACCCTTTGAACTGCCACTTTTTTTTGTTTTGTTTGTTACAAGTCAACTACTGCCATGTATATTTTAATAGGAATTATCAAATACAATTTGCCCAGAAGATGTACCAGCCCTCCGCTGCTAATTAGCAAAGTTTAAATAATCACTGAGTTCTGGAATAATTGGAAAGAAACACTGTTTTTCCTGCCAATGCATAATTACCAATTAACAGGAAGATAAAATATCTGCGTAGCAGTCATATCTTGGAGAATTTGTTAACAGTCAATTAAATAGTGAGTCGGTGCCAAACTGACATTGGTCAAGAAAGTTTACATTTGAGTTTAGTTTTCAGATACTCCCTCCTGCAAATGGTATGTAACGAAACCATAATGATGATAAAACTTTCAAAGTTTGTGTGTCACGATGTTGTAATTACTGCTTAAATGTCTTTGTCACCAAAAGTTGACCATTTCTACAAGTGGTTGACTACCATATGTGCCTTACGGAAAGGGTTTCAGCTTTATTAACATTTTCATTGTCATGGTATAGGCAGTAATGGTCCATGCTTACCCAACGAGGAACTGTGTCCCCAAGTACTTTACCTGCTGAGGAGGAAAATATCCCACATTATTATAATTATAATGTAATTATAATATAATTATATATAATTATAATATATATAATATATATAATATATATAATATAATTATAATATAATTATAATAAATAAAAACTGGGTAAGGCAGACAGCAATGCCCTGAGGTTGGAGGAACAAGCTAGCCAGAGAGGGAGCCTACACGGAAAATGCTTAAACTGGCCTAGTGTGAGTCTAGTTTGACCCAGTCCCATCACCCTGAACGTTTTCACCCATTTCTGCAAGTGCTCTTGTACTTGTCAGGTTTACCCTAACCCCCCCTGCCATGGCAGCAGCAGCTCTCGGACATCAAAATCCAATGTTGCCTCATCTGCTGAGAAGCCCTGAGTTACTCCACAATTTAACACTCGTAAAAGTGAGCGATGGTGTCTGCTCCATAATTTATTTCAAACGTCTTCGGCGCATTATGAAGATGACAGTAAAATAACTCAAGCTCTTAACCTTTCAAATATTCCTGTAGCCCCTCCTAGTATCGGCGTGGTCAAGGTTGAAAAGGAGAATGAACCTCTGTGGAAGTGTGGCGCATGTAACACTGCTTGTATTTGTTAGCTTTGAGTAGAGGGTGTTTAACTCTATAGGCAACTCTTAATGCTTTCCAGATGAGATGAGAGGTGGTCACTGCATTGGAGATGCAGAGGAACATTTTCCAGTGCGACAATGCTTGTAAAGGGGTCCCCAGAGTTTTTAAACAAGAAAATGCCTTTAGAGACAGTTTTACATAGCCAAAACTGAAGTGCTAATTGGTGTGTTGGGGCCAATTTTGGGCCAATTTAGCAAGTACATTTATTCAGTAGTCATGTTTTTTTCAGGTCTTATATACATCTGTTTTTCTCCCCTGGGTGGCCAGAAAATGGTATGGGGAAAAGTTAGAGCATCATTGAATTTTAATGTGATTTTTTAAATTGCATTTTAATTTATAATAAAATGCATGTAGTGAAAACTGATGTAAAACTTTGTGAAGTGATCAGATCAGGTTTTTTGCTACCTCATACCTCTGATCCCAATATTCTGATCCCAATAAGGTATGGATTTCATTAAAAATATATTAAGAGATGAAAATATTCATTGTGACCGGCTGGTGATTTTTCTCTATACTAATACTTATTGAAAGTAGTAAATAATGCTTTTTGAAGTGTGCAAATTGTAGGTCATTCTAATAATGGAAAATAATGTTTATATAAACATATACATACAACCTCTTATATATACATATATGTATTTGTTCCTCACTCTTCTTTTTCTCATCCTAATCTCAAATACCATGTTCAATTGGTACATTTTGAATGCTGTTAACCAGCATATTCCGAATTTTTATTTTTAGTAAAAAACATATACAGTGGGGCTTGTGGTATTACCTCCCATTTTAAAAACAATGATTAGGGCCAAAAGTATCCCACAAGTTTGGTATCTACTTTAAGATGGCTGTGAGCTGACTTTCAGAGATGCTGAGCTCTGCATAGCAATGTATATGTTGAAAAGCTCCTGATAATGCCAGTGTGGGTTGAGCGTGCTCAGCCCTTCCACATGTCAGCCCCTATGTGTCAAACTTGGGACCCAGAAAATGAGGTAGACCTCAGTGGTGACCACATGGAAAAATTTGGTGCGACTGAGCACTTTTTAGAGCTTCTGGGCATGGGACAAGGGTAGAGCCCAACTGCCCAGTGCACCTCTTGGTAGCCTGGGCTTCCCAAGCCATCGCATTGACCAGCCTCTTGCCCGCAGCTCCTCCATCCCTGTGCTGAGGCACAGCTCCACACAGAGTACAGTACCTAACTAGTTCATTAAGGACCCTGCGCTGTTTTCCCAACACTTAAATCACACCTAAACCCCAGTGTAGGTACACTTCAAGCCTCTGAATCTCGGAGACCAAATCAACTTGACTACCTTCAAGAGTAACCCCAGAAATACAAAGTTTCCTGGGCTACTTTATAAGCTTGTAGGTGACCTGGTGTGGAGATCTTGACATCTGCTACCTGAATTCTGCTGTGACCAAGAGACAGGCAAGTAGCCCCAACTTAACCACTAGAACCTGATATACCAGATTCTCTTGTATGGCACTGAATTTCCTTAAAAACAAGAGAAACAAGACAGTTGGAACAGAAGGATATGGGGGGCAACCATATACATGGGTTTGGTCTGGCCTGTTTCTAGCATAATAGATTAGCAATTAAAGTACATGTAGAGTCTGAGGCCTTGAACTGCCCACTCTTCTACCCCAGGAGGCACTGAATGAAGTAGCTAGGAAGTGAGCCAGGTACCTCTGACTGATTCTCCACGGTGCCCTCTGTGCATGGGGAGATGGGTGGATGTTTGCTGAGCTGCTTGCTCTCACTGAATGTTACCTTAAAATCCATCTTCTCTTATTTTTATGGGTAAAGCATTCCTGTTTGGCATCGATTAGAGAAACGTCAGTGCATGACTCGATTCTCTTTTATTATTATTTTATTTTCTTATTTGTCTTCTTTGTTCACCAGTTAGAGCGTGATCTCTAAAGCAAGGACTTTCTTCTTTATTATTCTGTACAGAAATGCTGGCACAATAAAACCCAATCTTTAACTGTTCATGACTGTTGTTATAATATGGATAATAGTGCATGAAAGTCAAGGAAAAACGAATTAAGCCTTCATTGATTGTAGCAACAACAACAAAAAAATACTTTCCCCTCTCAAAGACGTTGTCATTATGCTTTGAGAGCTACATTCAGCTGGATTGACGGGCTGAAGTTAATTCGTAGTAACACAGAGGTATCTGCAATAAAGTGGGGGAAAAAGGCCGTCACCTAGAAATTTAGCGCCATCTTAAAATTGCATTCTGTGTGTGTATGCCTCAAGAATACATTAAGCAAATGTTCCCATGGCTGCATGAACTTCACGCTGCCAATGTGCCTGCCTGCATCGCGTCTTGTCCCGAGCCTGTTTCTGTGATGGCTGATTGTCATGTGTTGTGCTGCGACAGTCAGTCGGAGCCCCCTCTCCCCAACTTCCCTGTTGTGCCAGGCCTATTATTTTCCTTGCATTTTGTGTTCATCAGGATGCGATCCCATATTCAAGCTGAAATTACTGGGCTTTTGGACTTCATCAATTAAGATGCATTGAAGCCTCTTGCAAATGTGAAAGGATATTGGGAAACGGTTATTATTGTAATTTCGAAGACAAGTTTGTAAACTAATTTCTGGCATATTATGACAAACAAATGATGTGATCAGACTGCTTCCCCCATATCTGCCAATTTGTTATGTTTCAAAGTGGTGTTGATTATATGTGGTGAAAATTCGGGCTTACAGGACAACGGAGCTCGAGAGCCCTCTGTTAAGATCCTGATCATCACCTGTCCTACCAGTTGATTTCACTGTTTGCTTGTCTGTTATCAGTGTTGTGACTGATAATCATTTGTGTGTTTTCAGAGATGGTTCACAGGAAAAATCTGCTCCAGGACTTGAAAAATGAATAATCCAGTTTCAAGGATATACCAGGGAAAGCGAATTGCTGTCTGCAGGGAATGATTGGTACGGTTACATCTTTATCAGATGCTAAAATACGGGATCTAGAGAAGGAGGCTACCAAGCCCACGCTGCTGTGTGGCACGGAGGGAGCAGGACGGGCTCCCTGCTGTCTTGGTGCACGGAGGGGAGGGCAGAGACCCTCCGCCCTGCTCCTGCTCAGCTCTTGCCGGCAGCGGTGGTAGGTGGAGAGAAGGAGGGATTATGCCTTTGCATGGGCACGAGGTCATGCTTGAGGTTTATGCCACAGCAAAGAGAGGTGTTTACTGATTATAGTGTATTACTTATGTTAGAAGAAAACTTGAGGTTATATTGAGGTGAAAACTGTGAAATTACTAAAAGGCACTTGTTCATACGTGAGCATCACCTCCCAAGAGCCCAAGTCAGTCTTAAAGTGATTTCAGTCCAGTCATCCTTGTTACAAAATCCTCAGGAAGAAAAAGTGCAGTCCTTCACGTGAATTACTTGCTCCTTGGAGTGGGGTTATTCCTCAGTTCTGCTCAGCTGCATTTTATTACTGAATGAAATCCATTATTCCAGGGTGATCATGTCAATTCAGGCGTGACTTGCCACCTTATTTTATCAAGTTCATAGAAGAGAAGGAAAAGGAATGATGGTTTTTAATTTCTTTAGCAAAATATAAGTGTTCATATTTTATTAGTTTATCTACAGCTTGAATTTAATTATTTTTGGTGACCCACTGGACCTACTGTCATATGAAGACTGTCTTTTGCTTCGGAAAAGAAAGAAAATATGTGTTTTATTTCAAAACTATCAACTCAATATATCGAAACCCTTAACCCAGGATTTCTTTACAGTTATCAAATGAATCAATATACTGCAAATCTGGCCTCATTTCAACCCTTAGGAAAAATAATGCAAGTATTAAAATCAGTGCCGTTTGCAACAAAAGCAATTGTCTTTTCATAAGCCTAAGCTTGAGCTGGTTGAATGCTTGAAGGAAACAAACCTTCAGGAGAAATCCAGGTGATACACAAGTACAATATCCAACCTCATTGCAGGAAAGTAAAGATGCTTCGCAGCTGTGTGAGGATGGTTTGTTTTGGTTTTTTTCAGATAACATCAAATTAAATAGCAGAATGTTGAAGGACCTTGTGGTGTTTTGGGAAGACGTGACGTTGGTCAAAGCGCCCTAGCTGAGTTCTAGTTTATTTAAATAAAACTATTTAAATAATTACTTGTCAATGCTATTTTGGCAGCATTACAGGAAGCGATGAAATATTTTTACATAGCAGATTATTAATAAAGTCAGTATTTTGCTCCTTTAATACTCTGAGATTTGCTGTATGTCTGTTTATGGATAAACAACTGATACAAATATTTTGTGACACTAAAGTCATACTCCAGTCATATGGCATCACAGTCACCTTGACGTTCTCTGACATGCTGGAAAGATGATGTAATTATTAGAAGGGCGAATCAATAAATGCTGACAGCATTAGCTGTTAAGATGAAGAATATGAGCATTAATGAAGTATATATTACAGAATCTTTAAGAGCTGTTTTAGCCTGCAAGTCAATTTTTAGAGAGATTAGGTTTAAATTTTTAATTTTGATCTGAATAGTGAATTTGTTGAAATATTCCATCTGCTTGCTTAGCACATATATACATTGAGCTCATTATTTTCTGCCTGTAAATGAAACTTTACTATTTTTAGATTCCATAATAAAGGCCTTCTTAGATTTATCACTGAACACTTAATAACAGAGGCACTAGTTACCACCCAGTAGTCATTATTCACTCAAACAGGCAACTTTGTGATAACCTTTGCTTAAGGAGGGCAAAGATGTAACGAACTCTTTAAAAAATCTTCAGTCATAATCTGTCAGGAGTTCAACCAAAATAAATTGGGATGTGCTTTAGGTGCAGTTTTCCCTGAGACTATCAAAGAGTGTATGCTAGCTTCTAATTGAAGTTTGGCTAAAGATTTAGCATGAATATGGAATTCATATTTGCTCTGAAGAATTTATCAAATATGTGTGATAATCTAAAGGACTTTTTGCTTAGCATAGGAAAAATAAATTATTATTTTTTCTCTGCTGAAATACGCTGAGCAGGACATGCAAAATTCAAGAACATTTTCTATCCTGAGAAGTATTCCTGAGTTACTGAATTTTTCACAATTTTAAAACCAGGAACATTTAGGGTTTTCTTCTGTGTTTTATTCCTAGATGGATCTCCTCAGCCCATTTCTGAGTATCCTTTCATTAGATACTTCATTTTTGTTATGTATAACATGGGGAACTTGGCCGGCCAGCTGAGGCATTCACACACAGGCGTGCCTTCAGGTACCCCGTTTTCCAAGGACAGACACTGAAATGCAAAGTACTTCTGAAGATGTAATTTTCTGACACTAGCTGCTGTTCATCCAGAGGAATTTTGAAAGACGTCTGTCATATTCAGTTATGGTAGGCGGTTGTGGCGAGCAGCTGAGCTGGTCCCCCTGGGCCTCCTTCCTGCTCTGGAGAGAGAGACTGGCACTTTGGGGACATAAGTTGTCTTACCCTGCAGTAGCCATCTGAACTAGTCGGATGACTTGTCTCCAAAACTACTGATTTCTTCATGCTGATTTTAGTAGGAACCAAAGTGAGTAGCTCAGCTCTGGATACCTCAACATCAAAAGTTATGGACCACATTTGCTCCTTGATTTGACGGAACAATGTAAGACTATAAAACATATAAAGCAGAGGAAATGCAAATGCTGCAAGGACAACTATACACTATTACGATATTGTATCGGTCATATCATTCATTGTTAGACTAGCTGGGGAGGCAATTTTGTGGGGAAAAAGCAAATGTGAAGGGAGCCGTAGTTGCACTTCATAGGGAGGGTAGAAGATGTACAAGAGAGATACTGTTCTTCAGGGCAAATCGAGTAGTGTGTTGGTGAGCTGATTAACCACTGAAGAAATAGGGTTAAACCAGACAGTTCCTGAAGCTTTGTAAGTTTGCGGTTACATAGATACACTCAAGGAAGAAGTTGTAGCCACTTCACATGGAAACAAGCTAGATTCAGTGAACTTATAGGAGTGGGACAGATTGGCTCATAGAGACTGAGGGACTTTGTAAAATAGAACACTTAGTTACGTAGGATTTTGATGTAAAACCATATGAAGCATTTTAAATTTAATTGATTGGGATGTTGCTAGAAATCTAGCGTTTAGGATCACAGGAGATGGATAAAGCTTGCTAGAAGTGTGCAACAGTCCACAGAAAAAAAAGCTCTCTACTTCAAGAAGGTTATGAGAATATTAAAATTTAATATAGAGAAGTCAGTAGCATAGTGTCTCTGGCCCATAGCAGAGGACTTCCATTTGGTAAATTTACTTTAATTCACATCCAAAACATAACTGTACAAACCAGTCAGAAGAAATGGACTGTGGTGTTTCTCCTTTAAGTAAAATGCTAACAAAACTCTGACTATCCAGCAAGAACCCTTCCTATTCCTTCCCCAAAGATGAGATAAGGCCAGCTTACAACCAGTTAATTTTGTTTGGCTTCTCTGTGACTGAGCTTTACAACATTGACATTTGTCGGTAAAACATGGAGATTGAAATTGTATATTTATGAAAAATTACTTCAGGAATTTTGGTGTAGTTCCAACTTAGATCTATTCGAGTGTAAAGCAATCATTGAAATACGGATTTTTACACTTAAGAAGGAAATACAGAACTTTGTCTTCTGAGAGAAACTATTTGCAAAAGAAAATGTTGAGGCTTGTATGAATTCCTGATCTCTTCCATCCTTGTCTTTAAGAAGGTGGATACTGCCTAATTTAAGTCCCAAGCAAAAACGTCACCCTAGAGATTTAAAAATGCCAGCTGGGCTGAGATGTACATTCACACATCTCAGAGTAGGAATATCCACTGTGGACCCCTTATGCTCAGTTTAAGGCTGGATTCAGCTGCCCATACCTGGACACCTGGAGCAAGTTGAGGTTCCCTCAGCCATCACTCAGCTTCCAGCACCTGCTAGAGGAGGACACAGCTCCCCATTAAGTCTTGTATCTTCTGGACGCCTCAAGCATCTCGTTAGACGTCGCTGTGCAGTTGATACAGCTGGTGACATGTAGGATATTAGTGTCCTAAGGTAGTGAGGTGTCCCGCGTTCTGGGCTGATCAGACCTCTGCTGGCTGCAGGGAACCGAGACCCCTTGCTCACGTGCAGGCACGTCTACATTGTCTGTGTCTGGAGCCGGGTCCCACCCTGGCTTTTCTCTTTTGGAGACTCAGGGTATTGTCTGGTTTTGGTAAAAAAAAAAAACCACTTCATATTTCAGCCTTGGGAATAGCTGAAGTGCAGCTATGGTTTCCTTTACGCATAGCTTAAACATTACAGGAAGCAACTTTTTTTATTTAATAAGTAAATTAATTTGAGTGAAATTCTATTTAATGTCACCTTGCTGGCACAGAGTAAGAAAAAGGAGGAAAGGTTACTGTTAACACAATCTGGTTTTATGCTGGCTGTGGAATTTGTGCTATTGCAAACCCTCTGAAGTGCTTTCTCAAAAGCTGGTGTAGAAGAGTCTCGCCAGGACAAGTGGCTTTTCATGCGTTGTTTTATTGACTCAGATTTGATGGTTTCCCATGTTTATTTAAAGGCTGAATTCCAGTCTCTGGTGAACGACTCGGAAAGCATTTAGTTTTGAACTGAATTCGTTTGCAATTTCCAACAGAGGCATCTGCTGACCAGTCATGAGGGTCCAGGTTCTTGAGTCCTACCTATTGTAATCTTGTGACATGCTTTATTTTGAGCCTTCTGTGCTTCTCCTACATATTTCTTTATAAATGAATGAAATGAAACATAAATAGCTTCAAAAACCAATACCAGTTATTAAAAAAAATCCCACCCATATATCTAAACATGTTAAAAACTCATTTAACTAGTGCTCGCTTTCATGAATCAGTCTAACACAAGTAACAAAAGCTCCTGCTTTGTCTTTATTTCCAATGTTTTTTAATTGACAAAATTTTTCCTCCGTGTTTTACTAGTAAAAGCAAATGTACAGTATTCTCTCTACTTTATTTGTCAAAATGAAACATCTTGAAGACAAATAGTTGCGTCATAAACTCCGGAACTGATAAAAATGGGACACAGGCAAGTGGGTATTTTCAGGGGAGATAATTGTAGGCATGCTTTTATGAGTTCCACAAGCCACATGAACAAAATACCTTGTTTCACAAAAATTTAGTAATTTAGAGGAACTCGCACTTTAACATTAAATCCTCATCCATTTTATTTGCAGTTTGTTTCTTGAGGTGTTTTTTTTTTTAACATAGTTCTACAGTTTTCAGAATGACAAAGTGAGAAACTATCAATCTAATTAAAGCGGGCATGGCATTCAAGAAAGCAAAAACTGATGGCACGGTAGGGAACTATAAGTAGTTTAAAAATTATTCTAATCAAGGAAAAATAGCTTAGAGTCTTCATAAGCAGATTTTGTATTTTTTGTGCCCTGAGGACAAATAATAAATCTGAAGCGTTTCAGGAAGCCAATGTAATGAAATGACCTTTTTTGAAAAAACAAAAACAAAAACCTGGAGTTTTGGGGAGGAAAATATATGATCGTACTGCAGCTAGATTGCTATTAAAGTAAAGCAGTGCTTCACCACTTCGTACGCAACAAGAACGGTCCCTGTAGCAATATTTATTTAATCGAGTCAGACAACGTTAAGTTGAACTACTGTTAATAAATGCTAACCTGTCTTTTTGTGGCTGAAGTAGTGCTTCCTTCTCCTCTGAACTACAACAGAAACAGTGAATATTCATTTGGTATCCAGGTAATTCTTATTTTTGGCAGCCTGATCTAAATACTACCTATTTGTATATGAACCTTGGTATGAGTCCATTTAACCATGGCATTTTCAGTGTAATTTGAGCTTTGCTTTGAAAAAAAAAAAAAAGAATGATTAGTGCAAGTTTCTAAAAGTGAATTTCTGATATTGACAGAGAGCCTGGAAACTATGCTGCTTCTAAGAACATATAATTTTCTTTTCTTTGAAAGAAGATAAGTTCGTTAGATATTAACTTCAGGTCTTCATCAGAATTTGAGCTCGATGCTTGTTTCAGCCGCCCCTGCAGTTTGGGGTGGCCTGACCCCCGTGGGGGCGGTGAACCGTCCCCAGGAGGGGACCTTTCCGTTTGGCTCCAGTCCCCGGTGCTGCAGAAGCCATGACAATGATGCTGTAGCTTGAATGTCTGGGGATTTAAGCTCTGTCTTAAAGCTGGTTAGAGTCGTTTATCTCCCAAATTCCTATTGCAAAATTGTTTCAATGCTTCATTTGCCTAGTGATTAAAAAGGATCTAAATTACAGTAAATTTATTCAAGTCCAGTTTCCACCTTTTGTTCTTACTATGATTGTCCTTTGGCTTAAACAGCTCCTTTACAGCCCCGTTATATTTAGCGATAGCAGTCATCCTCCCTCTAAACAAGACAAGCTTTTTCTGTCTGCTTTTATGACATATTTTACATTCTTCTCATCATCCTAGTAGTCCTTCTCTGCAGCTGCTCCAGCCTAAGTTAATCTTTTTTGAACACAAGCGTTCATAATTACGCACAATAATTGAAGTGATGTCTTAGCAATGCTTTACCAGTACCATATTAATACTCCCACCATCGTTACTAGAAATAATTGAGCTGATACATTTTAGGGCAGTGTTTGCCTTTTTACACATTGGTAGCTCATTGTCAGAATGTGATTGACTAATGTGGATTGAGCTTTCTCCTCCTCACCCATTTCTAGCTTATAGCTGAAAGTATTCTTGTTATTATCTAAAGTGTGTGACCTTACACTTTCTACAAGAGGCAAAGAATCCACTTTGTATACTTTTTTCCAACTGTTAATCACACTCTGTTTAAAAAGGTGCCTAATTTCTGAGTTTGACGTGTCTCGTTTGAGCTTCCAGGAGCTGGTTCTTGCTGTGTCTTTTATGGTGTGTCTGAAAGTCCTTTATTAGGGGATATTTTCTTGATGTTAGGATACTTATCTACTGAAATCAAATCACTTCTCAATTTCAAGAAATAAATTATAACCTACAGTCACTGAACACTAAGTTTTTAGCGTAAGGAATTGGTTTTGTATCTAAGCAGAAGGTATAAGTCATATTTGCTTTCCTCCAGAAAAGCAATTTTCAGCTTTGTTCTAAAAATGTGATCTCCAGCGATAGGTATTCTTGTAGCCTCAATTCCTTGTCCCTACAGGTCTGTGGAGGTTCTGTTTTGTTTGTTCTGTTTTTAAGGTAGACTCGGTTTACCAAGGACTCTGTTTAACATGTTCCGTATGACTAACCTGACTCAGGATTTGTTCCCCACTTGGCCAATGTTTGTATCATTCAGAACATGTCGCAGTTCGTGATTTCAGATCTGCTTCCAGATTGCTGATGAAAATGCTGACTAACGGCAATACTCACAAAAGTGCTATTTAATGGTGATTTATAAGGGACAGCTGGCCTAAGTGATTCAAGCGCTTAATACCATAAATGTACGGTTCGATATTGTTTGGGACTATTTTTGAATATAGGGATAGTACATTTTTAAATAAAGTGCCTCAGGAAAGGCTAAAAATGGTATTCTGAAACTAAGTGAATTGGAGTTGACAATTAAAATAAAAAGTTTCAGAATATTCTGGATACAAAAGTATCATTTCAGTGAAAAAAGATTCTATCATTTTCCTCCTCTGCTAATTAACAATGGAGAAGAGTAGTTATTATGTGAAATTCAGGCAGTTCAACAAGAATTCACTTGATTAATACATGCAGAATAATACATGTTAGTCAAATACTGTTTTCCTCTGAGATCCCATTAAAAAATTGATCAAAGTTTAATTACAACATAGGACAGTTCTGTTTAGACGACACGGAAAACATCAAGGCCTTTCAAATAATGGCAATGAAACAAAGGGAATCGACAGTTGTCATGAACCAAACTGGAAGTCTGCAGATTTCATTTTCAGCCAAATGGCTGCACAATATGGACGAGTGCTCTTTTGGTGATGGCACATTGCAATGAAAGGATGCTTTTCATTATTTGTCAGTCATTTTAGTTCAAGAAGTTGTTTGAGGTCTTGACAGGTATGTACAGGACCTCTGGATTTTGTGAGCACGCTGTTCTGAGGAGATCAGTGACAGAGAAACCCCTGACCAATGTACACTGGATTTCATGAGTCCAGGTGTTTTGCTTTGGAATTAGATGTTAGATATTTTCTTGGGTCTACTTCTTCTCAAGGAGGAAGGTGAAGATAGCTCTGTTCTGCAGTTCTCTAGTGAGCTACTAGAGGAAACGGGTTGAAGGGATGGGTTGTGGAACAAACCTCAACAAGGATAGTTGAGGTCTACAGAAAGTGTAGGAGCAGGTAGAGTAGGAAGAACAGGATGGTGGAGAGGTTGAGGGGAAGAAGGCTTGCTGACGCAATGGGAGTTAAGGAGAAATAAGCATGAGAACAGAGGAACTAACAGACATGAAACTCTTCAAATCAAAGACTATCTGCTTATTCCTTGTGAAAAAATTAATCCAAGAACTCAGATGTCGGGTTTGGGGGAGTTAGAATGAATGGTTTGGACAAAATGCATGAAAGTTTGTAAGTCAACCTTCAATTCACAGTCAACGTTCCTGGAATGTGCTGCAATATGTGGCATAACTGCATTTTTTAATTTAATATAACACAATCCTTCGGTGGGCCTTCAGGAAGGAGTGAAAAATGTGATGTTCTTTCTTTGAGCAGTTATAGGGAAGAACTGCATGACCACATCATAGCTCAGTAAAGCTCCATGGAAAAAACATAAGCCTCAGAGCAGAAGTACTGATATCCCTGCTTAGATCATTGGACCAAAGAAAGGCTTTCCTTTAGGAAGTCTCATCTGGACAGAAGTCTCAGAAACTGTAAAGCAGGGATTATTATGATATACTGGATATTAAGACATATTTTATGCCCCCAAAATTTGTACTGATGTAACAGTAGGAGCTCTACAAAGGAAACTATGATCAAACTGATATATTCTCTTGCAGAGATCCAATTCTAACAGGATAAAGATATCTTATACTGTACCAGCTTATTCATTTTCCCTGTAGGAAGACCTATACTGATATGAAGTACACTTACAAGTACAACTATACTTATAGAGGTGTAGTTATTTAACTATTACTTTCTTGTCCAGATGCTCAGAGGCATTTCAGGCTCAGCTTTGACAGCCATGCATTCATTTTTATGAATAATGCATCAAATTTAAATGATCCACTTCAGCAGCAAAGATTTGTTTGTTTCATAGGGTGTTTGTCTTGAAGATTATTTTGAACTTTCCTATACTAATGTAGCATCTTTTTTTACCTTCATGATTTCAAAGCACCCCAGAGAGAACACCAAAAAAACCCTGCCTCACCCACCACTACTTCTTAGAGATTTATCATGACCTCTCTTCACTTTGGCCTTTTTTTTTGCTGTCCATAGTACTCTTCTTTAAACAATCTTTCAGTAACTCTTACTTTTTTTCTACTTCAAAAAGTGAATTTAGTTTACTGAGGTAGCTATCCCTAATGGTATGATTCTCCCAAAACAATCCACCCACGTTACACATCTCTGAAAATTGCTATTTGCAAAGAGTGAGTAGAATTAGTTATAAAAAAATTAAAATCTCTGAATGCCACATCTGTAGTGAATACTGGGAATTTGTTTTGGCTCGTAGACTGTGATCCCTAACAAAAGTCTCTTTTTTTGATAGTCAGTGCAAAAAAAAAAGATGCCTGCTAGCCAGAAAAAGATTTCTTTCCTTCATTTGCTTGGAAATAGCTGTATTCGTAGGGCTAGCTAAGTGGAATCACATCTCTTTTCAATGCATATATTCATTTTTTGTGCTCCACAATCCTTACTATTAAGCAATGCTTGAAATTTTTGTGCACCTGAATGCCAGTTATAGGTAACGTTCTGTGGAGCCCATCACAGGCGCCTATCCCTCCGTGTTGTTTATAAAAGAAGCGTAATCATTTACTGCATGAGGACTGGCTCATTAAGCATCTTAAGTGTAGGTTCAAGTGGTCTGGACCATACCCGTGGGAGTTATCAGGGACTAACTGCTCAAGTGTTTACTCAGTTTTTGTAAAAGTTCTACAACTTTATATATTGTTATCAGTAGTTGACTTAAGCAGCTGAAAGCTAATTTGGAGATACCCATGTGAGCCTAATTATTCACAGGAGTGATTTCAGCATAGCCAAACTTAGTGGTAAGATAGTTCAAGTGGTAGAAGTCGCTGATATGGGTTGGACAGATCTGGGCTTAGCTTATACAGTGTGGAGGGTCTGTGTATTTGCATGTGATAAAATGCTTTATTTCCTTTATTTGCTATTTAAAAAAAATCTTTTAAAATGTATCACTTAAGAAGGAACAAGGAAAAAAGAAGCAAACTTTGGAAAAAGTTGGAAGATAATATCGCATGTTTTTGATCTTTCCATTATTATTATTTTTCTATGGCTGCCAAAATATGACTATCTATTTTAAGCTTAGACGTAATTTCCAAAGAGCTATCTGTACGCTTTACTACACTGCATAGAGCTGTGTAAGTAATAATAACCTGTGCGTACCTCCAGAAAAAATCCCACGTACGCCTATATGCAGAATATGAGCAGCCCTTGAGCTTTTGACATATTGCCAGGACAATCTGCAGCTCTAGTTGTGCACTGCTGGCATTTCAAAATATTTACATGAAAAATAGATGGAAAACTAATTATGAAAATTATTTCAAAGTGAAATATGGTGCTTCATTGAGATAAACTGCGAAATAAAGACCAGGCAGTGTTATAAGCATGGAGTATATCAAATTCATTACAGCCACAATTAGCGATCACAAATTTTATACCACGAATATTTTTGGGGAAGTGGGACACAGGGATGTTCCCCGCTCCTCCATGTCTTTGCTTGCTTGTAGGCATGGAGCAGCTTCTCCAGGAGGCCACCATGATGCTTTTTTTAACCTCACTCCAGAACAGCTCTGTTGCTGTTGGGATTCACTCGTATGAAAGTAGGCTTCAATCTACCCAAGAAGCAGTTTATTCTATAAGATCTCCTTCCTCAATCATGATTTGGCCACTGCACTAAATAATACTCTGCTAGTCAAAATTAGGCTCCCCCCTTTTTCCAGATCAAACTATCTGGCATGTTTGGCCCATATTTGTAGATCAGTTGGAAACTCCCTAATGTGCTCAGATTCGGGAAGCATATTATTTACCAAAAAGATCCTTTCACTCGCATACTAGTTTCTCTATCAATGGGGAGCAAGATCCAGAAGCACCAACTCCATTCATCAATTCATAGATGCCTTCCAAGAAAAGCATCGGTATCAGAATAGAGAACATGGACGTGTGGAGAAGGGCTGATATTTGTGACAGCCGATGTTATAGTGTGAGACAGCAAAGTTACAACTGCAAAGTATCTGGAAGTCCTAGCAAGAAAACATCTCAATTAGCATATGTGGCAGGGCTGCGATTAATGTAAATTAGGAAACCTGCTAATTTTCTGAACTGCTAATCTGCCTTGAACAAGAAAAAATATGGTCGAGACCTAGAGATGGAAGGTCAAATTTCCCCCTTTGTGACAGCCACACTCTCCTATTGATTTAATCGTACTGCAAAACAATAATGAAGAGGGAACTTCACTGTGAGGCTGCGGGTCTTTGAGATGTTTTTCTTGTTAAGGGCAGATTAACAGGTCAAAAAGCATAGCCATGTTTGGATCTTCATATTTTAGCCTTCTCTTTATATGTTAATGGGACTGCTGCTCCCTAGTCTAAGTCCCTTGGGTGTTACTTTGACTTACTGTATTTTTTAAACCCTTTTTAAAACTGAAGTAAAATCTTGGAACGTTTATCCTACTGCAGGCACAGTGGGGCTTGTTTTCTCAGAGAGACGGGCTTTCAGCTAAGTGTTCATTCGTGGAACTGAATCAAGCAAGTTTTAAGATGAAATTCAAGCATCTAGTTCGAAGACCTGCAGCAGCAGCAGGAGCACTGGGGATGCTCTGCTCCCGCTCACTCCCTGCGTGCCACACCCTGGACACCAAATATTTTTTCCCACTTCTGTCCCAGATCCTGAAATGTAACTTAGACCTCTTATAGGTGATTATTTACTCTGTTTTGTCCTCATATTGCCATAGCTGTGGATAAAGCTTTCTTCTTTCCAGGAAAGCCATGGGTTGGTTTGGAGGTCTATTGGAGGTAGTGGAGGTCTATTTCCGTAGCACACAATTTTTACACGCGTTGTGGTATTAGCTGCTATCACATGAACGTTGACTAGGCTTCAGATCTGAATATTGTTTGCTGTTTTAATTTTTTTCCATAAGTGCATGGGACACCAACCACAGAGGGGGCTGCAGCTCGCTCAGGTCCATGGAGCGGCGTGCGCCAGTCTGGGGCATACGGCTCAGCCCTGTGCTCCACCGACCCAACAGCAGCTTCACTGCCAGGACAGTATTTTAAGATCCTATACTGAACATGAGATGACTGCAGAAGACTAGCCTTTAAGATTTAGTCATAAAGTGCTCTTTCAAGGACAAAGACTTCAGTAACAGCAGTCGTCTTCCCCCAAATTACTGTTTACATTGACTGATAGTTTACAAGTGGGTTACAGCTATTGGTCGCTTGCTTTTATTTGCCTTTCTTATATCTGATCTGGAAGTGCTATTGCATATTTGGGATGGATAATGTTTTGTCTAGAAGTAAGTTAGTTTCAGGCAAAGGAATAAAATGCAGAATTACTTTCTTCTCTGCTTTCTTGTGACTCTTAACTGACAGTATGTGTTGTCAGATAGAAATAAAAGTGCGGTGTTATAATTTTCTGTCTGTGGTATGTATGTCTTAATATATACCATATGGCTGGGGGGCATTGCACCAGATTTTTTCTCATGAGTGTTTTTTTCTCACTAGAGTTAAAAGTAGTAATATGGAAATTAATGGGTAAAATAATTTGCTCTCCCTCTGGGCTTGTTGGCTGTGATCGTTCTTGCTTATTTTGGTATGTAAAGTTTTGTATTTAGGTTTTGTTTCCCGAAAGTTCTGCTGCTGTTCACATTTGTTAGCTTCTGTGTTTTCTGAGGAGTTTTCTTCTTCATGGGTACCATTCTGCTTCCAGCGGGCAGAAATCCAGATTGCTGGGCACGCTGCTCTTCTCTTTAGTAACCGCTTAGTGAAATACTCTGAACATTATAGTCCACTGATGATTATTGGGGAAACACAACACAAAGTTGCAGTATTTAAGACAGAACAGGAGGCATGGAAGTATTGCCCATTTCACAAGGGAAAGGGAACAACTGCCAGACTTTGCAATGATCAGGTTCCAGTTTTCTGTTTTGTTCTGTAGTACTCATAAAGAAAGATGTTAAAGATGCATAAAGAATTAAAGCCACTGTTTGTGTGTTCATAGAAAAGGAATTTTTCTTTTTTGCCAAAAATACCCCAGAAGTCTGCAAATCACAGCTGATATTTCTGCTTTGGTGATGAAAGAAAGCGTGAGAAGTGTGTAAAAGGAAACACTTTGATTTTCAAACTCCAGCTTTACGGAGTAACTGAATATCAAAACTTCTGCCTCTGTTCCCCCCATGCACCTTGCTGGTGACAGCGAGGTGACACTGCATGGCCAGGGTATCACCCTGGTGGGCACCAGTCAGGTACTGGTGGTTGACGCTGGTCTCAGCCCACTGTCACAGCCACTCTGGCTGTCACCTCTGGGCTTCCCTCATCCCCTGTCTCGCTGTTGCTCTACAGCACCTTCCTGAGCACACAGTCACCCTCACGGGGATGCTTTAACCCAGGGCCAAAGCCTTGTCACCACTGCCAGCCTGCCAGCCAGAGCATCCCCAGTTTGGTTCTCCTACTCTGTAAACACTGTAAATGTAATAGATTTGTGGTTACGGAGGAGGCAAGTCCAGCGGTTTTTATCTTGATACATCAGAACATCTGTCGAGCATGCGGGCAGTGTGCAGGACTGTGCTTCCTTCCACCGGCTAATGTGATCTGGGCAGAGGTACTGGTGGGTTTTAGCCAGCGGTGTTGAATCTCAGAATAGTTGCAAAAAAAAGAACTCCTGGATATTGGCAGTTTTAATTGAAATTCCTCCATTCAATCTACAAAACCATTTTTCCTTCCCCACTTCTCCCTTGCCTCTCCCACCAACTTGTTTGGTGGTTTCTCAGCTCCCTCCGTCCCTTTGCAAAGGCTGAGAATGACCGTGGTGCCCATTAAGCAGCTTTACTTACAGTTCTAGTTTTTTTTATTTATGAATCCTGAGGAATTTGTAATTCTTTCCCCAACTCTCAAAAAGGCAAACCGGTGCTCCTGTGTCACTGGTGTTAACCATTAGAAAAACACAAATGTCTTCGCTCCTGAACACAGCCTTATAGAAACTGTAACTAGTGTTTACAAATTGCACGTGTTGTAGTGGTTGGCCGTGTTTAAATGTATGAAGATAAAACCATATTCTGTCATTGCCACAGGTGGCTTTTCCCTCGCAGACACGTAGCTCCTGCACAGTCTTTCCTGAGCAGATAGCGAAAGCTCTTATGAGACACGCCAGAGAGTCTGGGACTGGGCATGCTGCAGGTCACTTTGGTGTGGCAGCAAGGTGACACAGGGCTGTAGGAGACCTTACACAGCTCACCCAAACGTGGGCATCACTGAGGCTGCTGTAAGCCGAGCCATTGGGCAGGAGGGGATTAGGATACCTGGAGCACCTCCAGGACTGCTCCTCTGGATAGAAACTGTCTCCTCTCTCCACTCCTGTGGAGATGTTGCAGTCGTCACTGTTGAGGGACGCACCGTGGTTTCTGTACACAATACGTGTTTTCAGGTTGGCTTTCAGGTCATCTGAGATAAGGAGTTGGGGAACAGGGCAGAATAACTTGCATAACAACATCACTCCAAAATGAGAAGAGATGTCTGTAAATGATAAATACTCCATCTGGAAAAAGATTTCCGTGGAAGTCCCTCCGGTTTCATTATATAGTTATCCTTATTGATTGGTTTGACTGACTTAATTTGCTTTGGAGGAAACTATCAAGTTTAAAACGTCAGAGTTCACCGATAATGTCAATAACAGAGATATAAAGTGTAATTAGGGACAGTGCAAGTGCAAAGAAGATACCACGCGCTGAGCGCGTCCTTCGGTGACTGAGACAGTGACGGCAATGTGGGCAAATGCAAAATATGGCTGCGGGCGAAGGATCAAAATAGAGGAAATGCGTTACAAGGCAGACTGCTGCCAGAAACCATTAAGTTCATTTAAAATAAATTAAAGAGAGATTTAGGGTTTTGTAGGTGAAGCCTTGAAGCCATTATCCCAATTAGTCATACTAGGCTATAGAAGAGCGAAGAGGCTATCAGGACGTGTCACCAGCACCAGTCTAGCCAAAGACGAGGTGGTGTCAGTATGCAAACCACTCAGCCCAGCACAGATAGAGTCTGGGGTCAAGATTAGTTAAAAAAATTGTTTTGGAAGCAACTGCCTTGGAAAGCATGCATTATAGATCCAATCAGGATGTATGTGTGCTACAGATGAGCGCTGGGCAGTTACATTTTTACTGGGCTGCGTAGTTGTTTTCTAGTTCCTGCACAGCAATGTTTCATGTGATGTTCCTTGCACCGGTAGGTTCATGGCTCTGTTTAAGTGAGCAGATCAGTGTGGTTTGTCAGTTAACGCTGCTGGTTTGCAGCTTCACCTCTATCAAAGCAAATTCAGGGCGATTCCAGGGGCTCCAGGGCTGCCTTGGTGAATTGCCACTGCCGTAAGGAGAAGGATGGGGTTACTGCTGGCCCTGAGGATGAGCCCGGTGGGAGCAGATGTCTGGCGTGATAACAGGATGGTCCTTTGTCACATTTGTCACTGCCACAAAACCTACCAAGCGGTGTGTCTGATGTTTGGCTCCTGGGACATATATTAAGGTTTGTGAAGTGGAAAGTGGAAAGATTCAGAACAATGCGATAGTTTGGGGAAGTTGCACAAGAGTTGCTCATACAGATGAGATTCACAAGCCAAATACAATAACAGTTTAAAAAAAAAAAAAAAAGTAAGTGAATGCAAACCAGGGGCAGCTGCTTTTCTGCAAGAGAGTAAACTGGGATACATTGCTAAAACAGACCCACAAAAAGCTAGTACGGAATTAAGGTATCAGCTTAACAGCTTTCTAAAAAGAAAAATATAAAAGTTGCTATAATAAAACATGCTGGGACTGTTAGGAAAACATTTAAAATAGATTTTGGCTCAAGCCCTTGAAAAGAGATTTTTTTCTTCTTCTTCTTCTATATTTCAGCAACGCACTAGCTTGTTAGCATTTTCTATTTATGTTACTGCTGGTCCCTGTTTACTGTTACTAAATCTACTTGCCTTGGAGCACTTAGTACTGGGTTGCTCTCTATGGAGCACTTAGACTTCAGCTGTAAATTGTCCTCTCATCCTTCCTGACAATGGCCACCCTAAAACCACCACCACGCTGCAGACCAGGGTCTCGCCTCCCCACCCCCCGGACTCACACAGCCATAGCGCACGTTACACAAGGGGCTCATTCAGTGTCTTGGGGAATTATGCAAATGAAAGGGGATATTCTCCTCCCCGTGCACCACAATTTCCATATGTGTAACTCCCGTTAGGTTTAATGAGACCGGCACTCATAAATCCCTGAGATGAAATTATACCCCTAAGTGGGTTCTAACAAAAGGCTGCTCAAAAGTTTTGATTAACAATCCCTTAAAAATAGAACCTTAAAAGAGAGATTAAGCAAAAAAAAAATATCGTCTCTTTCAGAGCGAATTTTTGTAAATCTGTACATTAGGGGATCAAACCCTGAAAATGTGTGTTGCTAGTGAAGTGCTCGCTTCAGTGAGTATTCAAAAAATCTGAACACTGTTCTTGTTAGCACCTCAAGGCCCTAATCTGATCTGCTTCATACCTGGATCCCAAATTACGAACGTGTTTCAAATGTGAACTTGCAATAAATTGATGTTTTCACAACTATAAAGGAAAAACATTTAAATTTCATATACGTAGCAAAAGGTTATAAGCCCCATACTTCTTGTCCCAAGCCTGAGTCGCTTCAGCACAGCGGTACCCCCCCAGAATCAGATTGCTGTATTCAGGCTCTGGTTGACTCCTGAACACGAAAGGAGTTATGGATTTTAGTGACAGACTTTATGAAGTTGTTATACGCTTATCTTTTTCTACTGTTCTTATTAGACTGTGGATGGTATTCAGCATATGCTGAAAGGATCTATTATTTAATAATGAAGCAGTAATAATAATAGTGAAATAACAACATGACTTCAAGAAAGATAACGGTAATATATTGCTGGGCAGAAGAATGTATGTCGCAGTTGCTGTTTTTTTCTTTCTTCAGACTATTTAATAATTTATCAAACCATCCTGACCCTTAATTGATCACAGGGGCCACCAAGTGCTTTAGCAGTCTGTTACATTCTATCAAACGAGATGTGTTTTTCCTGTGAAGCAGAATGAATTCATCCCCCCAAAATCAATCAGCAACAGCAGATTTTAGCTAGGTGGGTGCAGTTCACTTAGGGCCAGATTCTGCACCTTTTACTCACTTTGAAAGGGACTTGCATGGGTAATTCACTCGCCTTTAACTAGGTGCTTGCTTGAGTACAGACTGCTTGAGCTCATACTTGTACATTTGTATTCATATTTTAGAAACAATAGTTGCCAGCTCCAGATATTTCTTTACTCCTAATAGTTCTTTTTGATGCAGATTACTAATGTTTTTTCTTAAACATAAAAAACCTGATTTTCTTCGTACCACTAGTTCCCCACAGAATTTTAAGACATTTTAGAGTTGTGAAAGGGGTTCATAACAGTTTAAGAATGTTGCTCAAATCTTCTTCCAGCAACTAAAAATAAACCATTACTTCACTTGCTATAGCATTCAAGCAAAACACGTATTTCATTTTCACGTGAGTTTACAGGTAAGGATCAAAAAGGTCCTTTAAACATTCAAGCAGACCCAGGACAAAAGGAGGTACCTATCTCTGAAAATGTGATCTGAAAGCTGCAGCTCCACCAGCTGTAAAATGCACTTAGTGTCTGCGTACATTTAGTGAATATATTTTATCCTAAAAATTTCCTTAGGGCCTGCACTTGGATTTCTGTGAGTTCAGGTCTTGCCAGCTAACTGCCCAAAAGCGACACAATCTCTGTTGCTCCCTGAATGATGTGAAGAGGCACGTGGCTGTCCCGTCCAGGAGGACTCTGGTTCTATGGTGGTCCTGGAGACCTGTCCTACAGGGCTGGGTCCTTCCTTCCTGAGGACTTCACTAAAAAGCCATGCTCCTTGTCTCTAGCCACCAACTTGTCCCAGCACTCTGGCATCTGAGTAGTGCGGTCTTGCACGTAACAGGAGAGTGGGGTGACCTCTATATACAATTAATCTTCAACTTCATAGAAAGTATGTACTTTTGGGAAGAAGAGGCTATGAGCATAAGTTCTCTGCCAAAGTGTTTGCGTTAAATGATAGATTATTATAAGAAATGCGGCTGCCAGCATCTCTCCATTTTGGGGAAAAAAAAAAAAAAAAGGCAGCAATTGTCCTATATACCCTCTCAGAACAGGTCCCTGGTACTGCATGGGAGAAGCAAGCTGCAGGCTCTGGTTTGGCCACTTTAGCATGGGATTCAGCACGGGAGGTATATTGGGGTACAGTCCTGTTTGCATCACTCCCTGCTTTGTAACACTAGGCAGAACCCTGCTCAGATTGTGGGTTTATGGATCACCTTTTGAGATGCAAGAGCTGGGGTGGAGAACGTAGGTCCCCAGCTCTGTTTCCTACGGGAAAAGGCTGCTCCTACAACTAGGTACTTCATTTTTACATAATGCAAAATCTAATTTGAAGGTGTCTGTTTCTGACTTAAATTCATTATCTACTAATCAGGAATGATTACTTTCCAAAAGATCCCAGAGTGATTTGGCACTTACAGCTTTATTTTCTTGGTATTTCATCAATATTTTATGTTTGGCATTTTGCTGTCGCTGTTATGCATAACTTCGAAAATGGAAGCATGTAGCAGATAATCAGTTTAGAGGCAGCAAAATCAAAATGTAGTCATTCATTTCACACCTGTATTTAACATTAACCCTCTCCTTTACTGTCATACTCAATTCATATAATAGATAGGAAAAGGTAGACTACCTACCGTCTGGTTCAGTGCTGGGAAGTCTATCGACACTTAGCCTTGATGAAGGATTTGCCAAGGACCTTGACATGCAGATGAGTTACTTGTATAAATTTCTGGTTTAGGAAACTGTTTTCTAAGGAGGATGTGTAAGGAGGACACGTAATATCTGGGTCCAGTCCTGTTCAATATATTCATCAATTACATGGATGAGGGATAGAGTGTACCATCAGCAAGTTTGCTGATGACACTAAACTGGGAAGAGTGGCTGACACGCCAGAAGGCTGTGTGGCTTTACAGCGTGACCTGGGCAGGCTGGAGAGTTGGGCAGGGAGAAACCTTATGAAATTCATCAAAGGCAAGTGTAGGGTACTGCACCTGGGGAGGAATAACCCCATGAACCAGTACAGGTTGGGGGCTGACCTCCTGGCGAGCGGCTCTGTGGAAAGGGACCTGGGAGTCCTGGTGGACAACAGGATGACCATGAGCCAGCAATGTGCCCTGGTGGCCAAGAAGGCCAATGGCATCCTGGGGTGCATCAAGAAGAGTGTGGCCAGCAGGTCGAGGGAGGTCATCCTCTCCCTCTACTCTGCCCTGGTGAGGCCACATCTGGAGTACTGTGTCCAGTTCTGAGCTCCCCAGTTCAAGAAGGACAGGGACCTGCTGGAGAGGGTCCAGCAAAGGGCTACAAAGATCATTAGGGGATTAGAACATCTCTCTTATGAGGAGAGGCTGAGGGACTTGGGTCTTTTTAGTCTAGAGAAAAGAAGATTGAGGGGGGATCTTGCTAATGCTTTACAAATACTTAAAGAGAGGGTGCCAGGGGGATGGGAACACACCACTTTTTTCAGCGGTGCCCACTGACAGGACAAGAGGTAACAGGCACAAACTTGAACATAGGAAGTTCCACCTAAACATGAGTAGGAACTTCTTTACTTTGAGGGTGGCACAGCACTGGCACAGGCTGCCCAGAGAGGTGGTGGAGTCTCCTACACCGGAGACGTTCAAAACTCGCCTGGATGCCGTCCTGTGCAACTTGCTGTAAGTGACCCTGCTCTGGCGGGTGGGTTGGACTAGATGATCTCCAGAGGTCCCTTCCAACCCTGACCATTCTGTGATTCTGTAATAAGGAACATTACATAGTTACCACGTGTAAGTCAGGACTGTTACAGATCCACACTTCTCAAGCTTAGAAAGTAGGAAAGAATGTGAATCTTACTGCCCATTTGGGAATGCTACATCCCCCCCTTTTGGGAAAGCTACACACCACGGTGAAAGTCCTAAGGAGTTCAGGACCTGCACTTGGGGTTGGCCGTTTACAGACCACCTAAAACAGCATCTTCATATCTTGTTCACTTTCCTGTATGCCACCTTATAAAAGAGGGAAACTATTTCCCCCCATTAGCTCCTACATCCTTACTGGTGTATCTGATTATCAAAAAAATAATTTTCCACATGTAAAGATTGAAGCTGTGTATTTGTCATCTGACTACCTATGATTTTCCGTTCAATAATTTTTCTCTATCCCCGGATTTCTTGTATTTAATCTATCTCTTGAAACTTCTTCACATAGAAGTTCTTTGATTCAGTGACCGTAGATACTGCATTGAAGAGGGCTAAGCACATTTTTAAAAGTTTACACATAAAAGCAGCTGTTGAGTTAAATCTTGTGAGGGACTGAGCCTGACTAGTTCCTCTCCTAGCGGTGCTGCTGGCAGGTACAAAGCAGGTCTGGGATTTGAATGATTATATTAAGACTCCTAAAGCCTCAGAAATTTTAGGGGAAGGAGAATCTAGAAAATGCAGATGTCTGAAACACATCAGTATGATGAGAGCACACCGTGAAAAACAAGGGGAAAGGAGTTCAGAGAGATGCTAACGGCATCTTTGCACGTAGCACGTTTTAAAGCCGTGGATGCGCAGCTGTCACAAACCTTTGAACATTTCGGTATTAAGTAAGTGACATGGAAGCACTTGATTATTTGCAAAAGCATTTATAGAGCTTTATATAAACAGACCTTAAAATTTTACCTTAGGATTGATACTTTTTTTAAATACTAGGCTTGAATGTATATAATTGCACTGATCAATAGGACATGCCAGGGGATGCCTGTGGAACAACGCTGACCTGAGCCAAACACCTTAAAAGAAGGCATGCTCTTTGGCTTTGAAGCTGTCTGAGGTACATACAGGACACGATTTTGTTCTGAAAGCTGCTATATAATCAGGGTTGTCTTGTATTAATTTTATTTTCTGCAGCAGAATGCTGTTTCCCGTTTATCCTTGCATTTGTTATGGGGAAAGCAGCAGGTCAGAGAGGGGATGGAGGAGAAGGGAGGAGTTGCTTTCCACAGCAGGGGACTGCAAAATGACTGGAAGCAAGAGGGGGCAATACCATTCTTTATCCTTAGTTTAGTGAGTTCCCAGTATCAATTGCATTGCTCCATCTTTTGGCATTTTTATGGTTTTTATGTTCATCTTTTCAGTATGAAACTTTGAGCTTTAAGCATCAAAAAGGTTTTTTAATATCACTCTGTCGCTCACTGAAACTTCAGTACTTAATTTTTGTGAAATGTTCTGAAGACTGAACTCCAAACTGGATTTTATATACCCAGTAAAGGTCCAGCAGATGAGGAGAGGTTGTTCTTATTTTGCAAATTGCCACAATAAATTATTAGTAAACTATAAAGATAAAATGGTGATGAAATGATAAAATTGGAATTTTGAATATTCTCTGTGCAATTCATTGACTTTTTTCTTCAAGAAATTGAATGAGTTGTTTTTTCATTGTTTAGAATTTATTCTAGTCACTGCAAAGTTGTTCTTTTTTTAAACTGTAAATCAAAGGAAAAAGAAATTCTCCACAGATGTTGTATGTGTTTGATGTGTTAGACACATTTTTGCAGTCTACTGCCTGAAACCTAGGGAATTCATTAACTCACAAGTTGCTGCCAAGGAGGGAAGCGGTCACATTTCCCAAGCTGGTGTGCCTGTCCCCCACTGGGGGATGTGGTTAGGGCAGTCTTTGTCCTCCCTTGTATTTGGCTGGCTCTGGAGAAAGGGGGATTTCTTCAAACTGAAGGGCTGTTCCTGTTTCTCCCCTGACAGCGACTGTTATTTAATTAACCTGCTAAAGCCCGTAGCTGGCTCTGTTTCCCATTGTGCTGCCAGAGATGATGATAGGTGAGAGCTGGTGTTCCGCATCCATCCCAGAGACCCCATCCCACACCACTGAAGTCACTGGCTTTAGCACAAATTTCAAAGAGGGAGGGACAAGCCCCACAACTTTGGAAAAGAAGCAGAGTTATCATGTTTCACCCTCAGCAAATCAAAGCACTTGCCTAAATACCACTTGCCATGCAAGGGAACTCTGTGGGCATATTTTTGGACACATCTGTCTTGGCAGAGCAGCTCTGGATAGACTTCAGCAGTGAGACCAGGGCAGCGAGCCTGGGCACCAGTCAAGTGGGCCTCTTTGAGGATGTTGATACCACCCCTCCCAATTAACGAAGAAAGGCGAAAAATAGACTTAAAATGACAGTACAACATGGCATGAGATTGCCAAATCTCATCTGCATCTACTGTCTTGCAATAAACAAGAGTCAGTAAAATACCATCTCCCTCGATTTCTCGACTGCTGCTTTCCAGAAAAGAGGCTCCAGGGCAGCCTGAACCTTCTCTGTGGCCATCCTGACCCAACGGGCTTTAGCATCGCTTAGGGATTTGAACTGACGGGTGTAACTGCGTGAATGATGGAAGACCTCGTGTATGCTTCAGTGGGGAACTAATTGAAAAAACCTGAGTAAGAAGGTTGTGGTCGTTTGTAAAAGATACAGGCATCACTGCATCACCCACTGCCTCCTGTCATTCCTGGGACAGATTACTTAGCCTCACTGTGGCTTCATTTCTCCGCCGAAAAAAATTGAAGCTGGTTTAGAATTTAATAGCCCTCGGGATAAATAACATAACATAACCCTGAGCTATAGTCTGTGATTCTCACCAGTACCTGAGCGGGACTTCAGATGTTGCTTTTGATCTATAAAATTCTAAATGGAGACAGCCCCCGTCCCTGCTCCGTGCCGCTGGAATGGCAGTCCCTGGAGAGGCACCAGGTGGAGCATTAGGAAGGATTCGTCCCCCTCCTTGTTGGAAAATCTCTCCCTTGCAAACTCCTTCCACCTCTGGATCTGTGTGGGGTTAAGAGAAATTGCTGGGTTCACATTACAGAAGAATTGCTGTCAAAAACAGTTGTAGAGGATTCTGAGAGGCAGAGATGGGTTTTATTTCTCTGTTGGTGTTTGACTTGCAACAAGTAAATGTCAGAAATACCAGCCACCATAAACTTTCTGAGATACAATCACCTAACAGTGACCTCAGTGAGCAGAGAGGTACCTGCTACCACTGGCTTTTCCTTCGGATCCTTTAGCAGTGTTTCAGCCCGTGTCACTATCTTCTGAACTGAAGGTTCAGTATTTGAAGTAACCTGGAACAAGGCATTTCCTTCTGATAAGTGCATTCATGAGAATAGTTTCAACAGTTACTGTTTAATGTACTAGGATTAAAGGTGTAGTAATCCACTCAAGTAGGATTGCCTCACTTTAAGCCAAAGGGTGTTAAACAAACAAAGAAGTTTGCGTTACTTTATAGGAAACTACAGAGGGGCTCTGAGAGGGAGAAGGTTGCTGTCTGATAACGTTTTTTGTTAAAAAATACAGTTCTTTTGTCTAATGATGAACTGCAGTGAATTCCAGAGGGAGGCATTAATAGATGACATTTACATTCATCCATGTATTAGAGGCTGATTAAAAAAACAAAAATCAAAGGAATGTATACTAGTAAAACTGCTGAAGGTTGCTGCTTTTATTTCAGATCAGAAGAGTTCATGAATCCAAAGCTCATCTGCTTTTTTCCAAATAGATGCGCCTGTCTACTAAAAGATAACGCCTTTCTCTAAAAGCTTCATTTTGCTTATTAAAACATAGCATTTTTTCCTTCAGGTTTTATTTTCTTTTAGACCTGTAATGGGGGTTAACCAGGTAATGAAATAACAGTGATTCAAAGCAGCTGTGATCCAGCTCCTCCTTTAAAAATGCAAATAACTCCTCTGGTAGGGGTCTCATGAGGAACAACAGTAGTAAGTACACGGAGCCTTGTAGTAAATACAGAGTCAGCCCTGGCTCAAGCAAAGGCCGGCTCCGATGTTTTCATTGGCATTAATTCTAATTACTCAGTGGCATACTCTTGATTTTTTTTCACTCCGTGTTGCCATGATGACACAGGGCAGATGTATTTCTCGGTCTGTTAGCACCTTGCAATGAGCCATTACCATGTGTTACTGTTTATCTCCCCTGTGCCTTTCTCCTAGGAATAATGTCTGACCACCAGTTTGGAAACCAGTTCATGTGCAGCGTGGTCGCGTCACACGTGAGCCATCTCCCAACTACAAACCTCAGTTTTGTTTGGATCGCTCCACCTGCGGGGACGGGCTGCGTCAACTTCATGTACGTATTCATCCAATGCCAATGAAAAGATAATCACTTTGGAGATAATGAAATGATCTAACCTGCTTGCTCTAGGACCTTATGTCTGGACCAAGGAGTCAGTCCTGCGAAGTGTAGACTTTAATAAGGAGAAAGAATACCGAGTTCTTCCTGGCTGAAAGGTTTCTGCGCATATTACGACTTTATATTTGAAAGCAAGTAGGAAGGAGATGGTGTTTTGTAATGGAGCATGCCATGAGAGAAATAATGTACAAGTGCATCAAGCCTAGCATCTCGGTAGAAATTGATTCCTCCTAGTTACTAATCATATCATTGATCCTTTAAGTATGTAATTGCATTGAGCTCGTTTTTTATCTGTTGCTTTTAGTAAGAATTAAAACATCACACACGTATCATTCAGATTGTAAGCATCAACATAAAATGCAAGTATTCAAGAGCAGTTGTGCTGAACTTAAGTTATTTACTGTTCCTAATAATAAACACTTCTAACTTCTGCTTAATTCAACTAGTTTGCAACCTGGAAAAAACCAAGAGGTTATTCTTACAGGGTTTTTTTGGCAATTTGTTTTAAAGACCTAAGCCATCATTTGATGATTTAGTACTATATAAAGTGCCAACAAAATACACAGGTTAACGTGAATTATTAGAATATATATTACTATATTTTACCTTAAAGTAATTTCTAATAATTTGTCCCAAAATTTTGGTAGATCAGATTTGAGAGAGAAAATACACCTAGAGTAGAGTTTAAAGTAGAAAATATTTCAAGTTTGACCCATTCATAGAAAAAAAGTCAGACTGCTCCCTAGTTAGGTAAATGAACAGCGGCAGCATTTCACTGTGTGAGACCTTTTCCATGTTGTTGTGACTGTCCTGTTTGTCAAAACAAATCACAGAATCACAGAATTTTCAGAGTTGGAAGGGACCTCTAGAGATCATGTAGCCCAACTCCCCTGCTAAAGCAGGATTGCCCAGAGCACATTACTCAGGACTGCATCCAGGCGGGTCTTGAACATTTCCAGAGAAGGGGACTCCACAGCCTCCCTGGGCAGCCTGTGCCAGTGCTCTGTCACCCTCACCGTAAAGAAGTTTTTCCGTGTATTTGAACGGAACTTCCTGTGTTCTAACTTGTTCCCATTGCCCCTCGTCCTGTCACTTGGAACCATTGACAAGAGCCTGGCTCCATCCTCCTTCAGCCCACCCTTGAGATACTTGTACGCCATAATAAGGTCTCCCCTCAGCCTTCTCTTCTCCAGGCTAAAGAGTCCCAGCTCTCTCAGCCTTTCCTCATAAGGCAGATGCTCCAAGCCCTTAATCATCTTAGTTGCCCTTCGCTGGACTCGCTCCAGCAGTTCCCTGTCCCTCTTGAACTGGGGAGCCCAAAACTGGACACAGTATTCCAGTTGTGGCCTCACCAGGGCAGAGTAGAGGGGGAGAATGACCTCCCTCGACCTACTGGCCGCAAATCATGCTCTGAGTATTTTTCCCCTTCTGTTTATACTGGGACGCTGCAGGTAAGTGCCCCCCATAATCGAGTCGGTTTACTTTCTAACATGTCGTAAAAAGTGAGTGACTTCCTTGAGAACATAAGTTGCTGATGGTGAACACAGTACCTGTTGATTGATTGATCTGTGGCTTTGATATTTCCCTTTTCCTACATAATGCACTTTTTTTTTGCCTATACTGTTACAGTATGTTATTTATTAACTGCAGTGACAATGTCAAGACATTTTTCTTTCTAGGTCTCTTCTTCTTCTAACCATCTAACAGTAAATTGGGGAAACAATGAGTTTTGATGAGTGGTACATGCTCAGAAGTTAGTTATTTGTTTCTCATTAACTTCAACAGTGTACCAGAGAAGCTGTTTACAGTATTTAAGATTCCCATTCGCTATTTGACAAAAGCCAAATTTGATTAAATATTTGAGGAAATACTGTCACTGTTTTACTTAAATTCTGGGCCAGAAAACTTAGCCTCATGAAATAGATTGCCTTAAGGTATATACAACTATCAACCATGGTTTTTTCTGTGGAAAATCTGTGAATTTTAACCAACCCTTTAATTCCTCTCTAAAAATAGTTTCCTTTGTTGATCACGTTGTAGCAACAAAATTTTGTTCTTTGAGCTGCCTGAGAAAAACGAGATACGAGATGTGCATCTTCTCTGCATACTCTTACTCCCTTTCTTTCTCAGATTTTTGTTTTTCCTGGTATTCAAAAATTAATTGTTGGTCCTAGCTTGCACAGTGACTGTGAATGTATTTATTTATACGAGATGTGGCCCTCCATTGCAAGTTTTGAGGTCAGTTTGTAAACAGTTACTCATTTTCCTGTGACTGATTTTCTTTTTGTCCATCATTTTGTGTTGGGCTTTTTGTTCATATTTGTCATTGTTGAAGTAGAGCTGACAAATAGCTCTATAGAAATAGAAATACTACTATGACTGCTGATTCCCATTGAAGAGAAATCCCACTTTCTTGCCTCTTTTGTTGTTTCCTCTGCCTACTAAATCACAAGTTGCAGTACACAAAGCTATTTTCTTGGTGCAGTGTTGGTCTGCCTGCCTTACCCAGTTCTCTGACTTCAGGATTTCCAGGGAGCTGGCTCTACCTTGTTCATCTCCATTTACTCCTCTACAGCAAATAATTAACTTAAACAAGATTTTTTTAGCACCTGAGACTATCTAACGGTCTAGTTTAAATTGAATATAAATTAAATTAATTTAATTTAATATAAATGAAAAGTATTTACAGAAGACACCTGAATTTATGGACTCTGACAACAGTGCAATATAGGTAACAGCTTCCTACGCTGTTTGTTGCAAATATGTCTGTGATTCAGATCAGCTCATTAGTCTTTGACCTCTCTGGGGATGGATAATAAGGTTATTAATTAGCCCTAGCTTTGGTGTATGATATTTGCAGTGTTGATACCTCTCCCTGGACAATTCTTGGGAGGAACTGGACAAAGGTCACCGGGCAAATCTCCCACAGGCCAGGGGACATTTAGTATTTTTTCACCATAGATACCTCTAGACGAGTTGAGGAAATGAAAGCTAAAATGCATCATTTATTGCAGAATAGTTTCCTTAGCAGTAACTTAGGACTGTTTTAAACAGGTGTTGAGCACCAGGGCCTCCTAAGCAAATTGCCAGGCTTTGTAAATGCTCTTTGCCACCCAAAAATAGTAGGTACTCCTTTACCATTAGCAAGTCATTTGTTTGATTGTGTGCGAATTTGTAGAACATTGTCTTCATAACCCTTCAGCAAGGTTTCCCTGTTTGTAATTTCTGCTCTGAGCTGATGCTAACCTAGTTAAAGCTCAGCCTGTCGGGTGTGGGGGGGATAATAATGGCTGTTAAGCAGGGTGGCACACTGGGTTACATCGCAGGTTGTTAAGTCTGTTGTTTTGTACACGGCTTAACTTACTGGTTTGTAAAAGTGATAAAGCTGACCTAAATTGCAAAAGCATATTGTCTTTTGACCGTCAGCATGGTTTATTGCAGAAGTTCCAGCTACTCTATTAAATAGAAGAGGTCGCTATATAATTTACTGTGGAAAATAAGTATTTGCCTTATATAGCCATTTTTGCTGGTCATTGAACAGGTGTTGTATAATCATGACTGTCTCTATATATGTATTCGCTATAACCTCTGTCAATAGTGGATTGGGCTCCTGTAGTGCTGTCTGCCTGAGTCTGGGCAGTGTCTAATAACCCATGTAAGAGATGTGACCCGTTACAACTAATCTTAAAATTCTGTACTTTGAAAAGTGTTCGAAAGGCCCAATTGTATATTATTTGGCATCCAATTAGCACAGCTGATGGTGCAAATGGCTGCACGGGAACAGGAATAGCTGTGGTGGTGTCCCCCTACGAAGACAGAGGGAAGAGAGCTGTGATTGCCGAGGCAGGGCACTGGCACATCGCTTCTCCTGAAGCAGGAGCAACTGGTTCTCAGCACAGCTCCTGGAAAAGGTTTGGGACTGAATGCTGAGGCAGACAGCTGAACTGTTGAAAGAAACCCGGAAGAAACTTTCAGGAAAGGAGATGTGTTTTTCTCTGAGAGTATGCCTTTCCCATAATGACCGAGTGATACAACTCCTTTCTGGGAAAATTTGAAGTACCCTGTTCCAGAACTGCTCTTTTTGTGCCCACGTGTTTAAGCCTGTTTCTAGGAACTGGCAACCGTGTTAATGTATGAACTTGAAATATCGTGCTGTACAAACACTAGAGAACATAAAGGCTGTGATTGAGAGCCTTGTTTACCTATTTAAAGCATTTATAGAAAACCTATGATAATAATTACGGAAATATTGAATAAACATCCAAGAAGATTACATGGTTTGCTATATTAGTCCTCTAGCCAGGGTAGGAAAGGGCTATATTGTCTGAAGGAACCACATTCCCCTGGTAAACCGCTTAGATAAACTGTTATTTAAAATACTGGTTACTGTTGTGGTTTTTCTTTTTTTATTTGTTTGAAAGAAATACAGAGGATTATCTTCAAGATTAAGTACACAATTATGTTTCCTCTGTACACAATGATAATACACACAAATATTAAAACTGGAAAGTAAACAGAAAATAGCAAATATCAGAACTAAGGTCCCTTAGGTCCCTTGTATTTATAAATAGTCACTCAACGCTTAATTATATGGTCATTCAAGTTTTTTTACCTCATGTTCTTATGATGAAACAAAACTGAACAGTGAAATATATCGTTTGTGTTATGATTTGCAATCTGTGCAGTCGGTTGAAGAGTGTGTCGTAACGCATGTGGAAACCTTAATGTGTAGACAGGCTTGGCTTTGGGGTTCCGTGAAGCACCAGCTCCCTGCTTCAGTTAAGTGCTGCCCTTGTCTTACTACTCTTCATTGCCAGGTAAGGGTGAAGCAGGATATTTCTTACCACTCTTTTTGATATTGGTATGGACTCGGTTTCAGACAAGGGTTGTACAGGCACCAAATAAGATAGAGTCCCTGTTTACAATCAGGATAGTTCTGACATTAGCCCAGTGTTGCAGTCATTTTCTTTTTCCATATTGCTTATAACTTACGCCTTGTGGAAAAAAAATAAATCATCAGTAATTGTTCCTTGTTGGTGTGTCAGTTTAGTGGAACTATGAAGAAAAATTACCCCTTTGCTTAGTTTTCCACTTCCCTGGGTAGAGGCATTGTTGTACCGTCAATCAGCATTATGTGTAACGTTCTGAAAATCACGAGCCAATATTTGATTCAGATCTTGGCTCTGTTCTCATGTCCCATTTTGATGTGGTGCCCAGATTACCTCCTTCATCTTCTGTGTTTGTTAATTTTCCAGTGAAATGCAAACACTGTGCATGGAATCATTGTGGCTTCTCTAAGTATGACCCCGAGCAGCATATCCTCAACTGACTGTGCAGAATTAGATTTAGCTTGTCTATTAGTTTTGTCTATTTTGTGTCGTGGTAAAGCAAACAGAGATGACCAATGAGGAATTCTGGGTGTTTTCAGAAACTTTGTTAGCAGAAGATGGTAGCACAAAGTGTACTGTGATGGGGGAATTTTCATAAGTGTTCAGGGCAAAGAAAGAAAACCACAAGGAAGAATGGAAGCTGGTTGCACCTTATTTTCCACTCCTCAAAGGGATTTTAAGTTGGTTTCAACTGGAGGTAGGATATACAGATATCTCCAGGTAGGTATTTATGTGTGAGCTATTTGGCTCGAACTCCCTTGAGAGTTAATGGGGGTGCAAACTGGTTCCATAGACATCCAGGGCCTGACATTCAGCTCTACATCTAGAGAGAGGTACCTGCAGGTCTAAAAGGACTCTGTAGCTCTACCAATTTCCTTAGGACGTTCCAAATGATTTTAGATATATTTAGGCAGCTGAATAAAGCCCTAGGTCTCCACTGACCAAATTGGATCACTAGCTACCTAGTTCCCGTGTAGACCTTTATATAGGCACCTATTTTAAGCTTTTTTGAATCTGTCTGAATCCCACCCGGACAGACTCAGCTGCCTAAATATAAGCACTTTGTGCCAAATCATCAAAATTAATTTTTCATCCCCACCACCCTCAACAGTCAGTAGCTTTGTCTGTGTCAAGAATTTCCAATGAGCGGGCTGCTCGACAGTTGAAGGGTATGAATAAAACAGACAACTTTGTACAGTTCATAAAATCTTGCAATTTTTTTCCTTTTTCCTTGGAGGTAAAGCCTGTTGTCTAATATTCTCTTAGATATCTGATACTCCTACTAAAAGCCCGCTTTAATGAGAAGAATGTTCAGTTTTTAACATTTTGTCCAAGTTTGCAGACAACTGGCCATTTGCTATTTTAGGCTCCTCATGCTGTGTAGGCACAAAAAAAGCAGAACCAACAAAGCCAGGAAGAATGGGTATGTGAACATTTATTAAAAATAAAAGCACATGACAATTCTATTGATAAGTTAGTTGGACTTATTTCAAAAGATGAGCAAAAAGCATAAAATGCTACTTTCATTAACATTGTGTAATGCCAGAATAGAAACTGCAAGATGATACAATATTAGGATGGTTTCTTTTCTTCGTATGATACAAATTTAATATATCACGTACTTGTAATGTCTGATAGCAGAAGGCAGCTCAATTTAGCCTTTGGCTACTCTGTTAAGATTTTGGCATGTTTCCATATAGGACTCTGGCACCTCCTGCACGAAATAAAATGTAATTCAGTCATTTTCTACTGGTATTATCTAAATAATAAAACAATCACAGTGAGAATTACTTCCCTTCTTACAAATGTTCATTTGGCAATTCTAGGAGCAGAGATTAGGTTTTACTTTCATCCCATTCTGAACAAAGTACCATTATTTTTGTGCATGAGGCCATCAATTTACAATCTGCAGTACAGTTATCAGTAGTTGTGTTTAAAATTCTCTCTTGAACTTTGTTTTTCTCCCTCTGAAATTTAACCTCAGGGTTATTTTTCAGAGCATATTTTAGCTTGTCAACAACATAAATCTTTGTTTCATTCAAAGAGGTGCTTTGTCTTCCCCTTTTTCCAAGATGACTTAATTTTGAAAACATGACTAGACTATAAAATATATTACACACGCTCCAACAGTTTGCTTCCACTAGGAGGATTTCCTGCGTAACAGAGGAATTGAATGAAATATCTTTTGGCTTCTAATAATTGATCGATAGCTAACCTTTCAAAATGACAACCTAGAAGAAGTATGCTTAATGAAATAGGCACGAAACTGTTTTTGTGAATCCTTTTGGAAATGTTGGTTATATGAAGAGTAAGCAATAAAATACATGGAACCATTCTGTAGGGGTAAATAGACAGTGCATAGGAACAGGAGTACAGGCAAAGGCAGAGGACAATTGTAAGATGTTTTAGGAAGCTAAATTTCAGTCCTGCAGACAAGCCCGTACAACTGGACGCTGTGCCGGCATGGAATCCCTTTGTAGCTCTGGAATGTCCCCCTGGTTGACAGAGAGAATCTGATCATTTCAATGCCGTCCCTCAAGTGGATAATACAACAAGTGCCCAGTGCATGAATGAGTTTGAGATAAGTGTATTGTCTGTATGTTTCTTTGGGAAGCACTTGTCTGCTTGCAAGGGACTATTACTAAATAACTTCGTGAAGAGCTCAATGCTGCAGGATGCTGAGCGCTGGCCTCGACCCAGCAGAGCAATCATGCGTGTCCATGCTGTCATCACAGGCACAGACAACACTTTTTGTATTTTTTAAAATTCATGCCTTCAGATCACTTGTTTGAAATTTTCCTTTGTTTGTGCACACAGCCGAGGCCATATATGGATGCTCTGTCCACATTCTCAGTTCACACAAGTTAACTTACTTTTCTCGCCTTGTTTGTTTGGATGAATTTTAATACTAAAAAGTATTATGTAGACATGCAGTAATATTTAGCAAGACTTCATGTATATGTGTAAAACGCGAAATGTGAAAATCCAATAAGACAAAAAAAAAAAATCTCCCTTTTTCTATACTGTGATGGTCTCCTTACACCTAGCTCTAGCAAAAGGTTAAAAACAGAAAAGAAACAAACCTTATACTTGGAGTTATAAACATTAGATCAGCTTTTGCTGCCACGTGCTGGGAAAAATTGGATTTGAGTATTCAGAATGAGCATGCCCTCAAACAAGCTGACAGTGAACTCTAAAATGTCTCTTATAATTATTGTTTAAACTATACTTAACAATAGAGTGTACCCCTCCCTTCTCAGTTTGAGAAACTCAGATCTATTATTAATATTTAGACAATTCTTATCTGTGGATATAGAATATAATTCAATCTGTTTATAATTATAAAATATTATAATAGTATTACATATAAACCACCACAGAATAAATAACAAAATATAATAATCCTTCTATAACCTCATACAAGTGTCATCAGAATGAAATTGCACTAGGAAAATATTTGGTAGCATCTGTCTTTATCTGATTGTTTTACAATATTGGCAAATGACCGTTAATGCTTTTTATATCATTCAGAATACAAACATTGCTTATATGCAGTGATCTGTATATGATCATATTGTGGTCTGTATATGTTCATGAACTCTGTCCTCCACAGCCAAAGACCCCTGAGGTCAGGAGAGCTCCACAGCTTGCAGAGGTTTCTAACACAATCATTATTTGGCAGGTGAAAGAGAAAATATATAGAGGTAAACAAAATAGTAATAGTTGCTTTGCTTTGTTTTTCTTCCATGCTTGACATTAGAGAGGTTTAAACCAGAATTGTTTAATAGCTCTCTCCCTTTTTATCCGCTGTCTTGCACTATTTGTCCTCTGGAAAAATGGAAGTCATTCCTGAATGTGAGACTTATTCCTGAATCCAGCATGGTGCATCTGTCTTGTCTCCTTTTCTCTTATGGCCTGGAATATACCCTTTTTGAAAAACCCCTGGATAAGTGGCAGTATCATCAGATGCAGACAGCCACGTCCTGGTGAGCGCCCTCCCTCCTCTACCATGGCAGTGTGCTCCTGTCGGGCAGTGGCCCACACGGGGGCCATCAGTGTGATGAGAGAGCCATGAGATTTTAAGGGGTGTCTATTGCTGGCCTGTACAACAGTGTGTTGGGAACTCCTGCCCAGTATGGAAGTAAAAAATGTAATCTGAAATAGAGATGAACCTCGTTAACTTTCAGAATTAATAAACGGTGCATCCATTTCCCAAATCATCATATCTGCCTTAATAGCCCTGTTAAAAGGCCAGGGTGGCTGCACTGAAATGTTACATCACTTGAGTCTTACTGGGTGTGATTACTCAGACTGTGGCTATGACATACTGGTGGCCCTGTGAGCCGTTCGAGGCAGAGACAGTACCACAGCAGGTAATTTTGGTCCAGGCAACTTTCCCACATTGGCCACTGGGAACTACCCAGCACCTCAGTCATGGGAGCAAAAGTCTCAGACGGGTATCAGGATGGCACCTGCTTTCATAATGATGACATAGTGCTGTTGTAATGGTGGATGCCATAATGACATCATAATGATGGGGTCATAGCATAGCATCTCTCAGAGAAAGTTCCATTCCATTCCGTTGTGATACATAAGACTTATCATCTAGGAGAAGGCTTGGAGATCCTACACTAATTCAAATAATAATAGATTTTATTTTAGGAACAGATTATTGAAGTATTTCACATGCCATTTTCTGGCTCTTGTTGCTGATTAATGGCTATTTTCATAAATTATTTTACAGATACAACACCACTGTAACATTATGAAATAGGGTTTTCCTAACGTGGCATTGTTTTCCTTATCACTCTTGAGTGGCTTTGATCTTTTAGTTCTTATTAGAAAAGTAACAAATATAACATTTTCTCTTACAGCCTTTTAAATATCCCTCTTAGCTCAACGTAAACTGTTTAGCCCAAGTTGTAATGTACACTTACTTGAGACATTTTCTGTGAAAAATGCATTTTTTAGGTCTTAAACAGTAAGCAGCTCTCCAGAAATCTCTGTGATTTCCCAACCAAGTAGGCAAAGGTTTAAAATAACAGGTTTGAAGAAATGAATAATGTAAGGAAGTCAATCTCTTTGTCTTTTTAATTTTTTTTTCAGTACCTCACTAGTTTGAGGTCAAATTTTGCAGACATACGACACATCAGTTGCACTCAGGAACCAAAAACATGCTCCGTAAACTCACTCAGCTCCTATCAGCATTAGTGTTTATGCAGAGGATTATAACCGATACGAACAAATTACTTTGCAGAACCTACTTATACATTCAAAGAGTGATGTCCTAAACATCCTAAAATACAAAAGATAAACAGTAGAAACGCTTCCAATCAATATCACAGACTGTTTTGCAAAGCAGTGAAGATGTTAGGGCCGTAATTTGGACGATGGTTTTAACAAGCAAATAGAGAGAGAATATGTATGGTGAGTTAAGCTGCATAAAGCCTTTCTTCCAAATCCAGATGTAGGCATTAACTCGCATATTTGAGATGGCACGCTTATTTGCTAAGTGCAAAGATGGTTAGAAAAAGGCTTTCCTGACTGAGGATAAAAGCTGGAGTACTCTTTAATTTTGGTTACTGCCAAGCTTATTTCAACAGCCACAATAGTTATTTGGCTCCATACCAAAAAGTGGCAATACAGTACTTACATGTCTATGGATCAAAATTAGATGAAAAATTGCTGTTTCTCATCTCCAAAGCCATTTGCCACACATTTTATAGGCCTCAAGATGCCTTTTGTAATATGTGATAACAGAGCCAACTGAAGCATCTGCCTGGGAAGAGATTACTTTAATTATGGACTCAATGTCCTATTTTCTGCAAGTGTTCCCCAGAGAATTTCTTACTGCTGGATGAGAGGTGTTATGATGCACATTAAAACCTACAAGGCAAACAAAAGAGGTTGTAAAAGTGAGACAAGGACACCCATAAAGTCTCCAGTCTTAAAAAAATAACCCTCAGTTTCGTGATGATAACTTTTTAATTAATCTAACACCTGTTAAGATAAATTTACAATAATGTAGAGAAAGAATGAATGTTAAAAAACTTATCCTTTTTTCCCAATCCTATTATGTTGTAAATTGATTGATCTATAAGTCTTTAAAATATTCATGTTTTCCTTTTAATTTTTTTCAACATAGTAGTAGTTACTAATGATGTAATGAAAAATGCAGCAAAGAGGTTTCTTGTTAGCTTCTATTTTTATAACATGCAAAGTTTGTCATTAAGAATTCATTTGCCTTCCGCTGTAGTATCATTGATCACAATTAACTCACTTGATATTAAAGTGGATGTGCTGTATGCTCCTATAGAAATTCTGTGTAAATCATCATTCATTTAGCATAGTTTAATGGCTACTTAAAATATTTGTCATTCTCTCTTTATCAATTAGAAGAAAGCCTGGAGATCTTCATTAGCAGCTGTTGCAATGATGAGCTAAAAGTTTTTCTTTACACAAAATATGATGGAAGAGCTGCAAAGATGGCTTGAAGATGCTGTGACAGCATGTGAGGTACTGGGAAACTTCCCTGAAATTTGTAAGATTGCCAAAATTTAAAGAGAGAATGACATCTCCAGAAGATACTGAAGTTTGAAAAATATAAAACTATTTGAAGCGCATTTAAATCGGATGGCTGTATCCGACAGCAGTACTGCCTCTTTGGTCCTGTACAATTATTAGAAAGGTTTATTCTCTTAAAATAGTAGAGTGAAAGCAATGCTCATCCTCTACAATTAACATCAACTAACATGAGGAATTTTTCAGTTTTCTAATTTTACAGTAATTGTCTTTACTGAAGCAAAACCAAATCTGAAAAAAGATGTTACATTGCCAGTACTTCCCTGTCTGAGTGAAGTAGTGTGGAGACTTCATAGCTTAGCAAACGGAAGAATTTAGCTAGCCATGCAGCTTCCAGCCCCAGGAGGAGCTCCTTTCCCGGGGGGACTGAGCTTGTCAGGAAGGGGTCACACGTGTCTCCTCCTCACGGTTTCCAGCGCCATTTCAGGTGTCTGGGGAATACCTGCCCCAAACTTGGTCTCTGCTGTCACGTAGCCTAAGTTTGTCACCTCGGTGGCAGCATGACGTGCTGGTGAGTGTGGCTCAGGGATACCTGATCTGCATCTGCGGGATTGAATTTTGGTAGGGAGGTGGCAGCACCTCTTCTGTCTGGGCTGTGGGTATGCTCCTTAACTCTGTAAGCTCGAGGTAGTGGATGGAGAAAGCTGAAATACTGAAGGTGGATTTTTGTGGAGCCGTCCTGGGATAGGAGGAGCTGGAGCTCAGCTCTCTGCTGCGTACCATATGATGTGACATCCTGAAGTCTGTGGGCTGGAACCAGATGCCTGTGCAGAGGCACATGGACTCCAGCCCCATGGGAGAATTAAGGATTAAAACTCAGCTCCCTTTTCTATCTGCTGGGCTTTTCTGTGTTGATTTTTTTTTTTTCTGACTCCTTCCTCTGGCTGTGAGAAGCTGCGCAGTGCCAGGGTTAATGGGAGGCTTTAGCTTGTAACTGAGTGGGAAAAGCCCTACTCTCTGAAGGGACGTCCTTGGACCAAGGTGGGAACTGAGTCAATATTGACCGTTTCCAAGGTCACTGCTTTGCCTTTTGGTCTGTTACTGAAAAGATGGAGGAAAGGGTCACTGACATCCATGGTTTACTGAAGTGACCGGGGCCACTTTACTTGCAGCTGGATTCAGGATGTTGTTGAGAGGTAGATGTGCAGGAGAATGGCTGGTCAGACACTGGGGTCCCTTCTGGGAGTTTGGGAGAGACCCTCTGCCTTCATCAGGCTGTGGAAACTGCATGTGCCTGAGTCCATAAGCCTGGGAAACTTTTGGTGAGGCACCCTGGTGCACCTGGAGCTGGGGTCCCTGGGCTGCTCTCCCAGGCTCGTGTGCCCTACATACCACCAGATCCCCTTATGGCACTCAAGTCATGCTGAAAGTCATGCAAAATTTCAACTGCGATGTCTGCAAGGGCAAACGTTTCAGCTGTGAGACTTTTCCTTGCCAGCAGCCATGAAATCTGTTTGGGTATTTTCCTGCTTGCCAAGGAGAGCTGACCTTTCCTTTGGGTGAAGTGCCCTGCTTTGGAACTACGGTCCCTTCGCTCCAGGAGCTGGCACTGCTTTGTGAGTCACCGATGGTTTTAGCCAGAGCTTTGTGTTTTAAATAGCATGGGCAATTAGGTCATCGTTCCAATTATCTATGTTCAAATTACTGTCTTTTTTGTTTTAAGGAGTCTATTTTGGAGTGACGTCCACACAACAAAGGTTCCGAGAGGCTGGACCTCTGTTGTTACTTAACATGATGAAAACATCATTACTTCAGAGAATGGTGGTGTGTCTCCCAGTGGCTTTGAGCAAGGGGTTTCTTACTCTGTGGAGCCTTTAACTGTTTAGGGGGCTTTTTTTTTTTTTTTTTTTCTCCTGGTTGTTCGCAGCAATCGAGAGTCCCAGAGCAAAGTGAGTAAAGGGATGGAAAAGCCAGGTCTGCTTCTGACTTGCTCTTTGCGCTGTCAGCTAATGTTGCTGGCTGTAGCTCACGACCCTGTCCTGCTAGCTTAGCCTGGCTGCGGCAGTCACCACTGGGAGGTCTCTGCCCCTCTGGACAGGAGGCAACAACTGCGCTGTGGTGGCTCCTGTATCCTCCATTAGTAGAGATCTGCAGCTTGAATTGCCGGGGGAAGGGAGGAAACGGTGTCCCAATCCCCTCTCCTCCCTTGCAAAGCCACGTGAAGTGTCCCTTGACTGGGAACCACTGGTTTAGCGCTCTAAGCAGTTGTCTGTGCTGACGGATGAGGAACATCGACTTGATTTCTTACGGGGGGAGAGCAAGTCGATCTGCAGTCAATGATGACAGTGTCTTTAGTCTGAAGTACATTGAGGATACATTTCATTTTTCCTAGCCCAGGCAAGGATTTCGGTACCTTTTGCTAGGGAATACAAAATGTGTTCTCACAAATATTTTTCTCTGTTTGGCATTTTCATTAACATATCATTTTCTCCTCTTTTCCCTACCCCACCCCCAAATAATGCACAGAACATCCTTGTCAGCATTTTCTCCTTCTCATGAGGCTCATTTGTAGATTTCCCGTGACAGCAAAATACCTGGCAATAGTGAAAAATTTCACAATCCGGGCAGGGCACTGTGGTCAATCTAAGTCATGCTTCAGAAAAGTGCAAATTTTTTAATGTCAGCTTTCAAAAAAATATTAAAATAAAAAAAATATTAAAATAAAAAATTATTCCTCATGTGTCTATTAGTACATTTATTTGTGCCTTTAAAGAGATGATCACTGTGGTATTGAAACCAAATTTAAATCTAACTCTGCAGTGCCATATGGCACAACCTGTAGACACTAAGACTCTGGGACTTCATGCATTAGATTGCCAGACTGATGTGGTGGATAAGTAGATTCTCATAAAAGTCATTAGTTTCAGTGCATATAGATTGCACTTGGCCATTTTTGTTGTTAATCTTCTAAGGGTTGATCTTTTAATGCTTTGCTGTAATGCAAAAACAAAGTGTCTCAGGAGGACACTTTATGGTTACAAATTGTTAGTATGTGTTAGCTGAATGAAATAAAAATAACAATCTTACTCTCGCTAGTATTTAGGATGCCAGGAATGTTTTCTTATATTTGCAAGGCTGTTTCCATGGTTGAGTTCTAACCCACCAGGGATCTAACTAGTAGCTAGGATGACTGTTTGTGACTATGTTCATAGCACTGGAATACTTTTTGCTACAAGTCCCTGTGGACTAGGAGAAGAAATAAAAAATAATAAAAAGGCCCTCAGAAACAATTATTTCTGGGACTGACAGATGTTGTGCAACAGGATATAGATGACTACTGGATGACTATTACATTTGTCAGTACAGGTAGTTTGGTTGCGGTAGTTTAGTTTGGTAAAGGTAGTTTATTTCCTTGGTAACTCACGGCTCTCGATCTACATCTGTCTCGTAGGTAGTTAAGCTGCGTTTCAGAGCTGGGGTTTTGTCCCGTTTTTGGCAGCAGGGCTTTTCTGGTCCAGATTGTGACGTGTAATGTGAATTCCCAGCTGGAGCTCTCAGGGAGTGCCAAAGCCTGGTTAACCCACCCCAGGGATGATCCCTTTTACCTGGGAGCCAGTCCTGGAGCTGTGCGTGCCCTGGACCTCCAAGGGTTGTGGCACGTGCCTTGGGGCTCTCAGACACATGGAGGATTTGGGGTGTAGCTGGTTGGTTCAGGAACACTGAAGACCCAGTGACTGAGGGAAGGGAAGAGGTACAAACCTAAGCTGAATGTTAAGCCAAGCGGGTTACATCTTCATGAGCTTCATTAGATTTTTCAGATAGTAACAAAATCATAGGGAAGTGAAGCTCAGTGTTTGCCAGTGCTGGAGGCTTTGCGCTACTCTGTTTAGCAGTGCTTCAGTAATACCTGTAAGCTTTCAGATTATATTTGAAAAATGAATACATAGATTTTTAATACATCTTGTTTCTTATTTTGCTTAAATTGGCAAAGTAATAGTGTTATTAGGACTTATTCTTTGTGTGAAAGTTTGAGCACAGAGCACATTTCATGGCTGATTGATGAGCCCCTTGGAAATATGGTTTATAATTAAATTCTGACAGACCCTTAACAAAATTAGCATAACAAATAGCAATGTAATAATACCTTTCATGCCTGTGCATTCCTGCAGCTTTACTCTCCCTAAGCACTTGCCAAAAGCCAAGAGCACTTCCAGCCAGGGCTGGGCAGCACACCGCAGAGAATGCGCCCGCGGAAAGTTGACTGCCCGCTGCCCGTATGTGAAGTTATGCATTCAGAGGGTCTGTATGGGTGAAGTTAAATCAGCAGGAGTGTTACCAAAATAGCATCAAACTAAGAATAGCTGTCTTTAGCTACAGAGTGATTGCTGGTCTACTAAGGCAAAACATGAAAAGTGTGACTTTTGCTGCTGGCAGTACTTAATTTCAGGGTTTTGTTAGAATTAGGAAATGTAGCTGAGATAGTAGCTAAAAAACCAGTAATGACTTGGGCTGTCACTGTTCGTATAAGAAGTCTATATTTATCTTTATATTTTAAAGCTTTATTTTGATGAATTTTACAGTGGGTCTCTACATACTGAACTCCTGATACTTTGCCTGTATCTAATGCTTGCAATCTGAGATTACTTTCTGCTGCTATGTTTCTTTGTGAACACTTCCTTTTTGTATAGAATAACCTGTGCCAAAACTGGATAACTGGGTCAGACTTGGGATTTTTTATGTGGAAAAGTCTGGGCTACAGCCATTTCAGAGTTAATGTATGTAACACCAGCGGTTTGCCATTAGGAATTTTGAGGGCATTATACTGACCTCAATCTGCTCACGCAACCTCTGAAATAAATTAAAGAGCAAAAGCACTATGCAGCTGTTAGTATGTAAAGGGCTGTTGGAGGTTGAAAAAAACAAACAAACAAACAAAACAAAACCAAAAGCAAAGCAAAGACCTACGGTGAGTAGCATAATCTTTGGTCTCCCAGTGACTGATACACAGTTACGGATGGATAAAGCTAAATTTTAGCATTGAAGTTCATATATGCAGAGTATAATTACATTTTTATTCTAGAAACAGTTAAAACAATGTTAGACTAAGTGGTTTCTTTTCAAAGGAGAAGTTAAAATGGGAGACATAATTCCAGATGGGGTAGTTAGAAAGAACTGTTTACTGTGTTTCCCATTGGCAAATTGTTAGGATTATTTTGGGAAATACAAAAATGGATGGGAACAGAAAAACAATCGGGGAAATAAAAAAGAGGAGTGAGCTTGTGGTGAGATAGCAAAGAGCTCATGTGGGTGCAAGTTAAGCCAGGCCTGGGAAGAGTTTGTGCAGAAAGTGAGCACCCTGCATACAGAAATTTTGGAAGGAGTAAAAATCATCGGGTGAAATCTTAGTTGTTCTTCCAGAGCTGTTTTGTTTAGTTTTACTGGCATGTCTATGCCTGTGGCAATCCTCAAATCTCCATCAAAATGTCAGATTAGGAGGTAGCTCAATACTGGAGATCACTGGTTTACTGGGGAGAGGAGCAGAGGTGGAGGAGCCAGAACAGTTTGGGGAAGCCCAAACCAAGGCTCGACACAGGTTCTGTTGTAATCATTCAAGCGATTTTATTTCCTTTTTTTAAGCACTGTTTGGTAACTAAGATAAAACATGACCATGAAAAGGTATTATCATAATGTGTGTGAAATGGGGACAGTGGCCATCTCCTGCACTCAGCCCCAGCTTTCTCACTGCGATTTTTAAGAGCAGAATTTGTCCTTTGTGTTAATAGATTTATACTGCCCGGAGTGCAATAGCATACAAATTGTCAGACTGCTACTTTTTCCCTTGGTTTTGACCAGCCAGGCTAAGTATCCTGAAAGAGCTATATTTGGGCTTCAGCCAGCATGGTTGGGTGCATGGTCCATTGACCAGATTTCTTAGGCTTACAGTCTTGCCCTTCTGAGCACAATTACTTTTCTCTGTAGCCATTAAGAGATCCAACGAGGAGGGAGAGATGTTTGTGCACCACTTTATGTGAGGGTCTTCCCTGTTGTAGCCGTATGTCAGGACTATGCTGCAGTTTCTGGGGAAGCAAACTTCTTTTGTGGTAGTTACAGCCACGACACCACTCACGACCCACACAACAGGGTCATAATCCAGCTTTGCAGTTGCTGACTCACAAACTGTACAAACTGAACTTGGATTTTTACAGGATTCAAAAACTTACAACCAATAAGTATAACTGGAGATGGTTTTACTATTTCTGAGACACAGACAAAAAGACATATAACTCATGCTTAGTAATTGCAGAAAAGCCAACACTTGAAATTCAGTTCCCCAAAATACTAGAAAGTAGGCCATAAGAAACAAATTAGCTGGTTTCCCTCCAAAAACTCTCCACCTTAACAAGTCTTAACTATCTTAAATATCAGATAATTTGTGAATTAATCGTTCATCATCCTCTAATTTTAATTTTCTTAAGGAAAGTGTTTCCTAATCTCTTTTAGACCAGATTCTGCTATTGTAAATCACATTGCACAGGACAGTACTACATGAGCAGTGAGCCTCACTAAGTGTAGTCGCTGTTTGGGCTGGACTGGCCACTGAACGAATGATGGATGCTCTCTTTGACCTCTATCCCTTCAAAGAAGAAAGAGCTTCTCCCTTCAGAGGAAAGGAGAGAGAATAAGAGGAGAAGAGAACTCACAGGATGAAAAAGAACTTAACTACTTTAGTTAAGTAATAAAATAATAAAAAGAAAAGATAATAATATTAATAAGAAAGTAATGAAGTATATACAATATATACAAAACTGTATCGAGTGCCCAGGATGACGATTGTGTCACCGGCAGGCACTGGGAAAGTCCCAGACTGGACTCGATGACAGACGGGAACCGGATTCCAGATCTGGATTCAGGAACACATGGATTGGGATCAAAGGCAGACGAACAGACGGAGTCGTCCTCAGACGCTGGCCATTGAAGGAAGAGGCTGACTCCTCTGATCCTTCATCTTTTATACTGAGCATGAGGCAGATGGGATGGAATACCCTGTTGGTCAGATTTGGGTCACTTGTCCTGCCCGCTCTTCCCCACAGGTGTAACCTCTCTACGCTCTTCCTCTTCCGACCCTCCAACGGGGCACACAACAGAGTTAGCTGATCTTGGCTGTTAGAGCAATAAGGATAAGCAAGAGCCTTTCTGCGTACCATCCCTTGATATTCACCATAAACATCGGGCCTTATCACTCTGGTAGCAGACACCATCTGAAGAGTATGCTGTTAATTTCAGAGAGTTAGAGGAGGCGTAACTGAAAAGTGAAATTACTGAAAAGAAAATTGGTTTTGTTGTACCTCAAACCAAGACAGGTGTACACATGTGACATGAGATCTTCTCATGAGATAAGGTGCTGATAACTCAAAGTGAGCGAGCTCTCAGGACCGGGATCTTCATATTTAGTTGAAGGGCTGCAGCAGCACTTCTGGTTGGTGGATGGTTGCCTATATGTTCAAGTCAGCAACTCGTAGAAGCAGATAGGTAATTCAGAAATGCAGGTACTGGAAGGGGTTTGGCACGCTGGGTTGTTGGACTGAGTATAAAGTCAAGAACGACATAGCTGCAATATTTGCTTTGCAATTTGCTCCTTGTTTTAAAGAAATAAGGTCTAACCCAAACCCCGCTAATCTGACGTTAAATACATAAGATGTGATTTGATAAAGTGTCTTGGTCAGAAGTTTCATATTTTTACCAGAAATGGCAGGTATTTATAATTTGCTGCACAAGTAGTTTAGGTATTTTAGCATAATTTAGAGTGAATTAATGGTTTGTTATTTATTGCCTACTGTTCTATAGGAGTGATTTATAAAGCCATACTCTGCACTGCTTGTTACTTTGTATTCTCTGTGTTAGGTGTATCATCAATATCATTAAATGAATTCACAGTGACATTGCTCTGGAACTATGGTTTTTGATACAAGGGTAACAGAACATAAATCAAGAATTATGTTTAATTCATAAGAGGCACCAATCTCTCATTTAGGTGTAGGCTGGGCTAGAAGGTGTCAAAATATGCTTTACAATACCTCTTCTGATGGCATTTCAGACCCTCTCTATATGCCCTCATGTTCTCTGTGAGAATAATATATAGCAATACAGTGCAGTTTGTCAAGTGAATAATGTTTGTGTTTTTATTTATTTGGGTGCAAATAGTATCATTATTTTTACCACAAGGCATAAAGGAATATATTTACATGAATATACTTAAAATGATTCTTAAGGGAATCTATAAATTTAAAGATAAGTCTTGCCTATTCTGTGCCATGAATACTATTGTTGATTATGTAAATTACACTTTAAAAATCTAATACTTTCTGGTATTTCTTATTGTTATTTTCACTCTCTCCCTGCAGCAATAGAAATAAACCCTCTTTTCATTTTAGTCTTTCTTTACTTACCTCTTTAAATTCCTCTTGAATTAGTGAATTGAAATCCAGAGCATCCACAAGCCTACAAGAATATTTGTTTAGTATCTGTTTACTTTTTATTAATTTGTTGTAAATATTTCTGTCCCCTCTAGCTTTTGTAAAAAAAATAAAAAAATAAAAAAAATGTTCTTACAAAGCGTAAATTTAGGATCAGTGCTGACTTGAAAACATGCTTTTACCTCAATATTATTCCAAGTGTATATGAACTCTTCACAGTATCATTCACATATAATGGTAATTTTGAAGCAAGAATTTCATGCTGATGATACCATTTATTAGAAGTGTTAATTATGCAAAATCCATAGATGACTCCAGGGCTTTAATTTGCTAGAAGTTTGTTCATTGCCTAGCTGCAAGAAGTGAGACTTGTTTTCTTTGACATTTCTTGGAGTTACCAAAATAGCCATCAAGTATTTTAAATGACTGAAAAGAGTTACATTCATGGCAGAATACTAAAGTTCACATCTAAATAAAAACTAGAAAAAAAATGTGTTTTGTGAACAAAATTTTTTTTTTTTCACTATTTTAAACTTTTGTTCTCAGTGGAAACAAAGTACTGTAAAGCAAATAATGTATCACTGGACAGGGAGTAAAATCAGGGTCCTTATGTCACAGCTTTCACGTCCTGTCCTGTGTAAATATAAATTTGGAATTGCCCTATGGCAAACAGCAAGCAGAAGCATGGTGGCAGTAGGAAGTCTGAGAAGATAATTGTATTTGTTATGTTTTCCTTCCTAAATAATTTTTCTTTGAAAAATTATTGCATTTGATGAAAATCTCAGTGTCTGAATTTCTTTGAGATGCAAAGGAAGCACATTTCAGCTTCCTGACATGCCTCACAAAGTGGGATTTCTGTTCATTTTACAGCTCCAGCTGAAAGCTTATGGCCACAAACAGTCCAAAGCTGAATGCTTCATTGAACAGACAATATTTGACCTATTGCTAAGATTAGAAGAACATGTGTTAGAATGAGGGAAAAATAACTTTAAATATATGATAAAATTTTGTACATAAAGCTGGAAGAGAACTTTTTGGCTTAACATTATCTTTTTACCTGAGTTGTGCAAATCGGACTATTCTGTTGAGCTTCTAAACAAGACTTTGACACTCTTCTAGAAAAAAAAAATTATCTTTATGTGAAAATCAGAAATTCTCATTTGTATTTTACTGGTCCCAAATCTTCCAAAAATTCTCTATCCTGCAATGATGGCTTGTTAGCCACCTAGATGTTGACATCTAGCAACCTGTCCTCCCACTGTTCTGCTGGGTGATGTTAAAGTTGTGAGCAGCGATCCCTCATTCTCACAGGAGGTAGTGGCCCACAGAAAAGGGAGAGCACTGCGCGAGCAGCTACGTGGTCCTAGCTGCTGGCTGGGGTTAAACCACAGCAAGCACATCTCTGGGCATCCCTCCCACCTCTGCTGGCAGACAACACCTAAAATGCAGCAGACTAGTTTGGGACACCTTCTCCGTTTTGCAAAGAAAATTGATGTCTTGTCAGTTGTGGCATCCTTTGGCAGGGCATAAGGGTGCTCGGTAAAGAGCTATTATGTACCTACTTAAAGACATTAATGTGTTCAAGATCACAGAGCTCCTTTAGGATCAGAGGTTAACAGTGCAGTAACTAACTGGAAGCTCATTTCATCTTCTGGTACGTCTGAAATAACAGTGACTAAGGTAATTTTTCTTCATTATGTAGTGTGTCCTTTCATTAGGAAGGTTAAGTTTTAAAATGGGTAACTGCTGTGCATAGTGACATAGTACAGATTCATTTCCTGGGCAACTGTCCAGTTTTCAGACAGTCACTAAGTAACATTAAAATTTTCTGTCAGGGGCATTAAAAGGTGCCTGTGCCAGTTTAAAACAGGAAGAGAAAACATGCAGGGAAATCCAGTTTAATTTAGCCTAAGATGCATTCCTGGAGTGATAATGCTGTCTGTCCATCCCTCTTTCTCCCTACATCAATTATTTTTGAACTTGTAGGTCCATTCCAATGCGGCAGCTTAAGTGTCTTAAATATACTCTCTTGGGTGTTTGAATATAGAGGATCACGCTGAAGGAAACACTGTGAAGGATTGTCATATACAAGAGGACCTCAGGGAGAAAAATTTGGGGCAGCTCGGGCTTGGCAAGGAGCTCTGGCTAGGCATGTGTTTTATCAAACTCCTCTTCAACCAGGAGGAGTTTGAGTTGAGTAGAGAGACCAAGAGAAAGATGGTACCCACATGGCTGCGAGTGATGAGCTTTCTGTGGCTTAGAAGTCACCGCTCCTTACTTGAGGTGGGGAATGACTGTGTGCACAGGAAAATGCATTAAGTTAAACCACTACCGAATAAACTCGTCGTAAAATCACAAAGCAGCATGGTTCAGCACACCTGGCATCAGGAATGCAGCCGTGGGTTTCTGACTTCAGGAATGCAAGGCTTTAAACAGGAAAGTTTTTGTTAACATGCATTCCCAAAAATAAAAATGGGATTTTCTTATTTATTTTTATTCTAGTTTCAGTAGTGTTAATTCATACAAACATTATTTCAAACCCTGAATAATGTTTAAAATAGACTATTAAGGATTATAGGTGCAGTTCCTTTAACAGACAATTCAACAGGACACAACCCCCATTTTTAAAAAGGGAAAAAAGAAGACCTGGGGAACTACAAGCCAGTCAGTCTCACCTCTGTGCCTGGCAAGATCATGGAGCAGATCCTCCTGGAAACTCTGCCAATGCACATGGAAAATAAAGAAGTGATCGGTGACAGCCAACATGTCTTTACTAAGGGCAAATCGTGTCTGACAAATTTGGTAGCTTTCCACAACGGGGTTGCAGCACTGATGGATAAGGGAAGAGCAGCCGACATCATGTACCTGGACTTGTACAAAGCATTTGACAATGCTGCATGACATCCTTGTCTCTAAATTGGAGAGACATGGATTTGACGGATGGAGCAGTGGATAAGGAATTGGCTGGATAACCATGCTCGAAGAGTTGTAGTCAATGGCTCGATGTCCAAGTGGCGAGCAGTGACAAGTGGCATTCCTCAGGGGTCAGTAGTGGGACTGGTACTATTTAGCATCTTTGTCAGTAACATGGACAGTGGGATCAAGTGCACCCTCAGCAAGTTTGCTGATGGCAGCAAGCTGTGTGGTGCGGTCGACACACTGGAGGGAAGGGATCTCATCCAGAGGAATCTGGACATACTTGAGGGGTGGGCCCGTGCAAACCTCATGAAGTTCAACAAGGCCAAGTGCAAGGTCCTGCATGTGGGCTGGGGCCATGCCAAGCACAAATACAGAGGCTGGATGAAGAGTGGATTGAGAGCAGCTCTGAGGAGAAGGACTTGAGGGTGTTGATTGATGAGAAGCTCAACATTGATTGATGAGAAGCCGGCAACTCATGCTTGCAGCCCAGAAATCCAACCGTATCCTGGGCTGCATCAGCAGAAGCGTGGCCAGCAGGTCAAGGGAGGTGATTCTGCCCCTTGACTCCACTCTGGTGAGATGCCACCTGGAGTACTGTGTCCAGCTCTGGAGCACTCAACATAAAAAGATGTGGACCTGTTGGAGTGATTCCAGAGGAGGGTCACGAAGATGATCACAGGGGTGGAGCTCCTCTCCTATGAGGACAGGCTGAGAGAGTGGGGGTTGTTCAGCCTGGAGAAGAGAAGGCTCCAGGGAAATCTTATAGCAGCCATCTAGAACCTAAAGGGGGGCCTACAGGAAAGATAAGGAGGGACTCTTTATCAGAGTGTAGTGATAGGATGAGGAGTAATGGTTTTAAACTGTAAGAGGGGAGTTTTAGGTTAGATATTAGGAAGAAATTCTTTAGTCTGAGGATTGTGAGGCACTGGAACAGGTTACCCAGAGAAGTTGTGGATGTCCCATGCCTAGAATTGTTCAAGGTCAGGTTGGATGGGGCTTTGAGCAACGTAGTCTAGTGGGAGGTGTCCCTGCCCATGGCAGGGGGGTTGGAACTAGATGATCTTTAAGGTCCCTTCCAATCCCTTCTATGATTCAATATTTATCCTCTCAAGAATAAACCTTAGCATTTGAAAAACAAATACTTTCTGAAATTTAATGTATTTTGTTGTGCATAATGAAGCATATGAAGTAGTCTGAAAAAAAAAAGAGCAGTTTCAATCATGCGTCCTAAAAACAACAGATCAAAATCCTTTACAATGTTCTAATTGGTAAACTCTTCTAAAGACCAAATATCAGTGTGGAAAATATTGAAGAACAATTTTCCACAACATTGCTAACAGCTGCATAAAAGTAAGGTATTCTCCTACAGCAAGACAACATTTTGGAGCAAGCATAGATTAAAAGATTTGGGAACGTAAGCTTGGATAAGATTCATGTTCTGGTTGACTAAACGTATCTAAAAATATTTGTTATGTTTTCTATTCCTTTTAGTTTAGGAATTCTGATAATTTTTCATATAATTTTATACAGAGTCAATAATACAGCCAGAACAATGTTTAGGTGCAATATATATTGAGAAATAGAAATAAATACATAATTTGAAATTCTGAAGCTAAAAGGTACATGTGAACATGTACCCACTGAGTATTATTAATATATGGACTTAGGTCTTCAGTTTAAATGCAAGGGATGGGCCTCAGGTCAATAAAATAAAAATGGAGATGGGCGTCAATGTCATGCAAAGAATCCAAACATTATGAGCTCTTTTATTTAGGGATCCTCAGAAATGGATGCAGATGCACCTGGAAGCTAAACGGCATAGATCACCAGCTGTATTTTAAAACACTTTACTTGTTGTTAGCAATATATTGTTTTTCACAGTCTTCCTACTAGAAAAACATAGCAGAGTTAATCTTTGCCAGTGAATGAAGTCTGCCTGTTCCCTTAGCGTGTGCCAACCAAGTGGTACGGCATAGTTAGTGCTGCTATTTTTACAGCATTGTTTTTAAATGCTGTTCTCGGATATGTCTTATTTTCTTCTAAAAAGATAATTGTATCTCTCTCATCCATATGACTTTACCAGTTAACAGTTTACTGTTATTCCTTCAATCTGTCTGATGGGTCTTAATTCAAGTCTTTTGACTTACAGCCACATCCATCCCATCCGTAGGGATGAGGTACCTTCTAGCTTATGGTATATTGTTTTCTCATTGTAGTTTTTCAAGATTTCAGCCATTCTCTGTGCAGACATGGAATTTGATTTTTTTTTTCCAGAGGTCAGTGGATGTTTGGTGACCATTCAAAATGGGAAATTGCAATTTAAAATGGGAAATACTTGTGGTACCTTTAGGTGACTTTCCATTAAATCTAGTATCTGTTATGAATCCACCCATAACAGTGATGCTCGGATGTCTGGTCGGTTTTACCTAGACTGAGCGAGAAGATTTATCTTGGGGATTGGATGCAACTGCTTCCCATTGCCAGGGGACACTGCCTGGAGCCAATACTTTGGATATTTTTGCTAAAGGGAGTGCTCAGAATGACCAAGGTTTTAGAAAAGCTGTCTGATTTACCCTGACAGATTCCTGAATTCAACTTGAGCAGCTTATGGGAAGTGTCTCTTCCTTAATGGTACAGGGGCTTGTACTAAACGCAGTGGTGGACCCACTACAATGAATTCCTTAGTTAAAGAGAAAAGATTTGCAAGAACAAACCATATTTCTTGTTGTTATTTATTTGATGCAGTCTTTTTTTATTTGATGCAACAACTTAAAAACTGTAACACTGAAATCTCCATTCAAATATCATTTTTGAGAAGATGTCCTCTTTTATCATTGTTAGCTCAAGTTTGCTGTTTTATTAATCAACCATAAACTTCTTAGCTATACAAATTACGGATGAATTTCCCCAATTTCCAGCACCACTCTGTTGTGTACAGCACCAGATGTGCAAGTCTCTGATGAATGCCTTCATCTGGAATACTTGGTATTTGGGATTCTAGACATGGGAATTTGAGCTCCCAAGCAATATTTCATGTAATAGAGCAGTAATTTTGTGTGTATTTGAAAAGTTCACCTTCCTGGCAACATTACTGAACTGAATTCCCAATGTATTCCTTTTGATTGGAAACTGTCATTAGCAAATAAATGAAGAGTCAAAGTCTGGTTGCATTTCACCCAATATCGCCATTTTTTGGTCATCTGAGACACAGGGAATCCAGTGTTGGGATGTGCTAAAGAGTCTTAATACATCAACAGGATATCTTCCTACAAAGATTCATTTTAGTGTTGCACTCTTTCTGCCAAAGATTTCTGAAAACAAATCTGTGCTCAGAGGAGAAATGACTCGGTAACAAAGAACTGAGACCAACCATCTATCCTGGAAGTATTTATGTTATTGCCTAGATTCTCTGTTACTTTGGTTTCTTTCAAGGCTGAGGTTAATAAATCTCTTCATTAATGTAAGAGAAGGGTTTGTAGAGTTTGATGCTTTTTTTAATAATATGTTTAAAGAATTATTATCAATACAGTATTAAAAGGAGATATTATGGCAATGTAGCTTAGTGGGTAATTTATTTAAGAGCGAGATAAATCTTGTTTTTTTTTCCTGGTGAGAAACATGGGTTCAAACTCATTGCTGGAACAGTATATTATATGGGAGGTTGCTGTCCAAGTGAGTTGTAAATTGAGAGTATTTATTCCAGTGTCAAGTGACTGACTGATTCAAGCTAAAGTTCACACAGCAGGTTTTGTTTAACATAATCTTGATAGCCCTAGCAGTATTTTATTATGCAAATACATTCAAAAATACCAGAACTGTGAGCCTGGACACGCTATTGGACAATGTGGCAAAAAGTATAGCAAGGCTGTATGTGATTGATTAGTGTAGCTGACCCTGCTTTGAGCAGGAGGTTGGTCTGGAGACCTCCTGAGATCCTTTCCAATCTGGATTTTCTTATGATCCTATGATCCTCTCTGGGATGTGAAGTTAAGTCTGTGTGGGCCAGCCATGGTCTCCTGGATGGAGGGAGAAAAAATTCTGCCCATGGCTCAGAAGCAGTTGAATTCACCCATTTTGGATCTGGCAGCCAAGGGAGAAGCCGGGTCTTGACCACAGCTGCCAGTTCGCAGGGGCAAAGCTCCCACTCACAGCAGAAGTGGAGACCAGCACCAAGGTATGCTGGACCATTGCTAACACCCTGCAAGGGGAGCACAAGGGCTTTGCTCAGCCCTAACAGCTGCTGAAAGTTGCTGGTTTGGAAAGCAGGGCTGGAGGAGAGGACCTCTTACAGAAGGATGCAGAGAACAGATTGTTCTCTTTTAAATCTGTTTTTATTTGATCTCTCTGGCTGGGAGAGGGCAGTAAGTCCCCATAGTACCCACACCTCAGTACTCCCAGGTGCACTCTCACCATGACTCAGCCTCCCCTGCGATACATCCAGGCTCCCCACATAGCCTCCTATCCTCCCCCTGTACATCAAGGTCCTGCTATGGATACCAGACCTCCTCACCGTAGTCTCTCCAGTTTATGTTCTGTACCTGATGCCACTCCACCTGCTTCTTTGGCTGGAGTTCTGTGATACTTAACAAATTTGTCATTTTTTCAGTGGCTGATAGAATTAATTATCCTCCTGAGGCAATATTTCACCTGTCTATTTCTATTTGTAAGCTGGTATGGTCTTAAGTGATATATGTTTTCTTCCAACACATAAATCTGGCTGAAATGAAAAGCCACGCAGGAGAAATAAATGTCCTTTGTACGATTGGTGACCCTACATTTTTTTCAAGAGGTTCATCGTATTCCCAGCATGCAGGAGACAAGTGAGAATGGGGAGAGAATAACGGTTCTTCAATAACAGCTATAGCAGGTTCTTCCTTAGCTTGATTTTCATCAGTCTGTGAAAGGTTTGCGTACTTCATTTGTTTTTCAGTCCTCTGGAAACATTTAGGACAGTGGGAAAAGTGCAAAGAAACATTAGACAAGGAGTGTAATATTTCAGTGTTCAGTGAAGCCTTAGGAAGCAGAAACCTGTCCTGTGTGCTCTGGGGTGCAGCCTGTGGACATTTTGGTTTTTGATGGAACATTTTCTAGCTTTACACTAAAGATGCAAGATTTTATCCTTCCTTTGTAAGCTGCTTTGTGCATTGTGGATGCACCAGTTGCATGTCTGTAATTAATATTGAAATGAGTGTTTGCTGGGAAATGGGGTTAATTTGGCTATTTGAGGATTTCTCTGTGTGAGTTGTAAAGCAAATACAGGGGATGAGGTTCCAGGTTCTCGTATGGTCCAGCTCATCCACAGCTGCTGGCAACGTCCTTTGGGAACAGTGGGCAGCTAAAGCAGGTTAGAGCAGGCTGCTCGAACCTTAACTGGAGAACGGGTAGTGATACAGATGGCATGAAAGCAACGAAGTGAAAAGGTGGCTTTAAAATCATATTTTTCCATTATTTAGGATCTTTTAAAACCAACGCTGTTTTCATCATAGGATCTCATATCCTGCTTCAGATTTTACTCTTCTAGATTTTAAGTATTTTTAAGTTTTCAATGTACTAATAAAATAGCTGAATTTTATGTAAAAATGTATCACATGAGAAAACCCCAGAGCATCAACTACCTGCAAACTCTCAATTTTCTGGAATCATGAAAACCCCTTGGCACTTCTGGTAGATATTCCAAAATACACAGCCACAAACTCATGGATAGGGAGAATCAATCTCACAGTATGTGTGCAAAATGTTGGACATTGTCCTCGTTTGAGGTAAAACAGAACCAATTTTGTTCAGTAACTTCGCTTCTTAGCTGGGCCTCTTCTAACAACTGAAATTAACTGCATATTGTGCAGACAGTGTTCACTCTCTCAGAGTGATAAGACCGATGTTGATAGCTGATGCCCAGGCATGGGATGCAGAGAGGCTCCTGCTTATACTTATTGCCATAACCCCCACGGCCAACCAACTTTGTTATTTGCCCCGTTGGAGGGTCGGAAGCGGAAAAGCATAGTGGGGTCCCACCTGCGGGGAGGAGCGGACAGGACAGGTGACCCAAAACTGACCAACAGGGTATTCCATCCCATCTGCCTCATGCTCAGTATAAAAGCTGAGGGATCAAAGGGTCGGGGCTCTTCCTTCAATGGCCGACGTCTGAGGAAGATTCTGTTTGTCTGCCTGTGATCCCGATCCTGAATCCAGATCCGGAATCCAGTTCCCGTCCGTCACTGAGTCCAGCCTGGGACTGCCCCAGTGCCAGCCGGTGATGTGATTGTCATCTCGGGAGCTTGATACGGTTTTGTATATATTTTTCATTATTTCTTTTTATTTTATTATTAATCTTTCATTAAAGTAGTTTAGTTCCTTCTAAACTCGTAAGTCTCTTTTTCCTCCTTTGCCTCTCTCTTTGTAGAGGGGTAGAGGGAAGCATCTGTCGGTCCCGTTTGGGGTCCCTCGGGTCCCCAGTGGTGGGTTTGGCCTAAACCACAACAGATATAATGAACTGGTTAATTCTTTTGTGCTATGAAAAGCACTTCTTAAACTAAGTGTTGATTAATCTGATTAGATGCAAAACTTGCTTTCATTTCTTTGTTTTTACTCGACATGCAAAGCCTTGGAATCATGGGACTGCAGGATAATGCAGACTGGAAGGGTCCTCGGGAGGTCTCTCATCCAACATAATGCCCAAAGCAGGGTCAGACCAAGTAGCTCAGGGCTTTAATCCAGTTGGGCCTTAAATCATCACCAACGGAGAGGAACTGCACAACCGCCCTTGGCTGACTGCTGTCAGGTCTCCCCAAAGTCATCTCTTCTCCGGGCTGAATGGGCCCTGGCCCCTCAGCCTCTCCTTGCAGGGCAGGTGCTCCAGCCCCAACCATCTTGGTGGCCTCTGCTGAACTCACCCTAGTTGATCAGCACTGTTAAACTTAATTAGTACATGTTGTTAAGAAGAGGATCATACTCTGTAGAATGATGCAGGATGTAACTATGTGCTGCAAGTCCTTTTACTTAACACCTGTATATTCCTTTAGAGATGTCAAGTACTTCAAAAATACACAGTAAACTGTAACATTTCTTCCTGTGAATCAGGTGAAAACTAAGACTCTTTTGTTCTTGAAGGATAATTTAGGTGATTGAATGATATCTTTTTTGAATATAGACTTTAGAAGACTACACAAGCAAAATTTGGGAAAAAAAGTATTTTTTTTATACAAAAAAGATGTAATAAATTCATTAGCTTAGGGCTAAATATAGGTTTTAAATACTTATAAATACTCAATGCATTAAAAACCTAAAATCCGTACAATCGATGTTTCACTAGATAATACCTAAGACAAGAACAGCACCCTCTCCCAAACACTGAAAAAGGTGGAAAACAGAGACCTGGGGTTTGGCACTGTGTCAGTAGAGAGAGAATGGATGCTTGTTCTATTATTTATATGAACTGACTGCTTGGCAGATGCCACTGCAATAACCCTTTATTTAAATTGTAGAAAAAAATAGATTTTGCTTTCCTTTATAATCACTCAATGAAAAATACTAATGAAAATGTTGGATTTCCTGTAGCTGAGAAGAAAGTATTGTCCTAATCTGCTTTCAGTCAACAACAGGCTCTAATCATTCCAGTCACGTAAAACTAGATCAAATTAAAAAAAAAAAACACATATTTTTATTCTCTGAGATACAAGGGAAAGGAGGATGAAAATGTTTATATACAGTTTAAAATGGTAATTCTTCCTTTTTTCCTCTTTCATAATGCATATTTACCATTCTGTTGTATTCCTCTTTTTTCCTCACACCTTGCAACCAAACAAAAGTTCAGTGATTTTTAGGACTGCAAAAGAAAGTTCTTATAAATTGTAAAGTGTAGGGTTCCGGAGCTGCATGTGCACCCTTCTGCTTCCAACGCTGTAACCTTAAATCCATTCTCTGTAATACAGGTTTTAATTATATGTTCATCTCATTTATTTTTCTGCTTGAGGACGTTTGTTTTATTCAAATCTTGGTTACAGAAAGCACTTAAATGAGTGCTTAAATAAATCCCTAATCAAACCAGCACTTCCTAAGGGCACACAGACTAGCATAGGTTTCTGTGTTAAACCATAAAAACTTAAATCCACTTCATCTTGGGCTGATGTTACCATTTAAATGCCATATTCCTACCTTTACGTTTACCTCAGTTTATGGAAAATCATCTTATTCTCTCTCAAGCATATCACTTTTTTTTTTTAAATGCCAAAGAGCAAGAACATAACCCACCTCACCTTAATGAATGAAATAGAAATGGTTTTGAAGTTGACTCAAAACTCATTTCTCAAGGTGAAGGGTGGCTCTTGCAGCCTATCGACAAGCCAGCTCTTCTGACAGCACTAGGAGAGACTAAATATGAAAAATTATAACACTAATTTTACTTATGAGGAAGTAAAAAGCTGGCAAAAAAATGAACTGCTCATTCTTATCAATATTTCAACTAATATTTTTCCTAATATCCAATATAAACCTCCCCTGGTGCAACCTGAGGCCATTTCCTCTCATCTTATCAGTTGCTACTTGGGAGAAGAGACCAACCCCCACCTTCCTACAACCTCCTTTGAGGTAGTTGTAGAGCACGATAAGGTCTCCCCTCAGCCTCCTTTTATCTGGGCTAAACACAACCCCAGTTCCCTCAGCCGCTCCTCATAAGACTTGTGCTCCAGACCCCTCACCAGCTTCGTTGCCCTTTAGTGGACACGCTCCAACACCTCAATGTCTTTCTTGTAGGGAGGGGCCCAAAACTGAACACAGTATTTGAGGTGGGGCCTCACCAGTGCCCCAAGTCCAGGGGGACGATCACTTCCCCAGTCCTGCTCACCACACTGCTCCTGGTACAAATGCAAAGGAGTCCTATCAGCTTATGAGCATGAACCACAAACTTCAGCCCAGGACAGCTGCCACAAATGAAGTGACTGCTCTTTGCCCTCTAACACATATCCGACCTTTCGCTGCCCATTTTAATCCTTTTGCTCTGAAGCCTTTTCACCTCTGCTCCAGGCTTTTAGCGCAAGCATGCTAATTCCAGTCTCCTGAACAAACATCAGCATAAATAGTTACATCTTACTTGCCAAATTTCCCTGGCAGTTTCAGCTGAATGTGGTCAAGACAAATGTCATTTTTAATAGCATCTCAGGGAATAAACCACTGGGGGACAGGGAGGGAAAGGCGGAGTCAAAAAAGTGCCTTTCAGAACACACAAATCTCGTTCCTGCTACTTTAATTAGGCTATGCTCGCATGTCAGGTGGAACGGAAAAAACAACCTAGAGGCATTTAACCAGTCACCAAAAATCTCCCACCCAAGCCCCTTCTGGATCTGCAGCCACAGCTGCATGATCCAGCTCCGTGCATTTTCCTTGCTGGCCCCGATGCCAGCGCCATCTCCCACTCAGGTTTAATATGTTGGCCTTGGCTGCTGTTGGAAGAAATTGTCACTGGAGGTTTCAACCATGGTAGGAGACACGGGCTAAAATGCACACCAGCCCGGGCTCACCTCCTGCTGTGCGCAGTAAACGGTCAGTAAACCACCTCTGCAGGGGTCTGCGAGAAAATGTTTCACACACCCACTAAGAGAGACTGGACACGCCTTCCCTGTGCATTTGATCTTCAGAAGACCTATTCCTCATCTTTCTTTTGAATTTATTTTATTTGGAGACCTCTTAATCAGGCAGTGCTTTGGGGAGGTCGTTGGGGTTTTTTAAAGACAACAGCTAAAACAGGACAACCCTTCAACCCTTCAAGTCTGCGGGACAGAACTCAGAGGGCTGTGATCAGTGGCACAGAGTCTAGTTGGAGGCCTGTAACCAGTGGTGTCCCCCAGGGGTCAATACTTGGTCCAATTTTGTTTAATATATTCATTAATGACCTGGATGAGGGGGCAGAGTGTATCCTCAGCAAGTTTGCTGATGATACCAAACTGGGTGGGGTGGCTGACACCCCAGAGGGCCGTGCTGCTATCCAGCGTGACCTGGACAGGCCGGAGAGCTGGGCAGAGAAGAACCTCATGAGGTTCAACAAAACCAAGTGCAAGGTCCTGCACCTGGGGAGGAAGAATGCTAGGCACCAGTACAGGTTAGGGGTAGACCTGCTGGGAAGTAGCTCGGAGGAGAAGGATCTGGGGGTCGTGGTAGACAGTAAATTATCCATGGCCCAGCAATGTGCCCTTGTTGCCAAAAAGGCCAATGGAATCCTGGGCTGCATAGGGAAGAGTGTGGCCAGTAGGTCGAGGGAGGTCATTCTCCCCCTCTACTCTGCCCTGGTGAGGCCACAACTGGAATACTGTGTCCAGTTTTGGGCTCCCCAGTTCAAGAGGGACAGGGAACGGCTGGAGCGAGTCCAGCAAAGAGCAACTAAGATGATTAAGGGCTTGGAGCATCTGCCTTATGAGGAAAGGCTGAGAGAGCTGGGACTCTTTAGCCTGGAGAAGAGAAGGCTGAGGGGAGACCTTATTATGGCGTACAAGTATCTAAAGGGTGGCTTGAAGGAGGATGGAGCCAGGCTCTTTTCATTGGTTCCAAGTGACAGGACGAGGGGCAATGGGCACAAGTTAGAACACAGGAAGTTCCGTTCAAATACACGGCAAAACTTCTTTACGGTTCAGGTGACAGAGCAGTGGCACAGGCTGCCCAGGGAGGTTGTGGAGTCCCCTTCTCTGGAGATTTTCAAGACCCGCCTGGATGCAGTCCTGAGTAATGTGCTCTGGGCAATCCTGCTTTGGCAGGAGAGTTGGGCTACATGATCTCTAGAGGTCCCTTCTAACTCTGAAAATTCTGTGATTCAAGCAGGGGCAGGATGGTCATGCAAATTTACTAATGCGTTAAAAATCAGCCAGTTTATTTGCATAAAGAGGGCAAATATCTGGGCAGTGCTGGCACGCGGCCTTTCTGCACAGGAAGCAGCAGAGGCAGGCGGCACCGGCGAGCCTGGGCAGGGCTCAGTCCCCCGTGCCCTCCTGCCCCGCTCTCCTCTCCCCAGCTGAAACACTCGCTTTCACGCGAGGCCTGTTAATGCAAGCGTGTTAGCAATGCGCGCGAATCCAATGTGAAACACGAGCTACTTCAGCATAAAATCACGACAGCAATTATTGGGGCTGCGTTGCTTTGTTTTCCATTCCAGCGCAGGCTGGGCAGACGCCCAGCACCCACCATCTCCCCCGCGGCGCCAGGGAGGGAGCGCAGCCTGTGCCGTCAGTGCGTCGGACCTGATCTGCGGGGTTTGGGGAGGCCAATCTCAGCTTTGAATAGTCAGTCACTGATTTCCCTGGAGCTGGTGCTGCAGGTTTCACCCTGAGCTTCCTCCAGTGGAAGCAGTCACGAACCGTTGTGTACAGATGTGCCATGCAGCTGCTAGCAGCGGGCACAGGGTTAAACTCTGCTAGCGCGGGTAAAAAAAAAAGAACCTCATTGTCCTTGGTCCTACTGAAAACCTTTTTAGGGGTGTCACGAGATGGGTTATTTTACTGTAGGAAACCCGAGTCTCTTCCCAGCCCCCTCCCGAATGGATCTGTCCCAGTGCCCTCCCTCTCCAGGGGAAGGCGCAGATGCCAAGCCCCCCTCTAAGGGCAGCGTGAGCACCAGGCGTGCGACCCCCAGAGCACAACCAAATGGTGACAGCTTCAGGGGAAGGCCGAGGACAGGTACTCCGCTCCTGGGCCGAGGTCAGCATGCTGCATCTGATCAACAGGAGGCTGGAGGGACCGCTCTCTGTCTACAGGTTCATGAAAGCGCGCAAGTGTCTCTGGATTTCTTTCTCCCAAATCACCTGGAACGATTTGTGTCATCACACAGGGGAAAAATTGTTATTACTTACTCTGTGTTCAGAGGAGCTGGCAATTCTGCTCTCGAATAAAGTGTTTTTAAGCTTGTTGGCACTTGAGCAGGGTGGCTCTTCAAGTCCTCTTTCACAGGTGATGTGGATTATATATAGTTCAAGTAGAGAATCAGCAAGTCATATTTCTTTTTTGCTTTTCAGTGACAGACAATCTAAAAGTCTTTATTGCCGCCCGATTTCAGCTTGAATAGTTGTGGTTTAGGAAGCAAAATTCTTTACAGGATTGCTGTAACTGAAGCGTGGGGTTAGTGCTGCCTTGAACTGACAGGGAGCCTTGGCACCTGCTACAGTCGTCTTGTGTTCAGAGCTCTTTCTTCCTCTGTCAGCAGTTTATCTCCTCTTGCTACTTTTGAAAACACATTTTCCTCTCTTTCTTGCATAGCCCCAAGCAGACCAATATGTCTAGTCTAATGGAAGTGTGAATCATAAGTTAATATAAAGAGGAACCTTATTGCCTCTAAGTTGTTTTTCTTTCAAAGCTCTCACTTACCTTGTCGGGATGTTCCCGTTGCCTCCCATTTTTCTTTTATTTCTCACCCTTTTGGAAAGATTCATTCCTAGTGAGGAATTACCTCTGGGGGCACACGGAGCACGCATCTTGCCTGTTGGCTGACTGACAGGTTAGGTTTGATTAGTCAGTTGCCCTTTAGCTGGAAATAAATAGCATACAGTGACAGAGTGGGACTATAGACTGGTGTGGAGTAACACCAATTAATAGTAAATAGCCTTCGTCTGAGTAATATTTAACTATATTAAAGGCTGTATAGAAGCTTTTGAAAAACAGCACAGGTATCAGTTAATGAATATGCATGTCAAGAAAATAAAACCCCATAATCAACAGCTGAATAATATTCTTTCTGTAGTGGAGCCTTCTTCGGGCATTGCCAACATTATTTTTGTTAGAATTACTACAAATATTATGTATTTTTTATACATGAGTGTCCACATAGGGTTGGATATGTTTTTGGATATGTTACATATTTTTAAAAGAGAAAAAGCTAAATTCGTGATCCTGTTGCATTAATCTCACCTGTCAGGTAGGAACATCACCAACAAAGAAAGTTCAATACAGAAAAGGTATGTTTTGCACTTCTTTCTAAAGGTAGATTAGTTCATGCATAATTGCACTGCATTATTGTCATTTGCTCCACGAATAAAGCATAAATACAGAGAAACACAAGCAAATGATACTGGAAAACTGACAGACGCAATATCCTTAGTAATTCTCGGAAGCGGCACCGGCCGGTGCAGGACTCATGCATATGCCCGTTGCAAAAGCAATGCCAACGTGAGGATGTGCTGCAGGAAGCGGTGCCCCTACTGCACCGCACTGTTGTCCCCAGGGTGCCGAGCGCTCCTGCTACGGAGCAGCAATAATTGGCTCCTAGTCTGCATTATCAAGCAAGGGATGATAGACGCAGAAAGACGCAGATCATTCAAATGGCTGCTGGCTCTCTCCCCAAATCCCCTTTTTCTCACACGCATGCAGAGATCCAGTAAACAGTACACAGTTTGGTATTATCTGTTATTATTTGGTATTTGTTTGCAGTCAGACACATACTTGAGCTCCCCTCTGCATGGGGTCCGTGTTTCGAGAGTTTGCTCCTATCTGCCTCATAAAGGAATTTTGTGGTTGCCGTCGTTGTCACATACATCCTGAATTGTATCCTGAGCTGTTGCATAAACAGCATCTCTGAAGTTTCAGTCCACTGCTAATGTAAGTGTTCTTTCTCACTGGGCGCAAAGAGCCCTCTCTTCCACCCTCCCCGCCTGGGGGAGGGATAGGAACGTTGTACAAAATATCTTCTGTGCCTCAGGTCTGGCATTTTCTTGCACGTGCCCAGGAACACGGTCAGCCAGGTTTTTTTGTTCAAAACGTGGAATTCCCACAATGAAACATTTTTGCAAAACATGTCTGTGTGTGCTGGGTTGGAGCCAGCTGGCTGTGGGATGCTCTGCCATTTCATCTGCTAGAGGAAATCACCATATCTGGTCCTTTTAAAGAAGCCTGGGCGCGTGTTGGATTTTGGAGATTGTCTGGTCCCATTCTGACTTGCGTGTCTGCATACGCCTGCAAGGAAATTTGCAGAAACGTATGTAGCGATCATGGTTTCTTGCATATTCATCATAACAGAGCTTTAACAAATACTTTAGTTCATACTTTTAAATGAGACTTAAAGTCTCAGCTCTCTTGCCTTTCTTTATGCACTGGGGCAGTGTATTGGTTTTTATTTTAGTCTGTACTCAGTATGGTCACTGGTCGTGACAGCGGATGAAGAAAGGCTAATGAAGAACTATGGCATGATGGTTTGCTGTATTTTACAGAAGCGTTGGAAGTCTTAAAATAGTTTCCATGATGCCCATGGTAGGGACTACAATCAAAATCTCACACTGGTAATGTGAGCCTGGGACTGTGGCCAAAATACTATCGCTACCAGATGAGGCAAAGCTCGTGCTTTACGTATGCCTCCGAAAGTCCAAGCAGATGGAAAAACCAACACAACCCTCCTTCCATAAGCAGAGGAAGGGACTGCTCTAAAAGCCCTAGGAGCATCAGGTGGCCATAGTTCTGCATTTCTGGACACACACTTTGGTGTGAATAGAGCTTTTCTAAATGAGCAGGAAGCAAATTAGATTGCAGAGACCTTTTTGTTTACTCCTGTTTGTACTCTGATGGTTTGCAGATGGGTTTTACCTTGAGGATCCACCGTGTATGAAAATTTTAATATTATATGTGTTACTTTTGATGTTCTTCCTTGTCAGTATAACTGGCTTAGTAGCCAAGAAAAAAATGATACAGTTTGACTTTCCTTCTGGCCCATTCCTTTATGGTCCTTCCTGACATTTTCATAAGCAAGCAAGGCATGATCCCTCAGCGAGGGCACACAGCTGGATGAAAAACACCACTAATAAAGTAGCTTTCAATGTCTTAGTGTTGAGCTGAGAGGCAATCTCAAGGAGGATCATGGATCTATCTTGAGCCCATTAATGTTAATTATTTTCATTACTGACTTGGAGGAAGGATAAAGAACACATATGAAGAGGGTGTATGAGTCTAGACAGATATTGGAAGAACTTTGGCTGCAAGAAATCAGACTTCAAAGGCAACACTGGCAAATACTGAAAGGTTTTGAAATCTCTGAGACAAAACTGAAGTTGTTAAGTACTATGCTTAGAAAAGAGGGAAGAAATGAACAGTTGGAAATAAAGAATAACTAGCACCGTTAGCATGACAGCTCTATAAGAGAAAAACAAATCAAATTGCATTGTATTTCTAGCTGATTATGAGAAAACAAAGTGACAAATCTTTCTCCATGGTACATTAGCTGGTCTGTTAGCTGTGGGTCATTAACAGGAAAGAATTATTCTTTAGACAAAACCGGTGAGATCTCAAGTATGGAAACTCTTTGTGCAGCTATAGGCATGTCACTTCCTCAAAGATGGAGACAGGCGGAGACCAGAGAAGACAAAGAAAACAGCACATTGTTCAGAAAGGGAACAGTTAGAGGAAAGGCAGTGTGACAGTACCCGGCTTCGTACTTTGAGGAAAAAAAAAGGTAAAGAATGATGATGATTTAAAAAAAAAAAAAAAAAAAAGGAGAAAGTAATCCACTTTAGCTTGTCCAGACAATGAGGGAAATAAAAAGAAAGAACAAATCAACGGGCAGCAGAACCCAATGCAGACTACCAAGTAACGTTGCAGTGTCTCCTTCTTTTGGAGATGTTTGACAGGGGCCTGGAGCAGAGAGCTTACTTGTCTCTCCCTTTGTTTCCAGAGGGGATTTCTGGACACCCATTCAAGCTCTACATTTCTATCAGTAGCACGTAACAGTACTGCCATTGCTATTGCCTGGTGGGTTGTGTGACTGTTCATTTCACAGGGCAGAAGCTCTGCAACCATTTTTTCTGTTCTGCGCTGAGACAGGTGCGGTTTCTCAGGCAGAGTGATGTGCTTAGCTTTGCGATATGCTTACTTTTGCTCGTGGCCTTTGTTCAGTCCCTGTGCCAGTGCTTTTTATTACCAATCAAGACATTTTGGTTTAAGAACTTTTCTTTTTCTATGCACAGAAACAATCCCTACAAATTGTTCTATGAATTTAAGAGTGCACAAAGAAGAACACAGGAAAAAAGTAGAATGGGACTTCTGATTTGATTAATCATGCATATAGATATACATATGCATATATAAATAAATATACTACATTATTTGTTGTTGTCTTTTTTATGTTCACAGGGCTACAGCTACTCATAGGGGCCAAGTTATATTCAAGGATGCCTTAGCACAACAGCTGTGTGAACAGGGAGGTAAGAGCCACCATCATATTAAAAATATCTGTCAAATGTGGTTTTCCACTGTACTTGCATGTCAGTGTTACTCATCGTGAAAGCAATTTCATAGAAAACTTAGTTTCGGGATCTTATTTATATTCTTAAAAATGATACTTCCCGTTAGTTATCTGGGAAACCCCTCTGTCCTCTCTGCTAAATATACAAAAGTTAAAGTAAATCCTATTGCATTGTACACTGATGTGAAATCAGCCTGTAACCACCAACGTTTATTTCTTTGTCAAAGAAACAAAAAATTGTTTATTTGTGTCAAAACCACAAACTGAGTTTTAACTCTCACTGTATTAACTATAAGCAGAAAATGCAATGTACCTGCAGCAAAAGCTTTGTTTACCATCCAGCTCACACATATCTTTGTGAAGAACATGTCTTCCCACTTTGGGAAAGTAGGCCATCAAATCTTTGCCCGTCACCTACAACATTTGATCATTTTTATAGCTAAACAAAATGTTTGACTTACACAAACTTTAAAAATCTAATTGTTTGCACAGCTTATCATATATATCCTTTTGATGAATAACCTAAAAATAAATGTCCTCTTGTCAGATGTTGTCTACAAACAGCACACTGCTTTGAACCTGCTTCATTAAAAGAGTGGGAAGTAGAGAAAGTATCCGTCATTTTTGGTACAGGAGGGAAAGGAATTTCTGTGCTGATCCAGTTTTCTCCACAAAATTCCTGTGATATTTCCCTGTGAAAAGAGACAGTGAGACATGGGCCAACCAGTCTAAAATAAACATTTCAAAATTAGAAATGTGTTGTTATATTAACAAACGAGAGAAAATCCCCCAAAATATGTTTCTGAGGGGCATTAGAGCTATAGTGGTTTTCTCCTATGAGTTTGGGAATATCTATGCAATGGCTTTTGCAATAAGAAGCTGTTGAACATTATGTCAGGAGCATATACTGAGTTATTCATGTAAGATATGAACACTACGTCCATGAAAATGAGAGAGAAGTATTTCAGGTTTCAGTTTCAGTGTTTGAGTTTTCAGTATTTTAATATTTCAATGGAAAGTAGGAAGGGGGGTACAGAGAGGGAACTGAAGGTGTTAGCTAACAAGCTAGGAAGACAGTACTGTTTTGGATGAATTAGAAAAATGTAACACAGGTGCTGGCAATCACAAGGGAGTGTTATAATGATCTGGGTGGAAGGTGATTGGGCCAGGGGTGTATTGGTATTTTTACTGCAGGGAAGGAAAAAACATCTGGAGGCATTACCAAAATGCATTCGAGATTCCGAACAGGAGATAAATTGTGCCCCCATGATGTGGATGTAGAAGAGTAGTGGTTTGGTGACTAGTATAAGGGGATTTAGGAAGAGAACTGTTGGCAGGATCACCATTTGGGATGTGCTAAGGAGGACGGTGAGGATATCTCACACAGGCCGCTTGCTTGGATGGACGCAAGTCAAGAGAGGAAAAATCAATATGCAGAGTCCTCAGCATAAAATGTGGAAAAGCCTCATACGTAGATGAAGCTCTCCAAAGCACGGCTGCATAGTGAGCGCACGGTGGCCAAAGGCAGTCTGTGGTTGCCAGAACAGGTAAGGAAAGGAGAAGGAAGTAAAAGACGTATTGATGGTGGAGTGACATAGAGCCGGCAGTGACCGGCACGATGAAAGCTATGTACAAGCAAGCTGAAGGGAAATATATGACTATCAGTGTCAGAACTGGCAGCGTGGTCAAGGAGAATATGGGCAAAGCAACAAGGTTTCTCCCTGCTGGAAGAAAATACCTTGATAAGCAGAGACTAACGAGTAGAAACCCATCCATACAGGCTTTGACAGTCCTTTCTTCAGACGTGCTGTACCAGGAGATTTTAGTAGGAGAGCTGACAGCAGAAATTGTAATTCTTTCACCCTGCTGTGCTTTACATTTCTCCAATTTTGGAGCATAACCTAAACTCAAATCAACATTTTAGCAATACTTATGTTGGTCAGAACAATAAGTCATTATGGCGCTGTGTGCTGTGAACCTGAGTTCATAGGGACACTGCAGGACAAGGAGAAAATGGGGTTTGTGTATCGCTTGTGTGTAGAGAATAAAAGATGCTGAGAAGTGCCATCCCTGGGCCTTCACTGGCTGCTCAACTGTCATAGACCCTTTGCCTCCTGCTCCCACCTGGCCACCGATAGCCATGTCCTGCACAGCTTCCCTGAAAGGGCCTCCAGCTTCCCCACCTTGTCATAGTCTCCCACATCCTCATGACTTTTGTGTTTCCCATGATTTTCCCAGCAATTCTCTTCACTCAGAGACTTTCTGGATTTGTCTTCTCCAAAATATTTGATGTCATTGTGATAACTCTGCAAACGTCAGATTTCAAATAGTCAGGGATCACCCAGAGGTACTGTTCCATGAGTTGTCCACAGTGCATGACAACCGTGTAATCAGTCATCAAATTTCTCTTCAATACCAATGTGCAACCTTCTCACAGGTTCTCTTGGTCCTTCTCTGAGATTTTTATCCTCACCAAGGCCTCTCTCCCCTTAGTTTCCCTGCTCAGCCACAGTTCTCCTGACCCAGATAGTCAACCACCCCATTATACATTGCCCTTCCTCCCATCTGTTCCAGCACCAGCATCTCCTCTACCCTTTTGTTCTTGTTTCTTAAGCAGGCAATGCTCATTACATTAGTCCCTCAAACCAGTGCGTATGATTATAACTCTTATACTACCGGGATTAATTTTTTTATTCCAATAAAAGATACTTCCTTTGAAGCAAACTTCGCTTCTTTTATTCCATGAAGACAGTCAGAGCTTCATCAACACTATTAATATAAACAAATTATTCTTTCAGAAACAATTAGTGAATTTATTTAGAAGCAGACATATTATTAAGATGTATATGCAAAACCGCAAGGTAGATTGACATAAATGAGATGTTATGGTCTGTTTCTGGCCCTAAACATTACTACATTGAAATGCTGTAGTGAATGATGTGACATATTAAGTAAAGAAAATAAAACCACAGGGCAACTTCATTGTTTTATTCCGGGACATTTTTTAATAACTATGTTCACTGGAGGTGATATCAGACTTCATACTAACTAGTACAAAGGGTATACATGAAGATGTGAAAGTAGCAAGGAATCTCAGAAATCATGTTCACTGTGACTGTCCACCCTCAGATGTGCATTAGAAAATCCTAATAGCGTTAATGGGGTTTGTGCAGTGAAGGGAAAGTGTAGTTCTTATTTTGAAGAGAATTAGAGGATGACAAAGGGCAGTGTTGAGGAATGGCAACACCAAACAAGCAGCCCTATGTGTAATGTAAATGGAATAAGGAATGATACTATAGGGAGAGACACCAAGGAAAGTAAAATAATTGCTTGAAAAGCTGTGTATTCAGCATATAATAAATATTTTAGGAAGCTAGAGAGATCTTTGAGAACTGGTGTAAGCTTTTAGATTTCATAAGAATTTTATTGCATATTGAAGAAAGGGGAGAGAAAAATTATCAGACAAAAGAGTTAATCCAGCACAAATAGGCAAGAAAACAAAAACTGAGTAAGCCAAGAAGATAGATGTCTTAGAAATACTTTTAAGGACAAATAATGTTAATGACTGACTATATTCTTGCCAATAATATTTTTAATTAACAATCTCTTTAACTTGTTGATCTAATAACAAAATCAATGGAAAATAAGGTAGATTTATTATTGTGCAGATTGATTCATATTTATTCCTGGCTTGAGTAGAACAAAAATCATACATTAATAAACTAGCATAATTAAAATGGAATTTTAATTCCAGACCTGGCTGCATTGCAGTGTAGAACTCCAAAGACTTCAGGTCTGCACGAACACAGCGATGCTGCTGGGAGGAGCAGGGATGGAGGCAGCCGGCTCTTGAATCACACAACCCCTCCTGCCTTTACTGCACCGAGCGGGGCGCTAAAGGGCTAAGGAGACCGTTTGCCCAGTACACTATGTAACTGTGGACCAGTAGTACGGTTCTTTGGAATAAGGACCACACCGGGAAATTTGTTAGTGTGTAATTTAGTTCTGACTGACTAGAGGAGAATCTCAGAACAGTAAAACCTAAGAGATGGAAAAGATGAAGGATGTCATTCCCTCCTACTGCAAAATCATTCCTTGCAGCATAGTTCCCAGAATTTTATACAATCTCATACTCAATGCCACAAATTATAGGATTGGGATTCTTTCCTTAAGAAACCAGTCTACTCTCTGGCAGATGTCTGCATATGAAAGTAAATCCTGAGAATTGCCCAAACTCTCTTATTTGATAGCTTCTGCCTGAATGTTTGTGGAAGACCTTTTAGGCGTGTTTTGTACCTTGTAAATATGGATTTAGGAACACTCGAAAAACAAATGCAAAACAGATTGCAGGCTCTCAGGCTTGACCAGAGCAGTATTTTACAAAACAGAAGACTGGAGTTCAGAGCTGACATATTGTTCCTTGGCTTATGTGTCAGGGAGAATAATGCAGCCCTCGGGCAACACACTGACTCTCTCTAGGGGGATGTTCAGCCTCTATCATTCAATAGCAACTTTGTTTACCAGTAAAGAGAAAGTATTGGCAGGAGTCTAAATAAAAGCATTAATTTTCTTTTTCATCTTCATCTGGCTGCTAATGACAAGGAGATTAGACTTTTTCATAATCTGCAAAACAGAATATACCTCTCTCCACATCTCATTTCTGATGAATTGATGAGCAACAGCTAATGCCTACTGGCTGCTGAACTCTGAGCACCATGTTTGTCTGGCATCATTTGAGCATTTGTTTCTCTCTAGTTCACTTTTCCTTTATACTTTTTAAAAAGTCCAGGGTTCCAGAAAAAATTATTAAAAAAAAAAGTCTGTTTATTTTCCAGTGAGTTTTAGGAATGTTTTCTTATGCTGTATTCCCTACCTATCCCTGAACACAGGTTTAACCCCGCAGATCTATAGAATATGGGTGTCAATAGTGCAAACTGATGTTGCTGAAACATGTGTGTAATTTGCATTATATTAACTCTTCTTTTTTTTTTTTTTTTTGAATGGAGACTGGTTTTGCTTAACAGTTAGCTGTTACCCTGTTTAATGGTTTTGGTTCTTATTTTTCCACTGACATCAGTATGATAACCAAATCTTGTTTCCCTCCTCATATTCCAGCTCCTCTATCTGAAGATGACACTCCTTTCCCACTTCTCTCATATATCCCTCCCTTCCAGTTTAACCAAAACAGGGCATATTTTTCTATTGGTTTAACCTTTCAATAGCCTTACTTCATCCACAGAAAATTTTAACCTTTCACTCCAAAAGATGCCTTCATTCTCCCCCATCCCATTGACACAGAGCACCACAATGACCCCATTGACTTCTGAATTCCCCATTACTTTCCTCAAGTTTCTCACGCTTCCAGTTTGACTGTGGCCTTTCTCTCTCTGAATCACTTTGTATTGTGTACTTTCTTCTGTGCTTTTCCTTACCAAAGTGATTGCCTTGTCTTACAAGGCAAGGATCCTGCATTTCCTTACATTTTCTCATATTGTATTTGCTCATGCCTCTTAGATTGTGAACTCTGTTGAGCTCCATTTCCATTCTTTGCTTAGTACAATTCGTCTCTTATAAAGCTCTGCATATACCCAGGGTGATAGTTAAAAATCAAATAATGAATTCATTTACTTTACTTTTTAAAAAGGTAGAACATTCTCATTCAAGCTAAGGTGCATTTTGGAGCCACATAAATACTGATTCTAAATTTGAGCCATCCAAACAAATGCCGAAGGAACATCTAAGAAAGTGAGTCATGGTTTAAAATATGAACTAAGATGGCCTTTTTTTCCCCCCTCTCAGTCTGAAGTATTGTATACTTTTTAATTTGTAAATTTTTTACATTTTTGCACTGTATAGCTACTCTGCCCCATATAATATTTTTTAGCTTTGTCACGTTATGCAAGGAAACTCCATTTGACTTCAACCATACTGTATGGCCTACTGGACAATCCATACTGTTTTAAAATAAGTAGTTCTATAAATTTCTGCTCCTGGGTCGTGGCAACCCCCAGTATCAATACAGGCAGCCCTGCCAAGAAGGACTTGGGGGTACTGGTGGACAAAAAGCTGAGCATGAGCCAGGAATGTGCACTCGCAGCCCAGAAGGCCAACTGTTTCCTGGGCTACATCAAAAGAAGCGTGGCCAGCAGGTCGAGGGAGATGATTCTGCCCCTCTACTCTGCTCTCGTGAGACCCCACCTGGAGTGGGAGACCAGCTCTGGGGCCCCCAACATAAGGAGGACATGGACCTGCTGGAGCGTGTCCAGAGGAGGGCCACGAAGATGATCAGAGGGCTGGAGCAGCCTGTGAAGACAGGCTGAGAGAGTTGGGGTTGTTAAGTCTGGAGAAGAGAAGGCTCTGGAGAGACCTTATTGCAGCCTCCTAGTACTTAAAAGGGGCTTATAAGAAAGACGGGGACAAACTTTTTAGCATGGCCTATTGTGATAGGACAAGGGGTAATGGCTTTAAACTAAATGAGGGTAGATTCAGGCTAGATTCAAGGAAGAATTATTTTACAATGAAGATGGTGAAGTACTGGAACCGGTTGCCCAGAGAGGTGGTCGATGCCCCATCCCCAGAAACATTCAAGGTCAGGTGGGACAAGGCTCTGAGCAACCTGATCTAGTTGAAGAGGGCCCTACTCATTGCAGGGGGGCTGGACTACATGACCTTTAAAGGTCCCTTCCAACCCAAACTATTCTGTAATTCTATGAAGCTGATAAAAAAGGCAGATCTGAAAATATTTTAAAACTACTACAATTGATTTTGTGTGATGTTCTAAATTTCTAGTATTTTGAGGACCTTAATTAAAACATTTGAAGATGAACACAGTGCGGTTTTGCAATGAAATATAAAATGTAATACAGAAATTATTTGTAGGGAGATTAAAGTCTAGGTTTATCACTCATTAAACAGTACCTTCACAGTCTTTTGTCATATTCAGCTCTGAAATTTGAATTACAAATTAGATGAAGAAATACCTGAGGCAAAAATGCTTGGGCTCCTCAGATCCTGTAAAGATTTGGGAAACATAACCCCTCCTTGACATAAAGTCTTTATTTGTAAGAACAACCTTTTGTGTGACGTTAAGTGTTTGCTTAACTCCACTTTTATTTTTTTTTAAGTGATCAGTAGCACTAGTATTTATCTGCACAATTTCATTCATTTCTGTCTGTTGATAAGCAGTTTTGTTTTGCAATATACTATGCTTATAATTGAAGAGCTGTTTTAGGAAAAATTCTCAGATCCCAATTTTGTATTCTTTAATCACCCTAACAGCTAGTTATATTTCTAAAAATGCCGAAGTCAAAGGAGTTTGCAAATGCAAAGATTCCAAGTTTGTGCTATACCTGTGCCTTTTGGCTTAATGCTGAAATTTTGCACAATAACTTCAGAAAGTATTGTTAGTGATTGTTTGTATCCTGGTGTCATGGTGTCCTCAAACCAGGACACCAGGGCTGCACCACCTTCCATAGAAAGCCTCTTCCAAAAAGCAATGCCAAGTGACGTGGGATGAATAAGAATGTAGTCTTCCGTCTTCATTTTGAGTTCTGAACTGCTCTTGTTGGAGAGGAAGATCTCTTTCAATTGATTTGCTCTCAACGGCTAATGACATTTGCTCGGGCAACTGATGAGTCTGCCCGTGATGTGGCCTGACACAACTGTCCTCCTCATAGATGAACAGTAGCAGAGTGGATCTCAGCCACACCTGTGTTAACAATGGACCATCACTTAGTGATAATCTGGAACTAATGAAAAGAGGTAATACACAGCATCAGAGACAGAGGTCTTATTTTAAGCTCAGCCTCTTACAACATCAGGAGTATTTCAAATCCCATGGCATAATGTACTTATTTTCCTACAGGCAAAATCCAGAACAGCTTGTGTTGCTCAATCTGGGAAATAATTCAGTTAATCCAGTTTAATCCATTTCTTCTGTGGAAAGAGGTTTTAAAAGTTTTCTAGAGAAATTTATATATGCCTCCATGGAGAAAAACAATGGATGGGACTCTAATGACCAATGCAGTCTTTTCCTGTGTAGTATCCACCAGTGCAGCCCAGCGTTATCCTGGAGACAGTGCCAAGCTTAATGTGCGATTGGAGTTATATCGCTCCAGATTCTGTACCATCATGACGAGAGGTCTTGGCCATTGCTTGAATCATTATTGGCATTTCTGCTGGGGAAGACAAAATGCCATGGATAAGTTTCTTGTATAAAAAATGGAGCTAGTTAGCTGCACAAAGAAAGAAAATATTTCATATTTCTGCATGTCTACAGTTTGTATTCAGCATCAGACTCTTAAGAATGCCTTTGCTCTTCACTGAAGTAAAGCTTTGAGTGGTTCTGTGGTTGTTTTCAGCCTTGTGTGTATATATATATATATGTAAGGTTACTGGATGGAGTAAAACTGGTCAGTCTTATTTGTCAGTCAGTTAAATCAAAGGTTTCTGTCTAAGCTAAATCCAGGCTGCTTGCCATCCTTTTCTGGTCTGCAGATACCTCCGTTGTTTCTTGCTCAGTCTTCTTAATCACCAACTTCCCCATGAAATGTTGCAAATTCATTACAGAATGTCACGCCTCCATGAAAACTCAGTGTTTAAGGAGAAAGCAGGAAGAGAAAAACAAAATTCTTGAGATTTGCGTTGGACTTTCTATTCAAATTACTATGTGTGAGGGCCCTACACAGATTGCTGCATTCATTTCTATGTTTATTTTTAATCTATTTTTAATTTGTCAGATGTTATGACAGAAATTGCAGTACTTCAGTAATTTTTTGCAAATATGCTGAAGAAATCAGGAGTACTGATACAATTTAGGTCAGCGCCAACAAGAAACACAGAATCATCAAAAGAGTCGTGGCTACAAAAGTTCCCTTTTTTTGGTGTTCTATTTACCAAAGTACAAAATACAGCTGGAACTATAGTGGCATGGACGAGGTACTGAGAGACAGACAAGGTACCTGCTCCCTAGGACCTTGCTTATACGCACCTTCTGTGCCTCCGTGAAAGAGGTGTAACTCGCTTTGGATTTAAGATTGGGGAAGTCTGTGGATGTAGTAGCTCCCATGGAGTATCTAACAGGCTGTGTAGCCACCTTCTAGACTCCCCCATATTTTTTATGTAGCTGTGCCCTTACAGATACATTCTATTTTAATTTGTGTAATTTTACACCGAGACTCCTGTTGAAAAGTGTTAGGAGAAGACTACTTAATCAAGTTTTGTCATTTCACACCCTGCACACACAGTGTCTTCACGATGTTCTACTGTTTCTCAGAAGACAAAGGCCTACTGGGGAATTGACTCAGCAATGCATATAAAAATGTGCTTTAAAATAAGCGCTTGATTCAGTGATTTGCTGAGTCAGTCTCTTACTTGTTGCTCTAGAATTCTTTTTTTTGTTGGGAATTTTTCTCCCAACAATATAGCTAGTAGCATGCCATCCAGTGTAGTATAAAGGGTCAAAGTGAGGCATTTTTGCCTCCCTAAGACAATTTCTTTTGTTCAGCCTAATTTCCACTCTCTTAATCAATCACTGAATTACTAAATCTTAATCCAAATTATTTCTAAAAATATCTCATAATCCTAGACCAGAAGTGATCTTTCTTACCTTGCTGTGCAACCATTTCTCTCTTTCATTTATTATCGATGCTTATTTTAATTAGAGAATATTTATTTTTTCTTTCCTATTAGATTTTTATAGCTTTCAGTGTGTATCACATTTTTCATAATTAAACTGTCAGGATAGTTGACTTAAGAGAACATGTACTGTATAATTTGTTTTATGCTGTATCGATTTTTAATGCTGCAATTAAGCCCCGATCATAGAAGATATTCATGCATTGTGTGTCTTTGTTCTTTGCAGCCCCGACAGAAGCTCCCTTACATCCTCACCTAGGTAGGTGATTTGTCATTCTTATTACTAAAACTCAGAATCACTAACTTTGTTATAATAAACAATCTATAAGGTCATATGAAACTAGCTCTGGGGAATTAAAATAAAAATGAGGCTCACATAAAATGAATTGAATTATGTCTAATTCTGATTAGTTGTTTTTTCATTGTGGTTTTTATTGCTGTTTGTTTATTGCCTTTGAGCCCTTGCAGTGCGAGCATATCATGCTGCGGAGCCTTTCTTCCTAGCCGTGTAATAGAGCGTCTATTTGCATGAGGACCCGCAACCCCCAGTGCGGGACAGCCCCGTCACACCAGTGCTGGCTCACTGGGAGGAAGGTTTTGTCCCAGTGCACCTCCGAGGCGCAGCCAGGAGCAGGGCAGAGCTGCTCCTGCTCTCCAGGCAGAGCGCAGGGCTCGTAGCAGAGCTCCAGCCCCACACCCATCAACCCGTGCATTGCAAATTGATTAATCCGGGACAGATTTTGGCATCCCTGCTCTGCTTGAATAGCAGGTGACAGTCGCTTCATGCGTTTAATGGAAGCGTTTGTAGAGAAAGGTCTGTTTAATACAAATACAGCTGCCAAAGTTTGGGGATTTATTTTTTTTTTTATCATCACACGTAAATGATACGTGAAAAGACGGAGTTCAGAGCTTGCAGACTGGCAAGGTTAGAAACGTTTGTGTAACGTAACTCACAATTTATATTCCTTACGTGAGCTGACCTTTACTGCCAGCTCCACTGGTAGGAGCAGAGAAATTCCAATGAGCTCATGGATTTTTGCTTATGAGTTATCAGAATGAACCCCCTCACTAGTGCACTCACGAGGACATCTCATCCCGCCTTGTGCCAGTGCTTACAAAATCTGGATTTGGAAGGATTTTTTCTGCTCATTCAGAGCAACCAACAATTTGGAAGAAAAGGTCTTAAAACATTTAGTATGTATTAGATGACTGCATCTTTTCATAGCCATCGCACTTTGGTGATAGAATGGGAGACTTCTTAATTTGATGTGGTACTGCGATCCAGAATAAGCAAAGAAACCTGTAGCTGAGAACCCCCTGCTTTTGTAACTAGCATAATTTAAAAAGCTGATTTCCTTGTTTCACAATGCATTACTTTAGCTGTACGTAATGCAGCGCTTATAAAGCACTGGACAATTACACTGGATTTTTTTTCATATAGTGCTTCCTTTTCTTTGTAGCTGAAATGCACAGTGACAGCATTATCTTACGAGATGACTTCGACTCTTACCATCAGCAAGAATTGAATCCTACCATGTGGTGAGTTTCAGACTTCTACTTCCCTTCATATGCATTTGAGCAAATTAAAACATTTTGGTTTTTATAGCGAAGTATTTGTATTAAATTAATTCCCACATACCGCAGCTCACATTGGTGTAAGTTTATGTGTGGCTTTGCTCCATAGGGACCTAAATATATTAGTTTATTAATTAATGGTTCGTGAGTGAGTGAGAAATTCTAAGACCATTGAAGCGAGTGACAAATTTTCATTGACTTCAAATTTTGAAATAATCTAAAAATAGAAAGAAAGAGTAGAGATGAGCTCAGTGAATGTTTTTGTATGAAGATTTTCATTTCTTGAAATCATCATCATTTCATAGAAAAGGTGATGAATATCAATAATTAGAGTTTGTTTTTTCAATATTTTTTTTCATTTCATGTTCATGTTGTACATATATCTGGTGAAGTTAACTATAGTAAAAACTCATTCTAAATTGAAAGAAAATGTTTCCAAACCATCCAAAAGAAAAATTTAACTGGAATTAAATACCTTCATCTAATTTTCGGCTGCTGAAAATGTTTAAGGTTGATTTCTTTCTTTTATTTGTGGAAGGCAAATTTTTTCAAAACTTTTGTATTGTATAGGAAGGAAAATCCTTCCCTTCCCAGCTCTGTACAGCAACTCCCAATTCCTTGGTCTTTTTCGTTCAACGAAATTCCTGAGTAGGGTCTTTTGTATTATCACAGTCCGCGCCTGAAACAGCAAGCACAGGTTGTAATCATTTTTTAACCAGTAGATGTTGTTGGAGAATCTTGAGACTCCATGTGCATAATAAGGCAAGTACAATTTGGGACAGGACAGGCAGAAGCTTTATTAACTCTGATCATAGAGAGAGAGCACTCGGACAGCATCTCCCCCTCTGCTCCCCTGCTCTCTGCCAAGTGATTGCAGATACCCAACACATACACTGTTTTGGGAAACAAGGACAGAGGCAAGGAAAAGCAAGCATTTCAACCTTAATAAAGCCAGCTATCCATCCCTGGCAGGGATGAGTCGCTTGAGTTGCTGCCACAGTTCTAAGGACTCCAACAGTAGATGACACGACAATATGGAGAGGTGGCTGTTGGCGGAGCCTATAGGAGTGGCACTGAGTTAGTGGTACCTTAGTTCAGAAGTGCTGAGTTGGAAACCATTACAGGCTATTGGCTTTTAGTCAAAGGGAATGTTCTTTTGTCAAAGATGATTCTTAGCCAGACCTCTCAATCTTAAATATTAATAATTTTTCCACCGTGATGATCACAGCGATAGAGTACCAGTTCATATGATATATGTATGTACATCATAAAAGAGGAGGTTATAGGTCTCCTAGAGTACAAAACTGACTCTATTTTGTATAGTGAATATTTCTGCTGGTCATACTATACCCAGATAAACCCATCTATCGGTCTTAACATGAAGTTTTGAAGGTTGGAGTCCCCTTTTTTTAATATGAGATTGTTGCTGAGTTTTCTATTCCTTCCAATCCTATTTCATAAATATCTTTATTGATTTAATTCATACAAGACAAATATTTTACTAGGTTAGCTTGTCTTGTTCAGAGAGATTCTTGACGGGCATTTTAGCAGTTACCTGCATTTGTTAGTTAGGAATACATATGTTCTGTGAAATCTGACTTCATTTTCCTTTTTATTAAGGCCTGTCACAGTTTTCCATCTGTGCAGGCCTTTCACAGTTTCACCATCTTATGTAAAAAGATTGTGGTTTAGGAATTTTATGGATTTTTTTTTTTTTGCACATGCTTATTGTAATACTTTGTGCCTACTATTTTTCCTTCTTTTGTTCCTTTTGTATCATCTCTTTAAATGTTTTTTTCTGGAAAGATGCATTAAGGACCTGGAACAGTGTAATAAAAAAACCTTCTTTCTTTATGGGAATGAATAGATCAAGGACTCTTAATGGGTTACAGAATAGCTGCCAAGGTAGATAGCTTTAGCAGCAGAGTGTTAAATGGACTTGAGTGGAAAGAAATGAGAGGAGGCATTATTTCCCTGCAGATGTCTCATAACTCACAGAGGGCCTGTCTGTTGGGAGCCTCCGTAATTTATTTATCTGTTGCTCTCTTATCTTTAGATTCATCCTTGCTTTATAGCAGTCTCAACAGAGAAATTTCAGAGTAAAAGAGCCCCCAGTCTCCTGCTCCTTTTGTCCCCAGTATTTGGGTTTGGGCCCCCTGGGATAACCTTGACCCACCTTGGTTGGTGGGTCAGTGCAGAGAGGTGTGTGCTGGGAGAGAGGCTGCCAAAACTCACCACAATCCTGAGACAGATTTTCCTGTAATAACACCAGAAAACCAACGTGTTCAGCAATGCTAAACAGAAGCGGAGCACAAGTAAAAGAAAACCCTAATGAGGTGTCATGAGCTTCTCTGCATAAAGGATTTCTACAGTAGCTCTGCCTCCAGTGAAGACCCGCTTAGTGGCAGAAAGCTCATTCTCATTTGATTGTCTAGTGGGAGTTAAATCAGGGATTATTAACAGTCTACGCCATCCACCCTCAAATTGCATTTTTTCCCCTGGCAGCTGCTAAAATCCCATCTTTACCACAAACAATTGCGGTAACTGCTAGAGCAGGATTTCCAGCCCTGCTCAGCCCCTGGTCTGCTGCGCTCGGAGCGTGCGGTAGCAGCTGCCTTCTCTGCACCGGTACTGCAGCGGTGCCTTCCCACCAGGGGCCAGTTAGACTAAGCCACTCTAATAATTTCTGAAACCGTTATTTGTGCAAAGATGAAAAGAGAAGCATTTGTATTTTCCTATGGTCTTTTCTTCCCAAATCCTACATAACACTGGCTTGGATGTGATTAATATTGTCCCGCTCCTCCTGATCCCCTTTCTGGCATGTGCAGCTCTGGCAGAGACAAACAGTCGAAGTGCACGAGCAAAGCATTTTATAGCTTCTGTGTGTGTCTAATTTTATGAGTCCCAGCAGAGCCAGCGTGTCACTCCATCGCTGGGAGAGGCCTCACATCAAATAACTATTTTGCACAAGGGCACTGTATGATTTCGAGAGCGACTGCCTGGGTTTTATGGATTTCTGCTCTTTCAAATGCATTAACAGACACATCCCACCCAGCAGCCATCTGTTTCTTCAGAGGCTCTGGAGCAGGGAAGGAGCGGCTACGAGTGTTTCTGGAGCTGCAAGGGGAGGAGAAAGGGAAGGTTGGGATGCGGCTCTTTGTAAACAGAAAAATCACAGCATCTGGGAATGGGTTTCTGACCTAAATCACAGGTTGGTGATTGAGAGAGAGCAGGAGAAACTGCTAAAGTGGGAAAGGACAAGGAGAGGGGGAGGCAGCAGGAGAGGACCCATGAGGAGAAGGAAGCAGGGAGGATTTCTGTGCTGGAAATGCAGGAATGGGAGCATGTCTCTTCTCTCTCATTTTCTGGGGACTCAACCACCACGAGGATTATCTTGTGTGGTATGTCCAACTAATTTTTTTTTTTTTCTTCCAGCATGCAATCATGTCAGAATTTGATTATTTCCAAAGTCCCTAACCCGTAGGCACAAACCTGCTTACTTAAGCAAAGATATCTTCATTTTTTGGCTCTCATTTGCCACCAACTTTCCGAAGATCTCTTTGGCTTGTGAAACAAAAGTGCTTCACACATTTATAAATGTCCAGTACATTTTATGTCTAGTGTGTATTAGCTGTGGAAGTTAAGGTAGTACAGGTGATCGGTGGTCCATGAGACTTGCTGAGAACTGATAGGAGTGCGTTAGTTCAGCAAGCGCAGGAATCATGGAAAGAATTGATTTCCCCCATAAGGAAAGGCAATCTGCACCGCGTGCTACTTGCCAGGGAAAGTCCAGAGAGTGGCTGGATGAGAAGAGGTCCAGTATGGGTGGTGTCTGGAAGACAGTGTAGGTCACTGAGCACCTGTTTCTTTGATCATCTTGCCTCCATGTAACCTCATAAAATTGCAGAGGAGAGTGTAAAAAAGGTGCTACATAAAAAGTAGAACAGGCCACACAAGAACAAATCTAGAAAAAATATTCTCTTTAATCCTATGATAAATGATTTAATGTTGAAACAAAAAGAGAGGAAAAAGAAGATGCATAAATTAGTAAAGAAGTGTTGCTTGCATTAATGTATGTTTCTGTATAAAACACTTAGTTTTAACAATAGGCCTGTAGACAACAGGGGATTCAGTACATTTTGAAAAGAAAGACGTTGTACAGAAGCTAGTTGCTGGCTAAACTCTCCTTCCCAACTTGATGCAATGTTTGATCTCAAAACCTATCAGCATTCCAAACAGCAATCACTTACAGAAGACATACTCTTCAAAGATGACAGGAAGAAAAGCTGAGCATGTAAAATCAATCAATAAGAAACAGGTTCCATCACTTCTTCATGGCATATGAGAAATGCAGAGGTACAGTGATATTTTCAGTGGCAAAGAGGTGGAGGAAAGCTTTGTGACAGGAGAGAGAAGTCCTAAAGTGGTTTCCAAATTGCACTAAAACTGCGGGATTAAACTTCAGAAAGATTTATGTTTAAAAATCTCTTGGCAGCTTGAGATGTTTATCTTCTTTATAGTTCAGACATCACAAAAGACATCAGTCAATATAATGTCCACAAGCTCAGGTATTGTAGAGGGAAACGAGATGACAAATAGGGATGAGGAAACAGCAGATGTTTCCCCTTCAGCAAAGAGAAGAACAATAGCAGAGAGAGGTGGGACTCTCTAAGCCAGAGATGAGAGCGATGGCAGGTCTGCAGAGAAGACATCGAGATGAATATGACACACGTCGAAAGTGGCAGCGAGTACCAGCTGTGAAGAGAAAGCTGAAGTGATTTTAACGTGCAAAGATTTTAGACCAGGCAGGTGAGAAAGATAACGTGAAAAGCTGCACCCAGCCAGGGCAATTAATACTGTCTCCTGTTTGTATAAATGGAAAAGAAATTAACCTTCCTGTCTGCACCAGGAGAGGAGCAAATTGGATCATTTCTAAACACGTAATACAATGACGATGATCTAAGGAATAGCAAATCAATTATCGGACTCTTCATGCATTTCTGTCAAGCTACTGAGCAATTTATTGTCAGAGGTAATACATTTCCAAGAGAGTGCTAAGGTTTGAATCAGGATTACCACTGGCCATCCAATTTCATATGAGAGGAGTCGTCCTAGAAGAGATGATGATGAGCTGTATTAGAAGGATGGTGTTTCTGGATTTCCAGACCACATTACAGAAATAGAATAGATAAACAGCTGAATCACTTTGTATTCGTTGAAATGTGAGAATTACAAAATTAAAATATCCTTGGATTCTGTACCCTGACCTTTTACGAGGGACTAAGTGTTCCCTACATAGTATTCATAGGCAAAGTTTTCCTGCCATATCTCCCTCTCCCTCAGGAGTTCAGGCACATGCTCCACTATGAAACCACTAAATGTAGGGTCAGATAATGAAAATAATGCCCATAAACAGCCAGAATCCTACAGAATTGCAGGTATTCTTCTAGTTGCTGTTCTTGTGTTCTTCAGCTATCGGAGTTTAGGGGTCAACTGAAATTTAGATAGTGACAAAACACATCCTCTGTGAACACCGTTTCTGTACTTTCTTTTAAAGTACACTTTGGTACACTCACGTGTTCTCTTCTTGCCTTATAATGAGAAATAAAATTATGGGCCAGCTGTGGCTTGTATAAGTAAGTATTAATTCATTGAAGTCAATAGGAACTACATTACTTTATGAGAGGATTTAATTTTGCTACTTAAATCCAAAATACTAAATGCTGTCAGTGTGAATTGCTGAATGACTTTACTGACGTGTTCATACAGGGAAAAACCTGTAAGGCTTTTTTACATCTGACTTTGTTTGGGGAAGTGGAGCTGAAACTGACCTTTAATAAAATCTCAGAATAAGGGATTTGGAAAGTGGGAAAGAGGCATCCATCTTTACCTTCTTTAATGGACTTGGGCATAAGAAAGCCAGTCCTGTGCTGAATTCACCCAGGACCAACTGAAGAGACCTAAAATAACAAATGCAATCAATTATTCACCACATCTATGCATCTGAAAACCTAACATCTATCACTCAGCACAGCTTAGCACTCACAGACCTGCAGGGTATTGTGCAGGGTATTGTATGCTGCGCAGACTTAACCCATTCTGCCCAAAGTTCCCCACCCTTTGCTGCCCTGGGAAGGTCTCCCAGGAGCTGGGAAGTGTTGAGGAGCCCCAATCTGCTGCAGGAGCAGAGCAGGAGGTAGCTCCACTTAGTTAAACACATACTTTAAAAATTCATTTGAACATGATTTCTTATCACTACCTATGTTGGCAGCAGCCCATCCTCCCCTGCCCAGACCTTTTGGATGTGTGATCCCCGCAGGGAAAAGCTGCCCCAGACCCATGGGGTAGGTGACAGTGCTACCAGCCTCTTCCTAGCAATGCAGCTGGAGATTTCGTTTGCCCCGTCCAGGACCATGGTGGGCTGATGGTTTTCACGTATTCAGGAACAGACAAATCCTGCTCCGAGTCGTTTACAGAAAGGCTTGCAGAGGATTAATGCAACACTTATTAATCAAAAAAAAAAAAAAAAAACCAACAACCAAGCAATATAAATTAGGACAAGAGATAAAAAAAACCAAGGACATTTGTATAGGAATCACCTATGATCAATGAAAACTGTTACATATGTGGACAGTAAGTCCCTATCTCCTTGGGATTTCTTCCTTTCCATCCAATTTCCTGTAAGATCTGTCATCCAGAAATTATCTGGACAATGAACAGATGGAAGAAAACCAAACCTTTGCACACTGCTAAACTACATCCGGGCTGTGTATATTGGAATGTGTATTTTGGTGGCATTATACATCAGAAAGAGTGGCGGAGTCTGAGGCACTCTGTGTGAGAGAAACCAAAGAAAAAAATGCCTAAATACTCCTTACATAAGTCCATCGCACTTAAAACTCTAAAAATACCAGTTGTCAAAATACAGACAAACATCAGCAAAGAATAAGAAGGCTTGGAGTGAGTTCATTGTGAGCTTCATTGCTTGCAGTGGAGTTGCTCCAGGAGCAAAGGTTTGCCTGTAGGTTCAGTGTCAAAGCTGAGTGTTGGATGCCTGAAGGCAATGTTTTCCAGCCCCACTGGAGGCAGTTTGTCAGGGGCTGGGAGCATCTCCGAGATTTTTTTTAAATCTGCTGCTCGTGCTGAGAGCCCATACCCTGATCCTCAAAGGTGAAGGAGAAGGCCCTTTCCCTCTGCTCTGCGCTCGGGCTGCTTGCAAAGTCCTTCATCTTCAATTAAGAAATATCAGGAGAGGTGTAATTACTTGGCTCAGCAGCACTTACCAGCCTCTCTTGGATTTTCTTCATACTTTTTCCCCTGAAAGTTGAACAGAGTGGCAACTCTCTGATACCAGGAATATGGGCTATGACAAATATGAATAGAAAGCAGCAGCAAGAGCCGCGTTACAGCAGCAGGGCTGTAGGAATCTCTCGGTGCCCGTTTTGGGTAGGGGCTGCAGCCTCGAATCTGCGCTTTGGGGTAACTAACCCTGGGGGCTGGAGGGGGGCTGAGCTTACCCTCTTCTCTCTCTATGGTAACTCTCCGGCGGTGGTTTTACATATGGTGTATCAAACATGCATAAGGATTTTGGAAGAAGAGTAACTTCAGGGTAAATTATATATGTAAATTATATGTGTAAGAGTTCAACATTTTTTTTTTTTTTGTGATGGTTTTGCAGTTGATGAGCAGGGACACTCCTTTTTGGAGTGGGGACAGTTTGCAGAGAGCAAGAACTTCTTCGCCAGGGCCTTGCTCGAGAGGCAACTCCGGTACATCACGCAGACAGTTGCCCAACCTTTACATTCAGCACCATGATAATAAAACAGTCCAATTTATCTGAGCGTCAAGCTATAAAGGTCTTATTTTACGGTTTACAAGCCTGATGTAGTCTCAAACGTATGGTTTCCGATTTCCATTCTGAACACGGTGTGTTCTTCCTGCAGGTCTGAATGCAGTAACTGCGAGGTTGGAGAGCAGTGCGGTGTGATAATGCACGGCAACGCCGTCACTTTCTGCGAGCCATATGGTCCCAGAGAACTGGTAAGCGAAGGCTGGCTCGTCTGCCGGGGCTGGGACTGCAGGCTATGAATTGAGGCTGCGTCGGCTGCAGAGATGTTGGTGTGCTTTAACAGTTTGGTGTTCAGCAGAGAAGCTCTTAAGTAAGGCAACAGGGCCATAAAAGAGCACCCTAGGAACATCCCAGTGTTTTAAACTATAGATGCTAACCAAAGGCTATTGCAATAATTTGCAAGGGAAAGTCTCTTGATGCAGTGTGCATCCAAGTTGTTTAAAGTATCTATAAAATACTGGAACGGCGAGGAGATAGAACTCTGTTGTCAAACTGGCATCATTCTCTTTTTATTTCTGACAATGAAATAGAGACAAGGTACATTTTTCTTCTCTTATTTTATTAGCTGTGTCCCATTTTTTCTTGTCGCTGTTGACAAATGTTAATTTGGTTGTAAAACATCACTTGTGAACAATGCATCCTACAGACTCAAATGCAGCCTGGAGCAAGCACCTGCCAGTCTCAGGAAAGTCTACGTAACAAATTGAGTCATGATGAAGGGGACAGAATTAATTTCATTGGGGGGGTAGTTCGGTCATAAAATTGCTGTAAGAAACAACGTGGTGCAATCTGCATTGACTTGGGATCATCTGGGTGTGGAAAATGAAATGAAAGATGTATAACCAATGCCCACATGTTGGCGCCGGGCAGCTAGCTGCAACGATATAGATAACATGGGAGTTTTGGAAAGAGCTGAAAAATTAAAAGACCAGCCCGAAGCCTGCGTAATTCAAAATTAATTTTCATGTTTTCAGCAGTCTTCTGAGTGGAGGGAGAGGCTGATTAGAGCTATTTGAAGAGCACACATGGAAGAGGGCCATAAAACAGAAGTGGTTTTGGCCAGGCATTTTCCCATTTCAGACACTGACAATTCTTTTAACAGGGTTAATTTTGCATCCTTAACCGAGACCAGAGTTCCACAAATGCAGTGTAGATATTGCTGGTGTGGCGACTGAAAGTCATAAACACATGCAACAATAATTTAGAGGTTTTACAGATAAAGAAGAATTTCGGTCATTTCCCTCACAGCCAGCTCCAGCCAGGGAATCCTGACAGGGATGCTAAATTGCCTCTCTGCTACTTGGAGTCCTATTTGAATACGCTATGCTTCATTAACTGCCTTGAGAAGAGATGCATTGTTTTATGTCCTGTGTAAAAATGAAGTCACAGCACTGGGGTATTTTTCCCAAATTTTTAACTCATTTTTAGTTGTAGTATTGAGCATAGGTAACACTCCTTGAAAAACAATCTGTTTATGATATTTAGCAAACCCAGGGTCCCAGCTCAGAGGGTGTGGAAATGTCATTAATTATGTCTTCTCCCTGCTGATATGAAGTTTAGACTATCCTTAGTAGTCATGAGTAGGCTTCAAAATCCAGTGTTGGACTGTATTTGTTGTTTTATCGTGTGGTGAAATAGCACTACCATGGCATCAGGAACTTGGGAAAAATTTATTATGATGCCAAAATGGTGTGATTAAATAATCGGCTGAAAAAATCATCATGCTTATAAACACTTAACAGCCTAATAATAAAAGTGTTTATAAATATTATGGCAGTGTTGCAGAAAAATCAAATCTTTCTGAAGGAACGTGCTTATGGCTTAACATTTCGGACGAGCACAGGATGGTGTTCATGCCAGAGCCCTGACCTAGTTTTAATTTTTTAACTATTTTTATTTTTTTTTTTTCTTAGAACTAACTTGTTTCTGATTTGTAGTCATGCTTCAGCAATTTCACAACATACCTCTTCCTATCACAAATTTTAAAACCTATTTCATTTCTCCAGTCTTTATGCATTTTTATTCTACCACCTTTACTATTTGAATCCTATTCTTTCCCCACTTGAAATGGCTCTTGAAATCTCTGTTTCTGATCATGGCTCCTAAAGCCACATTATTGCTTTAATATACTTAATCAAAAAGAGTTGAATTTGCAAAATGTATTATATCAACAGCTGTGACAGCTGCTGGCTTGCTTCTTTGACCTCCCTCTCTTCTCCTGAACCTCCGCAGCCACGTGTTACTGCAGGCAGAGGGTTTTTTAATGCCAACCGTCTATGTCTGTTGGTGAGAATTTACCACTGGCAAAATCCCGGGAAGATGTATAGCGTCAGAGATGTTGCAAGCAAAGGGAAATAGCTACCAAAGGCTCCCTACCAGCCTCTTTGCAGTGTCTGAACTTAGTAGTCTTTTGCAGAACTTTGCAAAAAAGTTTTTAGTGAGTCTAATGCTTTTTTTCTAAAGCATTACCGAAATAATTCACAACATAGTCTCTTTTAAGTCTACGTGAACGCCTCTTCTGTTATAACTGATACATTTAATTTCTCGGTGATATGAGCCATTGAACATTGATAAAGGGTTTAATTTTCAAACTAGAACTTGCAAAACATAATTAATTGAATATAAACTGGTACTCATAACTCAAGTCAGAAAGCATTTTATTATTTGGCATAATAAGCGTGATACCTAATACTGAATCTACCCTGAGAGAATGGACTTAAATGGGGATGCGACTGTATTTTCAAAGGAGTTATGTGAATGCAGCTTCCGTATTTTTGTTTAAATACTAAAATTACCCATTAGGAATATTCCAAAGAGAGGAAAAGTGTATTTTAAGTAAACATTATGTACAGATAGTACCAAATATTCAGGTAGTATTAAAAGTTGCTGTTTGAGATGATTGTGAAGCCTTGGGAGTCTGTCCTGCTGAATCTGTCTTAGTTCACAGAACTTTAAGAGCTGTGAAAAATTCCGTAAATTTTCATGCATCCTCCTAAAGCACATGTAGTCTTGCTATCAGCTAATCTTCAGTACATTTCAGTGAAGATCCCATTCTTTTATATTTATAACAAGTTCCTCTCCATATGTAATATATACATATAAAAGAAACAAAACACACCAAAAACTCATGTGAATTCATGCAGGTCTCCATCCATTATTTTCAAAAGCATCATTTCATGAATGCCTCAACTAGGTGCATGCCAACACTGGAAGAAGTCCAGTCCCTTTTTCTCTTCTACATCACCGCCTGTCCCCTCCCGCCGGGGGGAGAGATGGTATCCGTACGAGCATTGGTGGGCTGCATGGCGAATCACATCAGAAAACGAATCCAAGTTAAAACTGACTTGCAAAGGAAAAAGACTTGTTACTTTAACAGAAGTCAACTATTCAAGCTGCTTTAGCACATAGCTACCCAAAAGCTGGTGTTAGTACATGGAAGGGAATGGAGGCAGCTACTGCCTAGAATTTTTTAATCATATACATTTGACTATACATTCTGAGAATACATTTCAGAGATATGGAAATTCTTTTGAACGTTTCCAAAGGCAGAAAAGCCAATACAGGTGACAGAGATAACATTTGTTCTGTGTCAGTAGAGTCCTAAATAACAGTCAGAAAACATCTGTATTTAGGACTAGCTTTTGTTCAGTGTCATGCAGCAATGCGCAAGGTAATAATGGACTTCAGACATGAGAGAGATCTCTCTCAGTAGTTTTCATGTTCATCTGCATAGTAGATAATTAAAGAGAGCAGGAGTAGCTGATAATGGAAGGATATCTGCTTTCACTGTGTGACTCAGGGAAATTATGCAGGAATTGTACTGTTCATCATTACAAAACGCTGATAAAATTGCCTTTGTAATACTGCCATAGTTAATGGACGCTTGAAAGAATGTAGCATCTTCCAAGTCATTGAATCTAATCTCTACTTGGGTGCTAGTCTTTTTTAGAAACTGGCAGTTTGGTGTCCATGAGCTCAAATGTTTATCTGTATTTTGCAGAATACCACTTTTTTTTCATTCTTATCTACTGTTTGGTTTCCTTTACATCACTCATACAAGTAAAGCCAGAGGGTCGTTCAAGTCCTCTGGGTGCTCCGCCTGGAGCGGCCTCCATGCAGATTCCCAACTGAGCTCTGATAGCCAAAGACTGCTAGCCCCAGGACCTTACTGCTGGGGCTGAATTTGCTTAGAAATTTGACTTCTCTGTGGCATATCCACAATAAGGTGGGGTTCAGGGGTGCAGATCACAAGGAGCTCATCTGATGGAAGAGTCTGTCGCTGCTCTCATGAGAAATGATGGGAATTACCGATGTGTAGGGTCTGACATTGGAGGACAACTCCAAGGTCTTGAAATCTAGGATGTAGGCATCACTGGCAACAGCATCAGATTAATTTATCTAAGGTGTTTGCTGTCCCTGCTCTTCCAGTTAGATGACTTCTTTTATGATTGTGTAAACTGTCGGGCCAGATCATGCCTTTTTTCCTTTTCTCTTTTGATTTAATGTTGACATTGTCTTTCAGCTTCTACATTTTTCCTTCTTCAATATAGCCTCTAAAATCTGCTTAAAATGATAAATTATATCTTTGTTGGGTCTTTTGCTGAAGTGAATGAACCAAACTTTGAGTCTCCTCTTTTTGGGGTGACCCTCCAGTTGGTCTTTCTGCTTGCTAAACAGTTGCAATGATTTTTCAGCTCTTTGACAAAATAACTAGATCAGGCAGTACTTTTAGGCAGCGTTTCTGCCTTGCTTGTTATGTAGCTGTATTGTTAAGTCCAATTTTAAAAATGAATTGAAAATAAATCGGTGTCCTTCACAACCCTCTAGTGCTTTTTACCTTATAGTATTTTCAGGAAAACAGTCCTGATTTGAACTACTGAAATATGGGGGCATTGAAAGAAGTGAGAAAGGCCTCAAAGAAGGGTGGTGTGCTGAATACAGAGTGAGCTGCTTGGTGTTTTCTGCCTATTTCTAGGTCTTGGTTGGATGTCACCAGCGTGTAGATGCTAGTACAAAATTTCGTTGCATATCCTATTCATTATCACCAAGGTTTTGTTTGCTTTGCTGTTGAAGACTTAGGTTCTGTTATTCCCCCTTAATATTTAATTTTGTTATTTTAGATTTACTTAATGTTATTTTTATTATTTATTTATGGTCATTTCTGGTTCTTGTTCTGTGCTGGAAGAAGTGAAAGGCATTCTGTATATACAGATTTATACTAAGCTGAGCATAAACCGCAGCGTTCATTTTTTCAATCTCTTAAACACTGGTCAAAGCGCCAGTGTTTCACATAAATGTGCTTGCTTTGTAGACGTTAATACCATGAAAGAAAAAAATTTCCAGCTTTGACATATGATGAGATATCAATAATCAAAATGACATAACAGAAATGTCCATGATCATTCAACCTGAAGGGGTTGGCAATTAACAGTTTTATGCACGGGAGATCTAGGTATCCAGAGAGGTTCCATGCTTTCAAAGAAAAACAAGTGAGGAATGTGTTGTTCTGCTGATCTAACACAACCTCTCTGCTGTTTGCTTTTCTTCCTCTAGACCACCACTGGCCTTAACACAACTACTGCATCCGTCCTTCAATTTTCCCTTGGTAAGTTTAGCTTGCTCTTTCACCTGAGAAAGTGTAAAAAGTCATTATGCAAATGAAAATGGCCCTCAAGTTCAGGTTTAACTTACTGGTCGATGTCCCACTCAGCATGAGGGATTAAAAAATATTCTTAAAACTGCAGCACATTTATTCGTCTCCTAATCTAGAGCTCCTAATCTAAACTTTGGAAAGGAGAAACTCCAGTGTATACTCTGATAATAGTCATGTTTGGGTTTTGATCTTTTTTCACTTTTTTTATAACGTGATGGATAACGTAATCTCTTTCTCTGAAGTGTGATTTCTGTTTCTAAAAAATGAACTTTTTTAACATCTTGAAGCCTTGAGATATTCCAAGTTACAGCTGGGTAGTGCTGTTTTTAACACATCTGTACAAAGAGAATAGGGGCAGACCAAAACTAAATGCTATTTAGTTCATATTATCAACAGTGTGGTTGTGTACTGTATTACTCAGAATACATGCTATAAGTTATTGCACATTTTCAATGTGGAGTTGTGGCTATAAATTACAGCAGAAATTGTGGCTTGGGCTGAGGGCAAATTGGGAACACATTTAATTTGTTAACTCATATCTCAGTGTTCAAAATATGAAGGAAAAATGCTTTTGTGATATGAGTGGTTCAATAAAAAAGCAAGCAGGAAATGTAGTCTGCTTCCTCTGTGGACCCTTGGATACGTGTTTCCAAATCATATTCCTATTTTTTAAAAAGCAATTCTCCAAAAGTATCTCAGCAGACCTGTGATTAAGCTCTGGAAGTCTCAGCTGGAAATAAAAGCTATCAGGTAGCTTGGCAAGCATCTTGGTTTTTTTAATGGATTGGAAGTCAAAATCCTAGAAGGCTCAGAAATACGTAATTTAAATTTGTTTTTACCTGAAGTTGTTTATTTGACTATTTGAGGTCCTCGTTACTTGTCACCCTGCAATTGACTGCAATGTTAATAGTTCTAAGGATCGGTATCTGTCCTTTTATTTTGAATTACTGTTTTCAAACAGCCAGAAAAAAATTATCCATTCCCAAACTGAATTATTGTGTAAATATTGGGCACCTCCAATGAAAACCAGCCTGGAGCTACCCTGCAGTTTCATTCAGCCAAAGGGGAACAGCTCACTCGATCTGCCAGGACGTGTTGCTCACCTGCAGAAGCCTTCCCACCTTTGGCTGTGCCTGAGGATGGGTGACTTTTATAATGCTGCAAGTTTGCAATGATGGAGGAATTTTGCTTTTCAGGAAAATTTACAAAAATCTCCTATGGAGTGACGCAGAGTGGTTAACAGCAGTGCAAGCTGAATGGGTTGGTAGGTAAATGTTTGCTGTCACAGCTTGGTGGCTGGTGTCCACTGTAGGTGAACTGCTGAAGGGTGCAGGATCCCAGAAGTTTCAAAATTAGACTTAAGATTTCACTAGTAGCCTTTGTTCCTATCAGCTGGGGAAGGTCGAACAAAAAAGGGTAAAAAACAAGCTGAGTAGGAAAAACCCTATATGACAGGATTGTGATGAATATATGGTAAGAGTACCTTAACCTGTACCAGTAGGAATCAGTAAAATCCACGGTATGATGGAGCAGGAGAGGGGTGGATGCACATCAGGGTAAATCAGATTTCATCCTGAAGTTCGAAATGTATCACTTTGCCCCATGTGCCTCCGTTAGGCTTGAAATACAGTGCAGATTGGTTTTGTAACTGATAAAAACCGGCATGAGCCGGGGGACTGCTGCTGAGCTCAGCAGTACTTGGCTTCCAAATCATAAATCTAAACTAGGCATTTGCCAGTTTCCAGCTTATTCCCAAATGTCCGATTTAATCATAACCCTATTTAGGGATTCATCCAAGGGAATTGCCTTTTTTTTAAAGAATGTTTAACACTTTCTATCGACCGTGGAATAGCTTAAGCTGTAATCTTTCGGGAGTATCTTTATATTAGTCACCTAGCTTTGGCCACATTAAAGTGCATACCCTGTGATTTCTCTCACCACTAATTATCAGATGGAATTTTGTATTTGCAGGTATGTAAGCAGATGAGAACTGAGAAATGAAGTAAAAAAATCGTCTCAATTTCACCATAAATCCCAGATCCTTTTAAACTGCGTGTTCAGGAAGGGTAATACCCTAGTGAGTTTTTCATTAATTGATATTCTGTGTAGCGTCCTTCATGTGCCACCTATTTGGTAGTCTTGCCCTGTAAAGGGCAGCAGGGTTGAAAAAGCACACTTAAGATGAAGGCTTAATTAGGATGAAAAGGTAATTAGTAAGGTCTATTCAGCACACAGGACAACATTAATGTGCAGTATCCTTTCTAAGCGAGAGCAATTTTTCTACCACACAGCATTCACTGGGAGCCACCCGGAGCTGGTGGCATTGCCTTTTGGTCCAGGGCTGGGGTGATGTTTACGTTCGTGCACTCTGCCAAAGTGTGCAGAAAATTTCAATTACTTTGGATGTCTTAATCATCCATGGCTACATTTCTCCAAGACCAAACCCTGACATGTGAAAGACAAAGTCTAGCAGTTTCCTTAATGTTCAGTGGGATTGTTAATTGAGATATTTAAAGCAATGTCTTTGGGGTCTCTCAGGACAGAACATCTAATTCAACAGTTTGGGACTGTAGGATGTTGCACAAAAGCCTCTGGGCTCATCTGCCACACAGTGTTAGCCTGATTCATTAGCTGAACTATTCTCTATTTCTCACTCCAAAGCTCAGGCTTTTCCCCTGAGCTACATCCCTGAAGTGGTCCAGGGGTGGACATGGTCTGTCATTCGCGTAGGCCGCTATGATGGAAGGTGACTCAGAGCGCTGAGAGATTAGTGACTGAGCTAAACACAGGAAAAAAGAGACCCATGAAATCCCATAAGGAGAAGCCTTTAAGGGAGTAATGCCAAGGCGTGCGGTGTGCAAGCGGTTCTGCTCATGCCTTGTTCCTTGGGTGTCCTCTTTGAGCATATGCTCCCGTGGCTGTGGTGTATGCGGGCTGTGCATGCTCTGCGTGGGCAGTTCAGCATTGGCAGGATCTTCCCATCCCTCCTTCCTCCACCGTGCCTCGGAGTCAAACACCAAGCTGGAGCCGAAGGTGCTGTGATGAGTCCCAACGCTCAGCCTGTCCCCCTGGGCAGGTGCTCCTCGGAGCGGTGTGTTTCACAATGTGAAAATTGCTAATGGAAAATATTACATTACCTTGAAAAACTTTGTTCCATAGCTCTCTCCTCACATCTTAGTATTGCGAGATCACTTTTGGCCATTAAACAATATTTGAAAATGGGAATAACTTGACAAGGAAAGCTCCCACTCTTCAGCTTTGTTGTTTAAAACTTTTGGACACTCCTCTCAGAACAGGATGACTTTGACAGTATCAGGTACTGCATAAAAACAAGGTGTTTGTAAAGTAGGATTCTGTTTTAAAGTTGCTTTCCCTTCAATTCTTATGCCTTTATCACAAAGATCCTCTTATATTACTAGAGCAAATTAACAATTCTCCCTCCCCCTCATTTTCTAAAAAAATCTAAACCCCCCCACTATTATATATTAAATCAAAATTTATTTTGGGTGGGTTTAAGTTAAAAAATATCTTCTGAGAGGGAATACATCTTCAACCGTTTCAAACATTTGGCACTTCAGCTCCAGTTTTAAATATTAAGCCATCAGTCTTGCAAACAAAGAACTAGCCATAGGTCCAAAAGTGGGGTTTTTTTTGCTTTATTTGGAGAAAAATCTTGGGCTTGGACTTCTCTTTCCACAGAGTCATGATAAAGTACTTTTGAGGAAGTTGGCTTCCCAAATATAAGGGATTTTACTTTGGGTCATTCATTAACCCCTACTTTCAGTCAACGCCAAAACTACCTTTCTAGGCAAATATGCGACTTGCATTTTTTTCAATTTGATTCTAATCATAAGCCATCTTTCCCTAATTGATTGTAGTTGAGTTCTGGTCATTTCATATGTGTGGCATTGGCTTTGGTTTCGTGCAAAAGAGAATTTGAAATGAAATGCAAAAGGTGCCATTTAATATGGAAATAAAGCAAAAAAATAATTTGCATGAACCCCTAAGAATGAAACCTTTCAGCAACTCGCTTATCAGTTCTGCACACTGCTGTCTGATACACAGGAGCAGCACATTTTGACAGGGATGATTTGCTTTCTTATTCATTGGGATCTTGTGGTGGAATTACTACTTTTACATAAGCATCATTTAATTATCTTACAAAGGACTACAGTGAACTTAAGAGACAGCGAATGTGAAAAGAAAATTGTAAAACTATGTAAAAACTTATTCAGAAATCAAGAGATGTGAGGTTAAGCTTAAAATCCATCAGCGCCCATGCCAATCAAGAAAAGTTAACTGTCATATTTCTTTTTTTTTTTTTGCTTTTATGCTTAATGCAATCTTCTGAAATGCATTTTTGTTAGCTTAGTAGTGATCATGCCAGAATTCCTGTTGTGAATAGACGGATGCACAGAAAGTCTGACAGCTACATGTTGTCCAGGACTTGCCACAGTTTTTATACTTCAGATTTAAAGTGACAAGACCATGGCACACTTGAAAAAGTTGCAGTGTATGTTCACCATGATAAACGAAGCATCTTATAAGAAACTCAATATGAATCAGAATAATTCTACATGCAATAAATAAAATAATAAAACCCTCTCCCTGATGTTCTGGTGGGCTCTGAGAGTACTACTGAGCTGGCAAAGAAGGTGCCACACTCTTAGAGCATCATTCGCTGTTAACATGAAAGACTTGAAGGTGCAGGATGCGTGACCAAAGGTGATCTTCAGTGCCTGAACAACCAACAGTCCTGACATTGGAAATGCCTTAGCTATTTTTGCTTCATGGATCATATTGTTAGTCCCTGCTATTGCTAGAAAACAGACTTGACAGGAAGCAAAACATGTATCTGGCACAGCAATCTTCATTAAAAACACAGTTTTCAGTGTGGGGTTTCAGGAGTAGGTATTAATCTGGGAGAGTGCTTTGTGATTTTGCCAGATGGACTCTGTCCTCTCAGGAAAATCCCAGTAGGTATTATCCTAAAGATGGGTCACTCATGTTATGATCTGCACATTGATCTGGAACCAGAAGCATTTGGACCTTACCCATAGAATAAGAATGGCCCCTTTCTCCTGCTGCCTCTGGAGTAGCTCCTTTCACATCATCCAGTCGCTCCTCTGCCATCTGTTGCTATTGCCCCTTCCATTGCTCCACCTTATTTTGTGTAAGTGTCCATCAGACGAACAAATTGATTGATGGTTACAATATTTGACAAGGATAAAACCTAAAGGGTTCCATATGGATAAAATGAATTTATTACAATTGCAAGCAATATACCTGCACCTTATCAATCTCCCTTAATATCTTTCTAACGGAACCCTATAGCAAGGATAAATGAGTGTATCTATTGTTTTTAATATGGTTAAAATATTATTGAAGAAATATTATTATTGGTATTCAACTATTCAGAACACCACTAGTTCAGGGTGCAAATACATCACTCGGGTGATCTTCTTTCAGTGGGATCCCCTTTGTCCCTACTTTCTGTCTTCCCCAATAGGAAAACTTTCTGCTTTTACATGCATAAATATTTCATTGGCAATCTTATTTTATGATCACTAAAACCAGTAAGAAAACTAATAATTTCTCCAATCTTATTCTACACACTTTCCACTCTTGCGACTTTATTTTATGGTTGACTAATCACCCCTGTCTTCACTTCAAATTTCTTGAGCTTTTTAAATCCATCAGACCATCAGCTGTACTTAACTGAAGAGTAATTGTATTACCTGTGATGACTTGATATTTATACTGTCATTTTTTTAAGAAGTGAGGTGCATGTTTAATGCACATACCAAGAACTTCCATGTGGCTTAGTTTATTTACAGTCCATTTGTAATCCTGGCTGATTTCCTCTGTAAGTGTAATGGAGGAAACTATTTAAAACATGCTATTGATTGCTTTTGATTAGCATACGAGTAAGGGTCATTGATTTGGATGCAGATCTTTGACATAACGATTCCAAAAGGGTTTTTGTGTCATGCCCTGCCTCACCCTAAGACATCAGGTTAGTGAATCATTAACCCAGCAGCCTCTATTACTCTTCCTGAACTACCAAGGTCACCAGGGTCTATACAAGAGCTGTTTTACTCAGCAAATACATAGGCTAAGTGTCTCCCTGATGTTTGTTGAAGACAAAGCCCAGAGAGTGTTTATCGCCATTAGTAAAAAAAAATGTAATTTTTTTCAGGTTTAGGTTTTTCCCTTCAATTTTGTAGTGGCAATTTGACTTTGTTACCAGCTTGAGACATGCAGAATTAAATTATAAAACGTCATTGATTTTGTAGATAATTGAAATACTCTTTTTTGCCCTGATGCATATTCAAAATTATTATTGTTGTTGTTGTTGTTATTATTATTCAGAATTGTTGAATGGGCCCTTTGGATTAGTCCTTACCTGCCCAGCTTCTGTGCTTCAGAAAACACCTTTACTTCCCTATTGACCTCAGCAAATAAAAGACCGTGATGGACGAAAAATAATCCTACAAAAATTATCTAATTACATAAATAGTGCATCTGATTCACTCTATTTCTGTGGAGGAAATAGCACTGCCTCCAGCCTGTCCTGTATGGCAACATCTGGAGGGATCTGCAGAGCATCTGCCTGGGATGGCGATTCCTTCCCCTTCTTGCCAGAAGCATCTCTACTTTACTTTGGCTCAGCCACATGAACAACGATGACTGCATTTGGTCCCATGTAACAGTTTGGAGACACTTATTTATATTTTTATCACGCTTCAATTCAGTTCTGGTGGCAGCTGTTATATTGATGGTACTGCTTTTATGTTGTCTGTTTATCCTCTGCTTGGATTCAGACCACTCGATAGAAGCGCACACATCCAAACATGTTTTGTTAAGTAGGCCTTAGCTTTGGCTGAGAGGAACCATTGCTGATCATTTTGTCTTAATTTCCAGTTTTGTTTAGTCAGTTTTGCAATTAGCAGAAGCTATCAGATGACTGACAAGTATTACATGAGGTAGCACTGGGCTCGCCCTCAGCACAACAGGACAGAGATGAGTAATTTCCTTCAGAATTGCTATGAAAATTCACTCTCTTGTCTCTAGAGAAATAACAAAGTGAAAAATAAGCCCCTTCTGAATTCAGCATAGAAGAATATTTGATCTTTTTGCTCCCTCACTATCTTGTTAGCCGAACACAAAAAAAATCATGGAAGAAACTTTGGTGCCAAATGTTTGGGGCAAGTTGAGCCACCTCCTTCCCTTTAGTCACCTGCATGGATGATTTCCTTCAGTCACCCAAATTTCTCCTGCTCCAGTGCCTTCCAGGAAGCACCAGGTTTGCTGTGCGGGCATGGCGCCTCCATTTGGTCATGTTGATAGTGGAACCAACAGAGAAGAGGCTGGCCAGTTCTGCTGGCCTGGTGGCCACAGGACAGATATATGATCTTGCATTAGATAAATGTGCAGCACTTTGGAGCTGGCATGAGGTTCTAAAGGATTTCATCGCCAGGAAGCTGGCCAATAAAATTGTGTTAGAACTCTGTCTGAACTGATCTTAAATACTGCATAAAAACAATTTTTTTAAATAGGTAATTTAAAGCACTAATGTCCATATGAAGTGAAGCTTGATTGTTGCTCTATTCAGGTCCAGTTCCCTCTAAGCAATGAGAATAGAGCACGTAGTGTGTCTGAACCCCGCAGCTTATTTTGTCCGAATTTCTTTCCTTTACATTTGGGAAAAGCTTGAGAATTTGAAATAATTCAATGGCAAAATTAGTGTCATTCACCATTCTGCACTTCCTCCCCATTTTCCCCCTGATAAAACAGTATTAAGGTTTTTGACTCGCCACCCAAATTGTTGTTTGCTATTGCCTGACATGAAACCTACTGGTTTCACCTTCCTGGCGAAGTCCTTTGTGTAGATGCATAGGTTATAAATTACATCTAATGTGAAAGAATAAGACATATAAGAATAACATCTTCCAGCACACTTCACATAGCATGTGGAAATGTTAGGTGGTGTTTATTGATTTTGCTGCGTTATACGAGAGGGGCTGCCTCGATAATGCCTAGATTGAAACCAGGGTTTAAAGTTTATGCTGTATTTGAAAGACATTTTAATGGCCTTGGGGCGAAATGATTTGTGTTGTTTTGGCTAGCCCAAGGTTACAATGAAATACTGTCTTTATTACTTCCGTACCAGGGCTTCCCTGCCACTGTTAGGAATTAAAATGTGAGCATTACAGATTTACTATACGGAGAAAAGCAGAGAAGATAAAGAGATCCTCAGGATTCAGAGCCAGGGCAGGTGGCCGAGCCACCGCCTCGCGGTCAAACACGGGCCATTACAGAATTGGTTGCTGCAAATAATAAATGCTGGATTACAGACTGACTTTCATCTTAATCCTGCTCATGTCGTTGTATGGGGATAACACTTTTGTATGATTAAAATTGTCCATTTTTGAATTAACACAAGCAACAAAGCATCTGTAGTTCCTGGGGGCATGCAGAGAAGCCCCCAGCTCAGCAAAATGCTCCTGGGTCTCTCTCCAGTGGGGGAGGGAGGAGATTTCCATGAAAGCAAAACCAGATAAAAATAGAAAAGCTCAGGAATTGCAGAAAAAAAAATAATCAGGAATTGCAGAAAAAAGCTTTCACCAAACCAATTATTATTTACCCGCATATAAAGTTAGAGGCAGGTGTTCAGTTTTATAGGGTTTCAGAAAAGAAAGACACCTTCGCTCAGGACTTGGCTTGAGAAAAAATTATTTTCCAGATTTTCTTGGTGCCAGGGAATTTCGCCATAGCAGGCAGGGAATGTATTTTCAAATCTTTGTATTCAGGATGCCTCCTTCTACACAGCAGTTCTTGGGACCAGTTTGTGCTTTCTACTGCCTCGCTAGAATGGACTCGCTGTAGGCATCTCAATAAAACATCGTTTACTTTCTTGCAGTATTTTAATACCCTTATGAGCACCTTCACAGCTGATGCGGGCTGCTAAACAGAATTAAACAAAACATCTCTTCCTACTTATCGATACATATTACTGTACTACTGCGCCACTTTAAGTTTAAGATGGTATAATTTAAATTTTGCCCAGCTTCACTGAAAGATCACCCTCTCACTTAGAGGATCCCCACGTCATCTGACATTAAGCATTTAATAGCAGTAACGTTGTAGGATGCGATGTGGATATACAAGTAGAAAATGCTTACTGAGCATAGGGCTTACTGCTTGGTCAGACATTCAAGCACCTCTGTAAGACTATTTCTGGGGAGTTAATGATATTATTGTTTCAGTAGCTGTAATTACTGGGTGTCCATTACATCCAGGCCTTTACAAGTTCACTCACTGTGCCTTCAGCAAGGTACTCTATACAATGTCCGTGCACTTAAGAATGTGGTTAAATTTAGAAGCGTCATTTAATTATTTGTTTGGCAACAGACACATTACCCAAGCACACAACCTGCTGGCTGTATGTCAGAAAGAGATGCTATAAATAGCTGAGCATCTTTACATCAGAATAAATTGGAAACTGGCATAAGGGAAATACAGCTTTCTGCCTGGCTTGTTTTTCTCTCCTTAATGTTCTCGGCACAAAAAGCAATATGAATTGTGATCTGATCTTGTTCATTAGAAGAGAACAAATCTGTGTGAGCGCAGGAAGCACATCATATCTCTGAATATAAATAGACTAAGAGGAAGTTGATCCAGTTGAGTATTTCCTCAGACTTTACTTCTCATCTAAAGGAAATAAGCTGCATTAATTCATAAATAGTGCGTTTGCGGCTATTGGGAATCCTGGAAGGAGGTGGGTGGGAAGGGACCGCTGGAGGTGACTGCTCCAGTGCTGCCCCCACGCTCCAACCAGGACCACCCTCTGGGCGAGGACAGCTCGGTCAGGGCCCCATCCACTTGGGGTTTGACCTCCAATTAACTTTTAGGACTTCATTTCTGAAGGCCTTCGGATTTATTTTTATCAAATTTATTTACTAATTATTCTTATTATCTTTCACAGTTTTACAGTGGAGGCTTTTAGCATGCTTGTCAACCCTTTATTTGTATTTAGATGTAACTACCCAGCATTTCCAAAATAGAGTGCCAGCCTAAAGCTGCCAGTGGAACAAAAGTCAGCTGCTCTCTGAAACCTACAGAAGAAAAATAGTTGAGACTTTGCATTTCAAAATTCATAATTCTCCCTAATGCTAGATTGGATCTGATTTTTACCAGAAGCAAACACCATTGACATTTTTGTTTTCTAGTGTCAGGTATCTATTTCAGATTCTTTATCAGAACGCACACAGGGGTGCAGATAATCAAAATCTTCTTCTCACAAGGGAGAAAAAAGCAGAAAGCAATAAAAATATTTAATTCTTTCCATGAAAAGGTAGACTCCAATTACAAAATAGAATACAGTTCTTACAGATTTTAATTTGAACATTTTTTACACTTAAAGTATTTATTTGTACTCTGAACTTGTTCTGTAAACAAAGACAAACTTTTAAAAAAATAGTCCAAAGATCTAAAATGTGTCATAATTAAAAATCACACTTGTAACTGAGTTAAAAATCGTGGCTTCAAAGAAAAATTCAAATGCTCTTGCAACCTTCTCTTGAGGAAGTTTTCAGAGGCGGAATGGGATGAACAGTGAGTTGCACATTTCTGTACCAGTGCTTCTCGTATATCCAGCACAAAATATTCCATCTTTTAACATGGTTAAAATCATCTGGTTCTTGATCAGAAGCCAATATAAACATGCACCTAAAAAAAATTAGGATCCACTGAGCATTCATTATACCAAACTGTATGGTTCATTAATTTGGAAAAAAACTATTAGCAAGCCAGCCCAATTTGACCGCTAGTAATTTATACTATCCAGTTTGGCTTAATTCAAGTGATATCAGCAAATCATAATCCTTAGCAAACACTAATCTTTATTCATCACATTAACAAAATGAATAAAAGCAATCTTCTAGCATTAGAGAAATTGGATTCTTTTCAGCTCCCTTTTGTTTTTCAGGCTGCGGTCAGGACATAATTCAAACCCTTCTACACTTTTTTTTGTGTGAATTTCTATTGTACAGTTCCACATTAGACTCATTCTCCTTAAAGCCAGCATTAGATATCTGCTTATTTGCTTATCCACAGAAGCACTTGCAGGAACTATCAAGAGGCTGTCAAGAGGCAGAGGACGTCATAGTCTATAAGGATGAAAATATTGCTTCCCTTGCAGATGGCACCCTGTTTTATCTCTGCAAAACACCAGCTTTGAATCAATGTTGTTAAGAAATCTTAGAGACCAACAGCCATATGACTCGGGTTTCTGTAAATCTGACACAGTTGGAGGCAAAGCCGTAGTGAGAATTAGTTTTGCCTGCCATTGTCAGCCTGGATACAAATAACTGAAAACCTGGGTACCAATACCTGGTATGAAGTGCCTTCATAATATCTCTCCTGAAATACTGTGCTCTTAGTACTTCTACCTACATGATATTTTAAGAAATAAGGTGCGCAAAATATTCACTAGTACTTTAGACGGCATTGAAGGAAACCAAAATTGGCTTAACAAGACTTACCAAAAAAAAGCAAAAAAGTCACGACCGTCTCAGTTGGGCTTTGCAGGTGGTCAATGCTGGTCAGGTCCCGGGTATGGGTTATCAATCCTCCAAAACAAGCAGCAAAGCAATTGAGAAGCGTACTTCTGTTTCCCTTTTCTATTCTTTTGTGTTTAGCTTTGGTGGAATTAATAAAGCAGCGGTCAGGAGCTGTTTAGCATTCCCAAGCTCTGCCAGTCAAAACCCTCCCCTACTAGGATCAGTGTCTGGATTCAACTTTGAGCAAATTTTGTTTTATTGAAATTTGGCTTGGGGCAAAATCCAAGCACGTAAAGCACAAGCCAAAGAAATTAGTGTTTGACAGTATTCAGTATATGAAAATAGCTGGGTTTTATAACAGAAGCTGCTCATCGCTTTTGATAACAGGCAAAATAGCTGTCTGAGCTTCAAATGTAAAATTATATTTAAAAATTAAAATTAAATCCATGAAGGTTGTTTCTACTTTAGCTTTTTTTCAAAAGTTTTAGAAGTCTGTGAACTTCAGCTAGAAGCCTATCAAAAGGAGTAAAATAACTCCAAAGGAGAAGACGATTTTGCTCCTCAAACCCAAGGACAAGCTTGACTATACATATGTAGAGAAAAAAATTAGGCTATTCTTGGTTGGGGGGTGGCTTGTTCCTCCACGCCCCCCCTCCCCCATGGGTATATTGAAAGTATAAGCCTAACATTTAGTCCGATTTAGCTAGCAATAACCTTACCAAGGCAACAGATTTGCTGCGAGGTAGTCAGCTTAAGAAAAAAATGGCATTTTTTTCTAATGCAGTAACCTACTAATTGTAGACTTCCTTATGGTAATCATTGTGCATGTTTTATTACCCATTTTCACGGCTAATTCAAACCCTGGGCATTCTTGATTTAGAACAAGCCTATTCTAATCTCATTCAAAAGGGTTTATATCATCTTCTACCGCTTTTTCTTTGGAGGACGGGAGGGTACGAAGATTTACAACGTGACACCTTGCCCCTGCTGCTCTGCTCAGAGCTGACAAACTGTTTATTACCGTCTCTGGAAGCAGTGTGAAGGACACCTCCCTTCCCCGGCTGAATTTGCCCTCAGTTCCTGTTATGTTATTACTTGAATTTTGATCATCTATTTGTTCGCAAAGTCAGAGTACAGCTTTGCTGGTGAAGGTAGAGGCAAACATCCAAACTGCAGGTTTCTATTTTAAATAATCCCTGTTTAGGATTACTGAAATAAGAGTAATAAGGAGTAATAGTAATAGTATTTAATAATAGTAAAATTGAAAGCAATATTGAAAATTATATTGAAAGCCAGTGACTCGTTCTCCTTAAAGCCAGCATTAGATATCTGAAAGCCAGTGGCTTTCAATGCCATCTCGGTAAGCCCTGTCCTGGAGTGCAGCTGTACGGTCTCCTTCCTCCCTTTTCTGGGGAAGACGCTCTTAATGTAAGCTAGGATGAATATTGGTTTTGTAAAAAAGGCAAGCACCAGATCCATGTGCTTCTTGTATATTTAAAAGAGATGGTTCAAATGGCAGAGAATAATGCCTGAAGCTTGTTGATGATTTTTTCAAATGGATTAATTTAATTTTGGGTTTTTTCACTGTCAGTTGAAGATTTATAGAATTAGATACTAAAATGATAAATAATCTTGCTATCTTATGAGTCAAGAACATAAAAACACATTTGTCATCACAGCCAGCAACTGCCACATACATTGACCTTGAGGACTTTCGCAAACTAATTTTGGTCTTAATACAACCTGTCCTGCTTATTAAAATAATAATAAAACCCAGCACTTGTCTCTCCTCTTTTCATTCTGTCTCCATCACTCTCTTTCCGATAACACGAGTGAAATACCATGTCTACCTTGCGAAGCTTTTTCGGCGGCTCCATTTCTTTTAAGCAACAATTTTGATCGTTGCATAGTTTGTGGGTGTCCGGATTTAACAGAGAGCTTTTTTCATATTGATCGTACTGGCAAGGAACACTCATTTCCTATCGTCTTTGCAGTATAGGCAGCAAATATCACCTTCTCCAATGTTTTAGCAGCGTATTTGGGCTTGGCTTTGTTTAAGGGCGCTGTACCAGTAGTGGATTCTAACACTAACTGAAATGGCATGTGTCATTAAGTCTGTAGTGCTGGTTATTTTTACTGTTTATGTTCCTTTCATTTCTGTCTGACAGAAAACTCAGTATGTTGCTGTTTTGCCTCGCAGCCTCTGGCCAGCCAAAGCGGTTGAACTGGCTGAAGTTCACTGACTTTTGAACTGAATTCCCCTGAAATAAAACGAATGAGCGTGATTAAGGGTTAGAACTCCTAAATGAAGGAGAAGTAGGAACCAACAGCAGATGTCGCTCGGTAAAGTAGACCATCTCAGCAGATGGGCAAATTTGAAACGTAAAGCCTCTTCCTGACATCATTTGGTTTTAATACGATAGAAATAAAATGCCTTGTCAGTAAAATATAACCAGACAGTTGCTTTGTAGTCATTTGGGGTACATGGTTGGTAATTCAAAGCCCTGCCGCCTTTGCAATATTAATTATTCTGTGGCTCATTACAGCAAGAATACGTGTCAGACCAGCTGAAGGTACCACACGCAGCTGGAGTGGCTCGGAAGTATCTGTTCCTCTATTTACAATTTGACGTTAGCAAGAGATGTAAGCAAACAACTTTGTGGGTCATTTCCAGGAAGCTAGTTGATCAGGCAAAATTATAGAGACGGGATTTCATCCCATGTCTTGGGGTGGTTTTCCCCCTGCAGTGACATGGGACGCGTATCTCAGGGTAGAAGAGCAGCTCTGTAGGGCCGAGAGCTGCGAACGTGAACGGCCTCAGGGGAGCCGGGACTGCAAGCGGTGTACTTAATGACATATGCTCCCATTAAAATGTGTAAGCTGTTCTCTTGTACAAGTGGTTAACACCTTTTTAATCAGGCCATTTATTTCATTACAAAAATAATTACCCCGAGTTGGAAAATGATAGTATTTTATGGCCAGCAGTTTCCACATCTGGGTATGTAGGTATATTTACACATAAATAAAAATATGTATATACACAATTTTCAGTGTGACCAGATGTATCTGAAGCACACGTGAACATAGCATACTGCTGGTAGCACACATAACCCATACTCCTACTGTGAGCAAAGCTGTGGTACTCACTCAGGAGTGCCCTGATGCCATCAGAGGTGCTGTTTAATTGAGAGCTGCTTCTCTGAAATATGGAAGGTAGCCAATGTCTGCTGCTTTGAATCTCACATGGCGGCCTGCTTATGAAGTAGAAGTTTTGATTTTTGGAGCACAGGTTAGGATTTGTCTGTTTCACGAGGTGTTGACTTTTCTGAGGTGGATGAATTATCTGGTGTCTGAGGAAAAACACTATTTTTAGTGTATCTAATTACCACTCAGGTTGTTTATCATGTTTTCTAGGTTGAACTTTTCCATCTCAGTTTTTGTTATTTTGACTGTCCCCTTTATTAATTGTTAAGCTCATCTTTTGTGACAACACCCAGAAGGCACCCTTTTATAAATCAAAAGTAAATATATTACCCTACCTTGCAGGGGTGCCATAAGGCTTAATTAGTTCATTTTTGTAAAGTGTTCTGAGATTCCCAGACCAGCATCAAATGTTTATTATTAATTATAGGCTCTAGTGAGTATATGGGATGATATCTTAATTGAATTCTCTTCAGGCATCCTTAAAATAACTAATTTTGTAACATCTTTATTCTTTTAAATTCCTAAAGCACATTTGCTCTTGGCTCAAGCAATTCTGTATACATTTTCCTATCACTTACTGTATTTTCAGTTCTGGAATTTATTTTTTTCTCTATATAGTAATATGAAAAACAATCTTTTACTGTTTTCTCTATGAGTTTTGCTATGTGGATGATTCTCTAATAAGAAGGTTTTGTTTAAACATTATATGGTGGGTTTTTTCCTGCAGTGGGGGTTGTTAAGTAATTTACTTGGATTCCCTTGGGAAATTTGCAGAGATTACATGGCACTGCTGTGATTTATCATTTCTACTTTATTTCTGACTCATAAAGCATGCATTATTTTGTGTTTACCTTCAGCAACAGATCACAGGAAATTTCATCATCAATCAAAGGGCTTTAAAATCAGGAGAAGTGATGATGTGACAAAGGCCCAGTCAGCAACTGTGGTTATTGGAGGATCATTTATTGCTTCATTGTGTCGTAACGCTTTTCATTTTATTGCTTTTCCCAGGATCGGGTTCGTGTCGCTTTAGTTACTCAGATCCCAGCATCACCGTGTCCTACAGTAAGAACAGTTCTGCAGATTGGACTCAGCTGGAGAAAATTAGGTTTGTTACAGCTTTTTAATCATTTTCATGCTTTCTGGCTGAGCAGGTGGTGTTTAAACCTGGCTCTTTTAAAACTTGTTTTAATTGGGAACTTTGCAGTTCCTACTTGTTTATACATGTTAAAAGATGGGGGTGAAATTATGGTCACTGAAGCTATTTCCAGAACTGCCACTGGGTTTGGTAAATCACAATTTCATCCATCGATTATGTGGGAGGTGAGGAAGAGAATGACTTTAGAGTTAAAAAGCAACCTCAATAACCAGAATGTTCAGGTGCCTGAAAAAAACAAAATTTTGATGACTTTTGTATTTTAGCACCACTTTTAATGTCAGCAAGTGCCATAATTTATAGCGCTACAAGTTTCTATTTTGGTAGGATAAAAGGTTCAATAAAATTAGTTTATAGTTTGATATGAACACTTACCTCCTAACACTCTTGTAATAACAAGATTATGGTGAATTATGCCTTGTTTTTTAAACAAACTGGTTTACATGAAAACGCAAAGGATTATGAATGGGAGTTTTAAAACCTTTTCTTGTAATATGCACACCTTTAAAAAGGGAATTGATGTTGGAGATGGGTTTTTGTAAAACAGCCAAACCGATATATTATTAAATAATGTTGGGAAAGGTGTCTTGTGCATTGGTATATATACACGGTTATAGAAGTACAACCGGGGAAGAAAAAACGCTGTTCATATGCAGTGTCCTCATAGTGTCTCGCTCTGCCTTCCTGCATTGCCTTAGTGCCTGTGCCGCGCAGGCGATTTGCTTGCGCCTGTTTTCAGTCCATTGAGACAAGTTGCAGCGCAAAAGCTGCTTAATTTCTGACGAGTAAGCAAAACTCGAGCTGCAAGGCTGGTGATTTCAGTATGTTATCCTCCCACTCCTTGTGGGAGTGGGATTACGATTGCACTGACAAAGGCACAAATTAGGAACAATTTTGGTAAAACAAATGGTGTTAATTCTCATCTCGGAAAAATATAAAGCGAGAGTAACTTCACTGCAGCCACTGGAGTTGCTTCCGAGTAACCACATAATACCTTTTACTTTCTCTCATTGATGGAAAATTATATGCCTCGTCTGTACCATCAGTTCAGTTACCCTCATAGCTCTGCAAGCCAGGAAACTCAAGAGTTGTGATGGTGTTTACATAACCCTTTGAAACCCATTTTTTTTGAAGTTTATGCATATACAGTTTGCTCTAGTTTGCTTTAACTTTGCCTGCTGGAGGCAGCAGTAGAAAATAGGTCACTGGGGCAAAGCGGTGTAAAGTGGAGGGGATGAATTATGAAAGGATGCTCGTTCCTCCTGTGGTCCGTATGAATTACAGTGTTTATGTGAATGTGCTTCAGTGGCTTTCACTGTGCTGCGTGCAGCTGCGGGGAACGGCGGGAGAACAGGACGGGGTGGGACCGGAGGGCAGCTGTGAAGGGAAGGTGTTGTGTCAGTGCGTGTTGTATCAGTGGGATTTCGGCTCTGAACTCCCGGTAGGGACGGGAAGGATCTCTCAGGGAAGGGGGGGGGGGGGGGGGGGGGGCGGGGGGGGCTCAGGGAGAAGGAGGAACAACATCTCAGAGCAGCGTTGCAGTGAAGGGTGACAGACAAAATGTTCAGCGAGTGCGGGGTGATTTGTGGGGGCAGATTCTGGGTGTGAATATGGGGCAAATACAGTTGCTTTTCCACATTTCACTATACTATAATGTTTTGCTTTACAAGGAGAAGTTCCTCTGTTTTCTGCTATATAGACAAGCTATGGGTGCCTTTTTTCCCTAAAAGCTCTGGATTGTCTCTGGCAAATTATTCACCCACCAAAGCATTGCTACCAAGGCAGAGGCAAGGTTGAGTAGCTGACATCTTGCAAACCCCAATTTTGTAACCCCTTGCAGCCTGAGGTTTGAATGTAGCTGATTCCCTTGCTGGTTAATTAGTAAAACAAAAATAATAGTTCTCAGCATCCCTTCCCTGCACACAGACCCCAGTCCTTTCGTTGCCACTAGCAATGTAAAGACGTTCACCCAGAGCCCGGGGTGAACCTCGGTCCTTTCAGAGCTCTGAGGACAGCTCTGGGAAGCAGAGCTCAAGACCCTGATCACTGTCTAATGCTAATACTCCAGGTTTGCCTCTCCTCCCCATATTTTCCATTTTCACCAGCGAGAGAGAGGACAAATGGGTTCTTTCTTCTGTATTGTTCTTGAAGCAGAACGCAGAAAGACAGGCGACCTGAGCCTCCCCATCCACAGAATTACCCAGAGGGCAGGGCTGTGGGACTGGAAGGACACATCTGTCAGAGAAAATTCCCAGCTTTTCCCTCCAGTCATTCTGCTCCATTCAGATCGATGAGGGATTGAGGCACCCACCAGAAGTCAGGAGTTTCTTTTGGTGTAAACTCATGCAAAAATCACATTTTTGGAGTCTTGTTTTTGTAAAGTGCTTCCTTAACGTTTCCTTTTGGCCAAACCTGCAAAATACCTGTCAATTCCCAGTCACTTAGGAGCTGTGACCAGCATTGAGCATGAACTGTTGCCCTGCTCTTTCTTCTTGCTCTCCAAACATCTGCACTCATCTGTTATTTATTGCCTTAGCTAGCGCTCTCTGAAGCAAGGCTGTCCATTTGGGCTGTAGGTGCACTGCCTGGCACAGTGGGACTCTGCCTCAGGGCAGGTATTTTCTGATCTCCGCAGAAGATTTATCAGCATACAAGGGACGTCAGCGCAACTGTGTCACACCTAGTGAATGTGTTGAATGAGGGAAAAGCATTCCTGGCTATGGCTTAAACTTGGTCTAATTCCATATCATTGTTTTTCAGTGCCCCTTCCAATGTCAGCACAATCATCCACATCTTGTACCTTCCTGAAGATGCTAAAGGGGAGAACATCCATTTTCAGTGGAAACAGGATTATGTCCCCGCTGGTGATGTGTATGAAGCCTGTTGGGCGTTGGACAACATCCTCATCATAAACGCTGCTCACAGAAAAGTTGTGTTGGAAGACAATCTTGATCCTGTGGATACTGGCAACTGGCTTTTCTTTCCTGGGGCCACAGTTAAGGTTAGTCTGATTTTCTACGGCTTAATGTTATTACTCTTGTATGTAGAAGAAGACAGTGACATCTAACCAAACTCTGAACACACAAGGGTGTTTAGGCCATTCCATCTGCTTCTAGAATTGGGCTCTTTTTTACTTTGTTTTTACCTTTTCTCTGTCCCATCGGGGCTTTCTAGAACAATGCAACTTCTCTGCTGTGACCAACACCAAATGACAGTTTATACTGTCATGTCAAAGATCACGTAACAGAAAATGGGAAACGGCTTCCTTTTAGCAAAACAGTGTAATATTTTTGAAACAAATTCAAGTCTTTCTGTTGGATATTTTGCAATCTACCTGTTTGTTTATCTTGGTGTTGTTCGGCTACCACGACTTGCTGCATCACAACCCATCACAAAAACCTATGGTTTCCCTCTTTTTCTGACTGAATATCAGATCTCTGTTGCAGCATGCACTCAGGTATTGGCTGCTCCTTAGAAGTCTCTTTTTCAGTAAGATCTTGTTTTGTTATATGAGATCCAGCAAGATTATACAACCTTGGGAAAAACTCTAAGGAGCCCTACAAGATCTCTGTGCACAAAGTTCCTTCAAATGCAGGGTTGTTCAACATCTGGAAATCAGTTGGATTCTTGCTTTCTATGTTTCCAAGCAGCCAGAAGTTGAACAGCAGATGACTTTCTGTTTTCGTCCTATTTTTCATTCACAAAAAAGGCAGTTTTGATGTCGGGGTTCATTTATGATGCTGGTAATGGTTTTAGCAATTGCACAGGAAACAGATGTTGAATACTGAGGGCAGTAAGAGGCTGGTTATGGCCTCATCCTTTTCCCACAGAACCTGACATATAATGAAACCTCAGAGTAATCTTTTTAGAAATAAATAATCCCACTAATCTACTCATAGTACCTGCATATTGACTTTTTTTTTACTTCAGTAAAAGCATTTAAACTACAATGACAATTTTCTTTGGTGAGATTTTAGAATCAAATAACATCCTGCGCATTTAATGAAGTAATTTCTGTGATCAGTTTACATTTGTTGTGTTGCCAGTTTTATCTCTGGATTTTAAAATCCAGCCCATACATGTGAAAGTGTGAAAACAAAGCAAGGATTAATGTGCCACAGGTGCAGTTACCCCTCAGCTGGCCAAGCCTAAACACGCCTTGCTCCTTCTGAAACATGCCCAAACAGCATCTAAACTTTAACAAGTAAACCTGTAAACATCTTTTTTTGTTGTTGTTGATTTTTGTTGTTGTTATTGTTTTGGGGGGGGGGGGGGGTGTTTAGTTAAACTCAGCCAATTTGTGTCAATAAACAGCTATGGTTATGCAAAAGACAAGGGACCTAAACTCAGAGATCACTTAGTGCTTCGAAACAGTTACAAGCCTCAATCTTATATGAGATGCCAGTGAGGATCAACCAAGGATCCTCCAAGGTCATCTTCTGTCTTAGGGACAAGTAAAATGTGTATCAGTCTGTTCTCAGCTGACATTTGGCTATGTGTAGCCACTTACACCAGGTGAAGGCAACGTGTAAGGCTGTGGTGTAGCCACACTGGATTAAGGCTGTGTGTGATGCAGGGCTTTTATTCTCCGTGGGACCCTGTAGTTATTTCAAACACTTTTAGTGTGTCTAGGTTGTCACCAGAGCACTCCCATACTCAAATTTCAATTTTAGGGTTTTGCTCCAGTTTTCCTCAAATTTTCAGGAACAATCTTGCCAAATATGATTCGAACAGATTTTGCAATGTGAATTTCATGTTATATCAAAAGTAAAACTATAAACTGGGTCAAGATTTACATCAGATTCAGCATAGACCCTGTCATAGGATTATAACACCAAGGACAAATTTTTTGACAAAGTTTTTTTGCTTTTCAGGGTCGGAACACTATATAAAACTTCACAAAAACGTCTAATATTTTCCTTAAAACATTTAACATAGCTCTAATCTCAGTTCATCACAAACACATTTTCTGTATAAATCGAAAGATGAGAATCTTTGTGCGTTGTGCATTACACTACATGTTAAATGTAACCCCACCAGTCACCCCTGTTTCAAGCAGCATTTTGCAGCAGTCAGATAACTTGGCCAGTATAATGGCAGAATGATGGCAGCAATGGGTGGTACATCTTCACAGGAGTCCCAATATCGTTAGTGCTCTCAGGCTGCAAGGTTTCATAGGAACCGGGGGAAGCTTTCAGGAGATTTCTCTGTGATAGCCAAACGCATTGGCCTCCTGAATAATGTTGGAGAAACCCTGACAGTGCTACAGGGCTAGCTTGCATCAAAGCTAATTCTGGTTATCTTTTCCCTACAAGTCCTTTTGCTTCTGAGACATCCAAAACTTGTTAAATAGCCCTGATGTTTGTCTAGAAATTTTGAATTTTTACTTATATTTTTACTAAGGGATCAGCAAATTTCATTGCTATGCTGCGCTACCTTTTGTAACTCTCATCTATGTGCTTTTTAAAGAAGTTTCCATACCCACAGTCTATCACTATGTCAAACTCCATTTCAAGCTGATGAGACCCTTTCTCTGCCATCCAAGCCTGTTTGTGCCATGCAAGTTTCAATTCATATCTTCCCATCCTTTTTCAACGAGTACTTTAGATAAAATGGCCTTAAAAATATTTCTTGAAGTTTTTGATAACTTCTTTGCTGGCTTCCTTCAGTGCTTTTCCTTATGAGTTTCCTTGACAATGCCAATGAACGGTCACATTTCTAGTCGTTATTTGTTATCTAACTCAGTTTTGATTAGTATATACAAAACTGTGGGTCAATTCTTTTCCTAAATTGGGCCATAAAGATAAGTAATTTAATTGGACCAAGGGAATGAAATATTAAGAAAAAGAAAAAGAAATAAGAAAAATGATCTTTCTAAATTTACTGAGGTTCTTTTCTGTATTCATCCTTTCTTGCTCACTACATCTCACCACCCAGAATGACTGATTTTGCATATTTCTTAGGTGGAAGGGCAGTGCCAATCTGAGATAGCTCATCCAGCTGGCAGTCAGAACTGGAAGAAGAGGAAAAAATACATACTTATTCCTGGTAGAAAAAGGAGTAGAAACAGCCTTTCTCTAAGTGTTTACTTTTTCTCTAAGTGTTTACTTCTGGACTGCCCCAGCAGATGTTACTCACGTGGCAGAACCTTCTCCTTGGAGGCTCTGTGGCACATCCATGATAGCGAATGAAGCAAACAAGGGAATGAACACGAGCCCGTGATCTTGCACATCTTGGTTGTTACAACACCCCATTGCTTGGCTTGGGCTTGTGCAACCTCCCAGGCATTTTCTTCAAGGGATGTACCCTCATGGATGGGCCAGGGACTGTTTCCGGTAGGCAACAGAGATGACACCACTCTTCTGGGAGGAGAGAGTTTGCCCAGATAGATACAAACTCTGCTGTGTCGTTTGCTGTCAAGGCCAGAGAATGGTTCCTGGCCTAATCTGGTTACCATTATTGTTCTAGCATGTTAGAACCGCCCATCCCACCCATCCCTTCAGCCATTCCAAACCTATAAGGGAATTCTCATTAAATACCATTTTGTTGCCATAGTAGGTTACTCCATTAGTAGGGCATTAAGATATGGTTTGTTGGGAGTTTAGAATAAATGTTGCTGTTGCTCACATAGTTAGATGTGGTTCAGCAAGTTCTTTCCCAATAGTTTCTCAGGAGGTAGCTCTTATAATTCCTTGTTATACCTGGTACATGCTCTTGTTGGATGCTTATCAAGTTGCAAAGAAATTATATTTTTTTCTGTAGAAAGTTTACTTCGGTAGTATTTGAAGTCTACTAAAATAAATAGCAAACATTATAAATCCAGGAGTTTTGCTGGTAAAACAGCTCTGAATAATAGCTGTGTGGATTAATAAGGTAGAAAGACAGCTGAAGCAAAGAAAGCGCTATCACGAAGACTGTTGTCTGGGTTCTGGATTAGGTTCCGTGATGGATTCGGTCTCAGGACTGGACAGTGCAAGCAGTAATGATAGTTACGCACCAATGTGTTCACTCCAGTTTGGTGGAGTTGAACAGTGTGTTCTCAATAAGCACTTCTGGGAATTTGCCTGTGCCCAGCCTGGGAAGCGGTTTCTCCTCCTCTCCCAGCCTGCTTGAGCTTGGACCGGGAATTTCATTATGTTTCTTGCTGCACTCAGGAGCGGTTGCCACTCGTTTGAAAGCACACGGCTGGTTGCAGACGCAGCTGGAACTGGCTACTGAAATAGGAAGCAAGCTGAGACACAAGCCACTGAATTTGTGTGTTTCGGTTCCAAAGAAGACAGCAAAAGACAAGAAAGATGCTGTTAGCAAGGCCAAGCAACCCTTAGGAGATTAATTGGATCCACTGGAACGTATTTATCTGTGTTGGACTGTGTGGAAGGGTGTTGAACAGGATAAATTCCTGACTGCATTTCAATATTTCCAGTGACAGCTCTGAGCGTGAGCACAGCCTTGCAGCTGAGCGTGATTAGGATGTTGCACTGGTGGTTGAGATTGCGGAAAGGCACGAAGCAGTGCTCTGCTCTGAGAGTTGTTAAAGGTCTGGGGACCTGAAGGCTTCATAGCTAATTGGGGGAAAAGATGAAATCTTTTTCCTTTGGTGATGCTTTGGATCTCTGTTCCTATAGAACAGAAAAGTGATCTCATCTTTCAGTGGATGCTTCATATATCTTGTATATTTCATCAGAAATTGTTGTTTTGACGTACAACATTTGCCAGGTTTTTTAGTTTTCTCTGATTGCCATGGTCCAAGATTGGATGCGCAAGTTCAAAACTTGAGGTTCTCAACCTGAGAGAGACAACCTCAGCAGTGTTATAGTTCATATCTCCGCAGTGCTTTGTAAACATAAAAATAGCATTGAGACCAAACCACCTGTCTCTGGAATTTTTCCACATCTAGGAAAAAGCAGTACAGATCATTACAGACATCAGAGCGGCGATGTGCTCGGTCATGATATGTTAACCCAGTGATGCTTCTCACCTTTGAGAAGAGTCAAGTTACAGAAATGCTGTCTCATAGTAGTTGCGGCCACTCTTCGCTTGGTGGCTGAAGGTTGCAGTCCAGCTGGTCAACTTTGTTTGGTCTGCAGGACTTGGGGATTACACCTGAGGTTGTCTCTGCTGCTGAGCTGCAAGCATGCAGCCTGGCATAACACGGGGTGGGGGCAAGGGGGGAAGGTCTGTGCCAGCCTCACTGAGCAAGTTGGGCTTAGGACCAGGGAATGGTACCTGATGTATGTTAGTCACTACCGTAGACGTGACCAATACATCCTGAAAATGTCCCAATCCCAAGACCCTGATACAGTAAGCCCCTTAAGTAACAGATTGTCACCATTCAGCTCATCTTAATTTCCCAGAAATGTGTGCCAGCTTAGCAGAAGAGAAAGCTGCATAAAAAGAGAGTGGGAGAAATGAACACTCACACTCAGAAAAATATGCTGAAAATGCGTCCATAAAACTCCGTGACCTTCCACCACACCCAGAGCACATCAGGGCTATGCACATCCTAGATCTGCAACCTTCCTGAACCTGTGTTGTTGTGTGTCACTGAGCAGGGAAGACATGCACACAGGCCTAGGAGTTTGGCAAAAAATAAGGCTGATTAAGCTTTTCCACACCCCCAGTTCCAGAGCAGATTTCCAAATGTCTGAATGCTCTGTTAATTAATAGGAATGGCATTGGATAGTCTTCTTTCAAAACAAACATCCTCATAGTCCATATATATCTTTGACGCGTTTAATTGTTCGTGATGAAATGAACAAGATTTTTTTCCTTTTTTTTGGTTTTAAACTCTTGGTTAAAAAAGAGTTGAGGTACCCATTGTTTTAATTAGATCAAATATATTTGTTTGCAGGAGGAAAGGCGATGCTCTAGGTATGCCAGTGTGAAAATGGCAGATTGAAATTGCTATGACCTTATATCGGGCAAAGTTACACAGATATAGACGCTTCTGACGAGACTCTTTTGGTTTTGCATAAGATAGAGCAAGGCAGTGTTTGGACTGTGGGCTAAACCCAGCCTTCTAGCCAGCTGCTTTGCTTCGCAGGAGCCCTTATCCACCCCATCTTCCTGGGAAGAGGCGAGCAGGCTTCCTGCCGCACCTCATCTGAGAGCCGTTCCTGCTTCTCTGTGGGTGGAAGGGGGAGTGTGAGAGGGGAGGAGAGGTGAAGAAAGCGGAGCAGGGTGCACAAAACCTGTCGAGCGGCTCCCTTTAGTGAGAGTGTGGGCACTCTGAGCTGCGCCCATGAGGAGGCATCTCTTTATCCATCGGGCTGGATCTAGCCCGTGCATGGAATCGCTCTTGCTTTTTTTTGTTGTTGTTAATAATCACACTTCAAATTAAAATAATAATACTTAGATACAGTGCTTAGGGGGTCATTGGAACTGGTAGGTGGTTTACTGCGGTGCTGTGACTTGTTCAGGCAGCTGAGAATCGCTGTTGGGCAGCGATGCTGAACCTGCACCTTTCTCCATGCCAGTTCCCCGTGGCTCGGAAGTGTGGTGGGGGGTGGCAGGGAGCCAGTGTTAGCTCTGAGCTGGCGTCAAAGCACCAGGGGTCTTTCCTGCCTCCTAGAAGGAAAGAATTTGGTCTGTGCAGATCACTTTGAGATGCACATTAATAAAAACAACATGAATCGACCCATTAGATGCCAAAGAGGAGAAACGATTTTGGTTGACTCGCAGTCTGATTTTACAATGGTGTAAATAGACATCATTACTTTCAGGAGAACAGATGAGGTTTAATCATACTCACTGCAGAGTGCTAGAAACATCAATAGTTCCCAATAACATAGAGGAATAGTTTAGTTCATGGCAGTTAAATGACTCATTAAGGAAATCGGTCATCACCAGAATGACTGGTGTTATACAAACATCATGAAATGTCCTAGAAAATTAAGACCCTTACAAATCACACGAATCACTCATAAACGCGGAAAGTGTTTTGAATTCTAGCCTTTGAATAACGGTCTATAATCAGAAATGATGAGTGAAAACACACTATAAACTGTTTGTTACTACATCACAAGACAAGTTTCATCCCATTGTTTTGGAAGGGGAAGGTGCACTGTAACCCCCCGTGCACCTGGCCTGCTTGCGCAGCCAAGGTTTTTGTTCTGTAACCTATATTGAATGATGCAAAAATGTAGCACGTGGGAAAGATTAAAGCCCTGTTCATCTCATGGGAAAGTATTCTAATTGCGTTGTGGTTTTTCCTTTGGTTAAAGAAGAGACTTCAGGCCAGAAGCATTAATAACCAAATCCACAGAATTTAGAATTTACAATCTGACCTCAGTTCTGTCACCGTACCTTTGCTGGCTAAGACATTGCATACATAGTATGATTTTACCAAGATGGAATCTATCCTTCTACCTGCTATCATGTCAACATCTAAAAATTTTTAAAACCTGCGTGACTCATTCCCAGAAAGAAACAATATCTAATTTATGGCTCCATTGACAATGCTGCTTTAATTAATTTTGTTCATCTTTTTTCTTGTTCTTCTGCTTCTCATATCTCATCTGTTTGCATTGCCTAGATTTTAATTAAAAAAACCTCTCCTCTCTAAGGAGCAATCTGAAGTGGCAAAAATAATCACTTAAAATATTACAGTCATTAAAAAATTGGCTGCGGTCAAAGCCATGCATTTTCAATTTGCCGACAAACGATATTTTCGTTTCCTTTTAAAGTGCGTTTTGTATTTGAATAGCATTCACCAGCCAGCCTGGCTACGAGAGATGCTCCTCCAGCTGGGTGGGCTGTGTGACAACTCCTTAATGGGGGAAATTGATGGCCCTCTGCTCGTGTAGAGGTGAAGGCATACTGGGCAGATTTCTTTCCATCTGCTGTCAGCCCTTTGCAAGCTGGCACTGCCCAAATGCCCAACACATTCATTCCAATGCAAGAAATGTCGCCAAAAAATAAATTGTGAGGCTACAGCTGTCTGAAAGAATCATCGGGGCCATTAGGCCCAGGAGAGATAATATGAAGAGGTGCATCAGTGTTCGTCTCTGATAAAAACCTAATTAAATGATGGTAAAGATGACTGTGGATACTTTAAAGGCGCAGAGGTGAACAACATTTTCATGGGAGTGGGGGGATGAGCTTCGGGAAGATGATATGCAGCACCTCAGCCAAAAATCTGTTACACTGAGGAATTTCACACTAGTGTTTCCTGTTGATGCTTCTCCGAATGGCACAGTTGTATCATTTAGTTGCCCTCTGTTGTGTTCTCCCAGTAAAGAAACCCCATACTGTAAAGCCAAGAGGTATTTATTGATTCACAAGTTTGACTTGAACAACTGGGACAGAAACTGGTTTGGATGAACTTCAGTGCTTCTGTTTACATTCCCAATCTTTGTCTTTTGAGCTTCTAAAAATCTTCAGGGCTGTGTCCTTAGCTGCAACTGTGGCATAGGCTGATCTGGTTGACGTTTGGGCTTCTTCACATGGCAGGGTGAACGGGAGACCTCCAGAGGTCCCTCCCAGCCAACAGGTCATGCTGAGGGTAGCAGATGTCTCCTTATGTGGTGCTGTCATGGAAGTCTTTAAAAATACAGAGACTACTCTGGCATGCTACATGATGTAGGATCCCAGATATTACTTGGGACCCTTAAGCCATTTAGATGCTACAGAAAGTTGGTCAGTATTTATTTATGCAAACATAACTCAGTCCAGTTGGAAAGGACCTGCTTCGGCAAATCTCATTTCCCTGCTTTTACTGACCAACGGTTGTGATCAATTCTAGTTGAAACCCATCTGTGTTTCAGACAATCAAGAGACTTTCCTAAAAGCACCTACCAAAAAAAAAAGGTGAAAACTGTAGGTAGATGATATAAAATGTAAAGACTATAGAGTAGGATAAAGAGGGTGACAAACTCTTGACAAAAGTTGGGTTTTGAAAGCATGCACTCCCTCCCATAGTCTGTGTCTTCAAATTGTTAGCTGATGCCCTTATAATGTACAACAGAAAGCTCACCTTAGTTAGTAAGACTTGCTGGCTTTCATAGACAACTTGGCTAAGAACTGTACTCATAGAATAGAAATATTCATAGACTAGAAATATGCATAGGCTAGAAATATTCATAGATAACAGCAATTTTAGCATGATTTTGTAGTAGTAGGAGTAGTGGTACCATTGTAGCATCAGAGCCCTGAGCAAGCAATGTACCACTGCTGCCTTTTCAGGCACAAACCAAAAAGCTTGTGTCCCAGGAAATTGCAATCCAATTATAAAACTGGAGATAAGCTGGGGCTGGGGAGATGTGGGAGTACAAGAAAATTGCAAGAGGGGAGAGCGCTCATCCTGGTAAGCTGTGCATTCTTCAGTGTAAGCAATGACAAGGCTTGTTGAGGAAAAGACTAAGGAAGCGCCTGAAGGACATGATCTTGTGGGAAATTTGCCAAGCATGGTGGGCAGAATGGGCAAAGGCATGCAAGTTTGGTTGTCTCACCAGCAGACGTAGTGGCAAGCATTGGCAGTCAAGGACAAGTGAGCCGCGAGACAGTGCGTGTGGGAGATGGGGGAGGCAGATGAGGCTGAGCCGTGCAGCACCTTGAAAGTAGGGAAAAAGCAGTGATACCATAACTATCCAGTAGACAAACTTTAGAAACACAGAAAATTCAGAGTGAAGATTAGATTGCAATCAAATCCGAGCATGCTGAGATATGGGAATGCATCCAGCCAATTTTCATTTCGCCCTATTCATGCAAAGCAATAGCTTAACAATTGCAGCTAGTGAATAATAGTATTGGTAGTGCCAGATTAAATTAAACTGCTTTATTTTCCCTTGGGATGACCACAGTCCTTGAACAGAACTTGGCATCTTTCCGTTTGACAAGAGGCAGGGGTTGTTTATTTAGGAGTACAACAGTTTGCTTATGGCAGGCTGATAGTCCCGCTCCAGTTGCAAACAATGGGAAATAGCTGCTGTTGTGAAGGAGCTCCATTCAAGTGCCTGCAAGTGTCTCATGTTCTATTACGTAGGTGATTTGGGAGAAAACTTTGTTTAATGAAGCTTATCAGATTTGTCAAAGGATTTATTCCCCATATTAATTTTTTCTCACAAATTAGTTAACTTTTCAGTGTTGTAATTTGTGCAAGGACACATTAAATGTTCCACATGCTTTTAATCCCCTTTAAATAAAATTAAACTCTCCTTCAGTTCTGGACCTACAGCTGATGCTTCCATGGTAACAGGGAGAAATATCCTACAAGTTGCTGTCATTTGGCCTTTCTAGTTACAAAATTTGCTCAGCAAGCTAATTTGTTCTTATCTTATAAATCATTTAAGTGTAAATAAAAATGAAACAGAGAACGAATTGAATCTTAATCTTGTAAGACAGAACTCTACATCTACATAGACATCTGCAGTAGCTCCAGTTTAGGGAGAAAGTAATCCAGTTAGTTTCAAAAGGCAGTACATGTTCATTCCAGATTTTTTATCACTTTAGAATGACAAAAAAAAAAAAAAAAAAAAGACCTGTAAAATCCAGTCCTTAAGTGCTGGAATTATATAGACTACCACTGCAAGTGTAAAGCCGTTCATTTGGGAAAGAGGCAGCACAGATGTAAATTGTACTTCAGTTCTTCGTTTCTAAAGGCTTGGATTCAAATCCTGGGTTGAACCCAAGGGAAAAGGAGTCTGATGGTTTCAATTCAGTCTCTAATCTGTTCAAGCCTTGTTATAAGACTGTAAAATAATCCAACACAGTCAGCAGCCTCCTGGATGTTGAACAAGACTGAGCTAGGGGCAATGCCCATGAGGGACCATCTCCTGTGGAGCTTCCTTTGCTCCTAGAAAATTTGGCTGAGTGCTCTTTCAGTTTGTTCATCCCTCAGCAGCCCATTGGATGAAAAAAAAAAAAAAAAAAGCAATAAAGCAGTGACAGACAGCGACTGCGTGGAAAATGGAAAGAAAAGTATGGAAGCTAAGTGTGAACTGGGGAGTGATGATTATACAGGCAAAGGAAGTGTGGGAGGTGGGAGAGGACAAGACCATGAGCAGAGGAGCCCTGACCCTTGCTGGGGCAGCACAGCTCACGCAGATGGGGCTGGTCCTCACCTGCTTCTCCCACGGGCATGTGTCCAGGGTCCCAAATGGTGACACTGGGGCAAAAACGTACCAGAAAATGATGGCTCTCCCTCAGGGCTTCTTCAAAAGCCATAGATGTGTTTTGAGCATCTTTCATACTCTCTTTAAAGGTGATGAGCTTCTCTTACTATTTTCATAGGTATGTAGAATAGTAGAGGGAGTTAAAGCCCAGTTGGAACTTTTCTTCTGTGTGGCTGTTTCATGGGAGTTTCAAAGCTAACATGAGTAGAGGGTGATATGAGCCATACGTTGTGTGGGTCATTAACACATAAAATATGCATGAAATACATATTCATAGATACTGTGTAGCTGTGTATAAAAGCATAGAGATAGTTTTATAGAATTGATGAAATGAATTAGGCTTCTGTATCCTTTTGAGCTTTCATAACGGGTTGATCATACACCACTGTATAAATAACTACATATTCACCATTTTGCCAAACTGCCCACTTATTTATCTTGACAACCTAAATGGAAACTCCATCAGACCTACTTCAGTAAATATTGTTAGGCAGCAGCAGGACATACAAACGTTAAATGATAATGGGGTTGTATCTGTTTTATGTTTATTTTAATAGGTGGCTCTCATCAGGCAAGAGATTGCTAATTACATGCCCCACTATCAAGTATCTACTTACACATAACTTAGCACCTGAGAAATAAGTAAGGCTTATAAAGGATTTTCCAAAGCTTTTATACAATTGTAATAACTAGCTCAGTAGGATCTATTTGTCTATTTGTTTCCTAAGAGATGAAGGGTTACATATAAATTTGAATTAAGTTTCAGCCTGTGTATTTATTTTTAGTGTATTTACTTGACTGCCTGCAGATAATAGGAGTTTTGTGGCAGATTGATTGACAGATAAAGGATACTTCATTTCTGTTCAACAAATGAAGAAAATTCTGAAAAGCAAGGAGCAAAATAAACAAATTATTCTTAAAATTCTGGTGTTAGCAATACCTGTGAGCATGAAGGATGAAATCAGCAAAGCCATTTTTCAGTCAACTATAAAGAACAGCCTAGCACAAACAGCATTTTTCAAAGAGAAGTAAAATACAAAACTGTTTCATTAATTTTTGCTAGTTATAAAATATTTTATGTGTAAATTATTCTGCCTTTTCAGTGGCAGCAGCTGCATATATAGTGCATTAACAGAGTAAGGAGACTTGTGACAAAATCTGTTTCATTTCTGTGATAAATTATCAACACTTCAGAATTTTTCTATTGCTTGACCTTTCTTTGGAAGAAAACCACTTTAAGCAATTTGCTTATTTTAGCAGTTGAAACAGTCCTTACATTTTTATAGTGTGTTTATTTCTTTAAGTGATATTTAGTCAGTGTTCATAAACATAGAGCTGTTGTCAGTCCACTATAGACCAGAAAGTCTCTATACTAAAATCAGACTTTCAGTACTCAGATTTTTTTCTAACGATTTATAGACATCTCTGAAAATGTAGTCCCATATTGCATTCCTAAATAGAAATTAATTGCTAAGTTATAGGCAACAATACTTGAAAATCATCAGCAAAAGAATTTCAGTCATGTCTTTTTTTGCATTGATAAATGAAAGAAGAGTTATAGAATGTGACAAAATGTGTTATTTTGCACTTTGCTCATAAAATACCATAGACAAAGATGTACTGGGAAGTTTTCATTTCTTGCCACATCTTTCTATTTCTTAAAAATTTAGTTATTCACTTACATGACACTACCATGACCTTTTTAAAGGCAGAAGAGGTGATGGTCGTACTCTCCCTTGGCACGTTTTGAAGGGGCTCAGAGACAAGAGGGCATTGCACAGACGATGCTGAAAAGGTCAATGCAATTTGGCATTATTGTATTTCTTTTTCAGATGTTGAACAGTGGTAAGAATGCAGAATTTACTCTCATTAATCATTTCTTACTTCAGCTTTTGCTTTTAATGCAACTGAGATTCCACACCTCCCCCCCCCCCCCAGTGTCTGAGCTAATTATTACTTTTATTAGTATTTGCTGTAATATGAACAGTTCAATAAAATGCCACGTTCTCAGTTTGCACTAAGGCCAGGTAAATCTTCTTTAGAAGCTTCCAGTATCTGTTTCAGCCACACAGATTTTGCAGACTTTTACCATTTTATCAGACACATAAGAAGGTGAAAGCAGGATGGGAGAAAGAAAATCTGTACTGTAACCCCCATGTGCTCCTCACAAACAGCTTCTTCCAGGCCGATACTCCTGGAGACTCTTAGTAGTCAGAGCACGTTGGGGCAGACCTGTGGCTTCATTTGATGCTGCTGAGGTGGTACATACAGAAATGAAATGGAAAAGCAGACACGTTGGGTTTGGGGGCAGCCTCAGAGACTCCCTGAGACTGGCGGTATCACGAGATCTAGTTGCCTATGAAGCTATTTGTTATGTTATTTGAATTAAATATGTCAAATATAGCTTTTTCATTCGTACACTCAGATCCAAAGTTTACTGTGTGGCAATGCATAGCAATTTTACATGCAAAAATCTCTGCTGGACAAAACTCAGGCGTGGAGATCGCACATGTGTTTCACAGCATGAAGCTCATATGCTGACAAAGTATCCGTAGCAATATTTGGTATACTACTAAAGTTATTTGTACACGCAGTTGTGTGAGCGCCAGCCATAACGGCAATGCTTTAAAATAGAAATAAAGAACACCCAGAGGTATGGCAGATTTCTATGCAAACACAGGTTTGTAATGGTCTGAAGTGCATTTGTAGGGAAGCAGGTATGAGATCAGGACTCGCTCATCATTGGGAGTGGGCCAAAAAAGATAAAAGATAACTGAACTGTCTGTTTTTGATTTTTATTTTGTTTCAGGCGTTGGTGAGTCATTAGATAACGTACAGCTCGCTCTGAGCTCTGGTGGGACGTGAGCAGGACAGCTGCCCTTGCAAACCCCATGTAACGTCACCTCCTTTTGTCCACAGCACAGCTGCCAGTCGGACGGAAACTCCATCTACTTCCACGGGACAGAAGGCAGCGAGTTCAATTTTGCCACAACCCGGGACGTGGACCTTTCCACGGAGGACGCCCAGGAGCAGTGGGCAGAAGAGTTTGAGAGCCAGCCTAAAGGGTGAGTGCCCCTCACCTCTGCAGGGCCATAAGATGAGAATGAGTAGTCATACAGTAAATAGCAGGTGACTGGGGAGTTTAGGAAGGGGCAAGTCCGGAAAGCCTGGGAGGAGCGGTCTGCCTCCAGACCATTCTGTCACCAAAGTTTTTAATGAAAGAAGTTGGGCTTGTAGTCATTCTGAAGAAACACACGATGCTGATCTGTTTTTTCATTCTGTCACACCCGAGTGTTTTTAACAAACTCATATCCCTATGAAATCAAATTCCTTGAGAAATTCATCCCGCTCTGGATCCCTGCTGTGAGCCGCCCTTCGCCACGAGAGAGCTCCTGCTTGTGCAGAAGCCTGCCGGTGCCGGAGGAGGAGGAGGAGGCGGAGGCAGGACAGCTGAACCGGCAGCCTGCTCTCACCTTCCAGCACCAAGAGCATGGCCAGAGCTGAGGATTTGGCTGATAATTTATTATTTTTACTTTAATAAATATAGGGATTCAAAGAGTACCTCTAAAGGCAGATCCAGCAGGGACTGCTGCAAAGGCACAGAAAGTAAAGAAACCATCTAGGACAGCAAAATTACCACTCTTAGCAAAATATGGGCGAGCTTCAAAAAAAAAATGTCCTGGTAAAGACATATCATTTTGTATACCTCAGCGTATAAAGCGTATAAATTTTGACAAAAAGAAAATAACCAACAATGCGGTCTTGATTCTTTTTTATTTTAAAAAAGAAGAGTTTCATTAGGTGCTGTAACCCCAGAGCAATGAGAAACACACGCTGTTAATTTATGGGTCTCTGCTGAACGTTGATTTTAACCTACAAAGTGCTTCAGGTCATTAGCAGCTGATTCAAATGCTGCCTACGCTGTGCTGAAGGTAAAGAGCACCTTTTAAGAAATACATGCTAATGTGTCCTGGGGACGCGTGGTTTATTTGGGGCTTACTGAAAAAATATTCACTGTGAACTCTGTCTCAGTTCGAATAATCAACCCATGGCATAGCGCGTGCTGTTTCAGACAAAGGAAAGAAAATGAGTATGTGTGTTGTGTGTTAGGTGACCACGTGGGATACGTTTGAGACGTTCTCTCATTCTCTTTTGCATCTTGAAAAACAGGACGGGAGTGTTACCTGGGGACATCTGCCCTGTCTGTAGATCCAGTCTCTGCTGGACCAGGTGTTTAGTTGAGCTAAGTTGAGCCAGATCCTTCATCGTCAGCTGTTCTAATCAGGACACCTCCTTCTTAGAGAATGAGCAAACTTTTAAAAATTAATTACAGTAGTAAATGCTGCAGTGAGTAGAAATATGAAAATAAAACGCTGGTTTTATTTTTTTTTATTTTATTTGCTAACCCTGGTTAGCAAATGCAGAATTTCTTCTGAATTAGGGATATTTTCAGTGTCACACAGGGTCTAGCTCCAGTCCGCAGGTGCCCCCGCTGCCAGCCCGGAGCGAAGCAGGGCACAGCCGGCGGATGCAATTCTGCACTCTCGTCCTGCGCCCAGTCCCAGCGGCCAGGTCCTGATCTGCCCCCTGCACGTAAAATCTCGGTGGTGTGGCAGCCTGCCCTAGCAGGGGCAACTTTGTTTTCTGAGGCACTAAGCAGCCAGCCCAAGGCCTCACAACATTTCCCTTTTTTTATTTTCTTTTGAATTTTTTTGCTTTTCAAATTTTATTCGATATTAGACACTTCCTTCTTTCAATCGTTGCTATAAGAATGGAGGTTTAAATTGCACACAGCCACGAATACACACTGAACTCGGGTGATATTATGGACATCCCCATCGTATAAAATTGTCACCACCACTGTCCCTTCTTTGCAACATTTCTGTGGGGCTTCGCTTTGGGAATTGTACACAACTGCAAATAGATGAGCTTCCTCAATCCCTTCTTAGAGAAATACTTTTGAATGCTATTTGAACCATACTTGAAAAATTGTTTTGCTGTATTTAAATAGTCACGGAAACACTTTATACCTGAGGCAGAGCTGGTGGGAAGTTCTCCCGCTCCCCTTTGTAACGTCGGTTGGAGCCTGTCAGCTCTCACAGCAAGGCAAAAGCATCCCTCGTAAGGGAGAGGGTTTAATCAAGAATGTCTGCATCTCTCGCATGCCATCACCCAGGTTCTTTCTGCATTTATCCTTACAGACAGTGTTTTGATGTATTTTTAGGAAAGTGCCAGTTTTTTAACGTTGTAGAACTTTCTGGTTTTCTTTTCTAATGCTGCCTAAAAGGAGGGGATCCCTGGAAACATCCATGATCTGCATCATTCATGACCCCGAGTTGTTTTGTGGGTCACTACAGAGAGTGTTTTAATTGAGCTAAATAGAGCATACAAAAGGTCAATGGAGCATTGGGAGATTTTGCCGTGTAAGTTAAAGTAGGCACAACTGTTTAATTCGGTACTTGCCTTCAGCCCGAGAGACCCATTTTCAAAATTGTTTTTTGATTATATTGCACGTTACCTTTAAAAAGTCTACACGACTGAAATACTTCCCTCAGATTTAGGGCTAGGTTAAATTATGCTGCCATTAACATATTTATATTTATATCAGAAAAGTTTTTTAGTGATGTTAAGGTCACTAGTTCCTGTGTAAATGACTGACAGTTTTAAAGCGGGATTTCCAAACAGGCACATTGCTGGTCTGTCACAGCTTAGGTCAATAGGGAAGCTTTTAAGGAGATCCTAGAAATACATTTTGAAACAGTTGGAATGGTTAAACTGGTAAATAGACTGTGAAGTTCTTGAAATGACAGTTTGTGAAACTGCTGTATGGCACATCGCTGCTAGAGATTGTTTCTGCTGGAAATAGAGAGGGAAAGGCTCTGCCTTCCCACAAAGGCTTCCGAACTTCAATGTTTCCTCATTCATCCTGAATCATGCTGGCTAGTTCAGCAATTGTGTTATCAGGGTTCTAAATAAATCCATTGCTTTGTCAGCCTTATATTTTTAAAATACTTTGTTATGAATTAATTAAGGCTTCAACAAGAATAATAATGTATCAGACCAAAATAATGTACGAGTTTTCAATAGTTTCTAATCTTTCAAAATATTTTAATCAAGTTTTGAAGAAACCAACACTTTCATGATGAAAACATATTTTCAATAAAAAATATTTAATTGAAAATTCTGCAACAGCTCTTTTAATTATCACTGAATAAAAATAAGAGAAAATGTTGCACAGAAAAACTGAGATTGTATCATCACATATTAAAAACACAGCAGTCTTTATTCGTATTCTGTTCGTGTGTTAGTTAAAAACTCTTACCCTAAATGCTCAAAAAGATGAAAACAGAGCATTTTCAGCTAATATCTACATATTTAATGACTGTATAACAGATATGGTGGACATGCGGCTTTTCAAGTTTCATTGATCTGTAAATGTTCGATTATATGAAACGAAACAGAATGCAATTATATTGTAAACATTGTTATGCCAGAAAAATAATGAAGATGGTAGAACAACACAACACTTAATATTTGGTAATAGCATTCATTACAAGCCTCATTTTTTTAGTAATTCAGGCTTTTCTGCCAATTTATTTAAAATATTCACATTTACTCTGCTTTATTTGAGTCAACTGAGTTTAAAAACTAGTATTGAATATGTCAGTAATGTTGCAGGAGTCATATTTGAAACACTGCATTTCATTGCAGTGTAAGAGTAGCAGCAGCTACTTTTGCATGTACAGGTGAACTCCTGGAACACGTTTTGTACGAATTTATCAGTAATGCGCCTCTGCACATTCTCTGCCCGCTGTTGACCTCTCCAGGTGGGACATATTTGGAGCCGTCATTGGTACCGAATGTGGGACACTGGAATCTGGCTCAGCTATGGTATTTCTCAGAGACGGAGAAAGGAAAATATGCACTCCATACATGGACACTACAGGATATGGGAACTTAAGATTTTATTTCAGTATGGGTGAGTATATATTCCTTATGTAATACAGCATGTGGAGCATGTGAGATTTAAATGGCGCAGTGCGCATAGAACTATTTTAAGTGCTCCTCAGAAGAGGATAGCTCTGTTTCGTGACTGTGATACCCATGAGGATGTAAGACTGACCACTCTTGGTCAGACCAAGAGTCCACCTTCCTGGATGCCCACACAGGTGTACAAACACAGTAGGCACAAAAATAGGCCTCCCCAAAATATTCTTCCAGATGGCACTGACTTGCAGATGAAAATTTTTCTGAACCAGACCAGGCGCTCTGGACTTTGTAGCCATTGGTGGGCGTTTCTGCCATGGATTTATGCAGCTTTTTTTTTTTTTTTTTTTTTTTTTGGCTGATACAAACGTTTAGCTCCAGGTTAAAAGAGTTAAAACAGTTTAATATAAAAGTTACATGAAGGTGTGTCCATGTAAGGTCTGTGTCTCAACTTCCTTTATAGTTAGAGGAGATGTGGTCAGTACCGTTGCTGGAAAAAACCATTCAGTTCACTGTGAGATACCTGTGCTGGAGCAGCTGAGCAGCTCCCTGGATTCCACTGACTGCATGGGTTGGATCTCCCTTGAGATAAAGGAAGCTTAAGCACCTGGTCCCCATATAGGTGTGGGTTCACTCTTCTTCAGTCCTCAGGCAAGATTCATTACACAAGGACAGGTTGTTGTTGCCACTTGAGGTGTCCAAGCATATCTGAGATACCAACACAAGACTATCAGATATAACCCAGGATTTGCTGGAGTAGCGAGTAGGTCAAGCACGTCCCTCTACAGTGTCTAAAGTGATCCTTGGTACTGGTTTTTATCAACCAAACCTGCCTGTTGTGCCAACAAGACCCTGTAGCCACTCCATAGTTCAACAATTCTTCATGTGAAGAAGTATCTTCTCATGTACCTTCTAATTTCATTCGATGACCCGTACTTCTTATATTAGAAGAGATGGTCATATTTTTGTCATCCTCACCCCACCGCAGAGGATTTTACAGGTACCTGTCATATCGTCCCGCAGTCATATCCACATGGACCCTCGTGTTAATCCACCAGCGTGAACCGAGTTGCACCTGAGGATGAGATAGGAGTAGCACAGATGTGGGATGGCCTTACCTGGCTGAACCCACAGAATAGTTTCTATGCAAAAGCTCTTACTATATTCATAAATGTTTTCCTCTGCTAATGTATTGTCCCAGGGTGAGATTCACAGAGTGTGTTATAGTGTGATAAAGTCTTGGAGGAGGTATAGCCTACATGCGGCAACCTTAGTGCAAAGCACTGATGTGGTGTTAGCATCATCTGCAGACCTTCCCTGCTGGGACACAGTGCAACCTCAGGGATTTACCAGGGCTAAGAAAGCAGCCAAGAACAAACCCCTCCTGCCACTTTCCCGCCCCGCTGTTGTTGTCAGTACAACTGCATTAGTTCAGTGTTGCAACAGACCAAAATCCCTGTGAACATAGCGGTTGTCATTCAGTATCGCACAGTGTTTTCCCAGAACTTTTATTTTGCACATAAAGGAAATTGCATGAGGTTATTCTCTCAACACCAGGTTTAGAGGAGGTGAGGGGTTTTGCTTAAAAGTAGAGAATAATAGAATAATAAAGGAGGAAGCAGAGACTAAACTTGTGACCTCCATAAGCAACCTTCTGAATCAACAAGAAAAAACACCCTTTATTTAATGAGTGGAAGACCTCATGTTGTTGTCCTAAATTGTCGCACATCTCCTCTGTGTTACATGGATTACCAATAAAGCACAGGAAAAAGAGGATGCTTTTTCCCAGTTCTTCCAAGCATTACAACACCTGCAAGAGAAACAGGAAAGAAATTTGCTCAACCTTATGAACTTAGGGGAGAAGTTGTTAGCACATGCAGGCGCAGAGGGTAGTGGTGTATCACTTGAAAAAATGTATTCTGTACATACTGTTAAAATAAATAAATAATAGCTTAAACACGGGGATGTTCCTTCCTGCAGTATGATACACATCAAAGATGCGCATCTTATCTCACTTTCTGGACTGCTTTGCCTATTCCATTCCAAGAACTGGACATCTGTAGTGAAATTAGCAGAGAAAGTATTTCATATATGCAACCTTTCTATTTTACAGGCTTTTCAAAGAAGATTCCTCATCCTGTTTTTTCTTTTTTTTTTTTTTTTAAATACCTGCACTACCCATAGTGTACGGGGAATTGATGTTTCCTGTTTCAATTACAAATACTTTGTTTTAAAAACTTTTTTTCCAGAACAAGAAACTAGTGTAATGATGTCCATCTCGTAACTATAATGTGGAGCTTAATGCTCAAATTTGCCAATACATCTGCTCTCTCGGAGAAGATTAATAAGTGTTTTGGGTTCTGTCAATACAAAGATATTTCAAATGTTGCACCATCCCAATGAGGCAACAATGACACACATTTTGTGTGATACCATAGACTCTATCCATCCCTTTTAGGATATGGTGTAAATAGTAGAAGAAGCAGCACAACAAAAGAAGTACACGGCAGTCTTCCTCATTTCCTACTAAGAGCAAATTCTCAGCTGCCAAACTATCAGCTGAGAAGTATTTAAGAGGTCCTCACATACGATGTGTGTGGCTGCATGGAGTGTGAGTAGTAAATAACAGTTTACTGACGAGAACTCAAAAAGCAGAGCATTTCTATGTAAATAGGATTTAAAGCATACGGATAGCAGTATTGCTTTGGGCACAGCATTTTCTATTAAAATTGTTTTGATAAGCTGATTAAGAGAGTTACTTGAGGTTTTCGTAATTGTCAATGCCCTTGATCTCTGGCATGGTGTATCTGATCAAATAGTTCTTATACACTGTGTCCTTAGGGCTGGTGTTCTTTTGTTTCATATCCTAAGTTACACAGCATCTGGTTGTAATTATTTTTGTAATTATGGCTGCGTGATACGATTCCACTTTCCAATAACAAGGGCTTCAATTAATTTTTTTCTCCCTCAAATGTGTATTGTTCAGGGGGAACCTGTGATTCGGGAGAATCCCATGAAAATGATGTCATACTTTATGCCAAGATTGAAGGCAGGAGGGAACACATACCTCTTGACACCCTGACCTATGCTGCTTACAAGGTAAACCGTTTTAAACAAAGTAGGTGAATGGGATTGACAGATCAATCTATTTTTAAGCCATCACAACGATGTTGTATGTTGCATTCCATAGGGGCAGTCAAACATGATCTTCCCAAGCACATCAATCACGTGCAGATGTCACAATGATAGGGCGCCTTTGCGGCACAGCTCTGCAGTTACTGCTGATTACTCCACCCCACAGCAGGACCGCCGCGTTGGCTAGTGCTAGGATAACAGGCAAATGGGCAACGGGAAAAAAAAATTCAGCCGCCAGCCGAAAACTTTGGTGATAACAGCTCCTCAGTTTGACAGTCAGGAGCTATGGCCTGAGCGGGTCAGTCATGGTGAGATCAGTGGCTGGGAGGACAGTGACTGGGAAATGCCTGGATGTCTTCCCCCTGCATTGTGCAGGAAATGTCCCATTTTACACTTGTTATTTCCATTTTAAATACAGCTGTGTGCCCTCCAAGAGGGCCTGCGGCAATGCGGGCATAAAGTCAGCCACAGGAGGCAGGTGCTGGCGGTGCACGCAGGCAGCTTCTCCTCTGCCGCTGCTGCAGCCTCCTTCCAACCACGTCCACCACCCTCAGGCGGGACAACAAGCACCTCCAGCCCGCTGTCAGGATCCTTCCTGTCTACGGCAAGGAAGCACTTAGACCACATCTACCCTGAGTAACCCAGCACCCAGCCCTGAGGTGTCCTTCCTCTGCTGCTGTAAAAAAATAAAGGCAAAAATTGATGCGTAATGCATATAGAATCATAGAATAGAATCAGTGAGGTTGGAAGGGACCTTTAAGATCATCAAGTCCAACCGTTAACCTACCCTGATAAAAACACCACCACTTCTAAATCATGTCCCTAAGCACCTCATCTACCCTTTTCTTAAACACCTCCAGGGATGGTGAATCCATCGCCTCTCTGGGCAGCCTGTTCCAATGTTTAATAACCCTTTCAGTGAAAAAATGCTTCCTAATATCCAATCTAAACCTGCCCTGACATAACTTGAACCCGTTTCCTCTTGTCCTATCACTTGTCACCAGGGAGAAGAGGTCAGCTCCCATCTCTCTACAACCTCCTTTCAGGTAGTTACGTGTTTAGTATAGGTAGTCAGGTAGTTAGTTAGTATACGTGGGGATGCGCTAGAGGTTGAAATGCAGCATGTTTGTACAGTGCGGGGGAAATCTGGTGGTAAAGGTGCAGCTGGTTTCAAGCACAGGTCTGTGTGCATTTTCACTGTGACTGTAACATTCAGAGAGCAAATGTTTACAGTAGGGTTTGGCCTGGGTTTGGTTGAGTCACTTGCATTGTTTCATTGTGCGTGGCTTCCCTCCTCGCCTGCTCTTGTGTGGAAGATGGGGTAGAACTTTTTTTTAAAACTAAGGAAACCGTGATTGTAAAATAATAAAAAATTAATTGGGGAACTCGGGGAGAGATAGGATCTGAAATTACGCTGACTTCATTGTGGAGTTTTTTTAAAAACAAGCAGTTTTAAAGCTGACATCCTCTTTTGACATAATAAAGGTCTAGTTACGTTGCTTTAGGACAAAGGCTGAGCTTTATAAAGCAGCGCTTTCATTTATTTCCACAACATAACATCCTCCCTACGTACGCCTGTGAACTCATGCTGTTACTCCATTCTCACGTATTCAGACTAGACATGCCATCGCCCTGCGTTTGCTTCTGTGAGCTGAGAGGCTGCAGGACAAGTAGCATCTTCCATTCCCAAGGAAGCACTGACAAAATAAACCAGTATTTTTCAGAACACAGAAGGTACAGTCTTTTTCACAGTGTCTTGGCAGCCAAACAAACTGATCCCACTAAGGTGGTAAGCAGTACTGGTATCCAGAGTGCTAACAGCTATGCGCATAATGTAAAAAGCTTTTATTTGGGATCTTCTGTGGGAAAAGGTGGCAAAACCAGAAATGAAGCAAGGAGAGAGAAAAGTACACGTTTGGTTCAGCAGATTTGAAGTTGCTTTTCTGTTTTAAATGTGACCTTTTTTAATATTATTTGTTTTATTTAAGCCTAATTTAATTTCTTTTAAAGGTTCCATCTTTGGTTTCTGTTGTCATTAGTCCGGACCTGCAGACTCCGGCAACCAAGTTTTGCCTGAAGCAAAAGAGTCACCAAGGCCACAACAGGAATGTCTGGGCTGTGGATTACTTCCACGTCCTCCCAGTGCTGCCTTCCACCGTGACTCACATGATCCAATTTTCCATCAATTTGGGTTGTGGAACTTATCAACCTGGTAACAGGTACAACAAACAAGATTTCTCTTCTGATTATCAGCTTTCTAGCACATTTTGGTTTATAGCATCTATATGAGTATTTGGATTTTTTTTTTCTCAGAAGGAACGAAGCCAATTAATAATGACAAATATAAGCTTCTCAAAAGCCAATGTTTCTCCCAATCTCCACAGGCCCAGGTTTATATACCCCATGTGTGATAAGGAGTCTATTAAATAGCTTTCCAGGTCAAAACTTGCTTTTCTTAGTCCATTATTCTGAAATATGCTCATGATTTCAGAGCGACTTTTGTTCCAGTTTCTAATGGATATGAGATTTACCTGTTAATACTGTGTAGGGGTGAAAGTATTAAAGACAGTGGCAGAAACCTGCCCTACTGACCTGCCAGAGATTACTGATGTCACAACCATGTCTAATTCTTGTAACACTGGTCATAAATGGCCCTCATCTTGACAACCAACAGTATGAGGACCTCGCGGCCTGTGCACTGACCACAGAACTGTTTTGCTGGCTTCACTTCATTGGAGCGTTCAACATTATTTTTTCCACGGAGTTAAGGGGGAGAGAAAGGGAAAGAAGGGAGTAATTTTCTGGTCCGTATTTCGTAGAATATTAGAAATGTTGGTTGGAAGGGACCTTCACTGGCCATCTAGTGAAACCTACTGCTGCAGGTGGGGTTGTTATCAGCGTAGGTCAAGTCAGCCACGACTTTGCCTATGCATGACTTAAAAACCTCCATGGATGGACATTGTGCTACCTCTCTGGGTGACCTGCTCCATTGAAAAAGTGTTTCCTAATGTCCAGTCCAAAACTCTGAAGCCATGTCTTTATGGCCATTGCCCTTTCTACTGTGTCTGCCAGTACTGAGGAGAGTTTGGCTCTGCCTCCCTTGAGAGTGCCCTCCACACCATCATAGGCTGCCACAGCTCACCCCTCCTCTCCAGGCTGAGCAAGCTGGTTCCCCAGCCCATCCTGGCCCAGTGCTCAAGGCCACAGACATCTTGGTCATCCTCTCCAGTTTCTTAACATCCTTCTTCAAATAGGGGACCCAAAACCAAACTGTCCACTGTCCCTTTGTCCTTGTGTACGTGCGAGACTGTTTATCTTGACATTTTATGAGGATTAAGTTACTTTATATTTTTCCAGAGTTAAAAGTTTAAAGGAGGAGACTGTCAATGCTTTCACATCCATGTCCTGTGGCATCTGCTCCCAACTGGAAAGAGCTGCATTAGCACTGAAAATCCTAGCAGCCGTGCAGGGCAGCAGAATTCAAGGGGCAGCAAACATTTTTCTACATGGAAAGTGAAAACTTTACCTGTAAACACTCCTGGCCTGCAAACACGTGTTATATAAAGTCTGTCTCAGTCTGTTATCTCATGGGAATTAGTATGTATTTTGAAAGATTAATATTCTTCCTTCATGTAAACTATTTCTGAAGCAGAAGTGAGCTTCTTCATAACAAAAGAAGCACTATGTCCCCATTATCTCTATTCGTATTTCCCAAATACAGCAGCATTTCCCCGTCTCCTGGTCTACAGCGTTATGCATAATGCTTTCACTACTGCAAATGTGAGAAGCTCACAGTGAATCTATGCAGTAAATATGACCCTCCAAGGTATCAGTGCAGTTAAATCTGAAATAAATTAGTCAAAACCTCCATAAACCGTTTTAATACACACTTAAATATCACAGTGATAGTGCATTTAAGTAAAGTAATATTGTCAGCAAATTATAATGAAAAGGAAAAGTTATAATCCACTAATTTAGTATTGAGGTGATGAATTATGACTTTTATAATGTTCCACTGACATTACTTAAAATAAAACACAATATTACAAGCTAATTATATAGAGGAAATTACAATAGTATTTCAGTTAAATACTAAATCTGTAATAAATCAAGCACTTTCTATATTACTTTTTCAAGGTCCTCAGAATGTAAAAGATCTAAAGATTTCCCTGCAGTCCTAGATTGTAAACAGTGTTTTTAAAAATATGCAGTGAAACAGTGAAGGAAAAAGTTGTAGTACTAGCTTTTTGAAAACTGAACTTGTTAATGAACTTTTGGGAGAATGGATTTAATAGCTCGTTGTCAGAGACTCAGTGGATGGTCTCATAGAGTTTCCAGTTCTCTAATGTCACCACCTGCACATGGATGGTTTGGCTTACTGATCGTCAATGAAACCAGAGAACAGCAGCCTTTTTCCTGGCAAATCGGGAAGTTTTGCATATGGTTATGTCCCTATGACACAAAATTCACCGCTGAGCACTCCAGGTCCTGTGAGGTGGGAGGAAGCCTCCAAAGACTGCTATGGCTGGGCAGCACAGAGGCTCCCACGGCTCCCGGGGGCTCTGCCTGCTAGGTGGGGTCTCTGAAGGGTGCCCTTCCCCCAGTCCCATCCACCCTCTGCAGTCCTTGGTGGGGACTGGCCGTTTTCACTGTTCCATAGTGCTTTTCTGGTCTCTGTTTAGGCATGATGGGTGGAGGAGGCAGCTGACTGAGAAGTCCAGTGAAGTTAATATTGGTCTGCAACAGAAGGGAAGAGCCAGCCGCCACGCGAATAACTAGCCGTCTTTTGACCACCTTCTGAAGGTGTAATGGTTAGCGGCTGGCAGTTATAAGTGCCCTGTGCTCACATGGTGCTGTCTAGGTCTGATGAACCCCAGTTTTCGCATCTTTATTTCTGAAACCATTTCTAGCTGGAATATAAGAGTAACATCAGCTCATTTAACAGCAGCAGCATAAAAACACTAGGTAGATGGTGGCCAAAAAAGGACTAGGTGTTTAGACAATCCTCAGTCTATAGGCTATCCTTTTGGGTTTTAAACACTCCGATTTGTTTCATGTTTGTATTTTCGGGATTTTTTTTGTATTTAAAGTCTGCTTAATTTTTTTTCATGTTTCAGCATCAGTTATCAGGAGTAACAGATTTGGTGATTTTCTCAGTGTTGGTACTTCTGCATTCATACCTATGCCAGTTAGGCTCACAGCGTCTTTCTCCTTTCTTTCCTTCACTGTTATCAGCGTCAGCTTGGAGTTTTCAACCAACCATGGTCGCTCTTGGTCCCTGCTCCACACCGAGTGTTTGCCTGAGATATGTGCTGGACCTCACCTCCCCCACAGCACCGTCTATGCCTCTGAAAATTACAGCGGGTGAGAGTGTTCTCTGCAAAGCTAACTGAGATGCGAGATTAGAGGAGTGAATTATAGGTGACGGAAGAAAGCAGCAAAGCAAGCAACCCTGTGTCATCTTTCATTTTGTACCAGCTGAGGCCAGCAAGGAAGGAGTGTTCTGGTCTCCCTGGCTGCCCAGTGATGAAATTTGAAATATATGGGGCTCCTTCTGTGGTATAATATTATTTTTCTGATGCCAAAGATAAATTACAAAAAAAAAAGCAAACCAACAACCCATGGACAGCATGCTGGTAATTAGAAGAAAAGTTATACCTTGTCAAAGCCACAAAAGTTTTTTTCTGAGTCAGAGGAACCATCAGTCAAAGCCATATTTACATTCTCAGACACCTTTACTCACTTGGAATCCCATTATTAGGCTACAATGAAGCACATCCTCTGTACTTCTGCAGATGGAGAAGGTTGTTAGTGTCACTTTCTTATAGAAAACCTTCTCTTTGTTGTCTCTTGGTCCTGTTCTGACCATAAAATGAACGTGAAATCTTGTTGCACAGTGCAAATCCCACGACTCTCTATCCCTCTGTGTCCCAACTTCCACAGCCACATCAGAGCAGTAGGTATGACCACGAGAAGAGTGTAGTTGAAGCATTGCTATCATCTGGTGACCCCCATTTCTATACTATTTTCATAGGGACCATTACCCCCGGTGTGTGTAGGAAGTGTAGCCACTATGGATGACATGAGAATGATGGTCCAGACCACAGCAGGCCAAATCCTCTGTCCCTCTCTTCTTCCCCCAAGGGGTTCCACCAAAAAGAGTTCAGTCATACGGAAAGGTTTAACACAGTATGCAATTTAGAGATGTTCACTGTGATGGGGGAGTTGCTGTAGCAAAGCAGGTTAAGATCTTTGCTGACTTCATGCATTCATACAGGAAAAGTAATGGCTGGGGTTTATAATCGAATAATTAACATTCTTATATTGTAGGAAAAAATGGGCCGTGGCGTTTTTTTTAAACATATTTTCAAAAGGTGCAGTAACTTCACGGCTTCATTTGAGCAGATTTTAGAATTAAAAATTCTCACAAAGCTTCCAGTATAAGTAAACACATCTGCAAAACATACATGTGCTTAACAACTAGCAATGTAAAATGTTAGTATTTGTGTTACATGTATTTCAGGTGGAACCGAATAACTATTCCCCTTCCCAATGCGGCATTAACAAGTGACACCAGGATTCGATGGAGGCAGACGGGACCAATCCTTGGAAATATGTGGGCAATCGATAATAGTTAGTATTCTTATCCATGATCGCGATACATCAGAAGAGTAAATTTCTATATGCTGCTCCAAGTAAACGTAATTTCCAGAATCACAGGTCAAAGGATTTTCAGTTTGTTAAATTCCTCCACTTGGTACCAAGTGCGTTTTGAAGCTAGAGGGGAATTCTGTCATTTGAAAAGACAATAGCCTAGTAGATTACCCTTTCTTTTTTTTTTTTTAATTGAATGCTTTCCAGGAAAAGATATTGGTGGCAAGGGCTTAATATAACATTTCCTCTGACTGCTTAGTCCTAATTAGGTAAATAGGTACTACACTAAGGACATTTACTGTGCCAGCCTAAGGAACAGTTACAGCATCTGGGACATATTTTTCCTTCTGGAGATAGAAAACCTTCATAAAGCAATGTTGCTACCAAACACTGACAAAACTTTTACATTGTTTACAGCATCTTCATGGGGAAAGTACCATCTGTTTCAGGGAACTATTTTTCTCTTTAGAAATTATTTTCCACCTACCGCTTGTTTAAATGGATGAGAAGAACTGGGAGGCACTTATATTGACTCATATAATTAGAAAACTTAGTGCAGAGGATTACTAAGGCCAGTCTTGAAAGGAAATATTTCAAAGCACAGAAAAAGTATTGAGGAACTCAGGGTAAAATAGATACATGGTATAAAATGCAGAAATAAGCATGATTGAAAGGGCTAACTATGAGAAAGTGCAAATTTGCTTATTAGCCTTAAATGTTTTGGAACTAAGTAGACTACATCCAGAATTTGTTTTGTTAGATCTGTGAAGTATGTCATTTAAAGATTTATAGTGATATGCAGTAGCCCATGAAATTTTGTAATGATTCCTAATAAGGTTTGATATAGAGCCTGGGAATGGTAAATAGTTACGTTTTGCAAAATTCTTAAAATAGATTACTGTCTAGTTTTGAAAATAAAATCCTTGAAGCTGCCTTGATAATGTAATGCTACAAATGAAAGTTTTTCACAAAAACTAATGAAAATTTTTCTCTTAAGCACATCAATGGGATTTAGCATAATTTTGACGTTCTAGATAGAGCATTCATGCTTGTCTCTGGAGATGATGATTTATATCAAAAAGAAAGTTTAAAAGAAGGGAAAATTTAGGTATATATACATAAGATGTGTGTGAATATCTGCAAGGATGAATCGCTACCTAACAAAATGGAGACTGTAAGTGTTGGAGATGCTCACAGAAGTTCACAGAAATAAGAGCAAGATAAATCAATGCACAGATATAAATTCTTTACAACAGAAAACAACAAGATTTTGAAAATTGGTGAACAATTCATATATATCTACACTACCTTTGCTTGTACAACTAAAGACCATTTCATCAAAGGATGCTGTGTGCTACACTCTACCATCTCAAAAGCAATTTTACCAACCATCTGCCTAAAAACTGCCTGCTCTGATATTTGTTTGAGGTGTAGAAACATGACATGGGACTCAAATCTTAAAGATGAACGTATCTATGAGGTTTTGCATGCCTCCTTTGTTCGAAACTAGCGGAACTGAAGCTTTGCACTTTGGCATAGTAGGGAAAGCCTTAGAAATATTGGCAAGCTACTCAAATTCTTGGAGAGAGGAAGATTTTCAAGGATTCAGCACTCTGACTTTTAGCTTCACAACCGTTTCTTATGTGAATTAAGCTTTAAATGAAATCTGGAAGCTGGCCATCTTTTAGAAACACTGGAAAACCGCCAATTTTCATAAAGCTTTTTTCATTTTGAACGGCATCATTACATCTTTAACCCTTCCACTTTTACCACCCCCTCAAAAAGACCTCGAGAGAGACAAATAAATCAAACAGACAGAATAGAATTTTTGCACCCTGAAAGGTGAGAAAATCTAGAAATCGCATGAAGTCTGATGGGAAGTTAGTTACAGGGAGCAGCTAACAGGGATTTAGAGTGCATCTGTCAGGGAGTACTGACACACTGCTGTGATGGGCAGCATCGCAAAACTAAGAATAAGTATTGGTTGTTATAGATGATTTCAAATTGGTGGCTATTTCTATGACATTCCAAAAGTCACAGTGCAAGTGAATGACTCCAAGTAACAGGCATTCTTCAACAGAAAAGATGACACTGCTCATGGTTAAAGCCTATTTATCATATTGTATTGAAAGAACACTGCCCTCAGGTTAACACTTTGGGCTAGACCCAGATTAATGCTTTTCTTTACAGTAGTGCAATGAGATGTAGATTATACTGAGATTTGCTTATCTTTCCATCCTTCATATTTTTCACAAAATATCAACAGTGTTGATTAGGAGTCACTGGAGGAAGAGGAAGTAAAAGAGTAAAACAAGTCTAGAGTATTTTTGAATGCATATGATTTGGAGGTTTATTGCACTGGAAAGAATCAGTTAAAGTGTATGATATTTAGTAGTTACTTACGACATATGAGGGCAAGTTCAAATTCCAGTAAGTCTGGTGAAGTTACAAGTATGAGGATTTCAGTGAGAGAAGCAGCAACACATTTAAAAAATCTACAAGGCCACTATTAGAATGTACAAATATTGCATTACATCTCCAAAATAAGACGAAGAAAATGGAAGGCAAGAAAATGGCCAATGCATAGCAGATCATCTAATCTCTTTCACGATCTTAGAAGATCAGGTACATCGATTAAAACATCACTAGGGTCTCAAGCCACAGATAAACATTACCCATTAAATAATAAATTATTGCTGGCTATCCATGACACAGAGCATAATTCCATTATGTTCTACAGAAGGATACAACCAAATGCATTTTATGCTTTTGTAGACCTCTTGCAGCTAGCGGGATTAAGATAAATACAATAACCGTATGATCAGATGTGTATACATTCTTGTATTCATTATATTCTGTTTATCACATAACATAACCCTTCATTTAACTGATTTCTTTTCTCTGCAGTTTATATTGGTCCATCTTGCCTCAAATTCTGCTCAGGGCGAGGACAGTGTACTAGAAATGGCTGCAAGTAAGAGTTATAATTCAGTACTTGTATTTGATTTCTGTCACATAGTTCACTTGATGATCGGAAAGTTGAAGTGATTTTCATTTCGGCCCTTGCTTTTTGAGGTGACCAAATGTAAAACTAGCATAGCTCCCGGAATGCATAAAGTTCACTGGAGACCTAAAGATCAATCTTTCTAAACAGCAGCATATTTGATTTTTTTTCTATAATTGTCTTTTGGGAGAGCGTCTAAGTTCCAGATCATCTTAAAACGTGCTACAGAGCACACTGAAATGTCAGTGATGCATGCTTTATACTGGTTTTAGAGGTGATTTGGGACTGTATCACTCTTACATTAAATTAAATTAAATCACAATTTTCATAGTTCTAATATCCCATAGCCTAACAGACCTCAAGGAGAGAAGGTCAGCACTCCGCTTCTTTCTGAAAGTCTGGCTTTTTAAACAGGTTCCAGCCTAAAAGGGAAAGGTACTTATTCAAACCCAGTAAGCACATTCAAAATATTGGTGTAACTACTTTCAGGTATTATTAACAAGAGCATGACGCACGGGACATTCTGTTCTGTTACTCAGTTTCTTGTAATCACATCTGATATGCTACAGATAAAAGCAAATTAATCATTTTACAAATGAACAACTGTAACTTATGTTGGCAGTATTTTTGTTCCAAAAATGAATAAAAATATTTCTGTATTGTGCGTTATGCGTAGATTGGTGGGTAGTTCATAACTGTAATTTTTTTTGATCAGAAAAGTAAGTACAAGCTAAAAGAAAGTCATTGGCTATGTAATACCTAAATGAAGTTTAAAGAGGTTCTTGGTCCTTAGATTTGAGAGGGACTTTGTAAGCATCTTCGGTTCATGAACAACTGCAGCCACTGTGTTGGATTGCCAACCACCCACAGGAGAAGATGGGTCATTAATTACACTGTTCACTCTTCCTTACCCGCAGGTGCGACCCCGGCTTCTCAGGGCCGGCGTGCGAGATGGCGTCACAGACCTTCCCCGTGTTCATCTCGGAGAGCTTCGCCAGCTCCCGCCTCTCTTCCTACCACAATTTTTACTCCATCCGGGGAGCTGAGGTCAGCTTCGGCTGCGGGGTCCTGGCCAGCGGCAAGGCCCTGGTCTTCAACAAGGATGGGAGGCGCCAGCTTATTACCTCCTTCCTTGACAGCTCCCAGTCCAGGTGAGAGGGGGAAGAGCAGTAATGTGAGGCAAAGAAGCTGGGGAACCCCTCCCCTTCCAGCTACGGCCTTGTGTATTGTTAAGTCGATTGTTGTAGCAGGAAGAAAAGTTTTAAAAAAACTCCTAGTTCCATATTTTGATGGTGATTTCATAGCCTTGTCTTTTTTCCTCCTGCTTTGTAAACAACAGAGCCCAAAACAGACTGGAGGGAAGTTATTGTACAGCTTGGGTGGAAAATATGAAATGTTAATATCAAACCTGAGCGTCAAAGCCAAGTGCTAGTTAATTATTTATAAGGTTGTGTTTATTTGACAGCTTGTGGCAGCTGATTAGATCCATTCACTATCTCTCCCTCCCCTTCAGTGCCTAATAAATAATTAAATGCTGTAATGATTGGCGTTTTTTAACTGTGTGCCACATTGCATTACTTGACAGTAAAAACAAATTGCATGTACAAAACCCCATAACTGATATTTATCAAAATTTGTCTAGATTGAGAAGATCTGAAAACAACCTGGTTAGGAAAAAAAAAAAAAAAAACAAAAAAAAAAAAAACCAAAAAAAAACCAACCCAACCATCACACTATGCAAATGGTACCCTGTAAATCCTTGTGTAATTCTGATCCAGGTTCCTGCAGTTCACACTCCGCCTGGGCAGCAAGTCAGTGCTGAGTACCTGCAAAGCACCCGACCAGCCCGGGGAAGGAGTGCTGCTGCACTACTCCTACGACAACGGCATTACCTGGAAACTACTGGAACACTATTCTTATCTCAACTACCACGAGCCAAGGTATATGCATAAATATTACCAGGAGTGTTATCTACGTGCAGATAATGCTGGTAGCGGTAGTCACTGCAATGCGGAGAGTACGTACATCTGCCCACGTGGTGCCGGAGTGAGTGGAGTAAAGATCTTTTATTGCACACTGAAAGTTACTGCTTTTCCTTAAGATTTTGCAGCTGTTCTGGTCACTTCCCATTTTTGCCTGCTTCTATAAAAATGAACACGTGGATTTAACAGCATCCGAGTCTCAGGTGATGTGACAGAACAAGCTGAGACAGCGCGGAATGAGGGGTAGAAATATACTTGTGGGAAATAGGGGCACATCTCTTCCCATGGAAGCAGCCACTTGTAAAGATAAACTAACATAAATTATTTGTAGCTTTGAAGCCATAGATACTTTTACTACACCATCCTCTGGGATTAGGAGTTTGCGGGCAGCACAGGACAACTGAAACAAAGTCTGACCGTAAGGATGTCCCTCAGCCACCAGGGGAATTCCACCTGCTGCTGTTATGACGGGGATTACACAACTTTGTGCCTGTGCCTGTGGGTGGGACTCAGTGGCCCAGGAGGTCCTGCCAGTGACTGTGCCTGGGAATTGTGCAAATCACAAAGAAGCCAAACAAAGAACTCATCTCACCGAGCAGCAGCTATGTTTGGTGTCAGATTAGCGAGGAATGTATCTGATGTACTTAGAGAAGGTATTCTTTACTGTTTCGTTTGTGACACCATCCACCAATTATAATAAAGCAATGCAAAATCAGGAGTCTCCATGAGCACACCTGTACCGCAAGCCCAGAACAATCTGGGCTGGCTCTGTGCAAACCCACTCGGACCTGGAAGCATCCACCTTCACAGGGTGCTGCAGCAGATCCGATAAATCCCAGTGAAAGGAGATGCTCTGTGAGGGGGCACACGGGAGGCAGAGCCAACAGTGGCCTTGCAGGTCCCATCCCAGCTGGTCCATTCCTGCCCACGGGGGGCTTTGCACGGGGTATTGCCCCGTGTCCTCTTCTCTACCCTTCCACCCAGTTCCAGGATAGTGCCCGAGTCAACCCCAGGGCTGGGACTGTACGTAGTCTGCAAGTCACTTTAGCTACTTATAACTTTCATTATTTATATTTATTGAGCTCAGATCAGCGCATTTAAAAAAAATATTGGATTTCCTCATCTTGTTAATAACTACAAAATTGCAATATACAGAATGTGATTAAGAATATTCTAATGAAAAAAAAAAAAAAAAAACACAAAACTTGTGACATTTCCTGGGAACTATGAGAAATCCTCTCAAAAATCAGAGAGGAATGACTGTGTTTGGTAGAAGTATACTGCATGTAGACTTTAATTTCTGAAGTTTTAAATGTTTGCAAAGGAAAGATGCTACAAACTGGAATACTCATAGGCTTTCTTCAAAATTTCCTTTCCCATTCTTTATTATAGTCACATATATATTTTATATGGCCCTGTTTCTAATTCTTAGATTCAAGATTACAGCTGTAGGAATTATATTTCCCTAAAGGTTTTTAATATATAGCACTATGAAATTTTTATAACAAAAAGGAAAATACACATTATGGTGACTGATTTTAATGAAGTTTAAGATATAAATGTAGCAAATTATATTGATTCCAGAGACTTTTTTTTCGCTTTTTGAGTTTAAGTGTGAAACACTATTTCTGTTGTTATGACCGGCACAACTTACACAGGTTAGAAAGGATTTGCCATGGGATTTTTATAGTCCACTCTAGGTAGATAGAAAAATGACAGACATACAAACCTGAAGATAATGCTGGCAGTAATTATGATGAAGAACATGAAGAAAGCTTCACCTTTTCATATTATGTTGTCTGAAAATATCAGCATTTTTGGTAACATAGATGGACTGCTGCGAAGTTTGGCAATCAATCTGTATCCAGAAATTTAATTAATCTTCAGTCATACAAAAAATAATTACACATTTAATGTTCTACTGAAAAGGTGCATTTAATCTGCTAACATTTGACAGCTGCATTTTTCTTCTGAGCAGAACAGCGGTGGCTTTTCAATATTAGGTATGCGCATAGCTTGAAAGAATGAGATCAGAGCAAAGGTCTCCCAGCTGGTTTTTAAGAAATCTAATGGTAGCTGGTAATGTTAGTAGGAACACTTTTCTTCTCTGCAGCAGAAAAGTCATTAGCAAGAATCACCCTCCCTCTCCATCTATCTCCAACAAATCAAAGCCAGACGGAGAAGCTGTCATAACTGGAGATGTAGTCAGGTTCTGCATACTAACATATGTGCCCTATACAGTGGTTTACACCAACGTTTTTAAATTGTGTTTGCTTAATCCCCTGGGATGAGAAATTTATTTTAGCATGTGTTAAATATTTTAACATCTGATGGGTGTATCAGTGGTGTATGTCATGATTTAGGATTTTCTGTAAATTACTGTCAGTGAGAATTAGTGTCCACATGAGCAAGCTTATGAGAGTTAAGAGTGAAAGGGAAGATGCAGGCATCAGAGACAGTCACCCGCAGCCAAATATACCCAGGATTATCCCAGAGCATTAGTTCGCACAAGTGCCAAGTGCTTCACAGCATACGCTGGTCACAGTGCTCCTCCTAGCCCGGGTACCGGCTTTCCTCGGGTTCACCCTACTGAACCACGGGAGATAAAATCTTTGGTTCCTTTTGCATCACTAGTGATTTAGTGTCATTTGTGCCTTTAAAAATTGACCTAAAAAGCTGTGGAGTTGCTGCTTATTAGGAACCCTTGGTAGAAGGGGAGTCCTTGTAGTTTATTCACTAAGTGCCAGAGAGCAATGGGGCTTGGTCTTTCTCTTAGAAGGGTGTGAAGTCGTTCAAGCATGTTTATTTGAGAGGCAAAAGAAACATATCTGGCATACGTAAAGTGTGTGCGCCGCTGGTCCCTTGCCATGGGGACGTGGCAGCCATCACCTCTGGCTGTCCCTCGACACTGCTCTCTCCAGCCTACAACTGGCAGAAAGCAGCTCCTAGAAATACCAGCCAGGACTTTTCGAGCGCTTCCCACCTGTTTAGCCAAGCCGTTTGATTTTTTCTTGCTAACAGATTAAGGTATTCTTCCTTAAATTCAATGTGACATTAAACAGCAGCATTACAAATTTATTCTTTACAAGAACAGTCTAGCAAGTCACTTTTAGAAGTGTGGGTTTGCACTAAGAGTGCCAAAGGCTCGTGACTGTTGCATAAGCACAGAACAAAAGATTACAACAACGGGCAGCTTAGAAAGCCTTACATCTGGAAAAAAATTGGTGCTCAGGTATAAAATGACGTTTCCAGTTTACCTGATTTGTCATTTCATCCACATTTCCTCTAAAAGAGAAAGAAAAGTATCAGCTACATGATGAGCTTGCCAAAACCCCTTTTGCCAGCAAGTAATTGTACACCGATGGAGACAAATGTCCCTGTTGCCAGTCTGCTTCACAGCTCACGTGCGTTGCGTGGGGCACCATGGTCCTGGTGATTTATGGAGCTTTCAAGAAGGTGTTGTTGCTGTGGCAATTAATGCAAGCTCCCTGCTGCTGTGTACGATAATTGCTCCTGGAAATTAGATATTACTCTTAATTTTCTTTGCAGTTTGTCAATTATAGGTTTGTTGACATAGCTGCCATGACAAATCAGGTGACCTTGCATACCAGGAGAAGCGCCTGAGACTCACCTCTAGTTGCATCTCTATGCAACTAGAGAAGAAAAGTGTGTGCCATAAGAGACTACACATAATCACAGTCTGACAAAGATGAACCTTTTCCGCTTGAATGTGGCAATTTATAGCGATGGGTTCTTCTAGGACAAGAGCAACACAGGCGTGACGTCAGTGCTGGGCAGAAACAAGTACAGATCTTAAGAAGATGCATCTCTTCAGATCAGGATAAAATCCACTGAGTCTGAGAAAGTGGAGCTGGAATTTGTAACTCCTTGTCAGCTGATCATCCTTTTGGCAGTCTAAGCCCCTGGCCTACAGCTGGGTTTCAAAGCAACCGTAAAATTTACAGAGAGTTCCAAAGTAGCAGCAAAGTTTACAAAATTGGTGGGTTTTGCACATGGCTACCTTTCAATAAATACGTTGACTACCAAAGAACTAGCAATTCCCCTGTTCCTGTCACTGGTAGAAGCTATACCAGTAGACGCTAAGGTATTTGTGGGCTGAATTTAATCCATGATTTTTAGAGCCAGTAGGAAAAAATAACCATAAAATACATCCCCATGGAATTAATACAAACAGCAAAACTTTCAATAAAATAATTGTTTTGTTTTCCAGGATAATTTCAGTGGAGCTGCCTGAAGATGCAAGACAGATTGGCATTCAGTTCAGGTGGTGGCAACCGTATCACTCTTCTCAAGGCGAAGATGTGTGGGCAATCGATGAAATCATCATGACTTCTGTGCTTTTCAATAGCATCAGTCTGGACTTCACCAACCTAGTTGAAGTCACGCAGTCTCTGGGATTCTACCTGGGAAACGTCCAGCCCTACTGCGGTCATGACTGGACTCTTTGGTGAGAAGCACATATTCGTTTCTGTTCTGCTTTTGTTTCCTTTGTCTATTCATCCTCCTAGGAACCAAATGGTTTCTGCAAATGAGTCTTTCTGGCAGCTATTCAGAGTAATTGTGTCTCATCCTCACATTATGGACAAAAATACAGTCACTAATCTAATTGCAATTAGCAGTAAGTTTTTACACCTCATTGGACAGAGAATTATTTTGATGGTAACTTTGAATGTAGCATTATTTCCCCACAAAATATTTAAAGAATATCCTAATAGAACCAATTTAAAAAAATATCATAATCGTCACTTAAAATCCAGTCAGGTTAAAATGGGTATACAGGTGATGAAACAATCTGTTAAATACAGACTCTGAATATTTTGTAAGTGGTGTTCAGATCTGTGTACATAGCCATGTACATACACTCCAAAATGGAAAGTCAGCAGAATGTTGGTAGAATTTGTAGTTATTTTGTCTGGTATTATATACATTTAGTCATTTACACCGTGATCAGCATTATGACATATTGCAATTATGCCTAAAATGGGCTATGTATTTAGAAACAAAAGAAATAAAACATCACCTGTGCCAAAGCTAAAAAAAAAAAAAAAAAGGAAAGAAAAGAAAAAGAAGTGAAAAACAAAGGAAAAGAATTCTGTTAGGATTATGTAAAGATAAGCTTTTTTAGTAAAACGTTAACCTGCTTCACAAAAATTAAATTCTGGAGTACACAAGTGTAACATTGGGAATTAATGCAAGGGAAGCTCAATTTAATCTCTATGTTTTGATTAAAACTAAATAAGTTCCGTGCTAGTCCGATCAACATATAAACTCAGTATGGCTTTAATTGGCATAGATATATTTATTTGGAGAAAGTACAATCACAGTAATTATAGAAAACCTCAAGAAAATATAAATAATTTTAGCGTCCCCGTGGGCACTCAGAGAAACACTGCTGGAATTTTATTAACAAGTATCTCTGAGCAATCTGATTTGACTTTCTGATCATCTGTCAAACTAAAAGGAGTTGGCTTAGCAGTAAGAACAACACCGAATGTGTTCTAGCGGTGATAATGAGGCAGTAGAAGCACCATTAACCACTTTAATAAGGACAAGGAAGGTACTCGCTGCTCATTAAAATGAAACAACATGTTAGGGCTCAAACCGTTTGCATCTTCTTCATCAAAGAGTGGGAATGAAAGCCCTTTAATGACATTGTTTTCCCTCTGTTCTTGTAAGACCAGTTTATCACGGGGAGGGGGGTAGGTTCTTTAAGATAGCAGAGGCTCCTCTGTTTTCCTCCTGTGACTCTAAATAAGAATCAAAATAATAAAAGCTGAGCTAAATTCTCCATCCCATATATTGGCTAGGATTTGTAGTGCTCAGTCATAGTGGAAATGTTGAACTTTCCATGCATCAAATAAAGAATCAAAGCCTTTGCAATATTTCCTTACTATTTATGTATAAGTATTTTTCATTATCACTGGAAGACATGAACTCTATCCTTCACTGACCTTGTTTCTCTCAAGGGAAATTTTTAAACTTATACAAACTCTGTACAAATAGCTGCTAGTTAAATTAATTATTGTTGGCTTTTCCCAGCTGTGAGTCCATTTGGTTCTCATTTTCTAACTCATGACTTTCTATGAGCAGAGTTTGCAGTAGCACTGACACCATCCTCTTGAGAAAAGTCTGACAACTGCTTTTTCATTAATAGAACTATGGTAAATATGCTATAAATCATTTTACAGCGTGTCATCCCCTTGCCCATTTTCGCTGAATTGCCTTTAATTGTCTATTAGGCCTCTGTTTCTGCCTCAGAATCTGTAAATCTGAAATATTTATCCATAAAATTGGGGAAAACTGAGGAAGGAGATTTTTATTTTTATTTTTGTTGAAGAGGGGGGTTGTTCTTTTCAGTATCTGGCTTCATTTAGAAAAGAGGCGTTTGTTTACATACGTATGTTTTGAGCAAAGGTGATTTTTGAGTGTTTTATAATGGTCTGTATCTGGAACAGTCACTTTATTTGATTGCAATCGTCAACATTTGGTTTCAGATTGCTTCTTAGACCTTATTACAGCAAGTGTATTGAGTATACTGAAAGGATGCCAGAACACTTTTAAAATAAAATTTTAATGATGTACGTTAATTCATCACTTCTCCAAAATGTTCGTACACAGGCAAAGTTTTGACCCAAATGCCTCTGGAGCATTTACAGACTATTTACAGCCACTTGCTGAAATGCATTCAAGTATTGATAAGGATGCTAACACTTACTTTTTTCTCTTTTTTTAAAATGTTCATCTTGACACAAATAAAATAGCATTATATAAATAAACTGTCTTCAGTCAGATTACGACATTGTGATTTAACTCAATGTAACAGACAATAGAGTCCCTGAAGCAGCCAGGGGGAAGACTGTAATTCTGGCTTACAATGAGCTATCCTTATGGAGCATTATAATACAGTTGCCTTACATCGGCTTGGTAGTTCACCTCTGTTTATAAAATGTTTTGTCTTTTAGATTAATTATTACTCCGTAACATGCAGAAAGTTTCTTTCAGGTAATCGACTTAATTAAAATATATTAATACACTTAGGAATTATTTAGCAAAGTAGGTCTGATGCGATGTAAAAAGACATAAACGTCTCCTGCCTTTGACGGAAGCAGAGCTGGGGCTGGCATGAGCGTTTGGCCATCACGTCAATATTCTCGGTCAACGCAGCTTTACAAAAGCAGCTGCATCCATGCGGCTTTTCAGTATTCCTGAAAGTACCGGCCTTGAAAACATGGTAACTCTGGGGATCCCAGAGCAGTTTGGAGCAGTGCAGATTGGCTGACATTGGCTGTGATATCATTCCCAGAAGTACCAATTAGTTGGCAGTGCTTTGAGAGAGAGTGATTGTTCTGAGGGCACCTATGGGTATTGTGTTCCTGCGCCTCCGCAGGTCTAATTATATACGCGATAGAAACCAACTAACAGCTACATATTTATACAAAAATGTGGCCGCTGCATTCTCATTTCTGAAGATTTTTTAGTTAATTGTTGTCATGCCAGGGACATTCCTCTGTCTTTTACAAAATCCAGAAACATATTCCAGCTGCGTGACTCCCAGAACAAAGAAAACATTTGGTATTCCAGCAGAAGAGCATACCCCTAACCATGTACATGAGAGAGCTGGAGAGTAAAAAAGTGGAAAGTGAGGTGGAGCCCCCACCTTTAATGCTACCCTTGTTCAGCTGGAGGCAATTTGTGGATGACAAAGGACTTTGTGAACCCATAATGTGATTTTCTCTCCTTAAAAGAGCTTCTTATGGAGCATCACAGATTGTCTTCATCTCATCACTTTTCACCTGTCTTTAATATCTATTTTAAAGAGCTGTTTTGCCTTTAAAACTATGCTTACTTAATGTACTGTGTACAATATTCTGTGGCTAAATGAAAATGAATACTAAACTTAAAGTGTTTTAATCATGACCTGGATGCCACCGGTGAAAAAGACCACAGTTCAAGATTATTTTTTTCTAGTTTTACACCAGTAATATGGAATAGAGAGAATTTTTGTGGAGACAAAGACAAAATGAAACATTTAATTCTTTGCACCTATGCTGAGTACCTGTCCTTCACTTCTCTTCCATCACTTTGGGGCAGACAGCTTCTGGGCAGGTGCTTCATCAAACTGTTTAATTTCAACTCCTTTATTCTGTTCAGATGAGCTTTAGGTAACTGATGTGTTGTGCCCAGGTTTATATGTGCAATGCCAAAATCATTTTCCAAATCTTTCCCACATATAACTTTCAGCTGATTACACTGCATGTGGCTGACTGATACCTGAAGAGTCTGGTTGTACTGGCACAGATTTCCCAGGAGGGCTTCAGTAAAACTTTGATTTCCCACATCAGCCATGAAATTTCAAGCTACACTGTAGACATTAAAACCATGTCAGACCAAGGCAGCTTTAACTTTTAAATCTGCAGTATTTGTCATTTTGAAAAGTACAAGATAAAGTTTGGAAGAGAAATAAATTCAGACATTATCCAAACAAATTCTTCTGAGCTGCATTGTCCTAACAATGAAGCCACAAACCATAGGTTGCCAGTTGGACCGCTGATGAGTGTACATTACATCCTCTGCTCAATTTAAAATTATCCTTCCCATTGAGAAGAAAAACACTGACAACACTGACTGAAAAAGCAAACAGTGGAGATACAGTTTTCCAAGGCAACTTGCTGCCTTCTGGTCCAGTTGTCCATGACAGTGCCCTAGCAGGGAAGGGAATGTCCATCCATAGTCTGTTCATGGTGCTGATCGATGTAGACTGGGCAGTTTCGTATGGTGCTATGAGCTGGATCATCCCTTAGGAAGTGAAGCCACAGAGAGCAAGGTCAGAGAGTAAAAAGGAGCCTGGTTCTTAACTGGTGCTAACAACAATTTGATAATGAAGAAATAATGTCAACTTTCAGTGATTTCTTCTAAAGCTTTAAGATAGGATGCTGGCATTTATGGCTTAACTGCTCTCTCTGGAAAGGAAGCTATAGAAAACCATGTGGGTCAGTGAATTAATCTAAAAGAGTGCTAAGTAATGCTGACTTGCATTCCCAGTCCTTACACTGAGTCTGTTGTGACCTTGAATTTTACAGGGTTTTATTGTATGAAAATTAGGGTTTCTCATTTAAGATGATAAACTGTAACTTACGCAACCATAAGGGCAAAGCTGAACCAGATTATTCTCTTCACCACTACTGTCCTGAGAGTAGTTTCTTACTGCTGCATGATGATTTGCAGGAATTTTCTTTTGAGAGATGCAATCCCTATCCTAAATTGTTCACGTTTAAGAATAGTCTTGGAAAATGTTGAAGCTGAAAGGACTACAGTTCTGCTGAAGACACTAGCTAAGCATCTCAAACTACAGAGAGGGAGACAATTTTCATTCTACATGAACTTCCTTAAAAACATTCTGTTTTGAAGGCTAGTGTGCAGGATTCAAATTTTAAATTGTTATTACCTCCTCCTCTCTTGCAGTTGCTTTTTTTTTTTTTTTCTTTTGAATAGTGCATGGAAACCCGCCCTGCATTTAGATTGACTAACCTTGTAATTTGAACTATATATTGTGTTACTGTGTATGTGATAACTGGGTCCCTTGTATCACATATGAGGCTTGGTGTGCTCCAAGCATTACTAGTGCCAAAATTATCTTCTCCAATCCACTAGGTAATGTGTTATAACTCTATATTAGTACATCCTGCAGAAAACAAGCCAAGGATAAGCAATATTAATTCTGAAACACAGTCTTAAGTCAGTGAATGCATTGCATATAGAATCACTTGAAAATCAATGAAATGAAAAGTCTATGTAATAAGAACATTTTAAACTAAATGCCGTGTGTCTTTACTGTCCAGTGCTTGAATGAAATTATAGCTGTTACTGTGACATGACCTTAGGCAATGGACACTCCTGGGAAAATGAACTTTCTTTTTGTTGTTTTTTTCTGTATGTTATCCTTTGCTTGATCCTAACTTGATCCTTAATACAAAGAGCATATAGTATGAACTAACAGAATAATTCAGTGTTTCACACACTGGGATACAGTAAGACCTTCCTGGTAATTTCCAGAAGTACCAACGGGAAGAAGCTTGTGTGCGTGGTCTCATCCCATGTGCCAATCTGCAGAACAAAGAAAGAAGTAGCACTGTATTTAACACAGAACCACTCATAATGTTCCCTTCTGAAATATTTTGGAGATGGATCTTGATTTTTTCCTTACATCTCTCAGTTTTACAGGAGATTCGAAGTTAGCTTCTAGCATGCGCTACGTGGAGACCCAGTCTATGCAGATCGGAGCGTCGTATATGATACAGTTCAACTTAGTGATGGGCTGCGGTCAGGAGTTTACTCCTCATATGGACAACCAAGTGAAACTGGACTACTCCACCAACCATGGCCTCACATGGCATCTTGTTCAGGAGGTGAGGCTGGCAGCGAGGACCTTTGTCTTCCATAAACTCTGCTTGTACAAAGATCAGCCGAAATGTACTGATGGCATTGGGTGAAGGAGGATGTTTTCCTCATTCCCTTTTCTACAAAGAAATTCTTAGTTGGATCAGTCAAAATAACTAATATAAATATTTAAACTGTTCTTCATGATATTTGGAAAAAAGGTATGTGAGAACCAGAAACACAAAATTGTGACAGGAATGGACCAAGGCTGCGAAAAGAACTGGGGCACAGTTAGAGCTGCAGAGTAATGGCTGAGATCTTTCCTGTGCTATTGCTTTGTTTTTCAAAGCAAAATGCGTCTACTGTTTCCTGGAATTTAAACGGATAGAAATTCTTTCTGCCCTTGTGCGCAGCCATTTCGTAAATGGAAAGTGCATTCCTTCGGGGGATTGTAATGTAGAGCCTTTCATCTCCCATCCCTGGTTCAAACACAGTCCAGGGCCATAATGACCGGCTGTTTCCCCATCTCTGCTATAAGTGCAAATAGCAGTGTTGGCGGCTATTTCCCCGTGTGGCTCAGCCCTATCTCAGCACAAATGCAATAGCACATTTCGCCATATTTTGTGCTTTTGTTTTCCCTGTTAGACAGCAAGCCGGACTTTCCCTGGCTCAGGGTGAACTAACCCAGGTCCTTCAGCTGCCTCCGAGCAGGTTCAGAGGATGTCAGGGAACTGGTCCTGGTGCCTTTTCACTGCGTGCTTTGTAGCTTCACAGAGGGGTTTGGACGCCCAGTCCCACATCTTCTATGAGCAATGAAAACATCGTCCTGTTACCTTTTGCCATGTTGTGTTCCACCACGTTTACTTTGGTGGGCAGAGAAACGGCAATAATTGAATATTTAAACTTTGCAATCCAAGTAATGCTTTCTAACCTTAAACAGAATTCAGAGGAAAGCTATAATACTGTATTTCAAACGATGTTCATGTCTTTTATACCTAGCAGCCATCATCATGGTGTCCAAGAATAGTTCCTAGTGGTGTTTGGGGTTTGTCCTTGCCATCAACGGAAGATCAGTTGCCTTCAGATTTTAGTGCTCCTTTCCTCTCTCAGTGGAGCTGAGTTCAGAGAGAAGAATTTGCAGCCAAATCATTTTTCTTACACCGCCCATGTTGCTATGATAAAAGAGTAATAGAGGAGGCTATTTGTAGTATATTTCAAGGACATAATCTGGCAAATACACAAAACACTAATTAATTAAAATGTTTGAAAGTTTTGTTTGCTTCGCACACACTGATCAGATCCTCTTTTATAAGATCTTGTAAGGGAGATGAATCAATGAAAAATGTTTGAAAATTGCTGGAAAGGAAACTAAGCCTTTAGAAAACCTAGTGAAAAAAAAAAACGTAACACAGTAAGTTATCACATCTTCATTTAATACTCTAAGACATGTGAGAAGTAAATTTCTCTGTAAAATAATATATTCTGTCCTTCTTCATATTTAATATATATCAATTGCTATATTTTTTAACTATATAAAATGTCTTAGTTACTTTAACTGCAATAGAGAATCACTGCTTTATTATTAGTTTCATAGCAGTCAAAGTAGGCTACTTGCATAGGCAGGTGTCTGTGCCAAAGGTCCCCCTTGTGCCTGACGCCGCAGATGGGGATGAGCACAGCAGCAAACCACAAAAGGCTCTCAGAGACGTGGGGATGGTCAGGAGGACCTGTGCTCTGGGAGCAATGGCAGAATGGGCTCTCTGAATGGGTAGCTAGAAAAGGAACACACAAGTTGGTAATAACATTCAAGCGCCTTATTAGTACCTCTTCGAAATCATAGCACAAAAATTTCGGGCACTGTTCTGGCAATCTGTAAATAAATAAATGGAATACTGCAGAAAAATGGAGTAACATGGGAAGGGCAGGTCTAGAAAACTCTAAGGGGCTGGGATAATGGAGTGCCTTTATGTTTAGTATAAACAAGATGTGATAATGATTGGTTTTCTGAAAAGAAAAAGAAAATTTGGGGAACAGACCTCTCTAGGAATCTGGGTTAAATACAGGAAGAATAGTAGAAGCAGGAAGGGGGAAGTTACACCACTTGCTGTAGGTTTCAAAGGTAATAGAGCTGCAGAGCATCGTAAGGGCCTCTGGAGGCAACTTCAGTAGACTGCAGTTGGGTGCTCTGACGTGGCTCTGGTGATTCCTACTGCTGCTCCCCACTGCAGACGGAGGGAGTGGAGGGAGCGGAGGGAGTCAGCATCCCCCGGCAGGGGCTCGCAAGTAGGTCTCTGAAATGACTGATATAATGGTCTACAGGGCAGTTTCGTAGACTTATTCTATAGTTGACTTGTAGACTTACTCCATAGTCAGCGCTAAATGCTGGGGTGAGAATAGTAAAAACAATCAGCTAGGCATCCTCATGGAGGAAAATAAAAAATTGCTAGTTACTGATGCTAAATACACCTCTTTAAATGAGTGATATGGCTTTCTCCTATCCTAAATTGTAGTACTGTTAGTTTTCTGAATTTTTTTTGGATCGTGCCAGGATTTTTCTGCTTATGAGTCTTTTCTGCAACATCTGGACCCAGGCAAGCTGCTGGTTCTGCGTATGTTTAACCCTCGCTTCTGTTCCCAATTTTGCCTCAACATTAAATCTGATTTTGAAATATTTTACTTCAAGGAATGTCTTCCAAGTATGCCGAGCTGTCAGGAGTTTACATCAGCGAGTATCTACCACTCCAGCGAATTTACTCAGTGGAGGAGAATCACTGTCCTTTTACCACAGAAGACTTGGTGAGCATGTCTGTCTTTTTTTTTTTTGGTTGGTTGAGTGCAGATAGTTCATCTACTTTTGTATTGCTATGACAAAGATCAGGTCCTCTGTAGGTCATTCTGAAGCCGGTGGGTGGAGTGCCAGGGTACCAGGGCTGACCCGGTTGCGGGTATTTAACATAAAATGCCTTCCCTACATAATTAGAGAGTGAAATGTAGGTGAAGTCACCAGAAACTATTGTTTAGGATTGTTTTTAATACATACTGTGACTCTTCTAATAAAGTTCAGACCTTTTCAAAAATAGTGGCGCTTGTCTGTAAATGGCCCGCTGGAGGAAGGCTTTATTTGGATTGTTAGTTTTTATTTTGCACATTCCTTATTGTTTACATCTTCAGACTAAAGCCTTGTATAAACAATAACTAATGATTCATTTCTGGGAATTTTTTACCTCTTGTTTCTTTTTATAACGTCTTCAAAAATAACATTCTCTTCTACATAAAACAGCGACAAAAATTATCAAAAGCCCTACCCTATTCATCTTATTGTAATCAAACTTGTTTTGCCTGCCCTAACATTTTTATTTATTTAACTAGATGATTTCTTCCTTAATTTATTTTAAAAGCTTTATTATAAGATGCAATTAAAAACTTGACATAAATCTCAATAATCTTCAGGGCTTCCTTCATTTGAGAATTGAATCATTTCAAGTAGGGTTACGCCTTGCTTGTGTTGGACATGAATGCATCACAGCAATTGCAATGAGAGCTGCTCAGATTAAGTTATCATGGTATTTCCCTGTCCTTATCATTTTTCTGCACTCTCCATGGCCTCAACACAACCCATTCCTACCAACTACCCAGCAATGACACCTTCTTCCAAAACACTTGCCATTTTTACTGTACGGCCAGTATTCAGAATTTGCTATTTCCAGGCAAAACATCAGGGACAGATATTGAATCTTTAAAGCGTATCAAGTCACATAATACCAAATGGCACAAGTAAGTCTATGAATAACTGCTTTGTAGTTAGATTATAATGTACTAAATCTTACATGCCATTGTGTGCCACCAGCTTTAAAATCTGTGGCTCATATAGGCACTTAGGAGTTTAAAAAAGTGTCTGCAGTTTGGCAGGATATACTCCAAAGTATGCTGTTATTTTTATATTTATTTATAAGATATATACTGTACTCCAAGTTATTATTATACACTGTATAGTTGATATTAATACCGATGTTGTGGGCCTTTTTTTCTTTAGAATCTAATAATTTTCCTCAGCATATGAGGTGACAGAAGCAAATAATTCCATTTTAATTTAGGAGACTGTGGGGAGAAATTATGATGAAATAATAGCTGGGTTCCTGTTTTATGCTGCGCACAAATCATAAATATTTCACACTCTATCTTGTATCTGAAGGGATTCCCGTCTGTTAGCAGAGTTTTGTTTGTAATTAAGGTACAAATTACCACTGAACATTACTTTGCTCTTCATAAAACACTTTTCCACTACGACTGTGTTGTGCTGCAGAGTAATCGGGGTGAAGAGGAAGGATGGCTGCATGTTCCCCACCAAAAGTCAACACACCAGACGCGTCTCAGCCACTTTCCCTCTTTTTTCCCTCCTTTCCACCAGCAAGGAGCAGACCGAGGGCTCAGTCGCTCCTTTGGGTTCAGATTGGGAGGGGCTTTTTTTTGGCATTTTTAAAGCACGCTGACTAACAGAGGGCAAGTTTCTGCCTTTACAAGCCTGGGGGTTTCTGGTGAACATTTGATGTGCAGAGCTCCTCCCCCACCCCAGCCACACAAAGGGCATCGCCCTGGGGAGCCTGGTAGCAAATATGCTCCGTAGGTCTCTTCTTCGGGGTGCTCTCCCTCCCTCTCCCTCCCCTTCCCCACCCACGCTCCGCTGCAAAAATCATCCATGGGCAAAAAGTTGGCAATGGCCAGGAGGAACAGTGCAGAGGGCGAGAGGCGGGTCTTCTGCCTTCCCAAAATGGGGGCGAGGGCAAGGGGGCTCTGAGGACCTTCCTTCTGGCTCAGCCCCTCAAGACAAGGGCTGCCAAATACACAGCCTGCCCTGCGCTTACTGCTCAGGGAAACAAACCACCTAAACAAGGACTCCAGACCGGGGCTTGAGGTCTCGTTAGCCTTGCTGTGGCCCTTGGTAGCCTCGACGTGCCCTCACGCACCTGCATGGCCCCACGAGGATCGCTGGAGCTTTCAGCCCCGCGCGCACAGCTCCGGGCTGAGGGTTCGCACCTCGGGTGCATAGGTAGCGTCAGGCTGGGGTACTGCGCTCGTGCAGCCGGAAAATCGTTCATAACAGCACCGATTTCTCTTGTAAAACTTTCTGGGCGTGCTGGTTATTTCTGCACATCTGTAGGTGTTCTGCATCTGGCAAGCAGGAGTATACAAGGTCCCTGTGTTTGCCTGAGATTTGGGGCGTTCGGAAATCCGCTGCAGCAGTGAGGCTTGTGTTGGAGAAATGAAACGTACGCACCTGCTTGCTGAAATTGTATTGTACTTGAACTGAACATTTCTAACGCTGATGAAAATTAATTTCAGTTTTATGGGAGGCATTTACATATGAACAGGCCTTAATGAGATACAAGCAGCTGTCAGTTGCTGACTTCATAAACAAATCAACACCTAATGACTGAATGAGAGTTTCAGGATAATTGGGTAAATGTAATTATGGTAACTCAGAAGGTAGCAAATATAATTTTATCAGCTACAAATTTGCATTAGATCGCTAGGTTTTTTAATATCAGGAGAGAAGACATTTTATTTTAAATCACATATCTGAAAAATTTTATAACAGAAAGAACATCATTTCACTTGCAATACATCTGGGACTCGCCATGTGCTTATGTAAAATGTCACGCAACAACAGTGACTTTTATTTGACATCAAGCTGACTCAGATATAGTCTCATCAGAAAGCCAGATAGTCTTCCAGTAGCATCTAAAAAAAAAAAAATTGGAAGAAATACGAGGAACTGTGGAGATTTATTTTGCTTATAATAAAATGCTTTCATAACTCCTGAATACGACGCTTCCCATTTGAAAAGGTGTCCAAATGGTGGCTGCCCAGAAAGCCGGTATTTTATCACTGAGACTGCAGCTGACACTCAGCTTCTTATTCTCTTTTCTTAATCAACATGGCTTTTTTAAATTGTTGATTACCATTTTTAACAGCATAATCCTCTTAAGCCGTTGTTACCTTGAGGTGCAGAGCAGCCTTGGAGAGCTTTCAGGAGCAGCGCGCAGGGCCGGCTTTTCAGCGGCGTCGCTTTTGCGATTGCGACTTCAGCCTAACGCGCGTTTGCCCTCACCCGGAGAGGAGCCCGAATCCGCGCGCGCTTCTGCTGCCCGCGGCCGTGGGGTGGTGGCCCCGCTCTCCGCCGGCCCGCGGTGGCCTCCCCGCTGGGTGGGAAGGCGAGGGCAGCCCCTCGCCCCGCTGCGGCTCGGGGGCCGCGGGATTCCCACGGCGGGGAAGCTGCTCCCGGGGGAGACCGCTCTTTGTCTGCAGCTTAAAATAACCCTGCCCGCTAGGATGTGGCTCCCTGGGGACGGTCCCCAGCCGTCCGGCTGAGGCACACGCCTCCGTCTCAGCCACACGTTCATCTCCAGGCAGCGGTGCGACTCCTCCCTTCCTCCCTTCCCCCTGAATGAGGGAAACAAGCCTCCTGCCGTCGCCGCATCCGTCGCAGGGGGCTTTTAAGTCATAAGCAGTGCCAAGCTCACCCTCAGCTTGACACGCAGCCGACAGCTGAGACCCAAGGCGGAAGACGGAGCTGCGCCGGCAGCGTGTGGCTCTGTGATCTGCGCCTTGCAGGGTGGCAGTCCCCTGCAGCAGGAGGGAGACGATGAGCTTGTCCAGGGAAACGTTTTGCTCAGGCGAAACCCGTGCGAGCCCCAACTCGGGCTGTTGGCTTTGGTGTCATCTCTGTGCCTTGTTATATGGGTCCAGCCCTGGGAACAGCCCCACAGCGGTGCTGCCCAGGTGTCTTCTCAGTGGGGTTTCAGGCGTGGTGCTCCCCTGGGCACAGAGGTGTACTTTGTTATTACCCCTGGGTGGGCTGTCCCCACTGTTTGTGTAGGGCGGGTGTGAGCCTGGTGCCCCAAAACCAGCCATGATGCAGCCACAGAGCCACCCTGCAGGGATGTTTGCACCCAGCAAGCGACTGAGGCCATCAACACCACACCAAGCAGCACCAGGAACTGTGGTCAGGGGGCACCACCACTTGATGGGCACCACAAGACCTCCACAGGATGCCCCCGTATCACTGTAAATGTCCCCCCCCCAGTTTGCTGTAAATACCCCCGGGCTGCAGAGTCACACACACCCCCTCTACCCACACACCTTCACTAATGACCACCAGAGGAACCTGGCCACAATGCTCTCCCTCCTGTCACCTGGACAAACAACATGACATAACTTTGTTTTGCTGGGAGGTCACTGAGATTTTTTTGCCTGCTCTAAACCCCTTCTTTGGTTTCAGTATTGTTATTTTCCTCAGTGCCTGTGAGAGTTAACACCAGTCATGACCGCTCTTCCCAGAGCACACAGCCTCTGTCAGGGCTCTCTGTGGTGCCGCTGATGCTCTGTAGTGAACGTGAGCAACACCGCCAAGGCGATGTGCTGGCTTCAGAGCACTCCGAAATTAAACAGTAAATAATTGTGGTGAATATTGACTGTCCATTGTGCCTATGCAAGCTTAGGAAGTCCTTCATGTGCAGATTACTGGCGTTGTGCACTTTTAATGGATAATTCATAGCTCTTGAAATGTAACCCATCAATACATTATACCCTGAGGGAGTATTTAATCGGCAGATCTGCCCCTGCAGATTAGCTCTGCATGCTGTAAAAATGCTTACAGTATTTGCAATATGAAGCAGATATTTAAAACAGACAACAAGGGTCATTTCAATTAAAAATTAAGCCCTTGGGCAGCTTCACTTGTTTTTTAAAGAAATTCAAACTTGGTATTTTAAAATTTTCTCCAAGCACGTACTAAACTAATCTTTGTATTGCTTCTAATATGTCACTGGATGGCTCTGTGACTGCTCTGCCGTACTGTCCATTTTAGCTGCGTGGGCCGCCTCTGTCTATTTTTTCACTTCCATACATGCGAGCAGGTGGCTCAACCACCTTTACAGTATTTATTTTAATAGGTCTTTTTCTACATTAATTTTGGGGATAGGAAGAAGGGCTTGTTATCTTAAATTGGAGTAACAGCACTATATCCCATGCCATCATAACGTAGCCATATGGCTCAGAAACAAGGTAGGAAAGAAACGCCTGCTTCTTGCAGGAACCTCCTGCTTCTCGTCCTCAGCCCACCCAGTCAGACCTTGGCCAGGCACAGGCCTGTCCTAATTCAAAGTCTTATTTTTAATTCTCCCCAATCAACCTTGCTCTCGCTGTCCATCCCCTCCACAGTTCTGTGACCCAGCCTCAGCACCTACGTTGCCACCACCCCCCTTTTTTTTTCCCAGACCCATCCCACAGCCAGCCTAGCCCCTTTTGCTCCATCACGATGAACGATTTCCCATCTTTGTTTCACTTCACATCCAATGTATTTTTCTGAATTTCATTCTGGCACAAGCCCACCAGCTGGGAGCTATCACTGGCCAATGCCAGTAACCTGTTGGATGTGCAGAGGTTGGCAGGACAGCTTGGAAAGGCTAGATGGTGACAAAAATTACTCTTTTCATTATTCAGTTTCTTCTCCAGCCTTGGCTTTTTGAGGGTGGTGGCTGTCAGGCTGGGTTTGGCTAGCAGGAGTCACTCAGTATGGAAAATGTCAGTGTTGCATTGGACAACCTCCCAGAGCATGCACTTTTTAATAGATAATGTTAACTGACTCCACTATAATAAAGAAAAATAAAGCTGTTGAATAGAAACTATTTAACTAGAATGGAGAAACTATGGCAAGGTTTTCTGCTTGAAGAATATTACAAATATCCAGAATTTAGCTATATGTAGGCGAGTAATATAATCCAATGATTCCCCACCACAAACCTTGGGCGCTACAGCTTTTGTTCGAGTAGTTGGCCAAGAGCAAGCTATTTGCAATGTGGAAAAAAACAGGTACTATGAAACAGGATCTTTGTCAAAAACTTGTGATCGCAATGTCACCAGTCATATGTGAGCAAAATCTAGTTTAGAATCATACTGACAAAACCGAATTTCTATGCCTAATAAGAACCATTCCGCTATTGTTGAATGGAAATAGTGGGTATTCAAAGGGGAGAAATGCTTACACTGAAGAACTTTAATTTAATAGATTTTTTTTTATAATAAATATCAGCAGAAACCTTTTTACACAACTTATAGCCTGTTAAGTGTGACCAAAAATATAAAAAAAACCCAAAGTCACGCCCTAGATCCACCTTTCTAGTTTTACAACCTGTGACCCTTGCAGAATGGCACTCCGTAAAAATCCGATAATATTAATGGATAGGTTTATCTTAAAATAATGCACAAAGTCCCTGTAACACCTCTGCAGCCTGCCTCAGAATTGTCATTAATGACCGGAAAGTGCATTATATAGCCCCATGCAGCAAGCGGTATCATCTAGAAAGTTCATTAACAGAAGTCTGTCTTTGGTTGTGCCAGTCTTTGCAGGCTGGGCTGTGATTGTGATGTCAACTTACTTTATTTTTCATAGTTGCATTTTATCTTTTTTCCTACAGTTCTGTAAAGAATTGCAAATTAAAGCGTTGTTATTGGTTTTAAGGTCCAGCGCCACACGTTTCCGCTGGAGTCAGTGCTACTACACAGCCCAAGACGAATGGGCCTTAGACAACATCTACATCGGACAGCAGTGTCCCAACATGTGCAGCGGACACGGCTGGTGTGACCACGGCGTTTGCAGGTATAAAGCATTTGCCAGTTCCTCTTAACAATGGTTAATGGACGCTTCAGGTGGCCTCTTGTTTTGTATATGGGGGTTTTTTTGGCTATTGTTTTTAATTGCAGATTAAAGGTTAAAGAATAAAAGCACTGGGGAGGAGGGTTAGACCATTCAAGCAACATTAACAGCCGGTTGCTGCACGCCTCTCTGTCCAAGAACCCGTACCCTTGGCAGATCCAGGCACTGGAAAAGCTTTCAGTGGCACAGGGCTGCCCTGCTGCAGGTGTCCTGGTGGCCCCTCCAGCCCTTTCCAGAAGGACCCCAGGGACCAGCTGGGTGCCAGAGCTGTTTCGCTGGGTCAGAAGGATGCCAGGGACCAGCTCAGCACTGTTGGCAGCCTCTGTCAGACCGGGTGCAATATCAAGATCACTGTTCCCTGCTAGCTTCAAGCTTTCCAGACACCACAGGACACTATAAAATATAGCTTTTTTCCGGTATCCAGTTATTCTAGTTTATTTCCAGGATCCAAAATTCCAATCCCAGAATGATTTGTTATTTCACATCTGATTTTAAAAGTTCAGTGCACCGCTTTAAGTAATCGTCTGTGTCAAATAAAGTTTTTAAAAGCTTGTTACATTTATGCTTCCTTCCAGGTGTGACTCAGGGTTTCGGGGTACTGAATGTCAGCCTGAAAGTACCCTTCCTTCAACTGTCATGTCTGATTTTGAGAACCCAGACAGCCTGAAGACAGAGTGGCAGGAAATTATTGGGGGAGAGATCGTCAAGCCTGAAGAGGGCTGTGGGGTCATCTCCTCTGGCTCCTCGCTCTACTTCAGCAAGGTACTAACGAGGGATGGGAGAGGGAGAGAGGCACGTAACGCGGGGTTGAATGCAGCACGATGTGGTCACATGGCAAAGAAAAGGAAAGTGGCAGAAAGCTGCCCGTGGCATGAGAAGTGCATTAAGCAGCGCAGCACAGCTGTGCTCCGCAGGTAAAGAACAAAGCAATCAAAAGAGATAGGGAGGTACACGTGCGTTGTGTATTCAAGAAATACCGGCTGTAATGGAAGGAAGTAAATCGCCGGTGTGCTGGGAAGCGTGTACGTTCATACTGTCTTAATCATGCACTTTCTGTTTGAAGACTCAGTTCTTTCTCAGCATCCTGCAGCTCCCGTTTGTTTGTTCTGTACTGTTCTGGGTGAGGGATGGAGAAAGGTTGGCTTTCCAGGGGACAGGCAGCTTAATTTGAGGTCACAGGACCAAATCTAGTGAAAAAACAACCCCTCCAGACTTTTAGAAAGTGGTTAGCCTGTAGGAGGATGCTCTTTTGTATAGCTTGGATGCTTTGCAGACAAAAACAATAAATAGATCAGGAAAGAGATATAGGGAATTCTGCTAATTAATAGCAATTATAACCAAAATAGAAAGAGATCTTTATGACCAGATGTAAGATTATGGGTTGTAATCACAGATTTAATTTTTATTGTCACTCCTCGGGTCTAGTACTGGGTTTTGTTTTGTTCTTAATTGAAAGGAAGACTATAAATGCAGCTATGTGCTTCTCTTTAAAGGTTTGATCAAACTGCCACTGCTGTCATGAGAGCCAGATTAGTCCCAAAAGAATAACCCAATATGCAACGCTGTGTAATTGTGTGTTGTCTACCTCATTACAAAAATCTAACCCATCAAATAATTTTCAGCACTCCTACATAGTCTCACATCCAGCTCCCCTGGAAATGTAGCTCTGTGCTGAAAATTTCATAATAGACCAATCAGTATAACTAGCTAATTGTGATAATTGGATTTTTTTATATAATTGTCTTCTCTGTTAGATGTTTTTCCTTCTGGCTCAGTTCCTTATGCCAAGTTTCTCAAAAGTAGTTTGCTAAATTAGAATTAACCTGCTATGATCTTTCTTCTGATTTCTGCTAAGTAGGAGTGAAAAACTCATTTAGAAATTCTTGGCTTCTTTCTATTGATCTCTAAGGGTTAGGTTATCATTCATTTCTTGAGTAGCAGCAGTCTGTGTGCCATCAACAGAAGGTGGTTTATTTAATTTCTGTTTAGATCTATTTCAAGGCATCTAGTGGCCATGCTGGTAGGTAATAAAAAATTATTTTTATACTTGCCCAACAGCTCTGTATTGTTTTGGGAGCTCATATTTACAGGCTCCATTTCTTTTCATTTGCTCAAATAGCCGCTTTTTATTTGAATGCCTAATGTTTACTGCCATAATCAATTACTGATACCAGAATTAATGTTGGCTTTGTTCTGCCGACTCTCTGTCTTTTGTTTTACAACTAATTTTAATCAATTGTAGGTGTGTTTGCAATACAGAGTTCTTTCAATTAGCCCCTGCAATTCCTCTGGGGTTTTATGTCACTGGTGCCCTTTCTCAATTAACCTGGTTCTTGGTTAACCCTTTGGCAGGCAGAGATGCTGGGGGGGGGGAGATATGGAAAACCCACCTGGAATAGTTTTACAGCCAGAGCTTGATCCGCTGCGGGTCAGTACTTTGGGAACCCTCAGCCAGCCCGGACACTCCAGCCCATGAGGCGACAAGGGTGTTTGCATCTTTATTATCCATTACTAGTTTGATTTGATGATGATAATTTCAAATTCCCATGGGTCTCCAAATGAAGCTGTGAGAGCAAACTACCAAGAGATTATCAGTGTCGCCTCGGCCAGGATTAGCCATGTGGGGCTGCAGTGGGAAGGTGGAGGCTGCGCTCAGGACTGAGCTCATCTCACGACACCATCCAGGAGGGCTTTGCTCAGCTGGGGGTAAACCAACAAATAAACCAAAAGAGCAGGCGTAGTTCAAGACCACATCGATATGACTGTATCCTAAACAAGCTTTTTGAGGATCAAAGGATTCTTCACAGGTTTTAGTTGTCATCGGTGGTACAACCTAACCAAGTTTCAAAAACACAAGCATTCAGCTTCCAGAAATTAGCCTAGCAGCATGATGTGGCCTATTTGGTAGAGTCTACAAATGAGCTATGGACCCCGGCTGTAACACCAGCAAAGCAAAATGTTCTGAGAAAGAAAGCAATAGACAGTTATCTGTGCTGAGTTTACCCTGAACTGGGTAGAAAGAGGAAAGAAGTGATGAGTGGAACAGGATTTAAATTAATCTGTCATCTTAGATGATATTTTAAAACTCAGATCATAAGTCTTATTACTTATATCCAGCTAGGTCATGCCACTTGCTTATCTCAAATTTGTCTGGAAATTTGTCAGGACGATCATGGATGTACAAGTGAGAAAAATAGGAATGCACAGGGAAAACCACAAATTTTACTTAAAATATAATTTTATAACTTAGTCCAGGTATTCCTTTTTGATACCTTTTTGTGCTTGGAGATGGACAGGAACCCATGATTTTTTAGGGAATTAGAAACATTTGGAGTGTTGCCAGTTCTGCTCCATTTTGGGGGGCAGTGCCAGGTTGCAGCTGCTTTTAACGAATGCAGAAATATGATCCCTGCATCCCCGCTCCAGCTGCACGTATTTGGCTTTGCTATACCTGTAACAGCTTGTGGCGGCATGACGCTGCGCCGGGGCAGGGCTGTGCCAGGCGTGGGGCACGCGGGTCACCTCTGCAGGGACGCTGCTCTCACCCTGCGTCCTGCCTCGCCACAGGCAGCTTCATATCACATATCAGCATCTTGTAGGCTTGCTGCTGAGCAAGCCCACAAGCTCAGCCTCAAGCAGCAGGGCACAAGGGGAAGAGGGGAATGGGATAAATCCAGGTACAATAAAAAAGCTTTTAAACCTTAAAGCTCTTTTTTAGCTGAATATGCTCTTTTTTCCTTTGCCAACATGCACAGAGTGACCACGTTGACCACATGTCGAAGTCCAAGATCTGCTTCCTGCTAGAACTCAGAAACATCCTTGGAAAAGCTGTTCACTAAACTTTATGAGGCTATTTTGTCTCTCACCTATGCTCCAATAAACCTGAAACCTAATCCACATGTCTTAGTTGAGAGACTCATCTGATTTACAACACTTATTAGGAAAAGCGCATAGTTTTGTGTAGGAGCAAATCCTACTCGGTTGAAGCATGAAGAGAAAATGCCCCTCCCTTGTTCTTGTGTAGGAGATGGGCTTCAAGCGACAGGTATTAGAGGGGCTATAATTTCAGATGATCGGGTAACCCTATACTGCAAGATTTGACTGGGAAAATGAGACTTCAGAAATGTCTTTTTACTGCTTTAAGCTTTATCATTAAAAAGCTGAGTACTTAAACGCTTAGCCCCAGTTGGTTGAGGATACCCAGGGTCTGCTCTTTGTCTTCTGGAGGTACTTGGCACCTTGAGGGAATGAGATGAAATAGTTGTCTTGAAATTGCGTTATGAAGTTGCATTGTGTGTTGAAATGTAACGACAGAAATGCTTGTGGGATCACACCAGAGTGATTAAGACATAAAGGACGGCCAAGAACAATCATTGTCTGAAAGACAAAAGAACATCATATTAACACAAAATTCAACATCCTCCGTGTTGTGCAATTTTCTGTGTTCAACTTTAAACATGTCAATTCATAGTGAAGGTATCCTATTTAATATTATTATCGCTCCTCTGTTCTTTGCATTGTAGGCTGGAAAAAGACAGTTGGTAAGCTGGGATTTGGACACAACCTGGGTGGATTTTGTCCAGTTTTACATCCAGATAGGAGGAGAGAGTTCTTCATGCAATAAACCGGACAGCAGAGAAGAAGGTGTGCTGCTGCAGTACAGCAATAACGGCGGGATCAACTGGCAGCTACTAGCAGAAATGTATTTCTCTGACTTCAGCAAACCCAGGTATAATTTTGGTCTAAATTAAATTCGTACTGCATCAGCTCTTTAAAAAAAAAGCAACTATTTCTCAATTATGAAAACATGAATAATAATTTCAGGGTATAATGCTTAAAAGCCATCATTATATGGAAACTTTTCCAGGCTGCAACAGTAAACTCCTGTCACTAGGAAGGAAAAATCTAATGAAAGTGTGACTTCAAAAAACTGAAGTAAAAGATAAAGTTTCCAATCACACACCTCCTGTATGAAACATGACTAGAATGCTAATATCTGCAAAACGAACAAATACAGAACTTGCCCAAAAGAGCTGTAGAAATCTGCCATTTCCTCTAACTCTGGTTTCAGATCCAATGAACATGTATTAATGTCACATACAACAAAAACTCCTTTAAAGAAATATTTAAGGAGGAGAAGAAATCAAGCTCAGCATTTCAGATTTGCTGTAAGATATCTTGTCTGTGAAAATTTAAATTGTATTTGTCTGCATAGGTATTAACATGACTTCTATTGCCTGTAGTTCATGTCTTTCAATATGTAAGTAATTTCATCTTCCCATCTTGTCATTTTGCATTGCAATGAACGTTTTCAGAAGGACTTCTGTAACTCAGCAAACTATCCTTTTCTAAAGATGATCTAGGCACTAGGAGGTATAAAACCATTGAACTTTGAATAGAATAGAATAGAATAGAATAGAACAGAACAGAACAGAACAGAACAGAACAGAATATTTCAGTTGGAAGGGATCTACAACGATCATCTAGTCCAACTGCCTGACCAGTTCAGGGCTGACCAAAAGTTAAAGCATTGTCCAAATGCCTCTTAAACACTGACAGGCTTGGGGCATCAACCACCTCTCTAGGAAGCCTGTTCCAGTGTTTGACCACCCTCTCGGTAAAGAAATGCTTCTTAATGTCCACTCTAAACCTCTCCTGATGCGGCTTTGAACCATTCCCATGTGTCCTGTCACTGGATACCAGGGAGAAGAGATCAGCACTTCCCTCTGCGCTTCCCTTCCTCAGGAGGCTGTAGAGAGCAATGTGGTCACCCCTCAGTCTCCTTTTCTCCAAACTAGACAAGTCCAAAGTCCTTAGCCCCTCCTCATGGGACATTCCTTCCAGCCCTTTCCCCAGCTTTGTTGCCCTCCTCTGGACACATTCAAGGACCCTCACATCCTTCTTAAATTGTGGGGCCCAGAACTGCACACAGTATTCAAGGTGAGGCCACATCAACACTGAATACAGCGGGATAATCACCTCCTTTGACCAGATGGTTGTGCTGTGTTTGATGCACCCCAGGATATGGTTTGCCCTCTTGGCTGCCAGGGCACCTTGCTGACTCCTGTTGAGGCTGCTGTCGACCAGCACCCCCAGATCCCTTTCTGCAGGACTGCTCTTCAGCCACTCCTCTCCCAGTTTATACTTGTGCCCAGTGCTATTCCATCCTAGGTGCAGAATCAGTCATTGGGACTTGTTAAATTTCATCCCATTAATCATAGCCCAATGCTCCAATCTATCTAGATCCCTCTGCAAGGCATCTTGTCCCTCAGGAGAGTCAACAGCACCTGCCAGTTTCATATCATCAGCAAACTTGCTTATGGTGCATTCAACTCCTGTATCCAGATTATTGATAAATATATTGAACAGAACTGGCCCTGGAATTGAACCCTGAGGAACACCACTGGTGACTGGTCATCAGCCAGATGTACCCTCATTCACAGAATCACAGAATCACAGAATTTTCAGAGTTGGAAGGGACCTCGAGAGATCATCTAGTCCAACTCCCCTGCTAAAGCAGGATTGCCCAGAGCACATTACTCAGGACTGCATCCAGGCGGGTCTTGAAAATCTCCAGAGAAGGGGACTCCACAGCCTCCCTGGGCAGCCTGTGCCACTGCTCTGTCACCTGAACCGTAAAGAAGTGTTTCCGTGTATTTGAACGGAACTTCCTGTGTTCTAACTTGTGCCCATTGCCCCTCGTCCTGTCACTTGGAACCATTGACAAGAGCCTGGCTCCATCCTCCTTCAACCCACCCTTGAGATACTTGTACGCCATAATAAGGTCTCCCCTCAGCCTTCTCTTCTCCAGGCTAAAGAGTCCCAGCTCTCTCAGCCTTTCCTCATAAGGCAGATGCTCCAAGCCCTTAATCATCTTAGTAGCCCTTCACTGGACTCGCTCCAGCAGTTCCCTGTCCCTCTTGAACTGGGGAGCCCAAAACTGGACACAGTATTCCAGTTGTGGCCTCACCACACTACAACCCTTTGAGCTCTGCCCTTCAGCCAGTTCTTCACCCGGCACACCATGAACCTGCTCATCCCACAGCTGGACAACTTGTCCAAAAGGATGCTGTGAGGGACAGTATCAAAAGCCTTACTAAAATCCAGAAAAACTACATCCACCGCCTCCCCTTCATTCACTAGGTGGGTGTTTTAGCCTCTACTATGTCAAAATTATAGGACACATCACCCAAAGAAGCTACATACTGAAAATTTCATCACTGGACTATCCGATAAGTTATTTTTAGATAAAACATTTGCTCCTCTAAGTAACCGAGAGTGATGGTCCTTACTGAATATAGCTATGTGGGTTTATTTTTCTGCTGCTTCAAATGTGGTACAGCTCTTATTTTCCAAATCCTTATTTTCCAACACATAAATCTAGGAAACCTATGGAAAAGAAGGTTCCCCATAGCCCTGAACAAATCCTCCACCTCTCTCTGCCTACCCAGCAAGTGAAGCAGGGTCCGTGGTACAAAATAACATGTAGTATAAAGAAAGAGTACTGAAAGGAATATATGTATAAATGCATACATGTAAGGTGTCTGAAACAGGACTGAACAAGTAACTAATTAGTGTGCTTTTTAACATAAGTATGATTAGGTTTGAATCTTTAACTTTTATTTAGCATCATTTTTGTAAGGTGTTTCCTAAGATGAACATAAAGCGAACTATCTGAGAAGACCTAAAGTTCTTTTATGAAGATCCATATAGGAGGGCTGAATATTTTTATCCACAGCAGAAAACTCTGCTACATAATCTATTGCATTGTAGTAGAATGATGCTTTTGTCTACAAATAGGACCAACCAGCAGAAGAGAATGAGGAATGAATTTTGCCAGCATATTTCACTATTATTTGCTGGCGCCAGAAGAACGTTAAGACTTGCTGAACATGGATCAGCTGAACAGTTTCATTCAAAGCTGAAGAATTCAAATCAGTTCCTTATTGTGCAAGGCAATATAGTAATAAAGAGTAAAAAATAGCCATGGTCTTAAAGAGTTTACGTTCTCCACAGACAAGAAGGTCAAAGAAGGCTTCTTGATATGCAGTGTATAAATACGTATCCAGATACGTAGGAGATTTCTGAGGACTTCTACATGTAACATAGACACTGGCCTTCCAGCCTCTTTTCCCTGTTCACTGGGATTTCTCCCATTTCTCTGCAAGCTGTGCTCCCTAAAGTTCTGCTGAATTTCTGTTCTTCAGGTTTGTCTATCTGGAGCTGCCGGCTGCAGCCAAGACGCCTTGCACCCGGTTTCGCTGGTGGCAGCCCGTGTTTTCAGGGGAAGGGTATGATCAGTGGGCCATCGATGACATCATCATTTTGTCAGAGAAGCAGAAGCACATCATTCCTGTTGTTAATCCCACTTTGCCGCAGGTAATAAGCAAGAGCAGGCTGTGGGCATCCCCACGAAACAGGAGCCATCCTGTCTGTTAATAGATTTTTCTTTGAGTTCAACATTCTTTGAAAATATTGGGTGCGTTTAAAGAAACATCTGCAGTGTTTGCAGCTGTGTCTCTCTGTGTGGGAACAACCTGGGCCTTACCACAAAACCATCAGGCTCCTAATCTTTGTGATAGAGGACGTAATTATGTGTCTCCTCAAAAAGTCAGGGCAGAAATTTTGGAAATTATGATTATTTTTTTTAAATGAGAGAAACTACAAATTGCAAAATTAGAAAGTTGATCATTTTGGAAGTTATTCTGAAGCCACACTGCAAAGTGATAGTACTTGTCGCTTTCCTTTTCATTTCTAACAGAACTTTTATGAAAAGCCAGCATTTGATTACCCTATGAACCAGCTGAGCGTGTGGTTAATGTTGGCCAACGAAGGGATGACCAAGAATGAAAGTTTCTGCTCTGCCACGCCCTCTGCTATGCTCTTTGGTAAATCAGACGGGGACCGGTTTGCAGTGACTCGAGATTTATCTCTGAAGCCTGGATACGTCCTGCAGTTCAAGGTATTCCTTAAACACAAATCCCCGCAGAATATCAGTAAAACTGCCCTTAGTCAATACTTGCAAGGTGTCATTGGGGCCACAGTTCAAAAAAAAGGCGCTAAATTATACCACTGTGTAAAAAGATGTGAAGAGCACAAGTATGAATTCATACAGCACAAAATATCATGCTGCTTTCGTAAAGGATAGCGAAAACCTCGGTGCGGGAGAGCTTTTTCACCCCTCTGGAGAAGTCTTAAAGCTCGTTGTTCTTCAACACCTTTCAGAAGTGGGTTGAAGTGACTGTCATATATTCAAGTCGGTACTAGGAAATGCTACTGCACTATCAAGGGAAAAAGGGTTTATCCCATCTGGGGTTCCGTGACTACAAAAGCTCCAATGCCGCTTGTGTACATTTTTTGTATTTTAAACTATTTAAGGACTTACAAGCTGCTCTGTACTCCAGTGTGGGGTTTTCACATAATTTACTTTTATTGTGTCAATGAATATAGGCTCCAATTAGCATTCTCTTCTTTAAAGGGCTTACAAAAATTTCACTGATCTGACAATACATCAGAATATGGGCTCCAAACAAAGTGTATTTGCTTTGACAAGCTCTTGTTTCTGAACCCTAATCAAAATTTTATTGAGTTTATAATGAAATCCCATTGGTGAATTCTGGAGGTTGGTTGCAATGCAGTTTTAATGAGCTCACCACAAATACATGGTCCTTACATAATTGGTGGATACAGACACTGAATAATTTACAAGTGGAATTATTAAAGAGATCAGATGTTTACAGGCAGCTTTTCAAATATAATTCCCCCAGTTCTATAAATAGGAAAGTTAGTTAGAAATAATGGGATTTGTAAAATAATCTTATTTCATCTAAAAGTTATGCTAATTAAATGCTATACAGACTGAGGGGTTGCAGTACAATTTCTGAGTGAGCATTGCTTGTAGTTTTATAAATCTAAACCCCCCAAAATATTTCAACATGTAAATACTATTTAGCCTGGAAAAGATGCTATTTGCCTCTTCACCACTTTCCTTTACTTCAGTGACTAATTCTCCATTCTGTAGGTTTGATGATCAACAGCATTTCAGAAGTTGTTTAGTCTAAAAAAGCAATACTTAAAAATATTTCATACCCCTTCCGTCGCTGAAACACTTGGCAATGTAACATGTATATACAAAACAGAAACACGTATCAGAGAACAGCGAGTTCTTCTTTATAAAGTCTATTATTTAAGGCTTGAATTTATACGCCTCTCTTTTTTGGAAAGCTTTTAAACTGGCCTGCACAGAAATGTGTTAGTCCTATTTGCATGCTTTAATTTTAAACATATGGTTAAATGCTTTCCTGAGTTTGTGAAATTTCCATTTTAAATAGCTGCCTGGAATAATTTTGCATTGATAAACTCAAAGACAGTAATTTGTCAAAATTATTTCATTTTACATGAATGATTTTGGTTTACATTTTACATTCTGCAGCTCAAGTAGAATTTCTGCAATAAAATAATGAAAACTAATATTTTTCTGATAGCTTGAAAAATGAAATGGAAAACTTCAAATCAGCAGCTGATTTTTGTCTTGGTTACATTTCACATTTTAATATGCGTTTTTCTACTTCATCCAATTTTCCTCTATTCTGGGGGTCCAAACTGCAGCGCCAACTCCCAGACGTGATTCCCGCGGGGCCAACGACTAGGCTGTGGTCGGGGCTCACAGCCCGGGGCAGGGGGAACCCGGGAGTCCTCTGGGCACATTGGGTGGGCTGCAGGTGGGACGGGTCTCAGGGCATACAGCTCTTCCCACTCCTCCTGCGCATGAAGGTGCCTGCACGGAGTTGGCTGTTCGGGGCCTACTGTGCACCAGGACCTTTGGAAAGTTCTTTGCACATTTCGGTGTGCTGAACCCAGCGACCTTAATGAAGGGACAGTGGGAATTTTTACTGAGAAATGTCATACACGTGTAGGAAGCAGACTCCAAGTACGAGTCACGGTTTGCCAGCAGGGTTCAAAGCAAATGTTCAGAGCGCTAAGCCTCCCAAACCAAAAGGTCAAAGGTGGTTTGCAGCCAATAAATACCAATAACAGCGCAGCCTTCTTCAGCGCCTATCTGACGCTCTGCTTTTTCGCAGCTGAACATTGGTTGCACCAACCAGTACAGCAGCTCTGCTCCCGTCCTGCTCCAGTACTCGCATGACGCTGGGCTCTTCTGGTCACTGGTGAAGGAGGGCTGCTACCCTGCATCTCCGGGCACGAAAGGATGCGAGGGAAGCTCCCGGGAGCTGAGCGAGCCGACCGTGTATCACACAGGAGACTTTGAGGACTGGACAAGAATTACTATTGTTATCCCCAGGTCGCTTGCAGCCAGGTACTGTACATTGTAAACCAGTGATGCCAGTGGTGCCCATGAATTAGCTGCCTCTTCTTTGATGCTACATTAGGAAAAAGTTACAAGCTGTGAATAAAAGCAGCGTTAAAAATTGGCAGGTCTGGGAAAAATATACTGTGCTCTCCAAAATGGGAGAAGCTTTACATTTTAAAGGTGCCAGAATGGTCTATAAAATTAAATTACAAAGCAACAAGGAACCCAGAACATTTTAATTTGCCATCGGTCTCTTCATCATGGTGCTGTCTGTCTTTACACGTATCAGTTAGGTCAGAGGCACCAGCAAGAGTGATAAGTCACTTGAATCAAATAAGCCATTTGAACAGGATTAATTTTACAGTTACCACTGGGCAAAGAAACCCTAGATGGGTATTTGAGCTGCTGCGTAATGTGCCATGCCATTGAAGGCAGGCGGGTCAGCCGAAGTCAAAGGAGGGAGGAATGATAGGTGTGCTCCTCTGCAAGCGCGACCTCAGCGTCGGGTTAATACAGATGAGAAAACATCAGACAGTGGAAGACACAAACAGGCCTTGAAAGCAGGAGGCTTTTCTCAGTCTGACTTGGATTTGGCTGTCGTTTCTCGCTCCCGGTCTCACGGGAGCCCCTGGCCATGCCCCCGCTGCCTCCTGCCTCTCTCCCCCAGGCAGCCGCTCTCGGGCTGCCCCCGGGGTTCAGCCCCATCCTCCTGCTGCCAGCTCCTCGTCCTCGAGCCCCAGCACAGATTTTGAGTATCTGGCATATTGTGTAGCAGGGGAGCCAGTGCCTTTGCCGCAAGGAGTTGAAATAGCAGCGTGTACCGTAACAAGTTTGTCTTTTCTTCAGTAATTAGCCAATAAAAGCAGGTGCCAAATTGCACAGAGCTGACACCAGCTGATTTGATTTACCCAAAACAAGCAGAGCAGAATCAATAGCAGCAATCTGTTTGGCATTATGTTCAGTAATGTGATCAGGAATAAGAAGCTCATGCTAATACATTAAAAATGTAAGTATTGTGAGTACAATGAGGGTCTCGGCATGTTGAAAACTGAATTCATTGTGGGTCTCTTTGGAAATCATGGTTCGTGGGTTATTTGGAGAGCATCGCGTTTCATCAGTTGGTACAAAGAACTAGCATGATGATCACCTACCTACCAAATCCCAGTGCAGAGCAGAAAAAAAAAAAAAATGTTTATTATATTTTAGCCAGAGTAGCAAGGAGGATCTTACTTAATCCATTGGATTGGCAATGGGATTTTAACTCTGTTCCCCTCTTTGGAGCTACTGTAAAATGATTCAGCTAAAAGTTAAAGCCTGAAAATTAATAACCAAAATATTTTTTCTTCGACTAATTTCTTATGCAGTGGGTCAGCTGGAGTAACTTAGTGTAGCCTCACTGAAGGCCCTGGAGCAGTTTCAGTTATACAAGTTAAGGATTAGATCGCTGTTTCCCAGGAATTTCATGTTGTCATCCAAGAATAAAAACTTAGTATTTCTGTCTACATGTCCTGTAGGACACATTATTTGCCTTTATTTTTAGGAAGTGGATGATATTTCTTCTATGTCTGAATTACTTGAAGGTTTTTTACTCAAAATTATAAAATCCTGTAATAAACTCTGCATTACTGCCATTACTGAGTTCTTTTCCTAAGTATTGTAAGAAATGAAGTTCTGGGATTTTTATATGTAATTAGCAGTTCAGGTTGACCTGAGTAGTGAAGGGCATCTTCAGAGTCATGTCTAATCATTCACTCTTGTTGAGAAAACCATGTTTCTGTTCTTTGCATCACACTGGTGGATACAGGCCAGAGAAATAGAAGTAGTCAAAATACATCCAAAAACTATGGAAAAAATATCCTTAAGTGAAGCTGCAGAAAATGTAGGATGTCAGAAATATTTTCCAGGCATCCATTTGCATCTTATTTGCAAATGGCTAATTTAGGAAAAGCTCCTTTTAATCTTAAACAAGGAGCAGTAGATATTGAAGCCGGGAATAGTAATACTGCGCCCTTCATCATTGTTTCTCTACAGTAAGACTCGATTCCGCTGGATCCAGGAGAGCAGCTCCCACAAGAGCGTGCCTCCTTTTGGCTTAGACGGCGTTTACATTTCCGAGCCCTGCCCCAACTACTGCAACGGTCACGGGGACTGCGTCTCGGGGGTCTGCTTCTGTGACTTGGGCTACACAGGTAAGACAGCCCTTCCTAGGTGGGATTACAGTAACCACTGGCTGAGTTAAGACTGTAAATCCAGCATCTTGGTTTTCCTCTCCAATATTCCGGAAAAATGTATGGTGACATAAATTTCATGGGCTGCCAGCAAGAATCTCTTCATTCTGATAAAATTCAGCACAGGCAAAACAGAGCAGCTGAAGGCAGCGGACACCAGTGATGTTTCTGGCAACTACAATCTTTTGAACATCACCATCTGTATGAATGGGAAGGGACTAGCGATAAAAGAGAAAACAAAATAAAATATTATAAACTAAAAAGTCTGCTTAAAAGCCTTTGGATCATCTTCAAAAGAATTGCTGCTGGTTTTGAGTCCCCTGGCCATCAGATGGCATGGGACCAGGAGGGAACATATGTTCTGACAGGCCCTTCTGTGGAAAATTCTGCTCACTTGTAGTGTCAGGGGCTTTTACGCTGAAATACAAAAAAAAAAACCCCGACACCCAACACCCCCCCCCCCCCAAAAAAAACAGTGATTGACACAACCAGTTGCACACTGCACTCTTTTCAACCCTCTATGACAACAAAGCAATAAGCTAACATCTTTTGTTCAATGTTTTTTTTTTTAAAGAAACAAAAGGATAATGTTTTTGTTAGATAAAATGCCTTATCAACATAAAGCATGGCTGGTTGTCACCTCGTGAAATAAGCCATCTTAGAGTTTAGAGGAAGAGGTCTTATTCTGCCTACGAAAATTTGTAAAGCCAGTTTAAAAAGGCGCAATCCTCTCGTTGGGGCATTTTCTTAGAAAAGCCCGGTTATTTCTCATATGTGGATGCAACAGAACCGTCTGCCAATATGTACTGTATCTGACCTTTACTCTGTTCAGCACAGTTTCACCAAAGCATCTCCCATATATTTTTTTTTTCTTGAAGCATCGCATGGAACCTGTGTGTCTAATGTGCCTAATCACAGTGAGATGTTCGACAGGTTTGAGAGGAAGCTAAGCCCTCTCTGGTACAAGATAACAGGAGGTCAGGTTGGGACAGGCTGTGGCGTGCTCAGCGATGGAAGATCTCTGTACTTCAGTGGACCTGGCAAAAGGGAGGCGAGGACTGTTCCCCTGGACACCACAAATATCAGGTCAATCCTCAGTGCTGCTTCTCACTATTGTCTGTGTATTCATGTTGTCTCCTCTCAGCTATTGCAAGTGTAGATATGAGAAGGTGAGAAATGTTTTTCGGGTAATAGCAACCTGTACAAGAAATCTTAAAGGCAGAGAAATTACTTTTCTGTTCATTCTGGTTTACTATTTCCTTTTCTTGAGAGAGAATACTTAGGTTAGAAACAGTGGAATACCAGCATAAAAAAGATACAAACTCTTTATCCTTCTGAGAAGACAGTTTGTGTTGTATTCTAGTTGGACAGGCAGAAGACATGGTCTTGAGACTGCACAAAACCTAAGACTCTGCCCATAACTGGACAGAAAAACTCCTTTTCCCCGGACTGCATTGAATTGCAGGCAGCTGATGGTGTAGCAATGAGCTGTTGTTTACTTGCCAGATGTTGTGAATTAGTGCGTTTGTCAGAAGTGTTAAAAAAATGGAATGTGAATTGTTTCTGTGTAGCCAAGAGGCTAACAAGCTTTCACCTCTCTCCCTGCTCCCACTGCATCCTGCTCCGATGGTAGTAATTATCCTTTTTCTCACAAATTGTCTCACTGATTAATGTAATTAGGATAAACAAAGGGCTGTTAATTCAAACCATTATTTAGCCCAGAGTTTGCTGCTGCATTGTCCAGAGGAGAATTTGTCAGACGCGCAGGGGATGGAGGAAAGACAGGTGGTGCTGTGCTGCTCCGTGCTGGGGAGCAGCTAAGGATGTCCCCAAAGCCGTAGCACCTGCGATTCTCCTCTGACAAAGATGTGAATTATTTATATCATTATGTGAATTACTTAATAATTAAATTAATTAATTGTTTGACAAATAGGCCTTGGACAAGTACATGTTTGCACTAGAACTCTGGGAAGATCTGAGCACTTCTTTTCTCTTCCACCGTCTTTTTAAATCTCATGTTATTAATCCCGTGAAGCATAATATTGGAAGTAACCACATCATCGAGAAGTCTGTATTCAAATGGTACTTTTGAGTTATTCCTTCTTTCCTGGAGAAATCTTTTTATAAAAGAAAAGGATTTTCTTTGGCTTTAAGATTACTTTGAAGCCACTTTTAATGCCAGATATTCATATTTATAGCTTTCCATTTTTATAGAGTTTGAACCATTTAAAAAGCCAAAACCAGGTGTAAAATACTGAGCAATGCTCTTTCTTGACTTTTTTAATCTATCGCTGTTACCGTTTTGCATGCAAACATGGTCATCTGATGTCTCAAAACTGCCCCAAGAATGTAAATAGCCAGAGGGACCATAGAGCATTTAAGATCCCTCTTCTGAGCACATGCTCACCGTGTGAGCTGGTCTCCTGCTGCAACTGATCGTTTTGTCAAAATAAACCAACACCGAACTTTTTTATAAGCATCACAGTGGAGCAGCTTAACTTCATTGAGCAAGTCAAGTTTGATGCCACAACCCTGGGCTGTTTGCTAGACAGAACAAAAGCACTGGTTGCCTCAAACACAAATGGGACTAACATTGATTTTTCAGTTTCTTCAGCCACACATGTGCTCAAGGGTAGGATCCATCCTTGGACTCCTTGGAACATGGGCTCCTTAGCCTACAGCAGTTACCCCGGGCTGCTTTGACGCTCAAAGGAAAGAAACAGCTACTTCAAAATGGCAACACAACTCATTGTAAAATAGGGTTAGCAAAGTCCAGTGCTTTGTCTTCTGGAAGCATGTATTTTTGTCATTAAATATAAGGGAATCTGGGTTGATCATGTAAGACTTAGACATCCAGCCTTCAGACACCTTGCTTAGAATAGGTGTAATATTTGAGACCATCTGTAACATTAACTGGGTCTTTTTTCCTAGAGGCAAAAGCAGACAAAGTTTGTGTGAGTGTGAAGGGTTAACCGAAAGACCCATACTCTAAAAAGAAAATAATTCCTCAGCCTAGAATTTTTTTCCATTATTGGAGCTAAAACTAATGTCACTTGAAAGAGGAGATTAGAGGGAAGCACTTTTTCCCATTTTGGTATTACTTTTTGCATTCAGTAATTCTTTGCATAGAATTCAGTTATCTTCTTAGGGGTCATCTTAGCCCCTGCACAGTTATCTTTTATTTGTGTGGGGGTTTTTTGGTTGGGGGGTTTTGGTGACTGAGTAAACAGCAGGAAAGTATGCCTTGAAAGACATACCGTTAGATATGTGGATTGAGGGTTGTGAATGGGAAGGCTGAAACTCCTGCAGTAGTTTTTTAAGCTTCTTATTTTTCAGGTTAATAGCATTTTCCCAGACCTTTTAAGATCTTGTTTCATTAAATCAGGCATGGAAGAGCAAAAAATTGAAAAATATTGCAAGACATTAAAGTTTTATTTTCATTCTGAATTCCTGCAGACCTACCTATGCATATTCCCTATCATCTTGCTTCAGTCACAGCTTTTTGAATGTGAAGTGTAAATTTTATGTAAGGAATGTAAAGATTTTTTTGTTCTTTTTTTGTAAGAAGTACAAAGACCCTTTTTTGCCTTCGCCCTTCTCTTCCCAGAGGAGTGGGGTCCCGGGAGGCTCGGTGCTCCCGGTTCGCTCTGCTCCGAAGAGGCTGAGATTTGCCGGCCCCAGATGCCTGGTGCTGCTCAGGGAAGCAGCCCAACAGGGCACCGCCAAACTCAGGAGTCATGCTAAGAGCATTTAAAACTAAAGCTTGCTCCCTGAAGCCACTGATCATAAGCAAGCGCTCGATGTTTAGCATATACATTAAGTGCTGTCATAACCTTAGCTTTGTTTGTCCTATTGCCTCCTTATTCCTTTATATGATTGGCTACACTTTTTTCACAGACATTAGGAGAATGTCCCATAACCCTAAGAAAGCTGCAAGTGTCAAAACTCATTTCACCCAGACCATTTTTTGCCCTACACTTCAGAAACCCCCTGGAGCCTCTCCATCCCTTCCCATCTGCATGGCCCAGTGCACCAAAGGCACAATTTCACCAGCAATATTTCCATCCTCCCGACTGACAGTAGGATACCTGGACGCATTTTGGTTACTGATGAGCTACTGCCTCCCGTTTTGATGGCCAGTCCCTTATGACACTCTTCGCTATCTGTTCAGTGAGAGCATTTACACACAGTGCCTACCTGGCAGCTAGATAAAATCCATGGAATATATATATATATATATATATTTTTTTTTTTTCCAAGCGGTGACATCTGGCTTGTTAGCTGACTTGGCTCCCGTCTGCATTCCAGACTCTGTTGCTAATGACTGTGCAACCATCCCAGAGAGCTGTTCTGGGTCAAACGCTTGCAGATCAGATGGGCTGATTCACCCTTCTGCAGAAAGGTGGATTTTTGGTCTTTTGTTTCTGCTTTTTACCGATCTTTACATTGGGCAAGCATAAAAGAGAATTTCATCATAGAACTGTAAATCTTTTCACCTCTGAGACTGCTGTCTAGCGTTTTATTGCCTGAATACCGTCTCAGACAACAGAGCTGCAGCAAACAATAGGACCTACCTGGCTAAAGAGTGTAATACTGTCAGCCTGTCTGTTCTTGAGCTGTCTATGGGGTTCTATTATGAATGAGGCAGATTAGTATATTCTGGCTTGTCCTATTCCCTACGGATGTACAAAATATCTCACATAGGAGATACCGATTTCAGTAACAGAATGAGAGTGGGGTTGGTTTTAGAATCAGAAGAGGATCATGACAATGTATATGTAGCAGTGGGTGAGGGAAATCAGAGTCCTAGCTGCATTGAGCTGGCTCTGGCTGTAGTCCTATGGCTTGTCTGTGATTTTACTGATGTCACTACAAATTAGGACCAAATCCCCTGAAATGAAAAGACTTACCCTTGTGGGGAGCTATTTGAGTGACAAATCAAGCCTTTTTTCTTCACACAGAGACATAAATTCACCTTGAAAATTAGTATTTAAAATAAAGAAATTATCTACAAGCAGTATAATTAATGAAATATATATATATATATTCCGTGGGTTTTATTTAGCTGCCAGTTATGCACTGTGTGCAAATGCTCTCACTGAACAGATAGTGAAGAGTGTCATAAGAGACAGGCAATCAAAGCAGTAGAATTAAGGAAGCCTTGTTTCTTTCTTTTCTCCTCCAAAACCTCTGCTTGGCAATGACTCCATCTCTCCCTATGCGCCCCATGAAGACACACCCAGCACATGGGACTAGACTTGCTTCCCAAAAACATCACCTCAGCTACTGCTCCGATAGTCATAACACAACAGGCAGGCATCATCCTAAGTCAAAAACTGGATAGGAAACAACGAGAATGACATCGCCAATTTTTGGCATGCAAAAGCTCAGAATGGGGACAAGTCAGGAGCTGTTTCGGGTGTGCAATGCAGACAACCTGTGAAGAAGGCGTAGATGAGGGGGCAATGGCATTCTCAGCTGTCTCAATGCTCTTTACATTAGTTATGACCAGATAAGGTGGAGACAACTGTTGGAGACATGCAATGAAATTTGGTGAGTGAGCAGCAGGACATTAATTAAAACAAATTGCTGCTCTATAGCACAATAGTATATACCTCAGAGGAAATGCAAACTACTCTGGCACCACAAAGTCGCAATTAAAAATATCAGTTCAGTAAGGGTACCAGGGCATCACTGTAGGTTGGGAAAAAAAAAATTGACAATGTTTTGGAGCACAAGGATGGGATAGTTACTAATTAAAATGTAGCTAGATAGGGATGTTCAAGGCTTAGCCAAAGTTCTGTCAATAAAACCAGCGACACTCTCTCAAAGGGATGTTGCAGCTTTAGAAGGTTTACAGAAAATGGTTATGGGAAAGAATCAAGGACATGAAAAACTTTCATGCAGAGAGACAGATGAAAATATTGCCATGGTTTGCTGCGGAAAGGAGGAGGAAAAGATAGGGAAGTGATAAAAGCACTGACTACAGGGAAGGTTGCAAGAAAGGCAGACCAGGAACTTTTTTCCCCCCATCTCATGACATGAGAACAAGAGGATTTTTAAGGCAATTAAAGTGCGTAAGTTCAAAATCAAAAGGTCTACTTCACAAAATGTCCCATGAACTTTTTTCACTGAAAATTGTTTACATCCAGAATTTAAGGACCAAAACCAGATTGGTGGTTTAGTGAGGATATAATAATTTTATTAAAACTCTCATATTGCATTTTAAAGCTTAAACCAATTTCCAGTTGCAAGAGACCAAGGTAGTAAGATCTGCTGTAAGGAGCACATTTGCCTACTTTGGAGGTTTTGGATCTTTGTGTGAAAGAAGGATCTGCTAAAATCTGCTACTCAGTTCAACAATACATTTATTAGGCACAGGATCGATAAACCACCTCACCTTCTTCTGTCTTGGGTCTGCCACTGTTTACTATGGCAATGCTTGATTTCACTGGGAGCAGTACCTGATCAATAAGCCTGGAATAATGATCTAACTGAAAATGCCACATTAGTTAAGAGAGGAGAGTTATCCTGACTGATCTCGTGCTATCAGAAGATAATTACACTTCTCTTCTACCCTGACTTTTTTAACAGGCTAGTTCAATTTTATGTACAAATTGGAAGCAAGGCTATTGGTAACTCCTGCAACAGACCAAGAGCCAGGAATGAAGGTAAAGTCTCTTTTCCGTATAATAAGCTTTTTGTGGTTTGGGTCTTCTAAAGTGTTTTTGTCTTTTACTGGCTTTGCAAAATCAAAAAGATTGTTTTATTTTTAACATAAATCAATCACCTCTTCAATGTTCATAAATGGTGAAGAAAACTACTTACTTTTGTTCTACATCTGTATTTATACTTATTTCCACCAAACCTAAAGGTGATCTATCAATCAGAGTAAATTTGTTGAAGCTGTGATGGTTTAAGACATTTACAAGACGAGGTGTAATAGCTTTTACTAGAGTACTTGATAGTGTTGGAAAACAGGTAAATTTAGAAGTACAGAAGACTTTTTGCAGGTCTGAAATAAAAGGAATAAAATTCAAGTTCATGATAAAGTGGGCAACCTCTGTTTCTGACCCGAGGTAGAGTTGTGTGCCTGAAAACATTTGCAGCTTCTCAACCGCACCAGTGGGTGTAACAAAAGATTGCCTTCCAACCTTCAAGCTCATGCATGATTTACCTGAAATGCAAAATTATTAAGCTGCAACTGAAAATATATTTAGTCTAAAGAAATTAATCTCTCCCAGCTGTCTTCTCTCTTATTTTCCGCACGTGCTTGGAGTTATTGGGGTGGGGGCCTGATATTTCTGTTTGGGAAGGATCAGCAGAGCTTTGGGAGCAGATTCCCCGTGTAAAGTGCATGAAGACGGATCACTGGCATCTAGCAGATGAGAAAACTTCATTTTCCTCTCAGTATAAATCATTTAACCTCAGTGGACTGTTTCCTGATATATGGCATTTACATTTACATACTCAGAACTGCCATCTCTCCGCACAGATTACACTGTGGGTTTGATTTTCCTCTCATTTGCACCAGTATAAGACACAAGAAAATCCGTTATCTTTGAACATACTCCAGTATAAAAGAGTTTTAAGAGAAGAAATATACATAAGAAGTGCTTCTTTCTTGTATTATCCCCTGTGATAAGCTCATAAGTGACTTCACAATGCTGCTATGTCCTGGTATTTGCCATAATGTGTGTAAGAAATGTGTGTAAGAAATGAAGACTATTTTAAATTATCTAGGTATTACAATAATTAACTTTTAAGGATGCTGTGAGCTTGCATAGGTGGCATGAACATCGTGAACTACCCATATTGGGAGCCCAGCTATCAGAATTACAATACAGTGTCCCACACAAAGTGCGAGGATACCCGATGTGAAATAAACACCGACTATATTAAGAAAGTCACATTATTCCTATGGCTTCTGTGGTACAATCACTAGTTTTCCTGAGGTTGCACAAGATTTGATCCCTTGAGTTTGGTGAGCCCAAGCAAGATAACGTGTGGCAGCTGGTGAGCCCACATCACCTCTGCAGTAGGACTTTGTCCAGAAAATGCTCCTGGACCAGGAGATGCCAAAAGGGTAGGGGAGATGCCAAACGTGGCGTCCACTGGACGGGGGTTGGCAGCTCCTCAGTACAGGCTGAAGACTTGCCCCCCTTTGCTCTATACACTCAGACTAACTGCCTTTCTTAATTTTAAATACAGGGCTTGTCGTTCAATACACAAATGATAACGGCATCACCTGGCATTTGCTGCGAGAGCTGGACTTCATGTCGTACCTGGAACCCCAGGTTGTTTCGATAGACTTACCTCGGGAGGCCAAAACCCCTGCCACCGCTTTCCGCTGGTGGCAGCCGCAACACGGTGAGCAACGCCACCCTAAAAATTCATTAAGCAGCTTTACACAACCCACATGTCAACGCATCTCACGTGCTGCAGAAACCTCAGCTTACCAAAAATACAGCGTGGGGAACAGTTTGGGTGCTGTAAGAGAACATTTAGGCTTTCCTCAGTCACACTGCAGACATTATTTTCTTTTGTAGCACCACGCAGAATAGTGGGCTTAAGAGTAAAATTGTTTAAGACCTAATTTTAAACCAAAGATGCTGAAAGGTAACAGAGAGGAGAGGAAAAGAATATTACACAGAAAAGCCTGAATAAGCTTAGATGATTTACTTGAGTATAAAGTGACCTGGGATGCAAAATGGCCTACACAATTTAATTCATTTTTTGTCTGTTATGGAAAGGGATGCATAACCTGGCCTTGAATCTGCCTACCTGGCGGCTCCCATCTCCCTGTTTTAATATCTCCACACTCCAGAACAGGACTCCTGTCCCCTGCCGTTTCTCGTGTCCCAGCGCCCTGCTCCCCTGCCTTCTGCTGCACCTCCAGAGCCCTCTCAGCCTCTTCCCACATCCTCAGCTGAAAGTAAACCCCTGGCTCTGACTCATACCTGCAGCCCCTGTGAGAGCTCCCGCCTTGCGAAGGGCACGTTACCGCAACAGAAAGTGTCCTCATTCAGTGTCTCACCTTAGTGCAAGGCAGCAGCTCCTGGATCCCTGCAGGAAATATAAGGTGATATGCAGAAATATAGCAAAGTATGTCTTAACAGCAATTCCCTGGGGAGAAAAGCACACAGCTTACATTCAGGCAATTATGGTATGCAGCTTCTTGGTCATCATTTGTCATTTTGATGGGTCTTTTTATTTGTAAATTTTCTTACAATAACTGCGCTGGAGTTAATTGTCCGCAGTAGGCAAGCGAGTAGACAGGGTGTGAGGGATGTGATTTACTTAAGAAGCCAGTTCATTTCGGGAAAACGCTGGGCAGGAACCGGTGCACCACAGACCATCGTTCTGCCACGACCATTTGCACTGGTGAGTGGTGTGGTGTCAGACCTGTTGCTCCCTACATGTGTCCTGCTGGTGGCCGCTTGCTCTGGGGGCACCTGGATGACATCTGTCCCTGCTCAGAGCGGTCACTCTAAGAGTACCTGATGGCAGTCCTGTGGCTCCCAGTAAGAGGGAGAGTTTATGACTGGAGGTTGAAATACCACCTTCCATACCAGCGCCCATAGGTGACAACCAATCCTCATTACAGATCTTAGCTCCTTCATAAATTGCCCTTTGTCTGCCATAACTCAGTGCGGAGTGGCCCTATCAGCCATGACACATGTTCCTCATAGTGGCAAGACAAAAGTCCTGGCACATCACTGTGAGCTCACCATCTATTGTCAAGACTTCCCTTCTTCCCCTGTAAGGACAATGATTGTACAGTAAGATGGTGTTTCCAGCATGCTGGTAGGAAGGTGAGTTGAAATGAAGGGCTGGAGAAATGAGCTGGAGGGAATGGTGAACTGACATGCCTGTAGGCTGGAGAGCAAGAGAAGAGAGGCTTCCAGGAAGGAGAAGCTGAAGAGCAGTTCTGTGAATATCATCTATATCAAGAGCCTTCAGAATTTTCATTTGTGTACTCTCCTCTTCCATACAAAAGGTACTTTGGGAACTAGACAGAGGCCTTTCTGATTTAGTGTGGGGAATGGCAGGAAGGTCATGACCCACAAAATGAAAATCCCCAATCTAGGGGCTCGGGGAGTGTCTCATTCAAATGCAGGGAGAGCGTATGATGATGAAGGCACTGAAGCTTGAGAAATGAAGAGGGAAATACCTGTGTTTATTTGAAACAGAAACACACTCTGTAGTCTTGTTTAACAGGGCTCAGTCTATGTGACTGAGCACTGCTCACAGGGTGAACGCAGGATGTGAGCATAAAAAATAACTAACAGGGATCCACTAACCTGCCTGTTCGGATTTTTCTAGGGAAGCATTCAGCTCAGTGGGCTTTGGATGATGTCCTTATAGGGATGAATGACAGCTCTCAGACTGGCTTCCAGGATAAATTTGATGGAACTGTGGATTTACAAGCAAGCTGGTACAGAATACAAGGAGGTCAAGTAGACATCGACTGCCTGTCTATGGATACAGCTCTGATGTTCAGTGAAAACATTGGTATGTGTCAGCAAACATTGCTACATTTGTATGCACCCATTTTATAAATTATGTATGGGTCAAGTTTTTACAAGATGGGAGGTATAGGCAGATTCAAGTGTACAATAATCTGCGGGGAAGAGAAGGCTGAAAAAAAAGAAGGTAAAAATACAGAAAACAAATATGAATGACAGTACTGAAAGCATATGAATAAGGTACACTTTTTCTTTCTTTTGTTTGTTCTCTTTTCCTAGGAAAACCTCGTTATGCCGAGACTTGGGACTTCCATGTATCAGCCTCCACTTTCTTGCAGTTTGAGCTGAGCATGGGTTGCAGCAAGCCATACAGCAATTCCCATAGCATTCACCTGCAGTATTCTTTAAACAACGGGAGAGACTGGCGGCTGGTGACAGAGGAGTGCGTCCCTCCAACCATCGGCTGTCAGCACTACACCGAGAGCTCCATCTACACTTCAGAAAGATTCCAAAACTGGAAGAGAATTACAGTCTACCTTCCACCCGCAACCAAGTGAGCGCTGTTTTTCTGGCTGTTTGATATAGATTTTGCTGATTTAATTTGAGCAAACATCCCCCATCTTGGGAATTTTCTGCATGTCTTTTAAATTATTAAATACGTGTTGTCACGCCATAGGAATTTTAAATTTCACTTCAAAATATTTCATCAGATATAATGTGAATGGCAGGAACTTAAAGGAAGCAACAGCTTTGGATGAGTGAATTCTTAAGTCTTGCCTATAATCTATGACAGCAAGAACAGGAGTGCTAAACCAAGCTTTTCTAACATTTACCCTTCTTTTCATATAAAAGTATTTTCTGTCATTGCATATAAGTTGTCATCCAACATTTAGGCATGTTAGTCATGGCATTCAGCAAGTCAAAAGGCGTGTTAGTGTACGTGACCGCGAGGAGAGTTCTGCCTGTCTCCCAGTGATATCACATTGTCATAAATGGACGTGGCAGATACACTGGCGTCCGTCTCCCTGAATAAAACGACGCTCTAGCTTAGAAATAACAGACAACGATAATATTGCTTACCATTATTCTGAATAGTTCCGTAATTTTTCAAAGCACCCTATGCATTACCTCTGTAAATTTCATCACCCAGAAAATACAGTGGTAAAAATGGACACACAGTAAATGAACTGAGACTGGGGTTCACATCTTGGTTTCTAATTCCATAGTTCGCTCCAGAGGACCATGCATCTTCTTCCAAAGAATATTCTTCACAAATATAATATCTCGATCCTGTCAGTCTGAGGGCAATTCTCTGGGCCTTCTTCCAGGATCAGCTCCACAGCACATTTCCTGCCTGAACAAATACAAGATGATCTAACCCATAGCATCTTGACAGACTTTTTCTCTGAAATACTTTCCTCATCTGAGGATAACAAGGCTGTCAGCAATTACAGCAGTGTGTATGCATGTGCGTGTGTGTACATATATAGCCATACACTGGTATACATATATATACAAATATATGTAATCATTGCTTTTTCTTTACACAACACTTAGTATAAATGAACGTTCGTTGCTTCTTGATTTACTGAAGTAATTATATTGTCTCAACTCTGCTAGCAACACATGGAGCTGGTGAATGCTGATGTAGCTAATAGTTTCTGCTCAACTGCTTTGGTGACCAGCAAGAGTCGCAGCAATGTTGACTTTCTCAGTTTTCACTTTGAGCACTTTCCTTTAGAGTCTGCTGGAATTTTGCCTAAAAACTAAGCTGAGAAATTGAAACTTCCAGTTTCAGCTGGAATATGAATCTTTTCTAAATACAGTGTCGTGCTTACTAATATGCTTTTCTTCTCCTGAAGTCTATAGGATTTTCTCCAATTATTATTTAGCGCTTTGTGGAGCAGACATTTTGACGCCTGAAGTACATTCACTCTGTTTTTTCTAGCTCTCCCAGAACGCGGTTCCGATGGATTCAGTACAACTATGCTTCTGGTGTTGATTCTTGGGCTATTGATAACGTGGTCCTGGCGACAGGGTGCCCCTGGATGTGCTCAGGCCACGGCATCTGTGACGCAGGTCGTTGTGTGTAAGTAGCAACCTGCTTAACATGCTTCATAGAAAGGATGTTTTGCTTTATCTAGGCCAGATGGATAACACTTTTTCCTCCCAATTTGTTGCTAGGTGTGACAGAGGCTTTGGTGGTCCGTACTGTGTCCCTGTCATTCCTCTGCCGTCTGTCCTGAAGGATGATTTCAATGGTAACTTGCATCCAGACCTTTGGCCTGAGGTCTACGGTGCTGAGAGGGGAAACCTGAATGGTGACACCATCAAGTCTGGAACAGCTCTCATTTTTAAAGGGGTCAGAGATTACTTACATTGAAAAAAGTAATAAAGAACGGCAAAGTTAAAAACAGAAAGTATTTTTTTTGTTGTTTCCCCCCATATGTTTATGTCAAAGTCTGGAAGCTAGAATTTGACATCTTTATTTTTATTGTATTTTTCTGCCCTAAATGTGCACCGTGTTTGTCACAGTTGTTTTTTCTGAACAAATGGGTTTCATCTGGTTTTTGGCTATTACTTTCTTTTGTGGTATAAATTTGTCCTTAACCGTTGAAGGAAAAGAATGAAACTCTGTGGCTGAGATTCTTGAGGCCAAGTGAGTGGTTTGGAAATATGGAACACATTACAATCAATGGTGTTTGTGTCTTGAAATCCCCTGATTGGCTTTTGAGCATTTTGGATAATACAAATTAGTCAGCACTGTAGTCTATGTAATCAATGTTTATGTAGTTAGCCTGTGTTTTATTTCATTCTATTGTTTTTAAGTTTTCTAGCTCTTTAAGGATTTTTTGTTGTTGTTAATTGCAGGTTAAAAAAGGCCAGGAAATATCATATTTTCTGAACTTCTCAGTTCTTCCACAAAACACATAAATAGATAGAGTTTTGTTCACATAAGCACACAAATTTTAGGCTCACACCTAAGTATTTATTTGATACTGTGAATTCAGGTGCCCCAAAGGAGCAAATTTTAGTAACTTTGGGTGTAGGAATGATTTCTTTAGAAACAGTTCTTTGCAAAACCTTGACTCCAGTTCAACCTCTTTAGATCATCTAAATTACAAATCACAGGATGTAAATTGTCTAAAACTTGGATTGGTTGTTCCTGCAGGTTGTTCCCCTGGGGGAAGGGGTCTGAGAAAGAGGGAAGCTCTGAGAGGTGGTTTGCTGGATCTCTGCAGAACGGTGACCAGCTCTGGCCCCAGGATCCGCACAACATTGAGCTCATCTGTAGAGATGGACAGGACCTTAGGGGTCACTATGAGGTTTCCTGTCTGCTCCCTTTCCATACAGCTCTAAGTCAAGAAGTTGCCCCAGAAGAGGTTATTTGTACAAAATATTTTTTGAGGCACAGAAAAAACACTCCTAGAGAGGATTCGTCCTGCCTGGAAATTAGGGTGCTTGGCTACTATACAACTTGCCAAAAAAATGAGTAAACTAGCTTGGACTCAAGGTCTGTGCTTGCAGATCAGATCACATCCCAGTGGTTCAGAGCATGAACTGAATGAGCTGTAATTGTGTCTGTACCTGATCACGTAGCTGTGCCTCTGGTGGTGACACACACCCATATCTAGCCCTTTCCATTACTATGGCTCACTTTGCCAAGGCTCTCACCATCTCTATTTTCTGTCTGGGAGATGGTGTGGGACAGAGAACTACCTCTCTCACTGCCACCGGCAGTCAGTAACAGTCAACATCCAGACAATAATGAGCTGCAGAGCATCTTCAATAATGGAAACTAAGATTCATACCATATATTATGTATTTGCAGGAAGGACTGAGAATGCTTGTTTCGAGAGATCTAGATTGCACTAATACCGTGTACATCCAGTTTTCATTTAAATTTCTTGCCAAAGGTAAGATCACTGTTGATTTCTTATCACTTCTCTAGCTTTATTTATATATTGTAGCATCACAGAAAAGAATATGGATTTACATTTTCAGCTTCAGTGTACGTGATCATCAGTTTATGGTAGATAATATGAGAACTTGTTTGAGATTCTGCATCATCCCTACCTTGCTACCAGCCTACATGGCTTCCTGTGCAGTAAAAGAGTAATCTGTGGTTTATCAAAACCAGCACAGCTAGTACAATCTTTGAGCAGAAAAGAAACAAAATAGCTCGAGTTTTTTAGAGATTTTGCCAAACGTTGGGGGAAAATGAATTTTTCAGTTTTTAAATTCCTAAAATGGTGCCTATAGTAGATTGCTTAAAGGGCAGATACAGAGTTTTTCATTTTCAAGGTTCAGTCCACTGCATTAAAAGCTCTTATCATTTAGGTTCCTAGTAGGTATCATAGAGAGGACTAAATCCCCATGATTCTATTTAATTGTGTATGAAGAATAGTGAGACTTTGCAAGACAAGTTTACAAGTTGGTGTAACAAGCTTCAGACAGCGTCTCTAGTATGAGCACGTTCAAGCCAATGATTCAGTCTTACCCTGCTCCAAGCTCTGCCATCTCTGGCCTTGCAAAATAATTTTATCCCAGTCAGGAGTGACACGGTGGAGAATCACTAACCTGGCTGAGTGTTTGAGTCACTACCACGCAGTCTCAGAAGTTTTTCCCAGCCTTGCTTGTAGAAACAATGCTTCAAGGCTGAACTCTCAACATGCAAAAAAACCCTCTCCCTTTGGTGGAAAATGTTCATAGCTTCTGCAGGAAGCTCAGCACTCTGGGACTGGACCCTAACTGCCTCGCCATTTGCCACCAGACAGCATGAAAATAATTTTGAACCACCTCTGTCTTCCTAAATAAAGATCTTAGCCAAATCTCTGTATGGGCAAGTAAAAAATTTAGATCTTTCTGAATTATGTTTGATTCCCTTCAATCATATTTATCGGATGTATTTGGCTATTTATTACTATTGTTTAAGTACTTTATGGAAAAGAGAGAAAACAATAGCAACCAAAAACATAACATGCCCCAAAACAATAACATACCTAATACTTCATGTTTAAAAGCCAAATCTTTGTGAAGACTTCTTTTACAAAGCTACACCTTGGAAATATTTCTACGTATGCTCCTTGCCAAAATATTTAAAAATATGATGAGTAAAAATATAATTCTAAAAGGGAGGAAGAGCCAAAGGCTCAAGGCTGGATTTTGATACTTGACCCACAAAGGCAAAGCAGTGAAACTCCAGGAGAAGTCTTTTCTCATTAAATCTATATGGCTTGCTAGGCCTAGGCCTGGATCCCAGACTTAGTCCCAACAAGCTCTCTAGTGTTGAATGCAAATCAATATAGCTGGGCACATCTCAGCTGTAAGCGTTAAGAGCAGTGTGTTGTTTGCTGTTAATTGCCACAATCTGAAATTGGCTCCTGACTGCCAATGTCTCCTTCCTGCTCTGTTCCACATGTGGTGGTTGAAGAGAGACTTTGTGCTGGAGCAGAGTGGAGCAGGAGCGTGCACATCAGGCACTTTGGCTTCAGCAAAACTGGTTAATTTAAGGACAGAACATGAGATAAACTTGCACAGTAACACACAGTAAGGCAGGGATGAAGAAACTGTCCCTTAGTCCTTTCCTGCTGCCCTCAGACTGAGTTTTTGGGGATGTGTCATCACTGTGCCACTTTATGAAGGGAATGGAGAGTGTAAATTTGTCTGAGTGAGAGCTCAGCTCAGAGATACTGTCACTCAGATGCTGATGTTCCTGGTCAGCAAGTCAGGCCTGGGCCAAGCATACACTGGGGACTGAGCTTGTGCAGGGTAACCAGCATCAAGTGCACGTGCTGGGCTCTCGTCAGCATATGTTAATACACAGGGCTGTATAGAGCCTTTGTTGACTCCTTAAAACTTTAAGTAAAAAAAGGAGAAACTGGTAGTAAGAAAATGTGAATTTTACTCTCAGTTCCACCGCTCATTTTTTGTCCCAGCTTAAAGCACAGAATATTGCTTTGTTGTTTTTAAAACATGCTAATAAAGATCCTCAGCGCTTTATATCCATTATATGATTTCTGGCCATGAATATGCTCATAGCAGTGTCTATATTCAGAGCCATGGACTATAAATTTGTGAGGATACGGACTGTGTCTTTATCTGTGGGTGCTACAGATGGTGATGGTAATGTCTGGTACCTGGGAACAACAAGCAAATAAATACTGAATTACTGAAAAATGTCTGTGCTAGAAGGAGCTGGCTCATTCTAATCTAAAAAATTATAACACTGAGAGAGCTTCTCATTTAAGTAAATTAACTGTGACCGTACATATAATTAACAGCAATGTAAATTTAGCCCCTAATTCATTAGCATTCATTAGACAGACAAGCAAGGGAAAGCACAGGAAGATGTGTCTGTATAATACACATATAACCTCTCAACAGCTTAAGTTGTTATTAAAGCAAGCCCATACTCTGTAATAGATGTCAAACTAACCTAATTGTATTTACACTTGAAGAAGTGTTGTTAATCTAGTGCTTTTTAAAACCAGGTTATAATGAACATAAATGCATGTCCTCTCTGCTTCAGGCACCCCCGAGAGGTCTCATTCCATCCTGCTGCAATATTCTGTCAACGGTGGCATCACTTGGCACCTGATAGATGAGTTTTACTTCACGCAGACTACGGATGTCCTCTTTATTAACGTTCCTCTGCCCCATGCAGCCCAAAGCAATGCGACGCGGTTCAGGCTCTGGCAACCTTACAACAACGGTAAGGAAGAGACACCCGCAGGACTCCCAAGTCCACACTTGCGCAGCTCAGCATGTGTAAGAGGCTAGAGTTTTGAACTCAACAAGAATAGAGACTCATAAATCTTGTCTCCTTATACTTCAAGTTCTTCAATTAAAATTATCAGAGGATTATGTTTACTGTTCTTAGAAAGCTGCTGTATGCTTTAGAGTGAAAGGATCTTAACCTAATACCCCTTGACTGTGTGCAGAAGACTATCAGTTTTGGTCCAGGTGGGACTGGGAGATCAAGCAACATCCATGAAGTTAAATTCACTCAAGTTCTCCTCATTATTTTTAATGGACCTGATTCTAGTTTACACTGAGGCCCCATTACAGTGCTCCAATTATACAAAAAAGTCCCAAGTGTAAATGGGAACTAAGCCTACCTTGCTCAGAATTAACTAGGCATTAAAACCCCATTTAGGAAGAGTATGTAGTAAGCAGTTAATCTTGTGATTAAATTGTAAAGGACTGTAGAAAACCACAAGAGGAACGCAGCTCATTCCTCCTGATTACAGGAGATGTGCCAGCTGAAGAAAGTTCTCTGCTCTCAGTTGCTCTGAGAACGTCTCTTAGCAGGAGCTGACATTAAGGGCTCTAAAGAATTCCAGCAATCATTTAGACACAGTGATACAGCAGATGTATTCCACGCAGGCAAATACCTAGCGTATCTCTAAAAAAAAAAAAAAAAAAGCACATTCAAATGTAGTACTAAGCATTCAGTTCCAGTTCATTCTTCTGATGGGTCCTGCCTAAAACATTTAACTAAACTTTTCTTGCAGGCATTATCCTTAAGTAGGAATTTCATTTAAAAGAAGCTTTTTCTCTGATCAACACAAAGGCTTTTAGATAGATGAAAAAAACACTAACACAAAAGATCTGGCAATCTAATCCTTCCTCTCCAGTTTGAAAGCACCAATTTTGCAAAACATTTGAATTCATAATCCATTGGAGAGAAGGTCACTCAGAATTTCCTTCTATCTCAAAAAGCTCTTGCCGGGCACACACAGGCTGCTATGTGTCATCCTTTTAGGCTGCTTGGGCTCTACAGCAACTGCTCGTTTAGATGATTCTTAATTAAAGAAGACATTGACTTTTCAAGTAAATGTGATTTAAACAGAAGATACTTGTTCAACACAGGTTTTTCACTCTTTGGTATGCTATGACTTCTATAAATTTTAGAGAAATAAAAGTTAATTCTGTAGGGTCAGGCTTCAGAGCAGTATGGAGACTTTTTCCATGAAAAATGCAAATAGTGAAGCCATGCTTTTAGCACTCTTTTCTCAATGTAATCTGTAAATACAGGCTACCGTTCTGTTCTCTAATAATAGTAGTAGTAGGTCTTAATAGGAATGTTCCCCTTTTCTTTGTAGGCAAAAAAGAAGAAATCTGGATTATTGATGATTTCATTATTGATGGAAATAACCTAAAGAATCCCATGATCCTTTTGGATACGTTTGACTTCGGTCCCAAAGAGGACAACTGGTTTTTCTATCCTGGTGGAAACATTGGGCTTTATTGCCCGTATTCATCTAAAGGAGCTCCGTAAGCATCTCTCCGCAATAAATTAGAAAGAAATGACTGTGTAATAAACTGAGTCTAAAGTATTCCTTTCCTTTTTTTACAGGGAAGAAGATTCGGCTATGGTATTTGTTTCAAATGAAGTTGGAGAACACTCCATTACAACAAGGGACCTGAGTGTAAATGAAAACACTATAATCCAATTTGAGGTACTCGTGTCCAGAAAATTATTCTCCATTTTGCTTATAGAGTTCTGTTCTTTCAGGTTCTGCTCTTTGGTGTATTTGCCCAGCTGTTCTGATCACCAAGTAGAGAAGCCTGTCTAATTTCCCCTGTAATTGCTTTGATATTACTTTCCCTCATGTGGGTGTATCATGAAGCTTTTAAGACACAGATAAGGGAAATTTCTGCCTCAAAGTCTTCTACTTTCTTACCTAAATTACTACTTTGTCCACACCTGTATACTTGGACTGATAGCATTATAGTCCATGTCCTACAAGTTGGAGAGTCACTGCTGGCAGACAAGATGATGAGCAAAATATAATGAGGGTCCAGATTGCCAGTTTACAACCTGCTCAGAGTAAGTGTGGAGGTGGAGCAGTGTGCAGCATCTCCATGAGCTGACCCAGTGGAGAGCTACAACTTCATCCGTGACACTAGAAATCAATTTGTCCTACCTGCTGGCTAAACTGCCCTGGTTGTACTTTCTCAGCAAGCCGAAGCTCTGCTTTCCTTTTGCTTCTGCCCATAGTTTCATAGAGGCTCTGGTTGAAGCCGTTCTTTGCCCACGATGGCCTGAATTCCTCCCATCTTAGGCTGTTATCTAAAGCTCATGAATAAGGAGCATATTTTTTGTGCTTCTCCTATAGTCAGTGGAAACAGGCACCCCAATGACAACACATAGTCTAAACTAAACTCTGTTTCTGGTTTATCCTAAAATCTAAACTGTGCATTGGCTAGGGCAGCTACTGATGGGAGTAACCATTTAGCCTAGTATCTATTAGTTTGGAGGGGTCATTATATTGTCGTTAAGAAATTGTAAAAGAATCTTTCATGTAAATTGCCATGCCACAATTACCAGGCTGCTTTTAACAAAGATGTAGCATGCTGGAGCATTAAACAGCAAATGATACTGATTTATAAACCATTACTAAAAAGATACTAAGGGTTTTCCAAGAAAACTAGGTTTAGCTGTGTACTCATGCACGCTTCAGTTTGTCATGCAACTAATTCATAAATTATTGAAAGCAAACCATTTTCTGTTTTAAAATATAGATTACAGCCTGTAGAACAAAAACGCTTGAGGTCACTTTAAGATATTTATAAGTCTTCAGAGCATTAACCTCATAAAATCTACATGCTTACTTCCATATGTGGTAAGAACATTGTTTTCAGCTCACGTTTTGGAGGACATTAGTATAAATGAAGAAGTTATGCATAATGCAGCAGAGTTTCTCTCAGTGTCTCAAGAGTCAAAACCTATATTGGGTCAAGCGTCTCTCCAAGCTTCCAGATGAGTAGACAACCCTTCTAGTCAAATGTAGGTTGATGAGACTCATGTGTGCTGAAGAGTGATGAAGGAAATTCGATGTAGGATGCATTTGCAGCATTTGTGCACAGTTCTAAGTATTGCTGGGTTTTAGAAAGAAATAGATTTTCATTACAGAGCAGTATGCTAGAAAGACACGTGCGCTGAAGAGTGATGAAGGAAATTCAATGTAGGATACATTTTCAACATTTGTAGAATTATAGAATAGCTTTGGTTGGAAGGAACCTTTAGAGGTCATCTAGTCCAACCCCGCCTGCAATGAGCAGGGACATCTTCAGCTAGATCAGGTTGCTCAGAGCCCCGTCCAACATGACCTTGAACGTTTCCAGGGATGGGATGTCTACAGCCTCTATGGGCAACCTGTTCCAGTGTTTCACCACCCTTATTGTATAAAATGTCTTCTTTATATCTAGTCTGAATCTACCCTCTTTTAGTTTAAAACCATTACCCCTTGTCCTATGACAACAGGCCCTGCTAGAAAGTTTGTCCTCATCTTTCTTATAAGCCTCCTTTAAGTACTGAGAGGCCGCAATAAGGTCTCTCCGGAGTCTTCTCTTCTCCAGGCTGATCAACCACAACTCTCTCAGCCTTTCCTCATCAGAGAGGAGTTCCAGCCCTCTGATCATCTTTGTGGCCCTCCTCTGGACCTGCTCCGAAAGGTTCATGTCTTTCCTCTGCTGAGGGCTCCAGAGCTGGACGCAGTACACCAGACTGGCCCAAAACTGGACTCACCAGAGTGGAATAGAGGGACAGAACCGCCTCACTCGACCTGCTGGCCATGCTTCTTTTGATACAGATGGCTTTCTGGGCTGCAAACACACATTGTTGGCTCACGTCCAGCTTTTCACCCACCAGTACACCCAAGTCCTTCTCGGCATGGCTGCTGTCAATCCCTTCATCCCGCGAACTGTATTGATACTGGAGGTTGCCCTGACCCAGGTGCAGGACACTGCACTTGGCCTTGTTGAACCTCATGAGGTTCATATGGCCCTACTTCTCAAGCTTGTCCAGATCCCTCTGGGTGGCATCCCATCCCTCAGGTGTGTCAACCACACCACTCATCTTGGTGTTGTCCACAAACTTGCTGATGGTGCACTCAATCCCACTGTCTATGTCATTGCTGAAGATGTTAAGCATGTATGGTTCTGAATATTACTGGATTTTAGAAACAGATTTTCATTAAAGAGCAGCATGTTAGAAAGACACCTATTTCCTCTACAAATATATGTCAAAACCCCAAAATATTTCATAGTTTTAGTACTGGCTTTGTATTTCATTGGCAATGGGTTTTCATCTATTGCATGATAAATATAGTACATCTTATTTTGTATGATAGAGTCATCCTGTAAGGGAACTAATTCTTCTTCTATATAAGCAATTTGGAACTAAAAGAACATCTTAATATCAGTGTGAAAGAAAAACAGATTAATTTGCATTGGGGGTATGCAGAAAATATGTCTTAAGAGGTCTCAGATTCTGTACAAAACACCATTTTATACATTTTTCAGTACTAGAACTGTTGTTCATGTAGGTTTTCTGCCTTTTCTACTGTTCTCTAGGTTAGGAATCTCTTAAGAACACCCTGAGAAGTTTGACACTGCCAAACTATATTTTGGTGTAACATTGAATTTAAAGCAAATCCATCTATGATACTCTCTTAATGCTGTCTCCTCGGGCTTTGCTACTATGCATGAGCGAAAGGATAGGGAGTATGAAAGCTGAAGAATATATTGAAGTGATACAGTACATACCCTGAAGGGTCCTGTGGCATAAGCTTTCTTTTTTTGTTTTGGGAGTGTAACATAAAAGAGGACCATAGTGCAGCCCAGCAATTAAAAAAAAAGTTTGCACATTTTGTTTTAATATTTCTGGGTTTAAAAATGCACATTTTTTTTGTGCTGTGATTACTTCAGTACATGCCAGAGGACTGCAAGAACTGATGCTTTTGCTCCAGCAATATTAGCAGCTCTCCTTTGGGATTTTGTCTAATTAACTTTATGGTTTTGTCTTAGTAGAAGTAGTTGGGGATTTCATATTACATTCATTATATGATAAGCCAGAGTGCGATATGCCCATGGAGAGGGAGGCAAGAGGTCATGTTCATGTGCGTGTCCTGAGTGCATCATCCCAGTTGTTAAATGAGTTCCCAAATCACCATTTTCCTGGGCTAAATAACTACTGTACCAAATGGGGGAGGCTTACTAAGATGAAGAGCTATATCAGGTGTCCCACAGCCTGCCCTGTGTCATTTTCTGCATTTCATGTCTTGGCCCTCAGATCAATATCGGCTGCACCACTGATAGCTCCTCCACTGACCCGGTGAAGCTGGAGTTCTCACGAGATCTGGGGGCGACCTGGCATCTGCTGCTCCCCTTGTGCTACAGCAGCAGCAGCCGCCTCAGCTCCCTGTGCTCCACCGAGCATCACCCAAGTAGCACTTACTACGCGGGCACCACCCAGGGCTGGAGAAGGGAGGTCATTCACTTCGGAAAACTGCACCTCTGTGGGTAAGTGTCCATCTCCTATTCCTGCCAAGCTGCTTGTTGGTTTGGTTTTGTTTCTGTTTTCCGTACAAAACGTTCTCCCAGAACAAGAGCGGTCCATAGGAACTGCAGCACTAGAGCAGACCAGACGACCGTTTTTTCTGCAGTTTTTGTCCTGAATGGCAGAGTGTTCAGGTGATTCCCAAAAATATGTTGTGCCTAATGCTAATGTAGAATAACCACAGATAATTTCCTATTTATCCATATATCTGATTGGTGACATTTTTATGGAAGTGGGTTACGTAGTAAAATGAGGGCAAAACTGACTATCTTTAAAGCTCCTTCAATGCTCTTTACTGCAGTGCGTTAGCTATTTGCATTCATCAGGGATATTCTTGCATGAAATTTGAGATTCATTACAAAATGCATTAAAATGTGAGCTAGTGTAAACTTGATTCTACTTCAGCGCAAGGAACTGGACTTACCTGAATACTTGAGGTCTCTTGTAGTTGCAAAGTTCTCTGATTCTAAGAAATTATCTGCTGCAGTCACACAGGAACTTAAAGTTTGAGGGACAAGCCAGGTTGGATGATGGCAGATACATAGTACAGAAAAATACGTGCTAGCAGGCATAATAATAAGTAACTTTTCAAAGTATAAAACAGTATCGGTTACTTTTTCAGAGAAACTGCCTTCTAGCATCAACTCAGTTTATGTAAAAGATCGCATCATTAAGGATTAAACTGTAGCCATATGAATGAAAATGAGCTATGCAACTAGAGCCTTTATGAGTCTGTGCAACTACGAGACTGAGTATTTATGAAACTACTGCATGCAATGGGCCCTCCACTAAATAAGTGGCCCCATATGGCTCTCTGAAAGTATGAAAAGACCTATATAAGTGATGAGAAACAAGTTTGGAAAGCCTGGATGTTTAATAATTTAAGAAAATGTTTAAATTTTAAACTTGAATTTTCTGGTTTATGACAGTTAACATTTCAAGCATGGAATAGGTAACCATCTCTTGCAGCAGCTCATTTGTCCTTCTGTTTTTGCACAAAGTAATTATTTGAGCCTTTACACAACTACCAATGCAACACTCCAAATGAAAATTTTGACTATGCAGACTCCTAACTCATTTAAATCTTCCAGGTATTTTGATTTCATCCTCTGTTCCTCAGTGTTTCTATCCCGTTTGCCTGCCTTCCCTCCTTTTCCTTCCCTGACACATCAGGCTAGAAGCCAATTGCTGATGGCCAGCCAAACCCAGTAGTGCGGAGCAGCTTCCATGGAGCATTCGGTGCCATGGAATTCTTAGTCCAGAGGGCTGAAGGGGGATTTTCTCCACCAGAATCCACTGGAGTAACAAGAAAATACCTCCAAACGTGACTCCTTGTGTAATGCTAAAATAACCCAGCCTTTTCATCCCTGAAGTGATTATATTTAAATGAAGAGGAAGACATTTTCAGCTATTTCTACTACATATGTTATTTTGGAAATTAATACATATTCTCAGCAGACAGCTGTAACTAAGAATTAGTACTTTCTTAAAGTAGTGTCCCCACTGATCAGCTATCCCTTCATAAAAATTCCTTTTTAGCAAATCAAAATAAAAAAAATTGCCAGCTACCTCTGCTATCGATTCACCTGCTGCATTTAGATATCTCTAACAAGACACATTAAACATGCAAGGCAATTAAATGCTTTTCCCTTCTCAGTCTTCTGGTTTCCTTCCTCCTTTAAAACATTTTCCCAATTGGGAATAAAATTAGTCTCTCAAGTATTTTTCCCCATCTCAACTTGTTTTCCCTCCTTCCCCAGTTGGTTCCTCTTTACATGCAGCATTGATGTGAGCAGCACTTAGGAGGCAAATTAAAAATGACAGGACAGCACCCAAAGGAGAATATAGTTTAAATTAACAACTTGCAATATCAGTCTGGTTTAAGATTAAACTGCCTGAAAGCAAGTTGAATACCTGGTAACATGGCAGATCATATTTTCTTTCCGTGTAACTGAGGGTGAGATCCTACCACCACAGCTCCACAGGTGGTCTCCCTGGGGCCAGGGTGGCAGCACAAAGTAGAATTTTGCTCTACGGGAGAGAGTGAAAGTGGCCCACTCTGACCCAGACGCTGTACACCAAAGTAGAAGGAAATTCATCAGGCCACGGCCATTCATCCTCCCCACGAATGACGGAGAAAAGAGCGGATAGATTTCAAATCCTATTTTCAAGTCCATCATTCAGTTTTGGTATAACGACTAATGAATAATGTTATTTTTATTTCTGTCAGTACTTGGGTTGAATGTCAACATAAAGATGCATGAGGTACTGAAAGAATTAGATACAGCAGTCCGTTTCTAGAATTAAGCTATTTATCAAGCCAGTTCCAAGAGAAAGAATACTATATATATGCATAATATGATAAATATGGAATACAAAAAAGATGGAACTATTATTTAAAGTAAGTACACTTTATGCCTTTTTCAGGTTGGCAAGGTTCAGGTGGTACCAAGGGTTTTACCCTGCTGGATCCCAGCCAGTGACTTGGGCCATTGACAACGTGTACATCGGCCCGCAGTGCGAGGAGATGTGCAACGGCCACGGCAGCTGTATCAATGGCACGAAGTGCATCTGCGACCCTGGGTACTCCGGGCCAACCTGCAAAATAAGTACCAAGAACTCTGACTTCCTTAAGGATGATTTTGAAGGTATCTTTTCTCTTTTCTTTGTTCTGCCTGTCTGTCTTAGTGGAACCCAGGGCTCAGGGGATGAAACAGCAAAGTCTTCCTCACCCCTCCATGCTTCTGTATTTAATTTGTGCTGTGGGATTATTCCCATGAACCAAGTAGTTTAGATGTCATTCTCAGGCATGGTTTGGGAATGTCTGATGGCTGTCAGTCGTCTGGCTTAGAATGTTGGATTTTTTGTGAAGTTGTTAATGCCGGAATACAAAATCTTCACCAAAATAGAATTTCTTGAAACTGCACGTAGAAAATAATTTTAGAAGAGAATGATGGTTTGACGGTAGTTTGACTTTAGCACAGACGGAACACACGCAAGTGAGGCAAACAACGAAGGGCTTTAAGGTTGTGTCGTCTCTCACTGCAAGGGAAATCTAAATGGCCTTAATACAGCAAACATGGCTTCAGAGCAGACCGTGTGTCTCAGCGGTGAGGGCCACCGCTCGGCAGCCTCGGCAGACCCCAAGCGAGCGATGCCAGCGGGGAACTCAAAGCCTCACCCGTGCCTGGGCACATACAGCGTCCGCCCACACGGCTCTAAAACCACCTCTAGGTTTCCCCCGCTGGCAAGCATGGCAAGAAGAGCATGTTTTGAATAAAGCAGCACCTGTGAACCAAACTCACCCCTTCGCAGGTGCTGCTGTTCATTTTCAATTTTGCCAGCCCTTGCTTGCGTGCTGCCACGTGGCACTCAAGGTTTCTTTATAGACCTGGGTACTCTGTTGTTATCTTTAAAAAAAAATGAAGAAAAGCAGAAAATCTTGTGAATAACTGGAGATTAAGATCCCAAACTTCATATTTCTGGGTTTATTTTGTTTTGATTCATGGCAGTTTTCTAGAAGGCATTGCATCAGAAACACTGAATATTTCTTCACTCTGCATGTGATGTTTAATTTCACTCTCTTCCTCTGGAAATAGTACTCTTGCAGTAGAAGCATTTCGGAGTAAATGATAAATATGTATTTACTGTGTATTCAGGTCAGCTGGAGTCGGATAGATTCTTGCTTGTGAGTGGTGGAAAGCCATCAAGGAAATGTGGTATCATGTCTGGAGGAAACAACCTTTTCTTTAATGAAGAAGGCTTACGTATGCTGATGACTCGAGACCTAGATTTGTCACAAGCCAGGTAACACAATTTCAAAGTTCTTTTAGGGTTTCACTGAAGAAATAATATACTGAAGAATAATACATAAGTGATACTTCTGTGGCAAAGGCAAGCTCATATATTCTGTGGCCCTTACTCTAGCAAATACTCCATTTTAATCGCTGTTATAATTTTAAATTAAATTTACCTTGAACTTTAATGTGATTAACCGTTTAAATGTTACTTTTTTCCTTGAATAAGAACTCTGATACCACACCTTCAGTAGTTTATGCAAGTTTTTATTTCTTAAATGCATAACGTGAGAAATTGATTGCGTACCACACGCTCTGCTTGTCTTACAGTTGGTTGTATTACAAACCATTGCTGAATCAGGAGTATCTGCTGCCAGTGCAATTCTTACATTCATCATCTCATAATTCGTTCATTTCTGAAGCTTACTTTCTTCTTATCGTGCACATTTGTTTCCAATAATTCACTGAGAAATTCCCACCAAGCTGTCGCTAGCTACACTGAGCACAGCAATTGAAAAACAAATATTTTTAGTGTATTTACAGATTCTGTTGTATCATTGTGGCCTGCAGAGGAGATATTTGATGTGGGGCATGCTAAGCAAGCCACATTAAAAAAAATTTACACTAATACAAGTTAAACGACATCCTGATTGCACGCATGCTAACGAATAGGCATTGTTTTCTAATTTCTTCAGTATCTTGGCTTACATCCTTACTTTATTACTTCGGAGAGATTGTGTTTTCTCCAAGACTTTTCTCCACTGATCTCTTGTAAACAGCCTACTCCTCTCTAATGTTCTGTGGGAAACACTTTAATAGACACTTTATCTCTTTTTGACTTGTCTTCATTAGCATCGAAGTTTTAAATAATGGTTTAATTGTAGAGCCTCCTGGTCAATAAAGATGCCTAATTTCTAACCATTATATTTTTTAGATCAGCAATTAGCTAACCTTCAGTGAGGTTTAATATTAAAGATCCCTGTTCTGAATTGGTAAGATTCCTCACAGCAAACTTTTTCAGAACTTGGTAAACACAAACATCAATTCTCTGAGCTAATTTAATTTCCTAGACTGTTCTGAAATTAAAAGACTGTTTAACAAAAGATACAAGAGATCTTGTAGGTTGCTCCATTAGACTAAATGACATGTTTTCCTTATTGCTCGTGTTCAAAGAACCGTCATTTATCTCTTCTCCATGATAGTCTGTAGCTGGATTTGCATATATTGACCTCAAGGTGTTATATGGAGATAAATGACTTCTGTCTTATTAAAAAGAAAACAAAGCAGTACATTTAATTTCTTGTATATGCTGATGAAAAATAACAGTTATCAACAAATAACTGTGTGCTCCCTTCTGAACAGCAAGGCAGGCTGCAGCGGCGTTGCTGGGGGCTGCTCTTTAGCAACCTAAAGTAATTGTAGTGGGATTTTCTTAATTTCCAGGCTAACTCTATTGGCCACCTGCAAAGCACAGCAGATCTGGCGAGAGGTTTCAATTTATGCCAGGAATGATGAGAACCAGCATTTCTAATAGGTCTTTTAAAGACCTCCTTTTCTTCCAAGGAGATCCCCTGAAGTGCACCGGCGAGCAGTGCTGTGGGTGCTGCAAGCCACGCTCAGCACCTGCGGACTGTGAGCGGACTCTGCAAGCCACTATCCACTCCCATCACATATATAGTTCAAAGATTTTAACACAGGAGACAGTATATCACCATCATGGTGATACCAGTAGCTGAAACTATGCAGCACAAAGTATCAGTCGGGACAGCATATTTTAGGTATCGCACCTGATCAAATCCTTTTCTATTCTGATTTGCTAGAAGAATGTCCACACATTTTAGTGATACTAGATCTACAAAAAAACTTTGCTTTTCCATTTCAAAACAGGCAGAACCTTTGCAAAAATATCTGTGGGTTGAGAAGAGAAATATTTAAAATTACTAACTTCTTAATCTGCTAGACGTTATGTTACCTATATTTGAGTGGGTTGTACTATACTACTAAAAATTCAGATAAAAGAATAGCAATCCACAGAGAGCAGATTCAACAGAGACAAGGTCACCCAGGTTTATTCCTTTTGAATTATGTGGCGAATGTTGGAGTAAATCTGAGGAGGCACAAAGACTTGCCAGCAGTGAATCCAATCCATTACATTTGATGTGTTGATCCATGAGGGTCCCCAGTGCTCCTTTACAGCACAAGCAATACGTTATGTCTGGGACGTGGAGGTGGATATAATCTATAGCGAAAGAAGTTATATATAGTAGCAAGAGAAACCATGAGTCGCAGCAAGGACTGGAATTAATTGACTTGCAGGTCTGGTGTTTTATTGAAGCTTTGTCCGCCCAGCACCTCCGCAGCCTCCACTCCCAGCGGATCTACCTGCAGATCAAATCAGAGCAAGACTTTTGATGCAAAACTTCTTTTTGTGCCGTTTCATTTAACCATGAGCCAGGCAGCACTAATGCAATAATAATTAGAACAGACACGACACTCTAAAGCTCTGCAAACGCTCTGCAAACATGAATTAATACTTGTAATATCCCTGCGAGTCCGATAGGTAAATATCATTACAGCAGTGGTTTCCTCCACCCCAAGTGCATAGTAGGGCTAGTTATGAGCATCAGCTGACGGGAAGAATTTCGCAGTTTGACACAAGTCTATTGTGCTGCTTTGGAGAAGCCAATTAAATAGGGGATGAAAGCGCTGGTGTCCCTGGGTGGCTCGGGCTGGCTTCAGGGAAGCCGGCACATTTAAGCGGTGTGATTTAGACAAATTTCCCAGGCTGACTAAATGGACAAAATGATCCCTGAAAGTGAAACGTGCTTTGTTCTCCTGTCCAGATTTTCTCTAGTTTATGCCAATGGAAAACAGGGATGCTTATTTTGAATTTAAATATTTCAGCAAATTCATAGCAAATTATGATCTACTTAGGGCACCGTTGCTTTTCTGCCACTAAAATCTGTACTCGTGGGCTACAGGGATAAAAATTTCACCCAGGATTATGTTTCTGATATTTGCAACACCATCTGCTATGCAGACAAAAGCTCAAAACATAAATGACCAGCTTTGTTCAGCCTCTTCTGCCTGGCAAAATACCACACAAGCAAAATGAATTTTTGTCAGCCCACCTGTCTGTCTGCTTATTTTCTGAAGGCTTTGAAAAGGAAATCATAAGATCTCCTAAAGCTGACTCTTACAGCAAGAAATCACAGGGCTAGCCAATAGTTGTCCTGGTTTGAACAACACAGGACTAATTTCTCTTCTAATGCTTGGGAAAACTGCACTTTTAGAAGACTCTAGTGCCTGAATTTGTGAAAATATTTACTTTATAGCCCACTATGGTGAGTGGGTTTCCAGGTCTTGGTGTCTTTGAATTAGCCAGGTGCAGGGGTGAGGAGGAGCAAGACCCAGGCACCTGATCCAAGCTGGCCAACAGGAATATTTCATACCGTGGATGTCACAGTCAATATAAACTAGAAAGTTTGCTGAGGACTTTCTCTCTCTTCCTTGATGGCTGCCATTCTGACAACTTCTTGCCCCCATGCCGGACCCCTGAGGCCTTCCCTTCCTCCCGAAGATGTAGCGCTCGCAGTGTCCGACATTTGCTGTCCGCTGCTGGGAGTGCACAGCTTCCTACTGATAGAATCGGCTGAGTATAATCCTTATATGTTCTATATTGGTATCAGTATCAGTATTGGTTCTTTAGTGTTACTAATGTTAGTTATCTACTCTTACTCTATGAAATCGGTTTATATTCCACCCCTCAGGTTTCCTTGTTTTCTCCCAATTCCCCTTCCAAGGTGGGGAGGGGTCATCGGGTGAGAGAATAATTGCCTAAATGACAATAAATTGTTGTAGGTTCCTCAAACCATAACAATAGTCAAACTCCAAGTCTCTCTAGTTGGTTATCTCGGACGTTGCAGAGAAGAAATCTTTCCAGTAATTGCTCCCCTTGTCAGATTTGTGCAGTTCTTCATGAGACTGGGATGCGGCAAGGGGGTGCCTGACCTCAGGAGCCAGCCTGTGCTGCTGCAGTATTCGCTCAATGGGGGCCTCACGTGGAGCCTTCTCCAGGAGTTCCTCTTCAGTAACTCCAGCAACGTGGGACGATACATCGCCCTGGAAATTCCCTTGAAGGCCCGTTCCAGCTCCACTCGGCTTCGTTGGTGGCAACCATCCGAGAACGGGCATTTCTACAGTCCCTGGGTGATCGACCAGGTAAGGAATTCTCCGGGTTGTTTTTTTTTTTTTAATACAACTCTAATTTGTTTTCAGTCTTAATGTTCCCCTTTTGTTGGCATATGTCATTTCACTGGGTCAAGCAAAAATGCTTTGTATAAAGATATTCCAGAATTATAATAATCCAGCAAAATAATAGAGCACAATTACTGTTTGCTAATCTTGTGAGTTTAATGCAGTGTTTCCATGTGGAGTACTGAACACCCATTTTGGAGCTAGGAAAGTCTTTTCTACATGGGTAGAGCCACAAGTTCACATTGCAGAAGGCCTTACCATGCAACATGCAAGTCTGAGTTCAAACTTCAGAAACGTTCATTTAAAATCTATGCAAATATATAATTGGCATGGTAGAATGGGATAGAAAAAAAAACTACAGAAAAATTTCAATCTATATCTATCTTCTAATTTTGAAAATAAAGTTTCGTTTCATATTTGGGATTTGCTTCTATAAAGATTATTATATTGCTTTGTATGACTTGGTATAAATCTCAAGAAACCCCACTGAAGTGATTCTGCTCTAAGTAGCTTTATTGGGCTGTCCAAGTTCAATTTGCTTCAACATTTATGAATGTATTTTTGAAACAGTTAGTTCAGGTCCTTAGGAAAACCCCAGAAACCAAACTCCCAGCCATGTCTAATGCTGTGGTTACAAAATTCTATTTCACATCCCTCCATTTAAAAATGAAAAGATCCTCAATTTCACTCCTATATCATCATTGAATGTAGTTATGTTAGTTCAGAGCAATTGGAAATTGAATTCAGAACAACAAATGAAAACTAATTCTACCTTGCTTGCTGTTGAATAGTAAACTGCTGACATCTTACAGTCAATGGAAAAGCACAGAGTATTTCCCCACTTCTATCCTCAGATGCAATCTGATGGTGGTGCACCAGATTATAGTAGAGCTGAAGAGTCAGTAGGAAAAATGACAGTGTAATCACTTTGCTCCTACCAACATTTATTTTTGTGAGCAGCTTTACTTCATACAGGAGAGATTTCACCTTCCCGAACTTTATATTTGTATAGCTGAGCCAATCTCTTCAGGATCCCTTTACAGGAAAAAGATATTCCCCTTCCTCATACCCTAAACTATTTACAGAGTAAATTTGTCCATTTTGGACCAGCAGAATATACATGCATAGATGGTAAATCTCTTCCTCCGTGATGCTATGTCATGGGTAGGCTTCTAGACATTTTTTCTTTTCAATAACAATTCCTCTTCTAATGTTTCAGATTCTTATTGGTGGAAACATCTCTGGCAATACAGTATTAGAAGATGATTTCACCACACTGGATAGTAGAAAGTGGCTGCTCCATCCTGGTGGAACAAAGATGCCAGTCTGCGGCTCTACTGGGGATGCTCTAGTGTTCATCGAGAAAGCTAGCACCCGCTATGTTGTCACCACTGACATTGTTGTCAACGAAGACTCTTTCTTGCAAATAGATTTTGCAGCATCCTGCTCTGTCACAGACTCCTGTTACGGTAATGATTTCTTGGTAAATCCTGCCCTTCCTCTTCCTCTCCTGTACAGGAAAGTTGACTTGTATCCATCATAATGAGAACTGAGAAGCAAAAGCAAGCTGTGCATTTCTGTTAGGAATTGTAATATCAGCTTTTTTATTCTAGGTGTCTGAAGCCTAAGATACACGAAAGTATATTATTCCCTCTGGGCACTTAAGTTGCGGTTCAATTCATTTAAGAAAAAAAATTAATAGCGGTCTTACTCAAATCCATTTACCAGTATCCACTGCTAGGGGTGATGTTGTGGTTCTAATAATAAGCAGCTGGTTGTTTCCAGCATATGTTTCTTGCTTTGTGGTTTTTTTTAGATCTCACTTGCACCTCTATAACTAAGCAATCATTTATATCAGCATGCATCTGACATGATAAGTCAGCATCAACTGCAAAAATTTGTATCATCCATATGAAATAATAAACATATACATATGTGTGCATGAATGTGTGCATAGATATATGCACATATGTGTGTGTCCACACATACATACACACATAGTGATGCGATTTTTAATTACCTAGCTTCCTTTTTTTCCATATGATGCGTATTCGGTGCAGCACAAGCTTTTATATGTGTATATGTATATACAAACACATATACATACAAATATGCATATAAATAAAAACATGCTATGCACTGAATACACATCACATGGAAATTAAAATTTGGTTCATTATGTGAATTTTAAGATGCAGAAGAAATAGGTTTTCCTAGCATGGGTTGCTGACTGTTCCTCTAGAATTCTGCATAAAAATGGATAAAGGTTTTACATGGAGTTCTAAAAGCAGCTTATCTGATTTTGCTCTTCTGAATGCAATGGAAGTAATCAAGATATTTTACTCATATGCTTAATAATAATTTTTTTCTTGCGGTATTAAAGCCACTGCAGCATCCTAAGATCATCTCTGCTAAGTTTAAAGGTGTTTTGGCAGCTTAGCTATACACTGGCAAAGAAACCGTTCCTCCGGTTTTTTGTTTCTCTGTCTACTACAATTTCCATTATCTCAACTTTGTGTTAAATTGGGCAGGACACTACCTAATCATGCTTCCAGTCACGATGAGCAAAGCATTTCATTTTAGTGATGGAGATTTAACACTAAAAACTCACTTACCCATGTTTGTATCTATTTGCCCTTGTATTTCTGTAGCACTGTGTTCTGTGCTTAGACATCAAGTAGGACTGATTGGGTGATTAAGGGTCGTTCTCTGTGCATGAGGGTAGAAGAAATGGGTCTGTGGTAATCAAAAAAGATCGCAGATTTACCACCCCGTCACTGCAACCACCTTCCAGAATGCCTGGCAGCAGGAACATTTACTTCAAGTTATAGTTCTGTGCCTATTATTATTTACCTTTTAATGGCTGCATAAAAGTTTAACTTGAAGTATTTAGTGAGCTTGACTGACCTTTATTTTTCATAATAAAAGTTTATAAGCCGTAAACATCAAAACAATGAAATTGCTGATTTTTGCTGAGAAATGAATACATTAGTTTAATGTGGCTAGACTGTGTTTGAATGAAAACAAGCTCGCTGACTAACAAACTCAATTTAAAATTGTTTATGCTGGATAATGAAATGAGCTGTCTGGAGGGGGGTGGGAGTGTGACTAAACCATCTTGTGACAGAGCCAGAAGTTTGAATTTGAGTGTTGCTCTGCCTTACACAACGATTGCATCCAGCTGAATCTCATCCTTCTGCCTGAAAAACAAAAAAGGTTGCTCGTCATGATGCTGTCACTTTGCTTTCTTGTGTGCTGCAGCTACGGAAATTGGCTTGACTTGACCCTGGTGACTTGACAGATGACTTTGTCTTTGCACCTGTGGTCTCCTGAGTGAGGTGACGGCTGCAGAGTTGTACTGCGCCCTTCTCTTGAGCTATATGCAACATGTAACGTATCCTCCAGCACTGCCACTGAAGGGGATTTCTTTGTGCTTCTGACGCAAGGGTTTGAAAAGTTTTGAAGGGCTATTTTGTCAGCGTAGGCTTGTGACTAACGCTCTCTGGGGTTACTAGTTTATTGCGGGCCTATGGATGTGAGTCTCTAAATGAAGTAATTAACCACCTTTCCACCCTTAGCTATTGAACTGGAATATTCAGTGGACCTTGGACTGACCTGGCACCCAATTTTGAGAGACTGTCTTCCCACCAACGTGGAATGCAACAAGTACCATCTCCAGAGGATTCTCATTTCGGACACTTTCAACAAGTGGACCCGGGTTACTTTGCCTCTGCCTCCCTATACTAGGTAAAAAAAACCCTCTGGTTTTCTGCAGATTAAATCTAAATGCATAACTATGTATTGAGGCGTGATACATTATAGCATTAAAATAATTTTACCTTGCCATTTTTGTTTAGTCCATGTATATAGCAACAAATAAGTAAACCCCATCCTGCTCTGCGTAAGAATTGCAAAGCTACTATGTGCGTTTACTTTTCTTGGTTATTTAAAGATAGGAAATTCTTCTCTGTCTTGTCCTGGGGAGGGACAGGAGCAGGGGGAACTTTTTAAAGGATCTCATTTTATTGTCAGGCTAAGTAAGTTCTGGTTGTTTTGATGGCTGACTGGACGGGCTGAATCCCCACCTGCAGCCTGTGCTTGCTGTTGTTGGCTATGAGCTGGTGCTTTAAAAGTAACACCTTCCAGGCTTCTTGTTTTTCTGTGCATTCCGTGCATCCTTTGCGTCTCCCTAAGCTTTGATGGTCTGGTCATTATTTTTTCACACGCTCCATTTTCACCTACTCTTCTTTTTCCTACATTCTTTTGTCTTTGAGGGAAGAAAAATGGTGGGATTTGTTGGGAGGCTGCAGTGAAAGGAGCTGTTTGGGACTGACGGTGCTCTTTGGGAGTGTTGCCATACATTTCCCCCCAAAACTGCTGGATTTTTGTTTGGTTTGTCACACAGATCTATCTACGGACAACTGGGTAGTGTGACCAACCAGTTTGTGTCCTTCTTGATGTGCTGGTTTGCACACAGTTTGTGACTGTCCCCCACGCAGTCATACCTGATAAAGGCGGCGTAGAGCTAGCCCACGCACACAGGTAGCGTGGGCATCAGGCTCTCAGCACAACCTGACTCTACAGCCTATAGCTCCTCTTGCTGAGCCCAACCTCCTCACGTAGGCAAAGGCCGTGCTCACTGCAGGCACAGAAGTAGCCACAGAGCAGGCAGAGCCCCTGCCTCTTGGAGAAGGTGGCTACGAAAGATGCCAACTAATGCACAGATAAGTTTGGAAACAGAGACATTTATTGCTTAGCAATTGTGCTGAGAGCGTCTACACAGTTCCTACAAGTTTTGAAACTAGTAGTGGAGAAGTCCATTTTCTATTACTAATCATTTTGGGCATCTAGACTCTGCCCTGTCTTCACTGCAGTGCCTCACAGCAAGTAATAGTACTTTTTTAGGACTTGTTCCCAGCATTGATCTCCTCTGCTTACTCTTTTATACTGCTTCACTACATATTGTCTGCAAAATCCATTACCCCAACAGTTCTTCTATAAAGTCTGTAAATTTGTGTTCAGGAGGGGCTTTCTGGGGCTGAATAGGATAAATCAGGACTGGGGCTGATGTTTCAAACCAATTGAATTTGGACCTGAAAGGAACTTACCACCTGAGATAACCTCAGGTTTATAAATAGCTGTGATTTTAAGACTGAAAAGTTTTTTTGAGCTGTATATGTCAAAAGAAGTCTGATGCCCTACTGGGGCAAAGATTGCTCTTCTGTTCAATCCAGTAACTCTATTTGTTGGCTCAAGTAATGCCATTTCCCAAAGATATTAAGATCAGGATTGCCTGAGACAGGTTATTACAGCCTTAGCTGACGAGCAAGGGAGAAGTTTAGCTTCAGAGTAAGTGCAGCTAATAGGCCCTTTAGTCTAGATGTGAAATAATTTTTATTCTGCTTTATTATTTTAAGCTGCGTAATAGGAGGTGTGTGTCTCTAATTGTTTGTGCCTGCATGTTTTAGAGACATGCAGGCTACACAGTCAATAGCTTGTCCTGGTGCACAGCACCCACACTAGCACCCACGTAGCGTTTTAGTGCTCATGTACCTCACAGTGCTATCTAACCCCTGGCCTATAGAAAGCAATGAACACTTAGTTGTATCTTAGAGTAGGAGCTGGTTTTAAAAAGAAAAGCAAATACAAAGCTTCTCCCAGGAGCAGCAGCTCCATAAATTGTTAGTGAAGCACCAAACCTAAAGCGGGCAGTGTAAGATACAGGTGCTTGCCTTTATTCCTAAAGGACTTCTTCACAATTTATGCATTTCTTTTAAAAATGCTGTTTGGTGAGCAGCTAGACAGCATGGCAGTAGATTTCTCTTTGGATAAACTTGTTATTCATTCACCTCATGTAACATGTTTATAAAGAAATAATTCATAGGATAACATTGACCTTACTATAAAAGGTCTATTCTTACACTGAATAAATTTTGAGGATTTTGCTGTTTAGTTATTTTGAGGGTTACAATGATTGTGATTGACTACACAAAGTTCAATGCTGCCATCTAGTGCTGTAGAGCAAAACATGGACTAGCTTACATTTAAAATGGTACTCTTGAAAAGTTAGAAAAATTCAGCTACTTGCAGCTATTCAAATATAGGTGCCTACTGCTGCGTAATCTGAATAGCTATTTGGTATCCCAGGTTTTCATCATCTGTCTTGGGAGCTGAGACAGTTAATTCACATATAGCTACATCAAAGCAAGGTGTTTGAACAGGCAGGTAAACCCCCTTTAATCAACAAAATGAAAATGAGTTACTGAAAGGACCCAGGATCACACCATAGATCATTTCTTAACATTTCCACCCATGTCCTGGATGGAGGGGAGGGAGGGAACTGCAAAACCAGGGTGATGCCTCAAGCCCTGCATGGGCACTCTCACCTGTCCCCTGCAGATTTCATAAATGGCAGTATCTTGCCTAGGAGGCAACCCACTCCCTGGAGCTGCTCTTACCTAAGTGTAGTTGGGAGAATTCATACAGAAAGAGTTGGGTGAGTTTGTTGACTTGGACTGAAGCAATAAAACTCAGGCTCAGGGGAAACTTGGAGGATTTGGGTGATTCTGGCTTGATCCAGTTCCCAGCTATCCCTCAAGTTTGGATTTGTGCTGGGATTTGGTTATGACTGGTCTGAGCTTCCCTTTCGGCATACCACCTTCCTCCTCCCCTCTTCGCCACTGCACCAACCGCAGCCCACTTGCTTTGTTCTCACCAGTGATCCCTTTCCCAACCTCCTGCACTCTCAGCATGCCACTGAGCACCCATGCTTTGTTCTGATCTCAAAATACAGGCACCCTGTTCTTAACTTTTCAGGGACCTTCTTGTTCTCAAGAATCAGCCCTGGGTTGTGCCGATATCGGACAAATCTTCCAGGAAAAGTCTGGATTGACATTTCCTTTCAGTCAAAATAAAGATTAGCTTAGCTAGAAATATTACCTTTCTGTTTTTCTTTCTCTCGCAAAGGTCTCAAGCAACTCGTTTCCGCTGGCACCAGCCGGCTCCTTTCGATAAGCAGCAAACGTGGGCAATCGATAACGTCTACATTGGGGATGGCTGCATAGACATGTGCAGCGGCCATGGGAAGTGCACACAAGACAACTGTGTGTAAGTGCAGTTAGTTCCCTGTCCTGCCCAGCGCTGCAGCATTTCATTCCTCCGCTGTGATTTTAATGAACTTACGGGAAAGACTTTGATACAGATTTTGCCTGTACAACAGCCCACATAGAGCCCTGCAAAGCTAACAAACAACAAGCAGATCTCCCCAGATTTGTCTGTCTGGCAACAGCGAAATACCTTCCAGATGGATGTATTGCTTTTTTCCAGCCACAAGTGGCAACAGAAAAGGGAGAATGGTTGTATAATTGCGCTGTGACTGTGTTTGTTAGAAATATATTCTGCTGCAGAATAGACATATTATTGTGTTGTCGTCTATCCTGACAGCACTGAAGTACCAAAGCATGATCTCCCTAGTGAAATCTGCATAGTAGCAGAAGACATTTCCATACTGTTACCCAATTCTTGACACATTATAAGGCTTTTCTGAGGAGAAAAAAAAAATGGGGACTGTATAAAGGAACAACTGGAAAGTACCCATCCACTTAAATTTTACTGAAATTTACTTGAAATTTAACATTACCAGGACACTCTTAGGCTTGGCACATTCTCTTTGGTTTATCTATCCAAGCACAATGTGTTTTACTGATTTTACTCAGTGCTGGAGTGTACTCTGTATTAGCAGCCTTCCGAAAGTCATTTCTGTTTCATACTGACAACTACAAAAAAGTGGCAGATGTTTGAAACCCCCATATACCAGTTGTGCGCTAGTAAATGATGCAGACAGCCTCCACGCGGAATAAGATGGTACCTTAATGTGGAATAACATGGCACCTCCGTGCAGAGCCTTTGCCAGCTGAATTTTCCATTTGTTTTCCTCCGCAGCTGCGATGAGCACTGGGGTGGGCTCTACTGCGACGAGCCAGAGACCCCCCTTCCCACACAACTGAAGGATAACTTCAATCGCTCGCCGTCGAACCAGAACTGGCTGACGGTGAACGGGGGCAAACTGAGCACGGTCTGCGGGGCGGTCGCCTCTGGGATGGCTCTTCACTTCAGCGGGGTGCGTGTTCAGCACGGGGGATGACTCACTCCGTCCGACAGTATAAACAGGACTGGTTAGAAAAGTTAAATAAATAGCAATGTGTCAAAAAGTACCAGCATAACATATTAAACAATAAAACATATCAAAAATACTTATATCCTTTGCCTAGCTGAAGGACAAAGGCAGGCAGGTCCAGCCAGAACCACTCCAGGAAAGCAGATTCCGCATTCCTGGCTATGCCGCAGCCTGGAAAACAAGATATAGTGTGTGTGGCTCCTGAACGGAGCCGTGGCGGGGCCTTTGGAGGTGGAGCTGATAGATTAAAACACAGTGCAAGTATGTAGACATTCAATTCCACTCACTCATAATAGCCTCCTCGTAGCACTTATAACTTTCAGAGGCCGGGGTTTGGCACAGCTTCTAATCAGACCACAGAGGTAAATCAATAACTAGGTATTTGCATGTGTATAACTTGCACTCGGTCCTTGAAAATACATCCCTGTGTAGCCTTGTCCTTCAGCTATTTCATTGCTGGGTTTCTTTCAGAGTAAGCTCGGAGTAAAGTTTCCTGTGTTTTAGCCACATGCGTAGATATCTAACCCAGGCTGCTGCTGAGTTACAGGTTGCTTACAGGTAGCCTTGCAATTATGAAAATGAAAAAATTGTATTTTAGAAGCAAGTAAAACTTAAGCTTGTAGATCTTTTCCATGCAAATTTACAACTGGATTCAAACTGATGCAAGTTTTCTAAAATAAACTAACCAACCGAAGCGTTACATTTCCAATTCCCTCCAGTAGCACTAAGTAGGCACCACTAACTAATAGACTAAGCAAGGTGTGTAAAGTATACAAAGGATTATGGGAAAACACACGAAATTGCTGTGCTATTTGTTGGTTTGCATAAATTGAACCATTAGCACATAATCTGTACTGGAGGCATGGATTTTTGTAACTCTTGTATTCAGAAGAAAGGTGAATACAATCCTTGATACCAAATGTTGTAAAGCTGTAGCTACAAGCAGCAACGTGTATGAACACACAACAGGAATTTTTAAGAGGGAACATAACTGAAATTATGTCCTTAGGCAAGATCATTTATTCTTCTGTTGTAGCTTTACCTTTGTTATAATTAGTATAATTTTGTACAGTTTTGAAGGTTTTATACCCTGAAGTTATATTAATAGTGACCGCGTAGTCTAGCACTTTTTACGTTCATAACTTTTGCCAGCCAACACCAGCCAATATATTTTTTCATTGCTTTTAAGGGCTGCAGCCGTATGTTAGTTACAGTGGACTTGAACCTCACCAATGCAGAATTCATCCAGTTTTATTTCATGTATGGATGTCTGATAACTCCTAATAACCGCAACCAAGGAGTCCTGCTGGAGTATTCTGTGAATGGTGGAATCACCTGGAGCCTCTTAATGGAAATTTTCTATGATCAATTCAGCAAGCCCGGGTTTGTAGATACCTTCTTCTGCCTATATAATTTCCTATACTGAAGTCAGGTGGTCTTGAATGTTTCATAAGAGCCTGTGGGATATATTACTGCTGTGGTTCGAATATCAGATCTTTAAGAGTTGAGCCTGTCCAGTCCTGCAAGCATTTATGAATGACCTTAGCACATGTGCTTAAGAAGCAGCATTTGTGCAGCTGCTAGGCCAGAAATACAACAGAAGTCAGGAGTCTGCAGCAGACCAATAGTTTTGTAAATGGTTGCAGGAAGATAAATTATTAGCTACTGTAATGATGTCCATCCTGTTCTTTAAGATAGTTTCATTTGCAATGTATTTTCTTACTGACAAGAGCAGAAAGTCATTGCTTGAACTCAATAGAAAATGGTGTGGAAAGGAGAAACCGAATTTCTGCAGATCCATCAAAAAGATGGATATGCTCAAGCCCTTTTTTCAGACATTTGTGAGATTCAAACCATGCATAGATACAGGTGGACCTTTTCCTTCCTGATTAATTTAGGACTTACAGAAAATGGGGCTGGGATGGACCCATTATTTGTTATTTCATTTGAGTATACCAAGAAATCACTACCACTTTAATTGGACAAGAGATTTAAGTCATCTACTGTAATGGAAATAAGATAATTGTACTGGAACATTGCTGTCTTCTGAATGGCTCCAGGTTGAAAATTTCACTTCAACATTGCCCTTCTTAACATTTCCCTTAATTAGGACCTTGTAGTCGTACCCTGCTAGTCTAAACCATTGCATCTGGTCCCATAAGCACAGCTGGAACACGTGAGGTTGCTCAAACCGTGCCACAGTCTGGCTGCCGGTCCTCCCCACGTCACTCTGAGCCCCTGTCCCAGGGATGACATTGGGAGTGATCAGGAAAGTTTTTGTTTCAGCAGTGTCTTGTGAGGTAAGATAGGCTAGATCACCCAGTCTTTCCCTGCTTTCCCAACTTCCATGTGCTCCAGGAAACTACAGGAGTGGACCTGGTAAAAAAAGCATTGAGAAGTGTCCTCTTCCTGGGGCTTTCCTGTAACTAATTTTCACTTTGTATTTCAGCTTTGTGAACATCCTCCTTCCTTACGATGCCAAAACCATTGGGACGCGCTTCCGCTGGTGGCAGCCTAAACACGATGGCCTGGATCAGAACGACTGGGCTATCGACAATGTGTTGATCTCCGGCTCAGCTGACCAGAGGACAGTGATGCTCGACACCTTCAGCAGCGCTCCCCTGCCGCAGCACGAGCGCTCCCCTGCCGATGCAGGGCCCACCGGGAGGATCGCCTTTGACATGTTCATGGAAGACAAAACTACAGGTAAAGGTCTTAGGGGGATCTGAATTAAAGAGCAAGAAGTCAGTGCAGTGATTTCCAAATCTTGCTGAGCCTCCGAATCCTGTCTCACTGTAACAGATCTCACAGTATATCCCATCACTATAGGGGTCTTTCCTTTTGTTTTTAGTTCACGAAATGCAAAATGAAAAGATGTAATGTAACTTTTCTTTTTTTACTGCATGAATTTACTTAGAAGATTTATTTTTCTTTGAAGAAAGAAAAAGGATGAAAAATGCCAGGTTATTCTAAGCAGCTTTCTTCACCTGACTATTTCTTCCTATTTCTTAACTTTTTAGAACATTCTCTAGTGAACTGAAGTTACATTTTGCAACTAAATTTTGTAGAGGAAGTATTTCTGGATGTTTACAAGGCTTAACAGCTAACAGCACTGGGGCACCCTTTGTGCAGACATGTAGGCAACACCCATTAAAAAGTTATCCCATAATGTCCAGTGCAACAGAAGTTTATATTTTGAGTAAGTCTCAGATCCTTACTTCTTGAACATTAAAAAATAATGCTATAATTCTTATATACGAAAGTAGCAAGAGATGCTTTGAGCACTGAACTTAATAAATATGTACATGGGAAAGATGGGGTACTGACATTCTCAGAAGCAATACTAAATAATTCTCATATAGGCTGAAAAATAAAGCCGTGAATCACCTTTAGTGGTTAACACGACTCCCTCTTTTCTTTCATTTATGTTGTCATTGTATATTACTGACATTCCCATTTACTTTCAAGTGAATGAACACTGGTTATTCCATGACGATTGCTCGATTGAGAGGTTTTGTGATTCTCCTGATGGTGTCATGATCTGCGGGAGCCATGACGGCAGAGAGGTCTACGCAGTCACCCACGACCTGACTCCTACAGAAGGCTGGATTATGCAGTTCAAGGTAGAATCTCTCTGCAACATAATTATTCAAAACCACATTTTGCTCCACGTCTAAGTAGATTTTTCAGGAGGTAGGATGATGTATAGGCCTACGCATGAGCCATTCCCTAAGGGAAAAGTGTTATTAGTACGCCATCCTCATTTTTCTCACGTACCCCATGTTGGTCAGCTTTAATACCGCGAGCAGTTCTCAGAGGTGACGCACTCTTCTCTTCCAGCATAGTAGTTGCACAGACATCATGTAATAAGGATATTACACATATACAAGGTGTCTCTTTTGTTACGGCTGCTTGGTGAGGGAAAAGCAGCTCAAAAGTGTCCACACCGCCCCTATGTTGGCGTGCATTCACATCAAACCTGCACCCACCACCCTTCACACATCCCTTTACCTAAATTGAAAAAATAACCCAACAATATATGGAAGTTATAAGAGCCCTTTGCGCATCTCTTCCATAAAGAAGATCCACCTGACATAACCAAGCTGGGTGGCCTCCTCTGAAATATTCAAATCTTAGGTTGTGTGGGAGGGGAGATTAACTTTATTAGTTATGGGGTACTGGGGTATAAGGCACAAGTGTCAAAACCTGAAAATCCAGAAACGCGAACTAAGTAGAAGACAATGAAACTTTGGATATGGTGCCTGTTCTCAACCCTGGGAATACTGATGAGATCTGCAGATAACCATACCACACAAGCACTGTTACTGCCATCACTCAAAGTACAATTCTGCAGTCATTTTTCAGGTTTAAATAGTTTTTAAACTCTAACCAACACCACAACTAATCCTACTTTGCTTACGCTCGCTTCTTTACTAGGTTTCTGTTGGATGTAAAACTTCAGAAAAACTTGCACAAAATCAGGTCCACGTGCAGTACTCCACTGACTTTGGTGTTAGCTGGAGTTACTTAGTACCTCAGTGTTTACCAGCTGATCCAAAATGTTCTGGGAGTGTTTCGCAGCCATCTGTCTTCTTTCCCACAAAAGGATGGAAAAGAGTAACTTACTCACTGCCTGAAAACCTTGTGGGCAAGTAAGTATGAATTTGTCTTGGATTCAGTCCTTCCAAAAAAACACAACAGGGGATACATCTGCCTATTCATTTTCTTTCAAGGAAAGCGCAGACTAACAACGTTCACGTTCATTACATATGCTGCATAATTTTATTTCCTATCAATCAAGATTGACCATGACTCTTGCTCTGAACAACCAGCAAAGTTATCCTTCTCTGCAGTCTGCTCCAGTGCAGCATGTTCTGCTCTGTTCAGGCAGCCGCGGTCAATTAGAGTAGATTTATGACCTTGCTGAGTGGAAAAGTTATCCTTATTGTCTACAGTCGTCTGCACATATGCAAACCACTTGTCTTTTTCTGCAAAATTAAAATCACTTCTATTCTTTGAGTAATCTGCTCAAGAAGTATTACCAAAATTGAAATTCTCGTGCGAGAAGCCACAATAGCTTTGTCTGGCTTCAGCAGCGTCTGGAATCTGTCCATATATCGTACGTAGTACATGGGTGAAGAATAAGGTACGGATATGCATCAAATCGATTTCAACAGACACTGCCAGATATTACTTGTTGAAGCTTGCAGGATACCACAGTCATGAGTATATTGTGTTTCACCCACCTTTTTTCAATTGAGCAAAGTTGTTTTATACATATGTCTGTTTCTCTTTGTTCCTTTACATCTAGTCCTGTGAGGTTTCGGTTCTACCAGAAATACTCAGATATGCAGTGGGCCATCGATAACTTCTATCTGGGCCCTGGCTGTCTGGAAAACTGCAGAGGTCATGGAGACTGCCTGAATGAGCAATGCATCTGTGATCCTGGGTATTCGGGACCAAACTGCTATCTGACCCAAACACTGAAGGTAATTTTACTGCATGTTAAAAAGAGTGAATTTTGCCATGTGTTTGGCTGAGAAAGAGAGAGAGAGAGAGAAGGAGATCGATCCCAATGGAAATTTAGCTTTGATTCCTGTCAGCCTGAAGATACTCAAATCCTTTTTCAGGCCTTTTATCATTTTTTTAGCAAAACTATGACTGCAGTATCCAAGAACTGGTTTGTTCATTTGCAAATGACGCTGCTCGATAAAGCTGTGTTCATCCTTAGATCATTGTTAGACAATAATCACCCTCACACATATGATTATATTTGATTAAGACCTGTAGAAAGACTGTCTTTGTCATGAAAGAGCTTACTGAAGTAGGGAATACAAGAAAAAGACATAAAATTACATGAAATTAATTCACCTAGCTGTTTGTTACCATATAACAAACAAGTTAAATCTAGTTAGATATTGCCAATTTTAAAATCAAAATATTTTAAAAACTTAACATATGTACAAAATAATATTTAAGGAACCCCAAATTAGTTTAAAATGCAGTGTTTACCATCTCATTTTTATTACATCAGATAAGAACAGAATAGGTACATGCTCCACTGAAACAACAGGTTAAGCAGCATTCTGTCTAAAGAGAATATAACTATTTAACTTTTCAGTTACCATGTCATTTGAATTATTATAATGTTCTGTTTTTCATCTGAGATACTAATTACATGAACAAATATCATTATCTGTTTGCAATTTTTAATCATGGAATCATAGAATGGTTTAGGCTGGAAAGGACCTTGAAGATCATCGAGTTCCAACCCCTCTGCCATAGACAGGGACACCTCCCACTAGACCAGCTTGCCCAAGGCCACATCCAGCCCGGCCTTGAACACCTCCAGGGATGAATTAGTAATGTATCCTTCACATTAAGGACATTTGGGATAAAATCCTAGCAATATTAGGGGAGTTTTACTACTATCTCCTCAAGGCTAGGATTTCACTCATGGCATTGCTTTTACTGCACACCTGGAGGTAAGTGGAAATCAGAGATATATTCTAGGTGGTTTTCACTGCAAATATTTGTGCAGACAGTTGCATAAACACATACTCACTACAATAACCCTAAAATTTCATTGCAGTACTGGTTTTGCTGGGGAAGAAACAGAGAAGAGCGATTTCTCCCATACATACTAGATGTGTACTGGGCTGGTGTTACGTAGTCTTAAATAACCATAGTTATGAATTAGACCCATTCATTTGCATGTGCAAATTTCAGTGTGCTGGATTACCTCTCCAGCATGTTAAAGTCTAGCCCTAACATATTTTCACATTTAGCCAAATCAGTTCAAGTGGCTAAATGTTCAGCCAAAAGTGATTATGTTCAGTCACCCTGAAAAAATTTTTTACAGTGTTCATGAGCCCTTCAAACATGTTTAGGTCAGTTCCAGCTGTGGTCACCAGAAAGGGTTGAGATCATAATTACCTGTGCTTTATGTTAAACACCTTACTTACAGACTTTCCTGAAAGAGCGCTTTGACAATGAAGAAATTAAACCAGATTTATGGATGTCCTTAGAAGGTGGAAATACCTGTACTGAGTGTGGGATTCTCGCAGAAGACACAACCCTGTATTTTGGAGGTGCAACTGTGAGGCAGGCTGTCACTCAAGATCTGGACCTGCGGGGGGCAAAGTAGGTCATGCTTCCATGTCATTTTAATGGGGAACTCTGTTAAATGCTCACAAAGCAGCAGGTGACATAGCTTGTAGCTCAGGGAATGCCTAGGCCACCACAAGCATAGCGTTATCTCAGCTAGACACTAATTAGGTTACAATTCTCAAGGCACTGATGCTTTCAGATGAGTTGCAGAGAGCAAGGCTCACCCTAGCAGAGTGGAAGGGGTCTGCCATGCCCTAGTGAAGCAGCAGGTTCCCTTCCCCACAAATGTCCTGCAGTCAGCAATGCCTGTCCTGCAAAGAGGCGAGATACCACAGTCTCCTGAGCACCACTGTCTCCACCCTGGAGGCACCAGCTGTGTCACCCGCTGAGTTCAGAATATAACCTCTACTGGTTGTACTCTCTTGCGTGACCACACAAGACCCACTCCATTCACATGCTGTAGAAAAGGGTGACTTCACTGGAGAGCAATGGAATTATGTCAGTTTAGACAAGCTAAGAACATGACATAGAAAACAACTTCAGCATAATTTTCCTTGGCTGTATCACCTTAATGAAGCCACACACTCTCGCTCCTGTAATTCAGCAAAAATTCACTGAATCACACAACCTTTCAGGAAGGAAGGGGCCTCGGGGAGCCTCTAGTCCAACCTCATGCTCAAAGCCAAGTCAACACTGAATTCAGATCGGGTTGCTCAGGGCTTTGACCCATTGGGTCTTGAAAACCTTCAAGGACAGAGATCCCTCACAGTGATTTTTTTTTTCCACCTGTTATATCCAGTGTCAGAACCTCCCTTGTTTTGATGTATGACCACCGCCTCCCAGCCCCAGCCATCTCTCCAGGCTGAACCAGCCCTGGTCTCTCAGCCTCTCTTCACAGGGCATGTGCTCCAGCCCTAACCATTTCAGTGGCCTCCACTGACCTTGCCTCATTTTATCAACTTCTTTTATGTCCTTCATTGCTGTGAGGCCACGTTGTTAACTCATGTTTAGCGCCGTTTCCACCAGGACTCCCAGGGAACTGTTAGCAAAGCGGCTCCCAGCCAGGCAGTCCCCAGCTGGTACCGTTGCAAGGGGTTAGTCTCTCCCAGGGGCTGGCCTTTGCTGAATTTCATGAGGTTCCCGTGAGCATTACTAGGCAATGTTTTTGGAAACCTTTGTTCTACTTGTACATCGATGTTACTTGCGTTAAAATGCTGGCATTTTGAACATTTTTAGCACATCTCCTAACAGAAAGCAAATGTCTCAATTTGTGCAGATCTTTAACAGATGTAAACATGCACATTTACTCTTAGATTTCTACAGTACTGGGGGAGAATTGGGAGTGAAAACAACATGACAACATGCCACAGACCAACTTGCAGAAAGGAGGGAGTGCTGCTAGACTATTCCATTGATGGAGGCAAGTATATCTTGTAGTTTCAGCTAAGCTACAGCCTTGTTCTGTATTCAAGCACCATAGATATCTGAGAAGTTGTCAGAGAGATCCAAAATAAGAAGATAATTTTTAATTATAAAGTTATTTTGGTCCTTGTAAAGTTTTTTTCCCCCCATCTAAAATTTCCATCTATTGCTCAGGAGTTTTCCATAATCCTCCTGCCCAATTTCAGTAATCAGTGGCTTCCAGCCAGTTTGATTCCTTTATACGATTACAAGATTACTCTTGCAATGAGCAACAGTTGCCAACTACCCTTAGAAGTTAAGTCTTGTCTATCAGAAGACCATAGCTATTTTTTTTTCCTATTATCTTCCTTTAATCTTTTAGAAGATTCTACCATAGGCTTGTTTTTATTACTAAACCTGCATCCTTTCATTATAGGGATATCCTGGACTTTGCTTCATGAGATGGATTACCAAAAATACATCTCAGTCAGGCATGACTACATCCTCCTCCCCGAACACGCTCTGACCAACACAACCCGCTTGCGCTGGTGGCAGCCTTTTACCATCAGCAACGGGATCGTGGTTTCAGGCCCCGACCGGGCACAGTGGGCGCTGGATAACATCCTGATCGGAGGAGCAGAGATCAACCCCAGCCAGCTTGTAGATACGTTCGATGATGGTAAGACAGGCTGTGACAGTTAATCTGTTGTCTGACATTATCTTATCTAAGATAAGCCCTGTGAGCTTGCAAGCTCACTTTTTCTTTTCTTTAACTCTGTAGATTTTTCATTTTGTAGAATAATGCTGTTCATATATTATTCTTTATGCTACTAATATGGATGTGTAAATATATATATATATATGTATATTCAGAAATGCATGTGTGTATATATATATGTATATATCTATAAAAAAGACCAAAAAAAATTTTCAATCCAATTAATTTCATTTAAATTCCTGCATAGGAAAGTTTTATTTAATCATAGTTTTAAAAAATACCATTATTTAAACATTTTAATTACCTCTCTGGAGCTGATGTTTCTATTATGTCTGTTAGTAGCTTACTTATTGTATATCATGACAGATAGATTTAGTGTTTATATCATGAAAATACTGTATCTAGTGTTTCTGTTGATTCATTACTAAAGCCTTGATGTTTACTGGGGCAACGCAGTAATTGTCTTTAAATCATGTTAATAGAAGGCACCTCTCATGAAGAAAACTGGAGTTTTTACCCTAATGCAGTCAGGACTGCAGGGTTCTGTGGAAATCCATCATTCCATCTCTACTGGCCAAATAAGAAAAAGGACAAAACACACAACATCCTGTCCTCCAGGGAGCTCATTATACAGCCAGGATACATGATGCAGTTTAAAGTAAGAAATGTTCTCTCTCTCCAAAGTACAGTATGCAATGAAAAATCATGTAATGTGTCTCCAGGAATTCTTCTTCTTCCAACTAGGATGCCCAATTGGATGCATAATTAATAATGACTTTTTACTAGAATTTAAAGGAAATTCTGAAGTGTAGGTAATGGGAACCAGAGAGGTTGCATGAATGTTAAGCATCAAATCACTCTGACTGTATGCTTTGGGGGTTACTGAGAGGGATTGGAAGTCTAACCCCTTTCTCCTGAAATTACTGGATCATCAGATACAGTAGGAATTCTTTTCTAAGGTGTGAATACGCAGCATGCAGAATATGCCATTTCCCCCTAACTCGTGAATAAGCAGAAAAGGCAAAGTAGAAACAGGCTGGCGAGGAGTGGCATATGGAAAACGCAAAAGGGCTCAAGTAGAAGTACCCCTTCTACTTACTTGTGTTATGGCAAATGAGCTAAATAATCAGATAAACATTTCTGAATAGTTTACTTTGCTTTAAGGTAGAATCCTACACAGGGCCAAAGGCAACATGTAGTTGTTGTCCAGAAATGTTCTAAGCCTTTCCCCAAGCATCAAGTCTTAAAAAAAACAGGAATTAATATAAAAGTAGGGTTATCAAAATAGTCATCCATGTTCTTGTTACGTTTTTTTTTCTCACTCTTGTGCTTGACAAGACAGTTCCAGAATTTTCCATCTTCCAGTAACCAGTATTTTCACCTTTTCTCAACATCGTTGCCTATGTTATATTGACTGTCCAATATAATCCCTAAAGCACTGCCTCCCCCACTCACACAGCATGCCACCTTCAAAGAAATTACATAAGAGTCTGACATGCTTTTTACTACTGAATGCCAAGACTCCCCAAGCTGCTTATTTTACCCAGCCTATCATCTTTTTCCTCTATTTTAAGGCCAAAATTATGATAACCCATCAGCATTTAATAGTTCATATTACCAAACTCTCATTGCAAAGTTTTTCTCTCCTGACTCTCTCTTCCTTTTTCTTCACCTGTCACAGCAAAGATTATATTTCTGAACTAAGAACTCAGCTATAGTGCATGGCTGCCATTTGGTTTTGAAGCTCTAAAAATTTAGCTTTTTGTTATATCTTCAGTACTGTACATTGGGTACTGTAATCTTTCCACTCTCATCTGTTACAAATATGTTTATTGTTTTAAGTATTCAGAATAATTCTGTTCTTAAATTGGATTGACTTGAAGTTTATATCCACATTTATCATGATGAATTATAAATTTCATAGGTAATTAATACATAGTTAGGTACTTCAATTTGTGAAATGCCAAGGAGCTACCACATCTTTGTGTTTCAGAAACAATGTTTGTTTAGATATTTAATTATTTAATTTGAACTTTAGGAATGTAGTGTGAGGATTCTGTTTGAAAATAACAGTAGCAATGCAGTAAAAATCAAGTAAAAGCAGTATCTGAAGTACTGTCTTTTGTTTTCCATCCACTTTTGATGAATTTTGCCTAAGACCTAAGTTGGCAATCTCTTTTATACACCCCATAAAGAAAAAGAAGGAGAACAGGACTTCATTAGATGTCACATTAAATGTCTACCTGACTTGTTATAGCAGCAAATTTTATTTGTGCTATAGATTGTGGTTGGCTGTGAGGCAACTTCCTGTGGGGACCTCCACTCTGTGATGCTGGAGTATACGAAGGATGCCAGGTAAATGAGAGCAGAATACATAGACCTAAAAAAAATATAGTATGGTATTAAAAACCTAGATATCTTTTATTTATTAAAGCAATTACTTTGCTATTCATCTTGTAACAATATCTGCACAAAGCCCATGTGTGAGCGCTGTGATGACTCCCGTAAATTCTCTTTATAATTTATCCCAGATGTTGACGGATTCATGGCATTGAGCTTGTAGTTACAGTCATGAACATGCTCCTGGTAAAAATGTGCTCGCAGAAAACCACATTCATAGGAAACTGTTGTCTTAGTATGACATAGGACTATATATTTAGGATGAAGCTGTAATGAAGTGGAGGTTACTTAATTCTGATTTGGTCTTCAACTAGCAAACAATTAATAACACTGTCTCCTGTGCTGCAGTATAGCAGTGCATTATAATTTGTAAAAGTAACGGTATATTCTGTGCTCAAATGGCTGTGGGTGAACACGGAGCAAATTCTGTCAGATTTTTTTCTGTACACAGTAAGAAAGACGCTAAAGAGCAGGCGCCTAAATAAATCCTTCTGTCATGCCAGCCCAGAGGAGCTCTGGGCTGGACTCTGCTGTGTGTACCACCACCGAGGGCTTCACAGCACTCAAACCTGGGGCTGGACAGTCCTCCCTGGCTGCACTGGGGTTTCAGCCTCTCACCTCTTGTCCATTTGCAGCTACAGAGCATGGAAACTATTGCTGACAATCTCTTGGGTTTGTTTAGTAAGACAGGCAATGCCATGACCCTTAGAAATTACCTGTTTCCCTTTCATTATTCTTTCAGTTGTTCTAAAACATTTTTTTTGTTTCCTACAGGACAGACTCATGGCAGCTCGTCCAGACACACTGTCTTCCTTCCTCATCTAATAGCATTGGCTGCTCCCCGTTTCAATTCCACGAAGCTACCATCTATAACTCTGTCAACAGCTCCATGTGGAGAAGAATAACTATCCAGCTGCCTGATCATGTCTCATCCAGGTAGGTTACTGAAAGGTCATCTCACTGTGGACCTATAAAATGTCAGCTGTCTTGTTGGCACTGTTCGTGTGGAACAACTGGTGAAATAAAAATGCTTCTTTATTGCTGGGTTTAGATCTGATACACAGTTAGTGTTTTTCGGAAAGCTTTTTGTTAATAGAAGTGGTACTGCCAATGACATAGCAGCCACCCATTCAGGGTGGGTCCTTCCAGTTACCGAAGTCACAACCCTTTCATAACACATTTGTCATTACATCTACTGCTGGTATATTTGGATGTCACTGTCCAGACGTGTTTAATCACTAGATGTCATAATACGGTGTTTGGATTTTGATATTTGCAGTGCAACTCAGTTCAGGTGGATTCAGAAGGGAGAAGAACTAGAGAAGCAAAGCTGGGCAATCGACCACGTGTACATCGGGGAAGCATGCCCCAAGCTCTGCAGTGGCCACGGGTATTGCACAACTGGAGCCATTTGCATTTGTGACGAAGGATACCAAGGTTTCATTTCTTCAGTTTCCTTCTTATGCACCTGCTGCAGTCTAATGTAGCTCAAAATTAAGCAAAAAGATAGAGTGATGTAACACGTCTAAATTCATCATTGGAATGCTTACAAATTAATAATTTGACAGAGCTGCAAATGACACTCTTCCCTCCCTTTACTCTTTCTGGATTGAGTCAGTAGTCTCTCCTGTCCGGCACTGTATGTCATTGAAGGCAGAATGTGGCTACCTGCTTACCCAGAAATGGCTTCCACTCCTGTACTCCTTCCAAGGGTGCACTCACTCCCAGGGGATGTGTACATGGGATCCAGATGTTGGTGACTGGCCCCTGTAAGGGACTCACTTCTGTGCCCCGTCAGGACAGAGTGCTCTGCTCTAATCCTGCAATGCAGCTAAACACATGCCTAATGGTACCTGAGTGCCCTCGTTAAATTATAAGTGTTTTGTGGGAGTGGAGCCAGTGTTTAATGTCTTCCAGGACAGAGTCTCATAACTTTTTAAGATTGGATTCCTTCCCTGTTTTAGACGCATTTTCCTTCAACCGGCAATTTGCGGTTTCTTATATTGGTATCAATGCAACTCTGTTGCAGTTCTTGAAGTTATATTGCTGTAAAAAATAAGATTTACAGCCTCAATTTTCTAAAAATGAAGTGGTACAGCAATGTGCGCATTATTAATGGGTCTGCTGAAATATATTCTGCCTGTAGTCACACTGTATATCGGGCCACAACCTTGAATGGAATTACAATGAACCGTAACTCGATTTTCTCCATTCTTTTGATTTTTGTGTGTTTTATAACTTCACTGTGTCATTTTTAGGTGATGACTGCTCTGTTTTTAGCCATGACCTCCCCAGTTATATTAAAGATAATTTTGAATCTGAAAGAGTCACTGAAATAAACTGGGAAACCATTCAGGGGGGTGTGATAGGGAATGGATGTGGACAGCTGGCACCCTATGCCCACGGAGATTCGCTCTATTTTAATGGATGTCAAATACGACAAGCTGTGACTAAGCCTCTGGATCTCACCCGAGCAAGGTAATACTTTGAGCCTAAAATGCTCTTCTAGCAACTCATGAGAAAGGAAACTCTTTATATGTACATGCAGTCATGTGAGCCAGTATTGATGAGGATGGACTGACCTGGCTCTACCACGCAGTCAGATGTGGCTGGCAGATAAACGTTAGGCTTGGCAAAACGCTTTGTGACTTCCATTTGGGAGACAGGGATTGAGGAGGAAGCGATGTCAGATGAAAAGGTCAGATGTTTCCGTCATGCCCAACAGAGCACTGTCTAGTAAGCCAGCACTGACAATGAAGCCGTTGGCAAAGATGGGACACCAGACTGTCTGGACCAGCGCCTGATCTGATAAGACAAATCCCATGTTTGTATCTGCCTCCATGACGGTCGTGACTAAAGATGCTATTAGTAATTAAGGACTCATTTTCCCATTTCAGTTGTCAAGTAGAATTATATTCACCTGGCAATGAACAGGAGTAGCTTTTTCATCTATCAAGTCTTTGGCCATGGAAAAACAAATGCAACCAGCCTGTGCTGGCTCTTAACAGAGTGACAGCTTTCTGGACTGATTTGTATTTAACTTGTCTAGAGCAAGATTAGAAACAAGATGAATTGGCAAATGGGACAGATATAAATCAGGCTCGCTCTTTCTTATTTGAACACCCAGGTAGAATAGGAGAAATCTTTTAGGAACTTTATTATATTCAACCTTTATTTGCCCTCTTTTAGCTTTTCAGACGCTCATTTGCATGTTTATGTGTTTATATATCTCAGTTTTATGCAGATGCATTGTAAAATTGGATCTATTGTCTCCAACTATATGGCAATATGTTATACACAGTAAACTATTACTTTGAAAGGGGAGCTGTGTTTTAGAGATGTAAGAACACTTTATTTTGCATGTTAAAAGTAATGATTCTTGAGGATGCTCGAGTTTTTAATAAGGTAACCGCAATAGACCTGGAAATGCTATTGTTCCTGCTTGAATACTTTTTGCGTATTGAAAATACCTTTTCTCTCTGTGTTTTACAGCAAAATTATGTTTGTTTTGCAAATTGGAAGTATTTCACAAACAGACAGTTGCAATACCAATCTGAGTGATCCTAACACGGTAGACAAGGCAGTGCTCCTCCAATACAGTGTAAATAATGGAATTACATGGCAAGTAATTGCACAGCATCAGCCAAAGGACTTTATACAAGCCCAAAGAGTGTCTTATAATGTTCCCCTGTGAGTACCCAGTCACATTTCATTACCTCTAAGTGCACAAGATATATTTCTGCTAAGAAGGAATCTATCTTTGCATCACTGTGCAAGAAAAAAGGTTGATGAGAGAATAAACAAAGAAGAAAACTTAAGGCGAAGGCTGATTAAGAAATTCCAGCCTAGTGTTTACCAATATATTTGCAAGAAAAACAGAATACGTGTTTTAAAGATGTGAGGGGGAAAAAAAATCGTCCGTATCCGTGTGCATTTTTCACCATGAAATATTTTGTGTGTACAGTGTGTTGATGTTCAGGGATGTAGAAATACCACTTTGACTTTGCTCTCAGTTCCTGTTGGGGGGTAGATAGGGATGTGCAAACCAGCGATAGTCTGGAGCTCTCACAAGCTCTTGCCTTTGTGACGACAGGGAGGCACGAATGAAAGGAGTCTTACTGCGCTGGTGGCAGCCCCGTCACAATGGAACAGGTCATGATCAGTGGGCTTTGGACCACGTAGAAGTCGTCCTGTGAGTATCAGCTTCACCTCATCCCACCTCATCTCAGAAAGCACTGAAATTCCTCCAGCATGGCACAAGTGTTAAGCTCAGTAAGAACCGTTGTGGCCCAGGGAAACCTTTGAGAACCAGTCTTTGCTAATACTCTGCCCTGACTGCAACCGTCAGCGGTTAAGACAGCCACGAAATAAGTGGCACAGCAGGGGTATGTGTTGTGCATCGTGGAAAAATGCAGGAGGGAAAGTGGGACTTTATCACCACCAAGTATTGGTGTGGTCCTGTAATGCAGCAACGACTGTGAAAAGAAATATTGTGCTGGGACATTCTTATGGATATTCCTGAAAGGATATTCCTGTTCAACGCTGTGCTGCCACGTAAGGCTGATTTATATGCTTTTGAAGATACAAAAGAGTCTGCTGTATTGCTTTTTGCACAAAGTAATGTTGTTGTGCCTCTGAAAAATTTGTGTTAGCAACTAATGCCTTATTCATTTCCTTTTTTTAGTAAGAAGGATACTGTTCAGAAACAGGGTTCACTATATCAGGTTCCTATGGTCCGAGCTCTATATTCATCCCCTTGTCAAGATTTTACCAAGTAAAGTGTCTGCACCCTCCTGATTCTCCCATTCTTGAGATGGGTTTCGCTGGCAGCTAACCCGTTACGTCACGAAGAGATGATCTGCTTTTTCTCTAACAATTTAATTCCAGTAGAAGTGAAATGCTAGTGGCTTCACGGGCGGGAACTCATCGCTGACAGTGGTTGGCAGAGAGGCGTGCCTGCTCCATAGATAGGTTCAAACATTCTTTCTATTGAAAAATTTAAAAATCAGCAATGATGAAATTAGGCTTGAATAACCTCCAGACTGTGTAACTATAACCATGAGGTTTCCGAATTAGCAGAGACACTGCAAGTAATGTTTTGTAAGAGTCTCAAAGTGAATTATCTGATTGCTAGTTAGCCCTGTTCTTTCCACCGAGAAGCACCAGCTTGCATGGCACTCATATCAACCCCAAACCAAACTGGTCCCACGACTGAGTAACTTACACACTCTGCTGCTTTTACACACCTTGCTGGGCTCTGCTTCCATAACATTAAGCTTAAAGTTTGAAGGAACAGAGGGATGGATGTGATTCCTGGCTTAGTTAATCAATGGCTGTAGGATGCTGCATCAGGAAAGATATGAAAGACTATGAACCCGCAGGAGGTTTACAGTGTTTAGGAAACCATGGAAAAGGGAACTGGTAGTTCTGAAATATTCCCATGTCTTTCTGCCTTGCGATGAAAAAAAAAAAAAAAAACCAAAGAAAAAGACGGGGAAAAAATAGAGCATAATATTATCCATCAATCCAAACATTGAATTAGAGAGTATAAGTAGGAATAGAGCAGATCTCTAAAAAGTGATTCTTAGGCTGAATTCTGGAGAACTTCCTTGACAATGAGATCTGCCAGGTTGTAGACCAGACACAGAAGTTGAGCAGTGACAAGTTATATGAGATAGATTAGAATGGAGACAGCAATAGAAATGCTATACCAAGTAATCCCACCTTGCCTGGAGAAGGAACCAGATGGGTAGATAGTGCCTTTTCACTTTTCTTCTTTTTTGCCTGTTAAAGAGCTTTAAAGGTTCTTCTTTGTTGGCCAAAATATCAGGCTAGAGACAGAGAGTTTCCATCCTGTTCAAGTGACACCTGGTACAACCCACAGAGGAAGACAGACCAAACCAGACAGATTTCTCCCTTGCCACGTACTGTGAAATGCAGTGCCATGGCAGCGTATTTCCCAAAGGCCAGATGTGGAGTTCCAGTCCCTGCTGACTACAACACGTGAGACGTGCTGCTCTCAGGAAAGGCAGAATTACATGCTGTGGTGCATCTGGTTCATATGCCGGCCTGTGCTCAGACCCAACGAGTGGCTTTCACCCCTCTGTCTTGCTTAAGTTCTATCTGCACCTTCTAATTCAGCAAAACATTCTGTGGGCCTCTTAGATTTTATTTGCAACTAACCCACAAATGGTTCAATAAAACCTTTGGAAGGCTTTCTGAAGGGAAGCACACTTTTTCTTGTCAATAGATACTCCCACCTGGGTTTTCATTTAGCTCTGCTGTTTCACTTGGCCACCTCCCACTGGTCCCTGTGCCCCCCAGCACTTCAGTTTCTTCACCCGTAAAATGATAAAGGCACTCAGGGAAGACACCTCCACAGAGTGCTTCCGGGCATACAGAAGGGAGCCTGCATCACTGTCTGTTAGCACTAACCCTGGATGATCCTGCACACACCAGGGCTACCAGGATTCATACCATGAATACGAGGGATAGGAATTAGCTTTAATTCTTAATATTCCTTCATTTTCCAGTGAAGGGCACAGAAGCCCTGCCTGCCCCTGGGGAGAGCAAACCACCTCAGCCAGGCAGCTCTCCAGCGGGAGGTGAGCATGCAGTGTCCCTCAGCTGCTCTGTCCCTCCATTGAGATTGCCAGAGAAGAGCTCTCTGAGCAACAGCCACCCCAAGGCTCTCTGGCAGGGCTGCACAGAGGCACGGCCTGAACTGAAACCATTCACCAGGGTGCTGTCATTACCTCTTCCCATTGGAGAGTCAGTAGGCTTCTGCTTATTCTTCCCAAAGCTGAGATACTTTAGGAAACATCCGTGCCTCCTGAATTGCAAAGTAGTTCCTCCTGGCACTCCGACCTTCTCTCAGAGAGCCATGAACATCCCTGGCTGCAGGACCTGTTGATGGTCCATGACTAATACAGTCTGTGCTTGGTCCTCTTATAACCCTGCACTCCATCACCCACCTCAGTGAGACTCCATACACCTCTCTGGGCACCATCAAAATTATCCTCACTGGCCCTGGTTTAAGCCCTAGATTTTCATGCTTGTGATCTGTGTAGCCACGTTGCCACAGCAGGTGGCGTTCACATCTAGCCCACGTGGAGTTACAGCAAGAAGCCAAACTGTATTTGGAGGTGTGATTTGGGATGTAGAGAAATTCCTGGCTTTCTACACTTCTCGCATCGTTTCCACCACTACCCAGTGGGCTGACAAAGAGGGCTAATTTTTCCAAATGCCCTAGGTGCTAACTGTGGGTTTGGCTGCCTGCACACCCAGGTGCACACCCAGCTGATATGCCAGCTTTTCCTCAGCCCACGGGCAAGTGAGCCATGCTCTCCTTGAGCAGGCTAAGGGCTGGAGTAAGAGGGCAAGCAGGGAAAGCACCAGGCAGCAGGGAGAGCTGGTCTGTAGGGATGTAGCACAACCAAGGACTTTCTTGATTTTAATTCCCATCCAACATGGGAGATGTCCCTGTTCCTCCTTATAGTGCTCACCCCAGGGACAAATCTGTGAATACCTGCTCTCATGGCTCAACTCTTCTCAGCAATCTGAAGACTCGAAATTAATTCTGTCACAGGCCCAGCTGCCAAATTGTAGCGCAGATACCACTTACAGCTGATGCTCAGCCAGGGTCCCGACACTCTGTTCAGTCTAATTGATTTCTGAGTCAAGGGCCATCATCCTCTTACCAGCAAACATATTTTCAGGATTACATTTCTTTGATTTCTTTTTGCTCCCAAGATAGTTTGCTGGGGGAAAAAATTAACCTGCAGATTATACATGCATGCAAAATACCTGACAGTGATAAGAAAGGCCAAAGGCAGGTGCTTTTGTATGTTACTTAGGTTCATTCCACTTCTGAATGAATTATTTGAATCACTCATTAAAAAGCAGTATTGTTAAGGCTGCGATGCAGCTGCAAACAGTGCTCAAATTGAGCACCTCTTTTGAACAGGTGAAATGCAATACCTGCTTTGAATATGTTACACATTAAATTGGTCTTGCCAACTAACCACTTGCCAACTTATTTTAACAATGGTTGACATCTATCCTGTGGTGGGGAGAGGATATTAGTAATCAAGCTGTCCAGTTCCTTTTAAATCTAGTAACTATTATTCTTCATTAGTGCGGCATTTTTTCTCTCCATTCGTAAAGAAAGCTTTGTGCACAACTCTCACATGTTCCATGTGGCTCTTCTTAGGATGAAAACGTATTTTACCCTAGACTTAACAAAGACCGCTTTTCAGTGCCCCTGTACTTCTGCCCTAAGAAAAGCCCATGTTCCAGCCCAGCATTTCATTTGCACATTGTTTTTTCTCGAAGCACAGCGCTCAGCCTGTCTGCTGCACAGACACCACGCACTTTTTTGCATGTGTATTTGGAACTGCCATTTCTCTGCGTATAGGGCAGGCCCTTATCGACCTCTTGTAAACTCAATTCTGGTTAAAGGTACTGAGAACTAAAGGGCAATTATAAGCTGAACGCTAAGGGTCTGATGTTGCTTTCTTTGCACCCCCAAAACTCGTGATGAGATTCAGGGGAATTTGAGTTGTGCAAGGAATGCAAGAGATATTACCCCCACCTACTATTTTATGGTTAACTGTTGGATAACAGAACGAAGTCCTCCATAGCCATCACTCCATGCTCTTCATTGTCAAGATATTCTCACGTCTTTGGCACAAATGATTTAGTGAGAACTTATGTTGCATTTGGTGCAAAGAATGTTTATCCTTATTTTGCAAGATTAAAATACAAATTATACAAATCATAGCTCTAACAAAGACTGCTTATGTGGAAAAGCATTTTCATCTGCTTTATTTTTTTAGTAAAAAGCATTTAGTTGAAAAATGCACTTATATTAAAGTTTTAACATATTTATAAAAAAAAAAAAACAGAAATAGATCAAACATTAAGTAATTATCTGAATATTCACAACATTTATGCCAAATTTAATATGATGCAGTCTGTGCTTTTATGACATTTTTATTATGTTTCTAAAAAGTGCATGCTGAATTTTATAGAAAATAAAAATATAAACATTGATTTGAAATATCAGGAAATAATTTGTTCAATTTTTATTTTCAAAAGAGACGAAAAGTCCTATATTGCCTCTAAACCTCATCAGGGTTTTATGACTAATCACAGTGCTGCATGCATTGAAAGGCATTTTCTAACTTGTGTTGTATTTCATTGTTTGCTGTCATTGGTTTTACACTAGAATAAGGTAAGTACTTTCTCTGAATCAATATCAAATGTATGTTGCTCTTACAGCTACAGTTCTTTCCCAAAGTTTTGTCAATAATGGGTTGGCGGAAAATCATTTGTACTCTCTGAGATGTGCCACGTAGCTCTTGAGGGCCCTGATCCTGCAGGGAGCATCAGGGGAAGTTAAACTTAGCAGAAGGTGTTCAGCAGCTCACCCTGTACCGCAGAGGGAATTTCACTGAGGCTATGGCGAGAAGGGCTTCTCCTCCTCCTGCAGTGCAACGAGACCTGCCAGTGGAGGGCACCCAGCTTGTTGCATGGGCAACCTCACAGCTCCAACAGGGAACTCCCACTTTTTTCCATAATCGTAGAATCATAGAATCATCTAGGTTGGAAGGGACCTTTAAGATCATTGAGTCCAACCATCAACCTAACACTGCCAAAACCACTGCTAAATCATGTTCCTAAGCACCACATCTACCCATCTTTTAAATATCTCCAGGGATGGTGACTCAACCACTTCCCTGGACAGCCTGGTCCAATGCTTGCTAACCCTTTTGGTGAAGAAATTTTTCCTAATATCCAATCTAAACCTCCCCTGGTGCAACTTGAGGACATTTCCTATTGTCCTATCACTTGTTACTTGGGAGAAGAGACTGACCCCTACCTGCTGCAACCTCCTTTCAGGTAGTGACTACAGAGCTGAAGGCACAGTCAGGTAGTGTATGTCAGTCAATCTGTATGGTGGCACAGTCAGATGTGTCTCTTAGACATACAGCAAGTGTCTGCCAGGTAGTTCCTTTGTTTCTTATAACTCTGCTGCTTTGTGCTGTCTCAGTTAATAGATACCATGAACTAACATAGTTACTGGGCTCTAGGTTCAAATCTTGACCTCACCAGAGCCAAAGAACATTTGTCATCGATATGAGCCATCAGGACTTCAGCCAGAGCACACCACTTTTCTCGTTATAGTACCCTTCTAACAAAGCATTTGTAATTCAGCCACAAAATTTAGCCCAAGCCTAGTCCTGAGAGGCATGCCTTTGCTGTTTTCTAAAACATTGTTCATTTTTTGTTTTGTTGTCCAAATATTTTTTTTTATATTTTGTTCCTATTATGCCCTGTCAATTAATAATAAAAGCACAAAAATAATGAATGACATTAGTATATACTGGGGGGGTTTACCACTGCTACATATTGTTTCATCCAACTAATATAACTCCAGTGACTTCACTGGAAAGTTACTTAGAGTTTCCTATAGAAACTGAAGCAGTATTATCTTCTGTTGATTTTTCTAATATTAATGCACTCAAAACTGTTGAACAGATTATTATTATGTTGCTCCTATTAATTTTTTTGCTGTTTACTCCATCAGCAATACACAAATAACTATTTTGGATCTGTACTTTTCACCTGATGGCTCAGTGAATGCACAGAAAATGTAGAAGGCCCAGCATATGCTGACCAGTCCATTACACACTTGCAAAGCAGCCTCCAAGTTGCCACCAATATTCAAACAAAAGTTCCCTCCATACCCTCTGTTATGGACAGAGGGCGCCTATTCCTAATACAGCTTGATGTTCCCTGGCACATTTTGGCTGCTTCAAACAAAAAAACCAACAGCAAAAGTATGGTAAAGCCTTTTTTCAGTCTGTAAAAATACATATTAGATTTGTCATTAATAGTATTGAAAGCATTCTTAAATCCACCAAAAGCAAGAAATGTGTAAATACTCCTGCAAACTTAATTATATAATTCTTATTATGATCTTATAAAGCACTATTGATCTCTTGTAAACAGTGCTTGCCTCCTAACATATATAAAATAAATTCAGAAAAATAAATATAGACCTATTCTTATCTTGTGGATACCAGACTATGTATACTATACAATATGATACAATACTATAATATATAGGGTATATTAACCTATAGCAAGAGTTAAAATCATGCCATTTTCTATAGCAGGCATGAAGATTTTGTGTGGCATCCAACCAGTAGTTGGAAAGCCCATCTCAGACTGGTGGAAAACAAGTCTGAACCACATCAGTGCAAGTAAATTTTTTTTTCCCCACAAACTGCACTGCTGTGGTGTTTGGTGTATAACAGGGAATATATGTATTTTCTTTGTTTGTAACATCTCAATCATCTTATAAAATAACAAAACAGACTAAATATACATTAAAAAATAAGTAAATCTCTTTTCAGTTATTAGGTAACCCCTTCTTTGTCCCTTTTTTCTATTCTGTCTTTTCCTTATTTTTGTTGTTTTTTTTTCTTTGCTGTTTGTTTTAAACATTTTCATCATAACTTCAAGGCCAGATACAAAATGGTTAGGCATTTGAAGTGAAATAGAGGCCAGGTGCACCCAGCAGGGTCCAAAACAAGTCCTGAAAATCTCTACTGAGCTGTTGCCGAATGTGAGCAGACCAAAGGCAGGAGGGAAACAGAGGAATGTGAAGGCCCCTGGGCCAAGGACTGCAGCTCAGCACGTGCCCTGGCTGCCCAAGTCATGTCCAAGCTGAGGATCTCACAGCCAAGCTCAGTCCTAAATTTAATCAGGTCCAGAAACAGCAAATTTTTCAGCCAGACACACTGACAGGTTCCGTTTGTTCCCATGTACCTTGAGTGAGGCCACTCAGAGTTGGGCTGTGCTTTCTCCCAGGGCCCAGTCTCCTGTATTTTGGCTGCAGAGCAGCCCTCTCCCAGCAGAGAGGTGCTCTACCCTCACTTCGTGGTTAGGATGGTCTCCTGAGAGGTGGGATGTTACCTGGAAGGCCTTGTGTATAATCAACAACCCACTTCTCAGACAATGGGAATTAAAGGGAAGGCAAGATTAAGACCTCCTCAAGCCTCATGATGAACAGCAGCCACTTTCAGGAGTGGGTTCAGGGTCGCGATTCCCCTCCTGTCTTCCTCAGGGAGGCACTCAGCACTTCAGTGAAGGTGATGTTCCACAGAGATGAGTACAGAACCAGAATAAAGACTGATCTTCAATGCTTCTTTGCACTTGAGCTACCAAGTGGTATTAAAACTATATAGACTCCCCACTGTCACTCTTTCACACAAAATTCTTACAAATTAGCACAGACCTTTTCACTTGAAGAAATCAGGACAAGTCAACCTCAAATACTAACTCCTCCCCTATTGCCAAACAATCTAGAGCACTGCTTTACTGTGGGAGCACCAAAAGTTGTGGCGAGTCTTGATCTGTTTGCATTCATTGTCACCGTGAGCTGGATTTTCTTTCATTCTTGTATGTACATTCCAGTGGGGAAAAAAAATAGTGTCATTTTTCTGTAAAATGAGGTGAGCCATGGAAAACTAGTTGGGAAGCAACTTGGAATTGCTTAGGGGTTTATTACCTAGATGTTGACACAACTGCTTTCATTCAATATAGTCAATCACGTTCTAGATCAGCTGTTGAAAAGGGTGTAATTTTGTTATACAGATTTTTTTAGATGAGGTTATCATACTACTGCAAAAGCTATCTTTGCTTCTGGAGGATCATACTTATTTTGCAAAGCATGCAATTATTTCTTTTGCCTGAGGGTCACATTCACTAAAAATAAGCTTATGCACTAGAGAGGAAAGTATGACTGATTACAGTACGAGTATTTACATGTTATTTACAGAGAAGACTCACAAGTGAAAACCTCCCTTGCACCCACAAATAGGAGGTTTGTTTACTGTAATATCTACTGCAGGCCTTTACTTCACAGATCACCTTTAAAATCCAATGGACTTCTTGGTTTGGAGGCTCCTGGTAGGATTCAGTCCCTTGGAATGGAGACACTTAGGCCAGGCATCCTTCCCCCACTTCAAGATGAAGCTAGAAAGCACAAGGTCCTAAGTGGGCAGGGAGGATTAGGAAAGGGAGTCAGAAATTAACCTGAGACTGCACAGATTCACTGTGACTTTGCAGCTCCTTTTCCCTGGAAACCAAAAAAAAAATTGGCCACACAGTCACCAGCAGTTCCTCCTGGGTGAAGCTCTTTATGCCTGCTGGAGTTGTCCTTGGGGTCTGCCTGGTTAACGCTGTGCTCCAATCTCTGAAAGAAACTGCATCCTCTGACCGCATCTATGGGAATATTTTGTATGCCACTTTTCCATACAGAGAAAGAGGCCCTCAGGTGACTCTAAAAACTAGTCTGGCTGCAGTATGTGATATTATTTTTATTTTTAAAAATAGTTCTCTGATGAAAAGGTCTCTCCCATACCCTGGAACTCTATATTGCAGTGTGCAAGAGAGACTGTCTCATAGCCTCATCTCAGCTGCTCTATATGGCTGGCCAAGTGCTCTGCCAAGTTGTAGGTCTGAGAGGAGACATCCCGTATCAGAACATCAGAGTAAACAAGCCTTTTTGTTCTCTTGTAATTCTGAATGCAGTTTGGCTGTAGGCTTATGCAGACCTGTATTTGTATGTATGCACCAGGGGTATGGATATGTATGTAAAGGGACCAAGAAAAGGCACAGCCAGACAAAGCTCTCTAGCTGTTCTGCAGAGGCTCTGTGATGCTGCACAGGCAGTTCTGTGCCACGAGTAGACTCACAAGGATGCATCACAGATCTTATAGCTCTATTTCCAAAGCTGCTGAAATTTGGAAAGTGAAGGTGGGATCTGGCCCTTAGGAGTTAGATGGGCTTCAGGTGCCAAAATCCGAGATAGCTGTCTTGTCCACCGCTGCCCCCTCATGGTTCTTTCTTCCTACAGTGGGAGAAGTAGAAACCTGTGTTAGGTGGGATGGGTCTTGTCCTCCAGGTAGGTCTTCAGAATAAGTGTCCCTCCTTCAATTAGGCTGCAGTCAGGCTGTCTCTTGCCTGATCTCCTCCCAGACGTGATGATGCTTATTTCCTAGATCTTCCTTTCATTTTAGACGAGGGGTATAAGGGAAGGAAATGTTAAGTCTGCATAAGTGTGTTGTATTTCACTTCCTATATAATGAAAGTGGAAGATAATGAAGTGGAGTAAAGCTTTTCTTCTGCTTTCAAGATAAAGCAGTTAATGATCTAAGACAGAAGGATAACTGGAGTATAAAACCACTGTGGAAAAACACCCTATATTGAGAGGGTATGAAGTGCATGTAGCTTTAGTGAATCTGGCCCTAGGCAGCACAAGTTTTCATTAGCTGAAAGCTCTTAACCTTTACCTAAGATAACGAATTGTAAATAAAAGCAAAGTGGGACAGATTCTCAATTGCCTTTTACCTTGCTGTTGTACAAAGGGTGCAACATACACCACTTTGCACAGGGCTGAAAGGTCATGCAAGAAAAAAGAATCTGTCCCACTAGCTCACTGCTCCAAAAGAGTTTAAACTACATATAAAAAACTGACGCTCTTCTCTTCCTCCCCCCACCCTTTGATTTTAACAGCACTCGCAAACAAAATTACATGATGAATTTTTCACGGCAACATGGGCTCAGGCATTTCTACAACAGAAGACGAAGGTCACTTAGACGATATCCATGAAGAAACGAGAAATTTATCTTTTTTCCTCCCAACATGTGATGTGTTGCTTTCCATTCTTTAAATCTAGCACTGCGTCTGGTATCAGGACTTTTCTGCAATTGGCTTGATGAATAACTGAAAGCCTTTCTCAAGACAGAGTGTACACCACTTTTTCGCACTGTGAACTAATGAGAAGTGACTTATTTTCTCATAGGTAAATGTTTTAATGTTGATGTGTCTGTGAAAATTGTGATCTGTTGTAATATCAGTTACAGTGGCAGTATTGGAAGTAAGCAACTAATTCTGTTTAACAGGAAAAAAGTTTAAGCACAAAGACTTTTCAGATTTTATGTTTAAAAAAAAATCTACATACTAAGTACAGAATTTAACATTCTTTGTCACATAGGTATTTAAGTGCACTGTATTTCAGCTCTGTGTCATTTTATATAATTAAGTTATCATTGTTTGTCTTCTTTGTATTCTCTTCTACAACATGACACATTGGCACTGTATTTACTTGTTTTGTTGTTGTAATATTTTTGCTGCTGATTTTTGGGCTATTTACCTTCTGACAAAATGTATTAAAAAAAATCAAAGTACCTAATCAAGAAGATAATTGCAAAAGTAGTTGTAAAGGCATTGATATCCTTTGGTCTTATTCTTTGAGATGTCTGTTGGTTAGCATTGTTTTGTGGATAAAAAAGAATGCTTGACATTAAACTTTTTTCTACTAAGGAGTTGTGGATGAAGCCCCAAACAGAAGTTCCCAATTCCCTGTCTAAATGTAGTCAGTTCTCTGCAACTGATTTACTTACAGTAACTGCCATTTGGTGTCTGTAGTAATGAAGTGATTTGTAAACAGTGAACGTTTCATGGTGTTCTCTTTGGTGTTTGTTTCTTATTGCGGGTCATGTTTGTATCTTCTGATAAAGTTGTATCTACACCAGCAACGTTAAATGCCCCTATAGCCCTAAACTGTCTATTATCATAAATAAAATGCTTCACTTTATGGTGAACCAAGCTAAAGATCCATGCTTCAATAAAAATAATGTCAACAAACATTCTGACCTTAGACTTTTCAAGCCATGCGGGCTTTACATGGAATTGTAAACCAAATTCTTTTACTGAATACCTAGATTCTAATGCAAATATCGATGGTATTTTTTAATGTTTAGTACATCACACTTAACAACACTTTGCAAATAATACAAACCAAGAGATATTCCTAGTCCCACCTGTGGGCATAACATGGTTGTTGGAACAGATCCAGGTGCAAGGAATGAAACGGGACCACAGAACAATACACACTCTCAGTTGTCTTTAGCTGTAAACCCAATATGCAATGTGCAAATCGGCATTTCCATGGTCTGAGGACTACAGTACAGCACATTAGGAACGTGGTTCAAAGCAAAGTTACTAATTCTTAGAATCATAGAATCATTTAGGTTGGAAAAGTCCCTTAAGATCATTGAGTCCAACCATAAATTTAATACTGCCAAGTCCACCACTAAACCATGTCCCTAAGCACCAAGTCTACTCATCTGTTAAATACCTCCAGGGATGGTGACTCCACCACTTTCCTGGTCAGCCTGTTCCAATGTTTGATAACCCTTGCAGTGAAGAACTTTTTCCTAATGCCCATTCTAAACCTCCCATGGTGCAACTTGAGGCCATTTCTTCTTGTCCTATCACCTGTTACTTGGGAAAAGAGACTGGCCCCCACCTCACTACAACCTCCTTTCAGGTAGTTGTAGAGAGCGATAAGGTCTCCCCTCAGCCTCCTTTTCTCTAGACTAAGCAACCCCAGTTCCCTCAGACACTCCTCATCAGAGAGAAGTATCATATATACCTGCTATGCATGCACATCTGCTTCTGGCACCATACTGGTCTGAAGCAGAATGGTGTTTGTTATATAACCATGCTCAGGCATTCCTAAAATGTGCTTAATTTTTAAGAGGTTTTTGATCAAAGGTACCCGAGCAGTGCAGGTAAAAAGGAGGTGAAAGGCTTGGTGAAAATTATGCAACATACCTTTGACAGACCTGGAAGCTTACTGCAACAGCCCAGCCTCCTGCAGCTGCAAATTCATCGTATTGTTCTGGAGAATGGTGTGTGTGCTTTCAATTCTTGAAACAAGATAAATAATCTATTCAGAGAAAGACCAGGAAGAAAAAAAATGAGATTATTAAAGAATATAATAGTTTAATGTTTGGGCAAGAGATTTTAAAATATTATAATAAAGTTTCGCCCATTGAACAAACAAAAATGCAAGATATAAACACTCCTCTTATTAAAGATAATTTTGTTTGCCCTAATATGTCAATAGATGGGTGATATTTCAATCTAAAATGTGTGTGCAGCTCGTATGTTGCTAGGGAATTAATTTATTTTAAAAACTTTAGATACAATGAAGCACTTAATCTAACTTCTCTTTCCAGGTAAGAGGCCAGCATAATCAGAGAAGCTGCTTTTCACAATTGTATTTCCTTTGAATAACATGTAATCATGACTACCGAGGAATTCTTCAAGGCATTTTACCAGAACTCACTGTAAACTGTGCATAGGCTTTTCTCAAGAAAATCATCCTGCTGGCAAATTCCCAAGTAATGTTGTCATTTGCCCTTTCCAGATTCCGGGAAGTTCTTCCTTACATTTTTTCCATTCCTACAGCACACAAGGTAGCGTGCACATACGGCATACACAGTGTACGTACTGTTTTATTTTTCCTCTCATATGACTGAAAAAAATGAGTCATCTGACATTAAATAGTTGTTAAAATATGAAGGGTGACACAGCACATAATCAATGGCAATCAAACAGTGACAGTGCTATAAAATGTACTAATAAGCTTATCTACTGGTGTAAAACTTTGGCAGGCATAACTATGAAAACTGATGCTTTTAGTATGCCTTATCGTCTTCCTCATTTCTCCTATCAGCTCACTAACCCATGTTCCAGTAGAATAAGAAGAACGTGAGAGAAATGAAATAGAGGAAGACGAAGCTCTGACCTGCTGGAGTTCCTAGAACAACCAAAACCTGACGTTCTCATAATTTTGCCTGAATGTTCTTCTCTTGAGCTTGCTTCATCCACAGGTGGTAACATTAGCTTAGCGAGAGGAAACGAATGTAGCACAAGTATTTTGAAGGACCAAATTAGGCTTTGCATGAATTTGACAATTTAGAGAAATGGATAGAAATGAAATAACACAGCAAATAATACACGCAAGGACAAGACACTGTCAAAGAAAAGGGCACCAGCACACAAACTGGGTAAATAATCTGGCCCGGCAGCAAAACTATAGGAAGACAATCAACAACATAAAGCAATTTAAAAAAAATGCCATTTATGCATTGTATCAATAGAAGTGTGTATGGTACAACACAGTAAATATATACACGGCTGTCAGTGCTGTTAAGTAGACAGCAGTTGTCAGCTGTTCAGCCCTTCACTTAAATACAGATGTAAAAAATTGGAGAGATTGCAGAGTACAACAGCAAAAACAAGACCCTTCAAACCATAAGCTTCCAAGTAGAGAGAGTCGGCTTGTTTAGGCTAGAAAGCAAAACACTTGGAAAGAGACATGACAACAGCCGTAAACATGGATCTATGTTTTATTTACTTGCTAACCCTTCAGGGCAAATGTCACTGGGTAGAAATGCTGCCACAGCATCACCTCATCAATTATCCATCAGTAGGGAATGGGGTTTGGTTATTATTCAGGCAGGAAGCCGGTGTGAGGCTCTCTAAGTCCTGCTGATGGAAACACAAAGGCACACACACAAGCAGCAAGGTACAGCAGGCAAACCCCACTCAGTTCAGCTCTGCAGTGAGGCTTAACTAAATGTGACTCAACACTGGAGTAACCGGAACAAGCTAGATGTAGAGAGGAGCTACCTTAACCCAGAGCTGGTGAGGGAGCCTCAAAACCAAATGCAATCCGCAAAAGGGCTTGCCTACCTTAAGTGTGACCTTTAGGAGCTCTTCAAGTTCTGTTAGCAATCTGGAGCAGCTGAGACACACATCTCCGGTGAAAGAGCACCTACCATCCACAGGTGGTGGATCTGTTCCTGGAAGAAACAACAGCGAGATATGAAGCTGCAACAGTCATACAGGTGACACATGGATGAATTGCCTAGTGTTCTCCTGTCTTCCTGACCTTTTATGACTGTTGATTTTTCTTCCCCATGTCCTTCTTGGTTCAGCTGAACGGACTGAACTGGCAGCAAGCCGAACAACTTAGGCCTCTGCATGGCTAATTACCACAAAGCCTGACAGGAGGGTTTGAGCCAGCATGCAACAAGGAGGGGCCTTCTAAAAATGGTATTCCAGGCAGGGGGAGTACTGTACTGGAGGATGCTGTTAAATGCTGGGTTTATAGTTTGAATCTGTATTTCTTTTGAAAGAAAACAAGTTTGTTAAGCTTCTTTGGGGAAGAAAAAAAAAAGGAGGATGTGGTTGTGCTTTTGAGCTGTGCTGCTCAAGGGAGATCTGTGAAAGAGTTAGTGGCAAAGAAGCTATTTCAGTGGGCTCGGCTGCTTCCCTGATTGCCTCTGGGACACAGGCAGGACTCCAGGAGGTACTGGGCAGCCACAGGTTTCAGGGCTGCTTCTACGGTCATGGAGAACAGGAGAGGTGCCTGAGGACTGGAGGAAGGCCGACATCACTCCAATCTTCAAAAAAGGCAAGAAGGAGGACCCAGGGAACTACAGACCGGTTAGTCTCACCTCTGTCCCTGGGAAGGTATTGGAGCGACTCATTCTGGATGTCATCTCCAATCACGTTGAGGAACAGGAAGTTATTGGAAGTGGTCAACATGGATTTACCAAGGGTAAATCGTGCTTGACCAATCTGATAGCTTTCTATGATGTTATAACTGGTTGGCTGGATGAGGGGAAAGTCGTGGATGTCATCTACCTTGACTTTAGCAAGGCTTTTGACACTGTCTCCCATGACATCCTCATTAGGAAGCTGAGGAAGTATGGGCTAGATGAGGTGACAGTGAGGTGGATTGAGAGTTGGCTGCGGGACAGGACTCAGAGGGTTGTGATCAGCGGCACAGAGTCTAGTTGGAGGCCTGTAACCAGTGGTGTCCCCCAGGGGTCAATACTTGGTCCTATTTTGTTTAATATATTCATTAATGACCTGGATGAGGGGACAGAGTGTATCCTCAGCAAGTTTGCTGATGATACCAAACTGGGTGGGGTGGCTGACACCCCAGAGGTCTGTGCTGCCATCCAGCGTGACCTGGACAGGCTGGAGAGCTGGGCAGAGAAGAACCTAAAGAGGTTCAACAAAACCAAGTGCAAGGTCCTGCACCTGGGGAGGAAGAATGCTAGGCACCAGTACAGGTTAGGGGCGGACCTGCTGGGAGATAGCTTGGAGGAGAAGGATCTGGGGGTTGTGGTAGACAGTAAATTATCCATGGCCCAGCAATGTGCCCTTGTCGCCAAAAAGGCCAATGGAATCCTGGGCTGCATAGGGAAGAGTGTGGCCAGTAGGTCGAGGGAGGTCATTCTCCCCCTCTACTCGGCACTGGTGAGGCCACAACTGGAATACTGTGTCCAGTTTTGGGCTCCCCAGTTCAAGAGGGACAGGGAACTGCTGGAGCGAGTCCAGCGAAGGGCAACTAAGATGATTAAGGGCTTGGAGCACCTCCCTTATGAGGAAAGGCTGAGAGAGCTGGGACTCTTTAGCCTGGAGAAGAGAAGGCTGAGGGGAGACCTTATTATGGCATACAAGTATCTAAAGGGTGGGTTGAAGAAGGATGGAGCCAGGCTCTTTTCATTGGTTCCAAGTGACAGGACGAGGGGCAATGGGCACAAGTTAGAACACAGTTCCGTTCAAATACACGGAAACAGTTCTTTACAGTGAGGGTGACAGAGCACTGGCACAGGCTGCCCAGGGAGGTTGTGGAGTCCCCTTCCCTGGAGATTTTCAAGACCCGCCTGGATGCAGTCCTGAGTAATATGCTCTAGGCAATCCTGCTTTAGCAGGAGAGTTGGACTAGATGATCTCTAGAGGTCCCTTCCAACTCTGATAATTCTGTGATTCTGTGATACATTAGGATGCTATTGCTGATACTGTGAGAGCTGGCTGATAGCCCCAGGTCCCTCTTTCCCTGCAGCCTGACTGTGCACATACATGCCAGCCTTCTGCTGATACCATATGGTTCCAGGTGTGCTAGAAACAGCACATGCAAAGCCATTCAACTCATTTACATTCACAACTGCATATAGTCCAGTGGACACCCAACTTGGCTCATTTAAAATCACACCCTTCTCAAGGGACATTTTAAAGGATTTGAGTTCCGTCACTTTTAAGGAACTTCTCATAGTAAAAAGGGAGATGTCCTAATGTTTGAGACTGCTAGAATAAATTGTACTATTATGAACAATAAAAAAGCCTGACATGACTAATGTATCTGCATAGGATGTGGGTAGTAATTAAATTACAGAAGCAATTTGAGAATGAAGCCAACTGCCACTGAAATCAGTGGGAAAATCCCTGTAAATCCAAACGCATTTGACTTCAATCTGGAAATGTTCACCTCAACGTTACTGACGTGGCTGGTTTGACCCGTCCTAGGACTTGCGTAAGGCTCCATGGTCAAATACAGACAGGTGTTTTTCTGCCTTAGAAAGTTGTCTCAAGAACTCTGAGTGTAGTTAGGGAGCAGCTGGGAATGACCCAGTCAATGGAGCCCATCCGACTCAGTTTGCTAATTTGGAATGCGCCGTACGGGATGTTCACCCCAATGAGACAATCAGACGTATTACAAGTCTCTGCACTCCCCAGCTCCTCAGTTAGTTCCTGTGCCCATACTCACTATCAGAGGTTGTTTGAGAAGCTGAGAACTGAACAGCCCAACGACTGGAGCTCTGTCCAGCTAAGCGAGCGCTGGATCTGGCCTTTGGTGGTGCCTCACAGCTTTCCTTATGCTGCTGGAGAGTAATGGCTCCTGCTGCTCCACTCCCTGTGAGCCAGACAAGCCCTCAAAGCTCACATTGGACCCTCTGTCATCACACAGCTCCAGTGGTGTGTGTGCCATTAACTAATTTCCCCCAATTATCCTCCACAGGAGTTTATTAGTCTCTCCAATTGTCCGTGTTGTTTATTCTGTATTAACTTCCCCTCCCTTTTTTTGTTTTGACCAAATGCACTCTTTTCATCTTGTTCCTGCTGACTTCAGCGCTATATTAATCCCTGTCCTTTTCTCAGAGCTGAAGAACTGAAGCATCTTTTACCATTTTAGACAATGCTGGAAAGAAGCAATAAAAAGAACTATTAACTTTCCCAGTGGGTCATGCTAAAATGCACACAAGAAATTAAAACCAGCTTCAGTTCATGTATTTAAATGCAACCATTGACACAACTAGTGTAACATAATCTGTAGTGTGGATTACTGTAACACTCAAAATGATTTACACTGTTGTGGATTTTTCTAGCAGGAAATTCCCATGTTTGTTTTGGGCTTTCTCCTCTTCCTCCTCTTTCCACAGGGTGTGCAAGTCTGTCTGCAGTATGTTACTGCAATATGTGCTTTACTGGCAATAAAGCATTTCAGAATGTCAGTACATCAGTTGTGACAAACCAGCTTCATAAAGTAATTTCACCTGCATTCTAACACAAGCTGCAGATGCCCAAGTTCAGAAAAAAAATAGCTTTTTAGGTAAATAAATAGGAATCAAAAAATATGCATTTCCCAAAGTATCTCCATTTACCCAGTTCCATGCAACAATGGCATCCAGCACCATTTCACATGAAGTCTGATGTATGTGGCATATCTAATATATCGCTCTGAAATTGTTCATAAAAATGCCTCTTTGCTACAGCCTATTTTGGATAAAACTGGTTATAACAAACCTCTTGTTTAAAATCCAACTTTTGAAATGTTTTGACCTTGAAATTTCTCAGTTTGAATACTGAAATTTAAAGTACTGTATTTTACCTTTAATTAATTTAGATTTTATTTAAGCTACTCTTAAACCCTTAACAAGGGCTAACATGTCAAGGAATCATTTTAAGGTTTTCAAAATAATACATTCCTGTAGACAACAGTTTTAGATTTTTTTTTGTGGTCTCAGTGTGTAAGAATCTGAACATGGGGTTTTTTTAGTTCTATATACAAACCCGAATCTCTAAGAATCTGAGAAGCGGGAAAACATTTTCTCCTGGACGAGAGAGAGCGAGCTATCGTTATGTTTGAAAACACTTATAAATCAAGTACTGAAAGATGAGATCTGTGAAGGTATTTCACTCCTAATTCCTGCCTATTCACAAGGAAATCGTTACTTACGTATCCTTTGCATCCCTAAATAAAACTACATCCAGTCACTTATGAGACCGACTGCTTTAAGCCCCAGGCTGACAAGTGTGTTTCTCAGACAGCAGAGGTGGCAAAAATATGCTCCTCATTAAAAAAGAGAATAAATTGTAAGGAAGACTGCTGAAGTGCTCAATCAACATGAAGTCCTTCAGAAATTTGTATTTCTGCATTCATTTACATGACCGGCACACGTCCACGCCTGACGCCTGCCATACATACACTTCTGAAAGAACAGAGCACTGACGTCTGCTTTTTCAACTCAATTTTAGGCAATAAATCCTGAGGCTTCTTCACTGGAATTTGGGGACACCACCACTGGGGTTTATTTAAAAGAACAACAGGGCAGACCCCAGCCCTGCGCACACAAGCGCAACACATGCAGCCACCAGGCCACCCACCGTGCCACTGCTAGCCCGTGCCCACCCCGCGCCCCCAGGCATATTTTTGCATTTAAATTCGAAATTAATTATATTTATGTTATAATTATACATTTCGCGTGGCTGTCTCTCTACCCGAAATGGAGGGCCGCGGGTGACGCCTCGGCTACACCCCCGGCAGCTCCCAGACCGCTCAGAGATAACGGCCGTAACGGCCCTAACCTTGCCGTCGAGGCGGGGACGCGCACCGGCCCCGCGCACACGCGCGCCGCACGGGCGGCCCCCGCGGCATTCTGGGACTTGTAGGCCGCGCCGGGTGCGCGCCCGGCGGGGGCTGCGGGGTGGACTACGAGTCCCAGCTGCGCCCGCGCTCGCCCGCGGACGGCAGGGGAGGAGGCGGGGGCTGGCGGCTCGCCGCCGCCCGCCCCGCACCCCTTGCGCTCACCTTGGGCGCGGAAGGGAGGCGGTGCGCGGCCGCCGTCGTGGGTGTACTCGCCGCCGGGTTGGAAGGAGGCAGCGCCTGGAGGTGAACTGAGCGCGGCAGGGCTCGCGTAGGTGAGCGCGGCGTGCGGGGCCGGCCGCTGAGGGGGGACTCTCTCCCTCCTGAGGGGGGACTCTCTCCCTCCTGAGGGGGGACTCTCTCCCCCCCTCAGGGGGGCTCCCTCTTGAGGGGACGAGCCTCGCCGTGAGGAGCGCCAGCTTCCGAGCTCTCCGGTCGCGCTCTCCCGGTGCCCGCGGCTCCCGCTCGGTCATCCCGGGCCAGGGGCTGGCTTCGGCGGGGCGGGGGGAGTGGGGGGTCTCGTACGGTGCTTCCGCCTCTCACCGTGCCTTCTCTGCTCCTGTCGCCCCCTCTCCCCGCCGGCCCCTATCTCCTCACCGGAGGAGCTGCTGGAGATTCGTGGGCGACAGGAGCGTTTAAAAGACACTTGTGAGCGCAGTGCTCGCCTCGGCGCCTTGCCGGGGCAGCCGGGCTGGTCTGCGCCTTCTCCTTAACGCGCTCCTTAAAGCTCAGAGGCTGCTCGGGCGGCAGACGGCACCCACGCTGCTGGTAACCGTAAGGAGCACGTCAAACACCCGGGCTAACTTGCGAAAGAAAAATGAAAGGGGACAGCATAGGAAGGTTGAGAGATCAGTCATTTCCTCGTCTAGTGACTGCAACCCCCTGGGTTTAAGCTATGGGCTGTCAGTTTAGGTCAGAGCGGCTGTCCGAGAAGTCTTGTAATAACAAGAAATAACTGCCTTGTGCTTTGTTACTAGCTTCAACCCAAAGATCAAAACCTTGATTGAACCCCCCCCCACACACACACACCAATTTTCTGGCAAACAGTAAGATTGTGGCTTTCCCTACGTCGGTATTTTTCAACTTCTGGTTTGCGAACTGTGAGAACGTTTTGAACTTCTTAGAACGGATCAGTGAAAGCAACCAGGAAAACCCAGCCAGAAAAGTAAGTAGGCTTAAATTTGCTGTATTGGTGCCCATACTGTTATAGAAAAACTTTTAATTGTCTGAACATTGAAATACGGTTGACAGCTGTTTTCAGGATGTTTCAAAATTTCAGCTAACCCAAGCTGTTGCAGTAGGCTTTTAGAGATAGTCCAGTAATAAGAAAAAGAAAAAAATAATTAAAATTACTGCTATTATTTCTGCTGATGACTCAGCAGAATGTACACTCATAATTCTTCATATCTCTCACAGTAACACAGTTGCACAGCATTGCTTTGGATGGTAATGACTGACAGTCTTAAGATTCTGGCCACTGCAATTTTTTTGACTAAAGTTTTCACAAAGGAAGGCTAAAATTTTCAGACAGACTTTTAAAATATCTTCTACTAAATGTGCAATAGAATGTGTTCTGGGTTAACAGGTGTCTTGATTTATATTACAGAATTTTCATAAATAAGATGCTACTTTATTAGCTGCTGTAGAAATGGGAAAACTTAGGTAATTAACTGTACAGATTTAGAAGCAAGCACGTGTAGGTGACTTGCACTGAATTAACTGTCTGTGGATCAACTCTCACATTGGCCTTCCTCAAGTGGTAGTGATCGCACTTTGAAGTACTTGGTTTACTGCAATTACAAGCCTTCTCAGGTCATGTGATATGTGTTCCAGTTCTGCATTTAGCAGTATTCCTGAACTGAAGTATTTTATTAATTGTCTTGCAATGTGATGTGAAACATCTCTGAAACGGAATGGGGAAAGAGTATAGGGAAAGAATGGAGTTTCACCCATGCAAAGCCACTGTTGGTAGCTGATAAAGCATATTTATTTGAGATAGCATTTACCCCCTTGTATAGACTTGAGGGCCTTAACTCATTAGTCTCGTGCTAACATCTTCACTACACTTAAAGGTATATATGTGGGGGGAGCTGGGGCAATACTGGATTATAACCAGAATCACATTTCAGTGAAGGAAAGCTCTAAGTCCAACCAGAAGAAAACCTCCTGCCGCTTCCACGCTTGGATTCTGATCACTAAACCATATTTCTTCTGCCTAAGTAATCTGTCCAGAGCTGGTGGGTTTTTGATTATACTGTACAAACTCTGTGTAGGGTAATTTGCAGAAAGGCTGACATACTGACAATTAAAAAAAGTGAAGATGGCTGAGCATGATCCTGGGGGAAGTGGCATAGGAAATGGCAAAGTCTTTAGCCTCTGCCACAATCTGAGCCCAGTTTTCTGAGCAGAGTGCTTACTGAAGTGTTCTGTTGGGTTTGGCCATCACATCTTAAGACCTGGAGCACTGAGCAGCCATCAAGTATTGCCTTTTGTTTGGAGTTTCCAGTCATCACTGTGGTGCAAGTCATATCTAGTGCACAGCTCTTCATAGGTATAGCAGTGGTTTTGGAACTTAAGTATTCCAAAACCACATGGGAAGTTGGTTATTATTTAACATGACACTAAAATCACACAATACTGAGGCACAGATCTAGCACATGGCTGCAATACCGTTATTCTTTTGCTAATAACTTGAGAAAGAAGAAGTGAACATGTGTTTACCTGCTTTGACTATTATTATAGTATAGATGGATCATTATTGTCTTCAATTACTATTTATTTGGACTATAGCTGTAACCTCTGTAAAGGTGACCAGAACTTTTGTGCAGCCTCTGTGGCTTTCATGAGTCCCCTCATTTCTTCATACTAGTTACTTATTTTCTTAATAACTTTATACAGGGGTCTTTTGGTGCCTCACAAGCATCTCCCCATCTTTTTCTGTCTGATCATTTGGTAGATCTATAACTTTTAGCACGAGATGACCATGCTGAAGCTAAAATTGTCAAGCTCAAATCAGCCTATTGCTTTCTCAGTTAAGTTTAATGAATTAAACACCTTACTTTCCCTGATGAGTTTCCTTCCTTAGATCTGTTAGCCCACATAATGTTGTCTTGCTAGATAGTATTTCTTGATAGCTGTTCTTGATAGTATTTCTTAAAGACTTCAAGACTTGCCATTACTACTGTTTCATAATTAGTTACCTATAGCTTTTTTTTCTTCAGAAGTATATCGGCAGCAAAGCCCAGGCCTTGTAGTTGTTTTCCATGTGTCCAGATAATGAGAATGTCTGTTTGTCTATAGCTGTGTCAAGTGCTCCCTTGGGATCTTTGATGTGAAGATACGGCTGTAAGTTTGTGCGGGCAGTTCAATAGGTTTTGCAAGCCAGTTGCACTGATAAGATTTAGATTTTATTAATGATCATAATAGTACGTATGTGAATAACTGACCTATATGGGAATTTGGACTACTATTCTCAAAGATTTGCATAATTGCATCTTTTGTGCAGTAGCAAGTTGTGAAGGCCTTCAAGGTGACAAACAATGGTGTGATTGCCGCCTTGGGAGTTCTTTGACAATGAATCTGTATTTTCACTGCTTGGGTGGAGTCTCTCTTTCTCCAGCCTTCACTGAAGAATTTTTACCTGTTTTGCATATATGGCAGATCAAGTTTTGCTACTCTGCTTTGACTGTTGCGTACCATTTTGTATGTCAAATTTTGTTTGGGTTCTTGGGTTGTTAGGTGTTTGGGTTTTTTAGCTAATTAATAGATTTTAATCTATTAATTTAAAACCTGACATTCTGACTGAGCTACAGCTAAGGTCAAAGTGTTCATTTTCATTTATTTTAAGGAAATCGGGTTCTGAGGCAGGTCTGGGACTTTTGAGAACTCCTCAGGAAACCTCTCATAATAAAGCATGGACAGAACTTCCCAATCCAAATCAAAGATTGTCGTGTCTGTAATTTGAAACATCCTTGTTGGAGTTCAGTTTAATGGGGTCAGATCAAATTAAGGATTGAGCTGGGTAGGCATTACAAAATTTAATTTTTGGGCACCTGGTTTTCATGGAGCAGATTTCAAAACTCCCTACACCATCCAGGAGAAACCTTGGATTGCTACTCTGAGGTGCCCACAGCGAACACTGCCTGTTTCTGTTCTCCTGGAGCTCTGCTAAGCTCAGGCATGTCTGAAGAGTCATGTCAGGAACAAAGCCCACAAAACTTTCATAGATACAGGCATATGTATTGTCTTCTCTAAATACTGACGTTTTGCTGCTGCTATCATAACTTTATGGCACAACATGGTTAAAGTCCTTTCCCAGAGAAAGCTAGACTTGAGTTCAGTTACCACTTCAGCATGTTGTGATTTAACTCTGCATCTTCTGCTTTATCAGGGTAGTGCCATAGCTACACAACTTTTACATAACATTGTTTCCTAAGCCCTCCTTGTTTCTTTCAAGTTCACTGTTTCTTTATCTTGTCTCTGGTTCATTTCATTGTTCGGTTTGGAATTTTGCACTATACTTCTTGTTTGCTTGTTTTCAGTTCTGTCCTATGTGTTTCTGGTTTTATTTCATTTCCAGTTTCATGTTTAAAATTGATGCTTATGATTTTTTTTTTTCACTATGGCATTGCAATGCTATAGATGGTGCTGTATTTTGGTCCATATAGCTGAACAGGTGACCTGAGTCTTTTACTATAGATGTAGCGAGTTTGATTTTCTTTTTCCCTACTTTCTGGTGACATTTTTCTTTTGCATATGTGTTTCTGAGGAAGAAAGTTTTCTGCAAGAAGCAGCCCTCAGAAAATTACTCCAGGAACCTTTCTTCATTTCATTTGATGATCCTTCACCCAGGCACCCTTGTTGCTCTTCCAGTTCCTTTGTTAGGCACACTGTTTTAGTGTAAGCTGTTGCACAAATCCAGTCATGCTGGGTTGTTCTGCCAAACACACTTGAAGAATCTTTGCCCTTGTGGACCTATTTGAACTAAACTCTGTGACTGAGGTCTTTACAAATCTGGTACAGGTGAAGTTTTTGTAGGTGTATTCTTAGCTTTACTGCAGGCTCTGATGGTGAACACCACTACTCTCTTAGAGCTTTGAACAGAATGTACATATCCAATTCTACCTAATAAATACCACTGATTTATGAAGACCTGACCACCTGAAGCACCTGACCTGTGCTTCAATAGCTGAGTAAAATAAGAGTATAACTGCAAGGACATGAGACTGGTAGGTTGTTTTATTATTCCTGTACTCTGTAGCATCAAAGCTTCAATATCTGAGCATGTTCAGCGCCAACTGGTAACTAAAGTTGGTCCAAAGCAATTCCTGTATATCGTCCGTCTTATTTGATTGCTGTCTTTGGGATTGTGGAGTCATTTCTTCAGCTGTGTGAAGGTTAGTCTTTTTACTTGTGTAGTTAAGAACTGACACAGGGCTGTCTCACATTAAAATGTGAGCTTTGTCATCAGCCACAGAAGAAATGCAAAACCATAAGGTGAGTCTGCAAATAAAGCAGGGGGTTGCTGTGGAATACTTATCAGGGAAACTTCTGTGCATATTCATTTTGCTTGCTGTGAATTTTGAATATTTCAAGGAAAAGTGCTATTGGCCTATGTTTGCTGTGCACTCATGGCCTTTAGGTGTAACCTTGGCATCAAGATGTTGAGGAAGGTCATTCCCACTGGCTGGCAATCACCTTCAGAACATGAAGCAACACCCTTAAATACATAGGAGACAGGAAAATGCTATCGCCTGGATAATAGAATCTTAACCAAGCAGCAGTTGCATAAATGGGGACAGGATCTGTCACAAATCATGTCCTACTCACAGCTCATGTAGGATTTGGTGTGGTACCTAGTGCACAAAAGATATGCACAGAAAACTTGTGTTAAAAAGTAGATGCCAAGAATGAAATATTTCTTCCAAATGCAGATCCTAACACGGATAAGTAAGTTGAACTTCTGTCTCAAAACTAGCAGGAAGAGAGTTGCAGGTTGGATAAACAGTTATCATTACTGCTTTCCCAGATAGTATCTGCCCTTTGCTGAAGTTCTTTGTTGGCTTTATCAGAAGCAACAGTTCTTCAGGAATTTCTCCAGGCACAGCAATGGCTGTAGCCTGTTCTGCAGAGGGGCAAATTGTTTCAGAGAGTGTTAGGAAGAGATCCTCATAGAGGATTCTTGGAGACATTTCAAAACCTTGTATTAGTTAAGTAAGGAAGTTACTTCATACCTTGTTTTCAGCAGTGAAGCTGGAATATAACTTTATAATCCCATCCTAAATGCCCTCTTCTTCCCTCTCTCCCCCGCAGTCATTTCTTCCTGTGACCACACTGTGTTTTACTGTCCTTCAGCTTCCCCTGTGGCTTGAGAGGTTTGCACTGTAAACATGATGACTGAATCTGGGTTGTTTTTTTTTTTGTTTGTTTTTAGCTTGATGCAGCACTTGAGAGGCTAGTGATGTGTGTAAACAGGGTTGATGAAGCAGATACAGAGGGGGAGGATGATTCTTTAGGTGGCTTCTCTTGTAAAGGAAGTGTGTCATGTAACTTCTCCCTTCTGCACAGACAGTTATTTGATGTCTGCTTGTTCCACTTTGCTAAAAAAGATGAACCAGCTGCTGGAGGTCATTGGTGCACTGAGGTCACATGAACTATAGAAATTATTCTGAGTTAGCTTGGTGTGTATGCATGATCTTGATTTATGTTCTCTACTCTGATCATCAACTGGAGCTTTATGACTAAGACTGCTTCAACAATTTTTGGCAGTGGATTGCCCCTGGAAAATAGAAGCTAGCTAATGATTACCTGTCCCTGAGGAGTTGTACATCCTTATCAGTTGGCTTAAGCATGATGAAGGGGTCATCAGCCATGGTATCATTCTGATTAACTTACCTAATTCCACTGTCACTAGCTACTGCTTTTGGATTTCAAAAGAGGTGAGGATGGCAGATTCAGACCCAAGGTCACTAAAGCCGCAAAAACCAGCAATAAGAATGATATTTCTGTGGGTTCTCATGGTCATCAATGTGTCTGCACTGGAAACAGAAGCCATCTCTTAACTACATCTGACAGGGAAGGACACCGGCGTTCTGCTGCTCAAAGTACCCCAGGTGTTTGTCTTCTGTGGAATTGACAGCTCAGTCATCATAACAGGTTCCCAAAACATTCTCTTGTTGAAAACACACATAAGATTTCTGGTTGATAAGATGTACCATTAAGATATTAATGAAGTCATTAGTCCACAGAGTAAATCTTTAGAGGCTAAAGTATTTTTTGGCAAGAAACGTGAAATATAAAGTACCCCTTATCAGTTACATAATCTTTTTTTTAAATATATAGGTCTAATTTGTTACCACTTTCTGAGACAAGGATCTCTGTGCCTCACATGTTGCTATTATGCTCTTTTCAGTGGATAACGTCAGTTTATTAGAGGAAAATGTATCATACTGATGCAGCTGCTGCTCTGCCATACCCCCAGGTCCAACCAGTATCAAGGCTGAAGAGGTATTCCCAGCAGAGCACACATTTACATATGTACATGGCAAGCCACACAGGTTACAGACCAGACAGACAGCACTGACAGCCTTATCCTTCTCTCCTCTCTGGCTGAGTAGGATGGGAGTCCACTAGTGAGAATATATAAACGTATATCTACATAGAGAGACACACAGACATATGTATGTATGTACAAGGTAGATCACTACAGCAACTGGGCTCAGACACTCAGTCTGCCCAGTAACTAGCTCCTGCATCCCGGTGTCCCCAGTTGCTGGCAGCTGGGTGTATGAGCCCTCAAGGCTGTAGCCCCATTCCAGCTGCTGGTACAGGCCATCATATATGCACATGTGTGGCTAGCCAAGACTTCCCAGGTCCCAGAACTGACCCTCCTGTACTTCTCTGAACTTGGGAGGTGAGCCCTTGATACGTTGATGGCTCCTGTGATGAACCTGGAAGTAGCTCAGCAGGGTATTATCCAGGTTCTCTGTCCTGCCATTGTCTGTCAGAGCAACTCTGTGGATGCACAGAGAAGCTTTTGTCACACAGTCCAACACAGTTTATATAGCCATCGTGCCTTTCTGTGTGTAATAGAGTGGAAATTGTACCTGTCTAAAAGCTGTATAGGAATTAAAGATCCTGATGTTTTATTATTTTTTTTTTTTTTTTTGCCAAAGGTTCACTAGAAAGCCTCCTGGAGTGCATTTCTTAGTTTAGGACCTACAGAAGGAAAATTCTTTTTACTTTACAAGTTATTTCTAAATTTGTAAAGCTTTACATGAAGGCTGCAGTTCTAAACCACCTATTCATTGGTGGATTTAGTGGGAGTAGTGGAGAAGGAATGAGGATAAGCACAGTCCAAGAAAACTAAGAGAATGCATTCCTTGTGACCCCACCCAGTCACTTACACCTTTGTGCTTGTTTTAAAAAAAACTTTTATTCCGGCTTGGAATAATTTTATAATCACTCAAGGTGATAAGCGGAAGGGCATAGGGCACTGGGGAATGAGGCCAGAGAGGAAATAAATAAATGAGACAAGATGTGGTTCCTAAAAATGCCTCAGTTTTTGTGCCTAGCCTCTTTAGACAGTAGGAACAGACCTTGCAATAACTCTGCTTTTCAGTATACATTTGGGAGAGCATATTTAAATAGAGCAGCAGTATTGCCAGCAGCCCTTTGGCTGATGGTAGTCACCTGTATTTCGAAGCTTAAAGATACAAAATAGTTAATAGACTTTTCAGTTTGTGATCAAACTTGGGATTCCCCAGCACAGGTGTGTTTTTCTACTATAACGCTATACTAGTACTGCCCACCCATGCTTTGCCACTATTTAGAATCATAGAATCGTCTAGGTTGGAAGCGACCCTTTAAGATCATCGAGTCCAACCATCAACCTAATGCTGCCAAAACCACCACTAAATCACGTCCCTAAGTACCATGTCTACCTGTCTTTTAAATACCTCCAAGGATGGCGATTCCAACACTTCACTGGGCAACCTGTTCCAATCTTTGATAACCCTTTCAGTGTAGAAGTTTTTCCTAATGTCTAACCTAAACCTCCCCTGGCACAACTTGACGCCATTTCCTCTTGCCCTATTGGTTGTAACATGTGAGAAGAAACCAAAGCTCTCCTTTCAGGTATCTGTAGAGAGCGATAAGGTCTCCCCTCAGTCTCCTTTTCTTCAGGCTAAACACAACCCCAGTTCCCTCAGCCATTCCTCATAAGACTTGTGCTCTAGACCCCTCACCAGCTTTCTTGCCCTTCTCTGGACTCACTCTAGCACCTCAATGTCCTTCTTGTAGTGAGGGGCCCAAAACTGAACACAGTACTCGAGGTGTGGCCTCATTAGTGTTGAGTATAGTGGGACAATCGCTTCTCTAGCACTGCTGGCTGCATTATTCCTGATGCGGGCCAGGGTGCCATTGGCCTTCTTGGCCACCTGGGCACACCGATGGCTTGTATTCAGCCAGCTGTCAATCAACACTCCCAGGTCCTTTTCCACCAGGCAGCTTTTCAGCCACTGTTCCCCAAGCCTGTAGCACTGCATGGAGTTGCTGTGGCCGAAGTGCAGGACCCAGCACTTGGCCTCATTGAACCTCATACCATTGGCCTCAGCCCATCAATCCAGCCTGCCCAAATCCCTCTGTAGGGCCATCCTACCCTCAAGCAGGTTGACACTCCTGCCTAACTTGGTGTCATCTGTGTTAAAGCAACTCTGTGCTTAGCCACCAGGAGAAAGGTTTTGTACTCTTAAAACAGGCATGTAAATGGATCTGCCACTGACTCCCCCTGTTGCTTTAGGTAGTTCAGATACGTTCAGGTTAGATACACAAGCTTAGGAGCAGAAGTGCCTTATTTTGTAATTATGAGCCTATTAAATCTGCATTAGTCACACAGTATACTTCTTCAGACAGTCTTCATGTCTCCAGCTTTTTTTTTTTTTTTTGTCCCCATAGTCATATTTTGAATCTAAGGAACAGCAGCCAAATTATTTTCCTTAGAAATTTTATGGCATTCTAATTCATGTGGACTGGAAAAAAATTGTCCTCTACAAGAATCCGTGTAGATTGGCTTGACAGCCATGCTTTAAGGTCTAAGACTGGGAAAAGAAACTACTTAATTATTAGTGATAGTGTTATAAATTTATGTTTGCTTCACTTTTTTTTTTTTTTTTTAACACCTTCAATTTGATAACAGCAGTAATGACAAGAACAGGCCTTTATCAGTCAGATAAAGAATCACCAACTCTTAAGTCCTTCACATACAGCTTTTAACTACTTCAGCTCAACCCTTATCTGGCTGATAAGATTAATGGCAGTGTTTCTTACAGCTTTTTCATGTTATTCTTGCTGTGAAGTTCAAAGGTTGTCTGAGAGCAGTATTTCACTATTAATTAAGACTCGGGTGCTCAGAGATTGCCTTTCTCTTCATTTGAATAAAGGTCTGGGAGTTTTCAGAAATCATAGCGGTAAGCTTTCGTTTCATGAAAATGACAGTACCTGCTTTTGCTCTTCCTTGAGCATGCTGGGAGTGAAGGGCAAGGCTGAATTTCCAGGCCTTGTATTGGCAATGTGTTATATTGCTATTCAGCAGACACTTGGAGAGATGCTTCAAGCAGTCACGAAATGCTGCTATTTTGCTACTTTTTGGACAATGCGTGTCATGTGTTGTAAACACAGGCATCTCAATTCTTGCTCTGTGTGTGCTTTTGCAAAAGAGGTGGATAATATTAAAGACTTTCATCTTTATTGTATTATCTACAGGTTAGTATTCACAATGGTCATCAGAGACATGTTTATGTAAGGCTGTTAAGATGAAGTCAGTGACATGGCACGGAATACAGAAAGTGATGCATCCAGTTATAGTTTGGCGTTGATTTAGGACCTCTTTTAACAGTGTGTGATTTGTTCTCCGTGTTCTGGTATCCACTGTGAACCATAGCTAAACACAAGATCCTATTGTATTCTCCATCAGGTTTACTTTTGCATTAGATGGTTCTCATGATTCAATGCAGTATAACTTCCTTGTTCAAACAGAATCAGAAATGTTCCATCTAAAATTTAAAAACCTTCAGACTGAGTGATGGTGAAACTTGGGTTGTGACCTCTGGTAGTATTTCAGATTAACACGCCATCATCTGGATAACTGATTTACAGTTGAGCCCTGTTCAGTTAGTCAAATACCTCTGTATCATCTATTTCATCATGACAAACACAGGCAGGACTGAACTGTTGCTCTGTACATGCTCATACTACCTGGAAGAGGCTGGTCATGTGTACAGAAATGAGAAAGGAACTGGAGACCTTAAGACCTCTCCACGTCTAGATTTATGTTACAAACTTGTGTGGCTCTTCCAAATATTAACCAATCTACTTGAAGCTTAACAAACTTGAACATGGAAATTATGTATCCGAATCAGGACCTGAATTATTTGGGGTTAGCAGAGGGCTATGTCTTTTTGGAACAGGAAGAAGGGGTGCATGTTTTTAAAACCTTGGATAGAGGTGTTTTGACATTATATTCTCATTTTATTGGCACAGTTTGGCCAAAACCAAGTCTCTGAACTGATTTGGTTTGTGTCATTTGCATGCAGCTATAGTTTTTGTTTGTTCTGATTTGTTTGAGTGGTTTTTCTGTTTAAGACTGATTAAAATTGCTTCTTAATTTGTAAATGAGGCTGATGTTGCCAGAACACACCAATTAATTACCAGAAAAGATATGTTCTATGTGAATAATGACATAAGGGCCCATTATGGATTCGCAGAATGGTTGAGGCTGGAAGAGACCTCTGGAGATCATAGAGTACAACCACACTGCTTAAGCAGGGTCACCTAGACCAGGTTGCCCAAAACCATGTCCAGTCAGGTTATGAATATCTCTAAGGATGGAAACTCCACAACCTCTGTGGGCAACCTGTTCAAGTGTCTGATTATGCTTGCAGGTTTTTTTTTTTTTCTTTATGTTTAAACAGAATTTCTTGTATTTCAATTTGTGCCCAGTGCCTATTTATTCCCTGCTGCATCAGGTATTTATATCCATTGATACAATTTCCCTGCCAAGCTGTCCCTGCAGGCTGAACAACCCCAGCTTCCTCAGCCACTCCTCATATGCCAGGTGCTCCAATTTCTTAATCATCTTTGTGCCCCTTTGCTACATCCTTTCCAGGATGCCCATGTCTTCCTTGCACTGGGGAGTCCACAACTGGACCCAGCACTCCACAGGTGCCTCACCAATGCTGAGGAGAGGGGAAGAATCACCACCTCCCTCAACCTGCTGGCTATGCTCTGTGTGATGCAGCCTAGGATGCTGCTGGCCTTTTTTGAACATAACCCAGCAATGTGTCCTTCTGGCAATATTTTGTCCATCAGGACCCACAGGTGTTTTCCTGCACAGCTGCTTTCCAGATGATTGAATCCCCAGTGTTTACTGTTGTGTGGGGCTATTTCTCCCAGGTGCAGGACTGTGCGCTTCCCTATGATGAACTTCACGAAGTTCCTGTCTGCTTATATCTCCAGCCTGTCAAGGTATGTCTGAATGACAGCATAACCATCTGGTGCATCAACCACTTTCTTCAGTTTTGTATCATCTGCAAGCTTGCCAAAGGTGTGATCTGTGCTGTCATCAGGGTCATTAATGAATATATTAAATGATATTGGCCCAAGACATCAACATCTGGGATACTCCAGTAGTGACTGACTTGCAGCTGGTCTTCAGGCTGCTAATCACAGCCTTTTGAGCCTGGCAGTTCAGCAAGTTTTCTGTCCACCTCACTGTTTAGCTAACACATACTTCATCAGCTTGTCTTTGAGGATGCTATGGGAGACAAAGCCTTGAAAAATACAAGATAAAGAATATCACTGATGTTCCCTCTTGCACCAAACCAGCTATCTTATCATCAAAGGTTATTAAGTCGATGATTTTTTCCTTCATAAATCCATGCTGACTGCTCTCCATCACCTTCTTGTCCTTAACATGTTTGAAAATGATTTCCAGTGTTACTTGTTCCATCACCCTCCCAAAGATCAAGGTGAGGCTGACCAGCCTGCAGTTCTCTAGGTCTTTCTTCTTACCAGTCTTGAAAGTGGGACTGACATTGCCTTTCTTCCAGCCCTTAGGGAACTCCCCAGTTGTTATGACCCTTCCAAAATAATTGAGAGTGGCCTTACAATGACACTGACCAGCTCCCTCAGCGCTCATGGGTGTGTCCTATCAGGTCCCATAAACTTGTGTATGTCCACTCTGTTTAAATGTTCACTTACCTTTTCCATTGATTTAAGTTTTCCTTGCTCCAGATTTTCCCGCTGGTCTCAGAGGCTGGGATTGCTGAAGGCCAATCTTACCAGTAAAAGCTGAGGCAAAGCTCATCTTTCACCATGTTCTTTGTCACCTTTTTGGTAAAGGGCCCACGTTTTCTATAGTTGTCTTCTTGCTGCTGATTTACCTGTAGAAGCCCTTCTTGTTGCCATTCATGTCCTTCTCCAGATTCAGCTCCAAGCAGACTGACTTTCCTAACCCTGCCCCTGCATGCTTAAAGAGCCTTTATGTTCTTCCTGCGTCATCCGTCCTTGCTGACACCTCTCATATGCTTATTTTTAATGTATGAGTTTTGTCAGGAGCTCCTTGTTCACCTACACAGGCCTCGTACCACTCTTGCTTGAATTCCTGTTACTTGGGATGGACCAACAGTGTGAGCTTCAACAAGGCCAAGTGCCAAGTCCTGCACTTCGGCCACAGCAACTCCATGCAGTGCTACAGGCTTGGGGAACAGTGGCTGAAAGAAGATTGATTGAGAAGTCGTCTAGATATAACGCTGAGGGACATGGTTTAGAAGTGGGCCCAGTAGGGTTAGATAATGGTTGCACTTGAAGATCTTAAAGATCTTTTCCAGCCATAATGATTCTGTGATTCTTGAGTCTGGAGGGGGTAATCCTTGAAAATCAGCAAGCTCTTCTAGACCCTTTTTCTCTTCAGGACCATATCCCGTGGGATTCTTCTAAGCAGGTGCCTGAACAGGCCAAAGTCTGCTCTCCTGAAGTCTGGGGTTGTAAAGACTGCTATATGTCTTGTTTCTCTCAGGATCCTGAACTCCACCATCTCATGGTCACTGCAGACAAGGCTGCCCCCAGGCGTCATATTCCTGACCAGTTCTTCCTTATTTGTAAGTATCAGGTCCAGCAGAGCATGTCTTGTCAGCTCCTCCATCACTTGTGGCAGGAAGCTATCATCACTCTACCTCAGAAGGCTCCTGGATTGCTTGTCCCCTGCTGTGTTGCCCTTCCAGCAGACACTAGCGTGGTTAAAGTTTCAGTTTCGCTGCCCAGAAGTTAATACGCTAGGATTCATGGGTAGGTCAATCTGTAACAGGGCAAGATGTGAAGTAGGAAGTGGTATTGTGACAATGTGGAGGTGAGGGGGGAAAAAAAAAAACATAGAGGGCTGCTCAGATGGGAATTGCTGGTAGAACGATCCTATTCTAATGTTGACTGGCTTAAAATCTGCAGGCAGGGCGGAAATCATAATGCTGAGAGTTAGAATATGCTAAACAATAACATGAGAAAATAGTTCACAAAATGTTGTTCAGGCTTCTTGGTGAATTGAAACTATAGAAAGATGTAAAAGAATCTTAAAACATGTTTCAGGAGTATAAAAGTAACAAACTTGACATTACCCTTGTTTGTAAGAACAGTATCATATTAAGCTTATGAGTAAGTCTTGAACGTGCTGTAAAGAAAAATTTTATAATTTTTGTAAAAATATCCTGCTGTGGCTGACGATGTAGGGGAAATCTCGCTTATGAAATAAGAAGAACTGAAGAGATGCTAGGTCATGTCTGTCCTGGAAGGTAAAGGACAGCAAGGCCTTGGTGGAAAATTCCAGCACCTTTGTCAGACTGAAGGCTGAGGAAGCAATATTGGTATTTTGCTGCCAGGCAGACTGTATTTGCTGAATCAGAACGTTGGACCAGTCGTGATTAGCTTTGTCTGAGTGTTTAGGTAGCAATTTGTTTAATTTCTGCATGGTAACCCTTTTCTAGGAAACTATTGATGTACAGCTAAAAACTAAACACCTCTGGGTTAGCTCCCTTGGTTGAAGGCAAACACATGCTTAAGTGACTTGCTGGACCTGAGCCCAAGGGCCTTGTTCACAATTATGGCTCTGTTTCTCATTGCACTCACGTTCTGTCATCAAATATAGCGCTAGCCAGCATCTCTGCTTAACGATATAGCAGTCCTGTCATTTTGCTCGTAATTTGGACTTATGTTTCTTGCCCCATATTTCTAGAAGCAGCCAACACGGGGCAAAGGAATTAACAGATTATCTCCTAAACATGTTAAGATGTTTATGGCACTGAATAAGACAGACAAATAGATATTTACAAACCGTCTGGCTAGTTTTAAAATTGTGTACATCTCCTGACTCCTGTCTTAGTGGGTGCAGGACTGAAAATAGCAGTAAGTGGCACATCCATTGGAAGAATAACTTTTTGAAAGTAGTTAATTGTGCATCCTTGAGATGCTGTCTGGAAAAAGAAGCCTCTGAAACAGAGGGATGAGAAAGCTGGTGGATAAATGCAGGAAGCAACTGGCTATCTGGAAGAAAGAAGTGACTTTCTCAGTGTCGAAATTGGAGTTCTGTCTTTCGGAGGTGGATTTGACAATTTGAAACTAAGCAGGAAGTAACTCAGCAATAAAGTCATCTCCCTTCAACACTGACATTTCCTTTAAAAACCAAGGAGAGAAAATCCAGATAAGCATGAATATAAACTTCCAATTTTGTTTCTGCAATTATTTACGGAGTAATTAATGCAAAAGCTTTCTTTACCTAAGAGAAGTATAAATTAATGGCTTCCATATAGTAGAGACTGTGAGGGTGGTTTATTTACTTACTCCTGTTACAGACTAATTACTGCTTTTAAACTGCATTCATAGGTCTTGCCTCTAGTTTGTCAAAATACGTTCTTTGAAAGGAAAAGCCAAATCTGAGGTTAAAAAAGTAATCAAACTTATTTTGTCTGCAACCAGGTTTTTCAGTGGAGACTGTGGAACTGTCTCTTCCTTGGCTCCTGCTCCATGAGATCAGCTATGGAACATGCTCAAGGACATGAAGCATCTCTTGAGCAAACCCAGAGGTATTGTGTGGAGAGACCAATATATAACGAGGAGCTCTTGCAAGGCCAGCTGCACAAACGAGAAAGAACACTTCAGACTTTAAGGCAGAAGATTGCACATTCTTGTCGGTAGGGATTTTTTTCTTATCTTTCTTCTATTGGTTAGAAATATTCTAATTCTTAATTGATTCATGCTCATAGCTGGTAATCTCTTCAAAGAAACCTAAAAGATAAAAGCACTAGTTCTACTTTGGTTATTTAGCGAGACTGATGAAGTTGTATATGTGGTTTTATATGTTAACATGTAACTATATTACAAAATGTTAGATAAATTAGTTGAATGCCTTCATCAATGTGCAAAGGAAAAATATGCATCATAGGAATGTGAAGTGTCAAATCATGTGGCATGAAGCATAAGACCCAGAAAAATATCTGTCTTTTTTATGTGGAAATACTTACAGCCAAATTTGTACTTCATGTGATCCTTTCAGGGAAGAATAATGGAAATGAATGGCAGCTGTGTAGAAATCTAAGTTATTAGTCTAATAAGGATTTAATAGAGGCTGTAGCTTTTAACTAAGTGCCTTGGAATCTGAGTGTCATCTGGTTCAAAAGGAAATGTCTTTAGCTGTGCAACTCTTGCTCTGTGGTACCAGATGATAGTGAAGAGAAACGTATTCTAGTGAAGTTCTCAATAGCTTTACATTTATCCATGCTTCATCTGCAGAGCTGATTCAATTTCTTGGTAGAACCTCGTTCTGCAAGACAACAAATGACTTCTGCCTGACTACTTGTCTGCAAAATATTCCAGTTCACATGATTTGACATTTGGAGATTTGTTTTGGTTAATGAAATGATCATTCTAATGGTAATGGCACCTAATTCCACCTCAAAAAACTGATCTCTCCAAATAAAAAAATATGTTGATCAAAATCCTCTTGAGCTGTGACTTCTTGTGATTCAATCTGCTCAAGCATGGAGAAGCGTGAATGACTAGTTCCTCTCTCACTTGTAGCAATAAGCTTCTTCTCATGGGACTACATTGCATAGTGAATTCAGAAATGTTAACAAATCTCGCATTCTTTTGGAGTTCCCTGACACAGAAAAGCGTTTATATGGTCCCTGTGTTATATTTTTATCCAAGGTTAAACTTTCTTACCACAGTACAGTCAAAGTATGATGCATGGCAGTAGTGCATAGAGATATGTATTTCCTGGCTATATTCATTTCTCATGAGCCAGGATTTCAAAAGGTTAATAGCTCTGCTAAGAGACACAAGGATCAGTGTTAGCTGGCTTCAGCGCCTTTCTTTTCAGGGTAAAGAAGGGTTATGTTCTCAAATAGCCTTAAAGTTAGTCCATTAGTACCAGTGATAGTAATGAGCATTAGTAAAATAATAGTTTAAAAAAACCCATAATAATATAAAATGTTATAATCAAAAAAGTATAAAGCACACAAGTGGTAAATAAAAACAGGGAAAACCATTACAAAGTACTTTGAATGAAAACCGCTATGAGAAACTAAGTTGTCCTCAGGGGATTGTTACTAGGAATTATCTCAGCAAAAAGTGTTGTGTGACTGCTCAGTCATGCATGGACTTGAACAGTTTCACTTCCCACTAACCTCCAGCCTCACAAGACCGCGATTCTCTTCTCCAGTTCCGTAAGGTTTGTAAACAGCAACCAACATGTTATAAAGGGCTAAATTAACTGGACTCATTGTTGTTTGTGCTTAAGCTTTGTCCAGAAATTACTGTCATCAGGGGTCTGACCCTGCTGTTAATGGAGCTGTTCCCTTGCATAGGGGTGAACGACAATTTTTTTGACTCATTTGTCCCCTGCTAGTGTCTAACTTTTTCTTTCTGGTTTGTATTTTCAGTTGTTCTTCTAAGAAAGCCAAGTCTCATCTTTACAGTTGCTTACCAATTTTAAAATGGCTTCCCCGTTATCCAGTGAAGGAATACTTATTAGGAGACATTATCTCAGGTATAAGCACTGGGGTTATGCAGCTTCCTCAAGGTGAGTGTCTCTCTGGATTTATTTATCCTCTTTTTTTTTTTCCTGTATGTGCTTTTATGGTAGTGCTTGGCTTCCTGAACAGCAGGTACTCACGGGAATAGGATATGTATTTCAGGTGTGTGCGTGGAGATTGGTACAGCATTCTCCAGACCAGCCCATAATGATGATTCCCTTAAAACCTAAAAAAATCAAGTTAGTGATATGCAGCAAACTCTGAAAGAAACTTACCTATCTGATCAATACTAACAGCTCTTCATGACAGAACAACTTTTCATAGTTTAAGTGCATGTCTAAACCTTTGCTGAATGTGCCTCCTTGTTTTCTGATCTCCTCATCCTGAAAGTTGTAGCAAATTTCCTACAGAGTATTAGTATCTCATAGACATAATGTTTCAGGAGAGCAACTGTTGCAAAGTAACCAAACTAAATGCGACCAGAGAGGAACTTCCAAGAAATTGGAGATTGATCCTTCTTTTTCTCTTAAGGCCAGAAGTCACCAGTTTAAGCTGGAACCATACTAGTGGGCAATTATTTACATGGTGGAAATAAATCAAAAGTATCTTATATAACAAGACTGCAAATCTGTGGAATTTCTATTGAATTGGAAGTTTTACCCCAAGTGGAGGCTGGTCCTGAAGCAGGAGCTGGCTCTATGGAAGATGAAAGCCAGTGTTCACTCTTCTGTTCAGCTCTTGGGGATTGGACCAATGGAATTTTTTGTCCAGCATGACACCTTACTTTCAGCAGTTTCAGAACTGCTATGAGGTTAGAAAGTGACAGCATTTTTGCAGCAATATCATTATGAGGTGCCATCATTGCTCTGAAAATGGTAGCTTCTGACAGCTACCGCAGTCCCAGTAGATTTCCTCAGGAGGTCTTGGAGTAGAGAGAATTTTTAAATTTGTGCAGAGCCCAGTCCAGTGGAGTCCTCATGATAAGGGTAATGTAATTAAGCATATCTAAGTTTACTTGCATTTTGGCTTATTTCATATTTCCACCTCACTTGTTCCACTTGAGGCTGAGGCAAGTCTGAAGAATGAATCTGCAAATCTGAGAAGCCTAGATTTTAATAGGTGGTAACCATTAAAACAATGGAATATCGTAACTTACTCTGTGTAATTGACTTCTTTATTTCTGCAGCTTCCCGGTTTTATGCACTTTTTTATAATTAAGAATATTTTTTCTGACACAAATATAAATATCAACTTATCTTAAACTGATAAGTGATGTGCTTAACTGTCAGGCAAATATGTCATACTCTAGACACAAACATTACTGGTTGTATACTGAAACACAGTTTATGTGATGACCAGATAAGGACATTTGAATTTAAGTGGTCAGCAGTGAACTTTATACTTAGTTTTGTGACTTTGTTTTAAACTAAACATTATTCTTTCCTTTGGTGACTGAAGACATGTCCTTGAACTGCTCCTAATCTTTCCCCTTCTAAAAAGACAAAAGTTGAACTTTTATTTTTCTGGAGTGGATGTAATTATAGCAAGCATAAGTTCAAAGAAGTCTGGGAATTATTCCAGGCAGAACTACAATGACCAGGGCGTTTGAGCTGTGAACTCCTGTCATGTCAATATCTCTTTATTTCCTTGGCACTGACAGCCTTTAAAAATGCCAGTACAAATGAAACGGAAAAGGAATAAAAGGGTATTCAGATCAGGAACTTCACGTAGACCCACCCTCCTGCTTTTGAAACAATGATTTTCAGTTCTGGTCACTTGTACTGTTAAGTTCATCACCATATTACAGGCCAGGCTGTTATAGTACAAAGTGTTCTGTTGATACTCTTGGCATGAGAGGTGCCCCCTGGGCCAGAAGACATATGTAGGATAAGTTTCAGAAGTACTTAATGAAGAGCTTATTGCTGCAAGAGAATGAACGATATCATCAGTCCAGTTCTAACCAAGAATTCATATTCCTATCAGAACTCAAACATTGATTAGGGCATGAGCAAGGCTATGTGAGCTATTACACTACACAAGAGTACTTGGATGACACAGAAGATCCCTTCCTGGTTTTGTTCTTTCATGGTAACCTGGTGCTTTGTGTCTCAATTTAAAAATAAACTAATAGGGAGAGGTGTTTTCAAGTATCCCTATCTTTCCTTGGTGGGTGAACCATTGCTTCTTTTTGTAATTTTCACTGGACCATTGAGCCTTTTGGTCCTAACTTGAACGAGTCTGACCAAGTGTGCTAAGAACACACAGCTTCCTCAGGTGTCGTGAGTCTGCACTTGCAAAGGTGAATTGGAGGACCAAGTCAAGCCAGGATACAGTGTTGTCTTCTCGAGGCTCATTTGTTCAACTAATGCAAGCCATGTAGAACTATTGATTTTGCTGGAACTGTTTGGGACAGTTATACACCATTATCATGTGTTGCTTGTGAACCTGATCCTATGATAAGCATATGCTCAGCCACGTGTCATAGATTACCATGAAGATCATGTCTGATTAGAAGAGGAGGAGAAAAATCAAATGTGTCCCACTGGTTATGGGGTTTTGGGTGTTTTTAATTACATTCTTTGACAGATGAAAACAAAAGCAACAAAAAGTGTTTGTTGGCTATTAAGACATACTTCCAGCCACAAAGGCAAAACAGTGAGTGCACTGGTGCACAGATGTACAAATACACACACACACACACGCACCCCCCTGCAGTGCCTGTAATTAGAGACTTCTGGTTTCCTGACTCAAACCATCAGGTTTCCAAGGCACTGCCCTACAGTATTATACATATTAAAGAGTATTGCCTGCAAGACTTCTTGTTTTTAAAACCTGTGATATGTCACTAGATTTCCTATTAGGTGAGTTCAATTTTAGTACACTTAAATCCTTTTGCTTCAGATGTTTTCTTTCTGTTGTTTGCCTAACATATATTTGTATCTATTTTCTAGGTTTAGCATATGCTTTGCTGGCAGCTGTTCCACCAGTATTTGGCTTATATTCTTCATTTTATCCTGTCTTTTTATATACTTTTTTTGGAACCTCCAAGCACATATCAATAGGTATATCTGCATGGATAACTGAAAGTCTGTGTGTGTGTGTGCTTAATAAAGTTGTAAAAAGAAAAAGAAATTGGAGAAATAAAAAGTGTAGTTGTTTTCCATAAGTTCACATACAAGTGAATAGGAGAAACAAAAATGTGTCAAACATTAGCAGTATTTATTTTATTGTTAATTTATCCATCCTACTCAGGAAGGAATAGAAAAGCATCTTCTATCAGAACTGATCTAGAAATGTGTGCTGTGAACTCCTGAACTATAATTTCATAGCTGCAGTCAGCTGTCTCTGTGGCCAAAATGAGTCTCTAATTTGCATAATAGAACTGAAAAAAAAAAAGGTGTTTACTTACCATAGAGGCATGCTTTTACCATCTAACTAGCTTTAATGGTACTGAGTACTGGAGCAGATTTTGGGACTAAAAAATACAATATTTAGATAGAAAGCTCTACTATAGTTTAATTCTACAGATCTCTCAGTAAGAACCGCTCCTAAAAAAAACTTCACCAGGATTTTAACCAATTATTTTCCTCTTGCTCTTATTTCAGGCACCTTTGCTGTGATTAGTATGATGGTTGGTGGCGTTGCTGTGAGACAAGTGCCTGATGAAATGTTATCTGTAGGCTATAATTCTACTAATGTTACAGATTCCCTTGAATATTTTGATGCTAGGGATACCAAGAGGGTACAGGTAGCTGTGACTCTCGCCTTTCTTTCAGGAATTATCCAGGTATGTGCTTGCAGTTTGCTGTAAGGGCAAGTTCAGGTGCTGCTGCCAGGCTTGTAGTTGCAAGGGGTGCTGGGTCATGGCAGATCCCCTGTCAATAGACTTGTGCTTCAGCACTGCACTGTGTAGAATACAGGCTGCTTCGTGGCAGCCACATGACAGAAGTGGGGAGGGATACGTTGGAAGCAAGTCTTTGTCTGGCATCTTGGCTTAACTGGGGAAAATGGGATCTCCTCCCTTTCATTTTTTCCTGTCCCATCAGAAAAACTCAACCTGATGTTCTCTAATCTGTCCATAAATGCATGCAAACACCTACGTTTACGTATATCCCACACTGCAACTGCCAATGGCACGGAATATTTGGTGCATTAATGGCTGCTTACTGAACTGTGGCTTTAGAAAGTCCAAGTTCAAGTTTGCCTTATCTGGCTTGGGCACAGAGGTAAGTGTGTCCTGTGGCCTGTCTGCTATATAGTGCTGATGTTCAGACTGTTGTGGGAGTCACATGGTTAATATTTCTCTTCTTCATTAGTTGTGTTTAGGTCTCCTTCGGTTTGGATTTGTAGCCATCTATCTAACTGAGCCTCTGGTGCGAGGATTTACTACTGCTGCTGCGGTTCATGTCTTTACTTCTCAGTTAAAGTATCTCCTTGGCATTAAGACTAACCGATACAGTGGACCCCTCTCAGTTGTATATGTGAGTAACTACATTTACTAAACATGCAAATTCTGCATTGTCTGGATCTAGTAATTAAGCTTTTTCCTATTTAAAAAAAAAAAAAATGGCACTAAGTAGAATAATGCTTCAGTATTCAAAACTGGGTATGAGGTCTTTAAGTGCCATAGAAATATATGAGCATCTTAAAGTGCATCTTGGGTGCAACCTGATAGACCAGCACAGTCTGAGATGGGCAGATTTTAGGATTCTGCTAAATACAGTTTTGTAATATGAACAGATAATGTTCATTGAAGCTATTGTCTAGTATGTTGTGGGAAAATGTGCTACTAAAATGCCCCATTGTAGACCAGGCATGTTTTGCAAAGCTAGTAAGTTTTACTCTCAGAATCTTGCCCAGTCTCTATTTCTTTAATTTCTCACACAATACCTGATGAGAGTATTCTTCATTTCTTGTTTGTAAGTTCTTTTGTAGTGTGGTTGGATGCAAAGTGCAATATCATCATAAATGTACCTGTTCTTTAGAGTAGTGGGGAAATACTATTTTGAAATAAGGACACAGTGTAAAACATTGCTATTTGCTAGACCTTAAGCACTACAGAGCGGGTAGGTATCCAGTATTTGATGTAGCTCATAGCCTAATCTTCCACTTCAACCTTCTGTCTTAACACATGGTGATGCAAGAGGGCAGAAGAAAAAACATGCAGTGTGAAGCTATGATTTAGTTAGTATGACTTAAGTAAAACCAAAAGCTCTTGTTCACTTGAATTTAAAATTGACAGTTGTGCTCTGAAAAAAATGTAGTGGATCACATGCAGCAAGTTACTTGTTTATAGGGACATTTCTAATTGAAATTACAACCAAAGCTTTTAACTTTATACAAGCATTATTTTTCTTGCTGTTATGAACAGGCAGAGTTGAAATGCATCTGAATCTGATTTGTCTGCCAGTCTAGGAACCCCTGAGTTGTTATCACAGAATCGATGCTCTGATTTTTTCAGACAAGAAATCCGGAGTGGAATAGTAGAGAAGATCTCAGATATCTGTTAAAACCCAAGCTTTTGATCAGATTAATGGCTCAGCAATAAGGAAGCTTCAGGATTTCTACTACTATAGAAAATACTTTGTGGGAATTATTTTTGTATATTTCTACAGATATAACAAACTTTTTGGAAACAAGGCTGCACTAACGATTAATTCCTAAATTTGCTGTTTAGTTCACTAATCCAGAAACCGGAAATACTAACTGCCAAACAAATAGGAGGGAAGGTATACATTCAAGATGTACTTCCAGGACATCTTGAATGTATAATATCTTGATAGTTGCTGTAATTTTCCTTCTGTCTAAAGAAGGGTATGTACATTTTCTTTCAAAGACCTCTCCAGAGGTCTTTTTTTTTTTTTTTAAAATGCAGTTGAAGGAAGAGGAGTAAGAGGTATGGGAATCATCTACCCTCTACCAACTTGCGTGCTCCGGCAAGCTTTCTTTCCTAACACCCTTTTAATAGTATATTCAACTAAAAAATATTTGGAATAATAGCTCGTTCAGCAGTGTTGCAAGTTCACTGTTGTTTAATCATATTGCTATGGTAACCTCAATGATTGTATCAGCAGCTTTATTGTTTTAGAATCGTTTACACAGCTTTAAGTAGATGTGACTTGCCAAAGAATATTTGAAGGTATTAGAAGGGGTTTGCACCTACTGCTTTCAGGTAGCTGCCAGTATGAAAAATGTGTGAAAATGTTGAAGATAAAAGATATGGTTTAGTTTAGACTTTTTCCCCCATTGTAGTTTTTTCTCCAAGTTTTTGCCCCATTTAAGGAAGACTGGTATTGTAAATGGTTGCAAGTGCATCTCCCTAACTGAGATACTCTAAACTTCTGTGTTTTGTGGGAACAATGGGGATTTTTGGTAAGGAACTAATTCACTGCGGTTATAAATGCAGAATAAAAACTCAGCTGAACAGTAGTGTATAATTTGCTCTTTTGTGGCAAATTTCCCAAGAAAACAAATTCAGTTGAACAAATATGATCTTCATGGTGTAATTATGATACTTCTGTTGTGTTACAGAGCATAGCTGCTGTGCTTTCAAAAATAACAACGACCAATATTGCTGCATTGATTGTTGGATTAACGTGTATTGTCCTATTGTTGATTGGCAAGGAAATTAATCTCCGGTTTAAGAAGAAGCTCCCAGTTCCTATTCCTATGGAGATCATTGTGGTAAGCCAGTTGTGAAATTTTATAGCTAAATTGTATAACTATTCTAAAGCTGTAGAAACTATCTCATTTTTTATCAGGTCTTACTGAACTTTAGAGTGACTTCTGTTGAACATATTTCATTTGACGCTTGATCCACTTAAAGGTTCAGATGCTTATAAGGTTAGGGTCTGACATGCCCAGGTTTTAGGTGTAAAGTCCCAAAGAAGAATTGAAAACGCAGTTAAACACCCACAGTTCCCTATGGCAATGGATAGGTAGAGATTTGTTGTAAAACCCACTCTATCCTGGAGTTTTGGCACCTGAATGATTGTGTGCGAAAGCCTCTGAGTGGCGTTTCCTACTTGGAGTCCAAGAGCTCAGAACCCCCTCCTGAAGGAAGGTGCTTACAGATGCCTGTTTCAGAGGTTCTGCAGGGCTTGCTTGCTTTTTAAAATGCAGCGGTAGAAAGAAGAGCAGGAACCAGTGGGACTTACTACTTAACCTTCCTTTCTCTGTTTCTGAGGCCGATAACTGACTGCAGCAGGGATTCTGTTTCTAATGACTACTCTAAAATACACAGATGAAGCAGACTATCTTAATACACACAAAAGCCCACACCTCAGATAACCTTTCACCTTTAAAAGTTATTTGATTTAAAAATGAGCTCTTGGATAACTAGAGCTCTCAACCAACCTGCACAAAATCAGACCCGAGAAAGGGAATAACTGGAAGGTATGAGTACAATCTAGATAGAAGGAACAAATAAAAGGGATGCTCTTGAGAGATGATGGAGGTGTTGTAATAGGGTATTGTTTGACAGTAAGGTGATAGTAAAGTGATGTTACACCTGTTTGTTTCACTGCTGCAGCACCAGTTCTGCTTACAGATAGCATGCAGGTTATGCACATGAAAATATGGTAGTGCAGATGTCCTTCGCTTGTCCCTGCATTTAATTTCCCAAGAAAACTATCAGTGGGGGTTGAACACGATGGAGGGGAAATCATGATACTTCCTCCTTTTTATCTGCTTCTTTACCCCCTAACTCTTCGAAAACTGTTTGACAAATAAATGTAATCCCTTGTGTGTATTATTCATAATCAGCTAACTGCTATTAGTTCTTCAGGTGGCTTTATCTCTTTCTAGCTGATGTTTACAAATGTGTTTGTGGATTTTTAGGTAATTATTGGCACAGGAGTTTCAGCTGGAATGAATCTGAGTGAGTCATACAGAGTGGATGTTGTTGGGAATATTCCTCAAGGGTAGGCATGATATACTCTTATTCAAACTATACCTTTTTGATATGGCATGTAGCTTTTATTATAGTAATTTTAAAATATTTATTTAATCTCCAAGGTTACGAGCACCAGCAGTTCCTGATATTCAGCTCATCCCAGCAATATTTGTGGATGCAATAGCAATAGCAATAGTTGGATTTTCAATGGCTGTATCAATGGCCAAGATCTTTGCCCTTAAACATGGTTACACCATCGATGGGAATCAGGTAAAAGTATTGGGGTTTCTTTGTTGAAAATTCTCAGTAGCACCTTTGTTACATAGTTAAAGTAGAATGGGATACTGGACAAAAACGAGTTTTTCTTTCATAGTGGAATCAGGTCAGGTTTTTGACAGCCTACACATTTAAATACCTTGAATTATTTTAAGTTCTGGCTGTGTTTTAATAACCAATTTCAGTTTTAGCTTCAGTTTGGAAAACTTGCTTCTGTTAGACTTGGACATATGCACAAATATTCATTGTTGGGACAGACGTTACTGAGTCTGCTGTCCTGATGGGCAGCTACTTTATCTCTGCCTTCTATAATGGAGCAAAGCATAGAGTTCCCATGTGATAAATACAATGCCTTATGTGTCAAAGAACTATTATCTAGGGTTTAGAAATTCCAGTGATGTTTTATAGTTTCTTTTTATTCCCACCCCTTGCAAATAGGCAGCTTGTCATTTTCTGGGGCAGCAACTGGCCCTGTCTGTAGTTAGCATTCTGATCATTATTTGAGTGATAAAGGCTGTGGTTAAGGGACTGTCTAAAACTAAAATGATATGTCACCCTCACCTACTCTGTCCTTCCTGTGCAATTTAGAATCAATATTGCAATTGGATTATTGGTTGATATCATTGTGGTGTCAAGGGAAACAGAGTTCATAAGCTGTAACTCATTTCCTAGAGCAAGCATCTGAGGCAGCACAGATCAGCTGTTCCCCCTTCTCAAAATGGCTGTCTTCCTCTGAGAGTAAATAGAGTTTAAATGACTTTTACCTACAGAATTTTACATCTGTTCAGATAAATCTCATCCTTCATGTCATTGTTCTCTGTTACCCAAAGAGAGAAGAGGACAAATCCATAGCCACATGAATGGAACCAGCTCTATTTATGTTAGTTAAAGTAATCATCAGTGACCTGAGTCAGTATCTAGATCTGTTCCTCAGGAGGTGCCAGATGCTACTTCACCTGGATGTTGAACTATAGAACAGGATGCAGTGCATGCTGAGTGTTTGAATGAATCAAAAAAGGATTGTACATTTGCAAAGAGAAAAATTCATTGAGAACTATTGAATATGTGTAACTCAAATTGCCTCAGTTACAAATAACAGGATGCAGAGTAATCTGGGGAGGCCTCATTACAAGCAAATACTTTCTTAGGCGTCAGAAACACAGTACTAAGGTAGATGGAGCTCTGATCTCACTCATGATAACAGTTCTCATGTGGGATCTTCCTGATGAAGCAGTGGAGATGCATTGTTTTTTTTTTTTTTCATGTACAGCAATGGATTACCACCCACAGAAACACAGCCAAGGCTGCTCTTGGTTCTAATAGTAGTAAACAGTTTACGGTGGGAGGCAAAGAACAATGTTTGTATGACAAACCATTTTCAATGTATTCAGGGTTAAAATTCAAGTTATCCCCAAGCTGAAGAAATCCTTAAAACAAGCAATGCTGTCATTCATTCTAGTTTTCAGTATGACTCATTACTGTAACATTTAAGGATGGGAAATGTCTGTGGCACTTCGTCAGATACTTTAACAGATGATTTAACATGCATCAACTTACGCATGTGTGAGAACCACAAGTGTGAGCTACAATAAAGTTGCTTATTCTCTACAATAAGGTTGCTAGAAAGCACTTTAAATAAGATGTGGTTATGAATATGGATGGATAGCTCTAGCTTTTTACAGTTGTTAGGTGTAACTGCCTTTTGTTTTGTTCTGTTGTTTAACACAGGAACTTATTGCCTTGGGAATATGCAATTCTGTGGGGTCATTTTTCCAAAGCTTTTCAATCACTTGCTCAATGTCTCGGAGTCTTGTTCAGGAAAGCACCGGTGGGAAAACTCAGGTATGTAAATCCAAATTTTGAGCCAAACAAAGTTTGCTTTTTGGAGCTCTGAAGCTGAAGTCTGAAGCTTCACTAGATTGCCAGATTTCTCTGCCTGAGACAGGAGGAATAACTGGAGTTTCCCATCTCTTAAATCTGGGTTTCGCCAGGATAGAAAGCTGCAAAGTGGGTGAACTGAGTGGGAGGGATCAAGAGAACAACTGTTCTTGTGGAAAGCACAAGAGGGGTTAGCTAATCAGTAATGCTGCCCTTTAGGAGCACTTGTAAATTCATTTCTGCCTTCTTTTGTTCAGATTGCAGGTACTCTCTCTTCAATTATGGTTCTGTTGGTAATTGTGGCTATTGGATACCTCTTTGAACCACTTCCGCAGGTAAGGGAGTTTTGCCTGTTAGGTATTGCATTGTCAGTGAACAGAGGCCAGCGAGTATTGCTTAAAAAAGAGATTGTGGGATCATAAGTAAGCAACACAGGCCTTGATCCAGAAACCTTTACATTCTGTATTCATTTTTGCTGTAAGTTAGACTGGAAAAGATTAATATTTTGAAGGGTCCAGCATGCTTTTTGTTGTTGTTGTTTTCAATATTAGACGTTCTCAACTCTATCTTTAGGACATAAAAATGATACATTCAAACAATTCCCCTTTAGAATCATTTAGGTTGGAAAAGACCTTTAAGATTGAGTCCACCTGTAAACCTGACACTGTCAAATCCACCACTAAACCATCTCCCTAAGTGCCACATCTACACGTCTTTAAATACTTCCAGGGATGGTGACTCAACCACTTCCCTGGGCAGCCTGTTCCAATACTTGACAACCCTTTCAGTCAAGAAATTTTTCCTAATATCCAATCTGGACTCCCCCGGTGCAACTTGAGGCTGTTTCCTCTCGTCGTATCACTTGTTACTTGGAAAAAAGAGACCAACCCCCACCTCGCTACAACCTCCTTTCAGGTAGAGAAGAGTTGTAGAGAGCAATAAGGTCTCCCCTCGTCCTTCTTTTCTCCAGGCTAAACACAATCCCAGTTCCCTCAGCCGCTCCTCATAAGACTTGTGCTCTAGACCCTGCACCAGCTTTGTTGCTTGTCTTTGGACATGCTTCAGCACCTCAATGTCTGTCTTGTAGTGAGGGGCCCAAAACTGAACACAGTATTTGAGGTGCAGCCTCACCAGTGCCCCAAGTACATGGGGACAATCACTTCCCTAGTCCTGCTGGCCCCATTTGGTTGCAGCATAAGAGTTCTGGGAAGAGATTAAACAGTTAAAAGAAAGTAATGGCTCTGGTGTGAAAGGGTTGGAGCTGGGTGATAGCTCAGCATAATTAGTTGGTTTTGATGCAGTTCTACTTATTTGTATAAAAATATATTTACGTAAATAAATATATTGTGACTTAAAAAAAAAACCAACAAACACTTTGTTTCTGGTGACATGCATAGGATGATATGCAATTCTTGTTTCTTTTTATAGGAGATGTACCTTGGGTTACACCTGTATGATTGTTGCAGTATATTGTAGAGAAACTTGAATTTGAGATTATAGCCTAGCTGCTTCAGGCACTATAATTGCAGCAGCTTGGAGCTCAGGAACATGTGATTTCTCTTGCCAGGAAAGAGTAAATCCAACTGTACTGACTCTGGCTTGCCATTTCTGCAGCTGCGGTATAAGCATATCTCTACTGAACTACTTGAAAAGTTTTGGGTTTTGGTTTTTTTTTAATGTAACACCTGTTCAGTAGAGTTATATCAGCTGTACAAAGCACAGAAATACAGTTATTTGTGATGCTTTGAAGTTCTTATATGGCTTTGGGTTTATTTTGCTTCTGAAAATTGCATTTGTGTAATATTCTTAGACAGTGTTAGCTGCAATTGTCATGGTGAACCTGAAAGGAATGTTTAAACAGTTCGGAGATGTCGCGCACTTCTGGAGAACCAGTAAGATTGAGCTGGTGAGTAATGCACAGCTCAGTGCTTATATTTTGCTGTATTCAATGTGTTGCTTCTCTTCTTCCTAACCCCCAAAACAGGGTAGAAACTTATCAAGGAGTCACAAATTGGTGTTGCATTGTAGATGAACATCACGTGGCACTCTTAAGTACCCTAGTAGTGTGATCAGTTGCAGACAAGAATGTTTATGTTGTTGTTCAGCAACCTTTAACTCAGGTCAGAAGTAGTTTGGTTGCAGTAAAAGCGAAGCTTTTGCAGTGTTGCTTATAGGAACTGCACTGAAGGCTGTGGGAATGTCTGAGAAGAATTTGAAAAACAGAGTAACAAAGAAAACTACTTGAAGGTATTTGCTATCTTTTAAGACAAAGCAAAAACCTGGCTGAAGTGCACCAGAACTAAGAGTGAACATATTGTCAGAGGGAACATTTTGGTGGCGTTTTTCTCCTGGATTAACTGGCTGATGGAAGTTAAGTAAGAGCTACTTGCAGGCCTTGAATATTTTTTTTTTATCCTAAGATATTTGGGGTCTGATGGCAACAGAGGATTCCTTGGAGAACAGGACTTTAAGGCATTAATTAATATGTGACAGTTTGTCAGATGTTATGTTAGTGCACCTTGAGCTTTTATGCCCTTCTGAAAGGTTAAGGCAATTATGGTCTGCTGTCATGATGGATTACATTATAGCCTATTCCTGAACAGAAGTGATACATAGGTTTCGAGGTTGAAATATGCTGCTGTTTTTGCTGTTAACAGAAAAGGATGCATAATAATTCAGAGCTTTTCTTTGTTTTAGGCCATCTGGCTGGTAGCTTTTGTGGCTTCTCTTTTCCTGGGACTAGACTATGGTTTGCTTACTGCGGTAGCATTTGCAATGATAACCGTTATTTACAGAACACAAAGGTCAGATTTTTTTCTTTATCAAAATTAGTGTTTGCTGATCTTCTATGTGGTTTTGTTTGTTTAAGGGGTGCAAATAAACAGAAGACCTTTCTACCCTCTTCAACTGCATACAGTATAGAATCTGCTTCATAATGTAGGTCATGCCCTATGGCTCTGATCCAGGGTTCACATTTTATTTTTCTGAGAACAAAATTTCTAGAGGGCATGAACTTGCAATTTCAATAATAAACAGAAGATTTTCGATTTCTTGTATTGGTTAATCTTCTTGTTTACTTTTATGCCTAGTGTTTAGAACTTCAAATCTCCTTGATGCTAGTTTAAGTAAATGATTACATTCTGTGTGTACTAACTGTCACAATCAAGCAGGAGTTGTGTCAGGTTATCACTAGATGAATGTTTAGGTATTTTATAAGAGAGTTCTAATTCATAAAAAAATTGTGCCTGCCTTTCTAGTTTTTCATATCACTTCTCCTCTCTCCCTATTCAAATTGACAGAGCTTTTACTGTGGAGCTTTCCAGCTCTTACAGCGAAATGATTTCTTGTATATGTGGATAGGACTGTCATATGAGGTTTCTAGGCTCAAGGTCTGGGTTACCTAGGTGAAAAAAATGTATAGAAGTCTCGGTTTTGGTCTGCATTGGAATGAAACCAAATTCTGAGATATCTGCCCTGCATAAATAAGAGTATTTTTCTGCCATCTCTATATGATTTGTTCTTGCAAACGGAACAGTAATGTACTTTGTCGCACTGCTTGTGAGTTGGGAATATTCATCTTCTCAGGCACTGTTGTGGGAGCAGAGTGGCTCTTTGAAATTGCAGCACATTTTCTGCCAGTATGAGTTGCCATATTTGCAAGATAGTCAATGGAGTTGCACCAGTTCATGCCAAAGAGAATTTGCCTCGTAACTTTGCATGCTTTGGCCCATGCTTTTCAGAAAATGACAACGTTGCAGTGCTAAGTTTTTAAATTGTTTTTGCACTGACAGAAGCAAACTTGTCTAGTCACCAAACGGCGCCTTTATTATGTTCCTGCCATAAACTGTCCACTGCATTTGACTGCGTTTAGATAAGTCGGTACCAGACAGGCATTGCAGAATGACCATTTAAAATAAATTTCAATCTGTATTGAACACTTGCTTTTCCACTTCATAAGTGATAATACTGAAACATTTATTTCCATTTCTCTCTAGACCTCAATACAGAATCCTTGGTCAGATTCCTGGCACCGACATCTACTGTGATGTGGAAGAGTATGAAGAGGTAGGAGTGTATTCTTCTACACTGAAGAGTTTTATGTAGTGGAGCAAAGAGGACTGCGGCAATTTGTTGCTTAGCCCTACCGTACTGCACATATAGTGCTGTCTGCCTGTATTCCCCTGTGGTGAAAGGAAGGAAAATACATTTGATTTAGTAGTAAAATCTATTTTGTTCAAAATGCTAGCTTTTTGTTCTGCATGTACATTTGACCAGGAGGTGATCAAAAGTAACGTTTATACTAGTTCCATTGTACTAGCTTGTACAAAATGATAAGGTTTATAGGAATATCACTGCTAAACCTGCTATGTACACAGGTGCATACAAGGCCATCTTCATTACTTTTGTGGCAGTATTGCATGAAGTCCATGGAACCCAGAATCCAAACTGATCTATTCTTCAGAATTGCACAAACTGTTCAAAACAGCATCTTCCTACCTCCAATGATCCTCTGCTCATTAAATATACATGGTTAATAGCACAATTGTTTGTCAGGCACTTAGCTTCTTTATAAATGCCATTTTGTTCAACCAAAAGTTGGTGAAAGCAGTACAATGGATATAAACATGCTGTATTTATTCACAAACAGCAGCTACCATTTTCTGCGCGCTCTGCCATGTTCTCAGAGTTGCTGCTGTGAAGGCTTCACCCCCCTTTACTAAGGCACCAGTCTGTAAAAAAGTATGGGAAAAGATGATGCTATAATCTGAAAACATTCTCTCACCAGCAGTTCTATTTTGAATATGATACAAAGCAGAAGTATATGTGGGCATGTTTATAGCTGTATGCAAAGAAGAGGAGACTCCATTTTTGTTACACTGAATTCAGTTAGCATTTCCTTCTCCTGCATAAAGACAGGGTTGGCAGCATATGGCAGGCTGGATCTCTGCTGCTGGCCAGGTCATTTGAGTGTAAAATGTCAGAGCACAGCCTGTTTAGAGAATACTTCATTTAAAATAGAGGAAAGAAGTGATATTGAGACCTATCTGAAGGCCTTTTTAAAACTAAAGATTTGAAAGGCTCTTTTTTTGGTACCTGAGGTGACAAGGAACAAAAAGGGAGAGAGAGATAAGACATTATGCCTGTGGGAGGCTAAAAGGAAGCGTTCCTTGATCTGCATGATTTCTTCATAGTATTGCCAGCTGCAGATAGCAACATCAGAGAACTGCAAATATTTAATTCCTTTTTATGGCTGTACATTTCATTGTTATGAAGAAGGAGAGATGTTATATGGCATTGGTTGTGTGCGGTATTACACCAGGAAAGGTGGAGGTTCTGATCTTCTGATTGGCTTTGCTCATGACAGGGCTGACCCTCTTTGTTTGACTGATGGCTGGTAGCCATTCAGGGTTGGCTGTTGGGCTCCATGTTCATGTGCCATGTAATCACACAGGTGCTTTTCTTCTAGTGCAGGCAATACTTAACTGTGCACATCCAATATTCTTTTCCTTAGGTTAAAGAATATCCTGGAATAAAAATATTTCAAGCTAATGCATCGCTTTATTTTGCCAATAGTGAGTCATATGCAAGTGCACTGAAGAAAAAGGTGAGTAAAGCAAATTCTTTAATGTCTGTGTCTTGAAAATTCAAACTGGCTTCTGAAACGTGTTCATCTTTGCCCAGAAAAGTTGTGGAGGCCCTATCCCTGGAAATGTTCAAGGCCAGGTTGGATGGGGCTTTGAGCAACCTGGTCTAGTGGGAGGTGTCCCTGCCCATGGCAGCCGGGTTAGAACTAGGTGATCTTTAAGGTCCCTTCCAACCCAAACCATTCTGTGATTCTATGATCTTTCAGCCCCTTTAATGTATCCCCTAGCACAGTGTTTCTCAGCCTGTGGCACCTTGTGATCAGTAAAATATCAGGTGACCCTCCAGCCAACTGCAAATCATCTTAGGAAGCAACAACATGGTGGGAGGGAATAAATGGACAGTGTAGTTTAATACTAACCACTTGTGAATGGAAGGTCTGGTGATTGCAGAGCACAGACTGGCCGAACACATAATTTTTTTTCGGAAGGAGATAAGTAGTTGCTGAACTGAAAACAAAATGTGTGGGAGTAAAAGCTTCCTTCTTGGGTGACAGACTTTACTGGAGTGTAAGACCATGGAATACTGTGGGCATTCAGTGCCTCTCATGAGCAGCAAATTACGTGCATACGGAGTATGCCTCACCTCCTGTCTAACCCGTGTTTGACTGGGTGGGAGTGGCAATAACAGAACTAGCTAAGGGCAGAACTGTCTGACCTGGTAGCAACTGCAGCCTTACTGACTTCTGAAAAATTTTTCTGTAGCTCCCATGATGAGTCTTATACCAAACAGGTGGGTGGTACTTCTCTACACAAAGCAAGAGGTATTAGCAATTTATGTCCAAATGCACTTCTCTCCCCTTTGCTCTCTGCACTCGAATCAGCATTCGATTGGAACACAGCACTGCTTGATTTCAAGAAAAGAATGTGATGCATCTCTTCTTCATCTTGTTAACACAGTGCTTGCCAAGATTATTCCTTCTTACTTTATACTGTTCTCACCCCCACCAAGGGAAGCTGAATAATGTAGGCTTGTGTTTTAAATTTATGACAGTGATGAATTCGGTGCTAATTGTCATTGCAATGTCATCCTAACAAGCTGAATTTCCTCTTAACTTACTTTCTTTTCATAACAGACTGGAGTGGACCCTTGTGCTGTATTAGCAGCAAGGAGAAAAGCCCAGAAGAGGCACGCCAGGGAAATAAAGAAGGCAAATGCACTCAGAAAGCAAGCTGTATTGAAACTGGTGAATTCTTCAGTAAATGTTTACCTCTGCTTTCTCAGTTAATGTGTTGCTCTCCGGTGTTACCATTCTTGTTTATACAAGGTACAGCGTCCTACTCAGGTAGGAAGGTTAGGGAGCAAGGACTGCGGTGTGGACAGGCTACTGAGGGAACACCAGTAAGGATCAGAGGCTCATGACTGGATTGGATAATTGTATTGAACCTTGATTACATTCAGGTAGCACATAGCAGAGCAGAGCCTTTCCACACTGTCATACCATCTCAGCAGTGGTGTCAGCAGAAAGTGGAGGGACCCTACATCTGCCCCTCCACACAGACTTGGAATAATCATGCAGAAATAGGATATAAAAAAATCAATTCAGATTAGCGGCCCCCCTAATAAAAAGGTGCCATCTGCACTGCTGGTCCTGGTGTGGTTAAGTGAGGCAGGTATATTGAGAAGGGCTGTTTGAAACAACCGTGTGCTTTTGTCCATGTTTAAATTCACCCCCATGGTGGGAGCTGGTGTGTGCTTTTTACCATGGGAAACCAACCAAATGTCTGACTTAAGAGCCCGATCACTGTTCCTTCTTTTGAATACATAGGCCTTGACAGGATCAGCAGGGATAAGGCGAGGAAATGGAGCGAAAACATATGAACAGGTGTCAGTGTTTGAAGGAAACAGGCAATTCACTCCTAAAATAACAGCTTTAAGCTGCTTGCATGTGACTGTAGAAAGGCTGGGCATAAGAGAATAAACCTTGATATGTGTAAGGTATGGAATTACGTGTGCGTGTAAAGCCAGCTTCTGTAATGGTTAGGAGCTGTAAACCTTTTAAAGGCTGAAAGAACAGATGAGTACGGGGAGGAAGGGCATCTACACTGAAAAAGCATTGGCTGCCATTAAGCTTTATTTATCTTCTCTCCCAGACTAATGACGTGGAAGCAAGTGTAAAACATGAGATAGCAAACGATGAGTTGCCTGTAAATGGAAGATCTGCATCTCCAGATGTTAGCGTACAAGACATGTTTTCTGATGAGCATGAACGTTTTGTGGAGCCAAAACCAAACATCCACTCTTTAATTCTGGATTTCACCCCGGTGAACTTTGTGGATTCAGTTGGAGCAAAAACATTAAAATCGGTAAGTAGGGTATTTTTTCCCCCAGACAAAAAAATGCATAGAAAACTTGTGAGATACCTAATAGGGAACCTGTCAGCATGAGACATAAATGCCATCTCAAATACAATCCAGTATCTCACCTAATCACGGTTTTAATTCTGCGGCTATGCAAGTTTTAGCTGGGCACTGGGGATTGTGGACTGTGCAGCTTGCACAGTAATTGGCTTATGTCTTCCAGAACTGCGATGTTTACGTGATATATCTGCATTTAACTTCAGTTTAACTCTGTTACAGATTATAAAAGAATACAAAGAAGTTGGTGTCTGTGTCTGTATTGCCAACTGTAGTGGTGAGTTGAGATTTTTTTTTCTTTTCTTGTGAGCTTTATGAGAGAGACTGTTTTATCTCTTTTCCTCTGGCCCCGAATTTTCTGCTGCCAGGTGCCTCAGTAGTACCAGCACTTACTTCACATAAAATTGGATTCAAATTGGATTTGAGGAAAAGCAAGCCCATATGCATTAGAGCCTTCACTGTAGTGGAAGTAGAGCGCTGACATAACGAGTTCTGTGAGGACTAGATCCTGCTCCCATTTATTCCAGCTGGCAAATTGTAAATGCCACAGCAAACTTTGTATGTTGAAATTGTTATAGTAATGTAATAAGGAGAAAAGCCTGCGATGTTCGAAGTTTCAGATATTTGGAGTTGTAGCATCTTTCTGCCAGGAATAGGCCTCTGTATATCTGGATAAGAGAATGACCTGTTTGCAGTAGAACCAGCATGTGATCCACCTGGCTATTTTAAATGTTTTAAGTAATAACAAGTAAGAGAACAAGTTGTGGACTTCCTCCTGAGATACCGTTGTGTTCCATCTTTGTACTTCAGTTTATGCATTGATGCCATGTTTGTTTTTTGTTTTGTAGGCCCTGTTATGAGTGAGCTAACAAGACTGAATTTTTTTGATGACACTGTAACAAGAGAGTTGCTGTTTCACAGTGTTCATGATGCTGTCCTTGCTTGCCAAGTGAAAGACCGGTCTGCTTCACAGACTGACTTTGACCTCTGAAAAGTAGCATCAAGCAGAATGGAAGCCAGATTTATGCTGATGGAGACTCTTTCTGAATATTTAATTTGCACACTTTAAAGAGAGCCTAAGGCTATTTGTGTCTACGGGTATAGGGTGGTGCTTATTTTCTGTGGATAAGGAATTGGAAGCCTTCACGCTCTCGAATTTTTTTCCTTCAATCAGGGTATAGCCTTCCAACGACAGACAAGCACAAAATTATGCAAGATCAGAAAACTCAGTGTGTTCTGCTACAATCGGAATCTGATAGACATGGTGACATTCCTATTCCTTTTGAAAAAATGGGCACTTTAACTCACTGAAAGGTGGGATCTTGCAGGAAATAACTGTTCTGCAATTGCAATGCACTGTACCAGTGTCTTTAAAGAACTTTCTTAGATGACTTTTAAAGCCTGATGTCAACATCTGCATACAACAGATTCATACAAATTATAATAATCTGCCAGCTGGATTAATGAATTCACACTGGTGGCATTTAGCTGCTACTGTTTTTAAACCTGGATGGTACAGTTATTTTTTTTAAATGTCTAACCTGTCTCAGCTATACTCAACTCTTCATTACCTGAACGTTTTCACTCTGAGTGAAATTCAAATTAGAAGCTCATTGTTTAATTATTACATTATCAATATGGTACTTTCACTGCCAAAACCTAGTTACGCTTTCCAGAAATGAATACGGTTGATTTTAAGCTAAAATTAGTTTAGCCACAAAGTGTGAAGACAAAACTGGTTTAAGGCAGGAGTGAAGCCTATTAAAATTAAATTAAGAACTGACACCCTATATGCAGTCTTTTAAGCTGGAATAAAAACGTAGACAATGTCTAAAGTCTCAGTGGTTAAAAAAAAAAAAAAAGAGAGAGAGAAGTACTTTTCTGTTGCCTGAGATATCTTCCTACCAGCAGTGCGCTTCTGCTTCAGCTTTTAAGTGCTTTGAGAAATAGATTTCAGTAGAACTCAAAACCATGACATGTTTGGGTTTTTAAAAGAAACAAGAGTGTGGGCTTTTTCTGTTGTCTTCACAACCTGGCTGCCATGCTGCTGCTTAACTTCATGTGTGAGACAAAAACATGGGAACGTAATTCAAGCAAAAGAAAGAAATCTTCAATGCCTGTATTTCCCCAACAACAATCACTACAAATCTGAGCAGCCCTAGGAACCTAGAAGTGTTTCTGGGTAGGTTATTTTGACAGCACGGGGGAAGTGGAGCATCAGTGACATTTCATTTAGCACCCTCAAATCAAAGGTCCTGTGCATAAGGCAATTCAGACGACTTCCTCTCTTCTGAATGCAGAACTAATGCTTTTATTTTGCTTCAAGCTCTGTTGTGGTTAGGGCTTGCTTCAGGTAAACCAAGGTTCCCAAGAACCGGGGTCAGTCGGGGAAGATGTTTTATTTCCTCAGACTCCCCTGCCAATAGGGATAGGAAGCTTTCTGCATCAGAAATTACTGCTTAGCTGGAGTTCAAAGGATGAATTGAATGCCTGTTAACACATTGTGCGTGTTTATTTAAACAATCTTTGGTACAGTTTATAACGTTAACTAGTTTAACAGCCTTTGTATCTACATACAGTATATTTTTCTACTTTCAGCTTGTCGCAGCTTCAGTTTTTAACTATATAGTCTCTTCAGTTCACAGCAAGATCCTGTCAACTTCTCAAATAAAGTGATGATCCCAACTTCTCAAAATTTTCCACTTTGTCTTGGTGAGACTCTCTGTGTGGGACAAGCCAAAGTTCCTGGATGCAAGTGTCTTGCAAAGTGGTGGGGCTGGGAAGGGTTACTACCACCTCCCTGCAGGTCCTCCCTCCTGCTCCTCACCCTCCTGACTCCCCCACCTGCAGGAAGCCCTCTCCCTGCCAGTGCCAGGCCTCACAATGATGCAATTAATGCTGATGATGCAATTCGTGCTGTGTTGCCCAGCCTGGTAGCAACGGCTGCACTTCCTGGGGAGCTGCTGAAATGCTGGACTGAAAACCTTTGCCCAGGAAAGTCCCAGATCACAGCCTGCGCAGCACAGCACTCCGCAGCACTCTGCTCCTGGGTGCCGCCCGCGTTGCTGGTAACGCTCTGCTCTTCCTGTGCTTTGCTGCCACCAGCTGAAGCACAGGTTCCTCCTCAACAGCTGACATTATCTACGGACAATTAAACTAACTTCCTCTTCCCTATACTGATTAACAGGCTGCTAGCTAAAAATGTAAATCCTACCTGAGGCTTGTCAGTGCTAGATTAAACAATCCCATATCCTTTAAACCCGTAACAGGGCTCCTCTCCTTCCCCTCTCCAGTTTGCCTGCGTTGACAAGGTAGTGCCCCACCACAGCAAATGCCATGGACTGCCTACATCTTAATAATCACAATAACATTCCTCTCCCCTCCTTCTATGCAAGAGTACTGATGGTAATTAATGATGCCCGGTAAGATCCAAATTCTTTTTACATACTTCACTTATCCTTCTTAAGGAAAAGGTACACTTAATTTCAAGCACTGCTCCTGGTTAATGGAGAGTGATACTCTCAGTGCTGCTTTCTGAACTGCTTCCCCTCAGGCTCGAAATGAAAAAAATTCTATCCCACCAGTAAACTTGCATTCCTCCCCAAAATTTTCTGACCAAAATAACATAACTGTTGAGGTCACTTTCTTGGACAGGTACAGGTAAAAATTCAGGTTGTATAAGTCTGCTTATCAAGGTGCTGACACTGCTCAAATCCTAACAAAGTCCAGGTACCACATACACTCCTTCCCTATTGTGCACACTTCCACTTTCACAAAATTATAAAGTGGCTTCACAATCTAAGCTTGATAAACTGATGTCAGTTTTATTGAAATGAGACCTGATAAAATGTCTCTCGCTTCAAAGACGAAGCAGTTCCCAAGAGCATTTTCTCCCCCAGGTATTTCTCCACACTTTTCCTTCTCTCCTCTCCCCACCCCCGCTTTAATGCAACACTTGGAAAAAAAGGAAAGGAGAGGCTGTTGCTTTTCGTTGACCAAACCATCCCGCTCTGTAGGAACACGCTGGATGAACCAAGATCAACCTTTTAATGTTGCCTGCTGCCAACAACCATCAGCTACTGCCCAGGGTCAGGGCCCGACCGGGGCCACCTCTGTGCCCAGCAGCAATATGACATATCAAAGTATGCACTAGTAGACTGACATCGAACTATAATCTCAGGAAAAAGGAATCTTCCTTCCCTTAGCACCAAGAAATTATGCTTACTTCTTCCTCCTTTTTTACCCACTTACTATTTTGTAAAAATCAAAGGATCTCAGCAAAAGGGATGAAGAAAACCACTGAAAGGGGGGGGAGGGAGAGTGATGATGGTACCAGAACATTCACCCGAGGAGAGAAAAAATATCCTGTCACGTCTTCCCCAGGCTGGGCAACAACTTGGGCCACTAAGCAACCTGGGCTGAGCTACGTACACCTTCTCCTCAGCTCTTTCCCGTACAGTTCCTGAGTTTTCCTGGGACACACCTACACCTGGGTGCTGAGCATCACACAAGCATTTCCAAGCACACTGCAGTCACTTAGGGATCTTTCGGCACCTCCGCAGCTGAGACGATAGGTCCCTCCTCACCCTTTACACCTCAAAACCTAAACTTGGGACTTCTAACGTTGCCCAGGTATCTGAGGTACAAATCCCTCACTGGTTTAGGCTGTTAGTAGAATGTCACTGAGATTTTTTTTTTACAGCAGCAACACTCCACACAAGTGTAGAACACACGCATAATGAAGTCACACCTACTGTTTGGAATGCTCCATTTATTTCTAGCTTCCAAGGAAAAGACATGAATTACTACACTTGGATTTTTGTTCTACAGGAAGTTTTAACAACGGGAACAGGAAAAACATTCCAAGATATTAGTTGTAGGTCATGTAGCGGGGGGTAGCACTGAATTTTGCATACGATTTAATGACTTTGTTCACTGCTTCTAAGAAGTCTTTCTCGGTTGCGATTTTTCGACGTGCTCGGATAGCAAACATGCCTGCCTCCGTGCAGACACTGCGAATCTCAGCGCCTTTGAAAGACAGGGATAAACGAATTCAACACTGACCACCAGTGCAGATGAAGTGTCCAGAAAATTGTTGAAAAAAATAAATAACATCAGCTTACCTGTGCTATTAGGACACAGTCGAGCCAACAGCTCAAATCTTATGTCTCTTTCAACACTCATCGAACGAGCGTGTATCTTGAATATGTGAGTTCGCCCCTGAAAAAAAGTGGAGGATAGAAGTGTTCATGCCATGAAAGTGGTGATGACTCTTGGCGTACAGCTGTCCACACCCAGAGCAAGGGCAGATAGAAAACCAACTCATTTGCTCCCAGCTACAGTTTCCTGTGTCTGGATTAGCATGTGTAAGTGTCCATGATACTAAATTTAGAAAATATTTAAAGAGAACTTTAATAGTCGAAGTACCTCAAGAAATCTCTCTCAAAAGAGCCAAACAAAACACATTACAACTTTAGACCTAAATCACAGAACCGGTTAAAGGATTCTTTATCTGTTGAGTCAGGAATATACAGTGAATATAGCTATTCACCATGGCTTCTCGGCCAGGGATGGAATCTGTGCAGTGTGGGAAAATCTTTTTGGCACGTCTTTAATCCTCTAAATTTCCATGTAGTTTCACATAAATTAAGAGTGTGCTGCTTTTGTTAATTCTCGTAAACTGCTTCCAGACAATAACGCCGTAACTGAAGAAACGCACTGGTATCAGAATATACTCAGCTGTGAAAGAAAGCATGCTCACCTCCAGATCAGGCAAGCTGAACTCTATCTTCCTATCCAGCCTGCCAGGCCTCATCAGGGCTGGATCCAGAGTATCGGGTCTGTTTGTAGCCATCAGCACTTTGATGTTGCCTCGTGGGTCAAAACCATCCAACTGGTTGATGAGCTCCAGCATAGTCCGTTGCACTTCATTGTCACCCCCAGCCCCATCATCAAAACGAGCACCTGGAGAGAGGAGACACACGTTTCACAAAATAAGAGAGAGACCTTTAGGGCATGGAAGAGGTGTCACAGCTGCTACACAGTAAACACCTGGAAAATAATTTTAAATTACATACAAATATTTGTGATGATTTTAAAAAAGGCGTGAGGGGGTAATTTGAAAATGACACATTTCAACAAAAGAGTGAGTGGTGTTACCCATCAGTTATAATAGGCACCACATCTTCATCCCTTGTATGCAAGGGCCTGTCTCCCTGCCTAGTAACTGGCCAAGCTGATGAAATTCATAAATGCCGTTCATTTTTTTTGCCTCCCCTCAACCAAAATCCTCCCCCCAGTCTGTGTAAAAATTGTTCTACTTTCAAATGACCCAATTCCTTTAGGGGAAAAAAATATTTAATTTTCAGGCAGTAATAAAGATTTAGTATGTAGTTCAGAAGCTGAAGAGGGTTGAAGTTAGGAGTAGTTTTTGCAAAGACAATACAGAGATTCTTCACTAAAGCTGAAATAATCTGGGTGTTCCAAATGTGCAAAAATGAATTCTCACCTGGGCTAAATATGTTCAAACTATATAAACCATTTGTTGGTAGCTTCCCAGGCATGGGACATGCTGGTAGTAACTGTACTAAATTGGTATTTAAAAGCACATTTCTTGAAATGCAGAAACACGGATAAAGAATTACAACATGAAAAGAAAACCTGAAAGTTCTCCTATGAGATTAGAGATATACATACTACAAACATACCTCCAATGGCATCAATTTCATCAAAGAATATAAGACAAGCTTTTTTAGTTCTGGCCATTTCAAAGAGTTCACGAACCATTCGAGCTCCCTGGAAGCAAAAATCAGGACTTTCTTACAGATTCGAGGCATGTTAAGGGAAAACTGAAAATTCAACTTTTCGTGCTTCCAAACACTTCTAAGTTTCCAGTCGTAAAACTCTTTTATTTGCACACATATGTATAACTGAATATTCATAAATCTTAAAGCAATTTATAGAGGAGAGAGAAATTACTTGTCTCAAATTCAGAAGTACAGATGAAGTCCTTTACCCCAGGGCCAAGTGAAAAATAAGTGGCAGAGCTGGGAACAGAATCCTGATCCTAGAGTCCTCCCGACCTGCAGATTAATCTCTGCACTGCAAAATCCATCTCCTCAATGACAGCAAACTTCAGGTCTTATAACTAATTGCCTGATCTGCAGTGATTTGTTTGACAGTTCCTCCCCTCTCCTTGTCTCTCCAGCATGCAAATACATTCATCCATCACACCCACTATGGCATCTGGCCCCCACGACTGGAAATCTGCAAATCACTCCACACTCCACCAAGTATTTGCTCTTACCTCTCCCACGTACTTCTGCACCAATTCGGATCCAATTACCCTGATGAAGCAGGCATCGGTCCTGTTAGCGACAGCACGGGCGCAAAGTGTTTTGCCTGTACCAGGGGGCCCAAACAACAGTACTCCTTTGGGAGGCTCAATTCCAAGGTTAACAAATCTTTCAGGCTGTAATGGTGGCAAACAAAAGGCAAGGTTACGTGCAAGCTGAAGATTATGGGCATCAAAGAGTACACATGAATTAAGAAAATCATCAATGAAGAGCAATATAAACCAGGCTAGGCTGGATTTCACCTGTTAAAACTAGATGTCTTTTCACTTCGGTGTTCCCATTCAGCTACATTATCTTTTCTTTTTCAAAGGCTAACAGGTGACCAGAATACTTTCAAAATAATAGAAGTTTCAATCTGGAGGTTACTTACATGAAGCAGAGGGGTTTCAACCACCTCTCTCAGCTTCTCAATCTGCTCTTTACAACCACCAACATCACTGTAAGTGACGTCTGGTTTTTCTTCTACCTGCAGAACAAAAGGGCGAGGGAGAAGTTAACAGCCGGATGCTGCGTATCTCTCTGGGCTTTCCAGAGCCCACAACAAAATCCAGCCAAAGCAATCCAAATTACAAGACAAAGCAATGTCGTAATAAGTAAAGGCGGTTCTCACTTGCATCATGGTGACTGTGGGATCAATCTTTGGAGGCAAGGGGATATGGATTTGATACTTGTTTCTGTCAACCCTGGTGAGAAAGCATGAAGACTATTATTTTAACACTGGTTAATTAAACTGTCATGTAGAAACAACTCTGTAAATTAGAAGCTGAATTCTTAAACTGTTCTTTTCTCTGGCATCAAGACAGCCCAGCCCTTAAAGCTGATAGTCAGATGGGCTAGAAACTGGAATTCCTTCTGCAGAGAAGTTTAAGGTTTCCAAAAATACTAATTCCAAAGTATTTTGAAAACTAAACTTCAAAATATCCCACAGAGCAAACTAGCAAAATATTGATCCTAAAAGTTACAGGCTTCACCTCCTTAGTGAATGTTTCAAGTAGCCGCCCTGTGTGTAACCATGCAGACTGCCAAGGTGGAAGCAGGCTACGTGGGTTCCCTGGAAGCTGGGACTATGGAGACCAAAACTGAGAGGTTTCAGTCCATGATGTATGCTTCTCGTCAGAATGACATAAAAATCAAGATTCCAGCACAGCATGTGGGTGAGTTACTGTCTTCCAACAGAAAGACATTATTGTTATAATCTCAACCACTGCAAAAATATGAAATGGTAGTCCTTGACCTGTCAGATGATCAATGGATCAGATGAGAAAGCTTCAGTCTCCAGTAAAACTCGTAAGAACACAAAGATTTTTGCTTACCCAACTCTCATGCCTTCTTCTATGTCAGTAGGTGCCACCTGGTCACTGAGATCCACCACAAATTTGGCAAACTGCTTGACATTGATAATGTACTTGGGATCCTCAGAGTCTGCATTGATTATCTTTGTACACCTAATACGGAACATACAATTAACACCAGCAGGCAGACAAACTAACTGGCTTGCTATTTGTATAAGCATCAAGATGAGAGTCATATTTTCCAAATACACCAAAATAGCTATTGTACTTGTGATTCTAGTATTATAGCATCAGACAATGATTACAGGAATAAGTACAGGTATGAAGTACATAATACATCATCAAGCATAACACCATTCCTTTTTGACACAATGGAAAAAAGCACTTTCAATATGCCCAACACGTGAACCTTATTTTTTAAAGAAGTCTGTGCATAAGATATTGTTGTGGTTCGGGACAGACTGGTCACTGAGACGAACGACAGGTGCTGTCCCCCACCTCTTTTTACAGCAAAACCTGCTTTTTAACACTATGCAGCTCCACTGCAAAGAGGAAGAGTGCACCTACCTTGCAACTTGTAATGGTTGCTCGCTCTGGAGAGTTTGCTTATCTGCAGCCAGATCCCAAAGGGCAGGAGGAGCCAGCCCAGTGTCGGATTCCTTGATTCCTGTGTACACCACAGACAGGCTGAGGAGAAAGCAGCTAACTGGTATGCCAGCAATCCTACACATGTCAAGGACCTTAGACATAAGCCTACATGACTGTGCCAGCTAAACATGCAAATACCAGTCTAGCCATCTTCTAACACAATTTTTTAATATGGGGACGATTACAACCAAGCTTGAAAGAGATAAGCAGATTTCTGGAAGTTTCAGAAAAGGACTGAAACTCTGCAAGTGCTTTCATTGAGGGAAAGCTTTAGTGCAAGGTACCAAAAGCTAGGGCATTCACACAGATGGAAAAAATAGTAGTATTCTATTCTACTCTAAGGTAAATAACACTACTCCATTCTATTCTAGGATAAAAAAACTAATGAATCTTCCAAAACATGGATATAGAAAGTACCATCTCCATGACGTATTTGAAAGAACCAAGGATTTTACTGGAAAATAGAAATTGCAGTCTTCCTGGCAGAACTGAGGGCCACTAGCAATTAGCAACAGGGCAACAAACATACGTTGGTGAAACAAAAAAAGAAAAATTATGGAGCGAATTTATTTTTCTTGTAACTGCCATAACTGATCAGCTGATTTTAAACCAGCTGATTTTAAGTGCTAACTGCTCTGATACACATTTCTTTGCTATACAAGGACTGGTACCACGACTTAATAATACATTGGGTTTTTGCAGTCTATGGAAGTTCACTCACTATTTAAATGCAACTTGACACAAATCACAAGAAATTATCTAGTGACAGAAAAGGGCATTTTTTTCATGCTACTGTAATACATAAAAATCACAATTTTGAAGAAAAATGTGTTCAACTACAAAATTACATAATCATATGTACAGGTTAGCCCTGACCAGTCAAAAAGACCATCACCTACAAAGCAAAAATCTCATGTTACCAGAAAAAGAAATGTATCCTTTTGAGAAAAATAATAATAAGCCAATGCAGAAGTTGTTTAAAATCAGCTTCTTAAAACACTCATTTTGCTATATGTGTCTCTTCTATTGAAAGCTATCATAAGAAAGAAAGATACCAGTGAGTTCATTGATTTTCTTAAGTAGTTGTTGAATATCATCTTCCACTTGCTTGATCTGCCTTGAGTATGTGCTCTGGCCCTGGAAAAGAAATACCATGTAGATTTCGTAACTCAAATTATTTTATGTTTAGGAAAAACTGTCAATAGCTGCTGAGTGTCAAGATGTTCAATAGACTGTCTTGGTATAACAGCCAACTATTGATCACAGCCAAAAAAGACAGTGTTACGTTCCAGTAACAATATTTTTTGTTCGCAAAAATAGAGTGCAGCTACACACAAGTGACCAATTGCGCAAGTGGAAATTTTTCACATTCGTAAACTTCAAGGATCTGCTTTTCCTTTTAAACCAGTTCAGCCTTATGTTTTCAAACTATTTTTTGTAATGTTTAAAAAAGACTTAGTAAAAATTATATATAGACAGAATTCTGTATACATTATCTGAAAATCATCTGTATAAGTGCTTTAACTGCCTTACCCAACCTTTCTATCATCCGCAGAAGATAGCAGAAAGATCATGGGACAAACCAGAAGTTAGATTTTTACTTGTGATAAAATGCTTTAGTATCTTGCCCTGCCTAATGTGGGCAGATCTGGATCTGGTTTCCCTTTAGAAGATCTCCTCTGTATCGACTTGGCTACCAAAAAGAAGCCACAGTGGGCACAAGCCATATTTCAGAGCTTCATAAAGAAGTCTCAGTGTCAACAAAACTCAGACTTCCAAATCCAGACATACGCTAAGCTGCAAGTTTCATTTTTCCAGAGTTCTTTCACAGACCCGTGGTACTTTCTGGTGGAAGGGGGGAGATCTGCATTTTAAGCCTTATTATTCATGGAACATGACTCCTGAGATTACATTCTCTTTGACAAGGTCCGTGTATCCCTCACTAATAGTTTTTTAACAACATGTCTAAAAGCAAGTAAATTTGATGGGAGAAGCAATCTTAAAGATATTGTTCTTTATGAAACAAGAAAATTGGTTGTGAAAGAGCCCCAGTAAAGCTCTAAATGTTCCTGCCGACTGGAAAAGGGGAAACATAACCCCTGTTTTCAAAAAGGGAAATAAGGAAGACCCAGGGAACTACAGGCCAGTCAGTCTCACCTCTGTGCCTGGCAAGATCATGGAGCAGATCCTCCTGGAAACTCTGCTAAGGCACATAGAAAAGAAGGAGGTGATTGGTGACAGCCAGCATGGCTTCACCAAGGGCAAGTCATGCCTGACAAATTTGGTGGCCTTCTACGAAGGGGTTACAGTGGCAGTGGACAAGGGAAGATCAACTGATGTCATCTACCTGGACTTGTGCAAAGCGTTTGACACTGTCCCACATGGTATCGTGGTCTCTAAATTGAAGGGACATGGATACAACAAATGGACCACTCAGTGGATAAAGAACTGGCTGGACAGTAGCACTCAAAAGAGTTGCGGTCAACGGCTCGATGTCCAAGTGGAGAGCAGTGACGAGCGGTGTTCCTCAGGGGTCGGTACTGGGACCTGTACTGTTCAACATCTCTGTCGGTGACAGGGACAGTGGGGTCGAGTGGACCCTCAGCAAGTTTGCCGATGATACCAAGCTGTTTGGCGAGGTAGACACGCTGTAGGGGAGGGATGCCATCCAGAGGGAGCTGGACAGGCTGCAGAGGTGGGCCCATGCCAACCTCATGCAGTTCAACAAGGCCAAGTGCAAGGTCTTACATCTGGGTCGGGGCAATCCCAAGCACAAATACAGGCTCGGCGGGGAAGGGCTGGAGAGCAGCTCTAAGGAGAAGGACCTGGGGGTGCTGATTGACAAGAAGCTCAACATGAGCCAGCAGTGTGCGATCGCAGCCCAGAAGGCCAACTGTATCCTGGGCTGCATCCAAAGAAGTGTGGCCAGCAGGTCAAAGGAGGTGATTCTGCCCCTCTAATCCACCCTCATAAGACCCCACCTGGAGTACTGCATCCAGCTCTGGAGTCCCCAACATAAGAAGGACATGGACCTGCTGGAGCGTGTCCAGAGGAGAGCCACGAGGATGATCCAAGGGCTGGAGCACCTCTCCTATAAGGATGAAAGAGTTGGGGCTGTTCAGCCTGGAAAAGAGAAGGCTCCAGGGAGATCTTACTGCGGCCTTCCAGTACCTAAAGGGGGCCTACAGGAGAGCTGGGGAAGGACTTTTTACTAGGGCATACAGTGATAGGATGAGGGAGAATGTCTTTAAACTGGAAGAGGGCAGGTTCAGATTGAACATTAGGAAGAAATTTTTCACTTTGAGGGTGGTAAGGCACTGGCACAGGTTTCCCAGAGAGGTTGTTGAGGCCCCATCCCTGGAGGTGTTCAAGGCCAGGCTCGATGTGGCCTCGGGCAACCTGGTCTAGTGGGAGGTGTCCCTGCCTATGGCAGGGGGGTTGGAACTCGATGATCTTCAAGGTCCTTTCCAACCTAAACCATTCTACGATTCTACGTTAGACCCCTATGACAGACATAAAGCAAAACCAGAAAGTTTTCATTAGTTCCAAGCTAACAAAACCACCGGATTATTTTTAGGGTTGTGGGTTGGGTTTGCGGCTTTCTCATTGGAAGCAGAAAGGGAGAAAAGATTTTGGCAGGAGAGACAAGCATATTTACTAACTACACACTAAATACACAACCTTCCACACTTTCTTCAATTCCAAATAGAAATTTCTTTTTTTCTTCAACAATCTTGCATGTGTATGTTACTTACATAGGTTTTCAGCAAGGCAATATCTCCTTCATCCAGAGCTGAAACAAGACAGGAAAGACTTAGCTTCCAATTTTAAAAACAAAATCAGCAGTATCAATTCTGCTTCTAAAAGATGAAAACATACATTTTAAAGGGATTCTTTTGAACTTCTACTTTTTCACTAAACCAAAGTGGAACAAAAAAGTATCAGACATTCAAGAAAAACAAAATAGGGTCTCCAGCTACTCTCTTCAGTCCAAAAATCTGTACCAACCAGAACTCACACCAAGCAAACTACTTAAATGTTGCCTTGCTCAGAGTAGCTTACCGACCTCTGACTGTACAGAGAAGAATTGAATTGAAGATACCAAAACCTAATCTTTTAAAATTTTGTTTAATGTTTAAGAAAACATCAATGAAAAACTGCCACCACTTTCCCCCAGCGATGTCTCTCTTCCAAATTGCCCAGTATGAGCAAGGAACAGCAACCAAATCTAAGCTGGTCTCAGTAACAAAAAACTGCTGTAAACTACTAAAGCAGCTTGGAATCAATAACTAATACAATGCTGAGTTTTAATATCATGAAACATAAAACATGGGAATGGTCATACTAGATGAGATAAACAGCCTGGTCCAATATCCCTTCTCCATCAGGAAGGTCTACAACCATGACATATATATAGTGAACTCCCACTGCTGGGTCACAGATTGTTATTAACAGGCCCTTAAAAAATTCTCCTTACATGAATATTTTTGACAATTGTTTGAATCCTGTAAACTTTCAGCAGAATACACAGGAAGGAATCCCCTGGTTTAAATCAGCATTTACTTGACTTAAAACTTGGAATCTAAAAATTGTACCACCTCATTGGGCCTCAGAACTCCCACATCAGAACAAGCACCATCAGTTGTTAAATGAACAGGCTGTTGTACACAGACCTGCAGGATTGCTCCAGTGAACTCTCTCCATTACATATTACCCTTATTCCTTATTTACTTTCCTACTGTTTGTCATTTAGTAGACCTTTAACACTCCTTCTCCATTCCCCCAAAAGCTATCTCTTTTCCTGACCCAATGACTGTCTTCACCTTGAGCATCCCTGGTCCTCTGTTCTTCTCTCTTTTCCAATTCCACTGTACCTTTTTATGACAGAGGGAGCCCAAACCACACAGTATTGAAGATCTGGGTACAGTGTGTACTATACCATATTTTCAGGGGTTTTTTTTTGTGTTGATCCTTATTTCTTTCCTGATTCTTTGTACTAACCTATTGATATTTGATATGCACTGCTGTTACAATTTATAAATCTTTCTGGAGTGGGAGATAAAAAGGCAAATGAAATTCAAACGCAAGAAGCAATGGGTGATTTTCACACTATCCCCAGGCAAACGTGCCACTTCACTCTCTCCTGCTTCCCCTGCATTACTTATGAAAGCGGCAACACACAGGGTTTGACAGCCCCCTCCGCGGGACTCCAACAACGAAGAAAAAGCAATTATCGTGTTTTATTATGTAATAGGGGTCACGGCTGCTGACGGCCAGCCCTCCTCCCCCGCCCCGATCCGTCCTTTCCCGCGCTGCCCCGCATCTCCCCCGAGCGGGCAGCAGAGTTCACGGACCTGATTTTCCTCAGTTTTCCCTCAGAATCTATTAAAAACAACCTGGTGTTTAGATTTAACACCCCCGCACGCAGACCGCCCGCCCCCCCCGTCAGGGCCGAGCCCGGGCTGCGGACCGGGGGGGGAGTCGCTCGGGGACCGCCAGAAACCGCATTTGAGTTTTTTTAGGCCTTTTTTTTTTTTTTTTTTTTTTTTTCCCCTCCAGCCGCGCTCCTTCAACCCCACCGCTCCTGGAAACGAAATGGCGGCCGGCAGCACCGCCCCCACCCCGGAGCCTGGTGCCCGGCCGCGGCCGAGACACCGCTCGGGGAGTTTCCCCTCTATGAACACGGGGATCCCGACCCGGGGCTGGGGGAAGTGGGGGGCTGCCGGTTCCACCGCCCGTTGCCGTGCAGCAGCTACCGGGCCTGGGGGAGGCAGCAGGGCCGAACCCCCACCCGCACCGCCTCTCACCGCGGATGGGTTTATCCTCCTTCTCCTCCTCCTTGGTCTTCCTCTGGTCGGCGCCCAGGTAGTCCGGCATCCTGGCGGCCCCGTCTCGCTGCCCGCCCTGCCCCGGATGCGTTACGCAGCACGGCCGGGGCTTCCGGCCCGACTGGGCCGCGCCGAGGGGACACCAAAGGAGGGTGCACCGGCCCCTGTGCGCCGTCGGCCCCGCGCCACCGCCTTCTCCTTCCCCCCCGGCACCGCCACCGCCGCAGGAGAGTTCCGCCCTCCAGAGCCGGCGGTGGGGCGGCGTGTGTCTCGCCGATTAAACTCCGCACCGCCCCGCGCCCGGGCTGCGTTGCAGAGGGGCGGCGTGGAGCGGGCAGGGGGCCGGGGTGGTTGGCGGGGGAGGGGTGTCTGGGTCCCGCCGGGCCGCTTATCCCGCCGCACGCCGCCGCCGCCCCGGAAGCGCTCGGCGGGCGCCTCCATGCGCCGGCTCCTGGCAACCGGCGAGGCTGAGGCGAGCGGGGCCCGGCGCCCAGGCCCGAGGCGCGCTCCGGCCCGCCGCCCGCCGCCGCCGCCATGCTGCGGGGGGCGCAGGAGGGGCAGGTGACGGCCGTCACCAGGGCGCTGTCGGCCGGTAGGTACCGCTGGGCCCTCGGGAGGGGGGCGGGAGCGGCCGGGCCGCGGGGCTGCAGCCTGTGCCGAGGCGGCACCTCGGAGGGGGGAAGGGGACCGGGGCGTCGGTACCGCGATCTGCCGCCGCGGGGCGGAGGGGGGGAGCGGGGCTTCCCCTGGTGCGAGTGCGTGGTGCAGAGGAGCAACACCACCACCACCACCCCCCCCCCCAGCACCGGCTGAGGCGGTAGAGTGGCAAAATCGCCTGTTCCTGAAGAAGTTTTACTTTATTGCTGCGCTCTTCACGTGTTGCCTCCGCCTGGGCGCTCGCTGGCGGTCGGCGTGAGAGCAACAAGTCTGGTTTGTCGGCCAGAGGCAGCGGGCATCGCTCCACCTCCAGTGCCTCGGCGCCAGTTGTCCCCCCGGTTACCCCAGCGAGGAGGATGCTGAGCATCATTTAACGTGTGCGCTCCTTTCGCTTTGAAAGCGGCTCTCGAGATTTGAGAGCACAGTGAGGTGTTCGGAAGCTACTGCCCGATCGGCGTGTGTTCTGGTTCCTGCCAGCTTTAAAGCAGCCTGGTGTTTTTAGAGCTAACTAGAAGATTTGCCGGTCTGCAGCCTCGTGCAGTACTTTTATGGGCTTTGATGGGTTTTAATTTAAAGAGAAAAAAAAAAAAAGTAAACCACAGAAGATGAAGTTGCTTTTGCTTTTATGTTTTTGCTTATAGCATCAGTACTCTGTCAAGTGGAACCCGTGGGAAGATGGTTTGAAGCATTTATTAAGAGGAGAAACATAAACGTTTCTGCCTCTTTCCAGGAGCTCGAAGATGAGAAGGAACTTTCTGAAGAATCAGGAGATGAAGAGTTGCAGCTTGAAGAATTTCCTATGTTAAAAACCCTTGATCCGAAGGACTGGAAGGTATTCAGTTGATACAGATTAGTGTTAATTATTTTTGCTGAAAATCTCCTGACAAAGTTATCTGCCATTCCCAGGTGATAAAGATCGCCGCCTTCTTCCCTTCCCACCCCAAATGGAATTGGTTTGCGTCCCTTAGTGTTACAGCTGGGTTTGTGTTTTGCACACATAACCGTTTGATGAGGGCAAACTCACCCACGCATCAGCATAAGATCTTAGTCTTGAACTGCTGCTTTTCATTTTACTGCATGTAAGCAGTAGAAATGTCTCTTCCCGCTGTTACCACCTCCCTTATTCTGGAATTGTGTTAGCACTCTTAATATTAAAGACAGCAATTCAGTTTTCCAATAATTTAACATTCTAGGATCCAGTGCTTTAATCCAGTTTAGATTAAGCTGCTTGAATTTCTGCAGTAGTGGCTCACTTTATTGATATTTGGTTATTCAATAATTACAACCTTTACAACAACTGTTCTTATAACCTCTTCCTAATACTTATTGAGAGAGGGAAGAATTCTGCCTCTTGCTTTTAAAAGACTGGGAGGAGAACTGTTTTTTTGCATGTGTTTTGGCTTTGTAGGTCGCATTTATCAGTGTTGATTAGGGTTCTTTTTTTTTTTTTTTCCTCAGAATCAAGACCATTATGCAGTTCTTGGGCTAGGAAACATAAGATACAGGGCTACTCAGAAACAAATCAAAGCAGCTCGTAAGTACCTTTCCTTCATAAGTGTACCTTTTTTTCAGATATACGCAAGTGTTTTCCACACGAAAATACATAAACGACGAAGAAGCTTTTTACTGTTCCACAGACCTAAAAATGCCTGCTCTTTGATTTGTGTTGCTTACTAGCCTTCTGAATTCACATCACAGCTCCGAAATCCACAGGCCTAAAGCTAGGGAATGAAAAAATTTCACTGAAAAATCTCAGCTTTCTTGCCTGTGGGTTTTTTTTGTCAACAACCTTGAGACTATAACTGCACGTTTCTGCATTTTTGAGTCTGCAGCTGTGCTCAGTGAAAGGCAGAGAAATACAACTAGCCCTGCCCCGTGTGTTTCAATAGGTTGGTACCTTGAAGACCCCTTGTAATGGTTAGCTGCAGTGTTAATGGTAGCGAACATTTAAGAAGTACGCTGCTGTTATCATTCTGATTAGACTGAGCGTTGTAAGGGAATGGAGCAGTAGCTCTTGAATTTTCAGGTATTCAAGTAACTAAAATTTACTTAGGCCACTGAGAAGCTTGGTTTTGTTCTTCTGTGCTCATTTTACCCTGTGAAAACTGTAGAGTTCCTGTGGCTGGATCTCTGGGATATTACCACGCCATTAAAAATGTAGTCTTGTGAGGTTAGGTTTCTATGACGTTTTGGCTAGGTAAACAATAGAACTTGGAAGTGCCAATGTGCTGCTTAATGATGTTGTGGGCCTGTGACTTAAATCATGACGTGATTCAGAAGTGCATGCAGGTGATTTGGGATATTTTATGGTACTTGCATATGAAGGAACAACATATTTGGCTTCAGAACTTTTTTTCCTAGAAAGCAATGTGACCAAGAGTTGACTTAGCAAGAAGGATGCAGTTTTGAGAAATGAGGTGATGGTTTTGTGAGTGGATCTTGCAAATAACTGTATAACTGTAGTGGTGTGAGGAGAATTACTGTTCCCAGTGAAACCACAGATACTCCCAAATGAACATGGGTGGAAATTAGCAAATCACCAATTTGCCCAGGAAATTATATTGCCTCAGATACGTGTTGCTTAGCAGTGCCACTGTGGAGCATGTGCTAATATAGAATAAAGTAATACTTATTCTGGTGGTGATTAGTGGTGTCACTATCCTTGTCGAGCAAGAACTGGGGCATCTCTCTCTTTAGGATCCTGATAGCACTCAATTATTACATGCTAGTATAGAGATGTGAGTCTTTCTCACCAGTTTATACTGTGCTTTCCTATTTTTAACAAGGATTCTGGTTTGTTTCTCAGAAGGCAGGTTGCTGTAACTACTTGCATGATACCTTCTCTGTGGTATTTTATAGTGAACCAAGAAGGTACAATTTGCGTTGTATGACAATATGGCTGGACCTTTTGGCAAAGAAGTAGGTTTAAAATCTGACTTTACTGTTTAAACACTAGCACAACCTCAGTAGCAACTTTAGTAGATACTCTGTGTTAAGTTCTATCTTAGGGTTTAAGGCCTAAGTAGAGAGAGAACTTGACCACGGTCTTGTGCGTGTGTTTAATGTTATCCCTGAGTAAGTGCAGCAGTCTTCACAGGCTCATGGCTGTAGTTCCCTTGCTAAATTTCATCTTGGATTGTGTTCAGAACTTGAGTAAAGAAATAGAAAACAATTTTTATTTTATCTGAACTATTTTGCTTTTCATTAGAAATAACAACTAAAATTACATTAATTATCTTTCTTTATTTTTTCAGTATAATTGCACAGGGAATTGTACAAACTTGCACAATTAAGGTCCTGAAACTGCATTATGCTTTTTGAAGCTAACTGTACGCTTAGAGTTAGTGAAGCACTTTGCTATGCATAATATTGGAATAAGTCCCAGAAAATCAGTACTTCTTCAGCTGATGAAGGTGGAATAGTTTCTGAGTTGTGGTTATTTTGTGTCCCAGCAAAGATGAAATAATTTTAATTCTGACAATAGTGTTAAATCAAACAAAATTCATTAACGCATATATTTTTTCTTCCTGATGTTTGGGGGAGGGGGGTGTTTTTCTATTTTTTTATTTCTTTTTTTAAGTATCTAATTAGATAAATATTAATTGGATTTATTTTATTACTTTGTAGTTTATGAGAAATAAACTGATGATGATGAAGCATTTCTAATCATAGCGCATCTATTTACTAGATAAATCCATGGTTTTGAAACATCATCCAGACAAGCGAAAAGCTGCAGGGGAACAGATAGGAGAAGGTGATAATGATTATTTCACATGCATAACTAAAGGTAAGCGATTGATCTCTTTTTTTTTTTTTTTTTTTTTAGATACTCTTTCAATCTACTTGATAATCTGCAATGTAAATACAGTAAATCTGTAAATGTAGTGCTTTATTAGGCTTTTAAATAACTGTCAATTACTAAAAAGCCAGAGAAGTTATTTTTCCCTTTTAGAAAACTGCCTCAATAAATAGAGATCACATTAATATAACTTCCCTTGGGGTAGAAGCAGTATGGGAATGCAGCTGATAGATGTTTGTCTGCCAGGCTGCTCCGTGACAAAATGTGAACACTTGTAGCAGCATATGCAAAGATGAACCACTAGAGGTAGCCACGTACCTGGGATAAACTCTTGTGCTATGAAGTAGTTTCCCTAAGAAATGAACAGCAGTTGGAAAATCTGAATTCTAATGCACTTACTCTGCCAACAGAGGATCTGTTGATTTGATGTAGGATATCAGTTACTTCAGCTGCTCTGTTTTGCCCACAGTTGACCGAGTGAACTCAACTGAATAACATTTCCTTTCTTGCCAGTAGTGATCTAGAAGACCACTGCTGGCCAATTCCAGAACCATAGGGAGTGTTCTAGGTGTATGACTTATGCCTATAGAAATGCTTTGGAGTTTGGCTTTTTTGTTTATTTTAAACAATTTTTTTTTACTCAATAACAGTGGGGGGAAATCTTGGAATTGGTGTGTTCTAAACATTCTTCTTCTGGGTGTCTTCTTACAATACTAGTTAAAACGTTAGATGATGTATTAGACAAGCTAATAATGCTTTCAGCCTCCCTTATGAGTTGTCAAAAGGAAAAAAGTTGCCAAAGAATTTTTTTTTTCATGTAGTTGCAGTCCTGTCAGAAACTGGCAGATATTTGTAAGAACCACCTGCACCTGAATTCAGGAATGTCCTCTGTGTTCTACATGCAAGGAGCAAAATATGTTTCCCCTTAACTGCTCACAATCTAAGTGTAAGGATAAACAGAAAGGAAAGCACAAAGTGGCATGGAAGAGGAGTAGTGCTTCCAGGCAGCACCCTGGAGGAAGGACATGCAGTGGTAGGGAAGGGGAGTCTGGAGAAGAAGCAAGTGGTATTGGAACGGAGATAAGAAACTTGGAAAGGCAGGAGTATGTAGGTGGGATTCAGGGCTGGTCTGACAAAGGAATGAGTGGGAGACACAGTGCCGAGGGAGCTGAGTCTGTGGGAGTAGAATTGGGGATCCGTATGGAAGGGAAATCTCCTAAATGGAAGAGGAACCAACAGATGTGCACAGAAATTTTTGCATCAGGAAAATGGTATGAGGGTTATTGAAGCTCCTAGCTTGCAATGCAGAGGATAATTGGGGTCATTTAGAGTACTGGCAGAGGGAAGTCCCTTCCCAGAGGCGAATGGAAGACTGTCAGAGAGCAGCTCATTGGTAGTCCCTTGCATGCCTTCCTCTCCGCATTAACGTGCACAGTGATCAATTTACAGAACCACAGAGCACTAAGGTCTCCTCCAGCTTATCACCTTCTAGATCTGACCTTCACGGTGCAGTGTTCTCTGCCCAGGGATGCAGTCAGAGAAGCTCACGAATGATCACAACACAAACTTGATTCCTTGGATGACTTTTCACTCTTATTGAAAAATAGTGGGTATTTTGGAACTGACAGACAAAGTAATTCCACACTTCCTGGAGAGAAAACAAGAGTTTACTGAAGCGACAGTGTGTGTGATTTCCAGGTTAAAAGATTCAGTAATGTGATGCTCCCCAACTGCAGGATTGTAAGAACAGGAAAACTGGGGGCGTGTGCAGGTTTGGCTAGTAGCTATGTGGTGTTTTATACTCTTTCTGTGTCTCAGTACAACTTCATCATGAGCTACAAAAATTCTAATGAACGGCTCCTGTTCTTGCCAGTTCTGATGACATATTAACTCAGGGACTGCTTTTACTCCGTGCCTTAGTAGACTGTTTTGTCAATTTATCTGCAAGGATCTGGTGTAGGATAAAAGCCTGAAGACGTCATGCCCAAACTCCCAGTGTCTGAACTGAATTTACTGCTATAACATTATTTTAAATATAATCTGGTTTGTTACACCTTAATGCTTAAATGTGTTGTTTTTCATAAACATTTTCCTCCTACTTGATTTAACAGGAATTGGCAGCAGTGCTACTTGTTGTCACTAAAATAATTAAATATCAAGCTGTACTGAATGATAGATCAAACAGATCTGAGAGCATCTTTTTAAACATTTAGCACCTTTTCTGTAACATTCTCACCTTGTGGGGAAGACCCACTTTAGCCTCATGTTTTATGTCTGGTAACTTTTTTTCAGCTTATGAAATACTATCTGATCCTGTGAAACGACGAGCATTTAACAGCATAGATCCTACTTTTGATAACTCTGTACCTTCCAAAAGCGAAGCAAAAGAAAACTTCTTTGAAGTTTTTTCACCAGTTTTTGAAAGAAATGCCAGGTAAGCTATGTCAGACTGCCTCTGCTGTTGATGGAGAATCAGCATTTGCAAACTGTTCTGGCATTGTGTTTGTAACAGGTGTGATTTTAAGGGATGCTGGGAGATGCATTGATTTGCTAGAAATGTAATACAAGTAAAATAGTGTATTCTCTATTATTTCATTTTAAAATAATCTGAACTGTTACACTGCTGGCATTGAGTTTGACCCATGAGATTACAAAAAAAAAAAGTCTGTTCCTGGCTCCATAGTACTTACTGTCCTTTTTGTACAACACATTGTTTCATCTTAAGAGCTGTTTATTATACCAAGTGTGTATATGCCACTGACTAAAAATTCCTTTTTTTTATGATTTTCTTACGATGGTGAGACATTAACAGAAGACAATAGTTATGTTCACAATTTAGCTGTTTAAAAGAGAAGATAAATGTAACTATCAATATTTGGTGGTTCTCTCTTAAGGTGTGTGACTTTTTTCTGCACTTGATTCATGCTTGCCAATTGACTTTGTATTAAGGCTATCACAATAGAAGTCATTTCACCTTTTACCTGTATGAAAAAGTGTTTTATTGTATGAGACACAACACATTCTGAACAGTCCGTTGATTATTTAAAGGAGATTTATTGACTCTTTTATCAAGTGTTCCACAGATTCAGACTGTGGTTGTTAGATGGGTTGCTCCCTTCTTTGCTTGGAAACGGATGCTATGTCATGGGATAACAAATTCTAGAGCCTATGGAAAATTTCCCCTCTTTGTAGGGGAAAAAATGGAATGGAGGCAGAGCATGCATTATTCCCTCATACTCCATTAGAATATGTAGGAAACTTCCTGTGGCCTACCACAGAGCTGAGTTATTCACAGAGCACCTTTTGTCCACTTTCTGTAAGCTTCTCCACCAGGAGAATGTGTGTTGAGAATTGAATATCTACAAAGACAGCTTGTGCACCAATTTTGGGCCGGAGTGTTTTTTTTTCTGGGGGAGCTCACCCAAAAAGGCCCAATGTGGAGGATGTTTAGAAGGAACTCTCCTGTTTTATTCCTCTTTCCTGATGCCCTTCTGTGTTGGTGAGAAGAAGCCCCTGATTTGGTATTTTGATCTGTACTTAACATGTGCCATGTTCTGAAGTAAGATTATATACGTTATTTCTTGAATATATCCATTTATTTTCAGGTGGTCAAATAAGAAAAATGTTCCTAAACTTGGGGATATGAACTCATCATTTGAAGAGGTAGATGCGTTCTATTCATTTTGGTAAGTTACCTGATACCTCAGTTTCTAGTCACGCTATTCAAGACATACGATATAAAGGGCTTGCACACCCTTTTGTATGTAGGTTGTTGGCCGTGGTCTGTTCTGACCTAGTAACATCACAAAATTACCCCACAGCTGTTTGGTCCCTTCCACAAACTAAGCTGTCTTTCTCTGAGCTAATACATCCGCATTGTAAATTCACAATTACAGCGTGAGCTTCTGACAGTTCTCTGACCACAATGGCTGTGAACCGAGTTGACCCACAGACTAGAAGTGGGGTTCATCTCACTTAACTTGTTTTCAGTCAAGGTGTCTACTAGGTATTTAAGCTACCCTAGTTAAGGGAGATCTGTCTAGTCCAATAAAGTCGATGGCTTGACTCATCTGCTAAACACAGATGCTTATATAAAGACTGAAGTAATTTCTCTCTGAACTCCACAGACTGCAGAATATCCCCACTGTCTATAATGGGAGCTTACACAACTGCAGTGTAGACATTTAGACTTGGTGAGACTGATCCCATCCTAAAATACATTCTGTCCTACAGTACAGATAGATGTAAATCATTACTTTCAATAGCATCTTGCGTTTTGACTTAACACAGTGGAATCACTGTAGGTGCAGTATAATTGTAAATTATGTACTATAAATTGTAAATAACAGCATAATTGCCTACAAAAAGCTAATAGTAAAAAAGGTAGATTATTTGTAATAGTTTTGCTGTTTTCTTTTTTATTCACTTTTTTCTTTTTTTTTTAATTTACTTTAGGTATAATTTTGATTCCTGGAGGGAGTTTTCCTATTTAGATGAAGAGGAAAAAGAAAAAGCAGAATGGTATGTAAGTAAAAAGAAATTTGGCAGGAGACTGAGGGATTGATACAGTGAGATTTTCCAACTTTCTATTAAGACTGTAAGTCGTAGGAAGAAAGGTAGCTGAACTAAGACTGAATTCCACTGTCCCAGCTTAGTAGTCAGTCATGGACTTGAACTGGACTGACTGTGGGCTTTTCTTTGTCTTACTTGTGTAATTGAAGCAGTTCTTGCCTGCAGCACAGAGGTCTTTCTGAGGTACTTTGAAATGTGTGTTAAGTTCAGACTTGCAGTTCCAGCAAGTCCCAAACAGAGGTGGAACCTGGAGCCAGAAGAGTGGATGAGTAAGCAAGCATCATGTCCCTCTCCAACTCTTTATTAAACTGTGCTGAGACAAGTGATACTTTCTAGAATATAGAGAGATCAGTTCTGATGGCTTGATGTTAATAAAAATTGTGTATTTGTTGATGTAGTGATAGTCAGACCATGTTGCCATTGGAAAATATGTTCTATTTTTATCCTTCCTACAGTTATAAACACAGAATGTTCAAGTACCGAATCATTTAGCCTAACATGTATTTCACAGGACACAACCTTTCACTTAGTCATTCTTGTATAATCATAACTTGCATTGTATGTAGCTCTTCTTCCAAGTTTGAATAGAAATCAATTTTGTAGCTAAGATTCAGTGATCAGCTTGCTTTATGGCTAAAAACTGTGCCATATTTAGGCTATAGCTGGGCATTCATTCCTCTTCTCTTATGCCTCTTCCTACTATTAAATTTTTTGAGTCTCTCTGGACCCCATGTTCTCTCTTCTGCGCAGGTTCTACGAAGGCACTGCAGTCAATTCCATACCCCTTGTATTTTTGATGAATTATACAGATTAATCTCTAGGCTTCTCATTGGAGGAAGGCTCTTGAATTATTTGCGTAGCTCTTTTTTGTGCTTATTCCTGTCATTAGTGTCCTTCTATAAAAATGTTTAGACAAATGGTACATTGCATGCTATACTTCAGAGATAGAACTATGTTTTAGCTTCTGTTCAGATGGTCATGATTCTTGTTATCCTTTCTTGCCAAAGGTGATGTTGCTCCTGTTTTAAACCTTCAGTCTACTTGTAGTAGTCTCCTACTCTGTTGTGGGGATTATTTTCATTGTTCTGAGGTGTATTGTTCTGTATTTGGTTGTGTGGATGAGGATATAGAACCCCACTAAAAATGTGCCTCTTTCTTGACAGCACTGACAAATATTTTCAGATTACTTAGCCAATTTTCAATCTGTTTAACCTGAGCTGTATTTTACTGGAGTGAATCTGACGTGATTTTACTGGAGTGTAATGGTACTTCACAGAAAGTGTTCTTTTTGTGCAGATAGGTTTACTTGACATGCCCTATATTCTGTAAAATGGAGATAATTGACATGGAGATAAAGGGCATCACTGCCCTTTAATTAAACTTATACCAACATTCTAGTTGTTTTGCTTGGGTTTAACGTTAGGACAAGAAGTGGATTGCATTTAAAAGAAAAGTACCCATGATCTTATTCCCTGCAATGATAGATAAGCAGCTTGTTTTGTCAGGTTTATGTAACTGTGTAAATGCTTAGCACTTGTGACATGAGCTTGGGGCCTGGAACTTCATTTTTTGAAGTATATTTTTGAAGTATTCAGAGAAAAGCATCTGTGTGGAGGGAAACTTTTGTTGAAAAGTTTGCATTCTAACAGACTGACAGTGTAAGGTAGTAGCAGTGAACTAACTATGCTTTCCCTTTTTAGTCGAGATGAAAGGAGGTGGATTGAAAAGCAGAACAGAGCTGCCAGAGCATTGAGAAAAAAAGAAGAAATGAACAGAATTAGGACACTTGTTGGTAAGCATACAAGCCACTGTTTTTTTAAAGAGAGATTTGTTAACTAACAGTGGAAGTCTCCTGTGTTTCTTTTTGTACATGATGCATCCTTTCTTCTGCTAGATAATGCATACAGCTGTGATCCCAGGATAAAGAAATTTAAGGAGGAAGAAAAGGCAAAGAAAGAAGCAGAGAAGAAAGCAAAGGTAGAAGCAAAACGAAAAGAACAGGAGGCAAAAGAAAAAGTAAGTTACACTACTTTATTTGGGTTGAAAAACCCTGGTTCATTCACACCTGATCCCCCCTGCTTCAACTTCTAGATGTGTCAGAAAGCTACTGTTAGAATTATATTGGTGTTGTCTTTGATCCCTGTGCAACAGGCAGTGGAAGACTGGCAGCCTTTTGAGAATGAGATGAAAACAAGGAGCACAGATCTGAAACAAAAAAACTTTTGAAACTGAGTTTTGTTGTTGCATACACTTACTCTGGTTTAGAGGCAGTCATCAAATTCTGTGCCCTACTTTGGTTTTTCATAAAATGGATACAGCTGCTTGCCTTGTGCACATGGTCTTTGAATGGTTGGTTGGTATGAAACACTTTGACATAACATAACATATTTGATTAATATTAACAGTTTGGAAAAGATGTCTCTTCCTGAAAACAGTACCAGGAATCAAAGGGAACATAAGGTGCTAAAAAGTTACTTAAAATACAATACTGGAGCACTGCAAGATTTTATGTTAATCATGCAGGAGAAATGTTGGACCACTGTGTTTTTGCAAGCTTATACTCTTGGGGCAGGCACAGGAAATATATTGAAGTTCTATATCTTCATTGTGAAGGAAGTCAAGATTTATAAATGAGGGGGTCTTCATAGTGAGTTAATGCCAACGGTATATATTTCATCACCTCCCTCAACATTCTTGGAAAACCAGTATTGATGTACTAAAAAACAGAAGCAGCACATTTTAATACCGAATGACCCTATAACAGTATGATTTTGTTGAGCTTTTTTGTTTGTTTTTTGCTTTTGATTGCAGCAAAGACAAGCAGAATTAGAAGCAGCACGGTTAGCAAAAGAAAAGGAGGAAGAAGAAGTTAGGCAACAAGCATTAGTAGCAAAAAAAGAAAAAGAGATACAGAAAAAAGCAATCAAGAAAGAAAGGCAAAAACTGAGAACGACATGCAAGGTATTTAAATATTATTATACTGAAATACAGGTTACATCAGTGAAATTACTATGTTTGCTTATATCAGACCCTATCACATGCTTGCTTCTTCTTATGGCTGGAGATGGGTACGGAAAGTGGGTTTATCATACTTACACAGTTTTGAATTATGAGTAAAGCTGACCAAACAGGTCCAAACACAGCAGTGCCTGAAGAATGCTGTGTGTTAAGCCTTTGTCTGAAGGAACAGGACAATAAAGTTCAAGAACTTTGTAGAACGTGTATTTCTGCTTCCAGAACTGGAATTACTTTTCTGATAATGAAGCAGATTGTGTTAAAATGATGGAGGAGGTGGAAAAGCTTTGTGATCGTCTTGAGCTAACAAGGTAAGTTTTCCTTCTGCTGATTTCTGCTCGTTTTGATACCCGTCTTTCTATTAGCTATCCGTTGTAACTTAATAATTTGTTTTTAGTCTGCAATGCTTGAATGAAGCACTTACATCCACAACAAGGGAAGGAGGAAAGGCGGCTGTAGTAAAACAGGTAATTATGCTGTGTCAAACCAAAATAACAGAATAATTTGATTTGTGTAATCTACATGACTGAATCGAATTAAGATACAACATAGCTGCTGTGGAATCCTGCCTGTTAAGCACAGACCTGAGTTTCAGAGTCCCCAGGCAGACTTGATCCCTACTCCATTTTACACAGTGCAGTTCACAGCTGGTGAAATAACCAGAGCCAGCTGAGAAAAAATTACGCATTTTTAACTAGTAAAGGACACAAAACTGACCGTTTGTACAGTATACAGAAACAGTAGAAGAATTTAACTTTGCCCAAGGATGGGTAGCAATTACCTAGAGGGGAAGGAGGGCGGTCTTAACCTATTCTGTTTTGCAAGAAAAATCCTAGTCTAGTATCCATGACCTGGGGCTAGATCCACAAAAGGACTTAAGTGCTGTAGGCACGGGAAGGGCCAGTGGGTTGGACACCAAAGTATGGGAAAAGACACTTGATCACAAGATTTACAAACTTCAGCAAGGATCTGCCTAAACTTGCCAGCAGGGTAAAGCCATTTGGACTAATAAAGCTGAACCCACATCCTGCCGAAAGCATAAGGTGCTTTCTCTCATCTGCTTTGGATTCACAGCTGTGAACTTTCTTTCCTGGTGGGGAAGATGATCTGTCCCCATCCCAGGGTCAGGTTTACTCATTGGACAACTTAAGACTCAAATCCCTCTTGTCCTACAGGGGACTGAATCCAATCTCCCCATCTCCAGGACAGCGTTCCAAACATGGGACAGTTACCTTTCTGCCTCTCTGTTAAAACTGTTCCACTTTTGCATTAATAAAAATTATCTATCAGATAATTTTCCTTTTGCCAGGCAGATTTTATTATGAGGTAGACAGAGAGAAACCTATTTTGGGCATCCTGCCAAAAGGTATAAGCGCATAGCTTTTTTTAATACTGTCAAGACTGGACTGGGTATACTCAGAAGCAGATACATTAAAGATATGTCACACCACAGTCTCAAGATGTGATTACAGTTCACAAAGATATGTGATGGATAACTGAAGTTCTGCTGAATTGCTTGCTGACAAACTACACGTGGTAAGCACTTAGTAACTAAAATCTGGGTTGTTGCAGTTAATGCGAACTAAGTACAACCATAGTAACAGAATTTCTGGCATAACCAGGCTTAGGTAGCAGTTAGGTTGGAAGATTTGGCAATCAGTGTGTTCAACATGGACATTTAACTGCCCTCGCTAGTCACTTTAGGTCCTTAATACTTTTATAGATCTGTCCCTGTAAGCTGGTGTTAGCCTGGACATTCACACTATATTCAGAAGTTTTGCCTAGTCCTGGGACCATTAATTTAATTTCCTAGGGAACTTGTGATGGATTTCTGCTCTAGCTCCTAATCTGGGATGGCCAAATTTACGCAGAGGATGGAAGGAAATAGGACTGGAGCAGATAAGCTCCTTCATTTCCTTATATATAATGTACAGAACAGAAACTAAGCAAAATTCAAGGCCCAAAGCAATTCCAGAGAGAGGGGGTTGTGTCACTGTAAAATGTAAAAATAAATAAATAATGCTTGTTTACAATCCTTCAGATAGAAGAAGTAAATGAACAAATAAGGCGAGAAAAAGAAGAGGCAGAAGCTCGTATGCGCCAGGCAACAAAGAGTTCAGAAAAGTCAACCACTGGTGGCGGAGGGGGAAGCAAAAATTGGCCAGAAGATGATTTACAGTTGTTAATTAAAGCTGTGAACCTCTTCCCAGCAGGGACTAACTCAAGGTACTTCTCAGGTTTGGTGTTAAAAGCCCTACTAACAATTTTTAATTGCATGAAAACAGTTTAAAAATTAGTTTAAAACAACCATAATACAATTTATTTTCAGACCACTCTAAGTATGATGTCAGTTTAAGGACTCCCTGAACTTCCTCCTTTTCCTTGACCGTTGAGCAGCCTGTGGTTGGTTTGTCTTCTCTTAGTACCATGCTCCCTGTGTCACTGGAGTTAGCTATGGCTCTGTGTGTTGTTTCCCCCTCAAACCTGGGCCTCAGTCCATCAGCAAGATTCTGTTGAGGTACATGTTTGTATAGGGCTTACTACAGGATAGAGTCTAGTCATTAAAGCAGAGAAGAAAACTGGAACAGTGACCATGATGCGACTGGGTAGGAATATGAGTAAGCTACTTCCAGTAGCTCCACAATAAATGTGACGTTGGTTTCTCCTCTACACAGTGGGAGGAAAGCAACCAGATATACCAGTTGAGTGCACCAGCTCTCTTTAGGGGATAGCCAAGGGAAAGGCTGGAATTCACAGAAAGTAGCACTGACTATCAGCTTACTAATAAGCATCAATAACGGGAGCATGCCTTAAATTCTGTTCCTTCCCAGGAGTGAAACGCCTTCTTCCATTTAGGATTCACAGATATCAAGCCTCTGTTACCAGATTTACTTTTTAAAAAAAAACAAAACAAAACAAAACAAAAAAAAATAACCCAAGCTGTCATACTCTTTATGGAGATGATACCAGTACCTATTTCTGTACTGCAGCTCAGCAGTCGAGTACTCACTGAGAGCACAGGCCTAGATACGATACTCCTGTTTGATCAGGTGCAAACATTCTCTTCCTTTTTCTAAGGATGCACTAGGAATAACTTTGGCACTAGGGCTGTTCCAACTGTCTCCTGTTGAAGCCGCTTTATGTGAGATTTTTTTTTTTTTTTTTTTTTTTTTTTTTTTTTTTTAGGTATTCTGGGGGCAGTAGACACAGGGTTAGTAGGGAATTCAGTAAAGCAACAGCTGAGCAGAGTTTTGAGGATTAGAGTTTTGCACTTACACCTCATTCTTTTTCTGTATTGGAAGCCAAGAAGTTCACCCAAGCTGACTGAATTCTTAAGGGAAACGTCTGCATTTAGTGACTGAAAGCTTTCCAGAATAATTGCCATGAGAGTTTATATGTATTTAAGTATGATTAAACTTACTTAGGCGTTGATATAAATGTGTACAGGAGCTTGACTGTAGCTTGTATGAAGATAAGATAGTATGTAATGTGCTGGTTTACACTTTCTATCCTTTCTTTAGGTGGGAAGTTATTGCCAATTACATGAACTTGCACTCTACTACTGGAATAAAACGAACAGCAAAAGATGTCATCAATAAAGCAAAGAGCCTCCAAAAGCTTGGTATCTATATTACCTTATTTTTGCAGTAAGATGGTCTGCATTCTTCTATATAGCTTGATTTTCTTTGAACAGCATTGTGCTTCTGTTATCAGAAAATCTTCTGTATATCCCCAAAAGAAATGTAGTAGTAGTGTTTTAGTAGATTTAGAGGAGCACTTCTGTAATTCAGTATTTTCAGCGTTATGGCTATTGTGTAAGTCACCACCTCATGAGTGACTCTCAGGAATTCTCTGAATCTAACTTGATGCACAAATGTCTGGGCCCCATGTATTGCCTAGGCTCCTCTTGTTTCAAGAGAAACAAACAAGCCTCTGAGAAAGCTCTCTACAAAGTAAAGGATCTAGAATAAATGGAATTGATGAAGCTATAGAGATACTTTAAAAAGATTCATAGGATCCAACACCAGAGTAAGACACCTAAATTAATGTGGCTCATCTCTTGTGGTAAATGGAACCTAGAGAGCTCTGGAATAAGTTCTCAAAGAAAATCAAAACATTCTGCTATAAAACAAAGCCCCCAAAGTTTTCAAGAAGTTTCTCCGTTCCATACCACACACCTGCACAAGGAGACCCAAACTTTCCCAGCATTCCTGCTCCTCTGACACACTTGTCCTCTGGGTAATACATGAGGTTTGTACCACAGCCCTTGAGAGAATAATCCCTCTTGATTTCACTGAAGTTGCAGGTTCAGGCTTAAGCTTGTACAGAGAAAGTACTCATTTGAGCAGTATAAAGCAAGATAGGGATTGGAGAGCCTGACAGTTTGAGCAAGGTTGTTTGGACCCTGGAAGATTATTTTGTTTTTTTTATCTACCAATCTCTTTACCATCATTTTAAAGGAAGTAGGAATTTGGTTTTTTGATTGTGTGACTATTAGTTTACAATAATCTGCTATGCCTGGCCTTAATGTTGTTGCAATAATTATTCTGTTCAATGTCTGCTGCTCATAGACCCTCATCAAAAAGACGATATAAACAAGAAAGCGTTTGACAAATTTAAAAAAGAACATGGTGTGGTGCCTCAGATGGACAGTGCTGCCCCCTCGGAACGATTTGAAGGTAAAAGTGAAAAGAGAGCCTTTCTTGCAGAGTTTTCGCCCCTGTGCATCATAGTAAGAAAGGAATCCAGAATTTAAGACTTGCTTACAAACAAACTTACTAACTTAGAAACTTACAGAAAGTGATCCAAGCTCTGTTAGTGGATTTGAGGGTTTCTGGTACACACAATACAAGCCACAGTTAATGAAATGGTGACGGTTTGAAATGCTTCCTGGTGAGGCAACAGGTTAAGTCTGATGCTGACATTATCTGTTCCACCAAGGGTGCTACATTTTCAGGTAAGAGGAGGCCTGAGGGGGATGCACTTGAAATACAGGATCATCCTACAGCTAAGTTTTGGTCTCCTGTTAAACCCTAAACACCTCCCACCAGGTCTTCCAGACACTTGCAGAATGCTGTTTCCTTACCAAGTGTTACTGAGACGCAAAAAGAAAAGCTATATTGCTGCCCTAACGATGTAGCTTCCCAGGGCAGCTATAACGATCTAACACCCAACTGACAATGGAAGATGTTACTTTTAACTTCTCTGTGCTTTATTTAAAGATTCCAAAGGCCACTTGTCCAGTCAGTTTCAGGGTTGTGTTTTTGTTTTTTTTTTTTTTTTTCCTTTCAGGCTTTTAGTACTGGGTAGCCCTTAAGTCAGACTAGTTGTATCACAGAACTGCAAGGATTTTAAATCAACTATAATAGATTTTATAATATTTTCTTAGGTTTATATTGTAGACTTCTTGTTAACTATTTTTTTTTTCTTACTATCATTTTTGTATTTAAAAACAGGATCACCTTTAGATTCATCCCCTTGGACTACAGAAGAACAAAAGCTTTTAGAACAAGCATTGAAGACTTATCCAGTAAATACTCCTGAAAGATGGGAGAAAATAGCAGCAGCTGTTCCAGGCCGGTCAAAAAAAGACTGCATGAAGCGATATAAGGTAAGATACCTCACCTCCTTCTAGGATTGTAATTGGCCCAGGTCTTGTTAGAATCCTTTGCTTTTAGTGTTGCCTTCTGCACCAGAGACAGTATCTGACAACAGCAAACTAGGACAAGATGGAGCCTTATGCAGAAACTTTTTTGGTAACTCAATCCCCAAAGAGCAGTAAAGACTATGTTTTCCTCAGTGGAAGTAGGGGCTCAGGAAGCTGGGAAGGGAAGTCTGTCTCATGAAATCTGTCTTACAGTTTGACAGCAAGCTCTGGTAGATGGCAAAGTCCTATCCCTAGCTTCTTGTAGGTAAAGTTCCTGCTAGAGGGGAAGTAGATGAGCATTGACCTTCCATTAATTTATTTGTTTCTAAGATAAATTGTTTTAAGGTATTAAACTGTCTAAATTCCTCACTATGTTGGCATAGAGCGTTTCAGGCTGAATATATGTAGTGTTAACAGTGCTGTGGTTTCAAACAAGTTCCACATTAAGATAAGCATCTCTCTTTTTCCCAACTCTCCAGGAACTTGTTGAAATGGTCAAGGCAAAGAAAGCTGCTCAAGAACAAGTGATGAATGCTACTAAAGTCAAGAAATGACTCTTACTGACAATCTTTGTTTTATAATAAAAATGCAAATATTGTACATGTTTTCATTCCTTCCTTAATTATACAAATACACAGGACTGACTGGTTCTTGAGTTTTAATCTTCTCAAATGCATTTCTCCAACTCAAAAGCTTTAAGCAGGGGTGTAGAAGGTTTTTTGTTTGTGGCTTTTTTTTTTTTTTTAAGCTCAAACATACTGAAAGTTCTTGCTATTCACTACTCACGAAGCCAATACATGCCACTGCAGATTTTGTTATACTCCGGAAGTTGTTCAATGGGACCTGGAAGTTAAAGAAAGTTGGCCATGACACATGCTAAACTGATACCAATTGGCGTGGAAGGTTATAGGAGGTTAGGGAAACTTGTACAACATACCTACGGCAGCAACTGCAGGATGCTTATCATAGATGTACTTTGTGCAAACTTCTCTAACAGTCTGGGCATCAATAGCCTAAAAGGGGTAAAGAGACATCTATGTTACCAATCCCATCTAAAAAAATATTAAGAGCAGTGATTTTAATCTTAAATAATCCAGGGGAATAGGCAACAAAGCAGTTGAAAATTTTCTCAGTTGGAAACAGTTTAACTTCTGTATTGTCAATTCCTGTAGTAATTAAATTTCTTAAGGGCCTAACTTAAAAGCTGCAACATGAGTGCCGCTTACTTCAATTCTTGCCTCAAGTTCTGGAATTGGGATTCGGCGCTTGTAACACAGCATTTGCCTTCCAATGTCTTCACAGATTGGCGTGGACCCTGAAATAGGGGAAAATATGCTTCAGTTATCAGCATACACCTCCACTAAGAATAAAAATCTCTTATAAGTCTCACCATCAAGTTGTAGCAGCATATTTGTCTTTAGAAGATTTTTTGCTCGCGCTACTTCATTTTCTGTAACACTTCTGCAAAGTCTTATCCTGAAAAATAGTTAAATCCAAAGGCATTAAATAATGGTAAAGCGTAGCACACAAGATTGCCTGTGATAACGAGGTGCATATACATTAGTACACCTACCAGGCACATATTTTCTATAGACAGAGCTGGTAAGAGAATTTGGTATGGAAACAAGCCATAGGATGCAAAGCATAAGGGTAGGGTTTTTTGGAAGCATACCAATATACCTAAGAGCAAGTTTTCCCCCTTACAAGAGCTATATTTCATTTTATTAAATAAGTATTTTGAGCCAAGTGTAGTCCATATTTGCTATTTTGAGAACAGCTGTTGCTAAGATAGCAGGAGCCAAACAATTAAAGGTAATAACCCACGAGGCAATCCATTACTTCCTGGCTCTTGGCAAGATAATGATTCATCACACTACCTAAGGAACATTTCACAAGGACAGGGGGGTGCATTAGATATCTTAACACATTCATGTCACAGGAATAGTTCATATCTTCTCTGGTGCTAAGCTGCAGCAAACAGACAGCTAAAGTGATGCCATTTTTCTCCACAAGTTGTTTACAAAGATCTCATAGAGTAATGGTACATGAGAAGCGATCTATGTGGTTAGACTCCTCATTCTCAACTTTTGTTTCAACTTCACCCACTTTAAATCAGTGCTCTTAAATAACCTGTTTCTAACCACATCTGTAGTTCAAGCATTACAGGTGCACCTATGGACATCCTTCCAATTCAGATCTAAGTCTTAGATGAATTAATATTATCTAGAATCCCAGCTTTCAAAATAACCTGTATAACAGCTGGCCTACCTTACATCATTTAATTTTTCCATGTACTCACTAGAGGTCTATGTAGCACCACCACCTGTTACACCATGTGGGATAGCAACTGTGTAATGGGTAACTACCAATGGTGTTTGTAGGTAATTGCACATTCATTATTCTCATTCACGAGAATTTACTCTTTCAGTTGTCAAATGCGGTTCATGGGCACTGTATACTGACTTAGTAGTATTCTAAAAGGTCTGATGCATTTTCATAACTCCTGTCACATGCAAGTCAAAAAAAATCACTGCTGTATTTTCTTGCACAAGGAATGCTAATATATTAACTACAGTTACTATTTATTCTTCCAGGGCAGAAAAACCTAAACCTTAAACTATTCACTCCAAGTAAGGGCGCCAGAAACTGTTGGGACTCCACATTGAGTGTCAAAGTTTAGAACTTCATGCATTTGTTTTTTCCAGGCAAGCCTAAGCAGACAAACAAAAAGATTCTCTTTAAATGCTTGCTTTTTTTAAAACTGTATTCCTCCACCAAAAACAACTTTTTTAGAGAAAGAGTTGTTAGCTTACCATTCTCTCTGAACAAAGTGCACCATGTCCTGTATTGTGGATGGCTCACAGACCATATAGAGTCCCCACAGCCCTGTATCAGTGTAGCAGGTGTTGAAGGACTGGAAACTGTGACACAGGTTACCATGGCACGCAATCTGAGCAAGTTTACTGGATAAATTCTGCTGTGGCAAAAGAAAAATATATTACTTTATGAAGTTTTTTGAAAATCTGCCAGTTACCTCCATGGTCTCCTGCATTGGCATACAAGTATCTAAAGGGTGGCTTGAAGGAGGATGGAGCCAGGCTCTTGTCAATGGTTCCAAGTAACAGGACGAGGGGCAATGGGCACAAGTTAGAACACAGGAAGTTCTGTTCAAATACACGGAAAAACTTCTTTACGGTGAGGGTGACAGAGCACTGGCACAGGCTGCCCAGGGAGGTTGTGGAGTCCCCTTCCCTGGAGATTTTCAAGACCCGCCTGGATGCAGTCCTGAGTAATGTGCTCTGGGCAATCCTGCTTTAGCAGGGGAGTTGGACTAGATGATCTCTAGAGGTCCCTTCCAACTCTGATAATTCTGTGATTCATTTCAATGATGACAGAACAAGTAGTAGTATCCACAGGCTCCAACGGAAGCTACAAGGTTAATTATCAGCTCTTTGACTTAATAGTTTCTTTCTTTGCATGTAATCTCATGTTTCCAAGTAACAGCCCAGATCTAAGCCAAAATAATAAAGCTACTTCAGTTCAAGAAAGGGATAGTAGCTACTGATACCTGTATGTCATTAGAACCTGTGGGTATGAAACATCCAACTTTCCATGAGGGCTGGCAGACCTCAAGTCATCTCTATTTTGGTGGTTTAGAACCACTTCCTAAGATTTTGGTAGATCTTGGGCAATAAATTCTCTCAGACTCATGATTGGATCCCCTTCTCCCAGTCCAAAAAAGGACCTTCAGAAATAGCCATAAAGAAGCAGTAATGCTATCAGATAGGTTAGAATGGGTCTGTACTGGCAGTAACCAAGCCAGAGAGATCTCACCAGCCCACCAGCCTCATTAAGAGCAGGAAGGTGCTTGCAGGTTCACTCACCACGCCTCCTCCAAAGGAACGATCCCAGTTACCTATCAGAGTATTTGCTACCATAAGTGGGATTGTATCTGGGTGTGACCAGCCAGCTGCTTCAACAGCTATGGCAATGTGCGCCAAGGGCATCTTGTCATCTCTTATACGGATCTGTGGGAACACATGAAAGTAGCTGTAGTACAACATGTACATTGTAATGTACATGGGAAGTTAAGTGTCAGGAGACAGACATTTCCATTATATCTGGATTATAAAGCATGCAAATAGAGAACCAAAAATTAAAGCATGTGAAGCTTTATTTAACATCAACATTAACTAGTCTTCCCTGTGGCAATTTCGGAGCGCTTCCCCAACAGCAAGCCCAATGCCAGGTACAGAGAGGGCATTACAAGTCATTTTACAACAAACAGCAGCAAGGAAAGTTGAGGACTTCAAAATCCGAATAGAGCTGGGAATAGAACGCAGATGCCTTGGTTCTCTGCCATAGCCTTTTTATTAGTGATTCTCAACAAGTGGAAACGCTCCAACACTGTGGGCAAGGGGATAAAAGGAAAGCAGCAGCAGGGTAAGGGAGGTATTCCTCCAGGAACTGATGAAGCAGAAGAAGTGGCAGCAGTGAGGCTTGTCCAAGAAAGGCTGGAAAGTACTGCTTTGGAAAGCCGCTACTCCGTTGCCCTCACTGGGGGCAAGAAACCTTTTAATCTGCTGAGTCTGTGGCTGAGAAGCTCTTGCTCCTCAGCGAAGAGCATGTGTCAGTTGTGCTCACAGGGGATATAAGGGCCAGCTCAAAAAGCCGTCTAACAAGCTTACCTCACTACCTGTGAAGCTACAAGGTGGCAGGGGTGGCAGTCCTCCTTCTGGAGCAGATGGCAAGTTACCAAAGTGGCACTTTGCTAGGTCAAGTAGCTCATCATGACAGACCCCTGAACAAAAATATTTTACATACTTTGTACTGTTACTCTGTAAACAGATTACTTAAATTGCTGTGCAGTTTAAAGACTCAACCAAGCAGTAATTTAGCATTCCCCCCACTTTAATGACACACTTTCCAATTCCTCACACCTCCCTTACAGAGTAAGATCATCATTGTCACTCTCCTTAGTTCTCTTCAGTAGCGACCTATTAGTGTTATACCAAATCAAGCTGTTTGCTTTCAATTTCAAGCCTCAATGTTATTTCTCTTTCTCTGCTTTCCTTGCTACTTCCCTTTTCACACTGAACCCCTTCTAGGCCCCTCTTTTCCTGCCCACGTGGAAGAATGACCTCGGCCTCTAATTCACTTCTAGTTACTGGTTTAAGAATGTTTCTGGAATATTACTGAGGGGAAAAGAGAACAAAAGTTCAAAGGGTATGAGGGCACAAAACATGCAGGGCTGACAATGAACTTCCAGGACCTACTGAACAATGGGTAATTCATTACGCTGTTCCCAGAAACTTAAAGACCATGGTTTTAAGCAAAGTTTCACATGATCCACAGTGAATATCTCACACTAACCTCCAGCAGCAGCCAGTACCATTCTGGGTCCTTTGTAATGTGTTGTTATGTACTCGACCAAGTCATTACGGTTTATGGATCTAGAAACAGTCACGGGAACATCACTATTGCATCAGTAAAGTTCATTAGAGTAAGACAAGCTAAATGTATACAACAATACAATATCAAAATAATTTTAAGTTCTGCCAATGGACAGAGCTGTGCATAGAGGCAGAAAGCTAAAATAAGGGTAACTTCCTAAAAAGGAAATGGTAACATTTTGCCTTTCAAAGCCCTTCTAGCTTCCTAAGAATGAATGAAAATTACAACTCAGTCAGGTGGAGACAGGATCCACTAATGATCTCATGCCAATTTGAAAACAGCACATTTAACAGTCTCCTGGCCTGCGCTAGTACAAATGCTGAAAGAGCAGTGCAAATGCAGCTGTATCTACAATAATGCCCAACACCTGAACAATGGGAAAAAGAAGCATTTCCAATTTTGTGTCAGATGCATTTTCAACAAACAGGAGAAAAATATGGCAAATAATTAAGACATGCAGTAGACACCTGAAGTTCACATACCCTTTGATGCCTGCATACAGAAGAATTAAGGCAATAAGGGAATTTTTCTTAGTTATATCCAGTGCAATTTCAGCTACCTTCTAGGTAAAGATGAAAACTGACACTGTTCCCTGTGTTGTCAGATGAGTCTTCTCAATATACAAAAGTTACCACACAATCAAAGATGGCCACAAATTTGGACATACTTGATGTTTTCTGTGGGTCCCAAAATTGTCCGTCCCAGGGCTGTCTTCTGATAGGCTGTAGCATGAAGGTAATCAAAGACGACTTCTTGTAAATTGGTTTCAACCTCTTGCATCTCTCGAAGTATAACTCCTCGCTCACGCTCAATCTCTGCTTCTCCCAGGGTACTGTTCTGAATTATGTCAGCAAGAATTTCCACAGCTAATTGAAAATAGAGATGGGAACGGAAAATGTATTTTCAGACTGCCAGAAAAATCTGGTTCCAAAAGTAAAACCCATCCCAAAGACCAAATGGCCCAAGAATTGCAAGGGGACGTAAGACTTGGTCTGCAGGAAGGGAGAAGTCCAAAAGGTATTTTCTTTTGTGAATCTAAAGACAAAAATGTTTCAGATATCAACTTCCTGGCAGTCTCCTTTCCAAACATTCCTGTGAAGTTCAAGAAAGGACTTTTCACCCAGGAAGGAAGGGACTGTTACGCTGCAAAAGCATCATTCTGTGTTGTCACATCAGAAGCTGGATAAGCACTTCATTCTTTGCTGCTTTTCTGATGAATGAAAGCAGTTACCTCTTGGTAAGTCTTTCGAAAAAGCCTTTGCATAGTATACTGTTTGTTCCCTGGACGTATACGCATTCAGATGAGCTCCCATGTTCTCAATCTCGAGTTCAAGATCTAACTGAGATCTCTTTTTTGTTCCCTGAAATAAAACAATAAGAAAATCAAAGCAGACCCTTTAATTCACCTGCTCATCATTACTCCTCTGGAAAAGTCAAGGCCAAGAGAAGGAATAAGTCGTCTGGAAAGAAAACTGGCATACTAATCTCTCCAAGCTTGAAAGTCAGATATAAATCCTGCTATGCTCCCAAATGAAAATAAAAAGCTTGCAAAATGTAGACTATGTGTCTTCTAAGAGTATTACAAGAAGTTAAAAGTGAGTTAAAATTAGACCTGTGTTACTAATCTATAGTTGTGTATCTGCTACACAGAACTAGGACTTTAGCTTCATTTTCTAATGGAAACCAAAGTCCACTTTTTCTATCCTTGATTTGGAAAATTTATTTATACAATTCTGACAAAGTTCTTATCATTGATCTTTAAAGATAAATAACTTAGACATCCATTGTAGACTTCTACATTAATACTCATACTCACCTTGAAAGCCATATGTTCAAGGAAGTGAGCAGTTCCATTGTTCTTCTCATTTTCATACCTGCTTCCAGCATCAATCCAAAGTCCAACCTCATTGGAGAAAAAAAAAAAAGTCATCATTTTACCAGTTAGCAATGCAGCTTTGCTGTTTTTCTGTATGAACTACACTTAGATTTTCAAAACCTATTTTTAAATGGCTCTTTCCTTCAACAAAGCAGGTTTTCAAGAAAACATCAATCTTCACAAAAAATCTAATCACAAATAATTTACAAGAGCCTTAAGACTACTATTTCCTAGCTAAGTTTTAAGAACAATTGTTAGTAAGCATTGCAGGAATGTAATTTAGTTCCGCAAGGAAACGAACACACGTGAACAGTTACAAAAAACCCTTTCCTTTACAAGTTACCTACTGTGCACGTTGAGAGTCCAGAGTCTTCAGAAGCTACTTGCAAGCCGTTTTCCAGAGGACTAACCCTAGTTTCAGGAACATTTAAGATTACTTCTGTTGCTGCTTTGGAAGCTCTGAGCTTGCTTGTTCCAATGTGCACACACTATAAGGAAAAAAGCATCAGTCACACTCAGATTGTTAAGTTACATCCTAGGATGCTCTTCTGAAAAACATATTCCTGAACTTAAACATTAAGTTTGTGGATCTTTTTTAAAGAATTCATTTAAAAAGAAAAAAAGAACTCAGCACTGATTTATTTGCCACTACTTCACCTCAGGTATGCATTAACCTGACTCAGAAGAAAAACATGAAGTTAACTAAAACGGAGTAGACTGCATCTGCTTCCCTCCAATCAAATGATTTGACAGAAAAGCATGTTACTATCATCAGCCAGCCACCCTGACAGCCACACTTGTTTCCCAGTTTTGCCAGCAAGAGCCTGCAGGACCTTGAATATATCTTAACATCTGGAATTCTTTTGGGTACCTGCTTTCTAAAACAAAGTGAGGTATGGTCCGAGGGCCTATGTCAGGACTGCAAATCACAATCACCTGCTGTTCAGAACAGGGATATTGAAATTGCCACCTTTTATACAATCATCTGGCAATTAAAGCATATTAAATCAGAATGGGGTAGAAATGAAGGGGAGATGGAGGTTAAAAGAGAAAAACCTTACTGCACTTTTTCAACAACAAGAAATTTAAACATGTATCCCAAATGCATACTTTAAGCAATAAGTTATTCCAAAAATTATTTTAAATGTATCAAATAAACAAAGATTTTCCTCACCATGTGACTGCCCTATTTAGGGGTATAAAAGCACAAAGTACAAAATCCAGCTCTCACCCACTGTCCTCCTGGAATACCAATAGGTTAGCTCTCTCAAAACTCATGTGTTTTATGATCATAGGACAATTCAGGTTTGAAGGGACCTCAGGAGGTCTCTAGTCCAGCCTTTTGGTCAGACCAGTTTGCTCGGGGCTTTCTACAGCTGGATACTGAAAGTCTCCCAGGATGATGAGAAGCTGCACAGTCTCTCTGGGCAGCCTGCTCCACAGATTGACTGCCTCATGGGAAAAAGGTTTTCATATATCCAGTTTTTTCTCTCTCATTTCAATTTACACCCATTGCCTCTCATTCTCCAACCATGCCCCACTGTGAGGACCCTGGCTCTGTCTTCCTGACAACCTTCTCACAGCTACTGGCAGGCTGCTGTTACATCCAACCAAAGCTGTGTCTTCTCTGGGCTGAAGAAGTCCCAGACCCTTGGCCTCTTCTCATAGGGCACATGCTCCAGCTCACTAACATCCTCCTTACACTGAGCAGCTCAAAACCAGCTGCCATATTCCAACTCCCTGACAAACGCAAACTAATCACTTCCTTTGATGTACTGGCTGTGTTCCTGTTTGTTCAGCCCAGGCTGCTGCCAGCCTGTTCCGCTGCCAGACACACCGCTTGTCCACGCAGTTTGCTGCCCTTCTGTACCCCAGGCCTCTTCCACCCAGCTGCTCCCCAGCCAGTCACTTGCTAGCCTGGGCTGTTACAAGGGATCATTTTCACTGCTAGGCTGCATTACACGGAAGGAAAAAAACCCTGTGTTTGAAAACAAAATACCCCTCTCGTTTTTAGAAGGAAAAGCTTAGTTTTCAAACTGGGAGGATAAGGAAAATGACAGAAGGGGAGAGCTCTGAGATCAGGGCCTTGGGCAGCCTCCATGTAACCAGGGGAGAGGAGGGTTGACGCTTCCTCCGAGCTCCTCTGGGGTGAGCAGGGCAGGCCCCGCGCCGGGGCGGGGGCAGCTGCTGCCGCCCCTCTCTAAGGCACGGCGCCCCAGTCCCCGCGCGTCACCGCTCCGGCTCCCAGACGCCGTTCCAGCCCCGACTCCTCGGCACGGCGGGGGCCGGTCCGGGGTAAGAGCGGCCCCGGGGTTTGCTGCCTGCTCCCCGGGGCCTGCGGCACCCGGGCTCGCCCCCCGCATCACTGCGTCCTTTACCTCAGCCGAGCGGCGACTACACCTCCCGCCACGCACCGCGGCGGAGCGCCCACCCAGCGCCACCCCAACTACAAATCCCAGCGTGCACCGCGCCGCCCAGTCGCCAATCCCCCGCCCCCTTGCGGCAGCCTGGGCACCAGCGCTGGGAGCCACTGCGGCGCTTCGACCCTCCGCGACTCCCTCCCCTTCCCCACTCCACTGCCGCCTACCCGATCCCCTGAGCCGGACGCTCTCACAAGTCGACCAGACCACGGCAGGAGAAGCCGCCGAGCCGCTAAGCCTGCTGTAGACGCAGCCATCTTGGCGAGCAGGTGGGCGGGGCGGTGGCAGACTTCCGGCGGGTGGTGCGCAGGCGCAGAGGTGGCCCCGCCCCGCCCCGCCCAGCCGCAGGGCGCCTCCCTCAGGCGGCGCCCGGGGACACCGGGACGCATCCCGACCCTACCGTCACCACCCGGCCACCGGTTAAAACTGCCTCCTCGCCTTTACCTGCCCTTTTCCTGACCAGCCTCCGTAGCAGGGCGGTAATTTCTCCTCCCCTCTCATCAGAGGCCCTTACTGCTGCCACTGCCCGTGGCCCCAGGAGGGGGTTGACCTCTTCATGAGCAAACCAACGCTGGGGCCTCGTCCAAAGCTCTACGGTGTGGGCCCGGCAATGGGAGCGGGGCCCAGTACCTGATCTGAGCTATGGAAAGTTTGTATTCCTCACAAAAGCGCTGCTTCCCCTGTAATTCGGATTTTTGGTGGAATGCTCCAACGAACCACAGTCAAACCACACTATTCTAGAGCTGGGTAATTAGAAACTGTGCAATACAGGCCTCAGTTTTAATCACCTGCTCTCGTAACTGCTCCACAAAACAGTACAATTCAGGAAAGCCAGTTTTCCTCTCAGTAAACCATTATTACCAGTTTCAGTAACCACAAAGGCCTGTGTTTTTTCAGTTAGTTTGTGAGCTGCTGTGGGCAGAGCTCGCTGAGGTTCCTTTTGCCACGTGTTTCCAGGCAGCGTTGAAATAGGCTGTTTCGGCACTGCGAGTTGTGGGTGCTGCATTTCCTGCGAGACAGATCCACCCTAACTGGGGAAATCCCCATACTGAAACAAGGTAATAATCTAAAATCTTGTTTTAAGAAGTGTATGCAACGTATCTAAGAGACTGGGCTGTTAGGGGTAGGAAGGCCTCATCGACACCAGTAAATTCAGTGCTCCACCAAGGCCAGCTGGCAGAGAGATGCCTGTGCCAATGCTGGTGAACTCCCTCAGCTCCCAACATGGGAATGGCCCTGTGCAAACTGCTGGGAACAGTCCCTCCCAGCTGCCAGGGGCTAGGAAAGGCTTGTGCAAATGGTACTTGATGAGAGCCAAATTTGGGCTGGGAAAAGTTCTGGCAACATACTAGTAGAGGCAACTTCATTTCAGTGCCAAAGATCGTACCTGAGCATGCTTGGAGTGTATGGCTTTAGATAAATAAGAATACGCATGCAGAAAGCCGTGCTGTCAGTTTTTATTTCCTGTTTAAAATTTTTACTTTTTTCCTAGAGTTAGGAGCTTTTCACTTGCCTAGTCAAGTATTATCTCAAAAATGAGGAAAAATCAGAGGTGAAATTCTGTTATCTTTCCAAGTCCCACAGTGTGTTAAGTGTGACACAATACAAAGAAACCAAATACTATTTAAAAAAAATCTGTACTACATATGCTGGAGGGAAGGCACTGGGTTTTGGTACTATTTTCCTAACCCAGTAAATCCCCTTTGCCTCAGACTGTAGCACAGTACTTCTGACATCCTCTGCCTCACTACAGATACTGCAAACCTTCCCTGCTGCTGTATCGCTCTGCTCCAAAAAGAGAGAGAAAGCTGGGCTCTCAGCAGATGATGACAATGAAGAGGATCTTAAGCCCCAGATGTAGTATCAGCTTTTCCCCAGGTCCTTCAGCGTCCGCCTTCTGTGCCCCATGTGCTTTCCTTTTTCAAAGGTACAGCCAGTTTCTGAAGGAGCTCAGGGCTGATTTGATGAGTGTCCTCAGTTGCTCTGTCTCTTGCTCTGGGCTCTCCTTCAATGCCGGGTCTCAAAAATGGTGGGAACTGCTCAGTGCGACCTGTCTCCTACAACTGCCAACATCCTGTTACTCAGAGTTGATTCACAAAAGCTGTCAGAAGTGGTGCTCCCTTCCCCCTGAAGTGTTATCAGTCACATGCAGATTTTAGGTGACAAAACTACTGTGACTCACAAATGATAGTGACAGTTGTTAGAAGGTCCTAAGCTGTCTCAGAGGCTAAAGCCTGAGAAGGCTATTTGCCGTGGTTTACCTTCTCAGACTCCAAAACATGGAGCAATTTCAGAAAAAGCCATCATATTTTAAATATATAGCTTTTCTGGAATATTTTGTGTGTGTAGGCAAGTTGTTATTCCCTTTGGAGTTTGGAATAAAAATGTACTGACTGCCCTAAAATGTTTGCATTGCCACTTAATATGCTAGGTGCTTAAGCAGCAGCTTTAATCCTGCAGCAGGGCCTGTCCAGTTTCTGTCACAATTAGACTGTAAATGCATGAAAACAGTAAAACACAAAAGCATGATATACTGCATACATTTAAAAATAAAAGTGGAAACTGTTGTTAACACATTAGTTAAAATACAAACCTAAATGCCAAGAAACCAGATGCTACCTAATTTGTCAAGGACCCCTTGATCGCATATGTAACTGTAGATCTCTATGACTGAAATTATTGTTACTGTTATTTTGCTGCCTGTACTATTTTAGCAACCATATAACCTATGTAAGAAGCGTCTTGTAGATGCAAAATAGGTACATCCTTTCACCAGAGAATTTACATTGGAGGCAAATTAGTTTCCGTGGAACAGAAAATCTAACCTTACATGAAACTAGCTACTTCTTTTCTTTTTTAGTTTAGTTTCTCTCTTTTAGTTTATGCATATTCAAAAGATCCATCGAGTTCCAGCATTTTTTTAATTTCAGATATACCTCTGTCAAGTTGTAAAATAAAAAAGCAAAGCACCAAACTGTGCATTTGAAAATTAAAATTAAGCTTCTCTTCCATTTTACAGTTAGATCTAACTGATCTCATTATGCTGGGATTTATCTCAAAGATGTTTTACCAGACTTCACTAAGCCATTAGCCATCCTCCATCCTAGAAATTTGAATCCTTACTAGACATAGAATTACAGCTTAAGATAAACTGATTATCCTCATAATATGTCTCCTACTTAACAAAATAGCAGTGTCTCATATGTAAATGCAATCTAAAATTTAGCATCCAGCAAAGGTCATTAGAGAGATGCAACTTTCAATCAAGAAATGTTATTATTCAGCTAAAATGCAATAAAATAAAACAAATACTGGTGTTCTAACAGTACGGGATGAATATATAAACATTCGCCACTAAACTCTTAGAAAACACTACTTTTTAGATGGTTTTAACAATCTCATTTTACAATGAGATTATTTAGAAATGGACTATTATAACAATGAATGCTCACAGTATCCCTCTGGTTTAGGTAAACAGTATTATCTGCAGCTTCCAGATGGAGAAAATGAGACCTTTCTTCATAGTTATGTGTCCAGTCTCAAGCAACAATGAAGGGCCAGGATTAACAGAGCAGAGTTCTGTAATAAATAGTGTCTTTGTTATTTAACCTGCAGTCATCAGCATGATACATAAATAGTTGCCTAACACGTTCAGGATGCCACGGAGCCTTATAAAATAGGTAGGTGATACTAGGTGAGATTTTCAGGATGACAATCTGGTTCCTCCAAGTCCAGACTCCAGATTTCACCCTAAGTATGAAGAACTTTGTATTTTACACTAAGTAGTTATTTCAGATTAGCATCCTTCGTAAACTGGTTTCTGGAAAAGGACCAAATGGCACTTTCAGTTTTTAAGCAGGCTTTACCCCTCAACCTCATCAGGAACTCCACCAAAACCAGTAGTAATATGCAGTCTGAATTATACAATTCCAACTGGGTTTCTGAGGAAATGAGGTTTCGATGCTGATTAGTGTACAATATCAACCAAACCTGAAACAAAGATAGGGACATTCCTATGTCTCATGAAAAGGAGCAGCCAGGAATCCCCAGCTGAGGAGAAGGCTGCGCTATCAGCTCATGCACACAGGGAGAAACTCTACAAATACCCAACATGAAAAAAGATTCAGCTCGTTCCAGCACTCACAGATCTAGCTGGTTGCTTCTAGAGTAATACTTCTACTTTATAAAATAATTCCATGTAGTAGCAGTGAAAGGGGTATAAATCAGAAATCTGCATATACATACCTGATGCATATATAACCATGTGTCAACATAGGGGCTGAACACAATACTTTGAAATCAGCACTGCTGTAACTCTGAACAAGAACGGCAATCTTGATATGAGCAAAGAAAGCATGATTACACTGAAAGGTTTTTCTTTCAATTGTATAGATAAGATATTTCTTCTGAAATAAATAAAAACTTCATATCGGAAAAACGCACACTATCATGATCAGTTTACTATAGAAGTAGTCTGGAAGAGCTATCATGAATTACAGGTTGATTCAACCCCAGACAAGAGGCCACAGCAACTGAGCATCAGAATAGCACTACTCAGGAAAAAGACCTTAAAAACTGCTGAAACCAGCACACAGTATAGAAGCGTTAGCAACTGAAATTGCCTTCAGCTAAACTACTGTTTAGTGCTGTGCTGGCTTTTTGTAGAGTCATGGTGTTCACTGTTTATTTACAATCCACTATGTTTTTAAAGCAATGACACAGTATTGCACTTAATGAATACGCCAAAATCATGCTGCCAGGAATTGCCTTTAGCTTAGCCAAGCAAGCAGAATTCAAACAAGCCTAAAAACATTGGCTCGAGAAATTATACTTTTTTTGCAGAGGAGTGTTTTTTTTGTGTGAATAAAGCTCTTTTGAGAATACAAATCAAACTTTATAGAACTGTTGTCTGATTTTCTTGCCAGCTGCTCACTGGCCTCTAACTGATTATTTTTATCAGTATTACCTATAGGTTATCCTCCAGCTAATTAAATTGCAAATAGCTTTTCTTTCCCATGGTTATTCACTGGGCAGCAACAGCAAAGGCCTACAGGCCACTGACACTGGTCTTTTGTACTCTTGATCTGCAAGGAAAACTGTCTAAATTAAACATAAAGGCTGTTGACTGAATTTATAACATTTCAGTTGCTCATTAGCAGAGCACTCTTTTGAAGCTGCTGATTAAAAACTTTCTTCAGGGAATATTACAGTATTCTGTCTGCATGCCGTTTTTTGAATAGGTGTTTATGCACTGAAATAAGAAAGAGGGACCTGTTGCTGAGTTCCAAACAACTTCCTACCTGACTTCTGAAGGCTTTTATCAGAAAGATAAATGGAAGGAGCTGGGATAGTTCATAACAACACTTTTTCGAGAAGAACGTGCCAAACGAAAGATTCAGCCTGATGCAATAATTCAGTAGGAAATTCCTGTGGGTAAGTTAATCTGATTTAGCAAAACAGATAGGTTTCTCCTTGCCTTTTAGCATGCTCACTACAGAACAAGGATCTTAGAAATTAATCCTTTTTTATTGCTTTTGTTGGCATTCTATACAAGTGTCATTTCCATACCTTCCTTTGATAACCACATACAGGTGCGTTGTTTTATATCATTATTCCGATTTGATGGTGAATGAGTTCCCAAAACTCCAACATTTATTTCAACCTTTTGCTCATTTTAAGAAAAGATCACTTTAGCAAAATGTTTTCTGTGGAAAATAATTAAAAGGTCACCCAAGTCTCTCGTATAATTCAATAGAAATTAACACAGTGAAAAATGAAATTAATGCATTTATGGAAAATATCGGAATTCGGCACCTGATCGGGCAGTCAAGACAGTCATCATTCTTTGATTCTGTGATTCATTCTTCCTTTGTTCAGACATCGTTCAGGTAGCAATGCTGTGAGCAGCTTTTCTTAACAACCTGTGGAAGGAGAGTAGATTTTCTGTTACATAAAAAGGCTGTTAACACTGCTCATCACAGCTTATAATATAGTAAATGTACAGTTACATGCTATTCTAATATGCAGATAACTGTTTTCTCTTTTATCCTCTCTTAAACCCTGTTTTCTCAATCTCTAATCCCTATAATCTCAGTAATGCTTAAGTAAGCATTAGCAAACACAAACTACAGACCATGTAGTTTTATGCAGATATTAATACAGTGTGAGTATACACTTCCCCAAAATAGTCATTGATCCAGGGCAGTTTTTCTTTAGCAGTTTAACTGTGGAAGCAATATGTTTAAGCATTCAGCTTTACAGCTGGATACAGCTTCTTAGCGGGTTGCCTGGACTGATTGCCATGATGTTGTAGACTCTCTGGGGTCCATGATGCTATTGAGACTGGCCAAATTTGAGTCCTGGCTCATGTCTGTGTGCCGTAGGCCTGCCTTGTGCTCAGGTACTAAGGTGGTATCACTCATCACTTAACTTCAGCTGTATAAAACTAGTTCTCTATGCTCTCTCAATAGTCAGTGGAGGGAAACAAGCACCATCAAAATGTGGGTTATCCCTTGTAGTCTGGACACCTCTTAGGATAATTACAAAGAAATGTCTCCTTGTAGTACTTATCTCTCCTGGTGAGTGTAGAGAAATGAATAACTAGTTCAGCAGACTAAACTTCAAGGCAGCTACCTTCAGGCAAAACAAATCTTATCCTGAGCTTCAGGCTAGTAGCTTATCCCAGGCTTCTGTTATCTAAAGATCAGATTAATACATTTTATTAAATTATTAGAGGATATTATGCAGATTATAAATGTATTTACTCAAGGGCACAGCAAGTTGAAGTTACACTCTGTAAGGGCCTCCAGCCTTTTAATGCAACAACCTGAAAATTCTACAGCATCTTTCCTTAAATTTAAATACAGAGTTCTTGACATTAATTAAATACAAATAAAGCAATCACTTGAGTATTCCTTGTGTTATTTATCTTGATATTACAATAAATCTATTTTTTGATGCTTGCACAAATTCAGGGTTCAAGACTCTGTAGGAACTGCATTTTGTGATGATTTTTGTGAAACAAATAACCACACTATAGAAGTTATCAAGGGAAAAGCTAGGGGTGTTGACAGATGGCTGGCAAAGAGAAAGTTGGGGACTTTATAACCTGAGAAGACAGCAATTTTGGAATGTAAGATAACATTGGTTGGATTTCTACTCACAGAAACAGCTAACTTGCTAAAGTTGATATTTAAACTTTTAAATTTCAAGTTAACAATCTGATTGCACTGAGTTTAGTGGTGCATATCACTGAAGATCTTTTTTCAGACTGATATCAGATTTCCTTGCCTTTTCTTATAGTTCAAACAATTCTGGAGCTTCTCAAACCCAATGTGCTCTATGTCCCAGATTGATGCCTTTCTCAAATCCTATTATAGCCCAGAGTGCCAGACCTACCATTTTTTGTGGGAGACAGCTGCTTTTGCTGGTCATTTTCTTCCCTACCACTTTTCTACATTTTTCTACTAACTTCCAGATGTTTGGCAGCTAGTGCAGAGCAGTAACTGCAACCAGGCTGCCAAACATCTACTAATGGGGGTTGGACTAGATGATGTCCAGAGGTCCCTTCCAACCCTGACTATTCTGTGAATCCCGGACATTGTGCATGCACGGGTTTTCTCTGTATTTGATGTGCACCGTGGTTCTTCTCCTTCACAAAAGCCATGCAACTCAAGCCACATATGCTCAGAAAATCATCAGGTTTGCAATGCAAGAATTTCAGCGCATACACATTAATGAGTTGGTCTGTAGACAAGCAGTAAGTCCAGAACACATTCAAACTGACACACATGTATAAAGATCCAGTATGCCTTAAGTACATTTGCTTCCACATTTGCCTTTGGAACTTCAAATACTGACTGGGAGGCATGAGAGTACCTGTGTACCTCTGGAATATATATTTCTTTCTTTGAAAATCCCATTTAACTAAGTGTATAAGGAAGAACTGGGTTAATATGAAAGGCTTAAGAGATCTACCTAAGAGGCATTTTCAAACATGACGGTCTTTATAGCAGATGAGCTGTAGTACGTCAAACAGAAGGTTTTCAATAGGAATCCAAGTCACAACTACTAAGTAGGTTCAACAGAATTAGGGGCAGTTACTCCCTAGCTGGTTGCAGTTATTGTATTGATGATATTGCATAGTGGTTGCGCTACTTTAACCATTAGCCATAATCTCATGTGTTTCTGACTATGGCTGTCAGTCATCCCGCTAGTCTATCAATGCTGCCAGATCCACTTTTTGTACTATATAATGTATTTATTTTATCCTGAAACAATTTTTCAAATCAGGTCTAAAAAATAAAAGCGGAAAGCTTCAGAACTTACTGCCAGCTGCACAGTGCACAAATCTCACAGCTATTCCTTTTGACTCTCCCACTTTCCCCCTCACCTCCCCATGTTAACGCATATTTTCCAGTCTTGGCTTTCCACCAGTGAAATTATTTACATCTCATCTTTTCTTTTTGAATTACATGTTAAGCACTTGAAGTAATTTTTAGTATAATTATACATAAGGGTTGATCACAAGGGATTTATTGAGAAACTCTAAAGTCCCCAAAGCTTCTTGAAACTATTCTTTTTTACTCTTTCTCAAAGTTTTCAGCAGCCTCTGGATAAAAAAAAAAAAAAAAGAATACATGGCATTTACATGCAATTTTTATTTCATCCATTTAAGGTCCTTATGCATTTCTCAGAAATGTATGGATTGACTCTCTCTGCCTACATAAAATCTACCCCAAATCATGTATATTTGAATAAGGAAAACTCATCTACACAGTTTGCAATAAAGCACCAGGAACTATGTGTGTAGTTAAGATTTGCTATCTGATCTTTACAGGCAAAGACTCTAAAGGCCAGAATCAAAGTTCAGCACAGTCAATGAGACACTCCGATTTAATTCAAAGTACATGCCTTTAAATAGACGACTTAACTTCCATGAAATAGTGGCTGACACTCACATGCAGAACATGGAATGGAATGGAATGGAATGGAATGGAATGGAATGGAATGGAGTAGTTCAGTTGGAAGGGACCTACAATGATAATCTAGTCCAACTACCTGACCACTTCAGGGCCGACCAAAAGTTAAAGCATGTTGTTAAGGGAATTGTCCAACTGCCTCTTAAGCACTGACAGACTTGGAGCATTGACCAGCTCTCTGTGAAGCCTGTTCCAGTGTTTGACCACCCTCTCAGTAAAAAATGTTTCTTACTGTCTCTTTTTTCACTTCTTTGCTTTGACTTCTACAAATGCTTGTGTCTGATGCCTTGCTTTGATTTGTAAGTTAGAGAAGAGAATAAGACTTCCAGACAGAAAAGGGAAAGAACAGATAAAGACAACTTAGATAACTTAAATGTTCTAAACTTTGTCAGCCTTATATACCTCCCTTGACCATTCTCTACTAGTTCTCAGAAGTAACTGCTTCATTTCCTCTCTAAATAAGGAATGTGTAAGTTAAATAAGAAAATGGTCAAGCATACAAATGGAAAAAAAGGCAGAATTCAAAAGTTAGGAATTCAGGAAAGGCAGTTCTTTGCCTTTTAGTTCCTTTTGTGAAATAATAGAAAAAATTAAAGTATTCCTAAGCATCTATACAATAGCAAAGAGGAGATTATGAAGAAGATGGAGTCAGGCTCTTCAAAGTGCTATAAGGTGGGAGGATGACAGACGCTGGGCATAAGTTGAAATAAGAGAGGTTCAAACTGGATTTAAGAGAAAACATTTTCACCATAAGGTGAAAGCCATGGTCTACATGCTTGCAGGTTTTCAAAATCCAGCAGGATAACATCTGATCTGAACTCATAGCTGACCCTGCTTTCAGCAGGGGGTTGGACTATAGACCTCCTGGGGCCCTTTCAAACTAAATCATCCTGTAATCCCATGGTGATAAGTAGCAGGTAGTGTGTTTCTACGAGAAAACAACCTATTAAAAACAACATTCCAGAACTGGAACCTAGGCCATGCATTAAGGAGAAGCAATAGATGCTTCATATGTTGACTAAGGCGCTTCACCTGGTCTTGCAGGAAGCAAGCATGGCTAACTAAGGAAATACTCTGGATCTATCTAGGGACCAGATGCAATTTTCCTTGAAAATTCCCCCATCTCTTGCCCCATTCCCTTTTGTCTTCTGCTGAGGGCCACACAGAATTGGGCAGAGTGGTCATGGCATGCATAAATTGTGCTAGCTCTGCCCCATGACACTTTCCTTCCTGAGGGGTGCATGGTTCCTCAGGAGACAGGAAAGTGAATCTGTCACATGGTCTTAATGCAGTGGCCTAAGTGGTATGAGTGCACATGTACATTGTGTCATAAGATAAACATCAGAACAAAAAATAGTAACAAGCCAGAGAAATGGTCTGAAAAAATAGGATGTTATTCAAGATGGAAGGATGTAAGGTATTATTTTTAAGAGTCATTAGCTGCGCAGGAAGGTGATGGAGTGTTATTGGTTAGTACGCCCCTCAGAAAAGTGTCTAGGGATAGTATTGCATCATGAACTGAACAAGCCAGTGCTGTCATACCATTGTAAAATAGACAGATTTCACACTGGGGAGTACAAACAGCTCTATAAAAGCCACATGAAACAAGGTTCTGTTCAAATCAGCACTGATAAGACCTCAGCTGGAGTACAACATCCATTTTTGGGCACCTCACTTGAAGACTAATAAAGAAACCACAGTAGAGCCACGTAATTTTCAGAGGTGTAGAAAATGTGACCCATGAGGTAAGACTGAAAGAATTCATTTGTTTAGTGTAGCAATGAGAGGATTGAGGGAAGATATGATATCAGTTCTCAAACACATAAAAAGTATTGCAGAGATACAAACTGTTCTTCACATCTACTGGCACAGCAAGAAGTAATAGCCTTAAATTGCAACTTGAAGATTTAAGTTATGTGCTACAAAAAACTTTTGAACTCTAAGGAATGTTATGCAGTAGCTCATTGTGGAGAGGTCTGAAGAATCAGCATGACTGCAAATTTTCAAGGTTAGGTTGTCAGGAGCTGATTAGATAGAGTGGATTCTACTCTGAAGCAAGAGGATGAACCAGAACCCCCTTTCAGATCTTTTTTTTAATCATGTCTAGAGAAGTAACTCTATGGTCCTCATTACTAAATTGGCATGAAAAAGGAGGAAAAAATGTACCAGTGACACCTCTCCAAGTTTTCTTCAATTATGACAAGTATTTTTTTTCCTACTTGTTAAATCTTGGTCTTGTTTTATCAAGAATTAGGGTATCTCTGGTACAGCACACATGAAACTGGAAAATTATTTTTATTGAGGTTGTTCTATTTTGTGTTTTGAAAATACTCTTTTAACTTAAATCACGTGACCAGTTGGGATAAAACAAGCCTTTGATTTGTAGCTACTTGTTTTGTTTAAATGACAGAAATGGCAGGGTTAGGAGAAGAACCCTTTGTGTAGCTTTACCTGGAGGACATCTCTTGCAATTGCTTTGTAAAACACCATTTTGTCTAGATCTTTTTACACTGTCTTTCTTAACTCTCCAAGGTTCTCCTACTGACACAGGTACAGAGACACTAGGATTTGGTGTCCTTTCATCTAGGATTGAAAACACGCTCATCATCAAACTTCATTTCAACTCTAAAGAAACTTACTCCTAAATTTGTAGAAGTCCTGGTGAAATGAGGGGAAATCCCACTTGAAATTTCCAGTAGTTCTATGATTAAACATGAATAGTGGAGTTAAACATCAGTAAGAGAAGACCAGTTCCTCACTTCATTTGGTACAAAGGAGCAAGTCACTTGTTCTTTACCCCAAAGTCCATGAAAGTTTGGTTTCTAAAAGCTTCTGTCCCAGGAAGCAGAAAGCTTAGAAGCAATTTTTTTTTTTTTTTCATTTTAGAGGTAGCTTTATCTTCTGCTTATGTTGTTTATGTACTTCTAATAACAATTATCTTTTATTAACATTGTTATTTTGTTATCTGACTCCAGAAGCATTTTTTGTTGAAGCAGCTTACTGTTGTGCAGCATCATGCTGTATGCTTCAGTCACTTATAAGTTTTTATGAAGAAAAAGCTATCTATACCAGAATATTTAAAAAGGCATCAGTCATCTTCCAAGTTATAACATATATAATTACATCCCCTTTGAAAAAGACAATTATGCTAATAATTACCTTGAAAAAAAATCCTCGTTACCTTCTTAAAGTTTACATTGTCAATAAACCACCATCAACAACTATTTGTGCATTTTAAGTAACAATTGTGCAGTTCTTCTCTAGTTTTGCCAAAAATAAAAGACTCAGTTCAAATGGATCTGTTTTCCAGTGACATCTGTGCTTACTTTCTTTCATTTATTCAGTGAACCAGCTCTGTTGACTGATGTCTGAGAAATCAAGTTCACTCCCAGAATAATTCCATTGTAGTTGATTTAGTTGCAGCAAGGACCACTTTGACCCATGGAGCTCAGTATATTCTAGAAGGTCATGCAGCCTGTCAGTAGCTCAGACAGGATTTAAATAGAGGATCCTCCTGAATCCCAATTCAAATGAGCCTTTTTTGACATCATCATCATGTCTACACATTCAGGGTGACATTTTGTCAAATGCCACCCCAAGCATTGCTCATCTGTTGGCATACCAAAAAGTGACCTTCATGGCTTTAGTCACATGCCCTCATTCTTTATTTCCATTTATTTATAACTGTCTCCTCTATTCAGTGCCAGCTGTTAAAAACAAAGCAGATTCCCTTTCCCTCTCCCTCCCGGGAGCTGTGGGTGAAGAAGAGGTTTCAGACTCATTTCAGGAGGGCGGTAGCAGGGTATGGAGGTCAGCCTGGCAACCCAGCAGTTTCCATTAGTGCCAGACCAGCAGCTTAGCAGCTGAAAGCAGCTTCACGTAGCACATAGCATGCCTGCGTGGCATGCTGACAGTTACAGTAATACTCCAGTTATGAGAAATCTTCACTGGATGTAGTGGTTTGGACTATGGGATTTCTTGAAGCCCCTTCTAGCCCTGTATTTCTATGATGCTTGTATAATAAAGCTACAAAAACAGTTTGTGCAGGCAAGGAAAAGGATGGTCCATGATTCTGAATATTTACAAGCAATCTCAAGGAAGCTCTGACTTACCTCATTGATATACGCCTTCTTTCTTATTCATTACTAATTCCTTATAGTAACTTTACATGACTTAAAAAGTCATTATTTTTTCTTGGTTTCCATTTCACAATCTATCTTTCACTGTAATCTAAAAACTAACTTACTTGCAGTTATGCAGAAGTTTTCAATTACAATACTACCAGCATTATCTGATTTTAACCAGGTTTCTTGTGAAACCACGCCCTGTGCCTTCCTGTCAAACTAATCAGCCAATTTCAATGATATTTGACAGAAGGAAAGAAATTTCAAGGGCTTTCTGTGGATTAGGAAATCTTAGAGCATTCCCTGGTTTCTTAGTAAAGGTGGACAAGTCAGCTACATCCCCGTTCATGCTGTGAAGAAACCTGGGTATGCATCTGTCCTTTTCCCTGCAGCCTGTTTTCATTGAAAGTAAACATTAAAAATTTGTGTTTGATGGGATCTAAATGATGCTCCAAAGACAACTGTTCTGGTCAGTCAAGGCACCGAGGCCTTAGAGCATGTAATAGTACACCCCTGAAGTAAGCGTAATACAGCCCAAAGTAACTAAGTTCCTATAATTTTCTTTAACACCAATATCTGGATATAGGAAGGAGACTCAAATTAGTTCTCTGAGTATGGGAAAAGTAGGCAGAACATGGCAACATGTGTTATTTTAGCATAAGCCAGTTGGCAGTGGGCACATGCACTTGCTGGCCAGTCTGCTTGCACATATGACTAACTGGATTAACCACAGCACACGCTGTCTCTTGCCCAAACAGATGTCGTGGAAGACATGGAGAGAAGTGGGCTCAGATTGTTGTACTGGGAGGGTGAAGCTACAAAGCAGTGAATAGAAACGATCAGGTAACCAAGCTTGCTTAGTTTCATTCTTTTTGAAAGAGCTTATTTATATATGATTGTATGTTCCTATGTGGCATTGTCTTTCCATATGTGCTCTGAAAATACAGGAGTAAACAGTGGCCCCAGTTCTTCCATGACCATCACTGGTTTTATTCTGCACTGTTGTTAGAAGTATTACATTGATTATAAATTAAAACAATGAAACAGTGAGTTCAAAGAAGTTGTTCCAATCCTAGCATCTCCGAATGGATATGTCACTGTTTAGCAGGAAATAAACATCTATGAACCTCCAACATTGTCTGTCTTCAGACTTCAAAGGTTTTGTGTTCAAACATGAGAAGGAAGAGATATAACACTTTGCAGCTTTGTAGACAGCTCATATAAAGTCTGTAGAACAAATAGTTGAAGTGACCTTTCACTCTCCCACAATAAGCTCATCACCGTATTGGCGCACCCTCAAAATCATCCTGAGAGCAACCTATTTGGGACGCTGCTGGTGAAAACTCAGGCCTGTGCACCCTTTCAGCATTCTCTTCAGGCAGTCTAGATACTCCTTCTGCAGATGTACACAGCCTGGAACACCCCCAGCTAGCATATTTCCATAATGAAGTACTTAAGAGTATATTCTTACATACTCTCATACCACGCGTCCTTCCCTTCCTACACACTTGCATCTTGTCCGTCTCTGAGCACTTTGTAGTACTGCCAGTGCAGTAGCCCTCTAATTTTTCAGGCTGACCTTATGCCAAACAAGCAAGCGGTGTCTTGGCAGGATGAATTTTTCTCCCACATTACAGAGGACTCACAACATACACTCCCTGCTGAAGGGCTACATTCACAGCCACAAAGGCAGACAGACCATCTCAAAGACCCACTGAGACCCAGCAATTGGGTCAATTTTTTGACAATTTGAGGTTGTCAAATGATGCACATCTGTCCCACAGTAACCCACTTCCTCCGTGGTGAAGAAAAGCACTGAGATAGGGCCAAATACTTGTTACAGCCACAAAAAAATGAAACCATAAAGATATAAATGGCATGAAAAGGCGGCTCATTACATCTACAGACAGTGATCTGGTCGTATCAGAGATGAAACTAGAAGATATAGTTAAAATCTTAGCAATTGCCAAAATACACATTCAAATCATGGTACTATGTGCAAGAAATACTCCCTGAAACAAAGGATACTTGCAAGCTCAATCCATTTTAGTAACAGTCTAAAATGATTTTTAGAGGGACACCTTTCATTGATGCATTTAGACACAAAGAAACTCTTTGTCATTGTCTTGCCTGCAATGAAAGCGGCACAATGTTCTACAATTTCTAATTTGCAATTAGAAGTCAAGACAACAACCTAATCGTGTTAGGAGTTACCCTATGTATTCTTATTGGTTCTTCCTCCTTCATGTATCCAGAATGTCTTTTTCCTGTTTATTAAATCCGTTACTGTATCATGTACCCAATTACAAATTCAATTGCAAAAGGGCAAGGATTGTTCTTTCTGCACAAAGGAATCTGGATCTGATCAGGCTTTTTAGGCACTGTAATTGAATTTCCTAAAAAGAATTTAATGACAGTAATTTTGCAAAATGTTATGCAATATTACAATACATTATCAGGTACTGACTGTAGCAGCAGCATCTCATGATAGCGCTTGTTCAGAATGATATTGGCAAGCTTCACCAATTTTGGAAACAAATATAACAACTTTAATTTCCCCTGAGATACATGGTTAAATTTCAAAATCAGGTGTTGTCTAAGGCTAGATTTGTTCCAGTAAACTAGGGCATGGGCCTGGATCCTGCCACACTATCACTAATAACCATTAAATTGCTAGCAAGGTTGCTACTTGAGTTTTGGCTCATACCAAACAGCATTTTCCCAGACAGTGCCCAAGCACGCTTCAGGGATTAGTGTGGGCCAGGGAACACTTTCTACAGCAATTCTGATGCAGCCACCTGCTCTTCAAGGCTAGGAAGGTTCATCTGTATGAAAATACATGTATTGTAGAACTTGGTGTCGGGGCTGGAGGTCCTGGCCTGTTACTAGTGTAACATAGCCTAAAAGTCTCTGTTATGGTTCCAGTTATTGCCTTCCCCCAGTTATGTCCCCTAGGTAGAAGTTAAAAAGATACGAGCTAGGTATTAGAGGTGCTATAAGGATGGTTTCCTCTCCACATTGTAATTAGAAGGGCTAGGTTAGGCTTTTTGATTATGTCCTGATATGGGCCAGTTTTACCAGAGAGACTTTTACTAGCCTAGCAGAATTTCTTTTGGTTCAACATTTCTATGCTAGTAAAAATTTTAGTACAGAGATTAGAATGGTGAAAAATTTCTTTGCTAGGACAGTTTATTTCACTCAGAGATCCAGCACAGACTGTTCCAGCAAATGTGCTGGTTTGCTGCCATTAGCTGCATCTGCACTCTAACAGTAAACATTGCCTATAATAAAGCAAACCTAAGTCTAAAGGGATTTTGAACTATGGCTTGGCATTCTAAGATGGAGCAAGAGATGGTACAACATTTTTCATGTTGCTGTCTAGGAGGGTTTTCAATCAAGTTAAGACAGCTCAGTTATATAGCTATAAAAATTTTAACTATAAGAATTTTTAATTTTTCCTACTTTAGATTGTGCTTCAGTTACTGCCCAAGACAATGAGTATCTTGCTCTGACACATCTTATGTCAACCAACTAAATTAAGCTTTATGAAAAAGATATTAATTCTACACTTTCGAGATCTAAACAAAATACTGATAAACTTTGGGTGCATAGAAGGTTAAACCCTTCATCAAGAGAAGTTTTATAATCAAGTTAGTTGAGCTGTCCTTCCCATGATTAATGCATACACTATCTCCAAAGGAAAGACACCACTGCGGATACAATTCATGAAATACTAACTGTGCGATTCTAATTAAGATATAGGTTGTTGCATTAAGCAGATTAAGCTACATTAAGGAACTTATCCTTCCAAATGGTTAATGAAATGGCATGCCTCAAAAACTTCTTCAATAAAAAAGGATTCTGTTTCAGCTGTTAAATTTCACTATAAGAAAATAAAATGCACTGACCCCAAAATAACCCCACTTTGCTATTCCTCAGTATCTGTGCCTCCCTGCAGTACAAAGAAGCTCCCAAATCTTTTTCATTTCCATATATAGTGGACAATATATAGGGCCAGTCTAAGTAGTAAAAATGCCAGGAGCTCATGCCACTGAAGAAAAGAAAATTATTAAAACTCCCTTTTTTAGGACTAGGTGCCAAGCAAAAAACTCTTACCTCATGCACAGATGGCTGGAACCTTCCCATCTGTTAGTAACTTCTGGCCTCCAACTCCTGCAGGATCCTAATGTCAGTCCTCTAAGCATATTAGCACGTCTGGGGTGTATTAAGAGTCAGAGAGATCTCTGTTCTGGGTTTACACAACTATTTGAGCACAGATGTCCCACTGGGACTTCTCCTCAGTTTAAGTGTGTTTGTGTGCACAAGACATTGAAAGATCAAAACCTATCAAAGCAGCAGGACTAGACTGAGATCTTAGTTGGCTCATGGGAATACTGAAACAGGAAACTCGTTTAAAATTATGTTTCTGTTGAAGAGCACCTCTGAAGTTGAATTTTCTCATGTTGTGCACGCTGGCATGGCAAAGCAGGTAATAGGTGTTGATATGCGGTGTCAGAAATTACTTGAATGATCATATGATTCTTCACCGGTTGTTATACCAGAAAAGAGATGTATCCCTTTCAAATCAAAAACTGCATGCTGTGCAGACATCGGTTGTCTTTACTTACAGCCTCCAAATGTTGACATCTATATTTATAGTACAGACAAAGCAGAGTCTTCTGAACTGTGGCTTTTGCAGCACTGGTGACATACAAACTACTTCCAAATTACATGGGGAGGCAAGTCTGCCTACCAGGAGATACTCAGCTGAAGCGTAGGGTGAGCGTCCCAAATCCGCTACCGTTGGCAATCAGCTACTACCAGCCTGGAGGCACTTACCTGGTTGCTTACACAAATTTCTACACATAGGTGCTAATTATTACTAACTGTTAATGGGCACTGATCAGAGCTATGGAGAGCAGCTTTATCATATAACTAATTTAGTAGGTCTTAGATTCCTTCAAGTAACAGCAGAAATAACTTCAATCAATATAGATTTTTGTTTAATAAAGTAGGAGTAAAAGTTATTGCTGCTACAAGGCCATCTTAGCAGTAAAAGTACTGACAGGAGGTGAAATGATCAGGAATTGCCAGGTGACAAGAGCCAGAAGTAAGAAATAAATTTGGATTTTCCACTGGCGAAGGTCAGCAAATCTGCCTGACCATAAGCAACCAAAACATACCTCATACAGAGGTATGTTTCCCTCATACAGAACAAGATAACTTGGCAGTATTATCCTTCCCCTACCTTACAGAGACTAAGAATGACAGGTTAATGACAAGAAGAGTAAGGCTCATGTTTTTAGCCTCCCAAGACCTACCTTGAGAACTTGGCCTCTGAACATAGGTAAGATTTCTTCACTAATAAACTGACTGTCAAGATAAAATGTACATAAATGTGTTATCGGAGCTCCAGATAGTCTTAGATTTCATATTGCTGCTATATATGATTTTTTTTTCTGTATCACAGCTGCATAGCTTTGCCCTTTACCTTCCATTGTATTATGTACTTATGGAAGTAAGGAAAGATTAAAAAAATACACATTTATTTCCGAGAACCTAATTTCTCTAGATTGGGTACCTTAAAATCCCTCATGCCCCAGCCCGTCGGCTGGCGTCGCGTGTGAACTCCTCACTCACAGGCACGAATAGGGGGTGAGGTGATGGTTGTAATCCAGCACGTGAAGAAACTTGGGCACGAGTTTTAACTTCCTAACGAGGGAAATGGCCATGGCAGCACAGGGCTCTGCGAGGCGGGCCGCTCCGCCGGAGGGCGGCTGGCCGCCATGCGTGGTGGCCTCACTCAGGCGTCGCACCTTACGTGAGCGCCGGTCCCCGACGGTGATGGCGGCACCGCTTCGGGTTCCTGAGAAAAGTCTAGGAAACTTTTCACCGCAGCACCAGGTGGTGGGAGCTCGCTCCTATTCTCGGACGGGACTGCGGGCAGCGACTACCAACCATAGGAGCCGGGCAGGTGCAGAACCAAGTCCTTCCCTTTCCCCGCGGCCAACGAGCGGTCCGGCCTCCAGCGCCAGCGACCGCCGTGGCTCCGGGCCCGGGGGACGTCCGGCCGCCACCGCTCCCTCAGCGCCGGCCCCCCCGCCGCCATCTTGCTAAGGCACCGCCAGGCGGCCTCGCCGCCGTGAGCCCGCTCCCTCAGTCCCGCCGCTGCCGGCCGGGGGGGGGCTGATGAAGCGCGGGAACGCCGCCGCGCCATGATGAGGAGCAGGGCGCTGTGGAGCTGCTGCCTGCAGCTCGCCGCGCTGCCCGCGGCCGCCGGCTGGGCGGGTGGGAGGCCGCAGCCATTCAACGGCTCCTGCTGGAGAGCCGCGGAGCCGCCGCGGAGGGGGTGGGGCGGCACCATGGAGGAGGAGGAGGAGGAGGACGAGACTCGGGCGCAGCAGCCCGGGAGGTGAGCGGCTCTCCGGGGGCGGGGGGTCGCTGCCCCCGCGCCTTCCTGTGGGCAGGGAGGAACCGAGTCGCGCTGAGCCGAGCGTCCGACCTGCCGCCTTCAGAGCCCGGCTGGCGGCCGGGGGACGGGGAGCCGGGGCAGGGCGGCGCTGCGCCGCGCACCTGCTCGGAGCGCGGCGGGGGGGCTCGCTAGACTGACGGTACCGGCGTCCCGCCGGGTGAGTGCGGTGGGGGAGCGGGGCCGGAGGCGGGGAGCCCCGCCGGCGGCAGCGGGGCAGAGCCAGGGCCGGCGGGCGCCCGCTCGGAAAAGTTAAGCGGTGGGCACGGTGCCGGGGGCCGGCCAGCCCGGGCTGCGGGGCGCAGAGGGGCGGCACAAGACGGCTGTCCCCTGCGCTGCCTCGGCCCCTGAGGTGAGTGCCGGCTGCCCGCGGGGCTCGGGCCGCCCCTGCCCGGGGGGCGGAGGGTGCCGCGGAGGTCGGTGACAAGTCGCGGCTGATGCCGGCTCCAGAGAGACTCGGGGCGGGGAGATGCCTTCGCACCGGGGAAAGGAATCCCGGAGGAAAAAAAGCGCTGCCTTCTCCCGCCGCCACCCCAGCGGCGGTGCCGCCGTTTCCCGGGAATTGACGGGAAAACACGCTGCGGTGGCGCTCGGAGAGGAACGGGTTGTATAATCGCCGATGCACTGGCATCGTGGCACTGACGGTGTAGTGAATGTTGTCCTTTGAAAAGGAGACGGGGACAGGTGTTTATGGAGAGCGTTTTTCTTGCGTTGTATAGCGCGGAAGTGGGAGATGTTAACAAAGTCGTTTAACGTAATTAGTTCGGTCAGATAGTCTCAATGATGGGTAATTATCTCTAGTAAGGATTTAGGGAAAGTATTTGCTGGATGTCTTGTCGGCGTGTAGTTAAGTTCGTGTTAAACTTCAGCAGAATTTTTTTTTTTCTGGTGATTATTATGATTTCTTACTAAATGGCGATTGTGAAGCACGTTTTCAGTTTTAAAGTACTATTTATATTTATGTATTTTTTTCTTTCTTTTTCAAACTAGATCGACTAAAGTGACAAAAAATTAAATGTAGTGACAGGACAATTGCTTCTGTCTTCTGGCAAAAGACCTTTGAAAATAATCCCGTATTATTAATCTTTAATTCATAGTAGCTTCTTTATCATTTAATAAAAATAGGAAACCTGAATCATTTATGGGTAAAACTTTCAGGAATACAACAAGAAGTAAGATTTTTATCTTATTAATGCAAGAATTATTGCAACAGCTGCTTTAGAAATGCCCAGAATGATCTGAAATTGAAATGCCTATTATAAAAAGATAATGGGAATTTTGAATACCTGGAGACTGGAAAGCCCTGCCTGATTCTCTTGCTGTGATGAGGAGGAAGTAAAGGATGATAGTGAAACTGTTAAAATAGAAGTAACAGTTAATTTGGCTTCAGCTTGGACCAAATCAGAAGAGATCTGCAGCCTTTTTAAAAGGGAACAGTCCATTATTATTATTATCATTATTATTTTCTTCACTTGTATTAACTAAGTAGATTTGAGGAATTACCTAAGCAGAAATCTGCTATTTCCTCAGCCTTTATAAGATCAAGATTGAACTGCTAATTCTCCATTCAGAAATAGCTTTTAAATTGTTTTCTGCAAATGGGAATGCAGTTGTTTTGTCTGTGATGAGAAAAATTGAAATGCTGCCATATTAATTAGTGCCTTTATATGTAATACCTGTGGTGGAATTAACTTTTTCCGTTGGTCACATCTATAAATCCCTTCCTGATCTCACTCTCTTTTTTTTTTTTTTTTTTTTTTCCTTCAGTCAATTGCAAGTACATAGCTTGCAGTATGCTGGCTAGGACTGTAATCAGGGTCCTACTTCTAATACGCTCAAAGCCGGGACCATGGTAAATCACTTGGTCATCTTGTGTCCTTTAAGTAAAAAGGATTTTCCTGTAAACCAGATGTTGCATTTGGTTTGAATATTCTTAAACAATCTAGGAAAGAAGTTATGTGTTGTTATTTACTGTTTGCCTGTCATATCTCATATCTTAGTATTTAGCAGCTGTATGAAGAAGGGATGATTTGGGTTTGAATAGCATACAACTGCACCCAAGCAGATGAACCTTACAAATCTGTGCAGCAAGGGGAACTGGTATTGCCAAGTGACATGATGAAAACACTTTGCTGCCATTGTGTCCCTACTGTGGAAAACAAGGTTTGATAAGATGTTGTGTGAGCGAAAAGTCAAGTGGTAAGAATGTATATCAAAATGTGTATCAAGAGGTTTTTCTTGTGTAAGACCTGTTACCATGGTTGGAGCTGGTAGTGCTACTGTCTGCTGAGTAAGGCTTATGATAAGATTTCTGGTTTTATTGCTTGTAATGTTTGGAAATAGTTTCAGTTGGTTAGGCTGAAATCTCCTATGCTGTGGACTGGTTTTCACTGAGGTTCAGCTGTTTCTGATAATGAGATTGTGGCAATAACAAGTTGTTTATGTGTGTCTGTTTAGGTGTGTTTAAATGAAACACTTTGTCTCCTTAAAAACACCTACATATTTAGGATGGTGCCTTGAAAATTAGTAGATGGCTCACAGGTGTGTTGGAAATGTGCCTTGACTCTTCCATAAGGGAAAAAAACAACAACAAACCAAACAATTTTTAATATTAACACTTTTGCTGTTGACTAACAACAAAACCACTTTGCATTTCATTTAGAGTACATGAAGGGACATCATAATCTAGAGTCATGGGGATAGAGAAGGCGGCCGGTTATATATAAGAAAAAATGTTGTCATGGAAAATGTTAATGTGTTGTGATGTTTCCAGTTTCCTTGGGTGTTTGTGTTTTGCTGTGTCTAGTGTTCTACTACTTGAAATTTCTTTTAATGGCTGTGTTTCAGTTAAAGAACCATAAGGGTGCTGTATTTCATATGCTTTCTGGCTTTCCAGCGTTAAGTTTTGGAGATTTGAAACTTTTGTATTAGGGAAGGCTGATGACCTTCTAGCTTAACTCATGTGAAAGATGGTCTTTGAACAGTTACATTCAAGAAAGAAAAAATTCTAATTTCCTTATCTGACCTGGAAATTCCTGACCTGGAAATTATTTGTTTGGATCTTCATAAATTTGTAGTCAAATGTTATAAATAGTTCTATAAAATTCATATATCCATGGGGTGTGTGTTCATACCTGCAGAGACAGGGAGAGAGAGAATGTTGTTGCGACAAGCAAAAGTTGAGCCTATGTTGAAATGTAGGTAGATTCAGAAAGAACTTATGGAAATGTTTTTATATTGCAGAGAAATGACATTGGGTCCTATGTGCTTGGACTTCGAACTGAAGAGACAAGCTTGTCAAATAGACAAGCATTTAAATATGTATATAAACAAAATTGTATGACTGTGTATTAACGTTAAAAATAAAAACTAGTTTAGTGCTTGGGCGTGGCTGCACTTCCTGGACAACTGAGGTTTTATAGGGTTTTAAAGGATTATTCTCGGTGTGAGTCTAGAGAATGTTTGCATAGGAGTTTGTTCCTTTCTGGCATGGAGAGAAAAGGAAAAAGAAAATTAAAAGCCATAGTAAATGAGGTGGAGATAGCAATTGCACAGTTGCAGACATAAAAGTGCCAGAGTTGATTATAAATGAACTGCTTCAGATCCTGCTTTGCCACATGGATCCTATGGATCAAGGTTTTAACATGTTTTCTACTGACTTCCATGGAAGCAGTTCTTGCTTTGCCTCTGTGGCCATGCGCTATAAAGGAAATCAGATTTCTACCATACCATGTTTGAGTGAAGCCTTGGTTTCATTATGTGTAATAGTGTTTATTTTGAGTCATATCTAACATAAGATGTTAAATGGGAAACCTTTACCCGCGGAACAGCATGCGAGCTTGTAATATTTTAAAACTTAATTTTAGTTAAGAAAAACCTGTGCTAAGAACTTCAACATAGCATAATAACTTAAAATACTAACCCCAAGATGCACAGGCTGTTAACATATGGGAGTGGCTAAAGTGTGTTTATAAATGCTAAACTTTAAAGTTTGGTTGTTTTTTCTAATAGTAAGCCCCATCCTGGAAAGGTTTACCTCAGTAATTAACTGTAATCACATCAGTAGGCCAACTGAAACTAATAAACTACTCATTTGCATACATAGTTACAGGAGTGGAGCTGGTGCCAGAACACTAAAGTTGGGGTCCAGATCCTGTAGCTGGGTTGGTACAAGTTACATCTTTGCTCTTTTGGAAAAGCTTTATTGAAATTTTGTTTAAGCATGAAGGGCCATCCATGGAGATTACTGTTGCTGTTGGAATGCACGGTTTATCTGCTCAGCTGTGTGCATGTGCTGTCTTCTCTTATTCTTCTGTTGATTTTAAAAATTGACTGTATTTGATTTGTCATCCAGTTGTTGTCTTGCATACCGTAACACAGCTGTAATGCACAAACCTTGCTTCTATATGTTGTCAGCCTGAGTACCGCAGAGAAGGTAAGAAAACTTTCATTACAGCTCTTGTATTTTCAACATTCTTTCCTATATATTAAGTAGTCTCGTGAAATTAGTTGTTTAGGGAGAACAAAGTAAAGCACTTTCTGTTCTGATGTAGGGAAAATTGACTTTTCCTTTCTTTTGGCAATTGTTTCAGCAATAACACAGAATTACACTGCTCTTGTGCTTAGTCATAATGATAGTCTAGGTTTCTCTCTTAAATGTGATGGCCACATGCCAAAATTTGGATACTTTGGTTCAAGATGGCAGTAAAAAATGAGGGTGGAGAGGGAAATAACTTATTTTAATAGACCTGTATAGCTAAAGAAATTGGTTACTGGGTCTGTCATGTCTGTTGATACACGTGGACAGCTACTGTCGTAACAGGGATCATAATCTAAACAGAATGTGCATGTAACAGAAAACTTCTGTAATATTTAATACAGTTCATAAACTTATTTGGGGACTACAGAGTACTCATATTGGACAGGGACAGTAAGCTGAGGCACCTGAAAACAAAGGGAAAATAGTTATGTATTGTCCCAGTTCCAGAAAGAGGCATCTTTATGCAGTTGATACAATGCTGATCAGATTTAACCCAGAGCTGAGAAATAGCTGGCTCCAGGTACTGCTGATGGACTTGACTCTAAAGCTGTATCCAGCTTTACATTTGTATCCAGAGGCATATAAGGGTGTAGCTGATAGGCGCTCATAATGGCTATGAATAACTTTATGTTGTTTTAGTTCCCCTAATGAATGCCAAGGAAGTAGAGGTCGGAATGTGTAGTGATGGGAGTGGGCTGCCTTTTGGGTGGTAGGTAGCTATTGAATTTGCTTGGTTGTAATACGAAACATCACTGTTGTAGGAGGCAGCCAGTACTAAATGTGAATGAAACCTTGGATAAGGAATAAATTGGAAATGAAATATATTAAGGGTAGGGGGAATTTTTGAACCTAACTTGGTGGTGTATGTAACTGAGCTACATTGAGTGACTTCTAAATGGAGGGTATTTAATGAATTAGCTTTTTATTCATAACAGCATTGGCATAAGTAGTTTTTGCTTACAACAGTATATTCCAGTTCTCACCCTTCCCTGTCCTGGCCAGTTTGTTGGTATAAACATTTGCATGGTTACACAGTGATGCAGGTGAAAATGAAGTGCTTCTCTAGGGGATGGGAAAGTAGAAATGACTATCAGCTAGATCAGTTTCTTGAACTAATTCACCATGTGGACACAAATGTTTGTTTTGGCAAGCCTGGGGCAGTAATGAGAGAATGGATTGGCTTATGGTGGTAGTTGCTTAAGTAATACTGCTGTTGTAAAAATATGCCTAACAACACATGACCATGGATAGGTGCTTCACATTTGTTTTATTTGTAACTATTTTTTTTTCTCTGTTATGGCTAAATAAAGCTTTGCTTTGTTTTACTGTTGATCCTCAAAACTAGATAAGAATGGTAAAGGATTCATCCTAATTCTCTGAGGTTGTTTATGGAGAGACCTGTTTCTGTTATCAACTCAGAACTCAGTTATTCATCTTTCTTCAACAGTACACAAGATCACTGTAGAGTCAGCATACTTACAAATCTGTTGAGAACAGAGAAGAACTGGCCTGGCAGCCTATAACTGTGGTTTGAAATGGGTACATCCAAGAATGGAATAAGGCTGTACTAGCATGGATTTTTTGTTTTGTGGATGTTTGGAAAATACGGAAATAGGACGTCACACAGAATCTCAAGCTGGCTGTTAAAATATCAAATAATTTGAATTAAAATGTCTGCAATGCTTGTTCTTCCCTGCAACTTTTAATGGGAAGTCTCAAATAATAAAAGTATTTATAGGTCAGCTAGTTGCAATCTTGAGAGATCTTTGTGTGAAATCCCAAGAGCAAGAGTGTCTGGAATAATCGCTGTTGGAACTGTGGCTGCAGTCATAAAAAAATCTGTATAGTGAAAGAAAAATTCCAAGTTGTGTAGTGATATAAGGTTTGCAGAAAGCTCAGATTCTTGCTTTGGTAAGTCTACAGTGGTATGATGAACAGCCTGAAGTGGTGCACAATAAAAGTTTAACTGCATTCAGAATTTGCCAGTCTCAAACTGTTCATTAATTAAAGCAGACAATTTCAGACCTGAAGGAAAAATAAAAGCACAGCCAACACTTAGCTGGCAGTTGTTTGATAGTTGAGTGTGCAGGACCCTTTTTTCAAAAAATTACTTATGTGCTCTTTAGTATTTGCAAATACCTTACCTTTCAGCTGAAATTCTTTTGGGGGGGGGTGTTTCTTTTTGTTGTTGTTGTTTTTTGTTTTGTTTTCTATTGTTGTTTTTTTGTTTGTTTGTTTGTTTGTTTAGTTTCAAGCCAACAAGTATGCTTTCTGCAGTCATAAAAAACATGTATGTTGAAAGAGAACTTCCAAGTTGTGTAGTGATATATGGCTTGCAGGAAGCTCCGATAGTGGTATGTGGCTTGCAGGAAGCTCCGATTCCTGCTCTGGTAAGGCTACACTGGCCTGATGAAGCACAAACCAAACAAGTTTGCTAGGAATTTTGTGCTGTCCCTTTTAGGTGGTGTGTGGTGCAGCCCAGTTCTGGATGTAGTCTATACAGAGAGACTGTGATTAGAAATCAGCCAAACTTGTTGCTTCAAAAATAGAGAAAATTAAGGCTATTTGGAAAGCTATGGAATGTTTGCAAGGTTAGTTTTGCGGGTGGTGTTGGGTTCCAGTAGACCATTGCTTCATAGCAACTCTTTCTTAAACTTTCTGGCTTAGGGATTTGTTAAATAAGGACCACATTTCTGTGTAGAAAAGGAGGATAAATCTGTTCTGGCAGACTTCACGGTTAGTAGCATGTCTGTGCACGGCTGTATGCTTATAGTAGGGGGAACTACACTATGGAGTGGTGGATGTTAGAGGAGACTAGGTGGAAAGCATGAAGGCTCACAGAATAGATTTTATGTCTGTGCATTTCTTCAAATAAAGTTATGGTTATTTGGCTTCAAGCTCTACTGTGTTTTAAAGACCACTTAAAAAGAAAAAAAATAATGTTAATGTGCTTCTGGTAATGTTAATGCATCCTGTTTCCAACCTTCCTTTGGAACAGAAAGTATTAAAATGTTTAGTTAAACTTTCAATAATTTTCCTAAGCAAAGAGAAGACTTAAAGCCAAAATATTTGTATCCAAGTTTTCAGTTATATAAGCAATGCTAAAATAAACAGTTGACCCCAAACCTGTTGTCCTAAGGGCTATACCCTGTTTACAGGTGTAAGCCTGTTTACTGGAACAGAAGATGTGGGTTTTCCATGCCATGTCCTGCCTGGTCTACAACTTCTCTCATGCTTTGTGGATTACTAGGGGTATTGGTGCTGGAAAACCAGTTATGTGAGCTCTGCATTTTGATTCATGTTCGATTTCATCCTATTCATCAGACAGTGGCGTTCTTCCCCTCTGTCTAGAGTACCTTCTGGCCTTGTGGATTTGGGATGACTAATGGTCTCCTTTAGTAGTTTGTATGTCTCGGTCCATTTCATTTTCTGAGTTCTGTTGAAACAGTAAAGCATCTCTGAGCACAGAGAGGGTGGTTGCATTGCCTTTTGCCCGAGCCCCTCATACGAATGGTGGCAATCCACTTGCCCTTGTTTGGGGGTAAATCACCTCATCCTGAAATATGAGTTCCGTCTGTTAAGGAAGCAGTTTATTGCTTTTAAGTAGAATAGTACTTTTCCTCTTTGTTTAAAAATGTGGAAAACAAGATTTCTTGTGGAACCTTAGAGTAACAAATATCCACCAAGGACATGACCTCTTCCCCCTGCCCCTCCCAAGTGAATGCTACTCTAGTTTTATTTTGGTGTCTCTGTTGCTCATATTTTGTCTGGCAATCCAGTGCTTAAATTTATTTCTCAAGTGCCAAACTATTATTTTTTTTTTAGGGAAAGAATTCAGGAAAGCTGGCTGAAAAATCAGCTCATTTCTGATTTGGGTATTTTCTAATGTTTAAAATATACCTGCCAAATCTCCTTGTCTGTAGAGGCTTTGTTTTGCAGAAGGGTAAGAATCTCTGTGGACTAATAACTGGTTGAGGTTTATTTTAAGCTAATGATTCCTGGCTTTCAAGAAATTATCATCTACCCCCTTTTTTGTTTTAATTAGAAAAAGTAGATTTCCTTTACTGTACTCTGTGAATGTTCTAGGATCTATTTTACCAGCGTAAATGAAACGGAAATGAACTGGCACGATTGATACTTCAAAGGAATCTACAGTTAATCAGGAATACTTTGTCAGTTGTTTGTAAATGTGTCCCTTTCTTATGCATGTAAAAGACTTTAAAGTATTCTGTGAGCACTGAGGTCTTTTATCCCTTCAGTTGCTTATGGAATACTAATGAAAGTAATGTATGTGCATCATGTGGAAAATATGTTGGCAGACAGATACCTGCAGTGCCTTAAATGTTTTGGCATTGTCTTTGTTTAATCAGCATGGTTGATCCCTACTTCCCCCAGAGGTTTATACTTTCCGAATAAGATCAAAGGTTTATATGAAAATTTAAGCAAAAGTAGAATTCGCCTGTTTTAGAGATGAATGAATAGATAAACAGAAGCTTAAAAATAAAACCTTAGGCACTCCGGTCTCTAATATAAAATGTCTTGTAGGAACAATAATTACTGTAGTTATATGTATTTAAAAATCAGACATCTGAGATGTTAACAGAAGAATTTCCTGGAATTAAGTACCTATCTGATTAAACTTTTGTGATTTGTTTTCATGATGCTTTCTAGAAGAAGAGATGTTTTATGCTGTGTCTGCGTGCTTTGCTAAATTAATAAGCTGACTTGGCATTGAAAGTGCTCTTTGAGGAATGCCAAAAAAAAACCCAAACACTCTTAAGTTAAAGTAACAGTTAAAATATCCATTACCATTTTTGGGGTATTCTGTCTGCCTTTTTGTGGCACTGATTCTGTTACCATTTATGTCTGCTTAAAATGGTATAGAACAAGTTGGGTGGCTGTTCCACTGAGGGTTGATTCCAGTAAATGTTTAGTGGAATAGAGAAAAAAAGCATAGGAGTATCAATGGTTAAATTAAAATTAATGATGCAGATGTGGTATGTTATTGCTAAATAGAAAATACATAAATGGAGTGGTTTCAATAAAATTATGGGGAAGCTAGAGTACAAAGCAATTGCATTAAAACGAGATTATGACCAAGGGTATTATTTATAAAAAAAAAAAATCTGTTAGCAATGTTTTCTGAACGTTGTTCATGCTTCTTTATCAGAAGTGAATTTTTCTGTGTTAATAATTTATCTCTACTGTGTGGCAAAATAATGGTTATTTTGTTAAGAAAATTTCACAATATTTACCAATGGTCGTATCTTTGCAACTGACACCATGCTTTCTGTTTAGTAATTGGTTGCTGCTGAAATAGCAGGGACGGGCTCTGCATTTGCAGTTGGAGCATCACTGGTAAATGCGCTCGGGTACAGTGTGATAACGCTTCTTATATGTGTGTAAAATCTTAGCTGTAGTGTTGCAATGACAATATGTTTCTTTTACCCTGTAGTTACGAACTTATGGGGGGCACAGTAAGTTATGCAATTTCTAAGAAAACTGTGCGTTTTAATACTCTTCTCTGAAAATTGTTGTTTGAGTGGACTGGCTTTGGTACATCAGCCCAGTGCTTCTCAGGCGAGGTTTGAGTATCTGAGTTGTAGATAGGCTAAAACATGTGGTAGAGAGTTTTCCAGAGGACAAACTTCACGATTTCTTATAAAACGTTATTCCTGCACCTAAGCCGTATATCATGCTGTCTGTTCATTATTGGTCATCTAGTTTTTATCAGGTAGAGTTTGTAAGTACCAGAAAGTTGTGCACTCTTTAAAATAGCAACTTATTTTTTTAACAAAAACCCTGTCAGAACAGTATATTTACTTTCAACTGAAATGTGGAAAGTAAATATAGAAACTGAGGCATTTAGCTTCAACTGAATTGCTTCAGCAACTTTTAAAATAAAATAGGGATATTTGTCTTTTCTATTTTGGCTATAATGAGATCAATAGGACTCCATATTACTAAATTCTGCAACGCTCAAGTGCAGTTTAGAATAAGAGACTCTGACTACTAAGTTTGCAGTTTTCTATGAAATATGCCAAAATTGTGACTTTACAGAAATAAGCTTTTCACAGTTATTTTCTCACTTTTTTATATTTCACAGTGGAATTAAGAACAGACATTGCAGCCATGATTTTTTATTTTTTTTGAGATGTTCCAATTTTCTGTGGCCTTTCACTAGTTATTTCAGTTAAGTGTGTATCAAAATTGTATTTGAAACAGTTACTTTTATTGTTATTACAATAATATTTTCCTTCATTTTGGACAAAATAGGAAATGGAAACAAATGTCTTCCGTGTTCTGACTTTTCTGCATGTATCTGCGTCTTGTTGGTAGAAGTAATGTGTTTGTTATTGCCACATGAGGCTGTTGCTCTTACTACAAAACAGTCACTATATAGGCAAATCCTAAGGGACTGTATAGTTCCAGTGTCTCTTGGTTAGCAGGATTGTATTACAGCAGGCACTAAATGTCATAAGTTTCAGGAGAAACTTGCTATTCTTACAAAATGGAAATTAAGGAACCCTTCCCCCTCACTTTTGCAGTTGGTAGATAATAGTGTTAGTATCTGAAGCCATGCATACCGGGGAGTAAAATTCTGCCTGAACTACAAAGAGATCTCATGTCTACTTGCCACAGCATGTTTTTGAAGTCTTTTGTGTCATAGCAACTGTTTTAAAAGCATATTTTGTTGAAGAAAAAATACAGTATATCATAAAATGAGAAGGGTGGGCTGGTTTCTAATGTGTGTGAGAACATTCAATCTTATGAATGTTGATGTTAGTCCGAGAAAAGGTTGATTAATTTAAAATCTATTTTAGTTCTCAAAAAGATATGGATAAGAAAATGGATGAAGACCAGCCTTTGACTGCATGTAACCAGTACCCTAAAGAAGCAGTGAGGAAGCGTCAGAATTCAGGTCGAGGTTCCAGGGGCAGTGATTCTTCCAGAACCTCCAGGAAAAGCTTCAGGCTGGACTACAGATTAGAAGAGGATGTAACTAAATCAAAGAGAGGCAAAGATGGGAAATTTGTCAACCCGTGGCCAACATGGAAATCGCCAACCTTGCCAAATATTTTGAAATGGTCCCTCATGGAAAAAAATAACAGCAATGTGCCATGCTCGAAGCAGGTAAATACTTGCATGTTTTCTGTTCTTAATTTCGACTGCTTTTACCTCTGCTCTAATCGATAAAATAAGACAGTTTCTAGCTAATACTTACTGGCCATCTTTTGGAGATTTTTCTAAGTGTTGTTTTTCTGATTTTTATTATCACTTTATTCTTTTCAAAAGGTAGGCTAATACTTTATCCTTTGATTTGTCCAGTTTAGTTTATATTTACAAAAACAACAAAAAAGGACCCTTAGTTCAATCATAAATTACAGTTACTCTTTCCTTTTTCATACGTGTTGCCTTATGAAGCGTACTACTAACATCATTCATGTAAGATGAAATAGCAGTGACATACCTCATTTTAAAAATTTTGCCTTTTTTTTTCCCCGACGTTTCCAGACATTCCTGCCATTTACTACATATAGCTTTTTCATAAAAATGTACTAAATGGTTGCAGTCATTTACTTATGGAAGTGTGTGCAAATCTGTTTCTCTATTTCAATATACCAGGAGAAAAAAAAAAGCATATGTTAAAACTAACCTGAGCAAGTATTTATACTGAAATATTAAAGGTACAGTGCCAGTTTACTAGGAAACACCATTATTTGTTCTTGGTGTATTGCTCCTGCCAGATATTGTAGGAGCTGGGGGAAGCAACCTCTGAGAGAAGCTTCTTTTCCGTGAAGAGTAATGGATACTGGAAAGCCACAGGTTATCTTTGTGGCCATGAGGAGTGTTATGATGGCTACAGTTTTTACAGTTAGGATTACTTCTTAGTGTATTTTCTAGTGTGTTAACTGCACTTTGGAAAAGTTGTCCTGAAGGGTGCACAACCAGGAAAAGGATTTTTGAACAAATAGGTGTTAATAAAGCTTTTAAACATCCAAGAGGCATGTGCAAGCTGTAAATCTCACAGTCAGTATTTAGCAGAGCTTATGTTTTTCATTTTTGTGTTATGTGAATTATCTGTCAATGAAGGAATTTGATCAGCTTTATGGACAGGAAAGTCATGTTACTTATTAACGCATGGCGGTCAGACGTTTGGGGATTTCTTTAAGGATATGTGGCATAGAACATGTTTAAGGGAGAAATAATCTAGGCTGTAATTTTTCTATAATAATAACAATTTGACTTCAGAAAGAAGCACAGCAAACTTATTTCAGTCTTGGGATCCCTTTTGAGAGTTTACTGTTTTAAATTTGGTGTCCTGCTTCTAGGCATTATCTTCTGCACCTTGTAGTCATAACAGAGGTTGTGACTCGGTGTGTTCAGCTTCCTAGGCAGTGTGCTGCATTATGACACTTTGGCCACATTTGTGTAAAATTCATGCCTTAGTGTTTTCAATTGCTTTGACTTCTGCCCTATTCCGTATGTATACAATAAGCTTTGTACCTTACCAGCACCAGTCAGAAACCTGGTTAGTGACTGAAGTACGTAGAAGGCAGTGCTAAGGTGTACTACAAAGTGTAGAATATACAGCTCTCTGATGGCAGTGGAGAACTGCAGCACTCCCCTTTAATTTACAGATCCCTGTAATAAAGCATGATTACAAAGAAATCTACACTGTACCAGTTGTAAAGCTGTCTCTCTGACCCAGTTGGAATTCATTTTGACTTATTGCTTTGCATATGAAATTTTTTAATTAAGTGCCTGCAATTATTGAGGAGCTCAGTGAAGTAAATCAGAAATAGAAAAACCTAGATAGGGATCAATTAATGTACTTCTTGAGTCCTCAGCCATTTCCATGCTTGTTCCAGCTATTTTTGCTCCACACCTAAATCAACCTGTAAAGCGCTTCTGAGCTTGTTTAAAATTCAAACTAAGGGCTCCGTACTTTATTTAGCACTGCTAGATAGCGTGTCCTTTGAGCAGACTCTTACTTCAGTTTCCACATTTGAGTGTGCCTACTGATACCCTGCTATGCCAGGCAGATTCAGTTTATCTGTACCCAGCACTTTACGTATGTTAAAAAAAAAAAAAAAAAAAAGCATATTATCCAGGATATGTACTTCACTGTGTAAAAGCTATATGTATTATAATCATGCCTTCACAACAAGCCTGTATCATTTTCCTGGATGCATAGTGGCCTTGTATTTTCATTACAGGCTTTATTAATAACTTTTTTCAGTGCTGTTGGAGTATCTTTAATTATTAGTTGTTGGATCAACAATTTAGATTGTTCTTATTTCTGTAAAATCCAGTGGTATTCCAGTATGCACTAAGCGCCAAAAATCCTAAGCTAATTAGGTAGTCTTACCAAAGCCTGTCATGTGTTTCTTCTTGCTTTGCATTAGGAAGGAAAGAAGAACATGGGAGGGGGGAAGGGGCACAGCAGGAGGAATTTTTGTATTACTCCAGTGATGAAGATAAGACAGTATTAGGCACATTTTGCTTTTGTTGGTAGCTGATTTGACATTAATGCCACATTTCAAAGATCTGTCATAATTCTTGTAGTATTAAGATTTTTCTGGTTAGTCTAGCAGAGAACAAAATGTACTAATGCAGGATAAAGGTTCCATAAGATTATGTATTTTGTTCATTATGTTGTTTTATCCTGTTGTATGAGTTTTAAGAATTTTATATGACATATACTGCCAACAGAACTTGTGTTTTAGTTGGAAACCTTATGAATCGAATAATGAGTCCTTATTGCTTTAAAAGGTAATTTGGGGGATTGTAGTGTACTTTTGTAAAATATTTAATAAAAAAAAAAAAAAAAACAAACAGAAAAAAAACAAGCCAAAAAACGCCAAGCCCAAACCCCATGCACTGAGAAATAACATTTTTGGCTATTTACCTTTGTGATTTACTGTGATAGCTCAAAATAATGCCTGATTTCTGATCTTGTCCCCTGAGGAATCACTGATTTGGATCAGATGCCTATATATCACAAACCTGTAGATCTCGCACAGAGTCTGTGCTTTCCAAGTTACACTACCTTTTTTTCTCTTGATTTGCCTTGAATTTTTTCTTCTTAGAATTTCATTTAAATAGGTGAGGATATTAGTTGTTTAAACTGTGCTACCCTTTATTTATCAGTCGTCCTGTCTACGTGTCCTTTACAAATGCCTCTAATAGTTATTAGTTTTAGCTTTAAATTAACTGTTCAATATATTTAATAGTGTCAGTCCTAGTGACATCTCTGAAAAGCCTTTAATAGTGCAAATGTGTTACAGTTTAACCCCAGCAGGCAGCTCAGCCCCACACAGTTGCTCACTTACTCCCTCCGCAGCGGGATGGGGAAGGGAATGAGAAGGGCAAAAGTGTGAAAACTCGTGGGTTGAGACAAAGACAGTTTAATAGGTAAAGCAAAAGTTGTGTGCACAAGCAAAGCAAAGTAAGGAATTCATTCCCTACTTTCCACCAGCAGGCAGGTGTTCAGCCGTCTCCAGGAAATTAGGGCTCCATCACATGTTACTTGGGCAGACAAACGCCATCACTCTGATTGTCCCCCCTCTCTTCCTTCCTCTTTCCCAGCTTTATATACTGAGCATGACGTCATATGGCATGGGATATCCCTCTGGTGAGTTGGGGTCAGCTGTCCCGGCTGCGTCCCCTCCCAGCTTCCCATGCACCTCCAGCCTACTGCCTTTGATGCTGTGTAAGCAACAGCTAAAACGTCCTCTGTTATCAACACTGGTTTGGTCACAAATCCAAAACATGGCACCATATTGAGCTACTAGGAAGAAAATTAACTCTATCCCAACCAAAACCAGTACAATATGTTTAAGTCCCAGTTAAGAATTCATTGTTCACATCTGCCAATTAGCTGGTTCTTAATCTATTTAGTATTGTTTGTTAATATTGCATGATACTAATTTTAAAAACTAGTTTGTGTCAAATGTCAGCAAAAATAAAGTGAATTAATTTAGAGTTCTCAGAATTATTTTTACTCTACCTTTAAAAACAACCACTTAAAAAAAAAAAACATTTTCCATAAAAAAATGTACTTACCTAAATTGCATTACGACCATTAATTATTAAATTCCATATCTTTGTTTAATTTCCTGGATATAATCTGATTTGTTGACTTAACCACATGTAATTTGGTGGGTTGTCCTAATTTCCATTTTTGAGTGTTATGTTAGTTTTGTGGATCTTCCACTCTTTTAATTGAAGTGTCACAATTTAACACTCTGTGGTTCAGATTTCTCCTGTCAGTCATCCCCATGTACTTAGAATGAAATAGAGATAAGAAAGTGATGTTACTTTCTTGGAGAAGCAGCAGTTTGTCTCAGTCTAATACTCATACTTTGTTTATTCTTGTATGAATTAAGTGATTGTATTGTACTAACCTTATATTCAACTTTATAGAAGGTTATCTATTTCTTGTTCCTGGAGACAGTAATGAAACTTCTTCAGTAGACATCTCATCCATTAGCTCTAAGAAGCAGCAGTTTCATTAATATTTTATTACTTGTAGTAGGATAGTAGGATTGCAGGGGGATGGGATGTGTGTGTTTGTTTTTTCCCTGACATATGCCATCCAAATCAATAAAATATTGTGAGAAAGTAACTTTCCTGAAGCTGTCAGGACTGATTTAGCAAGGGAAATCCTCGACTCCTAAACTGTCACAGCATCAGCTGGGCTTTTAAGGGAGCGGGAGGTTAGCTCTGTATAAGCTCACCAGTAGCACTAATCTGCTATCCTAGACCTAGAGAATGAGAGCAGCAAGCATGATAGGGAGACTGTGACTAGGAACCAGAAGCGCTGGGACAGCTGTGATTACCAGGCAGAGAAGAGTGTCAGGAGTCTGTAGAAGATGCCTAACACAGGAAAAGTCTTCTCAAGTGATGTGAGGAGTTCAGAACTGTTTGTGAGGAGAGCCTTAGCCACACTGGCCAGGAGCCCTGAGAAGACTTTTTGTTTGATCTTTTTTTTTTTTTTTTAATAGGAAAACTCTTTATTTATTACAAATAAAGCTTCTACATAAGCATCTGAACCAAACTGCAATGAGGAATGTAACTCCTGTTCAAAATGAGAGAATGAGCAGTGGTTTGTTTGATGATAAGTTTCGGTAGATAATGTACAGCCATGGCTTCCTTTGTGCCAACTGTCCTCTTGAGGCTGCACATAGAGTCAAATTTGGAAGGTGGTCGAGCTGAAAGCTGTCTGTTTTCCTCCTCTGGATTAATGTCCAGCTGGATCAGTTCTCTGACCTGTCAGACTTGAGTGGAGACTGCATAAGCATTGAGGCTGGAAGAAGAGCACGGGTGGGGGAAGGCTTCCATAACTTTGTACACAGGAGTATGGTTTTAGGTTGTTTTTAAGTCATTCACAGTCATTCCTGAACATACAGGGAGATCATATAGTGATTTATTCAGTAGTAATTAAACTTTAATTACCTAGAAGGCTTCAATTAAACATAGCAAGAATCATAGCTAAGCGCCTAAAGGACCGTCTTAAAAATGAGATCTGAGTTTTAGTTTGTGTTTTACAAATGTTCATTGAATTATTGGCAGGATGGAAAGAGAGAATGGTAAAACCTAACATTAGCCAAGTGAAGTTAACCTCCATGTGCTGCTTCTATGCATAATGGAGAGAGAGAGGGTTGCCTAAACACTAATAGAACAGAGCTTTTGCAGAATGCTGTTGAGAATGTTGCATTCTCGTTCTTCCCTGAGTTTGTGAATAATTTGTGCTAGGACTTAGGGGATGCATCATTTAGTTGCACAAGCTAAATTTGAGCATTTGTTACAGCAACGGTGGGGGTGTGTGTGTGTATATATATATATATACACACTTTTCCAGGTCAGAAAGGCTAACCGATTGCAAAGCCTTTCCTGGGATGCTGTTAGTGCCTTGCAGTGCTTGCACTGTAGTGCTTTCAGACTCCTGGCCTGGTGGAATACTCTCAAGCTTTCCCTTCTCTCTCTTGACAGAGAAGTGAAAATGTTACAAAAACCCAAGATGAAATTAGGAGGGAAATGAGCTAGGAAAATTGTCATTAAAAAGGCATCTGTTCTGTGTTGCAGTTCTCTGGTTGCCTAAAAATATAAACAAAATGCAAGTCTTGACTGTAATGATTTGTGCCTTGTATGCAGTTTTTGTTCCATGACCACGCATGTTCTGAAATCTCTCATGCATATTGTGTTCTTTTTTGCTAGGAACTTGATAAAGAACTTCCAGTGTTAAAACCTTACTTTGTTCAAAAGCCTGAACTTGCTGGGAAGACAGGAACTGGTATGCGAGTCACATGGCTGGGACATGCTTCAGTTATGGTGGAAATGGATGAACTTATATTTCTTACTGACCCAATCTTCAGCCAGCGAGCTTCCCCTACTCAGCTGATGGGTCCCAAGCGCTTCCGAGGACCTCCGTGCACAGTAGAGCAGCTCCCCAAAATAGATGCAGTCGTGATCAGCCACACCCATTATGATCATTTGGACTACAACACTGTAACGAGTTTAAATGAACGCTTTGGGAGTGAGCTGCGCTGGTTTGTGCCTCTAGGGCTCTTGGACTGGATGCAGAGATGTGGTTGTGAGAATGTGATTGAACTGGATTGGTGGGAAGAGAACTGCGTCCCTGGTCACGATGCAGTAACTTTTGTCTTCACCCCTTCTCAACATTGGTGCAAAAGGACTGCGACAGATGATAACAAGGTTCTTTGGGGCAGCTGGTCTGTCTTGGGACCTTGGAACAGGTTTTTCTTTTCAGGAGATACTGGCTATTGTGTTGCTTTCGAACAGATAGGTAAAAGGTTTGGACCTTTTGATCTTGCAGCCATCCCCATTGGAGCTTATGAGCCAAGGTATGAAAATCAAAGTTTGATGAAAATACATAAATGAAATGATATACTGATGACAAAAAAAAATACACCCAGAAGTGAAAGCTGTAGTTATGCTTACATTAAGATTTTACAACAGAATATAGAGTCAAAAGAAGGAAATTGCAGAATGACCAAAAAAAAAAGCAGCAGGCAATCAGATGATGGAGCGGAAATATCTAGGAAACTTGCCTGTGTATGAGTGGTGTCCTTGGAGGGGTTCTTTTCTTCAATCTTAAGCACAGCAAGGATGATTCATCTGACTTTCTTCCATGAAAAATGTTGAGTAAAAATCTGGAATTACTTTGTGGCTTTTTTTTTTTTTAAAATTGCATCACTTAATCCAGCCTGTTTAGATGCAAGCAATTTGCAGTGTTTTTCTCTTGCTTCAGTCCTTACGCTGTTTTTGCAATTTATCTGGACATGATGATGAATCTTTTATAGAGTGTGAAAGATTTGCTTGTTTAAGTGTCTGTATCTTACTTATGACAGGGTATGTAAACTTTTAGATGATAACACCCATATAATGCTGGAAACAGAGCATGTATAGGCTGGGAAAGGAAGATAGGAATCAGAATTATGTGGTAAAAATCCAGTATCTTTCAAGAATTGCCAGGTTCTCTCTTCTGCATTACCACCTGTTCCTTTAGGCTGTCTTCTGAAGCACACACTTCTAGGTGTGCGCTGCTAGCATGACATTTTTTTCAGGGATGGATTTAAATCTACGGCCTTAATGCCTCAAGGCACCAGTAATATGTCCTTATACTATTAAAAATATAGATTAGAAAAAAAAAATTGAAAAGAAGAATGAAATACATGAAATGCTGTTTTGTGGGTATGTTGGTATATTCCAGCTTGTTGATTTTGGGTGTTCTGTATGTTGTTCAGACGTACAATTTTATTTTTTTTTATTAGGTGAGCGCTTTTTCTGGTGGTTTTTTTTTAGGGTCTTTGCAACTTGCCCAATGTAAGTAAAGAAGAAATCTTGCACTGAACTAGGTGACACAAAAACATTTACTTTGTGTTTTGGTAGGTGGTTTATGAAATACCAGCATGTGGATCCTGAAGAAGCAGTAAGAATCCATATTGATGTTCAAGCAAAGAAGTCTGTAGCGATTCATTGGGGGACCTTTGCTTTAGCAAACGAGGTAAATTTCAACACCATACATGAGTTCAGATTTCCTGAGTACACAGTCATTAATGAAGCTATGCTCTTGCAGTTTAACCTAGGTATCTGTAAATGTATACTTAACGTGTAAACTCTGTAGGAGTGAAAAGTTGTTACTATACGTACTGCAGTTAAAACCAGTGCTTAGCACAGCCAATTATATAAAATATTTCAATGGTTAAGGTTGATTTGAAAGTACAGAGTTATTGAACAAATGTGGAGGCTTTCTGATCTCCAAAAGCTGAGGAACATGAAAGGTGGGGACACATATGCAATAATAAAGTAAACTCAGGAGTGCATCACTTGTGGAGAGAAAGAATTGTGTGCTTGTAGTTCAACACAGTATTTATTAATATGTCTAGTAAATAAATTGAAGAGTATCTTTACTAGTTGATTCAGTTAAATACCAGCAAGAATACGAAAAACTGAGTTATTCCGAGTTGCTGATTTTTTCATTTTTTTTTTTTTATTCCTCCTACCCCTCTGCCAAGTCCCCAGCTCTAATAAGGAGGTTACCCAGGTATCTTAACAGTGACTAAAAATGCAGTGAAAGGGAAGTATCTACATCTACTTTGATACACCTTGTCTGGTAGCTGGTTTTCAACTTTATCTTTGCATCAGTGGCACCACTTTATCTTATAACTCAGTCCCGATGCTGTTAGCTATGTTCACCTGATATGTCATGCTTTCTTTAAATCACATATAATATTTTCTATCCACAGTGCTTCTAATAAGCTGTGTCACTAGTGCCTATGGTACAAATGGTACTGTGATTTTTAGAAGAAAAAAAAAATGGATGATTTCTCTCTGATGAAATATAATAAATACAATTTATTTTTTACTGAAATGTAATAAATATAATGACGTAACTTCAGGGAGACCTTATTGAAACTGCACTACTTACCAAACAGTAAAACTGAGAACTTTGTTTTACTACACGAGAGAAAGCGCCATCTGCTGTCCTGCCCACCGGACGACTGAATTTTGGATAGGTGCCTAGCTAGTTACTCTACAACTGTAAATCAGCGTTTTATAGTTTGAAAAATGAAACTAAACGCTTTAATTTGATAAATACATACCCCTCCTTTTTAGATAATGTCTAAAATCTAAACCATTTATTGTTTAAAGCACTGATATTCTTTCTTTTCCCCAGTTGCTGCAATGGTATATTTTTACCTCGTGTTATTCTTATTTTTCCAGTATTACTTGGATCCTCCAGTTAAACTGAATGAAGCTCTTGAAAGATATGGCTTGAAAAAAGAAGACTTCTTTGTCTTAAACCATGGAGAATCACGGGACTTGAGTACAAATGATGGGTTTGAATAATGAAACAGTAACAGTTCCTTGTAAGCCTCCTTTGATTTGAACTAGCAATTAATGTTACAAATATTAATATGATATAGTTACAAAGTAGATTTTTTTTGGAGTGAATTGGATTTTTAGATGCCAATTTTTTCAGTTTCACAACTGAAACTTGCATACCAATTTCATGACAAATTTTACTAGTTACATTGTTTGTAAATTTTGAGAGGTGATCTAAAAACTGGCTAATATATAAGGTATTGTCTGGGAATAACTTGCAGTTTCAACTCTTATGTACACCACTGATAAATTACTGTTTTTTTAAAAACTCATCATCTTACCTATACCAGCAATAATAATCTCAGCACAGGACATATTCTTAGAGTTAATGGCTGACTTGAATTAGTCATTGTTGGAATGTCATCTCCCACTTGTTAGTCATAATTCTTCAGGTTATGCCCTGTACTTCATAGCTTCACTGTATGTTTTGTGGGGTGAGGTCTTCCAATACAGCTGTCTTGTTAAAGCACAAGCGCAGTAAAATAATTATGCTTCTACATTTTCAGATATTGATGAACCACAAAAGCTGAATTTTACGATGATCTAAAGAAACGTGCCTTTTACAGAGAGAGATAATTTAATATTGCATCATTGATGTGTAAAACTTACTGCTGGCCAGAGTATCTGCACACTTTCATTGTTCTGTCAGTATTTTTAAGTTAGGCCTGAATGTGTCTACAATAACTTTCTTGTCAAATGCAGTACATGAAATGGAAGAATCCATTAATGGCACTTGCCTTTGCATTGACTCAGCCTATTATTAAGTGGTTTTGTTTTTTGGTTGTTTTGTTTGGTTTATTTTTAAGTGAAAAGTCTTAAGCAAGGGCTGTGGTATTTTTTTCTTATAGCTTCCCTATAATTATAAAGTTGAATGAGAGATTACAACATTGTTCAGTATTGTAAAATTTGGCTAAATGTATCTGTATCAAATTGCCATGCTAATTTACAGAATTAAAGCCTATTGTTGCCAATAAAAAGGATTGTTATTCTCTTTCACAATTCATTGGCAAATCATTTTTTTGTTCATGATTTGTTTTGGTCTATGTGATATGTGTATTTTTTTTCTCTTGCTGTGCATTACGTTTTATGTTCATACTCCACAAAAATAAAAAAAAAAAAGGACACATTATTTCCCTGCAATATAAAGACAAGAACTTCTGGCAACCAATTAAAACCAGTTAATGAGTTTTTGTGCTAGGAGCAAACTGAAGTAATCTTTTAACTGTTGGTAGTTATGTTTTAAAAATTTATATCGGAAAGTCCTAGAAGTCTTACAGATCTTAATACCACTAAGGAACAGCACAGGGAGGCAAAGAATCAGTTAGTCTGAGTTCATGCTGAGGAAGGGTTCTGGAACAGATGACTAGATTGTACGAAAAAGAAGCTTATACTCCTTTAGGTGGGATTCATATAAAATACCAAGATTTCTTTATTTGAAAAGGTAATTCTAGTACGGTGTAGAGGTATTCACCAGCATTTGTTCAAAAGTGGTTTAAAACTACTGTCAGTCTTTCAGTGTTGATTTTGGGGAAGTATTTCATGTGAAGTCTCTATTTGGGCCTTGTATTTACACAATAGCTTCAATAATGATTTGGATAATATAAAGCATATTGCATGTTCGTAATGTTGTGGAGGAAAGCAGGCTGCAGGATATTTTGAGTACTTTGAAGGACATGGTTAAAATTGAAGTTGGTTGGTTAGTTTTTTTTTTTTTTGATTTTTCAAAATCATAGAATCATAGAGTGGTTTAGAGTTGGAAAGGACCTTGAAGATCATTGAGTTCCAACCCCCTTGCCATGGGCAGGGACACCTCCCACTAGACCAGGTTGCTCAAGGCTACATCCAGCCTGGCCTTGAACACCTCCAGGGATGGGGCCTCAACAACCTCTCAGGGAAACCTGTGCCAGTGCCTTACCACCCTCAAAGTGAAAAATTTCTTGCTAATGTTCAATCTGAAACTGCCCTCTTCCCGTTTAAAGCCATTCCTCCTCATCCTATCACTGCACGCTCTAGTAAAAAGTCCTTCCCCAGCTCTCCTGTAGCCCCCTTTAGGTACTGGAAGGCCGCAATAAGATCTCCCCGGAGCCTTCTCTTTTCCAGGCTGAACAGCCCCAGCTCTTTCAGCCTCTTCTCACAGGAGAGGTGCTCCAGCCCTTGGATCATCCTCATAGCCCTCCTCTGGACACACTCCAGCAGGTCCATGTCCTTCTTATGTTGGGGACTCCAGAGCTAGATGCAGTACTCCAGGTGGGGTCTCAGGAGAGTGGAGTAGAGGGGCAGAATCACCTCCTTTAACCTGCTGGCCACACTTCTTCTGATGCAGCCCAGGATATGGTTGGCCTTCTGGGCTGCGATCGCACACTGCTGGCTCATGTTGAGCTTCTCATCAATCAGCACCCCCAGGTCCTTCTTCTCAGGGCTGGTCTCCAGTCATTCCCTGCCGAGCCTGTATTTGTGCTTGGGATTGCCCCAACCTAGATGTAGGACCTTGCACTTGGCATATGTTTTGTTTGGGATCTATTAATTCACAGCATTTATATGTAGAATGGTGACTGTTACACTTTGCTTGGTGCAGATAAGATCCCATCTAGGATGTAGGATAAAAAAAATCAGACACACTTGCATGAAGACACTTTGGAGAGCCTTGCATGATTTCAGAACACCTCAATAGCATTGTTTATGAAGAAAGCATTTAAAAATAGGTCTTTCTAGGCCAGAAAAAGACTGATACAACATAGTAACAAGTGTTTATGTGTTTTTAAAAAAGGGGACAATGGTCACTGGTTTCTGTCAGCTATCAAAGAAAAGGATAAGGGATCAACTTTAATTATCAAAAAGATGCTATTTGAAAAACTTATTTTGAGGTTGAAGAACATAGAGAGGAACATTGAGGCATCTCTGTTGTTGAGCTTAAGAAAACATATATATCAGATATACCTAGAACAGATCAGTCTAAGTTCTTGTTAGAAGAGGAAGGTGCAATTGGTAAACTCTTAGTGTCTGATCTAGCCTTTCTTTTTCTTTGTTATGTACAGAAGCAGAAAAAAAATAAAGCTACAAAAAGTAGGAAAATATTAAGTGATTGTAATGTAACTTGCTTATTACAAAATGAACTGTGTTTCTGGAGCAGTGGGAAGGAGAAAGGGAAGTTCATTGTCAATGAAGCCATTGTCAGGGTTCTGACTGGGAATTGTGCCAACTTCTATTTCTGCCTTAATTGTATTCCTGATAAGTTAAAACTACCTATGTAGATAAATTAGATATAGCTTTACGCCTGTATTGATCAGGGCATAGATATGTTGTATTTTCAAGGTCACATTTTTCTTGCAGTTTTAGCTATTTGCAAAGTCATATGCCAAAAATAAATAAAATACCTATTGAATTACAGAAAGAGAAGAGAGCAATATTTTATTAAGAGCAGAGTGGGTACATTAACTTAGCAAGATGAAGCATCTGGTAACAGTTTAGGTAATAAAGGTCTCTTAAAAATGGTAGAAGGTGGAAGACTTGTTTCTAGCCTTTAAACCTGACACTGTTTTTACTTTCTCTGTAATGCAGTGTTCAGGAAGATTTAGCTGTCACATTCTAGTATGAAGTGTTTCCTAGTATGTTGTATGTTCGTCAGTGAAACTGCCTTCAAGTTCTTTTACAATGATGTTTATGTGTATTCCACTTAATTTTAAATTAATGCTGGATTGATGACTAAAACTTCATGGGGGCTAACTCAACAGAAGCATTTATTTTGATGATGTTCCAGTTGGAGAGAAAAAGAAGTAAAGCCCTCCAAGGAAAGCAGGCTTGAGGGCTGCTACAGAACAGGAAGCTTTTGTAAAAATGTGTATGATGTTGCATTTGTATACTTTTTTTATAAAGATGAGAAGTTAAATTGCAGTTGCAGATAATCATAGAATGGTTTAGGTTGGAGAGGACCTCAAAGATCATCTTGTTCCAACCACCCTGCCATGGGCAGGGACACCTCCCACTAGACCAGGTTGCTCAAAGCCCCATCCAGCCTGGCCTTGAACACTTTCACAGATGGGGGATCCACAACTTTCCCAGGCAATTTGTTCCAGTGCCTCACCACCCTTAGAGTGAAAAATTTCTTCCTAATACCTAATCTATATCTACACGTTTCCAGCTTGAAGCCGTTACCCCTCGTCCTATCAATACATGCCCTTATAAAAAGTCCCTCCCCAGCTTTCCTGTAGGCACCCTTTAGGTACTGGAAGGCCACTGTAAGGTCTTCCCAGAGCCTTCTCTTCTTCAGGCTGAACAACCCCAACTCTCAGCCTGTCCTCATAGGAGAGGTGCTCCATCCCTCTGATCATCTTTGTGGCCCTCTGGAATCGCTCCAACAGGTCCATGTCCTTCTTATATTGGAGGCCCCAGAGCTGGACGCAGTACTCCGGGTGGCATCTCACCAGAGCAGAGGGGCAGAATCACCTCCCTCAACCTGCTGGCCATGCTTCTTTTGACGTGGCCCAGGATACGGTTGGCCTTCTGGGCTATGAGTGTACACTGCTGGCTCATGTTGAGCTTCTCATCCACCAACACCCCCAAGTCCTTCTCCTCAGGGCTGTCCTCAATTCATTCTCCACCCAGCCTGTATTTATGCATGGGATTGTCCTGACCCACGTACAGAACCTTGCACCTTGTTGAACTTCATGAGGTTTGCACAGGCCCACCTCTCCAGCCTGTCCAGGTCCCTCTGGATAGCATCCCTTCCCTCCAGCGTGTCAACTGCTCCACACAGCTTGGTTTCTTTGGCAAACTTGCTGAGGGTGCACTCAACCCCAATATCCACGTGACCAACAGAGATGTTAAACAGCACCGGTGCCAGTACCAACCCCTGGTACATTACTGGTCGCCACTTGGACATCGAACTGTTGACCACAGCTCTTTGAGTGTGACCATTCAGCCAATTTCTTATCCACTGTGCGGTAATGTTTGATTCATAATACACATTTTGAAAAATATGTATGCTTTCCTTGAAGTCACAATTTTAAGGCAAGATAAAATCCTTTTTATTTTTTTCCAAGTGTAGAAACCTTGCATGGTTGTGTTAACTGCACTGCAGTCTGATTAAATGGAATGGATATACTAAGCACACGAGAATGCAGTTTTAGAATATATTCCATGCAGGTATGGTGAAAAAACATAGGCTGGATAATTTTAATATGCAGTTTTCATTGAAAATACTAATTCTGTAGGAAGCCAATGGTAGTTTGGTATTGTTTTTATCTAATATTTTCTAAGATGTGCCTGTATCCATGTAGTAGATATTAGATTAATGAAATGTAAATGCCTAATCTCTAATTGCTAAATCTTTAATGCACCATTCTACAGAGGTATTTATTCAACAGCTGTAAATACTTAAGGCAACAAAAGTTCTTCATGACATTGAGAAGAATATTTTGATTCACTTTAGTCATCCATTTAAAATGTTTACTGCACATATGAAAGTTTTAATGTTTTAAACTATTCCTCCCTCTTTGAGTACATGTACCAGCTGTACAGTGGTTTCTCGGTACTAATTAAGCTATTGCTTTTATCTTGCTTGTAAAAAAGAAAATAATAATGTTATGGTCTCTACATTAAACACACTGCATTCTCTTTTGTAGTAACTGATTTGTACCGAATAATATGGTATTGTTCAGTATTTTTTAGTTGTTTTATTGTTTGCTTGTTGCATTTTTTTTTTAGCATAGTATTCCTAAGATTATTTTCACCAAGTCAGTCTATTTTTTAAAAAAATATCACTATTGTGTTAATATTCTCACAACTTGCTCTTTCACTTCTGTATCAGGGTGATGCAACAAAGATGCCAGTTTCTGAGCGAATGGGGTAGAGTCCCTGCAGAGTGTAAAGAAAATTGAATCTTCGCTGTATTGGTCCTGAATCGTGGTGCCATCTTCATTGTTCACATTCTTTTTCAAGTTTGCTGCAAATGCCAGGGCTCTAACCAGAATATCTCTGGTTATACAGTTGTCAAAAATTAACAGCAATGACGGCATCTAAGATATTCAAGAAAAAAAAAAACATACTTAGTCAACAGCAGTAACTACATGTAACTAAATCTAACTTAAAAGAAATGGAAAAAAAATATCTGCAGCTGAGCCATCTGAAACAGAAACCCTATGAAATACCAGAACTCTATATGCTGTGAAAGCATGCCAGAAACTTGCACAGCACACACATTTCCTCTTCAGAAAAGACTGGCTTGTACATCACAGACTAATAAATGCTTTGTACATTCAGTCTCCAAAATGTGGCTGGCTGGAAAATTCCCATTTGGAAGAGAGGGTCTGCTTTCCTTCTCAATAATGTTGCTTTTGCCCTCTGCAGTGATCTCAATGTCTTTATGTTAGCACACCTGATAAATGAGAAAAGGTTACACTTTTAACAGAGAACTGACTGTTTAGCTACCCTACCCTTGTTTTAATAATGAAAAGCCGGTGGTATCTAGACTAGCTTTGCATGTGGCAGGTGGCTCAAAAATAAAAGCGACTGCATGTTTTAGGAAACTTACTTTGGGGAGGGGGAGGAGGATGCAGCACCCTGACTCTTTGTTTTGGTGTGAGGAAAGGGTATAACTGAAACAAACCTGTATGCCAAGGCCGGCAATAGCAAATGTCAGATAAAGTTTTCTACGAAGACATGAGTAAATGCACAGAGAAAGTTCACTTATAGGGCTCAGAGACAACAGTTTTATGGCTGCATTTCAGTAAAGAGGTGGGGATTTCAGTGGAATTTTGTCTTTTTAGGTACAGTGTGTTAGCTATAGAAACGGCTGTTGAGAAGGATCATTTACAGTACTGGTTGTATTTGATGTTTGCACCTGGTCTTCAATCTATATACTGACTGCATGTCTGGCAATGAGGTTTTGGGTTTGTTTTTGAAACTTATCAGGGTACCTTATATATATTACACACAAAAGTTTGTAGTACTACTTTGGTGGAAAGGGAAGGTGAGAACAGGCTTCTGTGAGTTGTCACTGATTATTTAGAATGGTACACAGGAAGTATGACCAACTGTCTTCAAGTGCAGGGGCCCTGTGACTCCCCCTCTGCAAGTACAGTATCTGTATTACACTGCACTCTGGAAGAAAGCTAGCCTGTGAAAGAACGTACACGTCTAGATACTGACTTTAACCAGGTACTGCCTAGAATTTTACTCTGGAGTTGCATATATACTTCTAATACATTAAAATTATTCTAATGCATGCACATATCTACACACATAGATATGTATAAATGCTAAAACTGTAATGAAACAGCAAGAACCTTACTTGAGCTCTGAGAAGATGTCTCGTCATGGCTGGGTTTGCAGATAAGTTCACAAGTACTTTCAAAACCTGAATCTGAAATGAGGAACATAGAAGTTCATTACAAGCTCCAAAACCAGTAAGTACAGCGGTAACAGGCATCAATAATTGACTCGGAGGAAAAGGTAGAATGGGTCAACTAACATCTTGAGTTGCACACTTCAGGAAAATACAGAGCTTATGGAGTCACTAGCACGTATGTACATTTGAGAAACAATACAGACATTTTAGAATCAAATTTAGTTTAACTTAAACATCAAAATAAGGCAAGATCTATAAACAACTCGTAGGCAAAATACAGAATATTTTTAAAATATACAGAGGATAGTTAAGTACTGTATTTAAAATGTGATCAGAAGCATATCGAAATACACCTCTGTACTCGCCTGGACCTTGTGCCACTAATCCTTTAACTAAACACTAGGAAAAGGCCAAATGCTGCTTATTGTACTTAAGTAAAATAGGTCTGCTAAGTTTGGTGGAAATTTGTGTTTTGGAAACTGTTTTTGGTCTGATAGAGCAACTGAATATGTTGATATTGATGGTACTGTGACATCTTGAATAAATGCTGAATTTGGTCCCCATTTGAAGCTTTTCTCTTTCAGTGTCACTAATTCACAAATAAGCACAATTTCCCATTGCAGTCATTAGGGTTGCAAGAGATGTAATAAGCATAAGTGAACAGAAATCCATAACTTAGGTTATCACTGCTTGGCATGTTTCCCTAGAGAGATTCATGCATCAGTGAAGCCCTTCACACGCAGATTCTCCTTTCTCTGTGATGCAGTAGCAATGTTTAGCAAGCAGAAGAGAATTCTGGAATTGCGATAGCAAAGGCATACGACAATAGCAGTGCATACGGCACTGCTTCGGTAGAGCTCTAGCCCAATGGTTCCACTACCAAGATTCCCTTCCTCCCCTCTTTCTGAATTTACAGATTTTACGCACTATCTGCTATCATTAATGAATATTTGATTTTCGAAGCACAGTCTAAACAATTTACAAAAACAGTAAAAATGAGGCAAGTAAAGCAGCTTCATAATTGGTTTGTAACAATACACTACCCCGTACCTGTGTCCTTTCAGTTCCTTCTGAAAGCAAACGAAGAAAGCACGGAATTGAGTTTATCATCTTATGGTGGTAGTCACTGGTAACAGACATATTTGTCAACAATCGGAGTCCAGCTAGCTGCAGATCAGAATTCAGGGGAGCTGACTCAATGTTCTTACAAACTTGCGTAATATACACCTGGGGAAAAAAGGAAGGAGATAAAAAGCGAGGATAGTTTTTGATATAACCAGATTTTCTATTTACAAATAGTATCAGTGGCCTACCCACAGTAGCGTAAGTACCTCTTGAACACTGCTGGCTGAATACTTAACCTGATCAAGGATGTTTGAAACAATCATAGAATTGTCTAGATTGGAAGGGACCTTGAAGATCATCAAGTCCAACCATCAACCTAACACTGCCAAAACCACCAGTAAACCATGTCCCACACCACATCTACCCATCTTTTAAATACCTCCAGGGATGGTGACCCACCACTTCCCTTGACAGTCTGTTCCAATGCTTAACAACCCTTTCAGTGAAGAACTTCTCCCTAATATCCAAGCTAAACCTCCCCTGGCATAACATGAGGCCATTTCCTCTTGTCCTATTTGGGAGAAGAGACCAACTCCCACCTCTCTACAACCTCCTTTCATGTAGTTATAGAGAGCGATAAGGTCTCCCCTCAGCCTCCTTTTCTCCAGGTGAAACAACCCCAGTTCCCTCAGCGGCTCCTCATAAGACTTATTCTCCAGACCCCTCACCAGCTTCATTGCCCTTCTGACTTTTTTTTTATTTTGAATATATTCAAACATTCTATTGGCATGATAGAAGCAGACATTACAGAGTTATGCTCACTAACCTTTCTGAAGCATAAATTGCTCTGAAAACCCAAATTGCTTTGACTCCATCTCAGAAACAAAACACTTGCTTTAAGAAGTTATTTAAAAAAATCAATTACAGCAACCAATGTCATCTTAAATGTTGAGAACAAGCTAAGGACAAGCCTTGGAATGAAATCCTTTCTTCCAACCATGTGGCCCATTCACATCAGGAACAGTGATGACAACTGACATTAACAACTACCTTTTACCAAATTTTCTTCTGGATGAAAGTATACAATGGATCTTGGAGTCCTAACTAAGAAAATAATTACTTTGCCTTTACTAAAAGAGTAGTTTTCTACCTAGATGCTTATATAAATATTTGCTGTTGGCAAGCACTACTTTAAAAGAAGTTGCTCAGTGCTAAAGATGCTGGAAACTACCACGTACAGTCAAACTGCTTTTTTATTAAGCTAATGAAAAAAATAGTAAAAAATCTTCAAATCTGCATCAGCTCACTGCTTGGACATGTCTTGATCTATTGATTAATCTCATGTCAAAAGTGGATGCTTTTTTGATGGCTGGTCCTTTCACATCCATAGCATCTACTATATTTAGAAGCAGGACTTTTCACTTTTACACACTATTCTTTTAAGATGAAAATATCACCCTGAAAAACTGGTGTCATACAAACCCAGGGGATCAATTACTGTTTTCTCCTCCCTTGTCTAAGGAGTCATGGTAAGTTCAGTCTGAATTCTATCCTATTAAACAACCACTACTGATGTTCTAGACATGTTTGGAAATCATCTTGCCTCACATAATTTTACTATAAACTTAGCAGCACAATCTCTGTTTAATAGCATTTGGTGAAAGCTGAACACAAACTGCCTAGTTTCCTGTCTTTTACAAAAAGGAAGTGCCAGTGATGCAGTACATTTTTAAGTTATACTTTTGACCTTGGGATGCACAGATCACCCAGATCTGCTGACTCGTATGTCACCAAAACATTTTGGCATCCTGGCTTGTATATGATAAACATGCTGAAAGCCCTGTACTACCTCCTGTGTCTCAATTAAAACTTTGATTTTTCCCTTTAAGAAACTTACCTGTATCTCTTCCTGATTTTTAGTATTCATACTCAAATTATTAAGTGCATTTAGTGCTTTTTCTTTAACTTTGGGAACACAATCTGAGAGCATTCCTCCAATAATAGAAAGGCCATCCAAATTTCGGATTATATCCTGAAATACAAAACAGATATTTAATAAGACTATTAAAAAATTAAATTAAATGCTGAAGGCTTTCCTGGAAGTTTCCATTTTAACACAAATGGAATGCAAAATGAAGACTTCCAGAACAGACTGCACTGTTTAAAGAGAGAGTGTTAGCAGATATTGTTTTATTGCTTCCACTGAAATTAAGCATAGTCCTTCTTAGGGCCAAAGTATTATTTGACATTATTTGACAATGCCACAGTACCTTTACTTCTAAGATCTGGCCTGCAAGGCATGCTTAAAGCATTTTAGATTTTCAAGAATAAAAGGTAATTATTGTATAATGAGTTTATAAAATATCTGAGCCAGGTCACAGTCCCTAAAAGTCCTGACTGAACAGAACAGAATTTCAAGATTCAGCTTGATATTATTACAAGTAGAAGTTCTAAAACTTTATCTTTCTTTCCAATTTCTAATCTTTCTCACTTAGACTCTAACCATTGTGGGGAAAAAAAAAATTACTGTTTTCAAGAAAATAAAAAATGGGCCAATGCGCCTTTAGATTCAGTTACATTCTGTTCTGAGAGATTTATATTAAGAAAACAGTTTTGAGAAGCCAGAATAGACAGCTGTCATATATACCATACAAAAAGGGAAAAAAAAAAACAAAACAAAACAAAACCCAAAAAAAGGGTGGGGTCATAGGTTAAACCTTTAGAAAGGCATGAAAGTCTCATCCAGCTCAAAGTTTTTCTGCATCATATTTCCAATTGATTTGAAAAGATGCAGATAGTTGGAAAGTTGCTGAGATGTAAATGGCATCCAACTTTGTAAAGATAAAAAATCAGTTTAAATTATCTCAGTAAATTTCAGATCTGATCCTGAAAGCATTTAACCCTTCTCCAGTTCAACCCTTTCGTTAACATTACAAAACTGTAAACAACAGAAGATATATTTACAGCCCTATTAAAGTCTGTACAGAGTTCTATATTTTAAGTTGTACAAACATTAAGCTTACATAAATTCTGTGAAGCTAGTGAATTATATTTCTTGGGCTAGCAGAAATTAAGGCATAGACACAAAATGCATTTTAGAACACAAGTTACCCTAGCTCTCAGTCCTGTGTCACTCTTCAGCAAAATGGCACCTCTCATCTTCCATACTGACTTGTATTGAAACACTGTTGTTTTCTGCAGAACAATACTTACTTGATTTACAGAGAAGGCAGCACTGTTGCTGAGAGTGATTAAAGCTTGCTCTTGAATTAATGGATCATCTGTGGCCTGCAGCAAATGAATAAGCTTCTGTAGGGCATCCGCATCCATGGTATGGGTTGATGCTGGAGGACTGTTGTCTGTCAGGGTTTAAAAATGAAATACTTGATACCAAGTTTGAGATATTTCACTTAGTTGCCACTTAACATTTTTTACAAAGCTGAGGTTTAGTTCTCAGTTGTAGGATGCTTTGTTCTAAGTTTGATTGTCCCCAACCATCATATTATAGCAAAAAGACTGTGTTTTACAACAGCCAGACTTCTGTCCTTTTTCCTGAGTCCCCTGACTACCTCTTTCCAAAGCAGAAAATAAAAGGAATACATAACGAGAGCTTGAGGTACGTTACTCTTCAGTTAACCAACAGCAAACCTCCCCTTCAAATGATTAGGAATATTCACTAACATGTTAATTTTTTTCTTTGTGTTCCCTGAAATATGGAAGCCTGTCTACACACTGTAAGAAAACAGAACTTCCGACTTGTGGACTACTACTTCCAGAAATTATGATAATGACATTTTACTAGTACCCTGAGGTCCTTTGACAATGAAACAGCCACAATGTTAAGAGCACTGCCGATCATGGCATCACTCAACCAACTGAGGAAGGCTGTTTCTGAGTCAGGACGATGTTATGGAGTACCTGGCTTTCATAAAAGGGTGACACAAATGCCATCAAAGACCATTTTCAGCCAGGTTGGAGGCAGAGCTATTAAGCTAGATGAATAGACTGGAGACCCAATTTATGACTACTGGACCAGTCAGAGATGACTCAAGATGACTTTTGAGAAGGTAACCAGTCTTTTATAATTCCACATATTTGCTGTCACCATCTCACCAGGCAAACACCACAGGATTCTTTGGGGGGAAAGGGGGGGAGGATGAGGTCAAAGTTAATTATGATAATCCAAGAGCTAGCTTGAAAAACAAAAATTGCTTTTTATCCTCATCTCATCCTCGTCTAAACACTTCGTTTAGCTTTGAATTATAGGGGAAACACGAATAACTTCAATAACAGAACAACAAATCAGCCCATTAAGTAAACGCACCGACTAGACGTTCACTTCAGGCGACTTTAAAAAAATAAATTAGGCTTTTCTAAAAGCCAAACACGCTCTGGAGTCCTCCAAAGCCGTCGCATGGCTACCAGAGGGCCGGTAAGCCGTACTGTGCACCCCTCACACAGGGCGCAGACCATCCCCCGGGGCCGCAGGCGGGCACAGCGCGGAGCTGCGCTCCAGGGGCGCGGGCAGCGGGACCCCCCCGGGGCCCGGGACCTCCCTCCCGGTCCCCGGGAACCCCCTCCTCCGCCTTCACCGGCCCCTCGGCCTGCAGCCCCGCGCCTCACCTGCCGGCGGGCCCTGGGAGGCCCTGGCCGCAGCCCGCCGCCTCCTCGCCGCCAGCCGCCACAGGCAGTAGCAGACGCCCGCCCCCAGCACGATAGCCGCCGCCGCCCTCCGCGGCTCCCCCATTTCCCTCGGCCGCTGCCGCGCCGACGGCCCGCGGAAGCCACCGCCCCATCCGGCGCGGCTCCGCTCCGGGCCCCCCCAGCCCTCCTGTCCCGCGGCTCTGCCCGTCCGAGGGACCCCCAGCGTGCCGCGCCGGCGGCTCCGGGTGGTGCAAGGGGGAACGAGAGATGTGTGTTTCCCTCAGCCTGCTGGGGTTCCCCCCCCCGTCTGAACCCCCGCACCACGCACCCAAACCGGCTCTCCTCCCGGAGGGCTGCTGCAGGGCAGCACCGGCTGCACCCGTCCCGGTACTGCTTAGGTCGGCGGTGCATGGGGCTGGGGCGGAGAGCCGCAACTTGTGCACCGGGAGGGCCGGCAGGGCTCTCTGGGACCACTCGGAGCAGGAGAGATAGACGCTCCTCTCTGCCCCTCAGAACAGGGAAACCTCGCCAGCTCTCCTTGCCCCGCCCGGTGGGGAGCAAGCCGGGGCGCGCAGCTGCCCGCGGGACAGGGACAGGGACCGGTTGCCCGTCGCAGCCGCCGGACGGTGCCGCGCAAGGCGGCCGCGGTGACCTCAGGGCGCCTCGGCCCGGGCAGCTCCAGGCCGCGGAGCCCGTTGCTACGCGACCACGGCCGCTGCTGGGCCCAGCGCCGCCATGGCGTCCCTCAGCACCCCCACCCCGAGCTTACTTAAGCCACCATAACCTCCTCAACGCCTACGAAGTCACGGCAGCAGACCCCGCCGCGACCACCTCCCTTCCCCGCCCGGGAGCCTCACACACACCCCCCCGGCGCCTGCAGCCCCGCTTTCTGCGCAGGCGCCGCCGCGGGCGGGCGGGAAAGGCCGTCCCGAGTGTGGCGGGCTGGGCCTGCGCAATGGCAGCCCCTGCGTCGCCCGGCGGGGGGAGGGAAGAAGCCCTCTCAGCAGCACCGGACCCTCCGCCGCCCGGACGGTGGGGCCGCAGACTCCCCTGGTAGTATCCGTGGGAGGGAGGCGATCCCCCTTCTCCCGGGGATCCCCCGTTACCCGTCCGCAGTGCCCCGGTACCGGCTGGTTGGGTCCCTCAGCGTTGGACAGGGTGTTTGAGACCCATAACGCTGCTCTGCTCTCGTGGGGTGCGTTCGAGCTCCGCTCCTGTTTAATAGCTTGCTTCAAGCCATGGGGAAAGCTTTAAAAATAGGAACAAGAGGGAACAAGGTAATCCTGCTTCTTAATCCACATTTAAACTCAAACGATGACTGAAGTGAAGGCAAATGCAGTGAACTGCATTGACATCTTCCCTACATTTGCTTGAGTTTTTTAATTACAGAAGTGCCAGATTTCATCTAGAAACTTCGACACGTGCAGCGGCTGGATACTTCCCTCCCTTTTGAGGGCTGAGGGTTTTTTTATGGCCTGTCAGAGGTAAAGATGGTGGTGGACCACATTTTAGATGTTGGTAGATTATTTATTGGCACAGGAGTAAACAAACAGATGAAATGTTAGAGACTAGAACTGCTGGTCACATTGTGAAGGACTGGGGGGAAGGCAGAGTTGGTGGGATTCTTACCCGATTCTCTGTATTTCTTTGTTTTCCTCCCTGTTTATTTCTGTCACATTCACCCCTGCCTGTTTCAAAATCTGCAGCAGCTGTTTTTCAGTTTCCTTAAAACAAAGGCACAATGCACAAATACAAGTTTAAAAGACATCCTGATACTTTTAAGCTACCCAAAATAGACCCCGTTTGCAAGCAGCTATTACAGCCAGGATTTCCATGGAAACATTAATAAAGAAATCTTGAGCCAATTAGACTAATTATAGAGCAGCACTGCCACGCAGACTGAGTACCTCTCCTGAGAGTATGTTTCGTGATCAGTCTCAGGTTTTTTTAAGCACAGAAAAACAAAAGATAAGATGTATCTGTGTGAGGTGTATTTCTTGATTTAGCACTTCAAAAATAGCTCATATTTACATTTCCAAGCAAAAGTTATAAATACTTTTATAGCAACAGTGGCATTAATTTAATAACTAAAAATGAAAAAATTAAGGTTAAGATTAAAGGGAGTTTCTTAAAAGAAAGAACCAATTAAAAATTAGCCTGTGTAAGATCTTTTTCTCATTTTTTTTTCTTGTTTCTTAGAGGTTGGTGCTTGCCAATATCTAGCCATATTTCTTATTTCATTTTATTATATTTTAATTTCTTTATGAAGTTACAGTATGCTTGGTGTGGAGATAAATGAGATGATACTGGTCCCTGTATTAAGGAACATCAAAGCTGAGCTGAGACCTATGAACATTTATATACACATTCTCAAAATTAAGGATATAGAGTTCTAAAATGACCATTTGCTTAAGTCCTTTTGTGATTAGGTTGTAGTTTGGACATGGTCCAAACACAGTTGGAGTCCAAATAATTTGGGATTCCCTGCTGTGTCTGAGTCTTTCATTCCTATCTGATTTCTCTTTCAGTTCTCATCCAGATTTACTTTTAAACTGTATCCATAAAAAGGCAAACTGTAATACCGCAAATGGGATGCATATGATGGCTTCCACTGTTGTTAGTAGCTGTAATCTTACAATGTTAATATTAAATATGGATGCAGAGCTGGCCTAAGATTTTTCTGCTGTATGACCAAATGAATTTTGCCATGAGGCTAAAGTGGTAGGAAGAGGAATGTAGTTATGGCTGGAAGAGAGAAGCCTTTGAGGGAAGCCAGGCTTTCTACTCTGGGTTAGTGGAAGGCTGAAGCTCATGGCCATCCTGGCCTCATTATATGTTTCACACACCCTCCTCTTTTCATCCTCTTTCCCTCACAGAAACAGCAGCAGCAGACCAGACTTTCTGGGTCACCAGAAGAGGCAAAGTTGACAACTGTTTTGTCACAGTTTTGCATCAGTTGTCACTGTTAATTTGCTGCTTTGAGCTGCTGCCACTTTGCTAGAACTCCTTCTGGGTATGGCAGGCTTTTGCTGTCTTTGCAAATGGGTCTGGATTTAGGGTGTAGTCTCTTATTGCAGGTAGATATGAAATAATAATATTTATCACTTATAACGCATTAACATTTAAGCAAGGTGTTATGGAATAGTTAAAATGTATAAATGACAATGTAATTTGAATATATGGTGAACAGCACATCTTCAGTACTAGAAGTATGAGGCTGGGAAATACACATTTGTAGCAATAAATCAAAATAACAAAATTCATATCTTTCTTGGTAATTTTTTTTTGTATATTGATCTCACATACTACTTATAATGGTCATCATCATCATAATGCTTAGAAACCTAGGTAATGACTCAGGATATTATGTTGTGCTAGGTGCTGTACTTTTATCAAAAGATGTTCCCTGCCCAAGTGCGCATAAGAAGCACAAATGGGCATGAAAAACATTAAGACACAGTAAGATCAGTATTGGTGAGCAGGGAAAGGCAGTAGTTACAACACATCAAAACCAATCATGGTCAAGGGCTTTTATCCAAGCTTCAAAGAAAAGAGCTTTTATGGAACCTATTCAGTTCGGGGGGTTTTGATATTCAACAGGAAAATGTACAGTCTCTTGATTGTAATAGGTGCTTCTGAAAAAGCATTGCACGTTATGAGGGTTTGCACGAAAACAACAGGAGTTGTTAACAAAACTGCATTCAAAGGCATCTACTAGTTCTGGATAGCCCATGGGGTTTTTGAGAATCATTATGTTTAAAGCTTGTTATGTCTCTAATAAATTACTATTGGGTAGATGCTGTGTTGATTTTTCCAGGACCAGGAGTAAGAGAAAATGATGAAAATATCCCACTGTTAAGAATTTTTTTTGGTAAAAATGAATATGTTATATTTAGATTACCTGATTTTTGAGGCAGAGAACTTAGATCTTGAAACTTTTTGCTCTGAAGAACTTTATAGACGTGGATGTCTCTTTGTCCTCTTAAGGAATATTTTCTAACGCACAGCTGATAGTCATCATCCATGCCACCCAGTCATGCTGTCTACTTGGTGTGGGAAATAAATGGAAGTTACTGTTTAGAAAATGTTTGTTAACATCAACAAAACTATTGCTCTGTGTACTGAGATCATTTCAATGACAAAAAATGTTACAGCTGAAGAGTTTGTAAAACTTGTTGGATATCAGTAGTAAATATTTTTTTCAGATGATGAATATGCTGATTCTCAATAGCTCTCACATGGATAAGGAATAAGAATATACATATGTGGATATGAATGTATTTTTAACAGTTGCTAAATGTATACAGGAAGGGAAGCTAAAAATGATTCTTCTGTTACTGAGCTTTAAACTGAATGCTGCACAATTTTAGGACTTTACCTTTGTGAACTTTTAAACAACAGATGAGCTGTTCAGATTGATGAACAGAAACAGTTCATGTAAGAACCTGACCTAAATATTTAATTCTAGCCTGGTAATTTAGTTGCATTGTAGCAGTTTTGTTGATTTTTTTTTTTTTTAATACTTGTTTGGTAGTTGGTTAGCTAGAGGTTGTGATGATATGTGACTCATGATCATCTGATGTGTGAGTATACTTCTGGTTGTTTAATGGTATGAATGCGCAAAATTTATAGGTTGAGAAAAATTGTCGATGGACCCTTTCAGATTGTTGAGAGTCTTGTAGAAGTCTAACAGAAATAGCCAGGCTTGTACAGATTCGGTTTGATTGTTTTTGGCCCAAGCATCACTGAAGAGTACTTGAAGAGTACACCTCTAGTGGGAGGTGTCTCTGGCTATGGCAGGGGGGTTGGAACTCGATGATCTTCAAGGTCCTTTCCAACCTAAACCATTCTATGATTCTATGAATGAGGATTGCAAGACCAGGTGTTACAATTCCTTCCTTATTTAAGCTTTATAAAGGAATTTTCAAATGTTAAACAGAGTCCTTGCACTCCAGTATGTGGTTGGATAATTTGGATTTTCTGTTTTGGAGGCCTTTCAGAACATCCAAAGGAAAAAAAGTTATCTGTGTCTGTTTGAAAAAGGAAAAAAAAAAGTAAATAAAACTTGAAATAATAAAAAATGGCATTTGTATGGCAGACACGTACTGGCGTAATCCAGCAGAGGGAGTAGCTGACCAATGTTGGGATTGGCTTTGGGAAATCTGTCCATAGGAAAATTTGTGGTGAAAGCCATTTAACTGCCTGTATATTATTTAAAATTATATTTTTTTCATGAATTAAAATGATAAATGATGGATTTATAATATTTTCTTTATATAGTCAACCGTCAAGATATACCTTGCAAATTGCATTTTTGTGAAGAAGGTAGAGATGCTAAGGTTGGAATCGGTGTGTTTTGATTAGTGGTTATAAATATTCAAGGTATCTAAACTGAAGACAGTTGCCTTTCATTGTGTCTGTGCATAAAAATATTTTTTTTTGCCTTTTCATATTGGTCTTAACTTAGAATCATAGACTGATGGAATCACAGAATGGTTTGGGTTGGACGGAACCTTCAGAGATCATGTAGTCCAACCACCCTGGCGTAGGCAGGGATATCTTTCACTAGATCAGGTTGCCCAAAGTCCTGTCCAGCTCGATTTTGAACACTTCCAGTGATGGAGCATCCACAACTTGTATTCAACAACCTTCAGAGATCCCTTCCAATTTACATTATTGTCTGATTCTGTTTCTACATGGTATTCTGATTAGCATGCAGAAGTTCCCAGGCTGCTGCCTCTGCCTGCCTGCCCAGCTCTCTGCCTCTACAGAGTGAGGGCCCACTTGACAGGGTGCCTTTTTTTACCTCTATATTGTGCATGGTTTTTACTCTACATCTATAGCATGGTTTTGATTTAGGGCCACCTTTTCCCATGTCCCTCCACCATGTTTCTTGAAAAGGATTCAAGTCCATGATCCACATTAATAGTAGCAAGAGTCCATGTCTTAAAAGGAAAGTAGTATTGCATCATTTGAGTTTGTAAACCATTATATTTTTGTATTGTCTCAGTTCATCAAACATGTAGCAGGTGCTTCAGATATTTCCTGGTTTTAAAATTTAGTTTTATGTTTATATAAAACAGTGGTATTACAGTAATGTCAAGTCAGAATCAATATGGATGTTAGAAAATGAAAAAAGTATTTTTACCCACAGAGTGCCTAGGTGAAAGGCTGTGGTTTGGGAAAATTAAAGATAAGTGGATGGTGAGATTGCATTGTTAGAATTTTGGTGATGAGCTTATAGAGGCCAAAGCAGACTCTGAATGGCAAAATTTAATTGTGTGCCATCCAACTCTCATAGATTTTATTAGGAGTAAGAAGAATAAATGAGTAAGAAGAATAAATGAGATAAAACCCAGTATTTTCTGAGGTCCAATTGCTATTTGCATATTTGCATATTCAAAGAACCACATTTTCTTTGTCAGGGATATTCTTAGCCCGTAGTCTTACACAATTTTGGTTTTGTAGAAGCTTATTAAAATACATATGGGTTAGAATCATGTGGTAAATGCTTTACACACCGATGGGACATGAAAAGATTTTTGCAAACAGTAACTAAAGTATTTGTTTAATATGCTAAATTGCTGGATACAGCTGATCAATAAAAGAGTGGATATGAGGGTTGAAAGGCTGAATTTCAGTTATTGAGCTTTCCCTCAAGCACACATATTAGTTCTGTTTTGTATGCTACTTTAGCTTTGCCTTTAACTTCTCTGTGTAAAAACAGAAGTGTAATTTGGTAGCAAAGTACTTCTAACTATACATAGAAAATTATACTTGAACATTCATAGAATGGTTTAGAGTTGGAAAGGACCTTGAAGATCATCGAGTTCCAACCCCCCTGCCATAGACAGGGACACCTCCCACTAGACCAGGTTGCCCAAAGCCATGTCCAGCCTGGCCTTGAACACTTCCAGGGACGGGGCCTCAACAGCCTCTCAGGGCAACCTGTGCCAGTGCCTTACCACCCTCAAAGTAAAACATTTCTTCCTGATGTTTAATCTGAACCTGCCCTCTTCCAGTTTAACGCCATTCTCCCTCATCCTATTATAACATGCCCTTGTAAAAAGCCCCTCCTGTAGGCCCCCTTTAGGTACTGGAAGGCCCCAATAAGGTCTCCCTGGAGCCTTCTCTCCTCCAGGCTGAACAGCCCCAACTCAGCCTCTCCTCATAGGAGAGGTGCTCCAGCCCTCTGGAGCATATATTCTTATATTTAAAATAGGTACTTTAATTTGCACCAGTTACCACGGAAAATACAAGATTTCATATTTTTGCCTGATTTTTAAATATTCATAATACAGCACTATTTTGTGTCCTAATGTCATAAATGATTTGTTTAGATGACTGAGGAATTATATGCCAAAGCAAGGGACTTTTACAGCAGAAACTTAATGAAGCTGTATTTTGGGTAAATATATGCATTTTGCAAATACCTCAGGAACATCATAGGAAAAATATTTTACCAAAGCAATATTTATGTAGTTCTTTTGGGGGAGGAAAAAGTTTTCATTTTCATAGAAGAATGTGAAGAGAGATTAGAAACTTAGATTTGGCTTTATTTTTCTTCAGCAATGTTATTCTTTGTTAAAACTAGTGGATTCTGAGTTTCTGCCTATTCCAGATCTGAACAAAGTCCTTTGACGTTTCTGTACTTTAATCAGCTCTATTTACCAGGAATATGGTAGTATACCCAGAAATAAGAAGGGTAATTTGCATTTGGATCAGAAAGTAAAAGATCTGCACTCTCTTCTGCTCTTTCTTCGGTTTCCTTTATGCTTGGGATTAGGTAACTCATACTTTATGTAATCCAACTTTTCCTTTTAAAAATGGAGATAATACATAGATATGTTTTAAAATATGATAATCACAATAAATAAATATATTCACTGATTTCTGTTATAAACTTGTGTATGAAAATGTAATGATCCTCCATTTAGAATAGATAAGTTTGGGCTATTTTGTTTCAAAAAGTATATAATGCTAATTATATAGGAGGTACAACACTTAGGAACACTGGTGTAAATCCATACTAAGAATCACAGAATCACAGAATTGGTAGGGAGGTGAAGATTTTCAACCTATACAGTGGTTAGTCTTGGTGAACATTTGTCTAGGCTGTTTTTAGCAATCTTAAAAATCACAGGTGTTAGGAGATATGACAATCTCTGCAGGCAGTTTATCCTAGTACTTCATAATCCTTTGTACTAGAAATATTTTCCTAATACCTGAGCTTTCCTTGCTACAAGAGAAACCTTTTTTTTCCTTTTTGTCTTATACACCAGCGACATGGAAGATTATTCCTATTTCCTTTACAGCAGCATTTTGAAGATTGTCTGGGTTAACAGTTTTGTTTAATTATCACTGAAGTTGGAGTGGAACAGTAGAATGCTCCGTTTATAATTGCTCCCAACTAAATGAAATTATTTTTTTATTTTATTTTATTTTATTTTAAATGAGAGAGATTTTGGCAAATGCAAGTAGTCATGTAAAGTCTAATTTATTCAGTAGTCTTTCCAGCAAATCAGATAGGGAGAGATAGTGTAATTTAATATATCAGCGACATATGATTCATTCGAAATACATTTTTTGTTCTGAATCTAATTATTTCTTATTACTTAGCTCAGAAGAGAAATGGGATTTTTACCAAAGGTTAAAATTGTCAAGATATAAACTGAATTTTTATTCTATCATATTAATTTTTATTTGTATTGCCAAGAAAATGTAAGTAGCACTTAAGTAAATGCACACATATAGCACTTTTAAATTCTTTTCTATAAACACTTAAGTGTCCTCCCATAAATGCAGATCTGTACATTAAAGTATAGCTGACAGCAGCAGGAATATATGATGGTGGAAGCAAGCAAGTTTTTATTGCTCAATACTGTAGAATATTACAAACAAGTAGAAATTTTATTAAAATGTGTGAATGAATTGCTACTGAAAAATATTGTCAATGCATATTTTACTTAAATTATAAATAAGAAGCATCAGGTCTATCCAGAAGTTTATACTGTTGAGCTTGACTGCTTTGTATTTTACAGCAAATTGCAGAGTTTTTATAGATTTTACTTCATTCAGGTCGGGAGCCATATTAAATTACTCATTCTGTTTTTCAATTCCAAGGATGGATAAAATATAACCTGCTGAAAAAGAACAAAAGAAAAAAGGCAAAGCAGAAGATGGCTCTAGCGGTAGTCCATTATAACATCCAAATATTAAGAGTTACTATACAGAAGTAAAGCATGTGGGTGCAGATTCACAAGGAAAAAAATGACATGTAAATCTATATAGCTGCTTTGCATAAGACAAGAAATACACGTTATATAAAAGAAAAGTATGGTGTATAAATTAAATATGCTTGGTCCAACAATTTATCTAGCTATCATTTTGCAGGATGCCATTCATTGATTGACCTGTCGCAACTTGTCACCACGAATGCCATGAGAGGCAGTTCCCTGTATTTTTTGCTAGGGCAGATGGTGCTGGTACCCTTCTCTAAAGACTGAGCAGAGATGCTGATGCACTGCAGGCTTGGGAGGTGTTAGGGAAATGGCGTGTGTGTCAGAGGTACAGGGTGGAGTGAGTCAGGATGCTTTTCTGGGAGGTGAAAGTACAGTGCTAGGGATAAACCAGGAGGGATCCCAGAGTTGGAGTTTTGGCTCCAGTTAGAGAGAATGCATGATGAGAGCTGGGAAGGAGTGAAGATCAAAATAAAATAAAAAAATCAGAAGACTGAAAAAATAAATACTTTGTTCATTCTTCCTGAGACTTTGTGTTCCAAGGGTGCTGCAGGTATGGTTTTTTTTTTAAACGTCTCCACACAGCAGCAGCTGTGAACATAGACTGTTAACCTGAGTCCACTCAGACAGAAGTTTCATAAAAGAATGGGCCAAAAGTACTACCTATAGCTTTGAGTTTGAGCTCAGGCAGTTGTATATGACTCAAACATTGCTTTTACAGAGCCAGAGGCCCAAGCTGTTGTCTCACTCCCCTTGGCAGTTTTCAGAGACTTCCTGTTCTTTTTTATTACTTCCTTCCTGTCCTTCCGTGACAAAGCTGACACATGGAGAAATGGACAGAGCTTGGAACTGCTTTTGCAGTATTTTGTATTGTGTACAATTTTGTAGGCATTCTCAGTGAAACTAAGTCACCTAACCATAGGTTTCTGGTGTAACTCAGCAATGCCCTGGCATATCTCAGGCAAAGCTAGACCAGACAGGCTTCCAGCTTGAAGCTCAAGAAGTGCAGTGTCCTCTGCCGGCCCTGTGACATACCTGCCAGTCTTTTGTGGATATCTTGGATAATCCAGGGCATCAGAGATTACACTGATTGATTTTAAAATGCAGAATTAAACGATCAATGATTATAATATGTAACAAACTTAATGGGCCAGAAGAACTCACATGGCTACTAAAGGGCAAATAAATTTTCAGGATGGGAAGTTACAATTTAAAGCTCATTATTTCCATTTACTGTGTTCTTTCTGGCTTTCCCAGCCCGCTGTTTTGTTCCTCACCATTTTCTTTATTCCTAATTTCTCCTTTCCTGTGTATTTCCTCTTTCTTTTCTCCTCTCTTCCCTGTAGCAATATTCAAATGAAAACCAATTTTATGACCCCTGAAACTCTTCTGTTTCTAGAGCTAGAATAAAAGAATACAGGATTCAATGTTACTCCGGTGTTGAGATTATATATGAAAAATACTTTAGTTAATCTTTCATGCAGTATGGATTGTTGGATACAATATAACATCAGAGACATTTTAGTAGTCATAACTTTTGAAGACTTGTTTGAAAAATTCTCATGTGCTAATAGCATGTTTATGTCATATTGTGTGCACCCAGTGTTTTAGTTTGGAAATGCAGATGGTATCCTATGCTTCTGTATTGTATTGCTACGATGCAAAATCATGAGATGCACCCTAAAACTACGATTATTCTCAGTAATAGCAATTACAAATGTTCATAGATGTGAAATATACGGGGATTTGAAAATACCTAGTTAAATTTAGCAAATTTAATTTCATTTTTTGAATATTTAAATGTATTTGAAACTTTGAACCCACAACTAATATAAAACTATACTTCTCTTGTACCATCTTTTTTCAGAGTTTGGCAAAGGCAAGTCAGAAAGCCTGGTTTGAATCGAATGATCTTACTTTCAGACATAAAACATCCCACTTACCAGAAAAAGCCTTATTACAGGTTTGTGATATTTGGTGTGCTTTTTAATTTTTAATATGTATATTTCATAAATGGTATATATCATGTTTTGTTGAAAAGGATGTGTTTGTATGATGGAAAGGAAGGTTTCTGTTTACATTGTTCACTTTGAATCAGGTGGAATCCTTTAAGGATGGTAATGCTGTTCTTTCCTTCAGTGACACCTGGTCTCATTCTGCATGCCCTAAGCTGACATCGAGCAGCTTCTCCGAGCTGTGACTGAAACAGAAAGAGGGAGGGTCAGAAAGGGAGAACAAGAAATCAGGAAATCTGTAGGATAGGTAGAGAGTGGAACTCCTGAGAGAAGTAAAAGGGTTTGTTTGCAGTGAATAGAAGGTCATAAGCCAAGCCCTAAATGTGATAGAAAGCAGTTTAATTTTCCTAAAAACATAGAGAAGACTGCATGGACATTATTCAGCTCTGTAAGAAAGACAAAACTGTTAGGCCAGAAAGGAAGTGCACAGGAAAGGAGTCTACTGCAAGGGCACAGTGGGTAGGGAGACATTTCTTTGCAAACATTCTTATTCTATTTGTTTAAATTAATTTGTTTGTTTAAAAGGCTTCTTTGTTTGGTATTTTTGTATCCTTACAAAACGTAGACAGTGAAAGCTTGTTAGTACACTAACTTCTAGAAGAGAAGGTAGTTCTACCCAGAAACAAGAAGATTGATTTGTGGCAGTATTTTAGAAAAAGAACAGAATTGTTAACTGCTGGTTGTGGGGCCTTCAGTTATGAGGCCAGTTTAACTAAATTATAGGTTGGTTACTGAAAATAATTGCCATTGAGGGATACATTGAAACTACTGCTAAAATGTTTTAATTTTATCTTATTTATAAGTTTTAATTTGTCCTATCATGTTTTTCCATTAATTTAACAATGCAAAACGATTTAGGTGGTATTTCAGGAAAACATGATATGTTTTCCTTTTAAATAGTACGGACTAGTGTGAACTCAAAATTCAGTTTTTATCCAATGAGGTCTAAAACCCCAGTGCAGATACTTAATTTTAAGCATGTGTATAATGCCACTGACGTCACAGGGAATTTGAATCTGTAAGCTAAATCATGTGCATAGTTTACAGACCTTACTCACCAAAAACACGGCATGCTTTAATTCTTCTTGATGTTATCTATATGGATTCCACTGGTGTTGCATATGGTCTTCCTGGATGTGAGACTGATTTATTTTGACATAGGTCCATCAGTGGGGTTTAGACTGTGCTGTTTTCTTAGTGTTGGCTCATTCTGTAACCAGAGGACTTCTGCTATCAAATGATTCAGATATGGGCTCCTTGCAGCAGCAGTAGCATCTCTCCTAAAGAATTTGGGAGTTGTAGTACTCATCTCCTCATCTCTCTGATTACTAAGACATGGATACAAGTTAAGGAAGAATTGGTAGTATGAACCTCTTCTTCAAAAGCAGTGCACTCAAAAGGGAATGTTCTTCCCATATGAGTGTCAACACCACTAAAACAGAGAGAGATCCATTTACTGTATGAGTAGCAGAATAAACAAAATTTGATCTACAGTGCCACCTCCTAATGTTCTCTTTCCTAATAAGTTAATATTATGCACTACAATAGAATTATATATAAAAGGTAGTATTATATAAGAGTGTGTGTGTATATTTCTATGTGTATATATTAAAGATACTATTACATCTTACATGTGTCCATACCTATCAAAGTTGTCATACCTATAAATAAATAATTATTTAAATTTTCAGGAATTCTGAGGTCTGTACTAGCATCCTTTCTTCATTAAAACCCCTGAAATAGTGTAATCTTTCTGGTAGTTTATAAAAAGTAATATTGATGGTATCATTCCTTATGTTTATAGCTTGGGAAAAATCTGTTTATTTTGTCTTAATCCATGAGCGTTGGTTTTTTGACATCCAAACCCTAAGCTCAAAATACAGTGACATTTTAAGCTATCCTTGTAGGTTGCCCTTTTTTGAGGTCACATCATGCTCACAGTTACATGTGCTGCTGTCACAGAGAATCAGATCTCACATACGTAAAGACTATGCACATGAAAACTAGAATCTGGATATTAACATACTGAAAGGAATGATGACTATTCTGAGGTGCGTAGCTATACCTTTTTATTAAGGCTACAGAGCAGCTGTAAAAATGCATTACCTAATTTTATCTTCTGTTATATAAACTTAATTTTAGAGCATCTATAAATCAAATATATTGTCAAGTACTATTTTAGTGGCTTAGCAGAAAACACTGATGTCTTCAATTTCTAGAGCAATTCCAACTCTGAGGTCTGGAGCTGAAAAGCAAGGTAGTTTGCCAGCTTAGACTTTGGTTCCATCATAGTGTGTATTTTAATGTGCGTTTATGAGGAGAATGAAGTAGGAAGTGAGAATTCTACTGATTTGAATAGGAAGTAATAACCTAAAGAATAAGAAAAAAAGAAAATTGCATAATCCACACAGATTTCAAGCCATATTTCTGTGACCCATATATAAATATGTCATTGTAGGAAGAAGAATTATTTTTACCCTTTATTGCCCCAGCACTGTTCTCCCATTTGAGTTCATTACAGTGATTTATATGAACCACATCAGAGAACAGATCACTCTGAAAAATTGTCTTCCGTTTTCTTCTTTTCCTGAAAAGTTGGATCACTTCCCTAAACCAGCTCATTGTGTGGCTGCATGAACAGTTATTTGGGTACAGATGAGGAGATGGGGAACAAGTGGTGGGCAAATGGGTGAAGCATGAGTGGATCTGCCTCAATTTGCAGGTGTAGGGTCTTCATTGAACTGCAGTGCCTCAAGAGGAAGCTTATTGGGACCTGTCAATGAAACAGGTCTCTGCCTTTGTAGCCTGAGAGTCCATAGACAATTTTAGGGCATACAGGGTGTAGCAGCTGCTGTTGTTTTTCTTCAAAGTGTAATCGGAGAAGGAAATTTTGGTGCCTTCCTATTAGGCATATTTAAAGAGTTGGTCCCTTCACCATCTGTGGGGACACATGAGTTAAATTCTCACCTTTACCAAAGAGGTTCAAATTCCTATCACTGCTCTGAAGGCTGCACTGAACACAGCTGTAAACTAGCAGTTTCCACACAGGGAGTAGGGGGGAGATAGGAGCAGGTCTTTCTGGGGAGTCTCCTCATACACCCTAGGAGGAGAATGAAGCCTCCCAAAATTTCATCTAATCCATCTTCTCCCCCTTTTTCTTGCTTGTTCCCCCCTGTCCCCCTGTCCCCTTGTCCCCCCCCCCCCCCCCCCCAAAAAAAAATAAAACACAACAAAACAAACCAAAAACAAACCCCACCAACTCCTGTCTTTAACAGAATGAACAGAATAATGTTACTTTGAGATAGGGAGCTCAGAGGTTTGGGATATAGATGAAGACAGTAGCTGAGGCAAGAACAGAGTTTTTTTTGTGTTGACGAGCTGGTGTGCCAGACAGGGTTTGCTGCCTCCCTCCTCCTTTTTTTTTTGTGTGCAGTGGTGAGACAAACTGAGCTGTGGTGGGGAACGCTGTGGTTGCTGTGATGCATGGGGATGCAGCAGTTTCCTATTTCTCCTAGGGAGCTATCCCAAGAGGAGTTGGGCCACAGGGAGTGGGAGCTGATTCTCTTGGGTTTTGTTGGGGTAGGGACGGTTAAGAACTGGGATCAACAAAAAGACAACAGCAGCAGTGCAGGGATTTGGAGAGGGGTGCATGGAAGTATCCGGGGCTGGGGAGCTCCTTCTGGAGGGTCTCTTTCAGGGCATGCAAGAGAGAACAGGCTGAGCCAGCTGTGCTGAAAGTATTTTTGCAAGTATTTTTTGTGTATGTGGGATAAGTCATGCAACTTATTACATGTGTGGCCTGGAAGCTAGAGCTGTGGATCTTTGGGACAAGCCAGAAAATAATGGCTTTATTTATGTGTAAAGTGCAGAGGGAACAAAAATTATTACAGAAAAGCGGGAAGACTACTGAAACGCTTCCATTTTGTATTTAAAAGGAATGCAGCTCCCTTGATGCAGAGAGAAATGCAAATCTGTGTGGCTGTCACCTGGTTTCTTTTTCTCGAGCTGTCACTATTTTATTCAGTATGGGAAGTATAGAAAGAGCTCTTCTCTTTACTGGCACAGACCAGAGCTTCCCACTAGCTGAGTGCCTAACCACTTGCTGCATAGGCAGAGCCCCCTCCTTTGCTTCCCTCCCTCTCTCCCTCTCTCTCTTCTTTTCTCCCTCTCTCCCTCTCCTTCTCTCCTCCCTTTCTCCCTTTCTCGCTGTGAATCCTCATGCTCTCTTTTTGGTGGATCCCGTATGTAGATACAACCTCCTTCAACAGGAGATTGTTACTGGGTGCTGTCTCCTCTAGGCCAAATCTGTGTTTGCTCTGAACGTTCACAGGCTGTGGAAAATAAAGCGTGCCTGGACTTCTCAAAGTTTTGGAACTTATGATAACGAGACTTTATTGTCTCTGGCACTATAGATGATATCTGGTGGTGGATCATTTCAAAATCACAGGTTATTTAGCAAATATCATTATTAGTATGCTATCATTTATTGCAGCTTTCTGTTGTGCTCCTGTGCAAAAAAATACCCGTCAGTTTGTATTTACTGCTGGGATAAGATGTGTCCTCAGGGCCAGCTGGAAACCATCTGCTTTGTAAATTACAGTTTCCTAAAAAAGTCAGTGGTACCACAGTACCCTAATGTTGAGTTATCGACAGAAAATGATTGCTGTGCTTTAAAGCTGGCTACTGTGGTCTTGACCTAACATGAAATAAATGTTTCAACAGACCTTTTCAGAACTGAAAATGCAAAAGGTTACTGGTAAAAGCGTGTCAAATTAAAAGCCTTGCTTTTGTTCTGATATGAAACTAAACCCTATTAATGAATAATAATGAAGTCACTATTTTGTTTCTTATTCTAACAAGTCACACGGTTCCATTTATTTTTGTGAGCTGTGTCAAAATTCCTTAGAATTTTAAATTAGATTGAGTTTTGAAGTTAAGGAATTAATCCATGTGTCCAAATTAAACAGACTTTTGGTTAGAGAAGCCTGTGAGGAGTCCAACTGTAATTATCATGGGATGCAAGTCTTTGAAGGGATGGGATGTACAGAATAAATTTGCTATTGAAAAGGACCTACGCATTTCTGTGCTTTAAAAGGTCTTTGTAAGTCTCCAGTTGCATTCTGAACCACCTAAATATCTTTAAAATGAGTATGACTAGAGAAAGGTCCCAAGATTCCAGAATAAAAACATAAAGCCAGAAAACCTGATTTATTACATTAAGTAGTTTATATGAAGTCAATACAGGCAGGTTCTGGGACAGCAGTGTATTTTGAGAAGCAGGCAGATTGCTTGGATGTATCATAGAATCACAGAATGCCAGGTTGAAAGGGACCTCAAGGGTCATCTGGTCCAACCTTTCTTGGCAGAAGCACAGTCCTGATGAGATGGCCCAGAATCCTGTCCAGCTGAATCTTAAAAGTGTCCAATGTTGGGTAATCCACCACTTCCCTGACAGGTTATTCCAATGGCTGATTGTTCTTAATGTGAAAAATTTTCCTCTTCTGTCCAGTCAGAATCTCCCCAGGAGTAACTTGTACCCATTATCCCATGTCTTTTCCATGTGACTCCTTGTAAAAAGGGAATCTCCATCTTCTTTGTAGCCATCTTTAAACACTGAAACATGGTATGATTGAAGAGGTAGACACACTGGAATGGAGGGATGCCATCCAGAGGGACCTGGAAAGGCTGGAGAGGTGGGCCCATGCCAACCTCATGCAGTTCAACAAGGCCAAGTGCAAGGTCTTACATCTGGGTCAGGACAATCCCAAGCACAAATACAGGCTCAGCAGGGAATGGCCGGAGAGTAGCCCTGAGGAGAAGGACCTGGGGGTGCTGATTGACGAGAAGCTCAACATGAGCCACCATTGTGCGATCGCAGCCCAGAAGGCCAACCTTATCCTGGGCTGCATCAGAAGAAGTGTGGCCAGCAGGTCAAAGGAGGTGATTCTGCCCCTCTACTCCACTCTCCTGAGACCCCACCTGGAGTACTGCATCCAGCTCTGGAGTCCCCAACATAAGAAGGACATGGACCTGCTGGAGTGTGTCCAGAGGAGGGCCATGAGGATAATCCAAGGGCTGGAGAACCTCTCCTGTGAGGAGAGGCTGAAAGAGTTGGGGCTGTTCAGCCTGGGGAAGAGAAGGCTCCAGGGAGATTTTATTGCGGCCTTCCAGTACCTAAAAGGGGCCTACAGGAGAGCTGGGGAAGGACTTTTTACTAGGGCGTGTAGCGATAGAACGAGGGGGAGTGTCTTTAAAGTGGAAGAGGGCAGGTTCAGATCGAACATTAGGAAGAAATTTTTCACTTTGAGGGTGGTAAGGCACTGGCACAGGTTTCCCTGAGAGGTTGTTGAGGCCCCATCCCTGGAGGTGTTCAAGGCCAGGCTGGATGTGGCCTTGGGCAACCTGGTCTAGTGGGAGGTGTCTCTGGCTATGGCAGGGGGGTTGGAACTCGTTGATCTTCAAGGTCCTTTCCAACCTAAACCATTCTATGATTCTATGATTCTATGATCATTGAACCACAGAATAGTTTGGGTTGGAAGGGGCCATTAAAGGCCATCTAGCCCAACCCTCCTGCCATGAGCAGGGACATCTTCAACTAGATCAGGTTGCTTAGAGCCCCATCCAGCCTGACCTTGAATATTTCCAGGGATGGGGCATCTACCACCTCTCTGGGCAACCTGTTCCAGTGTCTGACCACCCTCAGAGTGAAAAATTTCTTCCTCATATCCAATCTAAATCTACCCTCTTTCAGTTTAAAACCATTACCCCTCATTCTATCACTACACTCCCTGATAAAGAGTTCCTCCCCAGTTTTTCTGTAGGCCCCCTTTAGGTACTGGAAGGGGCTATAAGATCTCCCTCAGGAGGCTCAGCACTAACACAGCGTCCCCTCACACCATCCCATCCTGCCTGGCATCTCTGCCTGCAGAGGGTCCATGGCCAACACAGGGGCCTTTGGGCTGTGGAATCTCTGAGGTTTGACTGGCGGGGCCCGGGCAGGGGAAGGGGAGGGAGATGGTGAGAGCTCCCTTCCTTTGCCATGGGCAGAGGGCTGGAGAAACGACCATGCAAGGTATCGTTTCATGGTGATAAAGTCTCCCCTAAGTCTTCTTTTCTCAAGGCTTAACAAAACCAATTCTCTCAGCCTTTCCTCATCTGGCAGGCTTCCCAGCCCTTTGATCTTTGTGGCCCTTCTCTGGACTCTTTTCAGCCTCTCCACATCTTTTTTTGTATGGTGGGGACCAAAACAGAACACAGTATTCCAGGTGTAGCCTGACAAGCACTGAGTTGAGTCGGATGATGACTTCTTTATCTCTGCTGATGATGCCCTTGTTGATGCAGCCCATCATCCTGTTGGCCTTCTTTGCGTAGCAGCACACTGTTCACTCATATTGAGCTTGTTGTCCACCAGGACCCCCAGATCCTTTCCACAGAGCTGCTCCCTAGGCAGGTAGATCCCAGGCTGTCCTGCACTCCTGGATTATGTTTTCCCAGGTGTGAAACCTTACACTTGTCCTTGTTAAATTTCATAAGGTTCTTGTCAGCCCAGCCTTCCAGCCTATGTCTTCCTGCATGGTGGCTCTTCCTTCCGAAGTGTCCACTTCCCCACTCAGGTTGCTGTCATCATTTAAGCGTACCATGGTACAGTATGCAACAGAATGTGACAATGAGGACATGTCTAATTCTCCCATAACTGACAATTGTCATGTGAAAGTTGACTCAAACTAAGTTCAATCGTTTTAATTTAAAATTTAATTTAAAAGTTTTGTTATTTTCCATTTGGATGAAGACCACAAAAAATCATAAAAGGAACTCCTATTCCTCCTGATTTGTTATTAAAAAAAAGTGTATTTTGTCAGAGCTGTCTACTTCTTCAGGTATCAGTTTAAGGGGGGAATTATCTACACATAAGATCTTGAAACTGTATCTTTCAGTTCTAAAATACTGTAAAAGAGAGCAGCCAAATGGCAACAAAAGCTAAAATTAAGGCATCAGTTTCCTCCGTAAGTAAGTAAAAAGACACTGCTCCCTACTGAGAGTGCAGCAAGCCTTAGGATCCCTCAAAGAAAAAAAATCTAAGCAGAATTTTGAGGAGAAGCTTTTAAGCATCTGGTACAGTTGTTAGCGTGGCTGCCTATTGTGCTCACAGCTCCAGTTGAGCTGCCCCAATACATCAGCTGTGCAAACACAGGTAGAAAAAGGAGCTGGAAAATATTTAGGATATTTTCCTCTGTTCTTCAGAGAGGCTTTTGGTCTTTTTTCTCCCCTCCCAACCCCGAGATGATGTGCAGGGTAAAATCCATCCTTTTATTATGGCAGTGAAGTAAGCAGAACTGAACCAGAGTTTTTTTTTTTTTTTGCCAAAACATGTAAATGTTTAATATTTATACCAAAAACTTCTTTGTAGACTATACCATGGTCAATCAAAGTAATCAGGATATTTCATGTATATAAGAACTGCTGAAATCTTGATTCTCATTTTTTCATCTAGAAGTCTTCACATTCAGGCTGTGCAAAGGGCTGCACATTGATTTTGAGATTCCAAACTCCATTTGAAACCCTGTAATATTCAAAGTGCTTGTGTGGCATCACTAGCACAATTGCAAAAGGAGTAATAGCTGGCAAAGTAGAGAGGTGCATAGAATGGTTACACGTTCTCATATACCCACAGTATTAATTTTCTTAATTTTTTTTTTATTTGGGCAACATCAAAAAAACAAAATTAAATACATTATTAGAACATTGTAATGGAAATTATAAGCAACAATCACTGTCATTATCAAAATACTGTTTTTTCTAAAAAATGAAACAAGCAAGAATCTAGTATGATTTTATATTATTCATAGCAATAAAAAAGAAAAGACTGGCTAGTCACTCCAGCTTACTGTCTAGTGACCTTTTCCATATAAATCAGGACTGAAATCCATGTTTCTAAACATCCCTCATCTCTCAAATAGTCATAGGACTTGAAGTTATAGTGTCCTGATCAACAGTTGCTTCCTATTTTATCATAGCATAAATTTTGTAGGGGAGGGATAAGCAACTGAATGGGGGTAATTGCTTCCATATCTGAGCAATGTCTGCTTTAATAACTAAGGTAATGAATATCAGTTTTACCAATCAGGCTTTTAATGAAAAATACAGAAGGCTTCTACAAGAGCATATTTTAATACTATTTTTTTTTTGTTTTGCCATTCAGTTAGGTGATTATTCCACATATATCCACAAAAGTACTGACTGTTTCAATTTAGTGGAAAGAGAAGCTGAAGAGTTCCATATCTAGAGATAGCACAAATTAATCACTGGACTGTGTTCAGTAGAAATCATGAATAAAGACAACAGAAGACTGAGCATGTTTGCTGTAAATCCTGACAGTTTTTTCTGTGGATGTCTACTGGAAATACAGTTATTTAACCTACTACCATTGTAAGAAAAATGTAAAGGAGGAAGGGAAGTTTTTGAATCCTAAATGGGTAATTATAACAATATCAGCATGAAAAAAAGTAAGCCTAGGCTAGTAAGATCTGTCTTGGGACACTCATGGTCAAGAGTCAGTATTTGAAAGAAAAATTCTGGGGTCATAAGGGCAATTAATTTTATTGATTGATAAATATGGTTCCTGCAAAGAAAATGTGACTCTTCTGCAGCGGTGTTCAAGCAAATAACTGGAGTGTGTTAGTGCACAAAGAATCCTGTGTGCAGTAGATGTTTCAATGAAGCCCTTGCAACAGTGACAGCATTCGTGTTGCCAAGTAACAATAATAAAAAAGGTAACTTAGAACAGTGGTTGCTTTCTACAACAGATCTTTGACATAATATAGAAGAAAATCTTCTGACATGTAGTAAAGCGTGGGTATTGAGTGAAGCAGGTAGGAGGGAAGTTTGTAAAATATAGCTCAAATATTCTTTCAGGTAATTCTTCATCAAGACCTATCCTGAGTTTGTTTTCCCCAAGTGTAAAATTTACATAGGGACAGTACTTTTTATGCCATTTCTATTGAGAGGTGTGAAATGTAAGAACAAATATGTTTTCAAGACTGAAGACCAAAAAATAGGACAATTTGACTTTTGAAGGAAAGCCTTTATACAAAGTGAAAAAGGAAAGCAACATTATTTGGGTTGGTATCCGAGACATAATTTTATCTACTCAGTTGTTAAAGACTTGAGTAAGGGTTATGTTTACACTCGTGTTTTCAAACAATTCTTTCCTAGCTTTATTGTTCTGTTCCTTTTCTTAATCATAAAAATAATGGGTCCAAGAAAACAGCTCCTATGCCTTGCAATCTAATCCAGGGTAAAATACACTTTCATCCTAGAGACATACACATGTGAGTCCAACACAAGCTCGACACGTCTTAAAAGGTGCTGAGGGTTCTCAGTTCTCATTGGCAGTAGGACTGTGTATGTATCTAGTGTTTAATTCAAGGCAAAGTACTCAAACTAGCTAAATCTGACACACACACAGACTTGTATTCTTGAAGTTACACACCCACTTTATTTCTATGAAGTCACTGGAGTCACATCTTTTCATCCAGTATTTTTCATTTAATCTATATGGTATATACCAGCAAACATGTTATTTCAGCTGATATGATTTTTTACCAGTTTTGTTACTTAGGAGGTATTTTCCATATAAGAGGTTAGCAAAATAGATGCAAATCAGTCTCTAAGAGTTTTCTGTAATACTCTAGTACAAAATTAGTCAATATGCATGAAGTCTACAGTTTGCAATAATTATGGAAACAAAATGTGCATGTCTTTGGATGAGATGCCAAAAAGAATGGTAATCAGTCCTTATTTCTGTGCTCAGAAATCTTAACTTTGCATCCTGTTATGAATTAGCAATGCAAACAAACTTCAAAAGGAAATACATGTTCCCCAGGCTCAGTCACACATGTGCCTTGGGGTGCTAACGTTTGAAGACAAAACCATGTAGAAGCAAGAGTTGTGTCAGGAACACCTACGCTTTCAAATAGTGTATCACATTCTTGCCTTGAATGAGTATGAACAAAGATGTTGCTTTAGTCACAAAGGAAAAGGGTACTAACATGCAAACTGGTAGACGGAAAGCAACATAAAGTGTCTTGGTATAATGTATATACATGAAAAAGAAGCCAAAGGTCATAAAGCACAGAACACTAACGAGGCGTGAAAAGCCATGGTTATAATTAAGCTAGAGACAGAGTTTTGAAAAGTCTAGAAATCAGAGTGGTGTTGACATACCATGGGATTTGTGGACTATTTGTAATAAAAATAGCCAAGAACGGCAAGGATGCTTCTAGCCAGCTTAACTTTGGGATATTTTTCTTCTGTATAGGAGATCCACACATTGAAATGGATTAATAACTACTGAACTTTTTCACACATATGACCTGAATAGAGTATTCAAGGGAAAAATCAACAGTATTATCTCTATGATAATTTATTGATGTACTTAATTGTGTTGTTTGTTGCCAACATGTACATACATAAAAAATGTATGTATAAGCAGATAATGTCAGAGTTAGCATTACACTGCTAAAAGGGACAAGTTGCTGTGGTAGCATGAATGTTATTTCTGTAGCCTATTTACAAATTGCATGAAGAAAGGTGTTTTTAAACTATTCAATTTGAAAATCAGAATGTGTCCCTTTGCCCCAGCTCAAAGTCCCAGCAGAAGCACCTAGATGAGCTATTTATTATTTTGCTGGTGTTGAGAAAAGCTGGTAATAGGCTTAGCAGCAGTTGGACCATTTCCTGAGGCACAGAGTGAGCTGGCCCCGTGGTTTGTTCAGGAAGAAGCCGTGGCTCCATAGAAGAGAGAGCACAGGGCAGAGGGCACAGCCCCATGCAAGGCATAAGGGGCCAGAGAGAGAATCAGGCAAGGAAACAGAGATGGAAAAATCCACACTCTACACATTTATTAGTTTGGTATCGATGAGGTTTTGGATAAAAAAAATAGGAATTTGGGGAGTATGCTCCATATTTGAGATATCTTTCTTTTGGGGCAATTGGTATAACTGCTATGACGCTGTACAGAAATAACTTCTTCCTTTCCCTCCCTGGTATCCAACTGGACCCTTCAGGGAGCACGAACACACAGGATGGGATCTGCTTGGCCTAATTTTAGATGCTTAACATGTTGATATTTAGATCTGAGTTAGCTGTCTGAACTATCTTCATAGTGAAGAAACAGGCAGTTATATGGCGCCATTCATCTGAGTTAAAATGAGTACTCATAATAAATAGGTCAAATTAATCACTCCTAGAAATGTTGTTAATCATAAAGGAAGCACAAGGGGACTAACAGAGACACAGACATTAATGCACAGGAAAATTCAGGCTGGAAGGAACCTCTGTAAGTCTCCAGTCCAACCTCACAGAATCACAGAATGGTCAGGGTTGGAAGGGACCTCTGGAGATCATCTAGTCCAGGGCACTACTCACTGAGGTCAGACCAGGTTGCTCAATGTTGTGTCCAGTCAAGTCTTCAACAACCCCAAGGATGGAGGTGGCACAAACTCCCTGGGCAGAATGCTTCCCTACCGAACTGTCCTCATGCAGAAAAAATTCTTTCTTATGTCCAGTCTGTTTCAGTTTGTGCCTGTTGTCTCTTCTCATCCCACCATGCACCACTGTGAAGAATGAGGCTCCATCTCCTTGCTCACCTCCCCACAGGCACTGGGGGCTTCTGTTAGGTGTCCCTGAAGCCATCACTTCTCCAGGCCGAACAAGCTGTAGTCCTCAGCATCTTCTCACAGGCCAAGTGCTTCAGCACAGTTTATTTCTGTAAAGAAATAGTAATAAACTTCAGAAAGAAGGACATACGAAGAAATGCTAAGAATGCTAAGAATGTATTCCAGCAAAGGCAAGGGGAATAGGCACATCAGTCATGCAGTCCTGTTACAAACAAATCACTGTCAGTACTCAGATTTGAGACGGCTTTGTTTGCAGACGGCTGGGATGCATGCTGTCATTTCCTAATGGAATTTAAATAATTCTTTATTTATTAAGTGTTTTGGTTACAATATACATTGGGACATCAGTCATATAGAAAAGAGAAAGGGGCACAGCTTTGTATTCCATTGTGTTAGCAGAGACTCTGAGTCTGTATAAAGCACTAGCAAATAGACAGCTGTGTGTACCATAGCACCATCGACTCCGGTTAGTAACTCCAGACCAAATGCTGATCTGCTGTTCTCAATTAACCACAGAAGGAAGAAAATGAATGACAGGGAAATGGTAAGAAAGACCACACTAAAGTCTAGAGATCTGACATTTCTGCCTTTTGAGTGCATAAGGATTTTTTTCCCCAAAAAATTATTTAGTTTTTTTTTTTATTATTAAAACTCCTCGGTTTTGCCGTAGTGCAGTACTCCTAGAAGGTGGGAATGCAGTTACTTAGGGCAGCAATTGCTGAGGGTGTCAAGTGAAGCTTTGCATGTGAAGGAAAGATGGCGTTGCCTCTGAAACATTTCAGGTGTCAGCTAGGAGAGTTGCGCCTGAATTTCCATGCTGTGCTGACTCCTGCACAATCATTGCAAGACTTGCAGATCAGCCATGCAATTTCTTCCCCCTGTTGTTGTTGGAACTTGTATTTTTCCTTCTGAAAGGAGCTCGACCCCATTGGACATCATACAGGGCTCGAGTATCAGAACAATAGGGTCTATTTAAGTATTTGGAGCTTTGGGATAAGCTGGTTTCAAATCTCTGGTCATGACTGACAGAAAGGAGTGTGTTTGCATCAGTCCAGAGAGAGCTGATCTGCCAGAGAAGAAGCAGGAAAGGAATTTTTGCTGTAGATGATCTGGAGTTATTAACCTAATGGAAACTGCAAGCTAGCCATGTTTGAGCAAGAATTATAAGAGACGGTATTCTGCTGTGTGCCACATACAATAATTTGCACTGACCAAAGAGCAGCAATGGGTGCTCCCTTTGTGTGTGGAGCAAGTTGGTTCAGCCTCTCTCTGCCAAGAATGAGTTAGTTGTAAATAAAACTCAGAGGGTTTTGTGTTATGGAACATGCTGTTCAGCATAAATGTCCCTCTTGTACCTCCGAGATGATGGCATCGTTTGGGAATTAGGGGCCCCAGGGGCTCAGGTCTCTCCTGCTGCAGAGCGATGGGGATGGACGTGCCCTGCAAGAAGGGCAGCAGCAGCCCCAGCACAGCGCAAGTGCCCGCCTGCAAGAGGAGGAGAGAAGGGCCGTCCTGCCCCCATCTTCTTCAAACTCATCAGCCGAGTGGCCAAGTCCACCTTGACTCTCCGAGGGGACGGGAGTTGGCTGCTGGTTGGGACCTGCCTGCAAGAAATGTGCTGCACTCTCTGAGCAGCCCTGCAGCAGAAAGTGCCCCTGGCCAGCTGCATTGGCCCCTGGCCATGTGTGAGAGGTGGGGATGGCTGAGGTTGCACCCCGAGTGATCCTCACCTCTGCCTGGCCCTCAACCAGCCTCTCCAGCCTGCTGGAATGTAGTGTTGCTGCCTGGGCAAGGATAAAAGAGCAGAAGGTCAGAAGCGATGCACCTAATGCTGGGCTGGAGCAGCCTTTGGGGGCAGAGCGGAGACAGGAGGGACACTCGCCGTTGTGGCCACTCAGCTTCTTTAGCAGCAGCTTGATGGAGGGCAGCTGGGTCACCGGGGCTCCCTCCACTCCTGGTGACCTGTGCACAGACAAGGGGCACAGAAAGAGCTGTGTGAGACCCAAGTCATGTTTTCCCTGTCCTGCCAGCCTGGGGAGCACTTCCAAGGTGCCCCAAAATAGCTGGGTACTGCCCAGCAATGGAGCACAGAGCAGCGGCAGTGGTGAGGACGGGGCTGGGCAGGTGTTGGCTGGACATAGCTGGGTGAAGCAGCTCTGCCAGCTCTGCCTGCAGCCATCGGGACACCTCTCCAGCTCAGGAGAGGTGTTTTCGCATTGCGCAGCTATGCCTGGAGCATCCACCCGTGGTGTGAGCACAGGTTGCCCAGGCTGCACTGCCAGGCAGGGCTTAGCCATGGAGCGCGCTGACCCAGAGCTCCTTCACTGCCGGGGAGCTGCAGAAAGGGAGGAGAAACAGCCTGAGTGCCCACTACTCTAACTCACCGGGAAGTGACAACACAGGAGCCATAGGGCTGGATGAGGACAAGGGTGTTTTTGTGCTTGCCTTCCTCCTCAGCGTCATCCCCGGCCACCCGCTTCGTGCTGCTGAGCACCTGTAGCTGGCACAGGGACAGGCAGAGCTGCAGGTGCAGGGTGCTGCCACTTCTGCAGGGAGTGACCTGGAGGTGGCCGAGCCTGGTGGCTTTCCCCGAGCGTCCGCTTGCCATGGGCATGGCCATGGGTTCATCCAGCACCAGGGTGCCGGGGGCGTGAGGCTGCTCCCTGGGTGTCCCTGCCCTTTTGCCAGGGCATGGGAGGAAAGGCAGCTGGGGTCTGTGGGTCTTACTTGGCCTTGGCGATGACCAAGGCATCACTGGAGAGGAGGAGGTCCTTCTTCAGGTGAGCTCACCTGGAGCCACGGCAGTAGGTCACCTGGCCCATCCCGCTGAGGCCAGGAGAAGCCTCTCATGGGACACGCTGGTGGGGTCCCCTCGACAGCCTGGATCGGCCCAGCAGGGCACTGTCCTCAGCCTGGCAGTGCCGCTGGGCAAGAGCTTGACTCTCCCCAGTGCCACTCTGTGCTGGCACAGCACTGTCCCTGTGGGCACTGGGGCCATTGGCAGGCTGAGAGAGTTGGGGTTGTTGAACCTGAAGAAGAGAAGGCTTCAGGAAGACCTTACAGTGGCCTTCCAGTATCTGAAGAGGGACTACAAGAAAGTTGGAGAGGTAGTTTTTACAAGGATATGTAGTGATAGGATGAGGGGTAATGGCTTCAAACTGGAAGAGGGTAGATTTAGATTAGGTATTAGGAAGAAATTTTTCACTCTGAGGGTGGTGAGGCACTGGAACAAATTGCCTGGGAAAGTTGTGGATGCCCCATCCGTGAAAGTGTTCAAGACCAGGCTGGATGGGGCTTTGAGCAGCCTGGTGGGAGGTTGGGCGGTGTCCCTGCCCATGGCTGGGAGGTCGGAACTAGACGATCTTCAGGGTCCCTTCCAACCCAAACCATTCTATGATTCTATGATTCCTGGGACAGCATTGCCGGGTCAACACAGCATGCCATTCTGACCCTAACAGTCGCGCTGGTGGGCTCTCCCCAGTATGCCCATGTCTCTCTCTTCCTGGGGAGCCCAGCCCTGGGCACAGCACTGCGGACATGTCCTCACCAGCGCTGAGCAGAGGTGAAGGGTCACCTCCCTCCAGCTGCTGGCAAGGCTTTGCCCAGTGCAGCCCAGGGCACCATTCACCCCCTTTTGCTTAACTTCTTGTATTATATCAGTAATCAGATGGATTTGGATTTTTTCGGTGTTACTAAATTAAATATTTTCTTTCTGTATGGTCACCTAATAAGCCTAAAAATATGACTTTTATTGCTTTTATGCATATGCAGCTAAATGGCAAGTATATAAGTGACAGTGTAACTGTCTCTAAGTTGCGCACAGCTATCACATTTGAGTTTTTTGAGTCATTCTTCTAACTTTGAAGATACCTAGTAGTTCTTTTTAAGAATGACACACATTTTCAGTGGACTATTCCTATTTAGATTACTAACGTATTTCTTCTGTCAAAATTCACTAAAAAAAAATCACAGCATACTGGTTGCGTTCTTTTGAAGCTCTTGTGAATGGTTTAAAATTGCTTCAAAACTATTTCTCTATCTTTTTTAGTGATTGAAAATCATACTGAAATTCTCTTCCTTTGACATTTCTTCAGCTAACAAACTGTGTTGAACTGTCTGTTCAGTTATAGGCTACAGATGTGATGAACCTTTCCATTCGAACTTCTTCGAGCTACATTTCTGACCTCATCTTTCCAAATAAATCCCAAGATTACACAGATTTTGGCAACATGTTTTTATTGTTAATGGTAAAACAGCAATGATATTAACTGAGGTTTAGGTCTGTTTGGCTGGATAATGGGGTTATTTTTTTTTGTAAATATATTAGCTGCAATTTTTAAAAATTGTTTTTGTGTACTGCAACTTTGGTATGTGATATATGCATGAAATAGTAGTCATTGTTTAATATCTACATATGAATGTTATATGATTCCAGCCAGGGTGTCTTTGGCAAAAGAATGTGTTACTGTGCCAAAGTAAAATGAGTACATGAGATGCATGGGTTACAGCTCAGCTGTTTGTGGTATTACTCCACCCACTCAGCGATTTTAGAGAATCATTTAACTTCCATGTGTGACTGGGAACTGCATTTAACAGCTGCCATTCATATTCATAATGCAGGAGCTAAAATTTCCTCTGAAGCTTTTGAAGTGTTTTATTCTCGGTAGAGGTCACAGTATTGACAGCTCTATCCATTTCTCCTGCACCCTGTCATGGCAAAACATGGCACAAAATAACCTTTTCTGTGTTTCATGTGTGCTGTGTAGATAGGGGGGCACTGCTTCTGTGGAGTACGGGGTTTATCCCTTAAGACAGCACTCCTGGTACATATACTGCATATCAGGAAGACAATGCACTATCATGCAATTATTTCCTGGGTATGGACAGAGGAAGGAGGGGAATCAAGAAAGAAATTACTGAAAGGATGGACTCAAAAAGCATATAAAAGAAGAGGAAGGTCCATGATTTTCTTTTGGACATGGAATTGCTTCTGAGACTTTTGTGATTAAACAGTACAGAAAGAAAGAAATGTCAGCATTAAATTGTGGTTTGTGGCTGTGGCTTTTCATGAAGGGTGTACTTTAATTTACAGTACATTTCAGAGAAGCTCAGAGAAATAGCGATTAACCCTGTAATGCTGAAGTTTTTATCAACTGTTAGTCACTTCCCCCATATGTATGTTTTTCAAATATATTTTAGTCTTTTTCCTTGGGCTGCCTCCTTCTGTATTATCTTCATAGTTCCTATATGCTTTTCCTGTTCAAACAGTCTTACATTATTTGCAATTGCAGTTACTGCCTGTTCTGCCGCATCCTCACTATGGGTGTCTGAAAATGCCAACAGGCAGAAAACCCTAATGTGTTCCAGCTAGTTTTTCAAGGAGGGCTCTCCCCCCTCCCCACTCCTTTGTTTTTAATTATAGGAAACTAAACCACCACTTGAATACTCCTATGTCTATTTTACAACAATTCTCTACTATCCTTGCAAAAACTGGAATATGCAATAACTTTAGACAGTAAGGAATAAAATTATAGTGCATTGTAGTTAAAAGAATAGAACTTCTAGTTACTCCTTGAAAGCTCCAGAAGCCATCTAAGGAAAATAGTAGCAAGGACAATTCCCGCATTCAAAACTTCAGACCGTTGTTCTCTTGACTGCCAGAAGCCTTTTCACTTATTGATTCTCAGAGCTCTAGACAGATCCACTCTTAAGTATTGGATTTCATTTTGGTGTTATTGCACAAGTGTTTCTTTCATGGAGCTTCTGTGGTGACACTGATTTCGCAAGTTCACACTGAAACCTTAACTTGCAGGATAGTTGCTGAGCCACGTTGCTCTAGAGTGTCCTTGTTCATATGTCCCTCGGTTACAGATTTCACGCTTAATAGCTGTCACCAAACATCTTGTGCTGTTGTATATAGGCAGCATGTTCAGCTCATCATCCCCCTTGAACCTTCAGCAGATGCAACACTTTCGGGTGCTACTGAACCCTGAATGATCCCACACACAACCCTTAACTCTGGCTTGTACTGAACAATTGTCCTATTTATCACTGCGACCCCAGGTTTTAGCCTTGGTTCTAAGCAGGTCATTTTGTGATCTGTTTAGGAATCCCCAGGCCCTTTGAACTTGTTATTTACGATAATTAGGCCACTGCTTATGGTCCTTAGTCTTATTCCACTGGTAACCTTTTGCTGACCACAGAGATCAGAGGCCTCTCACCCAGCTTTTATCCTATATTCCTTTCCTGGATTGCCTTTTCTACCCAGACTTTAGCCTTCCTCAAGCTAGTTGTTTTGGTTTTTTTTTTTTTTCCTTAACACTGACTCTTTGCAGAAATTAACCTAACATTGTTTATAAATTCATTTTTTCCTACTCAGCTTTTCTTCATTGGCTGTGCTGCCAATACAGATGTTCTGCTATGGTTCCATTGTCTGTCCTGTTCAATCATTCCCAGTAGTTCCATTCTGTACTGAAATAATCCTCCAGAATTTGAGAGGAGGAGTAGTAGTTCACTTAATGCTGGCTAGTATTTATGACAGATTTTTTTTCTTTCAGCACTTTTAAGTTTCTAGAAAATGCCCCATTTAGTGAATATTACTGGCCAAATGGGATTTTCATCTGTGTTCCATCTTGACAGGATTAATCGTTAATAATTAAGATAATGGTTAAGATATTCCCAGGAGTGGAGATGAATCAGATACTCTTGTATTTGCTATGAAGTTTTTAAAAGATGTTGCAGAAGAAATGGCTAAATTATGGAGTTTATCAGTAAAGAACCATTAAATATATTCATAATCTGAATAATGGAGGACATGAAGGAATGCAGTTAATAATAGGATGTGTTTGCTTAAGCATTCTTTGGCATTCCTATCACCCTTAATAAATTCTGAATTTTTCCATTATGTTGTTCTTTTATTTCATGTTAGTATAAAAGCACTGAGTGCTTTGTATTGCACTTCTAAGACAAAACGTGTGACATTTTGGGCTTGTGGCTAAAGCACCAGAGGAATCCACAAACACTGTAACCGTGCAGATCTTTAAAGGAAAAAATGTTTTCCAGAACTTCTTCCATGATAGCCAACAGATACTTGAAGTTTTGGCCCTGATTCTCTATCCTGCACTTACATATTTTTTACTGATCTAACAGCAGAAGATTGGTCTAGGGCTTGAGTTGGGAATACTGAAGTTTTAACCCAGCATCTCCTACTTGTCCACCATGTGAGCTTTGGGAGTTACTTATCCTTTCCATGTGTAAAAAATGGTTTATAGTATCTTTCTTTAAGAGGCACTAGTTCTGATAGTTCAATATTAACTGATGCAGAAATTAAAAAAAATACAACTATTATGTAAAAGCTAAGAATAGTCATTCAGTAAAACCAGCTTTTTTGTAAAGGAACTTTTAACCGGTATATTATGTAGCAAGGAGTTTTATCGTTAGAGATAATTTCTAATTAGCTGGGGTATTTGTATGACTCTGTTACTATAGTGTTAGAATAATCAGTTTTTAATGAACTTATATTCACATAGACAGTTGTGTGATAAGGAGGTGCTATAACGTGCATTTTACAAATGAGCTGGGGGAAGGGCGGACTCGGAGAACGTCCCACAGTTTTAGTGAGCACTCAAAAGCATACTTACCTTCAGTTTGGATGGGCGGTGGCATGTTGGATGCAGACCACAGCAGCCTTCCTGTGGTCCTCTTCACCTAGAAGTGATGTCATGTAATCTCTGTCAGACTGACATGACAGCTTAAAATGCTTCCTAGAAAGACTTCAGCTCTGCCTACTGCGAAAACCAATCAAGGCAAATATGAGCATGTGGAGCTGGATCTTGGGAACCAACCATGTCTTGGCTACTCATGGTTTCTGGCAGCTCGGGTATGGAAGAAGCAGAGGCTGAGTTATTCACTCAAGACTGAGCAGGAACACTGGTAAATCAGCAAGTAGAACCCAACTTCTGGATTTGAATCCTAATCAGTGTAACAACTGCCATTCCTGTTTTTGTAGAACTGTATTTAAGGTTAGTCTTCAGTTTGATTTTTCATATACAATAAAACAACAGGAAGCTGATACAAAAATCTTAGAAATGTTTTCTGGGAATATTTCAGGAAACTGATAGATACAAAGAACTGTCAATACATTCAAGAAAAACGTGTCTTGGTCACAATCCTGCAGCAAGTTCTGTGTCAACACATAAGCTGTGTTTATACATAAAGCAGCTCCTCCCCACCACATTATGTACATTTGTGTCTATTGATTTATACTGTATAGTTTCAAATATTTGCCAAAATATTTCACAAGAATGTCCAGAACAAATTGTCAGAAAAAATTACTTGATGAAGGATGCTGCATAACTAATGCCATTCAGTAATTACTAACTGCAATAAACAGAAATCTTTGTAGGCAGATAGTCCTACAAACAATCAGTATAATTAACAAAAATGTAAACAGCATGTTTTTCTTTGTCAAAGTATCAAATATTTGAATGTACTAAAAAAAAAAAAGGGATTCCCTTATTAGCCTATCACAGTGACAATTACACCGTGCTTCTTTACTGTTTGAACTGATTGTTCTTTGTGTCGTTCCCATTCCTCATCTTCTTTGTCCAGATCAAAAGTTTCTGGATAAATGGGAAGCTTGTCTTTTGGGCACTCCTCGTAATAACTTCGAACGTATTTTCCAACAGACCATCCTTTGTATTCCTCGGGCATTTTGCATTCTAGGCCATTGTAGTGAACATTGTAGTGATGCTTCAGCCAGTAGAAAAGATAATGAATGTTGTAATCACATCTCCAAGGATTCTCTCTCAGCCATAGTATTTTCAGAAAGTAAAGATCTTCCAGTACGCCATATTCAAAATTCTGCAAGCTGTTGTTTGATAGATCCAGCTCCTCTAAGTTATTGAGGCCTGAGAAAGCAGCTAGTCAATAGAAAAATAGTTATTGGTACCTTATAAAGATAACTTAGGAAAAAACATGCATAGCTGCAACAGGAAAAACATTTTCATAACTATACATTTATTTTTTTTTTGTCTAAAGGCTACAAAAAAGACTTTTCAAACACTGAACTTTAAAATATGGCTTGTGCCTTGAGAAGTGACATATTGGTATAAATATATTGACATTAGGGGAGTTGTCCTGCTGGTGAAGTTATAAAACACTTAAAGCATGCAAGAGTAGAATAGGGAAAGTGAGGGTGAATGAATGGTTTGCTCGTAGAAGTCTACTGTTATTGTTGTGATACAGAAGTAGAAATATGGAAATTGATTATGTATTAGCGTGCGGGGCTACTAGTTTTTATATGTATGTACGTATTTGTGTGTGTACAACCTTTAAATTAATATTTTAAGATATGGAAGATAATAAACATGGAGCTTCATAATAATGCTTCTGAATCACATTTCAGAGAGCAGTTCATACTTTTTTGCAAGTACACTGTTTCATTTAATGACAGAAGTCTTAATTTAAATAAATTGACTATGTGTAATGTTAAACCTCATAAGTACCATTTTACTGATATTAACACTTTATGCTGCTGTTTAACTTCCAAAATGCTACTAGAGAAGGCTCTTTTTGCTTCAAGCTTTCTATCTTCCTTCTGTCTGCTTTCATAATTTAAAAATGAATACACACAGGCAATAAGCAAATTGCCAAGAAGGCCACTTGACTTCTAGTAACATATAACTTAAGCATGATCATATATAGTGATTTTTAACCCAAAAGAGTTTGTCTATTACTTTATTGTCCAATATAACTTAAAAGTAGCCTCATTATGCGACAAGTTTTCTTAGATTTGGCAAAGATATTTAAAAAAATCATTCAACTATTTAGTGTTTTGGGAAATCATTAACCTTCAGTCTGCAGAATTAAATTTTTGCACTTGGTTGGTTTAGTGTTAAGAAAGGGCAGCTGAAATCAGACTCTCTTCATTGACTTCCATGATGAATGCATTTCAGTGCAAACCTTCACTCTATGAATTGGTGGTACAAAAGGTAAAATATGCATCAACTTCTAGATGTTTAAATCCTTTTCTCCCCACATTTATATCTGATAAAGACATTATCAAAGTTTATAATTAATAAAACACAAATAACTTTTTAATTAATATTAAAAATAATTCTTACCAGGATCAATGTAAGCTATTCCATTACTGTTTAGGTTTAATATCTTCAGTTCACTGACATCTTCAAACTCTTTGTTTTGTAGTTGTCTAATTTTGTTGTTGGACAAATCAAGTTTAACTATATCGGGAGGTATGTTGCCTGGAACTTTCTTTAAATCTTAAAAAATGAAAAAGACATAACTTATGTCAGCTTTAGATTATTCTTACTGCTTAATTATCACAGTTGCACACAGAGTTTTGTCAGTCTAGCATTTTTTCTTGTTTTCTTTCCCTTTTACCCCCACTACTAGTGTCAACATATTTTTTCAACTTCTGAATTTCATTGCTTTGTTCACTTGTATCTTTAAATGTCATGTGAAAATTGTTCTCTTCATTAGTGCCTATAGTAAAGCCTCTTCATGTGTTTTATATTTTTATTTTAATGGAATGGTACTATTAATTTGCATAGGGATAGGGTAGGTAGTGAAGATACTATACTAATAAAAAGTACATGTGAAGGGCTTGATCATTTAAAGAAAAGAAACCGGAGTAATGATATAAAAAAATGTTCATTGGTATGTGAACTTCTTCCATAATCAAATTATAATGTGCTGTCTTAAATCCTTTGTTTTATGTTGCCAAAAAGTAAAATGTTCTAAATTTTATCAGCAACAAAAATGCTAGTTGTTATGATATTTATAGTAACATATATAGTTATAACTATAGTTCTGTAGCTAAAGTTATGTTGTGTTTTAGGAATATTGAAGACTTTATATTTGTTACGATACTTACAGTTATTCTAAGTCCAGGCAGCATAGCGACATTCTGTCTGTCTACTTCTCTATCCTACCTGTATCATTGGCGCTACCAAAGTAGCCGAGCACCTCCCAGTCATCTGTGTACGTATCCGTACAGTGTTCCTTGCAAAAGAGTTACAGAAAGAATGGCTTCTAGTCCAGTAGTGAGGGCACATCCTTGAGCAGTGCAAACTGCGGTTTGAATCCTCTCAGGATAATGTTAATAAAGCTAATCCCCAGGATTATATTTACTCAATGGGTATTCTAATCCTGGGCTGCTATTACAAGAAAGTGAGCAGTATCTCTTATTTGACCGTTTTTGAATGAAAGCAAGTAGTTTCTGGATCTGTGCCGAAATTTATGTTGTCAGTGTACTTCTGAAGTTCTGAAGATGTCTAATTCATCCGGTATTCTTGAGACTAAAACAGTGTATCAGAGTCTTCCTGCTTTATATCTGATTCTGAGCAGAGCTTTGATATTATAAATACAAAAGTACTCCAGTCTGCTCTGGTTGGAGTGCTTCCTGCTTGTGCAGATGTCAAAGTTTCAGAGCCTATTTGTCACCTTATGAATGCAAATAATACTTGAATTTACAGACTTGGAGAGTTTGGCAGTACTAGAAAGCAGATTTTTTCAACTGCTCTTGCGAATACAAATTCTTTTGCAGAAAAGCGAACAGAAGTTACTTCTGGATCCAACTTTTGTTTCTCTTTTTGGTAAAACAGAATCAAGGACATAGGATACTTTCATTCTGAAGTACTGAAAGATCTGGTGTGTCACTGGTCTGATGAGATATAAATAAGCAGTTTTTCAAAAGGGAAAACATACACATGGTTATATGTATTTTTAAGATGTTTCTTTTATGAGCTTTCTGACATTAACTGAAAGCTGCTGACCTGTTGTCACATCTGTCTCCTTAGAGGTACACCGTCCTGCTATGCTGTTTGTCACTGTCCCCTCCATTGTAAATGAATAACGGATTGCAGCTTTTCATGTCATCTTGCAGGTTTGGCAACTGATGCACCTTTTTTCCTATTCTGAAAACTTGTCCATGTGGATTTAGAGAAATTTTTGTGTTTGCCCAGGATTTTGGGTGCGTAATACTCCCATTTCTGATGAAAATGCCAATGAAATTGTGCATCTGCTGCACAGTAATCATATGCAAAGGCACTAAGCACAACGCTTTCATCAAAGATTACCATATGTTCAGAAATCCCAAATGTCTGTGGGATATCTGCATCCAGCTGTTATGCATATGCACAATAGATCTGATACTTCCTAAAAAATACCGAACACACTCAATGTGTCCATGCTAGACATTCAGGAAGTCCTGGAGTGATATACTTTGTTCTTGACCTGAAGGAGGCAGTCTCTGTACCCTCTAGTACACTCATGTAGAGGTTGAAGTAACTTTATTCCTTCATTATTAGTACTAAAGAGAGGAAACCTTTTTTTTTTTTAAAATACCATAAGAGCCTGTAAAATCCCATGAAGAACAGACCACATTGAGTGTTTCTGGGAACTTAGAGAAAAAAGTAACATTTTTCTTGCCAAAAGTTTTGGAGTATATACATGGATTCAGCTTATCTCTTTGATAACCATGAAATGGGGAGAGCTGGAAAGTCAGTCTTTTCTTATATTAAGATTATAATATATGCCTGGGTTTTGTTCAGTAGCACAGTTTACTGGAGACACAAGGTAATAATGATATAATTAAGATCCTGTGAAGGTTAATTAAGACTGTAATCCAATAATTAAGATACTCTCTAAAAGGAAAAGTAAGGTAGATGATATTAAGAAATTAATAAATTTTAGCTAGTAAAAAAGCATAAATCATTAATAAAGAAGATGTAGCAGCTGCATGGTAGAACGAAGAGAAAAGTGAGCCGTAAGAAGAAGAAAAAAATTTAGGAAGGGCAGAAAAAAGTAAAAACGTGGACCATTTTTTGACATATATAGTAGATAAACCATGTAATCAAATACTGCAATCATTAATTCTTTATATTTAGGTATTGTCTCCTTATAGTGACTTCTGAGCTTGTCTCTGGCATTAAGGTCCAAGAAAAAGGGCACAGAGAGTTGTTACATAAATTTAAATCACTGTTAAAGTAAATAGATGTTTAGCAGACACATTGCAAGATACAAGTAGGCAAAATATAGTGCAGTGATCTGGTGTTGCATGCTATGCTTCACAGAAGTTGGGAAAAAATCCTCTCAATTTTGGCTACTTCTAGAAACGCTTTTTATTTCAGATTTGTAACGTTAAAGGATGACTCTCTTCTGAATTGTTTTGTTGTTTGCTTTGTTTCATCATGGGATGAAATGTGGGAAATATTAAGCACAAATAAATGTGCACTTTTGTGTTGATATATGCCCCAGCTGGTTTACCCTTAAGGCTCAGCTGTGGCTTTTAGGAGCCTGAGAAGGATTTAGGAATGGAATGGATCCAAGTGTCTGAAAAACGTTTCTTGAAGGCCTTTCAACTTTGAAATGTCTGCTGGGTGCTGGCAGGAGGAACATGGAGGAGGTATTTCTTTATGAACAAAAGCATACAATTTCTTCCCTTAATAGAAGAAATCTTGCACAGAAAATGTGAGGATGCAATGGCTCTCCCTTGCCATCAGGTCCCTTTGGGCATTGGAAGCACAGCTGGCTGCTCCAGTCCTGCTTCACAGCTCGCTGCTGGCAAAGTTCTTGCTATCTTTGTCTGTGTACACTGAAAAGAAGAAAAGACACTCTGTGCTTTTCTCTATCAGTATGACAATTTCAGCACAGCTGTAATTTGACTGATAAGTATGTTTATAGTTGTAAAATCGGACCCATGAGGTGCTGGTACTTCAGTAACTTAAGTATTTGCTTAATTTCGTTCCTGTTGATTTTTGTTGGATATCTTACATTATATATATTTTATCTGCAAATAATATGTGAATAGACGTAGTGAGGGAGCAAGAATATGAAAATCATTAATTTAGTTATAAGGACAGATACAAACCTTTTCTTTTGCAGTTCAGAGTTGGTACAGGAAACACATACATGTGGCACAAAGAAGAATCAAATTCTGGTTTGGCAGCTTCAGGCTTATCCCGTTTTATGTTTTGGGGGTCCTGCCTGTCCTCTTCACTACATAGCTGTTCAGCTTTTATCTGCTTTAGCTTTTGATTTTTCAGTTCTATTGGGTGCACACACTTGGCATAATTTCCCAAATTCCTGTTTGTTGGAACCTGAAGCATCGTAACAAGAGTTTCTAGTTCACAGTTGCAATGCCAGGGGTTATCATAAAGACGCAGGTAGTTTAGACTGGGTGTATAAATAAAAATCTCCTCGGATAAACTCTTAATTTGGTTATGCTGAAGTAAGAGCGTGGTAAGTTTATTCAAACCAAAAAAAGCCTCGCTCTCAATTTTTGATATATCATTCTGTTGTAAATCCAGACTTTTCAGTACTTCATACTTGGAAAACATATTATTCTTCAATTTACGAATCCTGTTTCTTGCTAGCAGCATGTGTTTTAAATCCTCTGGCCAATCAGGTGCCACAAAAATCAATTTTCTTTCCTGACAATCTAGGTATTTCTCATGAAGATAAGTGTATATGTCACACGGTAGGCCTTGAGCATTGCGCTTAACAGTGCTAGATGCTTTCCTTAAGATGTTCTCCCTTTCATTGTTTCTCAAACTCCTATTCCTTGTCTTCCTACAGTCAGATGCTTTACAAAGAAGAAGCAGTAGTATAATAGTAACTACTTGCATCCTGACATTCAGCTGGCCCCAGTTATTTTCTGTGACAGCTGGAACAGTTGAAATTTTTGGACAGTCTTAATCAGTGTTGTACAGATCTGAGGAGGAACAGCTGGGGTATGTGGGATCCCTGTGTTGGAAGAAAAGCAAAACATTAGAACAGATGAAATAGGTATTTTCATGGAGGCTTGTACATAATATGCAGCATTCAGTCAGATACTCAATCATCACACTACTTGGAGCTTCACAAATACTTTGGAGATTTCATGGTTTGTATCTTTTTTTTTGTTGTTTTTACAGCCTCTGGTCTACTGTTGTGCATTTTGATTAAACATGGGAAACTATATGGATCAATTTCGAACTGATCTTTGTTAGAAGGTTCTTATGTATTCAGAAAAATGGCATCAGGCTGAATCTTCTTTGTATTTAAGTTCATCTTGGAAGATGAGCTTGAAAAAGGAGCTTGAAGCTGTTATTTTCCAGCTTCTCTGGGTGATGACCCACTGGAACACATACAGAGCCAGACCAGGGAAAGTCATCCAGTGCCTATCAAACCCCCAGTTTTAGACTGTGCTCAAGTGTGGACTTGTTTTCAGGTCGAACCCCAATTTATAGTAACTAGCCCTGCTACTACCAAGTGTCTCTCGTGGCCCGTGTCAGGTTGACAAAGTTGGCTGGACTGCTCTGAGAAGGACCCCAAAAAAATCTTTTGCAGGAGTCTGTGTGGCTATATGTCATCTGAGCGTGGGCAGAGTGCAAAGGGAACCTGCAGGTCCTGGCCATGGCCTGCTTCAAACCCCTTCCAGGTCTGGCCATCTGAGGACAGAGAGTACAGACGGGTAAGCCAGGAGCTTTTGCCTTTCCAAGAAAGCCAAATACAATCATTATAAAATCATAGAATGGTTTGAGGTGGAAAAGACCTTGAAGATCATCCAGTTCCAACCCCCTGCCATGGGCAGGAACACTTTCCACTAGGCCAGGTTGCCCGACGCCCCCTCCAACCTGACCTTGAACGCTATTAGGAATTATTAGGAGAAGACAAGGACTGCTCCCTGCAACCATGTCCAAAATCGCCTCAGTATTTTTAGTAATATTTTGTCTTATGTTCCCTCCTGAGTTTCCTGTAGTACTCCTATACATTGCCCGTTTCCTTCCTTTTTAGTGAAGTTTCACCACAAGATTGTGTTTCCCTAGAAACAATCGACTAATATAAGGTAAAAAGCAAAGAAATTTTTTATTTTTAAAAAAATGGTATAGATGAGTTTAAACCACATCGCAACTGTAGGACATTCTCAGTATTTGTGCGGTTCTTACTCATTAGACAGATGGAGCAATAGTGTCTGTGCATGCTATTGCGTCTCTCTGATCCATGTGGGCAGTTGTTAATATTACCTTTGAAAACCCATTGATTAGTTTCTCCATTTTGTCCCTGTAGTTGCCTATCTGCATTCAGATTGTGTTAGTTCACAGTGTGAGTGAGTGTTTGCATGGATGACTTTATCCTGTACATGAAGAAATGAAATTTTATTTGTTACTTTTTGGCAGCTATATGCTAGTCAGTGTAAATTGATCATGTGTTTTAATAACTTGAATTATAACTGGGACCTTCTATGTTGTTTTGAACTGTTCACTGTTCTGGTAATGTGATAGCTCATTATATCCAGGAGAGCTCAGAAACAGAAAAAGTAAGAACTTGGGGGAGGAATGGCAATAAATAATTATGGAAATATTCTTTCCACCTCTTGGGTCTGAACTGGTGTTTATTACATTACATGTATTATAATGCATTACACTGTATTACATTGTGTCTGCTAACTAAATTATACTCAGCTATAATACCAAAGTGAGAAGCTGCTTTCAGTAGCATGTACAGGTTCACACGTAAAATTATAACTGTGTCTCATTTAGGGCTAGGGCAAAAAACATGTAAAAGGTATGTTATTTCTGTGGCTTAGCAGCCTTAAGGATGATTTTAATTGGTTAGGTTCTTTTGAGTTGTGCAATCTCTGTCAGTATTGTCCTACTCTTCAGAAAGGCACTGATTTAGACAGTTTAACAGTGAAGTTACAGTCCCTGTAGAAAAGAATATATAGATCTATTGTACTTCATTGCAATTGAAAACAAGTATTTGGCTTACCATGTGAAAATGTGTTTTTAAAGATTTTTAAAATATATTTATTTTAACTCTATAAACCTTTCATACTGCATTTTCTATATTAGGTATCTGTATCAGGCCTATTTTTTTTCATTTTGGTTTAGACAGATCATTTATTTTTGAAGATTAAATTAAGGCAAAAAGTATTACTATGTTTAGTAGGAGTTTTTGCATCTTTACCTTGGATGCTAGACTAAAAATTTGGCACAAGACTGGGTGAAAGGATGTGTAAGTGTCAGACTTGTGTATTCCATTATTTTGTTAGAATTGTAACTATCTCTGCAAAATGGGAGTTTCTAAAAATAATACACACACAGAAGAGACTGTCTCAGGCAGCTAAATTCTCTGAAATTCCATACCTGCAGACGATAAGCAGGGCTTTTCTTACAACTGGTCTGATTGCTGCGCCTCTACTGAAAAAAATATATATAAATAAAAATATATATATAATCAAACAGTAGTGTCATAATACGTGGGTGGGAGGAACAGGCAAACTTATGTGGAAAACTTACTTCTGGCATTTCCTTATACCAAATTGCTTAATTGGGTACCTCTCTGGTACTTCGGTAACACAAGACAGAAAGCTTGGTTCCTAAGCCAGCCATTAGGTGATGGAATGTAAGAAGAGACATTTCCTCAGGACAGCTGACTTCAACTGTGTATTCTACTTTTGGGGTTTTGTGTTTTCTTCTAAGTAATCTGCTGTAGCCATCGTTTCAGAGAGGATATTGGCCTAGATGGACTGAATATGTAATAGGTATTCTGAAGTTTGTGTCGTACACTGATAATTTGAACTGTTCACCTTTAATATGACATTTTTTTACTTTTTATTTTTCACGTGAAGGTAAGGATTTGCAAAACTTAAATCTCTCTGAATGCCAGGGTTTAAGTCTAAGTACTACAGACTTTTTTCCACAAACGCGAGTTTATACCGAGAAGGAAGATTTTTTTAAAGTGCTGTGGTTATCGGGGTACACAAAAAGTAGAGACTTGTGTTCTTCGGTACTTCGAAAATGGACTCTAGTAGGATTCAGAGACACTCAGTGAAGTTCTCATTGGTTTTGTACAGTGCCAGGGCAAAATGATACATTCTATCTGAATTAATTTTAATAAACAGGCTTCAAAACTTCACTAGTCTGGGGGGAGGGGGTTTTGTTATTTTAAGTTTGGAGTTGTCATCAACAATAAATTTTAATCCTCTATTGTTTCCAAGTTCCTTTATTCCTTCATTTAGTAGTACACTTGGGCTCTAAAAATGTCTCACTAGATTTCTAGATATTGTGAAAGCCTTTATTTGAAAGGTGTCTAAATATACAATCACCATTATATATTTGTCCATTCTTTTTCCTTGAACATTTTGAGTTTTATTTTGCCTACATAATTCTCTTTAATGTTTTTTCATTGATGTTCTCTGATGGAGAAATAATGTTTGACTATGCTTTAATTAATAATTTCTTAGAAACGACATTGATATGTGCAATTTTTTCTAATATATAATCGATTTTAAAAGAAAAACTATTTTTTTTTAGAAATTATGATTCTTAATAGATTTGTATTATGTGTACATCCCTTTATAGGCTATTTATAGTGTTAAGTATATAAACAAATAATTAGGTATAGTTTAGTTGTCTTTGGAGTGAAACGTACGTCCATGGGTCTAGCCCAGAAGCACACCAGGATTTACACTCAAGGTTTAAAAATTACCATGGATAGACTACAGCTTATGAACTTCATACAAAAATGGCATGATTGTCAACTTAGAGAGGCAAGAGTTGCAGAAGAATCATGAGGTTCTAATTTATAATCCTCTGTTTTGTTTCTGCTTTACATATATCTTCATCTCTGTCCCATGTTGATGTTAGCTTTATTGCCAAATACCCTGTTCTCACCATTTTCACAGATTATATAATTGTCTTTGCTATAACAACTACAAGGAAAGGATAAAGATATATTATATTATGCAGTTCTTTCAGTAACATTGTAGAATCTTCTTGCTATATGATATTATAATTACAGTGTAATATTTAGAGGTTTTGTATGCTTCTCAAGGATCGTGTTGATTGTAGGTTCCTGCACGAAGGCAATGAGTTAAAGAGGCCCAGGGCTTGCCAAATTGCGAAGTCCCAAACGCTGTTTCATAACTGTCCGTTCTGTTTGGTTGTTAGCATGCGTGCTAATATACATTTGGTACATACCAGCAAGTGCCTTCCTAGGTGATGCCAGAGATAGCAGGGACTTGCTCATTGCACTCTTGCCAATACAGCCTAGTATGCGGTTGGCCACCTTTTCAGAAGCACACACTGCTGATGTACGTTGAAGTTGTTATTGATCAGAACTCTCAGGTCAGCGTGTGAAGTAGCTGCTTTCTGTCCAGTATCTGGTGCATGGGGTTATTCCATCCCAGGTGCAGGACTTGGCATGCCTTTGTTGAACTTCATAAAGTTTCTGTCAGCCCATTTTTCCAGACTAAATCTCTCTGAATAGCAGTTCTAGGCTCCACTGTATTGACACTCACTCCCCCCCCCCCCCCCCGTTTGGAATCATTTGTGAATTTGCTGAAAATGTACTCTGTTCCTAACATTTTAACAGTACTGGCCCCCATATTGACCCTTTAGGGATGCCAGTAGCCACAGGCCACCAATGGGACTTAGCTCCTTTGGTGACAACCCTTTGGCCTGGTAGTCCAGACAAATTTTCCCTCACCTTGAAGTCCACTTGTCCAGCCTTTATTTTACCAATTTGGCTGTCAAGGATACTGTGGCCTGTTACTGAAATCAAGGTACAGAACAGCTGCTTTTCTCCCCTTATCCATAGAACCAGTAATTTCATCATAGAAAACTATCACCTTAGTGAGGAATACTTTGCCGTTGGTAAATCCACACTGGCTGTTTGCTGCCGCTTTTTCATCCTTCATGTGCTTGGACAGGGCTTCAAGGAGGATTTGCTACATAACCTTCCCAGGGACTCAGGTGAGGCTGACTGGCCTGTAATTTCCTGGATCCTCCTTCTTCCATTTCCTGAAGATGGATGTGACATTTCTTGCCTTCCAATCATCAGGAATTTCTTCTGATTGCCATGACCTTTCAAAAATGAGTGAGGCCTCTCAGTGACGGGAGCCAGCTTTCTTAGTACTCTTGGATGCATCCTGTCTCGTTGCATTTCCTCAGATGATCCCTGACATTATCCTCTTCTACCATGGTATTGCTTCACTCCCACAGACTCTTCTAGTAGTCTCCTGGGAGGCCTTAAGACAAGCTTTAGCAGTAAAAATGGAGGCAAAAAAGTCATTGACTACCTCGGCCTTGAAGATCAACCAGCTCTCCTGGGCCCCTTTGACCCCCAGGGCTGTCTACCATGAGATCCTGTTAAGCAGATCCCTAAACAATCCAAAATCGGCTCTGAAGTTCAGCCTTTTTTTCTACAGTTTGTCCAATTTTCTTCTCTCAGGATTTTAAACTCATTGTTTTCGTGGTTTCGTTAACCAAAGCCACTCGTTCTTCACATCCTCTACCAGTTTTTCCTTGTTTGTGAAACAAGTCCAGAACAATTGACTTCCCTAGACCACTTGTCAGTCACCTGGATCAAGAAATTGTCTCCAAAACACTCTAGAAGTTTCCTGAATTGGTTGCACCCAGCCATGTTGTTCTTCCAGCAGGTATCAGAGTGGTTAAATTCTCTTGTGGGTAACCAGGATGGGCAGTTGTAGGGCTTCCTTCGGATGCCCAAAGAAGGTTTCATCTACCTTCTGTTTTTTTGATCAAGCAGTCTGTAGCAGATACCTAGCACAATGTAATCCTTATAGGCCTAGCCTCTAATCCTTACAAATAAGCTCTCGACTGACTTGCCACCCATTCCAGTGCAAAGCTCCAGGCATTTGGGCATAACTTTGCGTAGAGTGCAACCTGTCCTCACCTTCCTAGGCTGTCATTCCTAAATATTATGTAACCAGTCAGTGCAGCCTTCCAGTTGTGTGTACCTTTGCACCTCTGTAGTCCCAGTGAAATGATAGCTGTGCACCTGTGCGTGGACTTTGATCCCTACTGGTTGATTCCCATCCTCCCACCACTTCCTATGCCTTCAGTTTTCTTCAGGTTATGGTTATCTTCCATCAACATACCTATTTTTACTGATATTACCTTTCTCAAATCCTTTGTTGCATGAATATATTTCAAAAGCACGAACTGTCCTCTTTAAAGTTGATTGGTATTGAATTTCCAACTATCTTGCTGATAACTGAAATAGTAAAAGGGTGACCACAACATGGCAAAAGACACTCAACTATTACATTTCCATATATATGTGCTGCCTTTTTGCCTTTCTATTATATTGACAGTTATTGTGATACAGTCTTCATACTAGGAGATTTGTTTCTACTGGAATATATATTCTAATGGAATGAGATATAGAACAATATAGGTAATACCACTTTTGCAGGTCAATAGAACATGGAAGCCTTTTAATTACTGAAGTCTAATGTTCCACCTAGAGGGCAGAACTAAACAGGAAGCGTTTTGTAAATGATAGTACTGGTTAGAGAGGCATACCAGAGTTTATGGAGAAAACGCACCAGTGGTTTTAGATACAAGGATTGGCTCACAAGAGTCTTGGTTTAGCAAAATAGGTAAATATGTGCTAACCTTCAATCATGTGGAAAGCCCCCTGTGCTCTGTAGGACAGTGTAGTGTATAATGTTTCCTTGAATTGGAATGTTAAATTACCATACTTCACGCGAGTAACAGTAGCATCATGTGTCTCTCAGTATTCTACTTTGAGGCTCACAAAGAAAATGGCTGTGATGTATAAAAATTATTATGATTTAAAGATTCTTATTCATATTTTTCCCCTGTCACTCTGCATAAAAATACAAGGTAAATTAATATAAATATAATTTTAACATACTTCTGGAATTCTTTTTTTTTATTATTCAAGATGAATCGATGAGACTCATATCAGAAGTTTGCAGAGCTCTTCTCTATTTAAATTTGTCATATACAGATATTACTAATGGAACACTAAAGCTATTGTCAAGGTAAAATGAAAACAAAATACGAAAGAATATGCTAGTCAAAAATTTCTTGGGCATGTCCAGTTACTCATGGCGATGTAAGAAGTTTGCAAGTTAGGTATGTTCTTAAAAATTTATTTTTGCAAGAGAGGATTATGGATAGGTGTATGGTGTGAGCCAAGGCCTTGTGGGACAACTGCAAAACAATAACTGCCATTCCTGCTTTAGATGTGTCCCTCCACGAGACTCGAAGACTGCCTGGTAGGTAGAATTGCAGCATTAAAAGCTGCCATAAAGGAAAAGAGGCATGCTGGTCCACAAAGCTGTATGAAGATTTGAAGATAGCTGTACATTGTTTTGCTGTCCTATGAGGAAAACTAATGACGCCTTTTCAGCAGCGGTTACACAAAGTCCAGAAACATGTTTTTTGTTGGCATTCGCATAATACATTTTGACTTTGGTTTTCCTTAGTCTATAATGCCATATCCTCATAAAACTACTGTTTGTTTTGGCATTTTTTTCCATTTAGTGTCTCCAATCTTAACACGCATCTCTTCAATATTATTTTTATCGTGACCTGTGTTTTCTCCATGTTGGCTGATATTTTGTCTTTTCAAATTTCTGTATACTTATGTTGAAGTTTGGAACAGCTGTTCTATAGCTAATCTCAGCTCATGTTGTTCTGGTTACCTGAGCATGTTGTTGCCTTCAAAAGTCAGAATTGTTCATTTCTTTTGATGGGTAAATAGCACGTACCCAAGAAAGAATTCTCCAGAGTAGGTGAACCTTTTGATGCAATGAAATGTTTAAAACAAAAAGAAAATCTCTGCACTGACAAAATATATTTTGCAGTAAACTTGTACTTCGTTAATAAATTTTCCCAGTCACACATGATGCTTCTGGTTTGAAACCATGAGATACCACTGTTTTTATTGACAATTTTTGGACAAAAAGCAAAGCTCATTGTTTCTGAGATTATGAAGATGTACAAAAAGTTGCTGTCCTATGAAGATTTTGATAGCAGACAAATTTCACAAACATTTTACAAGCCATCTCAAAAGCATTAGCTCACCACAGGTCCTGTGTAATAAAGTGACTAATACAAAGTTCTCAGAGGTGGCAGTATTGCATTTCATAATGCTGCATGTGAATTTTGCTATTGTATATCAGAGATCCGTTATTGGAACAAGGAGCAAGTGAAGTGTAGGCTGAGTGTGCTCAAAACTGTTTGGTCATTTTTGATTCTCTTCTACTGTTCCATATGAGCATTTTGACCTCTGTATTACACAACACACATAATCAGCACCAATTTCCCTCTGAAAAGGTCTGTCGCGTGTGGTAGACGTGAATATTGTCTATCAGGAATAAATGTCAGAAGGTTAATTAATTGGAATTAATTGAAAAAACATAACAGAATTCCTGCAGAATTTAGCTGTAACACAAAACAAGGATTTTTAGTAGTCCATGTGCTCGAGCTTAAGTTTTAAGAAAGCTGTCCCTTTAAAAATGTCAGAAGAAGGCATGTGCTAAAATTCCCGGGTCATAAATATGGGTCATATGACCTGTAAAGACAATCAGTGTCTCTTCAAAAGTATTGGAAGGTTTTGATCACAGTCTTCAAAAAGGCTTCCCTGTGCCTTAAGTTGTGCAGCCTTGTAGCAACGTATACTTTAAAAAGACTGAGAACTATCAGAGTATAAACAACGCTTTCTTAATTTATTATCTATTTTGTCAGATAAGTTTGGAAGTGTACTCTCTCTGAGTTTGGTTTTCCCCACTCATTTCTGTGGAATATGTCACTAAAATGCAAAAAGGCTTATGCTTCTACAAAAAAGGATACTTTTATTTCTGTATTTAATATGAATTAAATGTTTCCATCTAAAAAAAATGCACCATAAATACATGCCTTTATATTCTAATATCTGGTTCTGGTGCATGTTGTGTGTCTTTTTTTTTCTTTTTTTTTCATTAAATGTAATCTTACATTTAATTTAATATTTTTCTAGGATCCTTTTTTATACAATAACATTCTTTTCCAGCTTCCTATCTCTTTTTTTTTTTTTTTTTTGGTGTTCAGTTCAAGTTAGCATATTTCCCCACTCTATATTCAAAGTATAAACTCAGTTCCAAAAATGTATTCAACTCCTCAAGCAGTCAGCTCCTCAGTGGGTGTTCCCATCTTTCTTCAAAATGCCTACTTTTGCTGACTTGCAGAACTGCGTGACTATAGCCCTACAACTAAATGTCTACCAGAGCAATAGGTCCTAATTCTAGGTTTTAATTTTCTGTGTGCTTTCATTTGTGGTGCTTGTGGCAATTGTTATTTATTCCAGTTAGAAATGTAGATTGGTAAAATGAATAGTTTTCAGTATGTTATAACCCAAAGATGCAGATGGAAACTTAAGTGTATTCAGAATATAGATTTTTGCTTTTAGAGACTGCTGTTGATTAACATTTTCCACTTACACAGTTGGCTTTCTTTCAACTAATGTTTAGTATAAAGAAATGTTTTCCAAAAGAACTGATCAAAATCTAACACTGGATGATTCCCTTTTGGATAATTCCCTTTTGCATCTCTTTCAATTTTTCAGATTCTTTTAATAGTACTCTTGTAAATAATTATATGACTTGAGAAACTCTAACTGTACATTTATGCTTTTAATGTCCTGTGATAGAGTTCTGGTTTTCATTTCCAGCAGGCGCTGCTTGTAAAATCAAGGGCAAAGACAGTCCAGCAAACTTATTCTGAAAAGTCTATTAGCTTTCAAAGTATGCACACAAAAATCCCAGTTAATTAAAAAAGCGTGCTCTTGCAGTTATTTGAGATAACTTTAAAATGATACTGTTTTCGTATGGTGAAATATATTGTGTGATAGTGCTATTCCCCAGTAATTTGCAATACAAGGAGCAGAGGAAAAAGTACAGCAGAAGAAAGGGACTTCCAAATTTCAGAAAGGAGATAATTCTACTTCATATCAAACATCTTTTCTTTGCAGCAATTTTCAGAATACTTTAACTATGGTATTTTATGTTCTTTTGATTCTGTAACATACCCTTGTAACAATCTGCTCTTTGTTTTGGTTTTTTTTTGTTGTTGGTTTGTTGTTTTGGTTTTTTTTTTTTTTTTTGCAAAGCAGCTTCCCCAATTTACAGTATCTGAGTTTAGCTCACTGCAGAAAATTCAGAGACAAAGGTTTACTGTACCTGGGCTCTGGAAAAGGCTGTCACAAGCTCATCTATTTGGACCTTTCAGGTTGCATTCAGGTTTGTAGTTCACGTCTTTCTTTCATTCTGTGAAGAAGAGAATCCTTCATATGACTGGCTGCATCCTGCATTCATGGTATACTGAAGTAGAACAAGCACTGCAGCAGACTTCCAGGGTTTTGAATTACACGACTACAGCTGTTTAAATTTTACTAAGGAATAATAGCACTATAGGTTTGGATTACTTCCAACAAACTGTCAGATCTATAAACAGCTAGTACTTACTGCATAATGAGAACAAGGCTTGCTTTTTGTAGCCATAAATAGACTAATTCTATGTCATGATTAGTTAGGATTTTAAATCAGAAGCTTTGAAAATGCAGTTTTTACTAAGATATCCAAAAAAAACCCCAAAACAACACACCACCCTGCACTGGAAAAATAAGAATTTACATTTGATTTCCTGAGAAGGAAATTAATTAAAAAGTGAATTTTTGTTACTACTTTATAGTGGTTTAACATATGAAATAGTATTTATAACTGCATTCTAAAAATAGTTAATGTTTTGGATTATTTTAGTCTCCTACTAAACTTCTAAGGAAAACCAAGGTTTTAGGTTCTGGTACTATTTTAGAAACTTTTAAATGCATACTGTATCTTGAAACATACTTGAAAAGCAATACAAAATGCCAAACTGTAAAGCAATAGAAGTCTGACAATGTTTTCATAAAGACTCCCACATATTTTTCTTTATACACTGAGCAGATTCTCCAAATTACAAAATACATGTGGAAAGATAAAGAGATGGAGTCTGAGGAATACAACGGTTTAACTTCCCATCTAACAAAAGCTTTTCAGAACCAGGGATGAAGGCAGATAGGGCAACAGTCTTGTTCTGACTGCTCTTTGAGTGAGTGTCTGTTTCTTATTCTTGAGAATCACGCTGAGCCTATTGTGCGGTGAGAGTGTGAAATTTGCAATGAGGGCTGAGGTTAGAGGAAAATTAAGAACTACCTACCTCTGAGTTACTTTTTCAAAATGCCAGTAATTGGTTATTTTTTCCCAAACCAACATTCCTGCTTGTTCAGAAGTATAATCATGAGCTGCAATGATCTGCCTCTAGAAAGCATGACTGAAGAGGAGTCAGAGAAAAGTCATCATCATCGAACTGGGAAAGCCACGATCCTCCCCTTTCCAGAGGAAAATGGGTTTGCTCACCAGTGTATTTGAGAACTCTGAAAGGGATTCCACAGCTTCCTCCATTTTGGGTTTCCCCACGATTCTGGAACAGCGCTTAATGATTATGGCTGAGTACTTAAGTAAACAGTTAAAACCAAAAGAGCATCAAATTGCATCACTGTTGCAGAAAGCATTTTAATAAGATAGAATTCTTTTTTTTTTTTTTTTTCCCCTCATTGGATGAACTAAACCAAAGGGAACTTCTGTAAGGCTAATGTTCCAGAATTAGTTAGAAAAATGTAGTGAAGCTATAGTATAAACATTTAAATTATGCTAATAAGTGTTATATAGAACAGAATATTTATTCTATTGAATAAATATTTTTCCTGTTTTTTCATGTTTCCTGGTTTTCCTTCATTTTAACGTTACAGTTCTTCTTACATGAGTTCTTATATTACCATTACTACTGTAGGATTTGAACGTCTATTTAGAAAGCCCATCTGTGAAATGGGTGATTATGCTAATGATTTTGCGAGTGGCAACTTGAGGGCTAGGGCGTTTGAATAGCTTGTTAAAACATAGTTAGGCAGAAAACTCTGAATTAAGCACTCTAGTCCGCTTTCATAAAACAAGGCAACCTTTCCTTTGGCTTTTATATTAATACATGGTAATAATACTGACTGAATTGTAGGTATGGGGTTTTGCATAAAATCTCAGTAATTAAGGTTGTGGTAAATATTTTCATTAGTGAGTGTCAAGATATTTTCATAAAAATATATGCTCAAAAGGTGTCCTATTACGTCATTGATATTCTCAGAGAATTACCTAGAAAGCATAAGATTTCTTTGTCCTGCTTCTGAAGCTGAACAGTATAGGTGGAAAATTTTCTGCTATTAGACACAAAACTGAAAAGATGGAAGGTTATAAAGCAATTGCATGTTATTTACCGACGTATTAGATTGAGATTATACAACTAGAACAGTTTGGTGAGAGATATTTTCAGTTAAATTAGAAACATGGAGATTTGCAAAGAAATTGACTTTTTATTTTTGGTGCCGACATCTATGACTGATTTTCAGACTGGAGCTATTCTGGCCCAAAATGTGGTAGAGCGGTCTATCAATTGCTGTAGTTTACAACAGCTGGATAAGAGATCACAAGCCACTGGGAAGAATAAATTTGACCCTTTCATTTCTTGACATCCTGCAGCGTTTGTGGGGATGTCAGAGGAGCTATTGGCAAATGTATAGGCTTCACCGGTTTTCACCATCTGATTTCCTCCTGCTGTGGCTTCATTGGGAGAGTTCTTATTTTGGCAGCTACTATCAAATTCTGGCTTTTTCAGACATATGAAGCAGCAAAAAGGGGCCGTCACTTGGGGAGAAAAATCTGAGCTGTGTTCTTTATTTATTGAAGAGGAGTCATTGTTTACATTTCCTGAGTACAAACTCGTGTAACAGAAGAACACTTTATTATAAATTACACACGCACTATTCTATAATTTTAGAAATACACTAATTCAGGATTATGTTAATATAAGATATTTTTGGGCAGTGGAAAATTAAAAGAAAAATAACATGTGGAGGCAAGCCACCAATGCAATGTGCCAAACATCTGAAAGGATGTCACAATTTGTTTTATCATTCTTGACGAACACAGAATAAAAAAAAATATAGCCCCTTGTGCACCACAAGAGTACTTCCTCCACCCTGAACACTGATTTTCAAGTTTCTGTACTCACAGTGCATTGATAATACTAGAATCATAGAACAGTGTTTCTTCAAAATCCCTCCTGAGCTGCAGACAGCGTTCTGCCTTGCAGGGTGGATACCATAGATGCAATTAGTTCAGGGGGAGAAAAAAGGAATTTTAAAGCAGTACCGTATGTGTAGCAAATAAGTCCAAACCTGAATAAAAATTCTGTGTATTCCTATTCCTAACATTGATTCATGGGTCAAGCCGTTCACTCTTGAGGTAATCTATTAAACCTTGAAATTCCAAGTGAGTTGAGAAAACAACTGTTTTACTAAAATGTGCACAAAATTTCATATTTCTACACCTTGTCTTCAAGAGTGCCTGAAGTTGCATAGATAATTCATAGGGGCTTTAGGAAAGAAATTTAAGACTAAGATTTCTTTGTTCTAGGAATAAAGAAAAATAAGACAAATACATATGATAAGGCAGTAGCATCTAAATGTTGACTAATTTAGTTGAATCTTATCTGAAGGCATGTTTCACACTGGAACTTTCTCAACCTGATGCCTGAGATCCATTATCCAGCTTTAAGTTAAAAAAGAGTTCAAGTAAAAAAAAATCTGAAACAATCTGTGCAGGGGTATTATTAGCTGCTTCAGTATAATTGCTTTTGGCTTGCATGGAGGAAAACACTAAATTGCTGCTATTTGTGGTATCAAATGGCTATGTTAAGCAAACAGTGTTTTTCCAGACAAAGAGATTAAAAGTCCTTTAGACTGCAGTTAACGTTATGCAATCATTAGTGAATTCCAGAAACAGATATGCAACTTCTGTTCCTTGACATGTTGGGTTTGATTTGATTACCTGTTACTTATTATCTATCCTTTTGAGAATGGGATTTTCACTTAATTTTAGCTATCCAACCTAAGGTAGTGCTTAGACAATTACCTTAATTTGGCTATATAACAATTAGAGAGGGAGACAGGTCTCCAGAGGTGATTCAGACTTTTTCAGGTCTGACCTGTCTTGGGATCTTTCTTGTTCTTTGTTTGCTATACAGAGTTCCCAGGTTTCATAATTGTCTAACACAGACAGCTCAGTTATATTCCTAATTTCAGTGGCTTAAACAAAGGCTTTAGCATTTGCAGTCTGTTTCTAAAATCATCATCAAAATTATTGGCACTTCCTTGATTTAGCATTTTTCCTACCTATTTTCCTGATTTTGAAGTCATCTCAACTGTGATTCCTCATCTATAATTATCAGACCAACCTGTAAGCCTCACAAATATTTATCTTACTGCTCGGTTGAATGGCTAACATGTGCAAAGACAAGAGCTTAAAAATAGGCTCCTAAGTCCACATTTAGTTTTTTTCACTGATATTTTTAAAATCTTGGCCAAAGCCACAAGTAATGTAACGTAACTAGGATCCATCAGTAATTTTATTTGCATCTGAATTTTAGGTACCTAGACACGGGGGATCTTGTATTCCTACTCTGTATCTAGCTATGACCACCAACCTCAGTAGGTCCTCTTAACAGCTGTCAGTGTGTTCACGGTAAAAAAGGAATCCCCAAAACAATTGGCAGCAGGCCCCAATTAAGCTCCATACCTTCCTTTGATTAGCAGTCATAGGAGTGAGTTGTTGGTTACAATGGATGCATGCATTTGAACTGAGTCTTACAAATCTCTTCAGTTTGAACTGTAAGCATAGCTGAGTATGCCATGTTCTGCACTGGCTCAGCCTCTGAGTGACTGTTCCTTGGGAGCAGAGTTATTCCTTCTCATTATAGCAAATCTGCTCAGCAGTTACCTGGGAAATCCTACTGTCATAATGGCTAAAGTGTACTCAAACTGCTAAACAAACTGTGGCTGATTTTTTAGAAGAGTGAAAACCTCAGCCTGCTTTTGAAAAGGCATCATGCTCGGTTACAATGGACAGTGTTATTGCCATGTATTACAAAAAACTGCATGATGTAACATACCCTCTCTTCTATTGGGAATGGTTTGCTCTTTGTAGTATACTGGCCAGGAACAAGACTCAATTACAAGAACTTCAGCTCTCAAAGTGAAATTTCCAGGGGGTGATTTCTTTAACATACTAAACTAGTTGGTGCGTGTTGTAGAAATGTGCTGTTTTCTGCTGTTGTGCTGCTCAAGAGCCCACAATGAGGAGGTCTGTTGCAGGGTTAGGTAAACTTTTACTTGAATGAATTGGTCATGCCACGTTAAAGCAATTAGTGCGTCTGGACCAGCAGAGGATGGAGATTTCCCAATAGCTCTCTCAGACAGCTGCTTGTGTGACTGGAGGTTTTGTGTTGAGGAAACTGGAGATAGGATAACATTGTCCTATGTTACATATACCAATAGTGAGTAAAACCATAAAATTTGGACAACCGCATTTCATATTCTGTCCTGAAAACTAGCACCCATCTTTCCATGCTGACTTTTTACCTTCTGGCGATCACTACTGGTTGAAAAGAGGGTTGCCTTTGCCCTAATAGCTCAGCACTAGTACTGGTTGTTTTGCAATCATTTGGGGTAGGCAAATCCAACCTACCCATGCTGATGGGCGAGATCTGCAGTACTATCTGCAGATTCTCATTGATGTGTTACCTGCATCAACCACATTCCCAAAGTCATGGTGTTCTTTTGTCCAGCAGACATGTCTCAGTTGGAGGGGGTGTGAGAGCCTGGAGCGCACCCACAGGCTCTACATGCTGACCAGCATGTCGTTACAAGCTGGTTGTCTTCCTGTATAATCCTTTTGTACAGCCTTCCTTCCTGCCCCCCAAGATTTGGCTCTTTTTCTTTCTTCAGCTCTTTCTTTATATTGTAAAGAGGAGCTGTTTTCACCAGAGCCTGATTCAGGGTTACACAGCTACACCATATCATACCTGACCTTGACCACAGGCAGCTGACAGAGAGGAGTTTGTAGAATCCTAGAATGGTTTGGGTTGGAAGGGACCTTAAAGATCATCTAGTTTCACCCCCCCTGCCATGGGCCGGGACACTTCCCCTTAGACCAGGTTGCTCAAAGTCCCATCCAACCTGTCCTTGAACACCTCCAGGGATGGGGCCTCCACAACTTCTCTGGGTGACATATGTCAGTGCCTCACCACCCTCAGAGTAAAGAATTTCTTCCTAATATCTAATCTAAATCTACCCTCTTTCAGTTTAAACTCCTATTTGATGGGATTTATATCACCATTCATTACCTGTAAAATATTTTCTATAGTTATTTTGATGTTAGGGTTTTCACTCTGTTATTTTGCAGGCTGTTACGGACCCACTGTAGGAAAAGCATTCATGCTACACTTGCCCTGAGCTTAAAACCCATTGGACTATTTGCATCCACTGTGCTAACAGTGCCAGTGTGTGTCATCAGCCACACCGTATTCTGCCTGGCTGGACATGAGACCTGCACAGACACTTTAAGCCTAAGAACACATCTGACAGACGTGTAGCCCATTCCCCTCTAGTGCTGACACCCCCTACACACACACAAGGGAAAAAGTGTAAAGACTGCCACAATCCCTTAAAAAGGAGAGACAAGACATTTAACATTCAAATATTTAAAACAATTTAGAAAGAATCTGTTTAAAAGGCCACTCCAGCCTGAAAATAGGGAGCAAGCCAACCTGGCCCTAAGTTAAAAGATGAGGCATTACACCAGAAAAGAAAAGACGGTCTGCCTTGATTGTAACTTAAAGTCAGATACTCAGTTCATGAAAAAAAATCTCACATGCAAAAAGAATCCAAACGTTAAGTTTGCAAAAAGAAGAAAATTCAGAAACCCAATGTGTCAACCCCCTCACTCAATGCTGAGTTGGTGATGTCCTACATGAAGGATTCTGTAAACAGGCTCCATGTTGTTGTGGTTGCATAGGATCTTTCTTAATACCCTGTCTGAATTTAACACACATTTTACTATGGATCTGGAAAAAACAGTGAAGATTTTTTTACCACATTCGAACCTTGCTTCAAGCTAGATGTGAGCATTTGCCTTGTGTGAATACCTAATAAGGTTGGGAAAACAAAGGTAGAAGGGCGTTACTATGACATTCACTGCTACTCCTATAAGTGGTGTTGACTGTAGAAATTGTTGTACCTTACTCTTGCTTGCTTAGTAGAGATGTTTTTGGAGCAGATCCTGGATTTGGATTATGTTGTTAAAATTTGAGAATAATATGTATACCTCATGCATCTGCTTTTCTTTTAATGGGATTAATGCATTTCTTGTTTTAGTGAGTGTCTAGGTACCTATGAATTTAAAGTATTGAAAAGATCTCAAGCCTTTCCTGTATTGTTTTTGTTAGGCTTGCTAAGACATAAATATTTTATTTCTTACTTAGATTTCAGTTGATGGCTTCAGAAATGCTGCCAATGGCTGCGGTAGGATTCAAGATTTGTTGATCAACAAAATGCTAGCTCTTACAAACAGATGTATTCAAGTGAGAAATTGAAGATAAATCTGTATTTTGAGAAATTTTCTGATGTAACGGGGTTATCCTCTCAACCGCCTTGAAAGAAAGTTATGCTGATACAATTTAAGTGGAACATTTCTCTTCTAAAACATTTTAAAAACTATTATCTAATTATATTTAGAAATATTGCTCATTTGCAGTCATTTTCAGAAAATTTCAGTTGTCTTGTCTTCTTTTGCTACTTGGGTATGGCTGAATTATGGTCTTCCAGTTTATAAATGAGATCTTTTAATTTTTCTCAGTGTTAAAGCAAACATAATATATAGGAACAGCATTCTGCTGCCGATTTTGCCCATCAAAAAAGAATTTTCAGGCTTCTGCAAAAGTGATTGTTAACTACGTCACCGTCTCGGGTGTCTGCATACTTTGTGTCTCCAGTTACTTACCTCTTTTCCTTGTGTTCCCAAACATAATAAATATATGGAGAATTTCAGTTGTTTATATACCACTCAGTCTAGAAGTTACTGTTAAAATGGATTATAACTATTTGTTTGAAATTGTCATATTTGGTATTATATGCAGAATATTTGCTGATCTTTTGTTACATGACAGCATAGGTATATGAATATTTTATTTCACCTTTTTTCTTTCGATGGCTCTGTTTGAAAAATGCCAACAAATAGTGTCCATTGTGTTTCTTGACTCTCCACATCTTTCTGATACAACTTCTTAAGCCCTTGCTGAATGTAAACTTATCAAGGTCAGCATTGAAAGTTAGTATAATAGTTTGCAAAATTATTAGGTTGATATATTTTTTAAATTCATCTCGATAATTTGAAATAAATAAGAATCTCTCAACTGATTTCAGTGGGTATTTGGATCAGGCCCTTTATGTATGTTGGATGTGTAACTTACATCTTTATATATTTCAACAGGAAACGACCAAATTGCTCATTTAAGTTTCAAGTTGATGAGTAAATGGTGCCCATACATCAGGCACATTCTTATGGCTGGTTGCCAGAGCATTACAGATGCTGCTCTTACGATGATTTCCCCATTGAACCATATGCTTGTACTGAACGTAGCAGACTGCATAAGGTACTGTATCACATCCAGATTTCTGTAAACCATTGTGAAGGAGTTTTAGTAAAGTTAATTATACTTGTAATTGGTCATGTTAGCACATCTTTCAGTTTTAAAAATAAAATCTTAGCGTGTTAATACATGTATTTTAATATTTTAAAAAAAATTTATACAAGTAGTTTTTTGTTCCTGTATCGTGTTCAAAAATCCATTAATTATTACTCCAGTTCAAGCAAAAGAAATTACCTGTAGATGTAATACTACTTAATAGCCATGGCATATCTTAGTGCTGGAATGTGGCTATGAAGAAGATGAAAGTAGAAATCAAAGACAATGCCAGTGCCACAACTCTATTAAAATGTGGATATTGTTTAATGTTGTGAATATTAAAATAATACTATATCTAGTACTAAGATTTAAACAAAACTGCCGTTTTCTGCAATTACCAAGACAACATTGTAATTTATGTTGTAGATGAAGGATATGTTTAATGTGAAGACTGTTTTCCACTTCAGGTGTGTCATGTATCAGTAGAAACTAAGACAGATGAAAGGGCTTCCAAGGCTGCGTGCTTGTTCCCTCTTCTGTGACACGGTGATGGAGTCAAGGGCGGGAGGGAACAGGGAAGGCAAAACCGCCAAACATTTCAAAATCAACACACCTATAAAACAATACAAAGAAGCTAGAATTGCTGCTTATCTCAAAATTTCTGATGTCATGTGAAGTTTTAGGGATTTTGCTTTGATGTGTAACCGAAGTGCTTTTTGTGCCTGTTGATGCTGTATAAAAATCTGATAACATTGCGTGTAGATGCACTGAGAAGTGCTGGAGTAATAGCATGACATCATGTTGATAGTTGAGCTGGGCAGGTGGGACAGCTGCCTGCATTTTCTGGTTTAACGTTTAGAAGGCTGGATTTTCCAGTCTCTTAGCCAAATCTTGGGCTGTGTGTTTGCACATGTGTCTACTGTCTCTACTGCTAAAGAATTGCTAAATTACCTTAACAAAGCTTTTAAAGCGGTTGTAAAGCTATTGTTAAACTCTGTACTTTCTTTTAATTGCTTTTGCAGACACTTGTTAAAGTTTGAGCATTAACAAAGTTATAGATTGTAACATATCTAAACTTGGTAAAGAGTATCTCGAGACTACAAAAGGGGACTTGGTAGTATTTATGTTTCTCTTATTTGGACAATACGTTGCTATAGAAGTTCACATTCTGAGTTAGAAACATTTAGGAATTTCTCATAGAAATCAAGGGAAGCCCCATACTGGTGGTAGAATTTTCAGAACAGATTTTGAGATGCTTAGTTGTCTTAGTGCTCTTAATAAGTTTCCTCTTTTTTCATTGACACTTTCCCTTAGTCTAAGAGTCGAAGTTTTTCTAACTTAGTCATATGGAAATTTTTTTTTGAGAAATGAAAGTAACAGAAAGAGCAAATCTAACAATTGAAAATTCCTAAATTACAGGAAGTATTTGACTACATGTGAAAAGTGAAGAAAGAAAATTAACTGATAATGATTAATAGAATTAAGAAATACTAGACAAGTGAGTAAAAAGGTGTCTAAAAATGGATGCAGGCAATGTGATGGCTCATCCACTTGGCATATTTTCCCAGTTTAAGTATGTTATCTTCATGTATGGTAAAGCAGTGTGTGTGGCCTGTGTTCTTATACAGTTAATCAGCTGATAGAGAAACTTAGCATGTGTATTCACAGCACAATTATTTCAAAAGTTATAATGGCACTATTTCAGCCCTCAAACCCAGTGTGGTTACAGATTTTTATTTTTTTTTAATTCAGTTGACTATCTTGCCAGGCTCTGCATACCCTATAGACTTTATGCAAGTTAATTATTCTGAAGGTATATTTGTTAAATTTATCTATCTTGAATGCAAAACAACTGCACTGTGAAATAACACCAAAACTACCACAGTGGCTGAAATATTGCAGAGTGATTACTTTAACACTTGATGAATTGTAGCTTGTGGTCACACAAAGAGGATCTGTTCAGGTTATCATTCTATTAGTAGTGCTATTCTTACCCATGTGTTTCTAGGACTTTACAGAGAGAGGAGATTTACAGAGATTCTTTGTGCTACAACAAACTGTACAAGCCAAAATACAATTTTGTCCTACAGAATTCTGGGATTAATTTTTTATTCGTCAAGGAACAGAGAAGAAATACTGGGATGCATTGCAAAGCTAAGTGTACAAGTGATGTTAAACATACCAGAGATATGAACTGAATTGAAAGATTTACCCAAATTGTAGTCAGCTCTCCAATCATCTCAACTTGACGAAAAGATTTTCTATCTACTTAATATTTATAACCTTTGTGCGTATTATGAGTTAGTGATTCATGTGTGAGACATGCAGTTGATTAGTGAAACACTCCAAGGAAGAGCTCAGGTTAACTCTTCATGCATGCGTACAGAACAGCTACTGCATACATGTACTACCTATCACTTACCTCTGTGCTAGAAGATCATTTTTCCTTTAAATTATTTCGGTTCTTTAAATTAACAAATATACTAAAACAAATATTACTCTGAAATGTTCAAATGGGTTCTGATATGCTCCAAACATATTTTCTGAGCTCTGTCTTTTGGGGTGCTATCATATCTGAGTGTTGGACCTAATGGAAGTTCTCATAATGTCCAACAGACTTTTTTCCCGAAAGTTCTGGTTTTCAGCAGTTCCAAAGAGCATCGTCTTTCTAATCCAGCCATTAATTATTATGACTCCTTTTGGGGTTTAAAATGCTATTAAAAAATACCATTATTAATTTCTGCTTACCTACAATGTAAGCTGCTGAATGCAAATTTTATATTGACTTGTATGGAGTAGGAAAATTATATATTATGAATATTGCCTACATTTCTCTTAGAATCAGTGATGGAGGTGTAAGGCCATTTGTACAAGGTTCTTCAGGAGCTAAGCTAAGAGAGCTGAATTTGACAAATTGTATTGATGTCACTGATGCTTCTGTCACAGAAATAGCGCGAAGGTACCATAATCCAGTACAATATTTTTCTAGTGTGGTTAAATTTTCAGGATATTTCTAATGTTAAAGTTCTTAATATGTTAATAAATGGGTAAAATTATACAGCCAATTATATGCAGAAAATTGTACTATATAAAAGAGAAGTCCCTTTTGGCATTGGGAATGATAATTTTAAAATTATCCATTATATAAAGGGGAATTCATTAATATTAATATGGAAACCTGAGAAGTCTTAATTTTAGGGGGAAAAAAGTACTTAAATCATGGTTGTCAGTGACAAAACTGCATTAAAAGATTACTATGTATGTCACATTTTTGTAAACTCAATAAATAGTCATGTCTGCAAAACCAAAAAGCACTTTATTGCTAAACCTCAGCAATTCCAGTTCCTCAGAAGTGGTATTGGTATTGGCAATCAAAAGATAATTTTTAAATCTCCAGAGAAGTTTGGAGTCACAGAATCACAGAATGGTCAGGGTTGGAAGGGACCTCTGGAGATCATCTAGTCCAACCCCCCAGCCCCCACCAGAGCAGGGTCACTTACAGCAAGTTGCACAGGACGGCGTCCAGGCGGGTTTTGAATGTCTCCATTGTAGGAGACTCCACCACCTCTCTGGGCAGCAGCCAGTGCTCTGCCACCCTCAAAGTAAAGAAGTTCCTCCTCATGTTAAGATGGAACTTCCTATATTCAAGTTTGTGCCTGTTACCTCTTGTCCTGTCAGTGGGCACCACTGAAAGAAGACTCCTCCCATCCCCCTGGCATCCTCCCTTTAAGTATTTGTAAGCATTAGTAAGGTCCCCCCTCAGTCTTCTTTTCTCTAGACTAAAAAGACCCAAGTCCCTCAGCCTTTCCTCATAAGAAAGATACTCCAATCCCCTAATCATCTTTGTAGCCCTTTGCTGGACCCTCTCCAGCGGTTCCCTGTTCTTCTTGAACTGGGGAGACCAGAACTGGACGCAGTACTCCAGATGCGGCCTCACCAGGGCACAGTAGAGGGGGCGGATGACCTCCCTCGACCTGCCAGCCACACTCTTCTTGATGCACCCCAGGATGCCATTGGCCTTCTTGGCCACCAGGGCACATTGCTGGCTCATGGTCATCCTGTTGTCCACCAGGACTCCCAGGTCCCTTTCCACAGAGCTGCTCTCCAGGAGGTCAGCCCCCAACCTGTACTGGTTCATGGGGTTATCCCTCCCCAGATGCAGTGCCCTACACTTGCCCTTGTTGAATTTCATTAGGTTCCTCTCTACCTACCTCTCCAGCCTGTCCAAGTCACTCTGTATGGTGGCACAACCTTCTGGTGTGTCAGCCACTCCTCCCAGTTTCATGTCATCAGCAAACTTGCTGACGGTACAGTCTATGCCTTCATCCACGTCATTGATGAATAGATTGAACAGGACTGGACCCAGTACTGACCCCTGAGGAACACCACTTGTTACTGACCTCCAACTAGACTCTGCACCACTAACCACAACCCTCTGAGCTCTATCTGTCAGCCACAGAGAGTCTGTCTTTCCACTCCTTACTAGATCTCTCAGCAGGCCCCTTTCATAACAGTAGTTGTGAATAATTGTAGCGTGCTTGCTGGCAGGCTACGGAATGCCTTCTCTGCCTTACTGATGGAGCGTTACCCCTAAGGCTCTGAGCACAGATGCACTGCTCAAGGAGTCAGTTTTCTTAGGTCTTCTGGTTTGGTTATGGGAAGATACAGTTTACGGTGCTTACGCAGTAAAATTCATTTTTCCATGTATGGTCAGTGAGTGCTGATTTGCAGAACCTCCAAAGTCGTCATAATTAAAAAAAATATTTTTATGTAATAGAGTATTATGTATTTTAAAAATGTGTATAGTACAGTATTAGCCCCTGTACAGGCAGTAACTAATAAAAGGTAATTCTTAGGTTGGGCAATTCTTACATTTGAAAGAGAGACACAGAAACCATCAGAAAGAGGAAGTTTGGCTGCTGTGAGGTTGATCTGAAAAGAACGTTTGTTAAGCAGAATTTTTTTCTCCAGGATGATTAGGCCTGAGGAAAACTGAAAAGCTGGTATTTTTAACTTTTAAATATGTAAAAATTGTGTTTTCCCTGGACTAGATTTGATGGTGAAACCCCCTGGATGTTAGCTCTAGCAGAGGCACTGCTCTACGCTGTGGTCTCGAAAATAATTGCTAGTGAAAGACTTACTAACAAGGTACTCTCTTCAATGTGTCAAGTTGCTAAGGCTCTGGAAAGCAAAATGGCAAGTGTGGGAGCCAGGTTAAACATCACAGCCCTCCACATTAGATGTTCTTGGCTGGTCCTGCCTTGTGTGCAGGTTTCAGAGCCAGTTCCGCTGTTACTTTTACTTTTGGGACAAACTCTTTTCACTGAACACAGAAATCTGGGAGAAACCTTGTGAAGAAAACTTGCCATAGAGACTATTCACTCAGTCACCATTCAAACAGAATTCTGACCAAGAAGTTGATTATTTGGCTCTAACACAGAGTTTGTGCAAAAGCAATTAAAATATGCAAAAGTAATGAAAATGCCTGTATCTTTTATGGAGGCCTGAAAATAATAATAATAGTAACAACAACAATAATAATAAATTAAACTAAATAAAGAGGGTTGGGAAATCCAAGAAAACTTCATTTAATGTGATAATTTAAAATATCATAAAATTATATCTCAATGAAATTCATAATGCCTTGAATTGCAGTCCCACAATGTTTCAACATAAATGTTTTCGTTCTCCTCGCCTGCCATGGCTTGTCTTTTAAAATGCTGTGTTGCTTCTTACTCCACTTTTCACACAGCGCAGCCCGTGACCTCGGCAATGAGCCAAGTTCTTTTGCTTACACTGCGTTTCTAAGGCTTTCAGTTGCCGCCCTCCCACAAGACAGATAAATTAACCCAGAAATTGACCATTTATCATTTTTGTAATTTCTGATCTGATTGCTAGTACTAGCTACAAAACTGTTACAGTTCTTGTTGTTTGCCGTGTTTAAGTATATAACATTCACACTTGTATAATAAACACATTTTCTAATCTTAAGACATTATTTGATAAAAGGAAATCTAGCAGTCTGCTTTGTAACTAACTACTATTTGCAGTGCTTTGACTTTATAGTATGCATTTTATTAGCACGTAGTTGAAGTTGTATTAAGATCTCTTTCAATTTAGACTTCGTAAGTACTGCTTTAAAAATGTAGCAGAGAGCACAATGTTTTGTGTGCAGTAACCAACACCATCACGCTGTGCTGATAAAGAAAAGTCGTAAGGCTCATATGCTTTCCTGCACTCTCTGCAGTAGATCTCTGCTGCTCTCGCTGTCCTGCTGTTTAGTGTGAAACCTGCAGAATGTGCAACGTAGACTTGCACTACATGAGAATTTTCCTTTCTGGTTTTTCAAATGTGAGCAGAATCATTCTGCCTATTAAAGCAAACAGAATTTGCTGCAATGAGGATGACATATACTTAAGGGGAGGACAGAGGAGTAGAGATGCAGTTGGGTCAGATCATCTTACAGATTTGTGTCTCAGGTATGACTGACAATTGCAATGGAAGTTTTTTTCACTGTTGGTGCTGCCTTCTTCTGTAGTTACTCTGGTGCCCAATAAATGAATGTTCCTGTTGGGATCTGTCTTCCACTCAGGCAATGGGTTGCATTTGGAAGAACTATATTGATTCTTAGAATTGTCCCTGTCAAGATATCTTGCAATTAAAAAATTAAGGTACAGTACCCTGTAGGCTCACAGTAATTAAAAAAATGTAGTGCTAATAAGAAATACGTTAAAGGTCTCTCTCGTGTCTAGAGAAGTTTATTATCCTTGTCCCAAGTCTACTCATCAACAGAAAGACTGGAAATTGAATAAAAATAATCATAGAATCATAGAATAGTTTAGGTTGGAAGGGACCTTTAAAGGTCGTCTAGTCCAACCGCCCTGCAGTGAGCAGGGACATCTTCACTAGGTCAGGTTGCTCAGAGCCCCCTTCGGATTTTGGTGTTGTGTAGAAAGTTGTGCATTTTATGTAGAGAGAAAATGCGTAGGCAAACTTCTAAACATAAGGTAGAATAAGGCAGGTAACCCACTGCATGTTTAAGTTGTATGTGTGCTTCCGTGTCTTGATAAATAAGCCCAAGACCATTCATTAACAAAACCAAATATTATCCAATGAAGAGGATGTCAACTTTATGCATGAGAAACTGGTGGCATACTGAAGAAGTTACTATACTTTTCTCATTAGGGCTTTGACTGTATTGCTCTTACTCTCACAAAATATATAACATTAAATAACACCCCCCCAATTACATTTTAAATATTAATTTATTCACTCAGTTATTTTAGCATTCATGCTTTTACATTTCAGAATATATTTCTTTCTTTATTCAAAACCTGTGTTTTTAAAAATAAACAACACACATTTTTAGGTTTCAATAACTTTTTTTTAATAGTGGGAAGGACAATTGTTCTTTTTTTGTCATTCCTGGAGTACTAGAAATTGGTTTTTCGGAGTTATAAAGAACTTAAAAGAGACTTAGAAATGAAAAGATTTCAGCTTAGTTACAGCATTTCTCTTTAAGAAAAACAAACTGCAATGACAGAGTAAAGATGTTGAGTCCTTTGAAGAAACTACCTTTAAGTTCTTTGAGAAAACTCCCTTTTTTTCTAGCTAGTCTCCCATTCCTCTTTGTTTTCCCTCATGTTTTTCTATTCTGAACTCCCTGAAATACGGACTAGAGTGTTTTAAATTGTGAGTATGGTGAACGCATTTATGAATGCATAGATAATATCACAAGTCATTTTAGATATAATTGTGAAGGTATTTACAATATTTGCAAAGTGTTTAAGCTTCTATTATGGAGCTGGAAACATTAGCATTTAGGGCCAAAACCTATTTGTCTTTCTTATAAAAGCGTACTCGGTGGAAAAGCTTCCATGAGTTAGAGAAGGAATTTTAGTTATAAACTTTATTCTCATGCTCTTCATATTTTTGTTAAAAAGTTTTGAACTTTTTCTGATGTCTATATGGTACGGCTTTGGCAGCTTTGCTCCAAGTCTGAGAGTCTGAAATCGTGCAGCTGCCCAGCTTTCTCATTTCAACACAAGCTGCTGATGCATATGGCCTGGACCACCCATCTTCTTGGGACATAAAAAAAATAATTAAGTATAGAAGTATCAGGACATTGGAAGAAGGTGTCTTAAATCAAGCATGATTTAGACAGGAGAAGCATAGCAAGGAATAATAACAGGAATTGTTAAAGAAACTTATTTGGCTCCTGAGTTATACAGAGCATCCAGCAACAAAACCAGTAGATGCCCTGACATAGGCTCAGGGAACTTTAATATCAGTGGTGAATCATATGCAGTGTAGTAACGGGAGAGAAGAAAAAAAAAGCCTAAAATATAACAGATAGGTAAAATATTTAAAAAATGCTAAGAAGCCGGATACACTTCTGAAATCAAAGATAAAAAGGAAGTATGAAGTATACAGAGAAATATTCTTTCCTTCTGCATTTTCTGCAATGACTGTCATGCATTAAATTCTCTCGTAATAATCCAAGGCCCCATTCTCTCTTCTGGCCCAAATGCCTCATCAAGAATTATCTGTGACATCGAGTCAGTTAATCAGTCACAGATTTTTTTTTTGCGTGCTGTGTGTAGTCACTCTTTAAAGTTGAGGAAATTTGTGATTGTGGGGAACTCTGGAGTAGTGTTTACATTGATATATAAAGTTAGGTCAACTTTCCTTTCTTATGTGTTTGTACCTGCTGTTCTCCAGATCCTGGCTGGTCCTCAAGGCCAGGTTGCAATATTAATATTTACTAATATTTTAATAACAATTTTCTAAATAGATCACAGAGAAAGAAAATAAAAAAAGTGACTTTATGGCTTCCCACAGTTAATTAGAGTAATTTCTTTGCACTCTTAGTGGGATTCTGAATCTGTGTGAGTCCATAGCACAGCTCCACATTTTGGTCTGTTAGGAGATTGGGCCTGTAGGACTGAGGACTTTCTTAACCTGGTAAAGGTTAAGAAAGAAACGTTATGAGGTCCAGTATATATAACCAGCAACAGACTGCAAATGTATTAGTAGTTGCATTTGATTTCCAATGGAAAGGATGTGACAAAGCACACGCATTCCCAACGCAGGAAAAAGGAAATATTAAAATATATTAAAGTGGGCTCCAAATTCAGATGTTAGCACTCCAATTTGCTTGAGGGAATAGAGGAACAGAGAATTTGACCTGGAGACTTATAAACTTAATTCTGCATAAAAATAGGAAGTACTAAGAAGGAGAGCCATTGCAATTGAAGCCAGATGTGCCAACACCTTGAGTCACAACGCAAATTAGGAATTAAAAGTACATAGAAATGTTGAAAATTGGGCTCCATATTTTTACAGGCCATTTTGTTACAATGGAAGCCCTGTCACCTGGAATTAGTGTCAAGAAATGCTGGCAACCATATTTCATAAGTTATTATCTGGTCTAACTGCAAATGGTGTTAGGTACAGAAATTAAATTTTATTGCACGGATTATACAGTCATACAGTGGGTTTTCTGCGCTGCAATAGAAAAATGTCTCTCCCACTCCTGTAAACAGATCTGACCCAACTTTGTATTAGCTCAGGTGTTGGAAACACTATAGCTACATTTGCTTAAGAACCTACCCATTCTCCAGAATGTTTTTGCTATCTGAAACTGAACTTTGTTCTGCCACATACGTAGTGTTATCAGCAAAACGATACTGCGTGATAGGAGTTAAATTCTTCTCTTCTAGTGTTTGATCCGTGAAACTGGTGCCTGACTGTGGGTGATCTGTGCAGAAATCTGAACGCTTTAGAGGATAAGCTGAGTCATTGAGTATTAAATGGCTCAGAAATGGAAGGTGGGAGATACCTCTTAAGAGCTGTCTTCCTAAACTGGAGACACTTTGAGGTCAATCTGTTTGGTTCGGGGTTTGAACAGGAAGTAACATCTGTATATCTCTGCAACAGAAAGATACATCGCAGATGCTGACCTTTAAGGTTACAAACAGATATGTGAACAGAAATCTCAGAAGAAGTTGAAAATAGAGTAGCACATGGTTATCGTTAGCCACAGACAGTACGTTCACTGCAGTCTGCAGTTGAAAGGCAGAGACTTGCAGCTTGTGAATATGAATAATAAAAAGCTGTTCTTTGGAACGCCATAGCCTCAGATGACTTTTGTCTCTGGCAAGAGAAGACCATCACCAGTTGGCACAGTAGGTACTCATTTTCTCATCTACAAAAACCTTGGTGAAGTAACAATAAATTATGTTCTGCAAATGTTTGTAGGCCTCACGCAGTAAAGTAAATGAAACAAAACAAAAATGTAAAAAACTGCTTGAAAAAAACAGTTGTTGGAGAAGAATAAGAAGTTTCTTTTAAAGTTGTTTTCTAAATGGGGTTGGTAATAGACATGCTACACAAGAGGTGCAGGAAAAGGTCTTCCCTTTTTCTGTGGCAACAGAAGATAGATCCAAGATTCGTGGGGTGATATCTTTATATTAAAGGAGAAATATATTTTTGGAAACACGCAGAGTGGGTGATCCTAGTCTGTTATGTGGCGTGGTTTGTGCCCTCAAACCAGGGCAGTACGCTGCACAGTATCTGTTTTGCAAGCAACAATAATGTGATAGCTCTGGCTGTATCTTTCAAAAATCTCTGGAGGCTTAGTATCGAAGATAAAAGTCCCTAGAAATAGGTTAGTATTCTGCATGGGGGTCCCTGATATTATTTATCAGGAAATGCTACTGACTAAATCTGGAAGTCTAATAAAACTAGTGATAATTGGCTCCTTTTTATATATGTCAGATATGAAAATAATAGTTAAAAATTTCATATAGATTGGACTTCCTGCATAGAGCTTGTTTGAAGAGGTTTACTTTTGGAAATGTAAAAGTTTTGTAGTTTTTCTATGTGATAATAGTTCCTAATGACATTCCTTGTCTTCCATGTCTTCACTCTCCCCCTTCTCAAATCTGGAATCATTAATGAAATACTTCAAAAGAGACTTTGATTTTCATTGAAAAAAAAAAAAAGTTGTTCTGTGATTCAATGTCACTCTAATCATATAAAATGATTATAAATTAACTTTGAGGTCATAGGAGCATTAGTTGTCACATAGCAAAAAATCTTCATAATGTTTTTTAGTATTTCATTACCAAGTACATTAAAGTGGTGCCATTTTCAAATAAAGAAAAAAGTAAGAATGAATTATGTCCATGAGGTCACACCTATCCCTATCAGTCTCTGCTGTAAGAAATTCAAGTTCTGACATAACCCCGTTTGGGGTTTAAGTACATAACTGTTTTTTTTTTTGTCTTGAATGGGAGTGCTCTGGTCAACAAAAATTTGAAATCTGTAGATTTTTCATGAAGATGTTGAAAGTAATGGTCACCACATAACTGCGTCTGCTGAGAAATATGCAAATTTCTTTGTTTTCATAAGTAGCTAGGATTGGAAATCTCTTTCGTTCTTCCATTTTTTGTTTTTTTTTCAGCCTGTGAGGTTTCAGGAATTTGCAAATTTGAACTCCAGCCGCACTCTTCCAGCATTATCATTATAGTGTCCACATCTGGATTCCAGACACTATTTACTGGTGCTTATTTTTTCAAGATGATATTTCCTCTCTGTGCAGCACTGTTCGCTGCCTAATTGTAGATAATTTAATAACCACATGGCAGAAAATGATAACTTTGTTTTTCAGTAAAGTTTACTGTACTGATATGAAGCACAGAAGTGTTCTTCTCTGACTATCAAAATACATTTTACAAAATCAACATTTAATTCTCCTTTAGTTTAGGGAGTTTAGGATCAGAACATGGTCCTGTTCCTAATGCACAAGCAGTAAAAATCACAAAGCATCTTTGGATCCTTTCACACTCCTAATATAGGAATTTACCAAAGTTTTCACCTCCCTTGAATACTGGGCTTGTTCATGCACCTATGAGTGTGACTGCAGCATTTCAAATGTTGTCTTGTACCACAGCTGCAGGCATAAAGCCCTTACCAGTAAGCAAATCGTAAAGGCAGCAATTTTAAGGTATTATTTGGTTGTTAGCAAATAGTATTCTTTTCTTCCAATAATAAAATTTGTGAAAAGGTGTTTCAACCCCAAATTTTGGAGGAGATCTATACATGTATTTTGCTTTATGGGAGTCCTGGTCTGTGTCATGTGAAAGTATTTCACACCATGCCACTTTTCTTCAGTTTCTTTCTTTCTGAATGGCTAGGAAAATCTATTTTTTTTCTTTCTCAATTGAATTATTTCTGCAAAGAATTCTTAACCCTTGTACAAACTTCAAGCAAAAATCAGAGAATAAACTATATGCATTCTGCTGAAGAGAATGTCTTAAAAGGTGCTGCAATTCTTAGATAGAAGCTTAATTATACAGGCATTGCATATTATTGACCATCTTAACTTATTAACATAATTACATATAGTTGCATGTATTGATTTTTAAGATTAATTTTTCTAGAATTTTGGGGGCTTGAGAACCCTTGGCTGCCATGGAAAAATAACGGAACTCTCTATATCAGAACACAAAACCATCAGGGATACTGGGATTCATGTAAAACTTCACATCTTTTCTTGGTGTTTCCTGGAAGCCTCTGTATTTCTTCAAATTAACGGTGTCCAAAACTGATCGTACTTTACTCCGTATGTCATAATTCATTCTTCGTTATACTGTTCTACACTCTCACAAATGATTCTCCTCTTTCGTTCCTTTCCATTTTTTTCATTCCTTCCATGAATTTTAATGAGTCTTGAATTCTGCCTTTTGCTTAACTCTGAAATTCACTCCACAAGAGCCTTAATTTCTACTGAATTGTACTGTGCAAATTACAGTCTAAATTGCTGGTACTATTATTTCTTTCTTGCTCTACAAATCCTTCACCAATTTCTATCTCAAACATACTTTTCCCATCACTGCTGTGGGCTTTTAGGTCTTGCCTTCTGCTTCGTTAGTCAGTTGTTTGTTGAATGCCATATTTAGACGACTTAGCAAGCCTAGCTCAATGGAATAGTTGAATTTCTTTTGGAGTGTTACACTTGGTGTCTCATGTGCTGCTGATATATTGCTACACATCATTATCTCTTAGTGACACAAAAATATATCTCAATATACCTCTAAAGGCATATTTCTTACCAGCATAAATGGTATGATCACTATGATTAAAAATAAAAAATTACATTTCAATAAGAAATGCATTTGCATCTTCTCCAGATTGAATAGATGTCTTAGTTCTTTTATGGGAAAAATAGCACAAATTGCACTGTGTCATTATTTGAAGAAAACCTTTTAAAATGTCCTATGACAACATCAACTGCTTAATTTATTAATATCTAATGATGAAACTAATCTGCTAGAAAATGGGCTAAATGTATTTTAGGTTAGATGTTTGAAATATTGATCTCTTATTCTAAACATCTCATTGTGCTCACAAGACATCTATTGAATCTCACTAAACATCACTTTTCCTGTTGTTTTCTTCCTAAAATTATTGTTATATACAGTGTTTTTGAAATTTAAATATTGGATCTGGGCAATATAAAGCTAGATATTGTTCGTAAAAGATTAGGTTTAAATGTGTATTGTTTAGTTTTCTGATCTCAAATTAGCCTATGAATGTAGAAATTTCCCAGGGTCAATAATCTTTATAAAGTAATCAGACAGGAAATTAATTTGTAGAAAGGCAACTCACAAACTGAAGTTGCCACAAAGGCAGTTATTTACATTGGTGAAAGGTTATGAAGTTACACAGTAAGAAAATATTTTCTTCTTTGAATAATGAGCAAATATCATAGAAATATTAATACTAATACAGTATTTGAATTTCATTTTACAATGCTCTTAATTTTTTTAGTATTTCTGATTTACTGACTCCTGCTTTTTATTTAACAAATGTCAACAGTGAGACTTGCCATGCAAATATTTATTAGACTTACACTATCCTCACAGCAGTAACTGCATAATAAATTTTGATTTATTAGTACTCATTGTCTTGTTTTGGTAAAATCAGTTATTTGGTGTTACAGTAATTCTTTTTATGGGTAAAGCATTGCACTGGAAAGTGGAAAAGATTCAGAGCGGGTAATAGGAATGATCAGAGGTATGGTACAATGTCCATAAAAGGAACAGAGAAGTAAGCAAGGAACCTGCGGTCTGGAAAGGAGGTGGCTGAGGGAATACGACGGAGATCTGTTCAATCGCAAGTGGCGTGAAAAGGGTGGATAGGGATCAGCTTCTTGCTGTTTACTTCCATACATAATCTCTTGGGCATGAAATTAACCTAGTTTGAAAATTCAGAATGAAGAAAAGAAGATGACTGTTTCCAGAATGTATGGTTAAGCCGTGGAATTCCTTATCACAGGTTGCTTGAAGTTTACCTAAAGCCTTATGGAGATTTGACAAATTCAATATGATTGCATAGATTTGCTGCTTTGTGTTTCAGAGCAATATAAGACATAAACACTAGTTGGTAACTTTACAGTGGAAAAAAGAACCGTCCATCCTGTTAGGAAGGAGAGAGGATTTACATCCAAATAAGAGCACTTTTTTCTGTAGCTGAGAGTTGTTTGTAACCATGTAGAACAGAAACACTTAAGTCATGGTTTTTAATGATATACATTTCGTGCCCATAAATACTTGCAGATCGTAAGGCTACAGGTACAGGCAATGCCATCATGTAATCCCAGCCTTCAGCTTCTACATTTTTTCCATTATAAAGCTCCAACATCCATCATTTTATAGCCATATATTGTGAGAATGAGTCAGTTGTTGCTGCACCGCAAGGGATGCATCTGGATTGAGTCTCGTTACCCAACATACACGTCAGGCCATTAGGATTTGCTCCTTTAGGGGTAATTCTGACTCGCCTTTCATGAATGTTCTGTGTAAAGGTCCATGTTTTTAACCAAAACAATGACCAAATCTGTACATTTTGTGTATAACATGGAAATTGGTGCAGTGCTAGTGCTGCTGCTTTCAGAGCAGAATATTCACTTCTGCATTGTGCTACGCTTATGGCTGAGCAGCTATTTCAATTGTCTCACTACACAGAGTAAGTTCAAAAACAGACTGTGAAAAAAGAAATGCTTATGCTTTCTTTGTCTGCCATATGAATTTGAACTTTTTGAGGAAGAAGGCATAAGCAGAGAGTACATGTAGGAGTCACAGAAGCCACGCTGTCAAGGACCCAGGGAGGGCAGGAGAAAGATGAAGAGGTAAGGCAGTAACTTGAAACAAAACAGCAAGTCCTTTTTTGTATGTTGAATCTAAGGATATTGTGGGAAATTTGTACAGAGTAACCCCATTGCATGCTGCACATCTTGGTTATCTTTTGATTATATAAACAATATTTAAATTATGTGAAAAGAAAATGTATATTAACACTGTTAAGGTAAATTGCTGAGAGTTGTAAAATGCCAAAAATAATATTGACTGTACAGTGTTAATTCATTTACTTGTTCCCATGCAGTATAACACTATGTAAATGCTTATGTGATCACATACTTTATAAATACCGTCTTTGCTCATTCATAACTCAGATGATGCTCCCTTAATGAGCAGCAATTTAGTATTTTATATTTTCATTGATGCTTGTGTGTGTCCTCAGGTCTTATTTACACAGAATTAAAATAGTGCAAATAAGTTAGAAAATGATGTTATTTCCTTCATATGGTATTCAATTCTTTATAGCGTCTAAATGTTTTGCAAACATTACTTATCTACACAACCTCTTCTGTTATTTTCTTTATAGGCGTAGAACCAGGGATGCAGAGATGAAGAGAGCAAACAAAGCTCTCTGATTTCCTTTGATTGCAAATACAATTTTGGTGCTATTTGCAAAATAATGTAGGGGCAGACTTAAAGTTAAGAGCAAATTCAGAACCTAACTTTGAAGGATATTTTAAATATGTATGCAGACAAACTATGCCAGTAAAAACAAGATAATCGTATCTCGCAGGCATTGAAATCTTGGCTTCAGCTTGTGCTACGTACCCTAGCTGAGAATGTAGTGATTAAGTCATCACATCTGAGGCCTAATTCTGAAAGGCGTGCAGTTTCTCCTACACATGGATAAGAACCATTCAGTTATTGGGTTTAGAATGTTTCTGTATTGCAGGTAACAGCCTGTAAAGCTAGGACTGAAATAGGAAAGGTACAGAAGTCAGTTTTTATAAATTTTGAATTGTCCACTCTAACTAGTCCAGAGTTAAAGCATTCACATCCTGCTCTTTGTGAAATACAACAAGCCCAAGCAGCACTGCTTTGCTACAGCCACACTGATAGACAGAAAAGATGAAGCTAGAGTGAGACAAAAAGTTCTAAAATTTTGATTCGTGAAACAAACTTCAGACAAAGTTTTTTCTTTGCATCTGTTTAGGTGAGACACAAAAAAATCACACACAATCACATACTTTTGGGTCGCCAAAGAGCTGACATCTACCAGTGATCACCATATGTTAGTGCCTGAGTTCCTGTTTTACACGTGGAAAAAATAGCCATGTGTCAAAGGCAATAATCTGACTACGAGGGACTTTTTTTTCAGAAAGATAAATATATAATATTTGTACATGACAAATATGTGCATTTTTTTGTCTCTGTGTGCATGCACACGTGTTGTTTATCCATGTAGCCATTAGTCTGTTTACCTCAGGACTAATTCTTGAAAGTTTTGAAGCGCTTCATGCAACCAGTGTTTTTCATTCAATCCACTATGTAAGTATTTCCTTCTTTCCCCCTCTAGAAGTAGAATTTCCATTTCAGTAAATGACAAATTACGCTGGCCTTAGGCCAAGATTAGCAGGCCTGGAAGATCAGCTCAGTGACAAATTTAAGGCATCTCACCATGGTTTTAGGCTGGACATCACAGAAGAGAAGAGATTCTCACTGAAGCTAAAGCTTTGCTTGAGCAACAAAATGTTCTGTGCTGCTCATGGCACCATTAGGTGAAGAAATACCATTTTAGGTTGGTTTTTGAGCTAACAAAGCTGCAGGATCTTCGAGAGAAGGTGTCCACAAACACAAATTATGGTCTACCTTCTCCTTCTCTTTGGAGTGAATATTTTCAGGTTTGAAAAAGATTCAGCAGTGTCAAAGTGCAAAGGAGAAAAGCATATTTTATAAATGCATGTGGCCTTTCATAGGAGTTTCACTGCAAAGAAAAAATGTGCATAGTATGCCAAAGGTATAACTACCGGTGTTTCATGAGAGGCAAGGTTTTATGTGGGATTCTCTGATGCAGAGAATAAAATATGCACTTCGGCGTGCATTTTGCCAAACGTTTTCGTTCATATGATCACCTGTCAGAGGTGCAACTGTCAAATTTAAGATGAAAAATACATGAACACATTGAGTTGGTCAAATTGTCCCTTTGTAGGAACATGTAGAAGAACTCATGGAGAAGATGGAATATCTTAATGGTAGTAGGAGTAGAAATAATAATAGTAATAATAATACTACCTTATATCTATGTATCACTTGCCATCTGCAGGTCACTAAAACGTTTTGTAAACAGCTCTTGCAATTTCCTGATGTGTGAAGATCCTGATGTGATCTCCACTCCATTTTATAAGCTGGGAAAGGACACCGAATGGTTTGGTCTGTTATTTTCCAAAATGATCTGTTTTACAGGGCGTAAGAAAAAGCTGATACCTGAGTTACAAAGGTGCTGTAATTGAAATCAGTAGGATCTGTAGGTGCTTATTTGCTCTAAAAATGAGGATAGAAATTGTAGTCAACAGGTATCACAGCAGGAATTACATGGCACTTCAGCCACAGTTAACTGACCTGAGCTCCACAGAGCAAATCAGAAGCCAGAACTCCCGAGTGACAGTCCTGAGATTCTTACCCATTCCTTTCCAAGAAAATAATGTAATTTGTACAGATAAAGTTGTTTGTTCATTTTTGAAAAAAAAAAAAAAAAAAAAAAAAGAGAAAAGTTAATATACACAAAAATGGTCATTTGCAGAGAGTAGAAGAATAAATGTAGTTGGGGCTGGTCCTTTAAGAACAAACCTTTAGATTCTGGGTTGTGCTCAATTTTAAGAACCCAAATTCATCATATTTTAATATATACAGTGGAAATTATATGAATGATAGTCTAATGAACACATAGTATAATATATAAGCAATGGAAAATAGCCTCTTAATGCATTTCTTCTTTTTCTATTGACATTCACAGCCAAGGGCTGAATGACTTCACTTTTAACAAAGGGTGCATAAAAAACTGAAGTGCCTGAAGTGGATCAAAGGACTGATGTAAATGTAGCGTAAATTAAGAAAAATAGAGTAGGGATGTCACCTAAGAATGACTGGTTTGTTTGTCGCTCTTTCTGCAAGGGCACAAAATACCTGGAACACTGCTATGTCTCTTACTGACCTCTGCTGATGGATGAAGCTGTGAGAGCAGTGGCATTTCACTGCCACACACTAACATCTGTCACCATAGCGGGTTGCCCAAAGGGATGTATAAGAAATGGGGTAATAGTTCTGGGATTGGTATTGCAAAGAAGTACTTAGGACTTCATTCAGAAATTTGACCTGGTGGCATTTGTGTCTTGTCACAATCCTACAATGTACTCAACTAATTCAGATATCAGAGCTTAAGTTCAACTGACTTTCCATGAGTTTTAAGTTCTGAGACTTGGCTCTTGAGAGTGTTTGGTGTTCTTCTAATGGTTGCAGTATACAAGATATACTGGTGTAGGGGAGAACTTTGTAGAGTAGGGTAGATGGTTGGACTCGATGATCCCAAGGGTCTCTTCCAACCTAGACGATTCTATGATTCTATGATTCTATAAGGGTGTCCATACTGGATCAGGTAAAAGTTTGTCTCTCCAGGGGCTGATGTCGAGGGAAGGGTGAAGAGAGAAGGGCTTTTAGTGATAGTTCCTGCAAACACACTCTCAGCTTCTGGTGCTTTGGGTGTTTCCAAAAGGTGGTGTCTTTGTTTTAACAACTCTTGGTATTTTCATTGATGGAAAAAGTTGTCGTAGTGTTGCTTCCATCACTATCAAGTGGCAATATACTAAGTTTATTACTACTTTTGGAAAAGTTAATGTTGAACTGCCCTTTAAAATTTCATTGTATTCATTGGACCAGTTTTCCCCTTTTTTCCTACTGAAGTGCCTGTGTCCTGTTTCCTTCCACAATAAGTCTGCAGCCATCGCTTATCCCTGCCTTCCTCCTCTCCAACACCCATCTCCATAACCCACAATCCTTGACTATCCTTTCAGCCCTCCACACAGTCCTCACATCCTCTTATTTACGGCAGTGGCTGAACACCTTCGCCTTCTGGCCAACTAGTTTGAGCTGATCCAGCTGACTGGTTAGCCAGCCCTACATTATATGTACTCTGATTGGTTCGTTGGTCTTCCAAATGTTCATAAGTTTCTCATCATCCAGGCCAAAACCCACAGGCTGTCTCTCAGACCTGGCAGGCCACGGAAGTTGCTCTGCGTCTTAGAGTAACCCTTGGTTTATATCTTACAGATACCTACTGTACAGCATTAATATACATGAGTCTCAATCTCCTGTATCCTTTGCATTTAGATAGATATTAAGCTATTTGTCCATAATAACAGTGATAATAGAAGTTGGGATGGAGACCTTCCCAAAATAGTTGAAGTTAGGTAGTTTTGCAAGCAGTCTTCTCTGCCACGCTTTCCACTGCACCTTACAGACTAACACAGAAAAACAAAACAAAACAACAAAAACCTATAAAATGGCAGTAGATATATTTAGGCTGGAAAATGGGAGAGTTTCTGATTATCGGAGTAGTGAATTGTAAAACAGCATCCTGGGAAAGGAGACGGGGGCAAAGTATTAAAGAATGTTAGGATGGCTCTCGCTAAGGCAATGAACTGGGTAGTTCCTGCAAATGGGAACAAGAAGTAGACTCAGTGACCCAGTAATCCCCTTCCAACGCTTTGTTCCTAGATGGTATCTTTTCTTTAAACAGTTATAAAGCAAATCTAACTGCTAATACCCTACTATTTTCAGAAAAGAACATCAAGACTCTTTCAAATAAACCTACACCCAAGTTTACAAGTCTTTTTTTGACTTGAATCCAGCTTGCAACTCCATAAAATGAGATGGGTGCACCTGTGGATGTTAAAACTAACGGGTCTTTCAAATACTTTGGCAATCTCTAGTGTAAATTGAGGGGATCCAGCTGCTAAGTAAGGGAAATATTTTCCACTCAGAGACTGTTTAAGAATGGCCAGGAGATTAAAGAATGAATCTGTTCCAAAGGATATATGTTACTATGTCTGACAGTCATGTCCTACATCATCAGCTATATTATATAAAAAAAAGAATTAAAAAAAAATTGTAGGAAGAGAACATGGAAAAAATCAGTATACAAATACATGTCCATTAAGAGTGTTTGGGCATGTGCTATGCAGGTTACTCTAAAATTAGAAGAGCTTATCACTTTAATCATCTACTGGGGCAAATTAATTGTCTTTGAACAAACTCTTCTGCTTCACTGAAAGTGCAGTGAGCCTCCCTGTCACGTTTCTGTATACCTAGGACAGGTATAAGTCATTTTGCAAATGCTGATACTAAAATATTCAGCAGTGCAGTTCTAAATCTTACTCAAGGAATGAGCCTGATTCAAGACTAGTTCTTATTTCATAGGAAAAAAATGAAGTTGCTGTGGGAAACATACCCTACACATGAAAAAATATAGCAAGAACTGAAAATAAATCTCTGGTTAAGTGAATGAATCAGCTATTAAAATAGCGAAGTCCTGAAGACACAGTTCGATGGACACTGAATTCTGTAATTCAGTCCATTAACGGGAACAGGATTGAGTGTATGATGAATGTAGATTTCTCCTAAATGCATCTGATACCCATCACTGAGTTCAGCAACTTTTTTTTTCAATAGGAATATTAATCTATTTATTAATATTTTAATCTACTTATTAATCTATTGCAGCTCTAATATTAAGCATATAGCTAAATCTGGAATAAGCAAAGCACAGAATTACCTCTATATTCCAGGAGGGCTGTACCATGAGACAGTGTGCTGATTTTCTGTTCCACAACCCAAGGTCCCAGAGCTTCATCTTGCCTACTTGGCCCTTTTAGATTCTCATGAGATAATGCACGTGAAACTCTCATCTCTCTTTCCACCATCCCACTCCACTGATTTTAATCAAGTGTCTTTTAAAGGTCTTTAGCATGTCCCCTCATGATTTTTGGTCCTGACTAAACAAGGTAATTAAAGTATGTACATAATTTATTCTTGACTGTTTCCACCGAGGTCAGTGGAGCAATTAAGTAGCTTACATGACCGCTTATGTACCTTAAAGACTCTGTCTCATGAGTTTCTCAAATGTGACTTCCAGCATTAATGGCAATGAATATCAGTTTAAAAAAAAGGAATTGTGAGGTGAAACTAGGCAGCTCTGCCTCAGAGCTAAAGAAGAAGAAATATATGTTAAAAAGGTCTTGGTGTGAGACACTTCTTTATAAGTAGAGAACTGAGATACAAAACTGATATAACTAAACTAAAGTGCAGCCTAATAGTTTAGTGAGAACGGTGCAAGAGCAGGTCAGGCTAAAGGCTTATATGTACTACATGCAAAATTATGAGGTTGGGAAATTTAAGCCATTCTGCTTAGGTGAAAAAAATCCCACAATACTTTAGACTGTACTGGAATGACAGTTAACTAAGACCTAATATGCTCCCGATATGTCAGTGATGGTTCCTGTAGACCCTCGTGCAGAGATTTAAGAATTTTGCTGTGGCAGAAACTTTATGTCCATGAAGTATTTTAAAACATAGTTTTCCCACAAATCAGACACTAAAATTGTACTCTGGTTTTTTTTTTTTTCTGTTAACTATTCAATAATCTTCTAACTTCTGTGTGTCTTTTTGCTTCATTTACAGATAATTGATACTTGTATCCAACACTTGGCTGCAGCCTGCCGTTGTCTCCACTTCTTGGATGTCTCGGGTTGCATTCATCTTACTGACAAAGCACTGAAATATCTTTGGAAAGGTTGTAAGCAACTCCAGGTTCACAAAATGCTGTACTGTAGAATATTACCAAGTAAGAGGATGTTTCCCAATCTTAATGCAGAGGTTGCTATAAACCCAAACCCATGAGGTTTTTTCTTCAATAGCGTCGTGGTGCCATGCAAGGTATCGGGCTTGAGGCATCTTGCTCCTTGATCTACAGGGTGTCCACATTGCTGCCTCAGGATTCCTGTGGTGGTGGGTATCTACATATTTTAGTGTCAGCCAGAAGTGAAGGGAAATAGGGACCTCCTCTGTCTTTGTGGCAGACAGTGTCGTCTTAGGGAAGTTCCTGCAGACAGAGGATCTCACCTCAAGGGCACATGGGGACATGAGGAAGAAAAGCAGACTGGGCCTAATGCTCTCGGCCATCGCACTGTGTACTTGAGCTCACTCCGAGGGCTTGCAGGAGCCTGTTTCCCCATGACTGCATGTCAGTGTATGACAGAAGCAGATTTGACCATTGATGTGGGCTTGTGCTCAAAATGCAGCATAGTTACAGCGAATGAGTCAAGGTATCATAAGCATAGTTTCATGAAGTAGAAGTGAAACATACTTGTTATGTATCTACAATTGGAAAAAACAGGTCATCTACCACAATCTAATCCAACTTTCCTACTGGTGTAAATGGACCCAGCCTCTTGATTCCCCATTGCATTTAAAAGCGTCAGTTCTGGTCAGGTTTAGATATATGATTTTTCAGCTGTGAGTCTCCAAAATGCAGATCTAATGTCCATCACCCTTCCACAGGCGTTAAGAGCATCACAGGATGGGGCTTTGAGCAACCTGGTCTAGTGGGAGGTGTTCCTGCCCATGGCAGGGGGGTTGGAACTCGATGATCTTCAAGGTCCCTTCCAACCTAAACCACTCTATGACTCTATGACACAGACCCGGCGCTGTACACCTAGAACTGCACAGTGGCCAGACCCGCCAAAGGGACTGAAACTGTTTGGAAAAGAACTAAAGTTTGAGCATGGTTGATACATCTGAGTATATTACTTAATCAAATTTTTGGACTTCAGTAAGAGTAAAAAATATATACTACTATATTATATGGAAAGTATACATCCTAGGAGAGCTTTAACCCCACTCTACCAGGACCACTGTAGATAACGCACTCTGTACTAAATCATTCCAGGGTTTAATAGTCACTTCAGAGACCACAAGACCAATGCAGATGCTTAATAACTTTGAAGATATTTCCAGTGTGCTTCATGTTTTCCAAACCCTCCTTGGTTTACTTCCCTCTAACTGTCTCACCACAAACAATTCTGCTGTCATTACTTTTATTTTCTTTACTTCTCTCTGACTTGGTCTTCTTAATGTCATCTCAGAACTTCCATCTCAAAACCTCTACTTCTAATTAAATACTTGTTAGATACAGAAAGTGTTTTGAAAGACTGGTGTGCAGGAGTACCAATTGAAAAAATTATTCTAAATTAACTACACTGTTCATTTTGAAAAAAATATATTTCAAATAAAATTAATTTCCTCGTAACTTTCTGATTTGCAGTTTTTCTCATATTAATCCTTGAGGGATTTCTTTTACCCACCGATTACTGTTGTTGACTTGCTTTTTCTGTGACTTCATATCTCTGTTCAGAGCTCTAAACAGCGTGTCAGCCCTTTCGGGCTCTGGTTGCTTACACATCTTCCCGTAGAAGTGAGATGTAGTAGGAACAGAAATTTGGGTTCAGTTCCAATTTATGTCGGGTGAGCCATGATCAGAGAGCTGACCTGACTTCTCAGAAAACCATTTGCATTATTGTAGCCTTTGCAGGATGATCCAGGATTATGCCTCTGCCTCAGAGTCCCATATGCTATGGGTTCTCCAAACGTCTTGATTAAACTCTTCTGACTCAGCCAAGGAATTTCCCAACCAGTTATTTTTACTGTAAAGAAAGCCCTGGAGAGTTATAGATCTTTACAAAACAAAAAGCAATCATGAGACACACATCTCCACCCAGTGTTATCTTTGCCCTTTTTGTGATTTTTAGAATTAGGCAAACTTTGCCAATTTTACTTTCCTGAGCCTGGTTTTCTGGTATGCGATGGTGGACGGTTCATTTCTTTGCCAGACGCACTCTCTAATTCTTTGCACCATATGTTCAATGGTAGGAAACTCTTACCCCGTGCTGTTTGAGTCTGGGACAAAAACTATCAGGTGGATCGACCATGTAGAACAATTCAGTACAGAAGACTTTTTGCTTGTTTCTTCCAACAAGTTTGAAGAGCCTCCCTAGACCTAGACAGGCTGCAGAATAGATTGACCATGTCAAGATCAGAGCAGCTTTTCCATGCAGACTCTAAAATAGTCATTAGATAGAATGATATTCAGAAAATAAAGGAGTTCACAGCTAGAATCAGATATATTCCAGATCCTGTATGTGTCACAGTTTCAAAAAAACTTTTTTATTGTAGTTCAAGGCCAATATTGTGAAGGATTATTTGTTTTCTGCCAATAACTACACCAAAAGCACAGTAAAATATGGCAGTGATGCTACACCATTAGTCATCTTGCAGCAGATTGTCAGTAATGACATCAAAAGCAATGACAGTACTGTCACTTCTATGCCACATTATATTTTTATAGAACTATGTATTTCATTCACAACCTCTACGTTTTTGGTAATGAATAATAAGCAACATATTGTCAGCAAAATGAACAACAGGGCCTCATTCTCTGTTTTCAGACTAACTCTTACAACCTTACTTGGGTTCTTAGATTTTCATAGAATGCAGAGGAAAAGGCTGTTTTCAGGTGTAGTTTACATTCTCCGGGTGTGAAACATACACCTCAGAGACATGTCCTTCCCTGTTTAAGGAGATGGAAGAGGACATCTATGTAAAAATCAGATTAATCTGGAGAACTAAACATGCTAGTGGCTTAGGTTGTAAATAAGCAATAGAAGACATATGTTTTTAGTTTAAAGTTGCCCTACAAAATCTATAAATCATATATACTTCATTTTGCCAAAGGAATTCCCTGTTATTTATTATTAAACCCTTACCAGTCCTACCAGACATCTCTTAATAGACTTAGCCTTGCAAATATTGAGGCATATCTGTTGTATTGTGTCACATTCTTTTCCAAAGTTTTATTTTTAATGTTTCGTTATATTAAAATAGAAAACATATGGAGCCACAAAGTTCTTCAAGTTTCAGTCCAATGCAGCTTCATAGGAAACAGTTACGAGCATATAAATTGTCCATTCTTTCCAGTATCAGGTAGCATTCAAGATTGTATTTGCCAACGTACTACCCTGGTTCCAGGTTTATTAAATGTTAGAAGAAAAAAAGTCTCTGGCCTGATATCCTGCTGCATATTTCTGTATCCAGAGGCTAACGACCTTTCAATTAATTCTGTTTCTAAATGCCATAAAGAACCATGGATAACCTACCTGCAGGAGTAAATGATACTGGTACAATTGCTTTCTTCTACTAGAGGAGAAGAAAGCTAACTAACAGCTTTTAAAAAAGTGGCTTCTGTAGGAAAAGGTTGCATTGGTTGTGATTCACTTAGGACTAATCCTAGAAGAAATGCCACACTGGCAGCTTTAGAGATACACTTCTCCTCCCTGTAAAACATTCTCCTTAAACTTCAAAACACAAATACCATTTAAAGTCAGGTGCAGTGCTGAGAAAGGTGTGGCTCTCTATTAACATTTCTGGTTTCAAAAGGAGGAAGGAAATCTGCTGTTGCCTCGAGAAGCCCTCGCCAGCCAGCCTTGGGTGCTCACCAAATGGCATCTCATCTGCAACAGTTTGGTTCCACCAAAAGCTGCTCTTTGAGAGCAAAATTAAATGCTTCCTTCTCTTTTCTTCTCTGCACTAATATGAAACCAGTTACATTTCTTCTAAACTCATGACTACTCTGTTAACAAGTGACTCATCAACAAATACTATTACAATTTTTGCCCTTTAAATGGAAATTACATTGGGTCTTAATATGACATTTGGAGAACATTCTAACTTTTGATTTGGCTTTTTTTCTTGTTGTGCTTTCTGATGGTTACTGTTGGTTAGAAAGGAGATTGCAAGAACTCTGTTTTCTTGAAAAAAGCAGAATTTCTTAGGTATTACTCAGATAATCAGGTCTGAAGGCAGGAAGGACTGGGAGTCCAACACACGTAATCAGAAATGAAGACAGCCTACACGTGGTTTGGTAAAGGACTAAGTGCTCTGAAGTTTTCTCTTGAAGAAGCAACAAAAATATCATAGTAATGCCTTCTCACTGACTGTAAATTGCTCTTCAGAAGTGACGAGGAGGCTCCTGCAGTGCCAAGTTTCAGCCATCGTGTGCTCTTGAACTGGGTGCCATAAAAAGATACAACTACTGCAGCTGACACAGACCTCAGGGCACTTCAGATTTTATGTAGTCTTATCACTTTTTGTAACCTGGAGCATGCTTGCAGGGTGCTTTCTGTTTTTCCCGTTAGCTGTCTGCCTCCACTTGCCTCTTTGGTTTGATTTCTCCTGCATTTGCACTCTAAGCAGTTCTCCACGTTTAATTTTTTCTTTTCCATTACTTTTTACATGATTGTTTTTTGTAACCTTACTTTTTACTCTGATTGTTGTTTGTGACCTCATCTCAAAAAAGTCTTTTTCAAAAGCTCTGTTTTTTATTATGATGCACCCAGTCAAACATTTCTGAATTTTGGAATGGCTTGAGATTCAGACCATGATGCAGAACTGTATTTCCTAGCTAACCCCTCTTAGCGAAAGCGATTGAAACTTCGGGTAAGGATTCAATTATATATTCCAGTGCTGCTCAAGCCATGTGTTTGGGCCAGTGCTTTTGTCTGACTTATACCAAGAGATATTTGCTTTGCCAAAGATGTAATTATTTGCTGAAATGCTTTTATTAATCAATGTGCTTATTTAAGACACTATATAAATAAATAAGCAGGCTCTATCATAGTACAGTATTTCTTAAAAAAAAGACCTATTTTTGCCATGTGTTGATGATTAATGGAATGGCTGTTTCTGGCAAACTAATCAACTGTAGCCCCAGGCATGGGACAGAGCTAAGTTTCAAAAAAATAGTAACAGCTCCCCTTATACACGCTTCAGACAGCCATACATTGCAGTTTCCATGAAAAACAGGAATTTGGACTTGGATGAGTTGATTTTTATTTTATAGCTTAGAGCTTATAGCTCATATAAATTGTGCACACATTCCTTAATGGCACAGGCCTCCCTAATATAAAAACAGATACAGCCTTGTGTTCATGTGGTTCATACAGTGTGTCAGTGTTAGATTTTTTAAAAAAAACCCATCCTGCAGTGGTTGAAAAGGAGCCCTCCTTGCTTCGCTAATTTTGTCCCTTTTGCACCCCTCCCTGCCGTGGTGCTGCAAGCACTACAGCTGTGCACGACCTCCTCTTTTGTAACCAGCTTCAGCGTTTTCATTTTGGAAAAAAAAACCTGTTTAAGACTGCTTTAATTTGGTTGGTTTTTTTTTTTTTTTTCTAGTATTGTCTAGATGCCATATATGATATTGTTACAGAGGTTAGGAAATTGGCCAGCAGGGAGAAAGGCTACCTCGCTGCGGCTGTGACACAGCAGATCAGGTTGAATCTCCTGAAGAGGACAGGAGATGTAGGGAGCTGGCTCTTCCCCAACGAGCACATGAGTACGCTCAGCCCGGGGGAGCTTTCTGGAGAGCAAGAGCCAGCGGTGGGGGGAGGTTGGGGGAGGCGGGTGCTCTGCACAGCCGGGAGCGGGCTGACGGCCAAGTTACAGAACTGATGGAAAGAAAGAGACGTTCAAAAGTCTGAAAGTGGCGGGCTGAGTTTCTTCAGCTTAGGAAGGCAATGAAAGTTGCTGGACTGATACCGCCTGGAAAGGAGGGAGAAGAGAGAGTTGCTCTTCTATTTCTTTTTAGAGTATCTCACTCGGCAGACCTGATTTTCTCCTATTTTTATGTCATTTTGCTCTAGTTCTTTGTTTTTGTGTTTTAATACTGCATAGGGGCAGTGGCCGCAAAATGCCAAGGGAAATTGGAGGGGTCATGGGTGGTTTTGGACACCATAAGCAATTCTCTTCTGCTGCAGCTATCACAGAAGCTGCAAAACACAGCCTTGGGCGAGCTCGGGGCCAGTGATGGTAGCAGTAAAGCTCCGTAACACTGCCCATTGCACATTCAATTCAGTTTAAGAAACCATACACTTTATAAAGAGGTGGGTGACAGAAGATAACTACAAGTGGGGAGGTTAGATCTGTGTTTTAGGCTCCCCAGTCCAGACAGACACTGACACACAAGTGCTCATGAGGGTCACCAAGACCATTAAAGGGCTGGAGCACGTTGAGGTGTAAAGCGAGGCTGAGTGCATTGCGCTGCTCAGTCACAAGAAGAGAAGGCTTGGGCTGGAGGAGACCTTACTGCTGTCTGTCACTCTGATCAGAGGATACAGAAGAGAAGACGTGGCCAGAATGTTCTCAAAGGGGCACTGATAGGACAAGCAGCATATGTAAAGTTCTGATTACATACAAGGAAACTTTTTTAATCAGGAGGCTAGTCAAACACAGGATCCCAGAGAAGGTGTGCAGTCTTCATCCCTAGAGATATTCAGAGCTCAGCTGGCAAAGCCATGACACACCTGGTCCAGTTGGATCCATTTAGACCAGGACCAGGACTAAACGATCTCCAGCAGCCCCTTCCACCCTAATGTATTCTATGACTCTAACCTAACCAATTATCTTATCTTCTAGTTTCCATGACATCTCTTATAACATTGGTAGCTTCAGTTACAACAAGGAATTCTTGCTTATTAAATTTAGCTTTTAATGTTCTTTGTAGAAGCAGTCTTTGCAAAAAAACTTTTTTTACCCTTGTAATTTTTTTCCCCCTCCTGTTGCAGACAAGCTGTTTTGAAATACACAGCCAAATTGGAGAAACAAGAACATAATGATGCTGACCTTCCTTCCCGGTTTGGATATGACCAGGATGGTAACATACTCACCTTCACCAAACAACACATATCAGAGCCTGAATAAACAAATTCTTTAAAAGGAAAGATGAAGGAATTGCACAATATCTTCTACAGTTCAAGGCTTTTTCACTAGAGCATGAAAAGAACAGTATATTATTTTTCTTAAAACTAATCATACTTTAATAAAAGGTTGTTTGTTGAATTACTAAGGAAGCATTGCAAATCTTTCTCGCAGGAGCGTGTACGCCTTCAAGCAAGACAGTCGCATTGCAATAACATTGCTAACTTTCATGTGTTGATTCAAGCTGTCTTCATCTTTCAATAATTAGAAGTTTTCTGTAGTCCCATGCAGAGTAAGCAGTAAAAAAATCTGCATGTGTTTGGGGTTCTTGTTTGCCATGAAGGTCCTCTCCAGGACATAAACACTCCGACTTCCCACAGAACTTCACACTTGGCACGGCTGCTACTCATCAAGTACAGCATTCTTGTGCAATGAAGAGCAGTGAATAGGTAGTGACTACCGATTCCTCAATAAACAACTCTACATGCACATTTAACCACAGTTCTCTACTCCTCAAAAGTCACTTGTGCATCCAGAGCCCTAATTCTCATGACAGCCTCTCTGGCTGAGTTCAAGTCTCTAAGCGAGCTGATGTTTACATTTGCAGATCTGAACTGTGGGCTAACTGGCAGCTGACAGAGTCAGCAGAAGCAAATGAAAAGGAGCACAGTTGAGAAAAGTGGTGAAGGATAAATTTTCTCCAGTTACAAGAACATGTCTTCTCATCAAATGGACAAAAAAAAGAGCCCACATGGGATTTGCCATTCAAATCCTAATTACAGATAACCCACTAATCTTTCCTTGTCTAGAGAAAAATATAAAGTTTCACCTTATTACAGCAGAACAAGACATTACTCAAATGTCTTTGGGGAAACTCCCAAAGATTTGCCTTTCTTCAGCTCATTCTTAACCTTTATGTTAAAGTTCTAGCTGGTCTCAACATTTATTAGCCTGGAAAGAATATAACCAGAGCAGCTTTAGCGGTAGCACAATTTTTCTGATGGTTTATTTAAACTTCAAGCAAATAACTACCAATCCTAATGTTTAATTCCAGCTAGGTTTAAAATATGAATGCCTTAGCTTGCTTACTTTTGAACATGGAAGAAACAACGTGTTTTCTTACTATGCTCTCCCTTAAATTGCTGATGCAGCAGTCCCAAAACACATGACCTTAAGCACAGAGGCTGACAGGCTTTGTAGCCTGGGTGAATAATGGAACCATTAAACGGACTCAATTTTGTGAAATATCTACTACAATGATTTTATTTTCAATACAATATGAATTCAGAGGCGCTTCTTTCACTTTGTCTGCAGCAGTGCACAGAAAATCCTTAATTTCAAAAATTTTTCAGGAAATTTAGCTATTACACATTTACTATTTTTGCATCTTTTAAAAGTAATGTAACAATAATTACTAATAACTAGTACTATAATATTTCTTTTGGAGATAATATTAGTAATGTTTTATATATTATTGTTTATATTAAAAATACATATAACTTTCCATACACATTGGTGTCCACCACATCCAAACAAACAGTATACACAATGGCAAATAGAAACTGGAGTTTTTAAACCACCCTGAATTACAGTAAAAACGCTGCCCTTGACTATTGAAGTCTGTTAGCCAGGGGCAATTTATACCTCTTGGGGAATCCTGTGGGAAAGGAAAAGTTCATTTCATAATGTACCATTATGATCTAAAGTACATACACACATACACACAACTTAAAACTTGAGCTGACACTCTGAATTCCTCTTTGCTACTCTCCATCCACTTGGTTGGCAGGAATTCTTACATTTCAGTTTTAAAACATGAATTTCAGTACTTCTTTTACAAGGTGCCATATATACATATGGAAAGGCTTTTAAAAGCTCCATTTACTTTACTGTGTGTTTGTATTATGGTAGCACAAAATCCTCCACAAACATCATATACGTCCTTGTGCAGGGCATACACACTTCCCTCACCTCCCTCCTCCGCCTTTCTGCCTCAAAGAGCTTACACTCCCGTTATGCAAGGCTGATGGTAAATCACTGGAAAAGTATCAAATAAAAAGATTACAGTTCTCATTTATTAGGCCAACACTTCCCTTCTTTGGCTGCTTTTGCTTTAGGGGAATGTTCATGTAGACTCTTATCTGAAGTCCAGTTGGTGAAGTGTTTCTCCTTGAAATCAGTCAGATCCATCGCACTTTTGAATATTTATTTTTCAAAGCTTTTCTTTGCAGACAAACAGTGGTAGACGTAGCTAGAATTCTTATTTCTACCCACAAATAAATGGTTCAGGATGACACGGAGCAAGCTCTGTCATTTCATATACAAAGTTTAACACATACAGTACCCATTGACACAGCAGAATCTTTTTAGGGGTCAAACGCCAAACAAGAAGACCAAATAAGAACTACAGTTCTGAAAGTGTTTTTATCCTATCCATGATGCAAATAATTTAGTTGAAGAAAATTCTCTGCACATTGCATAAAACAGTAGAATTCCCACAGTACTGAGACATTTAATTTAAAGATATAAAATAGCTTGCAGATCATGCCATCTTAGAAGTAAATTTTTACTTTTTCAAATACCAGATGTTGAAAATGCTTTTTATTTTTAAATGATGGCTCCAAACCTTTGTTTGAAAGTTACCAGCTTTTAAACTGACATGGTAAGCGGGTCAAGTTATACAAATTCTAAATATGTAAGATCTTGTCATTCCTAAAAGGCACTAAAAGTAAACCAGACCTGTTAAGCACCAGCCACTGTCATGGGCAAATCTTGGCTTGAACGCCCTCATTTTTAGTATTGTTTCTGTCTTATATTAAGAATATGCATCAGCAAAGTTTCATAATTTTACAGAATGTTCCTTTACAATTTCTTGATTTAATCTCTTTGGCATTTCACCTTTAAGAACTCTTCAGCTTGACAGACTGGATCCAGCTTTGGCTTTTAAGACATACTTTGCCATTTTGTGTGTCAGCCTTAATCCATTTGTCTGTTTCATTCTTTTGATTCATGTGACCTGGAAAAGAGAGGTCTGCTTAGTTTAATTTAACACACAGTAAACATATCTTCACATTGCCTTTTTTTCAGCCCCCCTGGCAATAGTTATGAGAGACTTTTATTGGGTCAAATTTGCATATTTTTAGCAGGGGCTTCTGACATTTCATTCTTGATACAGTTTTTTTTGCATTAATCTCAGTTCCCATAATATGTTATTACAAAAAAGTTATGGTTTTTGTTATATAGTACCATAGTTTTTATTACTTCCACCTGAGTGGCCAATCCAGCCCAAACCACGACAATGGGCTAGGAAATACATCTACATTGGACATTAATCTGGCTAAGTAATTTGGAAAGTTTTCATCTTTATTATAAACATGGAAAAGAGACATGGTTAAGACCTGATTTTCCAGATGACCAAACACATTGCTACTATTACTGCTTTCTTATGATAATGGGTTAAAAAAACACCCACCCCAAGATGTGTGTGTCTTCTATGTTTCACAAACTTCTTATACATGCTCTTGCTCACTGTATAGCAGACAAAGGAATTCTTAATTTACAATTAAGAAACTGAGGCCAAGAGAGAATAAGCGGCTTTCCAAATTTATACAGAAGATTTATGACCAAAATGGGAATTAAACTGGGATCTTTTGTGTTCCAAATCAGTGCCTTTATCACAAGATCAGCCTTCGCTTTGGTTTATCTTTACAAAATATCTTTTATTATTACTTTAGCGTTTGTGTGACTGAGCAAGTTCTAAGTTTAGAACTAATTTGAGCCTGGAATAGCATGAGGGATGGCAGGGAAGCAGAATCTGAAGAAACTTTGCAAACATGCTCTGCTCTGACCTGTAACGCAGCTGAAGTTAAATTTTGGCCATGTCAAAACCAGTGGCGAAACTCCAACTGACATCATTGCATTGGTTTCCACAACTCAAGTCTATGTGCCAGAACTTTTCAATAGCGTTTCAGCGCTTTGGTATTTGGAAGTGTGATTAATTTAAGGTTTTGGGCCAAACCCACATCAATTCACTAGCAGGCTGAGGTACTGTTTAGAAGTATGGGATTTTCAGAGGAGTCCAACACTGACAGAGTTCTCCCACTGAATGAAGAGGTATTTCAGTGTCCTTTGTTATCAGCCTACAACATGCCTTTATGGATCTACATGTGGATGTCCTAGTACAATATCTGCACTCCTGATTGCTCCAGGCAGCAAGTCTCAATCATATTCAGTCTCAATATCATTCCTACTGTAAGGCAGAATCCAGAGTTCTGCTCCACATCTAATGATGGACTTAAATCTATGATGATGATCACGAAGTTGGACAAATGTGTTGTCTGTGAAATCTGTTAAAATGTGAAACTTCACCTCCTCAGAAAGCTTTCCTGAATCATCGATTTGCAACAGTATTGTATCAGAGAATACAGAACAGAAACGAAAACAAAAAATCTACGTTTTAAGTAGAGGTAGCCCTTAAAACATTAAATCAGCCTGAATTTTAAACAGAAAATAGCCTCCAGGTGTCAAAAAAATGAACTAACAAAAAAGTGCAAAGGAAAATTTCAGTTGATCCATTAACAGAGTTGCAGAGCACTGAAAATACTGAAAATACAGCTTTTTTTTTTTTTTTTTTTCTAAGGAGAGAGGACACAAGAAGTGTAGGGCAGAGATATATTTCCAGAAAGTGCATATGGGAGTGCTTGGTCCCAGTTCATCTCTCTCATGGTTTTGTCACCATGGCTCGTACTTCCTTACAAGGAACAATCACTGAAGCACAGAATCAGCCCTGTAAATTAACAGTTTCATGCACTGATTACACCCTGCTACACTTTTGCTAAAAGTTAGAGTTGTGAAGAAACACAGAAACAAATTAACAAAAGCTGCTTTAAAGCCCAGTTGTTATCTGAGCTCTGTTTCTCATTTTGCATTTGCTATGTGAACTTAGAAAAATGTTTTGTTCCTTATGCTTCTTTTGGAGATTTGCCTGTGAAGGGAATGCAGAAAATATCAAACTGCTCACAGGAAAGCGAGTGTGAAGTTCCACTCCCTAGGGACGGAGATCTTCAAACTATTTTAAGGTTATTAAACCTATCACCAGTAGCAGGTTCAAATCAAGCTTAAGATGTTTAAATAGCTTCGTATATGAGGTACTAATCAAGCAACAAGGTTTAGTTGGAGACCTTCTGACGACAGTTTGGTCTTAACTGTACTCACTGCCTGTACTCTGAATACTGTGGGATTTTAAGTGGATTTTGAGGATGACTTTGCTAGCATGTTAAATCACAAAAGCCAACAGCCTGCTGGATTAAGAATAATGAGGTTTTTTTTTTTTAAAAAAAAAAACAACAACAAAAAAAAAAACACACAACACAAAAAAACCCCAAACAAAAAACAGAGGAGAAGACGGACGCATCGGTATGCTCTGTGGCCACTTTTTCAATTTAACGCCCAGGAAAAAGGGGTTTTTTTACCATGTGTGGTATCTAAAGGCAGAGAACACTTCTGCAGAACTTTACACAGTCAAGTACTGACTGTTTATTCACTTGGCTTCCTGGAGACCGGAGAAGTTAAAGACAGCTCTATTTTCATATCGTAAAACGCACGAAGAGGAGCATATTTTAAACATTTTCACTGGTATTGTTAGGACTGTGGTGTATCTCAAAGGCTGTGAACAGCTTGAGTTAAATGCAGGCTGAAACCAATAAAAATTTGTAGGATAGCATCTCATCTAATGTGTTTTATAAAAGTTGGATGAACTTTCTATTTGACTTGAGGGAATGTAATCTTTTCCAGATACAACCTGGGTCTTTGTTTTTTTTTTAAGATACTGCTTAGGGACCAAGGCTTCACAGAGGGACAGTGTTTAGAGGGACACTGTAAAACAAAGCTCTTCCCACTCAATTCTAGTGGCAAAGAGTCAATAAAAATTGCTTCTAGGAAAGAAGGGAAGTTTTGAAGAAGTGTCTTGAGAACAGAGGAAAGAGGGAGGGACACGGCAGTGGATAGTGTTATTCCTGGGATCAGAACCGTAACTCTGAATGCAACAGACCCAAGTTAGCTGCACAGTGGGAGAAGGAGTGCTACACTTGGACAGCTGTTAAGTTTCAGGAAAAAACTTAAGTTTCAGCAAACTGACATAATACAAGCTCTTTCAGTTATTTCCCTTTTAAAGGCAAGTTGCTTGCCTCACATTATTCACTGCCCCTTCAGCTGTGTTTGTATTTAACCCTGGAACTCCAGGCAGCTAAACACACAGACATTACCTTAAAGTAAACAATATAGAACTTCTGGTAACAAAAGCAGTGAAACACACCCATAAAAACTTGTATGCAGCGTATGAGATTCATGCAGTCAGCTCCCTCCTTGCACACTGGCTTTGAAGCAACCCTACAGGGTAAGTCCACAGTAAGTCCACAGCACTTTATAGGCCGCTCTCCCAGTATTACTGGATGAGGAGCCATTATGTGAGTAGTGACAAGTAAGTTATTCCTGAAGGTAGGAAACACGTGTCTAAATCCCATATGTTCCAGAGGATAATCCAAATCTAACCTCAGGTAGACGTGAAAGTAATTATTTCGGTGCATGCCTAAGTGAATGAGATTGTTGTAAGGAGAAAGGTGCTTCTCACCACAATCTACCTGGAGAACCAGGAAGGGTGAAAAGGATTGAAGTAAGAGAAACCCAAAAAGTCAGAGACAGGACAGTGGTATCAATGTCCATCTTTTCAAGGGAATCTGGTAATTAGCCAGGCTGACTCTCTCCAGAGGCACATGAGTAGAAGGCCATCTAAGGAGTTCCTAGTGATCAAAAGAAGACTTGGATGCTGGATCAACCCATAAGGTAGAGGCAACATCTACCTCACAACTTTCACAGGAGAAAAGAGGTTAGAGAAGACAACAGGAGATTCCTCTCCATCCCCAGGGCAGACATCTGAGGGAAGGCATAAGTTAACATGAAAGACAGAGCCCTATTACCTGTGTGCACGGTCACCAGAAGGCATGGCTCAAGAGCCACTGTTCAGATGTGGCTCAGTAAAGCTCTAGCACTGTGGATGGGGTGGGATTAGTACCAAAAGCTAAAAATCCTGTTAACTGCTCCAACTATTGTCACACTGGATGAAATAGGGAGCAAGAATATCTCAACTTGGGAGAAGACAATCATTCCCAAAGAACAGTAAAAGGACAGAAAAATACACAGAGGTTGGTTTGCCAGCTTGAGAAAGTAAAAATAGGAAGACAACCACCGACAAACATCCACAGCCTCTGAAGAGCACCTGTGACACTGTGGGTCTTTTACCAAGGAAAGTCATGCAAGTGCTGAAAACCAGATGGAGTAAGTGACTGCCAAAGTTAAAAGCTCACTTGGCACTAAGCAGATGGATGGCATCAGGTCAAAGGTTGCTGCTGGATATGAACTTGGCACCAGAACCGGGGCCAGGGATGGAGAAAGATCCGGAATCAGATTAATCCCTGGCACCAGTCAGAGACGTAACATTTCCATGGTGTAAAGAAAAGGGCAATGTTCCAGGCAATTAGATTTGGAAATTGACACCATCAGCTACAGGATCCAAAGAAAGTCTCTGAACAATTGCAAGACTTTTCCAGCAAGCTTACAGTTCTCAACACACAAGCTAGCAATGGAAGTGGGCAAAAGCGTGCCCACTGGCTGCGTTTATTTAGTCCTCAAATTCATCCACCCACATGCCTCATAACCTTCCTTTGAGTTACTTTGGAATGGGTGGGAGCAGATGGTCACATCAACTTAGGACAAGAGTAAACAGGGCTGAAAGCAACCTTCTGAGGATGCACTGTATTTAACCTGACATGCTTGCCTAGCCTGTTCTTCACAGTCTGCAGTACTGACAGTCCCATGGCCTCACCAGACAAGTGCTTAATACCAGAAAGTGTATTCTATTATTTAGCTAAGGTGTTTTTGTTGGTTTTTTTTTTTTTTTTTTTTTTTTACAGTAAGGTCAAATCATAATTTCTAGTCCTACCACCAGTGGACAGAGAACAATTTATTTCTTTCATATCTGCAGCAATTTCTTAAGTACTGGAAAAGTGGTACGTGTCATCTTAACTCAGTCTTCTTTAGACAAAAATGACACTTTTTTTTTCAGTCTTCCCTCATAAATCATGTTTTTAGGCCTCTGATCACGTGTTCTCCTTAGGAGTCTCTACAGTTGTCCACATCTTTTTTGAAGTACAGTACTCAAAACTGGACACCTTCCAGTGAAGTATTACTAATGCCATGTAAAGCCAACAGATTATTTTGTTCTGTTACAGAACAGTCATGTTAATACACTGCTTATTTTTTTCAACTGTGTAACATTATTTTTTCCTGTTTACTGATGTTTTTATTGAACTGTTCCTCCTTTTGGAACTACACAGGTAATTATTCCTACCTTTTTACTTTGAACTTAAAAGGACCTATTGCAAAAATGACCTAAGAAGCACATAAATCAAGATTACTTGAATTTTAACCCTGCCCTTCAAAATATTTGTAACCTCTCTGGCATGACAGTCTCCTAAGCCCCTCTTCTGCTTGCATATTTGACGCTTTCAGCCTGCAACCCTTCCTCTTACCATATGTAGTTCCACATATAGTTAATGATCCCTACAGGCTTCTTAAATCAGCTGATTTAAGAATACAGGCAGACAGGAGAAATGGGGAAGGCACAGACATCAAGTAGCAAGGGCTAAGCAGAGGCCTTTCTTCCTACCCTCTTTGCCAGGAAAGGAAAAGAATGCCTTGACATGATCCCCATCAGAAATTACTGGAGTTACTCAAACACTCTTGAACTAGACAGCTAGACCAGCGCTTAGCACAAAATATCTGGTTTTATAACAGGTTTCATTATAGCACACATACTATTTCCAAGAGTGCCTACTGATGTCAATGGAAACAGATGCCTTACCCTTGCAAATTACTGTGAAGAGTAAACTCCCTGGCACTGCTCTCTAGTTCCTTCCCGTTCTCAGCAACTATCCCAATTTTGCAGGAAAGTCCCCTCCTTTTCTAAAAGGGCAAAACGCCTTTTCACACTCTCATCACTCTGCCTCTAGAGCATTCACCCAGGCTTTCATCTTGCTTTGACTAAATCCCGCTCTATTCCTTGGCTATCTTGCGAAGCCCTGGATGTGACCACTTGTGGGATTGTAGTGTACTGGCTTCCCCACTCAGTGTGGAAATGGGAGCCACGAAGCAAGGTGATGACATACACCATAACTGCTGTAACAGCAGTAAAAAAGTCTTTCCTAGAGCAGGTGACAGACTAGGTGCACGTTTACTCAACTCACAGAACTCTAACCTGTCTTCTACTGGAGAGCCTCCTCTCTGACATCTCTCACAATATTCCCAGAGGCAAGTAAAGCTTCCTGAAAGCAGCCGGTTCCTGTGTTATCCACATGAGAACTGGCTAGTTTCTGAAAATTAATCTATTTTTAAACTAACCTTTGAGCTTAGAAGCATAAAAATCTAAACTGCCATGCTCTTGTGATAGAGAGTTTTTTTTCCACTTGGCAAAATCCCTCGTCTCTCCATTTTATATTTCTTTAGTGGCAGCAGAAGGACAGCTATAGACTCTGTACCTAAAACTTCAAGGGTGTATAATGTTTTCATGATATAGAAACAGTATTAAATGATTTTTAATTATTTCATAATCTACTTGTACAATAAAATTCTCAAATATCAACTTTAAGATGAAGAAATTGTTGAGAATGAGGGGAAAAGTGCTTGGCCTGCAGAAAGAATACACTGTCCCCATGGGACAAGGTAAAGAGAAGGAGAAGCAGGACACATCTCCCTTGCCATGCCAAAGGAATGTTACTGACTTGGCAAAGAAAGGGGAAGCACTGTTTCCAGAAGGGTAAGAAAAGGAACAAAACATGTTAAAACCAACTACTTCACCTCTCTTCAGGTTTGTTGCTTCTTACTGACCAGTAAAGAAAAAGGAGGAGAGCGCTGCTCACATTATGTGAGAAAACACTCAGCAAAGCTAAATGCCAGGTACAAAGACAGATGAAGATATGTTACTTCAGGACAGCACTAGTTTAGCTGAATTGTATCCTGCAGAAAATCCATTCAAGGGCCTATTTTTCATTAACCTTACTATAGATCTAAATTGATCATAATACATTTTTCGTGCAATGCTGTAACCTCTTTAAACACCTGAAAAAAAATCAGTGGCTTAATGCTTTTGTCTCTGCATAATTTTTGATGATTTCCATGCCTTTGGCGTTTGTGTATTTGAGGGTTAACTAGAGCTGCTTTGGGCCTCAACCACCAAGATAATTTCCATACAGAACAGTGGGTTGAAAAATTGCATCCGCTTCAGCAATGACTGTCCTGCGTAAACACTGACTGGGTCATGAAACCAGAGAAGGCATTCAGCTGTGTATATTTGAGACATCACTCTTATCTTTAATGTTGCCAGAGTAACGAGAGGATTGACTGGCTGGTGGTCCTCATTCACTGGGAGATGTGCTGTTTTACTGCTGAGGTGATTCATTCTATAGAGCCTTGCTGGAATCCAGGGTCCTTCCACAGGTTTCTAGCCTGAGAACTTCTAAACATAGTTTTTTAAAAAATTGTATTTAATAACCACTAGGAAATTTAAGTGCTAGTTACTGTTCAAGACGGGCAAAGGTACACCTACACATTTAAAGACTATTTTATATAGGAAGGCTACATATTAAAATTTTGTACATATACTTCTAACATTTCCTGACTTTGAGATGATCATCTTACATGGGGGCAGAAAATAAGCCTTGTGCATATTTTCTGAGGTTTAAAACCAAAGAAAAACTCAAAGCCTCACCCAATCTGCTATCCTATCAGGTCATACTGACATAACACGTTCAAAAACAAAGCTGGAGCCTTTAGACACATTACGTTAGTGTTTCCTCTTGAGTAAACTGAGTAATTGGTAACAGCAACAACTTCTAGATAGACACGTCTGGAGAGGAGGAGAGAAATACACACCCTGACAATGAATTGTAAAACTGTTTTCTAAAGCAGGAAACAGCAAGATTTGGGATTCCCGAGTTCAATTTTAAATGCATTAGAAGAATGCTTCCAGTAATTGCAGGCACCTTTCCATGTCCTCTATTCCTCCATGCTCCAGGTCTTCTGCTTTTCTCCTAGCTATCTCCCACCCGTAATTTCTCAGCCTGTCCTGCACTGTTTAACATTTATACAGTACATTTATAAATATGCCATATACCCCTTTTATGTCCCCTTTCCACCCAACAGAGATAGACAGAGAAAACTTTTCATTATATTTTTAATAGACATTCCCTAGCAATTTATTTTATGTGACTGTCTGTCCAACAAAGCAATGGGTCAAATTCAGCCCTGGATTACCTCCCACAAATTCCTTGGAATAATGCTGAGGATGAATTTGGCTCTATGACTTTTGTTAGAGAAGCAGTTGTTTGGATTCACAACTCATTTACCAAACAAAATGAAAGAGTCATCTAGTAACACGAGGAGTACAATGGTACAAGTAAACATGTGAACCTGAAACAGATGAAACAAGAAGCCAAGAGCAATAAACTCATAAGGAAACGTAGATGCCTTTGACTAAGGCCAGACAGACATTTATTGGAAGCCAAGATTAGTAAGCCTTACCACTTATAGTTACGTGGTCATCTTTCGAGGCGCTCTGTGTTTCTTTTAACTGGATCTCTGAGCTCACATCCACTTTTCTTCCAGATAACTGTAAATAGGCTTTGAGCGAGGCAGGCACCTTGACTGTAATTGAACCTGGTATAAATTTAAATGAAAGCAAGTTAATTTAACATTGAGATCAAAGCATGAAACAGACAATTATTTAGCTAACTTGAATCAAATCATCATTTGTTTTTTTTTTTTTTGTTTTGTTTTTTTTTTGTGTGTGGTTTTTTTCACAGTAACCTCTTTTTTTGGTCTCTGAAAGGATAAATGAAGATATCTTCATTTATCATAACCAGAATACTGTATGTCACATGTAGAAAACAGTGTCACAGTATTTCTTTGACAGACATGAAAATTAACATTGACATACACGGCTAGCAACAGCTCTTGGCAGAGGATCTTATTACAGGAATGGTTCAAGGGAAGCAAATCTAATAGATCTCACAAGTATTACGACTTTAGTTTCACCTTCTAGTTGCATATTTACATTCCCGAGTAAGGACAGGGGATCAGATTTGACGATTAACCCATCTACTACATGCAACCTTATGAAAGAACTGCTCCTCTGGAACGATGAGATGCCACTTACATACTGTTAACACTCACAATTGTCTCTGCTTTACTGCACAGGGCCAGTTGTTCACATCCTTGAACAGATGCAGTCTCAAAAGTGACTAACCTGTTTAGACTATGTATCACTAAAACGTAAACTACTAGCAAAAGTCCAGCTTCGGTGGCCCGAATAATTCTACCCTCGAGATTAAAACCAGAAATTCCGACTTCTGCTTTCCCTAAATATGTGCTTCTGTGCATCAGACTGAAGGCAGATGCTGGGCCCCCAACCTGCCCATGTTAGTTAAATTTGGAATTACTCAGTCACAAAGTTTGGAAGCTGCACCCTACACATTAAAACAACGACCTACCAAAATTCAGAATACACTTTCTGTATATGTGATCCTTAGTTTTTGCCCTATTCCAAAATTCACCTTAGAAAAACATAAAAAATTTTCTTTAAATACACCCCAAAAGCTGAAGCAGAACATGTTAAGGCAACTGATGATATAACAACTAAGTAGCAGTCAGAAAACAACCCTAGCTATACAATTTAAATTCAGCAGAATCACTTGCCTATGACAGTCCTGATAAACAAATAACTGTCAATATAATTTAAGCCTAAGTTTTGCTGGATACACAAAAGCCTTAGGATAAGAAAGGGAAAAGGTCTTCATCTCTGGGTCCTCCTTGGAGAGTTGCTCAGTAATGTGACTCATAAAATCCAACACACATGCAGCTAATTTATCACGAATGGGACATTTTCTACGCTGCAGCTGTCAGCAGTTACTCTGAATTTACAGGGTAAACGAAAACAGAACTTCATCAACTTTGCCTTTACTAAACTGGGCTGCCAGAAGAGATGTCAGGCAATGTTTTGAAAATAACATTAATTAGCTTTTATGAAATACATTCCTCTTTGCTACTAATTCAAAGAGAAGTAACTTAGTATTAAGTGACTCAAAAGGTAACTAGGAAATAATATAAAAATCAATTTCTTTGCACCAATGGAACCAGAATAGCTTGTGCAGAAAAGTGTCACACGTGTTTTCAATGCATTTCTTTCACTACTCCCCTTTTGAGTAACTGCTAGGTTTTAATAGGGCACAGGCAACAAGAGAAGGGTACTAAATAGCATGTTCATTTAAACCACCTGAAGTGTCTGACATGATGGTAAAATCAACTATGGAAATGCTGTAGTGGTTTGGTTTTTTTTGCAAAACTAGGACTAAGAAGATGCTTTGGGCTTTCTTAATTGCCATTCAGAAGATATGATATTGTAAAACTATGAATCCAACTTTAGGAGTGAGTTCTTAATTAAGAAGCAAAATTCTAGTGAGTAATCAGGAGAAAAAAGGAAGAATGGTAGAGTAAGGCCCACTCATCTTTGTTTTTCTGCCTTCCAATTTCAATAACGGGACATTTCACCCGGAAAAGGTGGGAAAAAGAAATGTAAATGTGATGGTTGTCACTCTGCACATGCATATATCAGCACGATGGAGTAAACGGTGCTCAATGCAAAGTGCAGATCGTAATCCAAGTCAACTCTGCAGAATTCTGCTGGGTAGATTGCCAGGAAAAAAAGAAAGTATTGAAAAAAGAAAAAGTCTGTAATCCATTTTAAGTATCATTGCCCCTTACAGAGTCTACTGTATTATAAGTATTTATACACATTTTCTAATAATGAGGTAAAAAAGAATGTAGATAATCAACAATCACAAACTAATTTTTTCCAAACAGATAAACAAAAAAAACCCCTTACCTCCTTTTCTTTTACATCATAATCTGCCACAAAAAATATTTGTTTTAGTTTGCTAACCTTTCTGGGATTTCAGATCCACTTTTCTTAATTGACTGACATAAACATCTATTGCCCCATGATGTGTAGAAGCTTTTAGACTTCCATCTGATGAATCTAAAAAAAAAGAAAAGATTTGTGCATTATTCACTCTTTTTAAATAAAAATTTGTGAGAATCTTTCTCTGTACTTTGAGCTAATTTTGTCAATTCTTTTGTGTTTGAGCAGTATCTTATATTCATTTACTGAATATCAGACTTCTCTTAGAAAAACAAGTTTCTGAACAAAACTTATCTCCCCAGCCCAGAAGTGCAGCATATGCTGGTCCCAAGGCCATAGCAGCTGTTGCTGAACTTGTAGCATCTACAAGATCTCAACAACACTCCCCTCTTTCTACAAGGATGGATTCATCTTTGTGTGACAATCAAGCACAAAATCTGAACACTAAGATCTGGTTTAGTTTCCAGAAGATTTCATTTGCTCAGACTCTGCACAGGGAGAACTTTACCCAGGAAAGCTACCCCATGCAAACAACAAGCAATTGTGCATTGTAACATCTGTTTAACAACACAGAGGAACTGCATTATCAGCCTTTGTAAAGGCTGATTCACTACATCTGAATTTTAAACAAATATTTGAGATTAATATGTATACTAAAGTGCAATAGTTAAGTGCAACATTCGTTCCTTGACCTGGAATAGAGACACCCACATTTTCTTCTATACCTTATGAGCTGAAATTTATGTCAACAAACCTCTCTGAAGAAACCTTTTTATAAATAGAAAGCCTTTAAGAAGCCTTAATTGTACATGTGATAGGTAATCTTTAATTACTTGCAATGGATTCCAGTTTTAATACACAAATTTCCACAATATTACAGTGAAGTCCTAAAGAGCTAACTTTTGAACTACTGGAAAGATGTGTAGCTGATGAAAGCTGTGAAGAAATTATGAAGTAACTCTAGAGAAGCATAAAAAATTACATATGTACGTGAGCAAAAGGCAGTCAGTGAAATATCTTTTTAGATCCACTCCTAGAAATGAAAGTATTGGCAAGAAATCTTGAAATATTGATAGAGACTGTTTTTCTTAGTTTCTGGATGTGCATAAAAAAAGAAACACAGTCAAACTTTCAGAACCAGCTAAAATGACAAAACGAAACCTGAACAAAACTTCCTATTTTAAAATGTGAAAACATTAATGAGAATGAAGTGAATTAATCATAACAAGGATGTCTAGCATTACTGCCTCAAGCTTGCCATACAGTTTTAGCTCTTAAGTACACTCATCTGGAACTTTTCTGATGCCAGATCTCAAGCACAGATGTGGAAGATTACTGTATTACATAGAAAAGTAAAAACATAGAAAGGGATTATTATCCCAAAGCTATAACTGATTTCTCTGGAAGGGGAAGTAATTAAAAAAAAAAGTAGACAATCCATATTTAGTCAGCTGAGAACCTGAGACTGTCTTTGACTAATAAGAAAACAATAACAACTACAATTCGATGTGAATGTTTTTCCCATCTCAGCAGACTGTGTTGAAGAAGTTCTGTTTCAAATCTAAAGGCAAAAAAATCAACTCTTCGTTAACTGAAATTTATGAACTAGGAAAAGAGTTTTGTTTGTGTAAGTCACAACAAAACATTTTATTGATAACTTTTTAAAATGTTTGTAAGTTTGAAAATGAAAGTTGTTTAAACAGAAAAATTTTGTATGAATCCATGTTTTTAATGTTTGGTTTTTTTTTTTTTGTAGTGATATATCAGCATTTTCATGTAAAAGCTACTTTTGCAGATATTTCAAATCAAATTTAGTAACAGCCAATCACCGAGACTCCACATAACCTTGACTGAGATTTTGCTGGTGACAGAAACAGGAAATATCCAGCCTCTGACTCTTCTGCTTTAAACAAAATATGCACTTAGTTCCTTTACCTGCACTATGAAGAAAGGAGAGTCTCCTGTGACAGGACAGTGACCTTGTCCAGGGAGAACAACTGCTAACAGTCTGTACAACACCACCAGCTGATGGTACTTTACAGGGACAAATGTTTATTCAGTGAATCCTTCCTCTTCCCACTCTTCAAATGCAAAAGCAGCTCCTGTGAGATTCTTCACAGTGGAAAGATGCCTTTTGCAAAATCTATTAGGCCCACTTCAAGACTGAAAAGAGTTTCTAGATTTTCAATTTTATATATGTGTGTGTGTGTGTGTGTGTGTGCGCGCATAAAAAAAGAATTCTAATTTCTTGAGAGGGGATTCTGTTTGTAGGCAGCATAAACAGAATAAAGGATGCAGGAAGCAGGCAGTAGGCATGGGTTCGCCAAGGCACAGATTTACCTTGGAAGTAAAAAAAAAAAAAAAAAAAAAAAAAAAACAAACCAAACCAAAAAACAACCCGAGGGAAAGCAGAACACTGTTTTGGGAGGATGAGTTGCCAGATTTTTACTCCCAGAGTACACCACTGAACAGAAGTTTCTTATGGCAGAAGAAAATGCAGCAGTTTAAAAAACACTGAGAACCTCGGCAGCATTAACCAAACACTAAAGATAACATTACAAACCTGTTTAGCTTTGATCCATGGAAATAACATGAAATATATTTTATAGAAACAACTGAACATAATTTATGGAAAGAATTTTATAGATATGATATTAAATACAAATGCTTACATACAAATAAGAATGACATGAGGCTTAAATTTGTTTATCACTTCTACAAGGTCTATTAAAAATACCGTTTCAGTTTTGTGTCTCTCTAACTCTAAATGCGAAGGGGCAAAAAAAGCTTGGAAAATGGATTAAAAACAGCAATGATGAGGTTATGTAACAAAAAAGGCCAAATCTAAATAAATAAATATTTCAACAAGAAAAATTACCCTACATTAAGTAACACAATCTGGTAGGACAAAATACATAACTGAAATAATAATGGAGACAATACATATTTTACAGTTATGACAGAACAAAACTAAGGCAATTTATTTTTAAAGATACACCTAGTGTCAGCTGAGATCAATGTGAGTAATTAAAGGTAAAAAACAAGAAAAAAATGCATAGTTTGAATCCAGAGTTTGCTAAGGACTGACAACTCAAGAGGAAACACAAGGATGAATTGTTCTACTGGAAAGAGAACAGATGGTCACTCTTGAGCAACTCCAGCTATTTAAGAATTTACTAGTAGAGAAAACAAAAAGCAAAAAAAAAAGCTAAGAAGCAAGATGTCCTTGACACAGTTTTTGCTAAACTTTGTGAAAAAAAAAAGTTTTCCACCACAGGCACCAGCTATATTAGCCTTTATAACACAGAAGAGGAATTCTGACTCTCGTCCCAAATACACAAACCTGTATGCGCTCAGGATCAAATAGAAGCAGTGTGTTTGAACAAAGATACTAATTCTTATTAGTTAAATCAAAATGAGTTACAAAGACTGATATGTGAAGTCGGTAGTATGCTGAAACTACATTAAAGGGCACATAAGTAGTGCTCAGAATTCAGTTTTTATGGAATAATCTTAAAAATAATCTTAGAGAACGAACAAAAGTAATTTTTTTCAAAACAATCCATCTAGTCATTTTACTAGTACAGCTTGAAGAATAAGACACAAGTCATAACTTGAGAAAGACTATGCAACTACAGATCACTGAAAGGCCCAGAAAAGTGACAAAACTGAAATATCATTCACAACATTTAGTATCTCTTCTTCCTTCATTTTATAAAGTCAAGTACTGAAGAAAGGAATAAACACAAGTGATCTTTCCTTAATCTAAGCAAAACCATATTTTCTTTTCCTAATACCATATAACAACTGACCTTGACAAAACTGATTTCAATAGGAAAGCACAAAATATTTATTATGATTTGGTTAAAGATTGAAGAAAGCATAAGATTCTAACATATGTGAAGCATAAGAAAGATTTAATTCCTACTTAACTGGATATCTAGTATTGTTTCTGAATAAAGACTGGTCAATTTTCTTTAGTTTATTGTTCTAAAACCGTCACATGAAAAATACTATGAAAAACTGAAATGTATATATTAAATAGACTAATTAAACATACTACTAAAATCACTAGCAGTCCTTACTATACTCACCATCCAGACCTGGCAAAACAAATGATGTAGCACAGAAAGCAAAGAAATCTCTCATGTAAACAATTCCTTTGCTAACTGAATTGTCCAGACTACCCCTTTACCTTTAAATGATCTGTTTCTACCTTAATTTTAAAGTTATATCCATCGGTGTTAAAGGCCATAGTCTCTTTTGGGTAACTTGTTCTGTTCCAAAAAAACATTACATGCCTCAATCCAGCATCATAATACAATGTGCCAAGTACAACTTCACCTTGATAAGCCTCTGACCTATTGCAGATCAAATAGGATCTTCCTCTGTAAACACCTATCCACACAGTCCATACCCATGCATCTTGTTCCACAGACTATATCAAACTGCATTAATCCCTGCAAACCAATTAGCTATAGGTCTCTACTATTTTAAATATTTAAAGAGACTAATGGGGTGTAAGCAATTTCTGAAGAGATACACGTATCTCGTCAGGAACATGACTGTCGATAATATGAAATCCCCACAAAACTTCCTGTGGAGGTTTCAATAAATTATGTAAAACTGCTCCTCTGTGAGCCTCAAGCTCCGGGCCGGTAACTAGCAGTAAACTCCAGGGTCAATACTGGGTCCAGTTCTGTTTAACATCTTCATTAAAGATCTGGATGATGGAACAGAGTGTACCCTCAACAATTTGCTGATGACACAAAACTAGGACAAGTGGCTGATAGACCAAAAGGTCATACTGTCATCCAGAGGGAACTGGACAGGCTGGAGAAACGGGCTGGCAGGAACCTCATGAAGTTCAACAAGGAGAAGTGCAAAGTCCTCTACACGAACAACCCCAGGCACCAGTACGTGCTGGGAGCCACCCAGCTGGAAAGCAGCATGGCAGAAAAGGACCTGGGGGTCCTGGTGGACACCAAGTTGAACATGAGGTAGCAACATGTCTGTGCCACAAAGGTGGCAAATGGTATCTGGGCTGCATTAGACAAATCATTGTCACCAGGTAAAGGAAGGTGATCTTTCCCCTCTATTCAGCACTGGTGAGGCCATACCTGGAGTATTGTGTCCAGTTATGGGCTCCCAGTACAAGAGAGACATGGATGTGCTAGAGACAGTCCAGCAAACGGTACAAAGATGATTAAGGGACTGGAGCATCTCTCCTATGATGAAAGGCTGAGAGAGCTGGGAGTGTTCAGTCTGAAGAAACGAAGGCTCAGGGGAGATTTTATATACCTTGGTATATTGGCATATCCTTGGAGATATTCAAAAGCTGTGTGGTCATGGTCCTAGGCAACCTGGTGTAGGTGACCCTCCTTGGAGGCACACAGGGTGGACCAGATGATCTCCAGAGGTCATTTGCAATAAACATTGTGCTTTCTTTTCTGTGACAACTCCTTTAAAACTTACTTTTTATTGCAGATCAAAACGCAACAGCCTACTTTTCACAACAGGATTTCATTTTCACAGCTTTAAAATTCATAGCTTATAACACTTGTAAAAGAGTAGTAAGGAAGTGTTAGCCTTAATTTTACTCTATAAGAATGCTGACCTACTGAGGAAAAAAACCCCAAACTACAGAGTGATTTCTTCAGCATCAATGGTATTTTATCCCAACAGGAAAACCACTTTGGGTTTTGCATTCAAGATCTAATAAATAAGTAGTATTCTACAATACTAAACCCAGTCCTGTATTTTAATATGCATGAGACATGCAGTTCTTTTATATCACAGCTTCTTCTTTCCAAGAAGGACAAATACATTAGTCTAGCTCTGCTTAGATTCAGACTTTCAGATTTGTTCTCTTGATTTAAATCCATGGAAATTTTATCTTCATTATGCAAATTTTTGCAGATTAAGAGTGGCATAAGTGGGAAACATATGTTTGAAATACAATGAACAAGCCTAACACTTCTAGGATACCATGTTTCTTAGAATGTATCTAACATATACTAAATGAAAGTGATAGTACTTAAAGAGACATAAGAGAGCATTTTGGATTCAATTACCAAGAGCTTTCAGTGCACCTCAACTACTGAGGTAAGGAAACATCTTTTCAAAAAAATCTCTTATTTTTCCACTTGTGGCATCCTATGAAAGACTTTCAGACATCATATCTGTAAGAAAATATTGCCTGTTCAAAGTTACTGGAATTGGATCATACTTGGATGCATAGTTATATTTCTGCTGTCTGGAATCTAGACGGTTTAGCTCTATATTGGGACAGAAGTATCCATCGGTGGATGAAACAGGTGTAGTCCTTCATTTTCCTGCTAGAATCAAATAGGTACTAACAACTGTAGCAAAACATACATTCTACAAGTATAAAATATATATCTATCTCGAAAGTCAGAAAAAAAAAATATTACTCCAAAACCAATATAAACTTAAGTACTACTATATCATCATCCAGAATCTTCAGTACCGTCATGAGATGCTATAAAACATACATGATGTAACATCACCAAAATTGTTTCTTGCTAATAGAACTCATACAGAAGTAAAAATGTTTATTCTTTTAAGCTGCAAAGAAAACCCTATTGTTCTCACGCAGCAGCTACTTTTTCTGCATGCTCCAATTTTTGGAATTAGTTTCTCCAGGACATAAGTTCTGTCCAGAATGCTATATAGTCTACATTCAAAAGGACACAGAGGGAGGGAAGGGGAACAGGGAAAAAATGACTGGTGATAAAACCAAGTAGTAACTCAGTAGATATTAACTCATTGTGGACTTTTTTTTTTTTTTAAACTTTCATTTTTCTTAATCTGACACCTGAGGGATAAGAACAGGCAGGATGGAATCAGCTGCTTTGAGAGCATCACCCTTCCTATAGCATGGTGTGAAATAAAGCATAGGAACAATGGGAAAAAAATTACAGGTCTGTCATAGGCAGAACACAGAACGTGGTAAAGTTCTGCAATACAAGGCTGGAAGATGAAGGACACTTAAAATGAGAGCCAGAACATTAACATACTTCAAGCAGATGGCAAAGACTAGTCAATAGAACTAATTGCTATTAGGAGAGAAATGTGTGCATGGATTATTATTTTTTTTTTTAAAGTACTTAAGAGCTGTACTTTATGAATTACAGTAAATGCCTTTAATGGGATTCAGAAATGAGGTTTTAAATTTAAAAATTCCCTGGATCACTATTAAAAACTGAATTCTGAAGACGACACTCACAGATGCAGCATTACTTATAAATACACCAGAGTTAGTTTTGGATAACTGAAAAATAAAACAATAAACATCTTAAATACCCTACTTGTTTTCCATAATTAATTTCCTTCCTAAAAAAAACCCACCACCTTTGGTGTTTTGTCTCAGTACTAGGGAATTGCCTTATTACACTACTCTCTCATCACAAAGGAGGAACTCGGACACCTCAGTTCACTTTCATGTCAGGACTATTCTCAAATTTATGTTTTTGAGAAAGTTTAACTGTTCTTAATTGTTAAGTTTCTGTTGATTTAAGACAGTGAGCATACAGCAAGTCACTGAAGCCTTTAGGTCATCTAGTGTGTTACTGAAGAAACAAATTAGCAGAATAAGACAAATTGACACAGACATTTAAAAACATATAGAGTTTCTTGGATCTCAACATACAGTTTTCCTGGCTAGAAAGAGTCCCTGCTGTCCATAAGCTGGTTAAGGCTCTAAAATGACACAACCACTGTAAGCTTTATCATTTCTGACTACACCAAACACAGAAGATTAATTTCTTCAATACATAATTGGGTTAAACATAAGTAATCCAGTAAGGAAAAACAATTTTTTTTTGAGCTAGTAGGGGAAAATTTGGCTTGGCAGCAGGGTAGAGAATATATAATCAGGCCATACCAATACCATTGAAAAATATGCAAATTCTAGCAGGACTGAACACGAGCCAGCTGTATGCCCTGGCAGGAAAGAAATCCAATAGTGTCCTTGGCAGTGTTAACTGGAGCATAGCCAATGTACCAAGGGAAGGGATTATCCCCCTCTACTCAGCACTTATTAGACCACACCTGGAATACAGCATCCAGTGTTGGGGCTCCCAAGAGAAGGGAGACAGCAATAAACTGGAGTGAATTCAGCAGAGAAGCACCCAGATAGTCAGGGCGTGGAGCACCTTCTCCATCAGGAGAGGCTGAAGGATGAAGGCTTGCTCAGCCTGGAGAACAGACTGCTTCAGGACCTGACAGTTTGTGCGAGGATGTGATCACGAAGACAAAGCCAGGCTCCTCAGAGTGGTGCATGATGGGAGAAGGATAGACAACAGACATAAGCTGAAACAAGAGCATCAATCTGGATAGAAGGAAAATCTTTTTCACCCTGATGACAGTCAAGCAGTGGAACAGTTTGTCCAGGGAGGCTGTGCAGTCTGCATCCTTGGAAGTTTTCAAGACCACAGGATAAAGCCCTAAGCAACCTCACAGTTGGCATGGCCTCTTGAACAGGGGGTTCGGACAAGACAACCTCCAGAAGTCCCTTCCAATCTCAACCATACTATAATTCTGCAACTTCCCAAGGTCTCTTCCGACCTGAGTTCTCCTATGAATTTATTGAATTAAAATAAAATAAAAGATTCAGCTAGTTCTAAAAATAAAGTATTCCATTACTTTTCGCAAGATAATTCAGATTTCTAATGATTATTTTAAGTAGTAACTTAAACTAGAAGCAAAAATAGGTCTGCTTGTTTTAAATTAAGAAGTCATTCAAAACTCATAGAACATTTGTTAGAAGTAGGAAGCTTCTAGTGTAGGGTTGGAAAACAATTTGTCAGTGACTAACAAAGCTCACAGTATAGAAAAATTAAAAAAAGGAATAATTCCTACTTGCGTATTTCAACAATGTAATGTGAAACAATGCCATATGCTTAAAAATCAGACTGAATTTCAGATAGTCTTCAAAAACTAAAAACAGATTTACACAAACAAGTAACACCAAAATAATAAAACACCCCGTATTCTACAAATAACAAAAAAAGCAGAAAGTTAAAGAGAGTGAGAGCCAATAGCATTGCTTTACTGTTTTAATGCCGACTTACACAGGAATAAGAGACTGTCCATACAGTCACTTTTTTTTCCAAAATATTTTGGGGAAAATAAAAATGCAGCACTCTCAACTCAAGTTTGACTTGTAAATAAATCTCTCCAAAGCAAAGAATACAGCCCCAAAATCTAGAGAGGAGGGTGTTTTTTCAGTTAATTGATAAAATTCTGCCTCCAGTGAAATAAATAACTATATCCCCTATGAAAACCCAGCCAAGGAAGTTAGAAGAGCCAAGTTGTTCTTCCTATTTCTATCAGCAAATCCCTGTCAGGCCTCTGGCAAGCTAACAAGCAATCTTGGGGCATAAATTTCTCATACACAAAATCTTTCACTTAAAACTTTACATTTTCTTTCCCAAGTTTTTAGAGTTGAACCACTAGCTCTTAAAAGTCTTTTGCCTTTGGAAAAATCCATAAAAATCTAAAGGATGTTTAATGCTCTTTGGGAAAAGAGCTTTCAGAATTGAAATTTGAAAAATACAGTTTATTCAACTGTAAAGATGTGTATTAATGTTTAAGCTGAAACTGGTTAATTAAGGAAAATAATCATCATCTGTTGATGGAAAAACCTACTGCCTATGTTAAGAAACCTTTATTTAAACAATCTTCATACTCTATGAGTTTATTTAACAGAAGGAAAAACAGACTAGCAAGCTTAATTTAATTCTGTGGTTTAATGACTAACTCATAAGAATGTGTATTGCATTCATTTTCCTGGAATGTTAATATAGATTGCCTAGAAACATAAGAGTTATAACAGTACAGATCGTCCCTGAACAATGCTTAATGAGTGACTATGGTTACTACCATTATCAGAAGTCTTTCAGTTTGGGGCTGTAGCCAAGTTTATTTACAGAAGGGAAATCCTTCTACGTACATTCAAGAGACACTGACCCTTGCCTATGATTCTGTTACTTCAATTTTCTGCCATAGAAATAACATAACCAGAATTTGAGTTTCTCACTTTTGTGTTGATGTACTATAAAATGCAACTGATATAATGTATACCATTATTGATAACTCCAAGTTATCCTGTTTTATAAAAGCTCAAGTTCCTGAAAGAAAATTTATGAGCTGTTTTTATTTCTGAAGGGAAAACAATGTTTAGCATAATAGTTTGGAAACGTTTAAATTATCACAAGCCTTTCCCCTCTGAATATGTAATACATGAATGATTAATGCTCCACGATATAAAAATTAAACATAATCATTGATATCAACAAATGTAAGATAGAGAACTAGGTTAAAGGCAAAATGATTTGATGTACGCTTAGTGTTTTCTCATGTCCTTTTATCCCAACTTAATCTAAAAGATGACACCTACACTCAGTCTAATTTGTGCAAAGCCCAGCAGGTATTGTGGTATCAAAAGCAGCCTGCCTTGCCCAACAGCAAAAGGCTGACAGTCAAGTTTGGAAAGGATCTCCTTCAGCTACAGAGCTATCAGTGCTACTCCTGAAAAGAAAAAAGGGGAGAAACATCTGTGAAGAATCACCTCCTTTTTACTTTCCCTGGGAATGTTTAACATTTAGAAATCAGAAGGGAAGAGTTAGAAAAGAGATATCTCGGAGAGAAGGTAGAACGTACCTACTGTGATACTCCCTGTTGTGGTCTGAAGGCTGGTGTTACCTATTAGGAAAAGAAAAGGGGAAAAAATGTTAAAAGCATATTATTTAACTGGTTTCTGAAATCATAACAAAGGCTAAAGTAATGTGATCCTATACAAGGATTATAGTTGTATCTGATTTGCATATAAAATCAAAATAGCATAAACCAGTTACATTGCTTGAGTACTTTCGTTTTACAAAGAAAAATCTCAACACATGTGGGTAACAACGAAGTGATTCCAGACAATAAAACCACTCTGAGTAAAGCTGAAAGACACAGACTGAATGTGAGGGAGAGAAAAGCAAAGAGGCATTGAGAGGCTAAAGCATAATATTTTCATATTTTATTTTGGGCCTTTTAAAAGATGTTTTGAAGCCTGCAACAGCACTATGGATTATTTAAGTAGCTTAATAGGATGAGTAACATAAACAGTTTCTATTTTCCTCTTTTATATACATACATACATGCCCCATCCCTCTCCAACAGAGGGGATTCTTTGCTTTATCCTCAAAGGCTACTTCCTGGACTCACTGAACATTACCTGCTCCCTCCAGACTTAGTCTTCTGTGCATGAAAAACACCTGTTAATGCTTTTCATTGACTTCAGCAAGATTTGACTGTGTTGGACAGAATGGAGAACGTCAAACAAAAGAGTGTGTAAGGCATAAAATGTAGAATGTTCTCCTCCTGAACTTCCATTACTTTGAACAAGCACTGGGGTTTTAGCCTTAAAATCTCAAAATACATACTCTTCCTATTTACCTATGGCATCAAAAGAATCCAGAAGGAGGACAGATGTACCTCATAACAGAAAAGCCATCTATACTAACAGGCTGACAAAGTTAGTAGAAACTTCCATGTATGTTACACCTGTATAACTGCCTCACAAACTCCCCTTTAAATTAAAAAACTAAACCACAACATGTCATTTCTGCCACTCCCTCATCCTCCCAGAAGGATAAGAGATTAAAAAATGAGGTGGATCACAGTAATTTACTCCAATTTAGTAATACAACAATTTTCAGATTTTTTGGAATAGACCTTTAAAATTTGCAAAAAAATCAAGCTCTGCTTCCATCTTCTGTAATTACACAGTAGTAGACAGCCATTAGGGTAGAATGCATTCCACTGCATATGACCTGTAGTGTTACTAGTGGCCTGGGGGCTGAAAGCTAGAAAAGCAGCCTATCATCAATAGTCTTTAATTCATCATTTCAAGCACATACTGTACAAAATACTTTGGGGTTCTGAAAATCAGAGCCGAAACAAAACAAATGAATTTGAAAGATGTTTGGCTTTGTCTGTTGTTTTTAAAAGGCACACTGCAACTATCCCACCCTTTTCCCCATTTTATCATGACTAGTGCTTATTTTTGTATAACCTACAAAAAAGCCTAGGGTTTTGTCAGCTACCAACTCCCATGGGACTGAAGCTACATTATACTCTGTCTGAATATAGCCCCTGGGACTTGTGGATTTGCTGTTCTCTTCTTTGGTTTTCTGTTTGGTTTTTTTGTTTGTTTGTTTTGGGTTTTTTTTGTTTTGTTTTGGTTTGGTTTTTTGTTTGTTTTCTGTTTTGATAAGCAGGTCCTTGAAAAATATTAAACATTTGGAAATCAAACTCTTATTACCCACAACCTTATATGGCAGATATGACTAATGTTGTGTAATGTAAACATATTCGTGTGATAGGATCACTTAAAACATTTAGCTAGAACAGAGTTGCTTTTAGAGCAGATAGGAATGTCCTGCTGTGTTGGGACCTGCAGTGTCTACAGACAGTGCACAGAAGTGTACTTTTGGTCGTGTAATTTTTCCATGAAGGCCAACACTTCACTAACAATTTTTAAGCTAGCCAAGTATTTTTTGGACATGTCAAGGGCAAAAAGAGAAAGACCTGACTAGAGGTAATTGCTAGTTTGATTATTACATCCAACTGACTTTAGCAATGTAGTGCAATACTATACAGTCCAAAATATAACATAATAATTCTGTTTTAAAATAATATTGATGAGAGTGTGTTAGCGTTTTTCTTTTTATTGCTTCTGAAGAAATAGTTATCTTTTCTATCATGTACAAGCTTTGCTTCTCCATAAACACTACAAAACTTCAAACTACAGAATTGCAAGTCAGAATCAGTATAGCACCAGGGACAAAAGATGGCTTGGGGATATAAATAAAGGCATCACTTTACACTGTATTACTTCCATTCCTTCAATTTGTTTTGAAGGCTCTCAAGGTGGCAGGGTTATTCTGATGCACAGAAAAAGCAAACAAACCACCATGCAGCTTTTTAACACTTTGATTTTGCATTTTAAACTTGCATCAGACTACAGTAGTGATATGCCTAAAAGGGAACGAAAATAATAAATTTCTACAACCTTTTTATATACTGTGAAATCCAGACACATACCTAAAATTTACGGAACATACTTTGGTATATCAGATTCTTTTCAGAAGCGATTATAGAGCACCAAGATCAAGCATTATACTGTACTACCTTCAAAACATTGCAGGTTTTCTATTTTGTCTTATCCTGTCAGTGACCTGAATAAGGCAGCTATACGTTCACCTTTTCCTATGTATTAATTAGTATGTAAATATATAAAGTAACTGCAATAACCGTGTTTTCCAGTGTGATTCTCTCACATAAAGAAATAGTCACTAGACTATGACAAAAGAAAAGGTCAAAGGCAAATATAAACTCCTGCACGTGAGACAAATCAACCCTGTAAAGCAGTAAGAGTTGAGTGCTGACTGTTTGCAAGGAAGCTTTTCAGGTAAGGACCTGGGCATCTTGATGGACACCATCTTCAGTATGAGTCAGGAAAGAAGGTCAGCTGCATACTAAGCTGAATGATTATGAATATAGCCAGCAGGTAAAGCCCTCTTGTGAGACTGCATTTGGAATATTGTGTCCAATTTTGTGCTTCCCAGTCAAGAAAGTCACTGATGTACTGATGTGAGACCAGAGAGCAGTATTGAGAAGATTAGGGGCCCAGAGCATGCTACAGACTCTCAAAGAGCTGGGTTGTTTTGCTTTAAAAGGAGAAGGCTGAGGAGGAATCTTGTTGTGGTCTTCAACTACCTAATGGGAGGGCATAGAGAAAAGAGACAGACTCTTCTCATGGTGATGCAGCAAGAAGGGATAATGGTTACAAGTTGCCATAATAGAAATTATTATTAAAAAAAAAAAAAAAAAAAAAAAAAAAAAGAAAGGGTTTTCCCACCAGAAGGATAATTCAGGAATTCAGGACTGGAACAAGTCACTGAGAAAGGTCATGCAATCTCTGTCCTTGGGAATATTCAATTGAAGCTCAACCACACAAGGCCTTGAGCAAGTTTGCTCTAATTGAGCCCACTTTAAGCATTGGTTTGGACTAGATGTCAAATTCCTCTCCAACTGAAACTATTTTGTAAATACAATAAATTAATAATTAATGCAACTCAATCCAAGACTTTGGGACAGTTGCAAAGAGGGGTTTCCCTTTTCTCCTATGTGCCCCTCTGTGGAGAATTTTCACTATGATGTTATTGCCCCTTGGATAAAGTAGCACATTTCTCAGTCTCAGAGCTGTTGTCCTTTTGTTTTTCAAGTGTCAACTAGAAAGCTCAATGGCATCTGTCATCTGTAACGCCTGTTACAGAAACTGATTAAAATGACTCAAAAACAATTTCTTCAAAATAGTGCATTATTCATTTACCATAAAAGTATGAAGCATGCAAAAAAGCAATTAAAAATGCCTACGTGCATATTCTCTTACCTTTAGCATTTTTTCCTTGGTAAGACTGATTAGATTCAATAGGAACCTTTTACCCCTTTCCCTTCAGTTGTGTGTTGGGCTACAAAACCAGCTATGTGTACTCACTGATATTTCCATAGATATCTTAATCTCCCATTCTAAGGGCACCTTAAATATTTTAGCAACTTCAGATCCGAGACCTATGCTGGGAACAGTCCCCAATCTAGCTCTTATTTATATGAATTACTTAGATCTTACATGAGAAGGTGCCTGCAAAATGCAAGCGCTTTTGTTACTTTGAGACAGCATTATTCAAATTCCTTGTAGTGTAAAAGGTACACCTTTTCAGAGGCAGTACTTTTAATACAAAAATTGCTTAAGAAAGATACTTTTAAGTAAAATATAAAATCTATTATTTTTTTTAATTACCAGTACAGCATCAACACAGTAATTACGTACTGCAAGAAGTGAAATCTAGCAGACATTAAGAAGTGAACTAAACTCAATTTAAATTAAAAGTCAAATGTTCAAACTACCATTTGTATTCATCCTGCTAACAGTGATACAGTCATTTTATAAAAAAAAAAACCAAACATTAGAGTAATTTTTGTTCTATAACAAAAATACCAGTTTCAACAATGGTAAATACATGGTGCATACTTTATACACTCACTTTAAAAATAAGAGCCTCAGGCAATCTTTTCTCTATAGTTTGCTACTATCATGCTGGTGGGGGTTTTTGTCTGTTTGTTTTTTTTTGTGACAGCAAAGAAAATTTAATTTCTGATTGTATGCTCATGCCTCCATAATCTGAGGCACTGGACAGCAAGAATATTGAAGATGGTGTCACTTATAGGATTGCTTAAGGACTGTGATACAGAATCATTATAGTGTTTCTACACAAAGTCAGTTTGAGTCTTTCAGGTCCTAATTTTAATTCAACTCAGACCCTTCCTGAGCCAAGTTTGCACTCAAGATGACAGTGTTGGAATTGTACAGCCCGAGTTTCAACTACAAAATAGGTCTCAGGCAGGTTTGTAAAGTTTGTGTTGCCCTGACTTCGAAGTTCTCAGTTCAAAAGCAATGAAGTCTAGCTCAGTTTTGTTCACAATGTGCTGACTTTATGCCAAGTATAATATCAGGATACTGTCAGCTACAGGGCAAGAGTGGGCTTGCTTGCTCAAGAAGCAATCTGTCCAAGTGTTTACAAACAAAACTACTACTAAAATGGAGCTACCTCATGAGCAAAGACTAGAAGTAAAAGTGATCAATTTTTTTTCCTAACATAAAATTAGTTTATCTTTTCCACTAATATATACTTGTGCGTGTGTGTATATATGCAATATAATAATTTAAAATACTTTAAAAGTATTTGCTCTTACTATTAAAACATAACTGAGGACCCTGATGTTTTGCAGAAAATATTTTTCTGAAATAAATAGAAGTACCAAGCAAATGTTAGTGTGGAATTGTTTTTAAAAGAAACAGCTAAAATAACATTAGGTGTTCCAGATCCATTTCATAGAGCGCTCATGAAAATAACATTGAAATAACTTAAGAAATGTCTGTATAATTTGGATACAATTCTATTTGTTTTCACACCATTATTCAGCTAAATAAAACGAAGCATTACTAAGGAATTAAGTGACTAACTACAGCAGTTATTTCATTTTTTTACCAAGAAACAAAAATAAACTTTTGGATGTGCACAGTGGCCTGAACATGCTCACAACTGATCATTCCACAGTATCATTATATTGGTTTGAAGTTAGAAAAATATCCAAAAGCAGATTATCAGACAGAAATACTAGTAATGATACAGTTTACATGTTAGGAAAAAAAACAAAACAACAAAATCTTATTTCTGGCTATGCATGCTGAAGTGAACTTTACCTAAGACTTGTTTCTAAACCTGTTAAGTTTACTCTAACTGAACAAAGGAGTTGCTCCTTTAAGTAAAAAACAAGAGTGATTTCTGAAGCAAGACAACACCACAAAATTGCTAAGAAATTGCAGCAATTTGTTTATAAGGCCTATAGCTGGAAATCTGGAACTCTGACTGACCTGTGTAATTTTCACTTTGTACATCCTCCAGTTTGGTTTACTTAACATTAAATCACCACAAACGCATTACAGGACAGCCAGAATTCAGTGGGAATTTTGTTAAATTAGAAAACCACACCAGATTCCAACCCTGATTGCTGTTTATATAAAAGACACTCAAGTTAATTAGTGTTAGTTCTAGGCAGAGGACAGTAAAGGGTGGATGGATTAGACTTTCTTCCTCGCAGTCAAAGAACAAACTGTCACCACTCTATCAGTATAAGGTGCTAGCACACGCACAGACCATTTCTGCTAAAAACATGGCAATACTACTGAGTTCTGCCATAGTTCTGAGTAGATGCTGTAAGAGTTACTTCTCCTATGAAGAAAATAAAGGGTGGAGAGAGGGGAAGAGAAGTCTCTTTACTAATTTTAGTATAATTTTCATTACTGAGTTTTAAAATATTTTGACATCCTTAGTGTGTGATATGTTTCTTTCCTATAATATACATTTTTTGCTATTTGACGAGCATGCTTATAAAATTATTTTTAAAAATACAATATGCTATATGGTAAGTTAATTCTCATCAATTCAATCTCCAACAAATACAGAACTTTTTCATACACTGCGCACAGTTGATTTAGTGATAGTCTATAAGCATCAGTCCATTTCTTACTATGAATGTTACAAATACCTTCAAAGCAGCTAAATTTGTGACAGTATTTCCTTCTTACCATGAATATTTCCCAGCAGAATATCACCAGCTACTGAAGACAGAGATGATGATTCTGCATAGAGATACTTAGTTTTCAGCAGGCCATCTTCAGTAGATATGTTGATGGATGTCCCCTGCAACTTCTCTATATTCACACTCTAAGAGAAATAAACATAATGGAAAACTTGTCATCACAGTTTGAGAGCAGAGGGAAGTAACACTATTAAGAGGCAAAACAAATGGAAAGCAGTTGTTGGTGCAGAACAAATGGAATCAAGTTCTTAGTTAAAAGCTACACAAGATGAAACAAAAACCCTTTTCATCCAAGAAGTCTGACCAACAAGTTAATGATTCTTTACAACATTCCTATGAATTATTACATCCATTATACAGGTGCAGAACCCAAATAGTCACAATGATGTCACAGATGAAAAAAAATTGATTTATTTTTAAAAACCAAAAGTAAAAAAAGAATTAGCTTTAATAATGAAGGCTTAATATTCACACAGAATTATGACACTTAAAGCATTGGTAATCAGTTTTCTCCCACCACATACTGAAACATCCACTGTCTTTGTTACATTCAGCTACTTACGCAGATTTTTAACTGGCTCACTTTGTAGACAGAGCTTTGGTGAAGGTTTGCAAAAAAGCCACAGCTGCTCTTTTTCCCCAGTATAATTGTTCATATTATCTTGGTTACTCAGGCCTCTATTTTTGGACTTAAGCCTCAAGCTATACAAAGCCTTGAAAGATGAGGGATACAATCACCATTTCTACTTCTTTTCAATAGAAATGGAGAGAAAGGATAAGATCTGAAAAGCTGCACTATGGATGAATTTGGGGAATAAGAGGTGATAGATGAGATTATCTATGTACAAGTAATCAGTCGAGTGACATAACCCACGTCCATCTGAACAAAACAGATCACGTGCTTGTGCAACTATCATATGAATTTAATTCTATTCTTCCTCAGTTAAACTTGATTTATGATGCAATCATGCAATAGTTCATACCTAACCCCCACTCAATTTGTTTTTATTTTGCTTATGCAGACTAAGTGAATTACACAAAATCCTCATTCATTACATGAAATGATATATGGCTTGATAGATCAAACTGTGCCTTAGGTCAAGTTATCTTTAAATCTACTTTGTCATTTTGAAGAAAAAAGTTAATACAAAAAAAAAAAAAGTAGTCTGCTGACCCTTCCAGTGTTATATTATATAAAGAATAAGCTACGGATGAAGTTAGAGGTATTCTGACAAGCAGCAACTAGTGTTGCACAAACTCCATGCTGTATTGTGTCCCAAGAAATGAGCTAAAGAGGCTGTTTTAGTACAGACTATATGACAGCCAAATTATTCTGTGACCTTACCAATCCATACACACTCAGCTTTATGCCATCTTCACAACTTAAGTCATAAGATTACAGAATGGACTATTGTCTTAATGCTTTTGACATGATGCTACAATACAAAGTAGATCTCCAAGGATGTAACAAGCTATCCTCAAGAAAATCTGGGGACCAAAGCGCTGTGCTAGAATTAGAGATACATGACATTCAACAGCTACAATGTCTGCAGGTGATGCTGCTTAGAACTATGATACAGAATCTAAGCATCAACAGTAAACAAAACCAATGATATTAAGGCAGAATTTGTAACTACTGAAAGTGACAGCAATTCAGCTTTTAAATCTTTCAATGCTTCTAACAAAACTCTAACAAGCAGATACCTTAACAAACAGAAGTTTACACTGCATCTGTTCTAGGAATGTTTCTGACAGAATACTCCACTATTCCCCCACCCAGAATGGCAAAGTGTAAACCTGCTGTGGCACATGGTCAAAGCAACAAGGAAGAGAAAAGCCACTGTCATTTTAGTCTCTATGATCTAGATCTGTTCTAAAGAGAGTTAAATGACTTGCAAAGAACCTTTCCAATTTTAGCAGGGCCATCATTGCTATCAGCAAAATGAAAACAGAGCATAGCACACTTTAAGGTGGAGGGGAATAAAATAAAAATATCTGCACAGTTTGGGTGCAAACTGGCTGCCTTGTGGCATTCCTGAAAGGGGAAATGAAAGCCCCAAAAGCTACATCTGTCACTATGGTATGCAAGTTTTGACTCTGTTTAGATATTTTTGTTATTTAAATTTTACTAAGTGCTTTATTATAAGCAAGTTCACATACCAACTCACTTGCCAGCCTCAACTACCTTTCTTAAAAACACACAGCAATAAATTGTCTCAGCCCATGATAAAAAGAAGTACTGCGTCAGCTAGTTACTATAAAAAAAAAAATAAAATAAAAGCTACCAATACAGTCAACATTTGTTTCAGAATAACACAAATCGGGGCAGGGGGGAAGAAGTCAAACTGCTCAAGTATAAGACTAAAAAGGTATTCTAGATAGGGAAAGCATAAGAAAAAGTTTGCTTTTTATTGACACTAAATAGGTTTTCAATCCCAAATTCTTTAACTTTTATGAATTTTTGGCAGAACACAGATGTTGCACTCTGCTAAATAAGTGTTATAGAAAAATCCATGTGGCAAAGATTAGCTAATGACTACCCAGTCAAACAAATTTGATTATTTTTGTCCATTGAACCACTAGGTTTTCTGGAAAAATTCCTTCCTTTGAGAGTAGAGCCTTGGGAGTTGCAGTTACTGAGACTGACCACATGCTTAAATTTCACCAGTTTCTTATCTTTCTTTAAATAAAAAGTGTCAGCCTATCTTCATAAATCAAACTGAGAATGTTTTTGCACCTGAACACATTTTCAAGATGAAAACTAACATCTTGTTATGTTTAAATATGACATAAAGAACTCCTTCCTCACATATTCCTCTTCTCGGCCTTCCTTTTTGTGCTATCCTTGCTCAAATATTTTACTAGTGTCTTCTCCATTTTCCCCCTTAAAAAAAATATCCTCTGTTTCTCCAGTGCCAAGTGTCCTTTACCACATCCTCTCCCTCCCTACCTCCAGGAGGGGCCTGGAAATGCTGACAGAACCACAATTACATAATGGTGACTGCAACTGATGGAAGAAACATCTCATAACACACACAGAAGACGTAAGGCTGACTGATTATTAACAGAAGTGGCCAATTGAGAAAAGAAATCTTACACTGTCCTTCCTAACTACACAGCAGATTCTGTTAATGAGAAGCTGTGATGGATGCACTCAACCCCTTAACCAAACTACCGGTGGTTTGGTATAGGTTCCAAAGGAGGTGAAGGCCTGAGCTGCAGCTGGACCGAGAAATTATAGAATGGTTTAGGCTGGAAGGGACCTCAAAGATCATCTACTTCCAACTCCCCTGCCATGGTCAGGGACACCTCCCATTAGACCAGGTTGCTCAAAGCCCCATCCAGCCTGGCCTTGAACACCTCCAGGGATGGGGCACCCGCAACTTCTCTGGGCAACCTGTTCCAGTGCCTCACCACCCTCAGAGTGACAAATTTCTTCCTCATATCTAATCTAAATCTACCCTCTTCCAGTTTGAAGCCATTATGCCTTGTTCTATCGCTACATGCCCTTGTAGGCCTTTTCCTCTCATCCTATCACTTGTTACTTGGGAGAAGAGACCAACCCCCACCTCACTACAACCTCCTTTCAGGCATTTGTAGAGGGCAATAAGGTCTCCCCTCAGCTTCCTTATCTCCAGACTAAACAACCCCCAACAACAGTACAGCTACAGCAGCCTCTGGGCTCTTTTGTACATAAAGGGCAGGCTAGCATCCACTAAAAAAAATGCAGGCAATTTAATTTTGACATTGTTTGGAATATCCAATGGTAAGTTCCCTAGTTTACAGCAAGACGTTAAAGAACAGCTCACATCTGGCTCTATGCAAGTGAACATACAATCTCGGAACCCAATTTACAAGGGGTACAATAGTGCCAAACGGCACTTCACAGAGGTGATTTTGGACTTCTAGAACTTAATAGCTTGGTCTCTATTCTATCCTTGGCTAGGGAATGTTACCTGCACTCTTTCTGATTCTTCCCAGCACTGCTGGTTTTAAGGGTACCTTATTGGTTCTGCCAGAGTACCGCATGCATCCAAGCTACTTCAGACTCGGCTTGGCTCCACATGTTCATATAGCAATGCTTCCGATCTAATGAATCCTAACGCAACCAGTTTCATTGACATTATGATGCCTAAACATTCAAGTTGAGCCTAAAACTCAGACTTAGTGTGAGAACTGTAGTATTGTGCAAGGGAGACTAGCTCTACATTATTTTAAAACTTGGAGAATTGACTACTTATGGCAAGAAACAAAACCAGATTAGAGTAGCATGAGGTTTGTGTCATACTGCCATCTGCTGAAAAAAGCAAGCTAACTTCTCTGTGAAACTTTTCCTGTTCATGATTCTTTCTTGCTGCATGTCATAACAAAATTACATGTGATAATATTTCCTCAGTTGCAAAGAAATATACAAAACCTACTCTTCTTTTCTTACAACTGTATAATGCTGGCAGTGTACAGCATGTACAAATGTCACTATTCATGAGACACTAAAATAAGCTCACATGCCTATTGCAGAATCCAGGTGCCTACATACCAGCCAAATAAAAAGTTTAAGACTGTTGTGAGGGTCTACGTAGTTAAAGCTAATGAGTTGTATCAGCTACTACAACTTGTGCACTTATGGAATGATCACATGCTTATTACTGCTCTTTCTGCAGAGCCTGTTTACTAACCCATATCAAGCATAAGATAAGGTAGTATAATTAAAGAGACAAACGTAAGTTAACAGTGAAATGACAATCAACCACTAAGGGTCATAAAAAATTCTTCAGCACATTCTTCAAAATTTAGTCATTTTGCAACTGATAAGCTGAATAAGCCACTGAAGAGAAAGTTTTACTTCTTACTTACACCCTTCTCTGTTGCACGAATATCTGTATTTCCATAAAGTGTTCCAAGACCAATTACTTTGCCACCATTTGTCCGTATATCAATTTTATGGCTCTGAAAAAAAGTTGAAAAATCATATGGTTAGGATAACCTTAATTAGAAAACAAATCTTGTTTTTCAAGCTGTACCACAATAACCAACTCAGATCATAAACTTCCATTTTACTGTGAAGGTTTCTTCTCAAGTGATTGCCAAATGTGCTGTTTGTTCCCAGTGGAGTCAAACTCCAAACAAGTCACTTTTCTTTGTAATCAGAAAAACAAGGGAATACACGATGTCAAGGAACCCTTTATTCTCAATACAGGTGGGTTTTTTTGTTTTGATTTTTTTGGTTTTTTAACTAGAAAAACATTCACTCAGTATATATTAAAATAAGCAGCAGGGGAAGAAAGAGGGAACTTTGCTTTTCATTTATACTCCATTTATACAACCCAGATATGCATATACCCAGTGCTGCAGCAGATAAACACGAGCTGGCAGTGAGAAATGAACTACCAAACTGGAGCCTTCCAATGACCTGGAACCCACAGTGTCACAGTATTCTGTAGGATAATCATATATATATACACACAAACACACCACAGAGCTACTTATGTTTGGAATAGTCTGTATAGCCATAAACTTCTATGGATGCATACTAGGACAAACCTTAGGCCTGCAAGTAGAACCAGATCCTACAGTGCTTTGCTCTAACCAGATTCTAATTCAAATTAAGTATTTTGCATATATCTGCATTACAATCTCAAGTTTTTCACAAAGACACCGGGCTTCAAGTGAAAAAATGCTATAGCCCTTGTACCTTTCAGCTGCTGCTACACACAACTGACAAGAGAAAAAAAAAAAAAAATGTAGAGAAACACAAACTAATCTCAGAAAGACAAAAAAATCCCAGGTCTTGAGAGTAAAACCCAACCATTTGTACGAAACGAGAAGGTAAAAAGAAGAAATAAATTAAAATTCAGATTTAAATAATCTAACTGTATTCATAAGCTGCAACTTCAACAAATCTGACTTTAAGAAGTCCATGGATATCAACAGCAAAGCTCTTTTGCTTAAGTTCACTTGTGTGAACACTGGAATAATACAGAATTGAAAAAAAAAATTCAGCATTTTTTATACTTCATGCCAGGTAAGCTTCCCCACACCCCCTCCCTTCATTTTCCCATAGCACCATCTCCATTTTCAGATATATAAATTTCTGTTGAGAAGGTTATTATTCCTGTAGATGGTATTTAATTTAGGATGCTTCCATTAAATTTGACAATCAAGCATACCAGAAATATTATTTAGATTCCTAAACACCTGTCTAGATAAGCCATAATAAATTGCATTAACTAGGTCTAATCAGATAGCAACAAGATTAAGGACTTTTTTAATATAAAAAACCAAATACATGAAATCAAGTTTCCAATAAGGAAGACGTGGACTTAAAACTGTTCTGACACATTTCTGATGAAACAACAAGAACCAGAAGTTTCATGGGGTTTCAAAAGACAGGAAGAACTCTAGAGCAGTGTTTCTTAATCTTTGTGTTCCCAAGTTTTGTTTTCTCCTCTTCATTTAAGAGGCTTCCCCACAGTAAAACACAATACCCCTAACTTGAGACCACAGTAGTGCTTCACAACTTTTAAAAGTTGTAAATAACTCAGCCGTTCAGTTAAGCTTCTATAAAAATACAATAGATGATTCTCTCCAAGTACAGTAAACAGGAAAAAGTTAAATTAGATGCTTCAGCCAGACATCACAGTTCCTTTGAGGAAGCTGCATTAGGCACGTTAGCAGAATAATGGTTAAAAAGCAAATCCTCCGAGCATATAACTTGAAGAAAATATGGGAACTCATAAGATTAGAACTAATGTATAGCAATGACTTCTCAGTATGGCCACTGATATTTAAATAAATTAAAACCACAACATACATACTTATTTCCTCTTCTTTTTTTTTTTTTTCTCTCTCTATCATTTTGGGGATAGAAAGAGCTTTAATAAGACACAGGTCCCTCAACTTTTTTCCTCTTAAAAAAACAAACAAACAAACAGGCTTTCAAAGGTAGGTAGCAATAGAGACACCTAACAAACAGCAGGATTTGCTGAGAGAGGAAGCAAGTTATAATAGTCAAGTAGCTTTTTCATTAAGAGGGAATATTCCACTAGCAGAAAGTAAGAAGCACTAATTTGTCATAGGGCTTCTCCTAGCAAGGGAGAAAGGTTAGAGTAAGGAAGAGGTAAGTAAGGAGGCTGTCAAGACCATGACAGATGTTAAGAGAAAAACGTAAAAATTTGTTCAGTTCAAAGAAAGGAAGGACAGTGGTAGAGGACGACAAATTAGGCTCAGACATGGTATATGGTGAGGAAGCATGGCAGGCCTTCCACCAATTGTGTGTGAGACACCTGGAAACTCTTATCACTCTCACAGCTAAGAGTCAGAAGTAACTGTTGATCATAGAAGGAAACTTAAAGGGTGTCCTTGGTCCCATTGTCACTGCTAAGCTGATGGACTGTAATAAGCAGCAGGAGAAAAAATTATAAAAGGAAAAGCATTGCTTTCTCAGTAAAGAATTTAGAAATAATTTACACTCTGAAGACCTAAAAGTCATAACTGTATTTTGGAATTACTGCTACTATCAGTTGACCTAGAGACTTGGAAGGGATAGGGGGAAGTTGGCATTAGCCAATTACAAAACAACAACCACCACCAAAAATCAATCTCCATAAAACAACCCGCAACAAGTCTCATGGGCTGGATAATGCTTACGACACCAAAAGTACCAGTCAGCTCCATTAAAAAACACTTATACAGAATACTCATCTTATCTGTTCAATTACTAGCACGCATGATTAAGGAAAGTAGATGTCAAATTTCTAGGTCTTCTGTAAAGACATCATACAGTATGCCAAAAATCAGCAAGTTTTTTGAATTACATACAAGTTATAGAAACAATTTATTGCAGTTTGTGGCAAGTTAAGAGAATTAGGAGCTGCGAAGCTGTTTGCTGGTGCTCTTGAATAATCCTCACATTACTAGGTGGTTTTTTAAGTGTATTTAAAGTCATGGATCAACGATCTTTTGCTCTCTACTGTAAAGAAAGGGTCTCCTGCTTTGCTAGTCAGTGAGGTTTGTAGAGAGCATGACAGTGAAGCAACGTTAAACAGCTCCTTAATCCGTCCAGGGGAGGGCACTATCACTTCAGTTTGCTCAGTAAAACACATTCGCTAAAGGGGAAACGGCTCTTCTGCTGCCCTACAGAATCTAGTCTACACGATTTTCAGTAGCTTGGAAAAAACCCGAAAGGTTAATAATTCTGCTTCTCTGCTAATTCCTGAGAGTATAATTCCTGAACCTATATTAGAAAAATTGAGTTACAGTTGCAGTTACTAGAACTACAGTATTTCTTAAAAACAACATTAGCCTAAAAACTGATTGTACAGCTAAGAGATACTGCAATTGAACAATTGTTTGCTCTTGCAAACACCTACATGATAAGTAATTTTAATTCAAAACCTTCATCTCGCTATTTCAGAGTCAACAAAGCCAACAGTGGTAACATATCTTCTCTAGTACTGTATATTGAAGCCGTCACAGTAACCAGAACAAAGACAACCAATCACCATTCACAAACCAAAAGAATACTTTGGGTAACTATTTTGGTTTAAAAAAAGAAACCCAAAACCTTATAATCTACCAAAGCTTTGCTTTAACATGAGTTTCAGTTGAAATCTGCAGTTCTTCTTTGATACTTTAAGTTTCAAATGCCATCTGGAACAAGGCCACTCTTCTCATCTGAGGCTTCAGGGAGCAAAGAAGCTTCCTGTGGCCACCAACATAGTGGACACATTTAGGCGCATGCACAGGGGAAGGATCATCTTTTGCACTTGTAGTTTTCCTGACATTTTTGTGAATCAAGCAAGGCTCAAAGTTGACAGAGGGAAAACGCAACACCATGCTCCTCTGAACTATAATGAGGCTCAGAAGCCCCAAACTGGTGATTTTGCAGTCTTCTTTTCAGTTCATTAGACAGTATTGTTTCATTGCTATTTGAAGTCTCAAGGGAAATAGGCCTGACTTTCATTTTTAAAATTCAACATTTTTCACATCTCAGACTGTACATGAGGAACGATGCCCAAGAAATTAGTTAGTTGTCTTTCCTCAAAATCCTCTTTTTCTGTGACATCACAAAAAAAATCTTGACAATTGTGATGGCATGCTGTGATTACTGTCACTATTGCTGGCCAAAACTACTTTGTTTTCTCATATTATGTAGCTTCTAATGTACTGCTGTTTGCTGTTATTATTATACTTTTAACCAAAGCCTTAGAGATTAGTAACACACATAATACTGTTAACTTTTTGTTAGATTTTAGTTACCTTTTTAAGAATAATATGGTCAATTACACAGAATCTGGAAGATACAAGTTGACTGTAGTTCACTGAATATGGAGTAAACCTTTCCCCTTAAGTTGAGTTTCCCATATGTGTGCTATAAAATCATCTCTTACCGTGGTAGAGAACAACATTGCAAGATTTTGAATTACCCTATTTGAAAAGCCTTTCTTTTGAATTTATATCAATTCCTGCAGGCACAGTCCCGATTATTCAAGTGAATTTGATTCCAAACAGCACCTAAGTCAGATAGGCTTTTATAGAAATAACCAAAGTGTATGCCAGCAAACCCAAAGTCTTAAGATTAAAAAAAAAAAAACAACCAAGGTCATGAGCATGATAGATATGCTATTTATCAGATACATTTCAGTCAGGTATTCTGGACATGTAATGTGTAACTTCTGATTGAAAATTAACCTAAACGGTTTGTCAATACCACTGATAAATCAGAATTGTAGAAAAAAACACAGGAAAAAAAAATAAGCAGCACACTGCGAAGTCCCAACTGAGCAAGCATAACTATTTACCTACTAGACAGGAAATCCCAGTCTGTCTTTTGTTGTTTTGTTTGGTTTGTTGTTTTTTTTTTCCTGTGGGCTGGGGAAGGCAGATATGAGGCTTTCTGCTGTCACCGTTTCTGCTGGGTTTGGCTATCATCAAAGGTACTTGGACTTCTGACTTGACATTATTTAGTGTTATTGACTGTGTCGTGATCGTATGCAATAAATAAAGGTAAGGTGCTACACACATTTTAACACTAAAAAATATCAGAGTACTTCTCATCCCCAGAACTGGTATTTAAGTTTTTATATGATATTCCACCACACAATCCCTTTTAAAACACTGATGGAGTGGGGAAGGGTTCTTTGTACCTTTATTGACTGCAAGACACTAGTTCCCTTCTCCGTTTCTATTTTGCAGTTATCACATTCCATTTTCTGAATCTTCACACAGCCAGTCCCTGACGTTTTGATATCCAAATCTAGAATTAGAAGAGTTTTATTAGCAACAGAATGAGAAGAGTCAGATCTATTTAACATAGTACTTTATATAGTAACTACTCATAGTAGGGAAAAAAAGCAGCTTCTTTGTTACTAAAGAACCTTCTTGCAAAATTTGGCCACATACTTTCAATTGCATGGCTAGTCGCTATCAACAGTCGACACTGAAAATTTTGTAAGCCAGTATATAGCCATCCAGCTTCAAGAGAGAACATTGAGAGGCAGCAGAGTGACTGTAATCCCTGGCAGGGAAGCAGCGGGGTGTGGTCTTTCAGTGAAGGGTTGGTTTGTTTGGTTTTTTTTTTTTTGTTCTTTTTTTTTGTTTGTTTGTTTTTTTTTTTAAAACGCACTCCTGAACTCCACCTCCACCTTATAGCTACCCTCGTCACCAATTCTATTAGCAATTCTATTGAGACATTTGGGGTGGGAAGGTTGGCAGGTTGTTTGAGGACACATGGAGAGTAATAAGATTCCACAGCACAAATGCTCAGGTCTTGCTTAGACCTATGCTGCTTCAACTAGCAAGCAGCACAACGCAAAAACAGGTACAGAAGAGTTTGCATGCGTCATTCTTCCCTAGCCTTCTGGAAGGCCCGACTTGCTCCCCTGGCATGAAGAAGCATGTTTGCCTCTAGTCTGAATCACCTCACCTTATTACTGTTCATAGGCTCCCACAAAGAAAAGTCACCAAGTCTTGTAGATAACTCTGTTATCATGGGAGTAATTTATGGGCTCATAGTGCTTCCCGCAGGAGCGGCAAAAGCATTTTCCTGCCACGTGAGCTCACCCTTGAGTTTAAGGAACTGAGAAGAAGTTTGAGAATGTGCAGTCTGGGGATTCTGACTATGTTAATAATACATTATATTAATGACCACCGTAACAACTGGTAAAAGGTAAAGGCAGGAGAGGAAAAAATTGTTGTTCTAAGGATAAAAGGCAGAAAGAAGAAAAACTGGACAGGAGTCAGAAGTATTTGCTGCAAGACACATAACTTAAGGACTAAGAGAGAGACAGTGAGCCTCTGAAGAAAAGATGATATGGGAAAGAAACCTTCATTTAAGCACTTCTGAAAAATCTTTCTTTCATCTCCACCATCTGATAAGGTGACCAGAAATACGTGAAGAAGAATCAGAGTATGTATAACAACCTCTGTCCCGATGAGATTCCCCAGGTCAGACCCATGACACAGCAGAGACTGAAGATCAAGACCGTCATGCTGCTGCTCAGGACAGACACTGGAACCATGACAACAGTAGCTCGCAGACCATGAAGACGCAAGACTGAGAACTCCAATTAACAGTGAAGGGAAGTTTTGCCACCTGACAAACCAGGAGAATCCAAGGGGCAGAGCTAAAACACATTACATCTTTGCTGCAAGAGTGCTACCTTATTGCCACAGTAAGCGAAGAGGTTAAACTTAGTGAAGGATGCAGGCTGTGTTTGCAGGTAACAATTCCCTAAGAAAAGGGCCTAGAAGAGGTGGACTAGATAAGCAGGTTTTCCAAAAGCTGTTTTATTTGCAGATATTATTTTCTTAGCCTCTTCACGGAAGACTTCCAAGACAGAGATACTGTGACCAAGATTATAATCAAACTGTATGTTTCTTAAATCTAAGTAAACTCTAAGATCGGCTTTAAGGCATGGAAAAGCACAAAACCTGGCAAACTGGACTGCTAACTATCATCAGAGGATCAAGGGCCAGCACCACAAGGTTTTATGTTGGTAAAGCCTACAGAGTTTCACCAGACTAAAAATATCCGAGTGGTTATCAGAGCTATTTCAATTGATCAACACTGATTTACAGGTTCTGAAGTTGAGACAAAACTTTTCCATAAGGTTTTACTTCTCAGGCAGCAGTTAGACTGTTGAAATGCAGTTCCCAGAGAGACACAAATAGAGGCACTCTCCAAACATCTATGCTTGAAACAGTATGTCCCTGCACAGCACAAACCTGGAGAGTTCAAAAAGAAAGCAATATTATTTTTGAAATACAAGCTGCCTTGCTCAAAAGTGCTCAATTCACCCACTGGAAAACTGCACGGTCCTTGGGAGGATCTACATCCAAGACTATTTTGCTATTTTGTTTCCTGAGGAGAAGTCCAGAAGCCAGTTTCCTTGTGCAAATCTTTGAATTCAATCAGCTTGATCCCCTTTTGTCACCCCTTTTGACAGAAGCAATAAGGGCAAGAGGGTAAAAGGCTTAAAAACAGTCAGTTTATCCACGATACCAACTTAAGACTTTTATAAGGATAAGGTTAATAAAACCTTCTGATTCCACAGGGCATATTATGTCCATCATTTGAAAGGTAGATTAGCAGTGTAATCCTAGCTGTATCAAAGATGGGTGCCAAAAGAGGACACAAGTCTGGGGATTCGTGAGCATGCTGTTAAGAAACACTAGGGATTCCTGGAAACATACTTCTTAGTGCCTTGATTCTCTGCAGAGTCATAGCGCTTTGCTAGCCTTGATATAGCAAAAATGAGTGGACAAGGAATGGACCCCCTCGTCTCTCAAATCGGCTTCCTGAAGCAAGGATAAATGACTCCACAAAGAAGCAGGCTAAAAGTGGGATAATATTGCTAACGAAATTTCAACAAGCAAGGAGCAACAGGATACAACCTGTTTCAGTGCCAAAGCTCCAAAAATAGATAGTTTGATTCCTCCTTAGCAAAGATGAGGGCTGAATCCAACTTCAGCCACACAAAGCTCAAAGAATGCATGAAGATCTTTGAGATGCAAAGGACTTGTATTGGAAATAAAGGTACATAGGGGGGACTGGGGGGGGGGGAGGGGAAGAACTTCGGTATCAGAATGTAGGCAGCGTACCCCTGAAATACTACCCTAAGATATAATATTTGAAATAGACTGGAAAATTACTTATTTTAAAGTGACTCAGCAGCCCTGGACTACTAGAAGTACTTCATGATCTGCTTCTGTGCTTACAGAGGAAGCTTACCAGTAAGTGAGCATGCATGTAAAATAATTCAGTCCAGGAAAAACTATTTGTTGAGGGCATCAGACTAAAGTATTTGCTAGTCTGAGGCTGTAAGTCTGCCATACTTAGGAGTAGACACTGATGAGCTTTTTTCCAACTCATTAATATGTTAAGACTTCAGAAAAATACACTGTTGTAAACATTCATATTTGCTTTCCACTAACTTTTATGAAAAATAAAAAGCAGAAACAAACATTCCCAGGAGCTTAGGTTCTCCCCTCATACAAGTAGGCAGAAAAATTGTCTAAGTGATGCCATAAAATTATGATTTTCAGTAATTCACAGAAACATTCAAGACTCATAGATTTGTTCAGTTTGCTTAGCTAGTTCCACAAGGATCTACAGTATTTCGCCAAAAAGCTAAGTGGACTTAGACTAATATGGAAGAGTTTTCTCAAAGAGAGAACTGATAATACATAATAAACAAACAAATTAAAAATCCTATACTGGCTTACAAGTGGGCCTAGACCAGAAGTAATTGATTTTGTGCCAGAGGGGACAGAGCTTTGGTATTCTACTCTGTGAGGCTTGGCCACCACTTCAGCACTCATGGTTGTTCTCCTCCTTGACTTCGGCGTAGAAGCCTCTATTCTCTTCACCAGAGTGTAACATGGAAAAAGCACTGGAACAGTTTGCCAAAGGAGGTTGTGTAGTCTTCATTCTTGGACATTTTCAAAACCAGACTGGATAAAGCCCTGAGCAGCCTCTGCTGACCTTGGAGTTAACACTGCTTTGAGCAGGAGATCGAACTAGAAACCTTCTGAGGTCCCCTCTGGGCTGGTTTTGACCTAATATAATACATACCTACTAAAGCGAAATGCAAGATCCACATGGTAAGACAGGACAGATGATTCTCAAATTCTGGTTATGCGAGACCTCAGTTGGGTTTACTTTTAAGTACTCGGTCAACGTACAGTAACCAGAAATCAAAGAGCTGGTTTCAGCTTTAATTAGTGCATGCAGTTCAACATGCCAAGACACAGGATTCTCTTTATGGGCTGAGCAGACTCCGAACCTACAGCCATGTGCCTACACTGTCCCTGGAATAAATAGCTAACATATACATGTGACCTGAAGGAAAATAAATAAGCTAGATTAAAGATAAATTCACTGACATCTATCATCTATGATGGTTAAATATATCACAGAGGATTATCAGATTGCGTGTGATATTGAAAGACCATACATAGCATAAAACTAGACACTAAGACATAAATAGAGGATCCTTTAGTACTTGCCCTACTGGGCTGTGTATGAGTTGCCTTTGGTTTAAAATGCATACTTAAGCTCATCATCTAGCATATTCTGCACATGCTCTTCAGAGTCTAAGGAATTTTAGCTAACCTCCTGGATAAACTCCAACCTAAATTGCGAAAGCTGTTATGAAATGCTGCAACTTCCAAAACAAAGAAAGAAGCTAGAATACTGTAAAGACATTCACATCAACTTCTTACAGCTAAGTGACAAGAGCTAGCTCAGATAAAATGGTCTAAACAGAACAGAGTTATCATCCTGAAACATTCAAGGAAGGCCAGAGAAAAGCCAAAGTGCTTGCAGAGCATCAAAAGTTTCTCTCTGGTTTGAGATGTGTTTTTACAAGGGATAAGATCTTTTGCTTATACAATGATGTTTAATGGATAATTCTTTCCTAAATAAAGAAAAACAACCCAAGCACACACTACTACTCAGAGAGCTCAACACCCAAACCAAAGCTGAAAGGACACTTTCAGTAGACCCTCACTGGCAAGTAGCAGTTCTGCTTCGCTGAGTAAAAAAAAATAAATTATGTTTTAGGAAATATATCTCTGGATATGCCTGGATAACAGTATGAACAGACAATACTAACATCATGCTAATTATGGGGTGACAAACAGCAACTAGTGGAAGGGGATTATAATCCACAGACTGTCCAAGGAACCTGAATTGCATGACTTTACCACAAACCCAAGTGGAACAGCTTAGAAACCTACAAACTAATAAAACCTATTTCAAGAAGGAAGGCTGTAAAATAGTCTTGCAGGGTTGGTTGACATTTAAAATATAATAAGAATTTCAAAGACAGGACAAAAGCTAAATGATTTTTTTTTCATCAATCAGGACTCGTTATTGAGACCTTTAGGAAGGTTCTTCACACTGAAACTCTTTATGAAGGCTGAGATTCTCCACATCTTAATCAATGAATTGTATCCCTCAAGAGTAACCAGTCTGGAGAAACTTAAATATTAAATTACTAACAACTACAATAACCAGATGCACTTGGTACCAAAGAAATGAAGGGTAATAAATGGGATGCTGGGTTTCAGTTTGATTGTCTGTAATCCTGGAATGGACTCTGTGAACATACTACACATAAATCAAGGTAATCTCTGCACTTGTCAAGCAGGAAAAAAAAAAAAAGCTGTAAGAATGTAACTAGCAACTCTTAGGGAAGAGTCAAAATGACAAAAGTCTCTTGGAGAAGACAGTCCTGCTACAGTTCAGTGAAATAGTCAATGAATGTATAAGTAACAGTTGATCTGTTTAAGAAGAATGAACTTAGATTTTCAGATGTCTTTGACAACATAGTTAGTCCTATATTGTCTTCTAGCTATAAACTATGCATCATCTTCAACGCTAGGTGCATTTGGAAATCAGCACAAATACAAAGGTTGAAAAGTTTCATCAATGCCTGAATTATTCAGACTATAACACCATGCTCTACAAAAGTCATAGATGACATGTATGAAACATAAGTAGAATGAGATTATTCACAATTTCTCATACCACAACTGCAGCAGAGCATCAAATGAAATAAAACAGAGGTCTTGAACAACTGCTTGAAGCAAACCAAAGGACTCGGGTGTTTGTATACTGAAGTTTTTCCAGCATGGTGAAACTTACGCTGCACTGTATAGGCAATTGCACAAATCCATAGAAAAAAAAAAAAAACATCAATGACTAAACACAAATCTCTCTGGGTCAAGTATTCCCTAAACCTGAGCTCACTGAGGAGAGTTATCCTAGCAAGAGCGCACTTTTGCTTGCCTAAACTGTGGGTCACTGTCAGTATTTCAGTCCAGCCACTACAGCTGCTCTCCCAAGTTGTTTGTAGGTTCCATACCAGAAACCCTGCACAGATTTTTGCCTTGTGAACCAAAAGATAATGCAAGACTTGTACTAGAGAAGGGAGCCCTTCTTGGCATTTCATCGGTATTGTTAAATTCCAGCCTTTTTTGATCCCTGTGGGTGACCACTCAGCACAACAACCACTAATGGAGCTGGCAGGTCCAACAATGCTACTGTGAACAACCCTTGGACTGCAGGTGCACACAGCACATACTGAGGGCTGTTGTCTCCCAGCTGAGCTGCAGTTACATCTTTTCTGGAACACTTTTATTTTTTTCTCTGACAGCTGGTATGTGTTGTAACTAGCACTTAATAGCACAAGTTTCAGCATTAGCTATTGCTGACAAAAAGGTCAACAACAAGTGATGGATCTAAATAGCTAAGAAGTCAGGAAACACAGAGAAAAATGGGACCTTTTGAACCTCCTTAGAGTGGGCACGATGCTATTTCCGAGTGTCCACTGCCAACAGCGCTTCCAGCCGCAGCCGCAGCCGCGGCAGCGCCAGCGGAGTCCCCGGTGCGCCCCACCGGAGGGGGCGATGCCGTCTCCCCTCGGGCTCCGGCCGGAGGAAGAGGGCCGCCAGCCGGGCGTGCAGCCGCCTCTCCCGCCGAGGGCGCGGGGGGACCTCCCCCCCGCTTCACCCACCGAATTTCACGGGCGTCCTGACGTCCACGGCGGCCTTGCTGTCCACGCCGTCCGCCACGATCGCCATCTGCTCCAGCGCCTCGTCGTACTCCACCCGGACGCGGTCCTGCTGCCGGCCGCGGGGCGGGGGGCTGCCGCCAGCGCCGCTGACGGCCACCAGCACCCGGTCGGCGCCTGGGTAGCGCTGCGGGTCCAGCGGGCGCACGCTCACCTGGCAGGGCAACCGCACCCGTAGCCGCCCCCGCGGGCTGACCGCCAGCGCCCACTCCTGCAGGGGCTTACGGCCGCCGGCCTCGGCGGAGCCGCTGCAGCCGCGGTGGGGGACGGGCGGCCCCCACCACCCACCCGCCGCCCGCACCGCCAAAGGCCCCCAGCGCGGGGGCAGCGCCCTCATGCCGCCCGGCGGGGCCGCCGGCCCCGGTGAACGGCGGCAGAAGCCCCCTGAGGCGAGGTGGAAGGGACGGGACAGGACCCGCTCCTTGTGGCGGGCGGACGGCCGTTACCCCCTCCCCGCCAGCTCACGTGACGAGGCCGCACGCGGGGAGCGGCACCCGGGGCGGCTGGTAAACAGGCGGCGGCCGCTGGCGCGCGCCCCGACACCGACGGCCTCCCAGCACCGCCCCCTCACTGAGGGGGCTTCTGGGAGTCGTAGTTCGCCAGCACGTGGAAGGCACTACAATCGCCCGGAAAGGGGAAGAGCCCCACCGTACTCATCAGCCTATCAGCAAAAGGGGAAGGCGGAGCATATCCGTGGCCTGCTTCTATTGGGCAGCGGGGGTGGGACGCTACAGCCAATCAGAAGCGCGGGTGAGGGCCGAGGGCGGTGGGGGTAGGCCAAAGGAGGCGAGCCGGCGTCGCCATAGGAACGGGGACGCCGCTCGGCGAGGCGGGGCCAGCCGTGGCCACACAGGCGGGCGGGTGCCCGCCGGGGGCTGCGCGGCCTGGAGGCACTTTGCGGCGGCCGGGAACAGGGGAGGCAAAACCGCGGCTTCAACGTAAGGGCAGGAAGCGAGTCCAGCGGTGTCGGGCCTCGGGGCCGCCTCAGTCGCTTTTGAGGATCCCCGGGGGGTTCGGGGCCTACCTTCCCCGCTGGCGTCCCTGGGTGCCGCCAGTCTTCCCCCCGCTCCGTGGGGCCCAGGGTGGTGCTAATCCGTGGGTGAGAAAACGAGGTACCTCAGGGCGTGGGGGCCCTTTCCGTGGCCCCTTGGGCTGTTTGTAGTGCAGCCGAGCGTTGGTTTGCAATGGAAGAGGCGTGCTGGTTGGGTTTCTGCCGGCTCAGCTCCCTGATGCAGCAGCCTCAGCAGCCACAGGATTTGACACCTGTAAGGAGGAGGCAGGGAAAGAGAGAGGAATGGGAAGAGGGAGATGGCAGGGCTTTGGGTGGCAGCCTGGTCTTTGTTGCGCTTAAGCCTACCGTGAGACTGTGTGTGTTGAAACGTCCTGGGTCTGAGGATGAAGAAGCAGTTTGGCAGATGTGCTGAAAAGCAGTTTTTTTCAAAAGTGGTATTGTGGAGCTCCAAGATTGGTCTCTGTCAAGATGGCTTGGTTAACATGTTATTTATTGTGACTGCTTTTTAGCAGTTCTAAAGCCAGCTAAATAAATATTTTCCTGAGTTCTGTACAAATATGTCATGAAATGATTGTCCTTACAGGGTTTACGAACAAGCGGGGAACTGCTGAATTCAGTTAAAAAGACTTTTATGGACTTCATAGCTCACTTTATCATTGTACAATAATTAAAGAAAATGAGGTGGGGGATGTGGGCATAGAAGATGTGAAGTCAGCTGGCTGCTTCTTGTCACAGGTGTAGTTTACTGCCAATAATGAGAGTGAAACATGCATAGAAAGGTGCATTGTCTTATTTATATTGCAACACAAGTAATAACGAAATCTGGGGCTGTTACTTTATTGATTTGCTGCCTTCTGCACTCCATGAGTTGTTTTTCTTCTTTTCTAAAAATAACCATGCAAGCTATGCAATGGGATGTTTGGTCAAGCTCTTTTCATCTCATTAGCCTCATTTCCATTTTTATCACTGTCTGGCATTGATTATTTATGAATCTGAAATAAGATCTGAGTGCTCAAGAGGAAAAAAGATGGCCCTAGCTTTTTGGTCCATCTGTAATTTTCACTGTGGAAAGTTTAATAAAGGTTCATATTAATCAGTAAAGCCCTTCAAGTTAAATTACTTCATTGATTTACATCATTCAATCTCAAAAATCATTAAATGAAACACAAAAAGGGTGAGACTGCCAGATGATAGTTTAGTATAGAAAAATAATTCTAGAAAAACAAAAATGTATCAAGAAATAACTTGGGACATGACAGGGGATAGAAGTTATTTTTTTCAAGTCTTCAGAAATAGTTGATTTTCAAAAAAAAAAAACAAAAACAAACAAACCAAAACCCAAAAAACCAAACCTACAAAACTCTTACCCTTGAGACCAAATACTTAATTTAAATGCTACATAATTTGTCGTCAGGGAAATAGTTACGGGCCTGTGAGAAGTGTGGTGCAATGTGCTATAATTCCACTAGATGACAGCCAATTCAACAAATAATTCTATTAACCAACTGTTCAAAGGGAATCCCATGTCTTTGGTTAGGTGGGGCTTACCGCTGCCACCCACTTCTCCAGAACTCAGTGCTGCTGTTTCTTATCCTCATTTCCTACCTCCTCTTAAACATTAGCACTGCTTTCCTACTTTCTCCAGTATCTTCATATTTGATGCTCCTCATGTGGGCAAAGGTTTATCAGATTGGGCTCCATACTATGTTATGCATCATCCTTAATATTGTCCAGTTTTGCTTAATTAAGAACTTTGTTCAAGAAGACATTCAAAGATGCTTAAGCTTTAGCTATGTATATATTTCACTGGTCTGTCTTGTTTGTTTTTTTTTTTTTTTTTTTCATTAGGTACAGACTAAGTGTACTTATATGGTTAAAAATATTGAAGAAAACAGATCAAAAGTCATTGCTAGGAAGAAGTTCTTCTTTCTCCATACATGTGAAACTTCATATTTTTAATGTTTTACTTACACCATCTATATTTTGGCTATAATATTGATTCCATTTCATTTTCATGCTCTTGATTGAATTCCAGCTGATCCTGTATCAGCTGGTATGGTGTGTGGCAGACTCCAACAGTAAAATGAGATTTATTTTCATCTTAAATTTTCTGACTTGTCACTTGCAGGAACAGAAAACTGTATCAATAAATGAAGATTTAATTAGAGCTCAAATTTCAAGATGCCTGTGTGATTTCTCAATGAATTACAATACTTATTAGCCATTTTGCCAGATACTTACAGTGTTATTCTAAGTTAAATAATGTTCTGTATTTCACGCAAAAGGTAACAAAAACTAGACCTAATAAAGTGTTATCATATAGACTTTAAAGCCAAAGCAAAGCGGCATTTTTAGGCTAAGGTAAGGGAGAGAGATTTCAAGGGAAGAGGAATTAAATAAAAAAGGACATATAGGATAGGCTGTAGAAGGAATACATTTTTCTAACTTTTATATTTGGGATTAATCACAGAGTAATATCAGACAGCTTCAGGTGCTCACAGGGTATAAACTTAGTCTGTCTGGGCTGACCCATTTGCTTGAATTGTAATAAAGAACTAATGTGACTTCACTAGTCAGGAAAATGAGGCCGCCTTGCAGGAGTGTTCTTACCGGTGTTACGCTCCTGCTGAGGCTTCCACCTGCAGATGCAAGAACACTTCTTTTCAAGTTAACATCCAGCATTTGGGCAAGGTTCACCACATGCAGGGCTAGCTGCTTATCCATGTTCCTCCATATCATAAGGCTTAAGAATTTCATAGTCAGGATATTTTTTCCAAGTTTCTTAAAAATTCTCCTGTGTTTCTATTATGAAATATTTGTATTACACTGTTTTAGTTTCTTTATTTGTATTTTGTAATTTATATTTTTTCAGTGATGTATTTCTGAACTGCTTCCTTGAGCTGCCTTAGTTCTCAAGGCGTGTCTAGGTTTCAGTGGGTAGGCAAAGCATGATTTGTTTGTTTTCCCCTCAGTATTTTAGTGTGTGTGTAGTGATGGTAACCATTTCTTCTCAGAGATGGCAGAGAGAGAGGCAGTCTCCAAAGCACACAATGGTTTGGATTTCGGGGATTTTTTGTTTGTCACGCTACCAGAAATTTTCTGAGGAAATTAAGTTCCTCATGGAAACCACATAAAAAGGGAAGTGGTAAAATCTTACTGTTCAAATTCTCCCCGTCTTAACCATATCTAATAAGAAATCCAGCTGATAAACCCTTTGTGTCGTTCAGGGTGATTCCATCCTAAATAGCAGAGACTTGAAAACAAGTAGAAACAACAGAAGTTGTAACAGAAATTGTTAAGCAGTTTAGGTATGTGGTGTGCTCTCATTTCCCTAAAGTAGTTATCTATGAGGTTGTACCATCTAATCAAACAATGTGTTCTGAATTACACACACGTTATAATGCCCTATTGTACATGATGTAATTTTAATTTTAATGACCATTTAGTATTGGCATAGCTTTGTTGTTTAAAGACACATCCCTTCATGCTGAAGCACAGGCTCTGCCCAGCTAAAACAGGTCTGCTGCTTACAAGACTGTAAGCTTTAACTTTAGGAAAGAAGCATTGGGAAATAAAATTTCAGGGAATGAAAAGAAGTTCAATGTATCATTGAATAAATCCGTGGTACTCCTATGTTATTAATGTTATCTGTAGCTCTCATTTCTCCTGTTCTCTGTGAAGAGGAAATGATAGAACTCAAAGTTCTGGAGAAGGATGACAAGGACAGTGGAAGGCAGAGAAGGGCTTTCATGCCAGTGACAGCAGGTAGATTGGCTTTTTCAGCCTTGAAAAAACCTAGTGGCATAGAAAGGTTGTGATTATTCAGTGACTCATCCAGTAAAAGAATGAAGTGGCATCAAGGAGCCAATTCGAAACGAACAAAAAGCACTGTTTGCTCACATTGTGCAGAGTTAAGAGGAAAATCTCCTTTCCCCTGGATTTTGCAGATACTGAAAGTTTTGCATGAGTTCAAGGGGAGAGGGGAAGGGTTCAGGGAAGCATCACCACACTGTGACTGGTGGATTCTTCTGTTCCTCCCCAGGCATCCGGTGTTGGCTGGAAGTATGCAGAACTAGATCAGCTTTTGGTCTGACTAGATATCGGACTAGATATTCTGATGTTCCAACTACATTACATAATTTTTCTAACTAATTCAGTGTGAAACACTAAGTCGGTTATCTTGTTTTCAGAGTAATTTTTATTTTTTATTTTTATTTTTTTAAGATTTGTGTGCAGAAGGAGGTAGCATGAAGATGTGGATAAATATCCTGTATCATGCCCCAACCTGTTCAGCTGAGGTTCTGTTCATTGTCTCCCTGCTTTGGGTACTGCCCCTGTCTCCTGCCATCCCCGCTGCCCGCAGGGAGATGGGAAGGTGCTCCTTAGCAACTTCCAGAAAAATTAGCCAGTTGAACTTGTAATATTAATTGAAATTATTCAGGCTGCTTTAGCTGATTTTGCCTGAAAATGTAATCCTAAAGTTGTTCCTCTTGCAGATGAGTGTTGAGGGAGGAGGAAGGTATCTCTTTCTGCAAAAGAATGGAATAATATGTAACATCCACAGATGCAGCTGGTTGTGGAAAGAGAGCTATGTCTATGGCTTGAGCTTTACTTAATGTGAATTTACACCTATTGGTTTAAACTTGGCTAAACCTTAGACTTGTGTTGTATTAAATGAAACATTTCCATGTGGATTGGAGCATCTACATGTCAGCCTGTACCAGTTTAACTAACTCAGCTTAACTGAAACCGATGACATTTGTGTGGTAGCAAAGAATGAATGAGGGAATATATTAAGAAATTGATAATTTCCATCAGGAAGGGAAGTGGCACACATGTCAATGTATATTTAATCCAGTTGTGAACCTGCATGTAATACTGGTAATTAGCTACTTCTACGAGTATTTCCTCTGGAGTTAGTCAGGCCACTTGCACAAATAACTGCTCATTGTTTTAATTGACTTAACAGACTGCACAGTCTGGCCTGATGTTCTCAGACTGAAATTATAAATTACCTTGAATGTACATTCATACAAAAGTGTTATTAAAATAATTAAAAAGACATTATTTTAATTCGTACTCTTCAACATACAACAGTTTTTACCTCCAGCAACAGCACTGTAAATAATTTAATATTATTCTAATGATTAATTCATATCTTTAAGTGGCCGAGAAAAATAAGGTGCTTTATGATTGTTTTTTCCCCTGTCATGCTTAAAATTTAAAAAGCATGTTCAAGTTAGGCTTGAAGGGTAAGGCTGAGTGGCTTGTATGAAAATCTTCCTGACACTTTTCTGAACCTGAATCTTTTTATAATTAATTTTATAAACACAAGGGATAAAGTTTAAAGGGGTTCATCAGTATACGTTAATGAAGTCAATCACTTGACGTGTAGTTCCTTCAACAGAGATTTTTATAAATTTTGTGTCTTCTTAATTAGTGTAGTTGATGCATCTTCATACATGAAGCTGCATGTCTTCCTGTTCAGAATGTAATTTTACAACTTTTTGCGTCTGTCACTTTGGAAAGAATCAATGCAGCTAAACACCACCTATCTGGATTCTGCACTGACTTGTGCATGAACATTGCTGTTTGCTGGAGAGATATTGAAGTAAAGATGCTGGCGTTAGTCTTGGGAATCTGAGTTCAGGCTTTTGTTAGTGCTGTCCTGAAGGTGTTTCACAAGGCAGTTCTCAGCCTGATTTCACCCGGATTCCAAAACAGACTTGCAGAGAAAGGGAACAAGTCTGTGTGTTGGATCAAGGCTGTGGTATTGTTTGCAGTTCTACAGTTTGAAAATATCCATATTTGTTGAACTATTCTGTAAATTTAGAAATCATGCCAACTTTCATTTCTATTTGAATTAGACTGTTTAGCTGATACCACAAAAATACAGATTTTCCACTTTGCTTTTTGAACTTTATACATACAATTTTGTATAAGCTGAATTTTATTATGTAGTTGGTAACTGAAGAATGGTAAACTTATTTTACTGTCCCATAATCATACATATCTTTTGTTACAGTCTGTCCCCTTCCCTCTTAAAAAGAAGTGGAGACTAGTGCTTATCACCCTAACTAAGGCTGTCTAATTGTTTTCCTCTGTCTCAACTGCCTATAGTTGTGTCTTAACATATCATAAACTTTTCAGATTCTGAAGATGGTTTTTGTTCTCTCTCCACCCAGCAAATTGGAGTCTTGGCGAGTACTACTGTACTGCGAGGAAGGGTATTTTTTGACTAGTATCAACTGTGTGTTTCACATACAAGATCGACAAAAATGCCTACACCCATGAAGCTCTCAGTTTTTGGCACTGTTCTGCTTAGAGTTTCTTCCACTGTGTTTTTTCCCTCTGTCTAAATTCTTCCAATATGCCTAGGGAAACAAAGAAAGCAGCAGCCATAAACATGAAATGTGTATGCTAAAATAGTCAGCAGTTCTTTATAGATAAAAAATTGCTCTAGTTATAAATGTGTGTACATGTTGACGTACAGTATTTCAGGGTCTATTTCTTGGCCTCTATGATGTTTACAGTTGTTTCACAATGTTTTGACTCCTCCAAGAGAGATCATGAAATTGCTTTTTTTTCCATAAGCAAATATAGCCCCTGAAATCTCTCTAAAAGTCAAAATGTTCCTAAAAGAATTCCAAACAGCACTGAAGAAAGTCATAAACTTTCCAGTTTAAATTTCACTACCTTTACAGACAAGTGACTTCTCAAAAGGTGGATACACACAACACAAAATTTTAATATCCATTTTCCCACCACAATTATAAAAAGAAATTATATTTTTCTTAACTGTCGGCTTTCTGGTTTTTGAATGCAAAATTGCTCTAGTTGTTTCATTGGAGAACCCTGGTATATACTACTGAAATATTCTCAAAAGTTCTTCTTGATTTTATTACAGTTTTGATTGTCCTTGATTTATAAGAATAAGTTCTCTTTCAAAAGAGCAAGGTCTCCCATATGCCATGTGAAAGGCTGAAAGATGTCAAGACTGACTAATTTGAGGTAGATTCTGCGTCTTTGGTTTTGTAATGATTTTATCCTACAGTAGAATACAATGTTCTATGCATAACAGTTATGCTGTATAATAGTTAACCTAGAAAGATCTCCTAGTGTCAGGCAAACACTTGCAGAAGTTGGCAATCTTTCTCCCAAAATTTTGAACTAAAATACTATGATACTGATTTGTCCGTTCACTTTATCTACAGCCAAATTTAGTGAACTTATGAAGGAATTCTTGAGTTCCTCCATATATGGTCCATCTCCACTTTCCGCTGTGTTTTGCTATACAAGTACTCTATAGCTCCCCTATCTCACTATGTCATGGCAAGATTTCCGTGTGCCTCAGAAGTCTTTCTTCCCCTCTCTTCCCTCTGTAAGATGCTTATTGCCTCTCTTTAGTCATCCCATATCTCTTATGTCTTTCTCCTGAAATGTTTTTGTCTTGTTTCATGCTGCCTTCATGCAAAAGGCTCTTTGAATGTACAAAACTCTTAAGATACTGTTATGCCAGAAGATGTTTTTGGAAGCTATTAATTGGCGTTTGATATAATGACAAGTACCGACCTGATGGACATTGCTGTTTTATCAGGGTACCAGGAGCATTGTATCCCCTTGTATTCTACCTCCCATTTCCCTCTTTCATCTTGGCATTTTCACACACCACAGACAGTTTTGATGATTGATGCCTGGGAACGTAATTCACAAGTGCTGAACTGAGATAGTAAACACAAAGTGAAGTTACGTGAAATTATAGTAACTCAATGACATTAGATCTCATCTTGCTCAGAAGTAATTAATACTGTCCTTGACCTAGCTCTTCCTAATGCAAGCATCTTCCTAATGAGAGCTATGAAAATAGGATCCTCTCAAATACGATTGTAGGAAAGATATCTTTTCCAACAATCTTACTTGTTCCAGCTTTTATTTCTCTCTCTGTGTATTTATTTAAAAAATGTGTTACCTAATTTGAAGAAGAGCTTTCTTCAGGATAAAGCTTATACCAAAGCTACCATTATAAAATTTGGATTTTAGATTTTTTTAAAGCTCTATCTTTTGGAGAAGAAAAAAGATCCTACACTACTCAGGATCAAAACATAGCTTGAAACCTGTGAGTTTTATTATTACTCTTTGTTGTGGTTTAACCCCAGCCAACAACTAGGACCATGCTGCCTCTTGCTCACCCCCCTACTGCTCCCAATAGGACAGGGAGATGAGAGAGAAAGGGGGAAAAAAAAACCCTCATGGGTTGAGATAAAGGTGGTTTAATAGAACAATAATGGAAAAGTGAAATAACAACAACAACAATAATAATGATAATAATCAATTATTAAAATAATATACAAGACACAAGTCACTCACCGCCTGGTGAATTGGTTACCCAGCCTGACTCAAGCAGAGGTTGCAGATTCCTGTCCCCCAGCCAGCCCCCACTTATATACCGAACATGAGGTCTGTGGTGTGGAATATTCCATCGGTGTCACACCCCACTCAGGAAAGAGGGGGCGAAGTGTCTCAGATCCACAAATCCCCAGCAGTGTGGATTCCATTGGCCATTCTATTGTTCTGTCTATGCTCCTTCTCAGCTTCTGTGGGAAGCTGAAAAAAGTCCTTGACTAGTATAGACATCACTTACCAACAACTAAAACAATATACATTATTCCTTTCATACCAAATCTGATAACACAGCAACTACTAGAAAGAAAATTAACTCTATCTTAGCTGAAACCAGGACGCTCTTGAATTAGTTCATTTGGATATTTTTCAGGGTCATATTTTTTTACCAGAGGTCACAGATGCTAAAAATGTAATCTGGTACATAACTGAAATGTTAGTACTGCATAAGAGCTCTGACATGGAATCTCAGAATAATTATTTTTTCCAGTACTTTTCTACCTCCTGTTCTCAGATATTATATCATATTTTCTCATTTTCTATGGTTTCAGGGTTTATTTGTTGGGTTTGGGTTTTTTTTGTTGTTTTGTTTTGGTTTGGTTTTTTTTAAGTATGGTCATGCAATGATTTACAGACATGAATAACTTTAATGATACTACTCGCACAAGTTAGACCAGTTCTTGTCTCAAGATCTCTATGTTCTGTGAAGGGATTTCTTTTCTATGCAATTACTCCCTGCAAGGTCAAGGGACACCGTGAAGGGTGGGCTTCTGTTGAATGGAGACAAGGAGAAGCACATTAGTCTTACGGAAATGACAGAGACAAGATCATAGCGGTTATACCTATAGGAGTCCCCCCCAAGTGGGGATATCCTTTATAAAGACCTGTCTGAAGGCAACAGCTGGAGTCCCTGGTTTAACAGATTTTCAAAACTCAGCTGGTCAAAGCCCTAAGCAATGCAATTGAGTTTTGAAGTTAGACTTGCTTTAAGCAGGAGATCAGACTAGATGACCCCAGAGGCCTTTTCCAGCCTAAGTCTGTTATTCAACACCCATTCTTTAAGAAATACTGGTTTCCATGTTATCTAACATTTATGTGACAGTAACATAGCCAACTGTAGAGGATTTTAAAAATACTAAACCAGTGATAGATAGTGCGGCCCCTTACAAGTCTTTCATGAAGTTACAACTGTAGACCCACCTAGCTTGCTCGCATTGTGACTTCTGTTGTTTGAATATGGGTGTCACATGTTCTGTTCTTTACACTGCACATTAACTTGCACAGTCATATAAATCCCTGGATCTAATTAACTGTATTTTGGTATTTTTGTTGCTTCCTAGAACTTCAAACAATGAGTCAGGCTGGTGAAGAAAGTTCCAGTTCCAGTGACACAGAATTGGAAATCGAGAAAGAGCAACCTATCTGTGCTCTAGCTCCAACAGTTTATAGCCGAGACGAGGGATCCTCTGATGTAACAGCAAGTCCTGCGTTTCAGTTTTTAGATGAGGTACCATGCACCCCAGCTTTCTGTATCTATAACAATGAATATCATGTCCAAACCAATTAATCGAAATGTATTATTTATTGAAGGTTGTTACCATAGGCTATCTGTAGCTTCCCTATTTCTGCTCTGATATTTTTTCTAAGTGGTAAGAACATTTTGTGAAGCAGAAACATACATGGGGCATATTCTTGCAGGGGATGTTGTGCTTAATAGATAAACATGTTATTTCTTTTCAGTAATCATGGTGTTAAGAGGAATGAGAATAGAGAGGTCTTGGTTTTGTAGTATTCTAGCTATAGAGATAATTGCATCATGATTTTTAGAAAGGCTCAATAGCAGCAGGAAAAATCCAAGGTAAGTGGCTCCTGAGGCACTAATAACTGATGATGATAGAAGAAACCTTTTGGAACTAGTTTCTTTTGCAGAATTTTCTGTTTTAAGGAAAATTTTAGAATACTGGAAATATTTTAGAATTCAAGATATCAAATACATATCAAATGAAATCCTTAAAAATTTAATGCCTGAAGAGACATTAAGAGATCATCTAATCCAAAATTTACACTGAACTAGATTCTCTGCAGATATTTATCTAATTTGTTCTTTAAAACTTTAATTGATGAAGATAGCTATTTGGGTATTTTTTTCCAGCATTTCATCATTGCTAGAGTTTTTTTTAAAAAAGAAGTTTTTCGTAAATCCCAGTTTAAATATCCTGTGGAGTGAATAATGCAGCCACCTTCTTGCCTTTCCCACAGTGACAATGGAGAGCAATCTGTTTCTGCCCTCTTTATAATAAATGTGAACATCTCATACATATCCTAACTAAGCTTTGCTCACACTTTACATTTTTCTTAAGGTTCTTACTTTAAGTTGCTTTACCTTGGGATCTTTCCAGCTTGGATCTGTCAGATCAGTTTGCTAGTCCAGCTCTCTCTCTCTCTGCCTTTGACCTAAGGGCAGTAGAAAGGAAGGGCGAGAATTTGTAGTGAAGAATAAAATTGGACTGCCCCTTTCCTATCCTGCTGTTAGATCATACTGAACGTAGCATGAAGGTGCACAGTCAATCTCTCTCTAAACTCTTGTGCATTTGAGTGAAGTATACAGGAGGGAGAGTCCAGTGCCAGTAATGGTGAGCCCACAGCTTCCAGTATTGTTGTAGTAGAACCCCCCTTTCTTCTCAATCCAGGGCAGCTGCAAAAGTCCAGGACAGATCAACTCTCAGAGAGTTGACCTCTCACCTTACAGAAATCCTCCTGTCTACTGGAAGTATGGAAACTGCACTTGGGGAGTACTTTATTTTCCAGCTACTTGCATACTTTTTCTATAGATTTTTGGTTGTGGTGGAATTTTTGACATGTCAACAAGAAGCATATGTCCTGTACAAGATGTCTTCACCCCACCCACCTCTCCCCAAATAAAATAAAAGTAAATGGTGTAACATTATAGAAGGTATTATACATCTATGCTTTATTAAAAATAATGGGGAAAGCAGATTTTTCTAGTCTTATTCTAGAAAACAGTCAGATCATTTGGCTGATTTTTTTTTCTCCAAAAATATCTTTCCAAAGTGGTTATTCTGCATCTCAAATTTAAGCCAACTTGTTTGCCTCTGATAACATTGTAAACCATTGATGGGAAGGAAATACAGGGTAACCTTAATACTAGAAGTTGATCCCAGCTTGGGGAAAAACATGCAGTGGAAAACTGAAGTAAGCACTTTGCATAAGATTTCATAACGAGGTCTTTTGGTCATTTTCTTTCACTTTTTAAAAGCGAACTATGACTCATTTTATTCTTACCATAATTTTTAACAGTTCGTAATTGTGCTTTATGGGTCAGTTTGGCTTTTGATCACTTATTCACATTTCTTCTTTTCCACTGATGTGAACTTTATACATAATTCAGAGATAAATGTATGACTTTGGTCACCATAGAGGTTGTTGCATTGACACTTGCTTCAGCTTCTTGGAAGAACTTTCAGAATTTTTCCACAGAAGCAGAATTGTATCATATTATCTCTGGTTTACTGGCTTGTCATGTATGCCTGCGTAGCAGCAAATGCTTATCAGAAGGGACACCTTTTGATATTATAAGATTTATTTGAGAACAGATATATCCCTTCTAGCACTAAACCTTCCAGTAAAGCCAGTCTTGTTTTTCTCATAGGATAGACAAACATGTAAATACCAAGAAGTTAAATGTGCACACTCTGTCTCCTTCATTTTTAATAACATATAATAACATTGGTTAGTCTTGCGGGTTAGGTTAAAAAATGGATAGAGGTTTGAACAAAAGCCACTCAGTCCATCATGACTTGCTTCTTTTCACCAAGCGTTTGTATTTACTACCAAGTTGACATCAACCTAACTCAATACTTCCACTGCTGTTGGTTAGATGATTGTCATACTTTTCACTTCTTTTAGCCTTTGTTGTTTTGTCCTTGAAATAAAGACCTTTGCTCTAACACTTCCAATTGAATCTCTTAACTTGTGAATCTTTCCTCATATCCTTTTTTCTTCTAGTGTACACTAGAATGGAAAACTGCATAGGTCTAGTAACAATGTGATGAAATAAATGTATTTCTTGGATAAATGCTACAATAAGATGCAATAAATTATGCTGGTTTCATTTTTAATTTAGTGCATTATAGACCATGTATATGTAATTTTATTCTTAAAAAGCAGCAAAAAATGTATTGAATTTTATCAGGTACATTGTCTAAATTTCAAGAGATAGCTTCAGCAAAATGGTCTAAATTTATACTCATCCTTATGCATGCAAATTTATGATTTTTTTTCAACAGATGGTAACATAATACTTTTTACCTCTCCCTTTATCCTTATATTGTTCTTGTTACAACACTACTATTACTGCTAAAGCAGCACAGGGAATACTGAAATTGCCATGTGAACAGAAAAAGAACAGAACATGACTTGAAACTGGATTAAATGCTCAAAATGATAAGATTAAGCAGAATGAAAGTAAAAAAGACTGATAAACACATTGCCTCCTGCCCATTCTCATAATTTTTGCCCTTCCCTGCACTGTATAGTAGTGGTTTCCCCTCTAGACTCTCGAGTTTCGAGTTTTTCTTTCCTTTCCTCCACCTGATCCAGGCTTTCCCATTTTAATGGAAACATAAATAAATAAAAAATCAGTTGTCATAATGATGCTGTTGATGTTTAGTTTGTAATCTATTACAGCCTTCAAATCCTTTTCTGCTGCTTAATTTTTATTTTGTTACCCAAATCACAATTAATTCCAGCCACAAAAAAGACCCCTACTCCATACATCTTTCCAATTTGTTAGTGTAACATTGCCAACTACATTTCTGGAACAGTTTTACATTCACTTCATCTTTGCAAAATTCAAAGATTTAATAATCTTGATGAATTGCTCACAAAATCTACTGGTTCATCTTCCTGATTCAAGAGAGTATCCAAAACCTAGTATTCTTCCGGTTCTTTGAGTTAGAAGGAGAAATCAGTCGTGGAGCCGAATCACAGAATCATCAGAGTTGGAAGGGACCTCTAGAGATCATCTAGCCCAACTCCCCTGCTAGAGCAGGATTGCCTAGAGCACATTACTCAGGACTGCATCCAGGCGGGTCTTGAAAATCTCCAGGGAAGGGGACTCCACAACCTCCCTGGGCAGCCTGTTCCAGTGCTCTGTCACCCTCACCATAAAGAACTGTTTCCGTGTATTTGAGCGGAACTTCCTGTGTTCTAACTTGTGCCCATTGCCTCTCGTCCTGTTACTTGGAACCATTGACAAGAGCCTGGCTCCATCCTCCTTCAACCCACCCTTGAGATACTTGTACGCCATAATAAGGTCCCCCCTCAGCCTTCTCTTCTCCAGGCTAAAGAGTCCCAGCTCTCTCAGCCTTTCCTCATAAGGCAGATGCTCCAAGCCCTTAATCATCTTAGTTGCTCTTCGCTGGACTCGCTCCAGCAGTTCCCTGTCCCTCTTGAACTGGGGAGCCCAAAACTGGACACAGTATTCCAGTTGTGGCCTCACCAGTGCAGAGTAGAGGGGGAGAATGACCTCCCTCGACCTACTGGCCACACTCTTCCCTATGCAGCCCAGGATTCCATTGGCCTTTTTGGCGACAAGGGCACATTGCTGGGCCATGGATAATTTACTGTCTACCACAACCCTCAGATCCTTCTCCTCCAAGCTACTTCCCAGCAGGTCTGCCCCTAACCTGTACTGGTGCCTAGCATTCTTCCTCCCCAGGTGCAGGACCTTGCACTTGCTCTTGTTGAACCTCATGAGGTTCTTCTCTGCCCAGCTCTCCAGTCTGTCCAGGTCACGCTGGATGGCAGCACGGCCCTCTGGGGTGTCAGCCACCCCACCCAGTTTGGTATCATCAGCAAACTTGCTGAGGATACACTCTGTCCCCTCATCCAGGTCATTAATGAATATATTAAACAGGTATCTTTTAATTCTGGTATCTTTTAATTCTGTTAAGTCTGTTTATTTATAAATTAGGTACAATCTCCTCTTTTTGTGGAAACAAAAAAAAAAAAAAAGGAGAAATTGAATGGTGGGAGTGTAGGTTCTCCCAGTTCTACATCTTTTTCAGTTGGTGTTATTTTAGCAGTTCTTGTTAGGCTTTACTCAAGAGTGATATCTCTGAGCTCTTATATGCTGTGCTTTTTCTTTCTCTTCCTTTTGCTGATATGTTCTTGGGTTAGAAAAATAGTTGTTTGTTCACTGAAATGTATGCATCTGTTTTTAAAACGACATCAGAAAAAAGATTCAGCAACATTTATCTTGCATGTCTTTGTAGTGGATGCTGCAGGGGAGCTATTCATAGTGTATTTGTGAATTAAATGTTCTTTACTGTTTACCTGATTCAGTGAGCAGGTACCTTGCTTGGAAGGTACTGCAATAATCCCTTTCTGCTAATGAACACGGTCCATTTATGTGCTGAATTTAAACCTGCAGAAGGTTGAACTCCTTTGGGAGACTTCTCTGATTGGTCTAGTGCAGACTGTTGCACTCTGTATCCTGTGAAGATAAAATGGACTGTGCCCCCTACCTGATACCAGCACCAAGTCTTTCAGTTGCTCTGCCTTTTTTCGATGGAAATTGTCACTATCATGCTACATTACTTTTTGTTGGTGTCCAAGCATCCTATTGCCATCATCCCTCAGGAAGCAGAAAGAACCTTTCATTAATATTTTTCATGACGATTTTGAAACGTGGAGTCTTTCTGAGATTAACAAACTTCTTGCCCCTGATAGCAAAAAGTAGTTGAACTCCTAATAAAGATGTTAACCAAAATCCTGGTTTTAGTGGAAATACAGAGTAAAAATCTCCATGTTTACCAAAAAATGAACAGTATAGTGACAGAGACTTCTCAGGCAAGTTTCACTTCTGCTGATCTGATGCTGACTCATGTGGGTCTGTTAGCTGGAAGAGCTTTAAAGTCATGGAATAATGCATACGTTCAGTATTTGAATGTGGTTTAAGGAGGGAAAGGCACTTTTATTTTTTCTCTTTTTTTCTCATCTGTGCTGCAAGAAAGAAGAGGAAGTCACATAAGGGTTGACTACAGCTTTCAAATATATGTACTAAGGATCAGTACTTCATGTATTTCTTCAATGGCACTCCGACATCTAACAATGCCACCCTACAAAATAGAACCTTTTCCAGTTTCTTTTGCTGACAAGCTGGTTTTTAATCCTCTCCTATCTTAGGTTAAATGGTAGGTGTAAACAACTTTACTTTTTTAAAAAAAAATGTTGATATAACTTTAAATGAAAACTTTCCTAAAAAAGCTAGCTTGGTAGACTAAGATTATTTTTTTTTTCATATGAGCACCAATTTAATTTCTGTTCACCTACAAATACTGTAGTGTGCTTTCTACTCTTTTAAAGTATGATCATCACTATATTTTTGCATGGTAACCATAGCAGTGGATAATTTGTTTCAGTACTCTCCAAACATGTATGTGCTCTATCAAAGATGTAAAAATTTAAACACAGCTGTTGAATGCAAACATTTTCAAACTTAAGCTGATCCTGGCACACTCCACATTACGTGCTCCAAAGGCTCCTGGCTCAACAAAAAAGCTGTATAAGTATGTTGGCACAGACAGCAAAGACACATGTTGCCTCCACCTCCACCCATAGGAATCTGACTGCTAATTAAATAAACCTTTTTTAACTTTGTTGATATGGTCACTTGGGGAGTCAGCTAGGGATGATAATGTCTCTGTCAGCTAGAGTCTGGGGTTTTTTTGCAACAGCTTTCATCGAGCAAGCAATAGTTTGCATAGTGTACATTAAACCTATCAGTGGTTGGGATAGGTAAGTTGATTGTTCCAATTGGTGGCAACTCCTATAAAAAGCTATAGAGGAGTGTGGTGAGTTTACAGATGCCTTTAAATGGCAGGAGTAGGAACAGAGTCAGGATAACACGCTCTTTCTATTGAGAGGTTCTTCTTACTGCTTGCAGGTGACATTGTGAGGAAACAAGGCCAGGAAGCTGTTACATGTGTTCATATTATCTCAAAGCAGGTTGTATTTCTGTTCATTTCTGAAAAGTACATTTGAAAGCATTTATGATGTCTTGTTTCTCTATGCTATTAAAAAGTTAAGTGCAGATTTCATGCCACACAGAGGAAACACAGCTCCCTAAAGCTGCGAGACCAGGAGAAGAAATAAGGAATAACCTTTAAATGCAGCATCTTCTTGCGTTTTGGCCTTTTCTCAACAATTTCTGAGACTGTGAGATGTAAAAAGACAAGCATATTGCTGTCTTATGTTCCAAAGCTGTCTCCCTCTTCCCCTTTTCTCACCCAAAATATATATTTGAGATCTGATATTCCAAAATATAAGCCTTGGCTTATGATGTTCATGTTAGCAGGACTGCGTGGAGGGGAAGCCAGAGCAATGTTTACCAAACATACAGTCGATAAAAATGACCAGTGGTGGAGAATCATGTCTTACACAGATTAGGTTACTTTAAATGTTAAAAAGGTGATTTCTGGTTTCCTTATTCAAAAACACCTGTGTCCAGATGCTCCTTATTGAACAGAGCCTTAAAGACGTGCATGAGAAAGAAACCTCATCTTTGGGTTTAGTGTATAGAGGTTGAGCTGCAGAGGTAAGCAGAGGGCATTTATGTTCTCTCTGAAGAAAGAAATGAGAATTTCTGTTTCTCAGAGTGGATCCTACTTCTCCATAAAAATAATTTATGCCATATAATTGCTTAAAAATAAGTGTAAAACATACTTACTATTTTTTACTTTGTAATTCCAAATATTGGCATACTATTTCAGTAGAAGTGTAATATTAATTAGACTTACAGTTTGTCTTGTTTATATGAACAAAATTAGGTAATCTGGGATATTTTTTCCAGTTATTGATTGTTTTGCAAACGGATTCTTTTCTTACTGAGATCAGAAAAATTGATGAACAAGGACTTAAAAAATAATATTGATTCATACCCTGTTCTCATGATTTGTGTGAGTGCTGGATTTGACACGTCATCTTAAAACATTGTTTTCTGTTTCTGGTTACCACTGAGGGTGGTGGCCAAATTCACTTCTGGCAGAAGTATTATAAATCCATAAAAGTTTTATTAAAGCTATGAATGAAAATCAGTTTAGTAAGTTGAATGTTTGCATTTAGCAGGGCCTGTGGATGGTATTGCTCAGCCATTTTTCTTTGCAACTTATGTCAATATCTTCAGGCCCATATATACCATGTTATTTTTCATTTATCTCCTGAAAAAAAAGAACACAAAATACATTTATAAAGATCTATTTCAAAGCTCTTCCTTGGTAGGCCAGTATTTAGTTCTTATCTGTTTTCTCTGTGAAAACCTAAAGTCGCATCGTTCCTGTTTTAAATTTTGTATGACATATAAGTCACAGAAGCTAAGTAAATTTGACACTTTTTTTGTTTGATTTTGGTGTAAGTTATAAACACAGTGTTTTAGGTATGGATTGAGAACCTTCTTAATTTCCTTTGAAAATAATCACGTAAATGCAAGTTTATTTTTCACCAAATTGTCAAACTACCTGTTCGCAACTCACTCTCTGAGTTTGATTGCAGTGTTTCCCAAACACCACCATTAAGAAAACAGATATTTGCACAAAAAAATGATGATCACAACTTTCAGACCTTCTTTTAATTTCATCTCTGTTTTTTTCTGATTTTTTTTGTTTGGTTTAAGCAATGCATAGAAAGCCAAGGCATTACAGTCTGCTTGGCAGATCACATTGAACAGATGGGTTTATGCCTTTATTTTTTGGAAACAGTCTATAGGAATTTTGCTAGCAAACCCGCTGTTAGTAATCTTCTTCACTAAAATTCACTATTGAAATATTAGCAAGGTAAAACCACAAATGTTTTCATATGATAATCAATGTTAGATAGATGTTTTCCATAAATTGAAAGGCATGTTTTGAATTATTAGGCCTTAAGCAGAGATCAAGTACTTTTGATTGTATAAAAAATTGTATGCTTTAATTTGAGGTATTTTGCCTATTCACATGCTTTGATAACACTTGCATTTGAGCTGAAATGTTGTGTGTTATATAAAAAACAAGAGTTTGCTTCTCCTCTTTCATGTTAAAGATACAGGTCGTGTGAACTCTTAATTGGGCAATTACTTTTTTCTCTTCCAAAATAGGAATAGTTTCAAAAAGATGTCTGAGGTTTCAGCCTTTGGTATTATCTGGCAGCTGAAGTATCAGAAAACAGATCTCTTAAGAACTATCGTTACTAGCAATTACTCCCCTGGCATGTGACATAGTTGTCTTTGTTGGTCATCTGAAGTTATGTGTGTTTTCTTATTACTTCAATTTTTACACAAAACCAATAAAACAATTTATGAGATTTTTTTTATAGTCCCCATAAACATCTATGACAGTACTACAGCTTTAACAGTGTGAATTAATTTTATTACACTAAAGGCAAACAAAAATAATGCTTGCAACAAGTAGATGGAGTTACACTTTGTAAAACTTGTACACATTGATGAAGATTCAGCTACAACAGTTCTAGGCAGGCAATATTCAGATTTGTGTAACAACATTACACTTTCTTTTCCTTTTTGCCTTTTTTTTTTTCTTTTTAGGACATCAGACAAGGCTTTTGTGGGTGATATTAGTCACATTTGCTTATTCTGTTAACATTTCTGGTTGTCACAAAGTTTCCTTTAAACAGGATAAAAAAGGACAGTTTCTCTTTTAACAACTTAGCAGGAAAAAGACATTTTCAAGTAGAAGCTTGTAGATACTATAAGTCATACTTAGCTAGTTACCATGTAATGAATAGGAGCACATTGTGCATTTCATGCAAAATAATTAAATATAATCATATGCAGTTAGATATTTGCTCTTCTAACCAATACTTCATAAGTTTGTTTTTTTTCCTCTTTTGTTTAGTTAATCCTTTTTTATCCCAAAATAAATATTCTATAGTTTCAAAACATGTTCTCAAGCAAAGATTATACATCTTGCAATTAAAATTTTCCATTACTCTTTAAAGCTGAAATATAATAAACCAAATTACATTTCACACTGAAATATCCTTCAAAGTATTTACTTCCTTAAAAATATATATATATATTAATTTTTTACAATTTAGCAATTGCCACTGTTGCTCATTTGCATAACTTGTAACCATAATAGTTCTTGTTATCATCTATAAAAACAGTAACGGCCATATTTGTAAGGTAGTAGGTCAGGTGCACTTTTTTTTTTGGTATGCCTCTTTTAACCAAAAGCCTATGCCAGCAAAGACCACACTTTAACTGGTAAAGAAATACAGCGTTAGCATAGTTTATCTGCATCTCATGATTGGCATAAGCAATATAGCAAAATAGCTTCTTGCTGAGATACATTGCATCTTTGCTCAGAGTATTAGTCACTGTAATTATAGATACACGTCTTTTCTAGGGTAGGCAATAGATACATGTAGTCAAACTTGTGCTCAATATCTACAACATGAGCTTTAAAAATAGTATCTCTACTTTGCACTTCCTGAAGTATTTGAAAATTTGATTGTTTCAATTCTAATATTTTAGAAGAAAAATGTCTTTCACGTATTCTTTTTTCTGTTTATAATTGCCAGTGGGTTGTTCATGTTTCTGTGGCTAGAAAAGGGGTACTCAGAAAATGGGGAGAACACAATCTTTTCATATCTTACAAAATATTTATAATCTTTCTTATAATTTTAAGGTCTAATGGTACCTAGAGTGAAAAGTATTTAAATGAGAGCTTGAGTCTCTACAAGAGCACATTGTACTATTTGGCTTACTTTAAAGATTCAGGAGAAAGCAAAATGGCGCTGGAATCTCTTTTTATATGTGTTTAGAGACATTAATGCAAAGACATGGATTCTTCTTGACTTGTCTTCTTCCTGCCTGTCTACCTGCCTATATAAATGTGCAATAAATTACAGAACAGCTCCTTTCTCCCACAAACGACAAATAGGACCTTGAGCTTGAATGGAAGAACCAAAATGAGCAAGACATGTTGTCTTACATTACTTACTCTCTACATTATTTCTACTTGCTTTTATCCAATTCTTTCACCAACTTCTTTGAATAATCTTTGATAAAGGGGTAAGATTTGAGAAATCCTCTTGGTTTTCCAAGTTTTCTTCAAGCTTTTTTTTGTGTCATTGGGCAAACCATGTGACCCTCTGTTTTCTAGTCCTTTAAAAATAATAATTTGTAGTACTTTTCCTAATTTATATTTATATTGACGTGGAGTACCTTTGAAGTGGTGAAGGACAGGTGATACAAAAAGTCAGGCTGTTTCAAAGAGACTAATTTTCATTCTAAATGGTGACAAATTTATGTTATCAGGTATACCTCTGAGTTATTTTCAGGTTAAAATGTAGGTATTCATTCAGACACAATTTGTAGAAGACTATTTAAAAGTTTTTAATCATAAACTGTGGTATATCACAGTCAGTAAAAGCACCAAAAGCAATGTTTAGAATATTTACATAACGATACCAAGATTCAACCTATGCTACGTTTTAACAATAACTATTCAAAAACATTCATGCTGTTTTTAATACATTATATGGGTCAAACCATCTCTAAAAATTTATGTGGAAGTATGCTGTTTTGTCCAGAACTATTTTATGCCGAACGTAACTGAATACTTGAATTCTGAGTATAATACTGAGTAAGTATGATTTTGAGTGCAATCCAATGCAAACTGGTTAAGAGAAAGGTGTAGAATTACCGCACAAAACTTTTGGGTCTGATCATGACTTTTACTGATTTGAAGGCTTGCCTATATCCATTGTGAATATCATCAGAAATACCATGCCATGTACCCCAGAAAATGCCATTGCGAACACCTTTGTATTTCTTGTGGTAGTACTTGCCATTGAGGTTGGCAGACAAGCATGCATCAAACCACCAGCCAGAGCTGTAGTACGCTCCACAGTTTCCTGATGGATACCTGTCATTGTCCTTGTCTGGAGTTGTAAAGAACTTCTGATCGTGGTTGTAATGCTTGCTGTAGTGAAGGGCATCTCCTGCTGTGCCACTGTAGCCGTGGACGCTTAGACGGTACTTTAGGTATTCGTTGGCCACATAGAAATGTTCGTATTTCGCGTACTCTCTGATACCATTGAAATCTTCAAGTTCAATTCTCAGTTGCATTTCCTGGCTCTTTGTCAGGAGGTGAATTTTGTCATTCCCCAGCCAAAACTCCCTGCTGAGGTTTCCAAAGCCATTTTTGTAGTCATTCCAGGTTCTGTTAAAGTTAGTGCTACCATCCTGACGCCGTTGCAGCACTGTCCAGCCACCTCCATGTGTTTGCATGTCACAGTAAACTTCGAAGCTATCGTTTCTAGGGTCAGGGCTAATCCTGTAGATTCCGTTACTCCTTTGGCCTGCTGTGTAATGATCAGCACAGTCTCTCTGCATTATCTGTATAACTGGTGGAAGAACAGATAGTGTTATAATAAACATAATTTCAATTTAAAAATAAACAAAATTTTTACCCAGTCTGATGTAGCATACAGAACTTGGATTGGAGAGACTTCTACATAGGAAATAGTGTTACAGCAATTTCAGTTAGAGGGAGAAACAGGTTTTTTCCATCAAGTTTACTCTATAATAGATGCTACCTAAGATCTCTGCATCAGACAGCTGTCAAAAAAAAAACAACATTTAAATGACTTTCTGTGTCAAAACTGCCTAACATAGGGGCATTTTGATTGTCTGCTTTCCCTTTTCTCTTTTTCTCTGCCCTTCTCTTTATCCTTTCATTACCTCCTGTAAATTCAGCCTGATTTCTTCAGTCCATATTTCTTGTACTTCATGTTTACATGCTTGCTGCTTTTTATATTTAAATATATACCATCACACCCTGTCTATAACTTAAATCTTCTTCTGGCAGTATGTCAGAGAAAAATCTTTGTCCATATGGGAATTACTTTAACCTGGCTATTGCTCAGTTGACATCATTTGATACAGAACATAACATCATTAGGAATGTTTCAAATGGTAATGTTGACTTTACTTTAGGAAGTGGGAAAAAAGTAATAAAATTGTCTCATCTATTGTAGTAATACTGTGATTCCTAGAAAGATGAAGCTAGAAAAGTGATGGTGCTTTCCTGTGTATGTGGCATTGCTGGCTTTGCAGTAAGGAAAAGTTTTAGCATCCATCATTAACACAGCTTTTTCCCACCAATGAGTGATGTACTTTATTCAGAAGAACATTATCCCCAGGTTTTTCCTGCAGTGAAAATCCATTTTTGATCCACAATGTCATCCAGTAATGACATTGTATTCAACAGCATGGTATTATAATTCCATGTACTTAAGTAAGTGATTGAGAGCCCTTGGAAGTTCCGAGTTAAGAGTCAAAAACATAATGTTCATTCCTATTGCAGATTTAAATTTATGGGGATGTTCATTTGCAGGCTTGAATTGCATGATAATTTTCCTAGAAAAAAAAACAACAATTAAAGTACTTCTTGAAAGGGAGGAATGTTCTCAAGTAGGAGAACTCAGGACTTCTTGTTTGCCAGTAGAGAAAAGTGGACGTCTATGAAAGCACAAAGTATAGGAATCGAAGGCTTAAAAGTGAAATCTAAATCCACAATAGGTTCTCATTTATTTCACAGAACTTTGCATAAGATCTTTGGTGGGCTAAGTTTCAGAGCAGATATTGACAGAGAATATACATTTCAGCTAAAATGCTTTTATAATCCAATTCAACTCCTATTTAGGTAAAGTTTTGCAATTACTTTCAGTGGAAGCAGGAATAGCTCCTGTACAGGAAACAGTTGTAGGTGTTATTCTTGCTCGTTTTCATAATGAATGTATTGCTGCTACAAACATTTGTAGCATCAGTTACTATAAAATATAAGGAATATCTACATAATCATATGCTATGAACAGTACTCAACATTTAAGTAAGCGTGAGAAATATCTAAAATTAATTTAGTCTGTTATGAAGTACTGTGCTTGAATTTGATTTATTGCTAATTATCAATATACCAAATATCGCTCATTCTTTTTGTGAATGTTTTATATCTGAATTAATTTATTTATACTGATTTATATCTGATTTAAGCTGATTGTTGATATAGTAAAAGCATTACCTTTATTATTATTCATTTGCTCTTTTCACACTTTCAAGAATTTCAGCTGTACATACACTGTACGATCTGCAGATCCTTCAATATTCAATATGGGTGGACAGAAGAACAGTTTTATTTTAACCTTGAATGCTAAGTAACAGAGGCTTAAAAACTGTAAAGTAGCCTGATCTTTCTTTGCTTTATCTCTAGAGAGACCTGCCTTCGCAGCTATGATAGCTGATCTTCATAGGTATGATGTCTGAGTGGTGGAATACTCTGACAGTCCTGTGACTATTTCTTATTTTCAAAGATTCTTATATGTGGTATAAAAACTTTGACCTAAAAAAAAAAATCTTCATTTAATAACTGTCAACATTAGAAAGAAATTATTCGTTCTATTTCTTAATTCTAATTAGGACAATTAAAAAGGAATAGAAAAAAGTGTTTGTCAGTGATAACACCTGTTTTCTATTTTCTTTTAGATATTAGATTCATGCTAAGAGTTTAGTATTAAAATGATGGTACATACATTACCCTCTTGAGAACTACAGTTAATAAACTTTTTTATCCAAGCCTTTCAGATATTTGCTGTGATGGTAGAAATATTCTTTTATTATACATCTGTTTAACAGTTTTGCTAGATTCACTTGATGTTTAATAATGACTTGCAGACCATTTCAGAATAGTTGCAGTTTCACATTGAGAAAAAGCCATACAGTTTTCTAGAGCACACCTAGAGAAAATGTACCCCTTGTCGTCCAAGGAGTGTAGTTCACTGATGTTTAATATCCTTAATGAAGGATAGTGGGGTGTAAAATAATAAGGTAATTTTTCATGTTTACTAATTGAATTGAAAAAAAAAAAGTGCTTTGAAAATTTTTAAAATTATAAAGTCCGATTCTAGGAGGAACTGAACACCTGCAGCTCTCAGTAACCCTCTAGTGGCAGCTGAAGTGTTTTACAGGAGTATAAATAAACACTAAAAGAGCAAATACTTAACTTGTGGAGTTAATAGCACAGCTATTTAGTTAAAATATATTTTAAAGTGTTTACCTAATATTTGTAAAATGCACAGAAAGCTTATACAGGCAGTGAGAATTAACAGGTTACATACCAGGTCTTGGCTGCATTGCTGGACATTTAGAAGAACATTTGTTATCAAGGCTGTTCACAACAAATGTCAAATTTGCAACTTTGCTGTCCACATAATGTTCTACGTTGTTCATATTTATGAGGCTCATCTTCTCTAAACGACCCTGCAGTGTCTGAATCTGGTTCTTTGCATTTTTTAGGCTGGTTGCCATTCTGTTAACTTTGCTTTGCAGTTCCTTTACTCTGTTATCTTGGATTCTGCTGTTTTCTCCTGGAGTTTCTGTATTAGGTAGCAGGAATTCATTACTACTGTCTCTTTCTTGGTTGTCATCTGCCTGCAGCTTGCAATCTTGGCAGCATTTCTTCAGCTTATTTACTGCTTCTTTAAGGGTCTGTACTTCTTTGAGAGTCTTCTCAAGCAGTCTGAATTCTTTGGGTAACTGTATGGTCATCGGAGGCAGATTTATCTGATATGGACAATCCTCTCCTTCATCACATTTCCGATTAGTTTTGAGCTTTATAGGACAAGTGTCAGTAACTTTTCCTTCTTTAACCTCCTCTTCATCTTCTAAAACAACTGCAAAGACATTTGTTAAAGCAAGGAGAGCTGTCTTCAGCAAGACTAAGTAAATGAGCAGCTTCATCTTCGCAGAGAAACTAGCAGTATGAGGAAGTATGCAAAAGTGGAACAACTTTATAAGGGCAGCTTGAAGCCTGTGAGTTATCAGACTGCCTACACTGTTCTCAGAAATGGGTGGGAGTGCTTGCATCACGGGTGATTAATAGCAGAGCAAAGTAGGTAGTGCTTGCAAGAGCAGCACATTTCAGTGAGTATTCCTGACTCAGAACTCATGTATGTGAGCAAAATGATGAAATGCATGTGTGGAGTTATGCAGTTTAATTTCATTCCTTGCTGTACATGAATTTTCTTTTCTGGAGAAAAAAAAAAAACAAAAACAAAAACAAACCACTTAGCTCTGCATTGTAATAGTCTTCTAACATCTGTTTCTTAACATCAGTGTTCTAAAACTGCTTTTCAAAATTAGGCTATAGTTTTACCACAGCAGGTGGAAAAGGTGAAAAACAGTCCCTTTCCCAGTTGGAGATTTATCACAGCAATAGCTTCACTGATACTGAGACCCCTTCTTCCTAAAACTTTTTTAACTGAATAGATGTATTCATTAAAATGACTTAAATCCCAAAGCATGTTGAAACACACATGTAGTTTTGGTTCCAAACATTTTTCAGGGTAAAGTCACAAACTAAGAAGGATGAGCAGCACTTTCTTCTTCCTATTTTACTAGCACTGCTTAGAATAGTTATCTGGAATATTCATGATTTGTATGTGATACCACAGTTAAAATTCACTGTTACCTGATTCTGAGTACTTCTTATTGAACCTTTCTAAGTGAAGGGAAGGGAACTGAAGACATCTCCCCTTTGATGTGTGGGATCCTAGCTGTTGGGTTCATTGTCCAGAAAACCCAAAGCAAATCCTGGTATTCTGAATAATGTCTTGAATTCTAAATCTAAAGCAAGACAGGGAGCTAGGGAGCTCCCATGAGCCCATCGGTGTGGGATATTCTTTTCTGTGTTCCTGATTTTTGGTTCCTGCTTTTCTTTTCATTGGGCCTTCTGTCAGCTTTAAGAGTTAATCATGTTTTGCATGACTAATCAAACCAAATGGAATACTTCAGCCCTAGGTGACAATTGCTGTGTACTTCCTCATTTTTATTCCACAGCCACCTTTGCCATTCTCAGGTGGTGCCTATGCAGTTTTAATGATCTATGTCATTTTCCTTGTGCCCCAAAGCAAGGCTATATGGACATGTCTTTGTGCATTCATAGCTCAGTTAAGAGCCAAATACCTTGCAAAAGTAAAGAATTTATTTTCCTAAACCCTATTTGAAATTGCTTATAATACAGATTAAACATTAAACGGGCATTAGTCACACACATACTCTGTAAGTTCATGATCTCTGGAATGTTACTAGCTTTTATAGAACTACAGGCTTACATTGATAGTACAGGAGGGAGGCTTGGTAAAAAAACCCTACTCGTCTAACCTGCTACAACAATTCCTTCAGATTCCTGCATAGCACAATGGTCTAGGCACTTTCTTGGGAAATGGGTTTTAAATCTACCTTTCCCAAATTCTAAAGGAACATCCCAGAACCCGCCTTAGTGCTTTTAGTTATGCAGCAAAACTGTGTATCTCTCCCTTTCAGATCATGAAAGTTCCCCAGCGATGAGGTGAAAGATCCTTCCATGGACTGCAACTTGTGCGTGAGACATTGGTATCACGTTGGTTTTGTTAAAAATGCATCAGAACTGAAATGTTTGTAACGTTCGATTAAATGTATGCATTTAATGGGTGGGTTAGATGAATGGACAGTGGGGTGGATTGAACAGTGGCTGACAGAGCTCAGAGGGTTGTGGTTAGTGCTGCAGAGTCTAGTCAGAGGTCAGTAACAAGTGGTGTCCCACGGGGGTCAGTACTGGGTCCAGTCCTGTTCAATGTATTCATCAATGACATGGATGAAGGCATAGAGTGTACCGTCAGCAAGATTGCTGATGACACAAAACTGGGAGGAGTGGCTGACACGCCGGAAGGTTGTGCCACCATACAGAGTGACCTGGACAGGCTGGAGAGTTGGGCAGAGAGGAACCTAATGAAATTCAACAAGGGCAAATGTAGGGTACTGCATCTGGGGAGGAATAACCCCATGCATCAGTACAGGTTGGGGGCTGACCTCCTGGAGAGCAGCTCTGTGGAAAGGGACCTGGGAGTCCTGGTGGACAACAGGATGATGATGAGCCAGCAATGTGCCCTGGTGGCCAAGAAGGCAAATGGCATCCTGAGGTGCATCAAGAAGAATGTGACCAGCAGGTCGAGGGAGGTCATTCTCCCCCTCTACTCTGCCCTGGTGAGGCCACATCTGGAGTATTGTGTCCAGTTCTGGTCTCCCCAGTTCAAGAAGGACAGGGATCTGCTGGAGAGGGTCCAGCAAAGGGCTACAAAGATGATTAGGGGATTGGAGCATCTTTCTTACGAGGAAAGGCTGAGGGACTTGGGGCTTTTTAATCAATACTTATAAATACTTAAAGGGAGGGTGCCAGGGGGATGGGAACAGTCTTTTTTCAGTGATGCCCAGTGATAGAACAGGAGGTAACGGGCATAAACTTGAACATAGGAAGTTCCATCTTAACATGAGGAGGAACTTCTTTACTTTGAGGGTGGCAGAGCACTGGCACAGGCTGCCCAGAGTGCTGTCCTGTGCAAGTTGCTGTAGGTGACCCTGCTCTGGCAGGGGGGTTGGACTAGATGATCTCCAGAGGTCCCTTCCAACCCTGACCATTCTGTGGTTCTGTAATTTGTGAGTAAAATTTTAAATTTTTTTATTTCGTTGATAGGATCCTATTTATTTTTTCTATCAGTCTAAAATTACAGAATCACAGAATCACAGAATTTTCAGAGTTGGAAGGGACCTCTAGAGATCATCTAGCCCACCCCCCCTGCTAAAGCAGGATTGCCCAGAGCACATTACTCAGGACTGCATCCAGGCGGGTCTTGAAAATCTCCAGAGAAGGGGACTCCACACCCTCCCTGGGCAGCCTGTGCCAGTGCTCTGTCACCCTCACCGTAAAGAAGTTTTTCCGTGTATTTGAACGGAACTTCCTGTGTTCTAACTTGTGCCCATTACGTATTTACAGAACCTTGTTCTCCTGTATGGCTGCAACTGTCAAAATGAGGAAAGCTATACCAGCCTCTTTTGAGGGACTTTAGAAATACAAGAGAGTTTCTAAATCCTTGTTACTTGTGAAACCATATTACCCCCAAACTCCTTGTTCAGTTTACAATGAACTCTGCTATCTGACTTTGGATTGGACAAATTAGTCTCTATCTGTAAAATTAATAATAATTATCATCGGTAGATGACATCTTATGAATTGCCTTGAAATGTTTAAATGCATATCAAATATTGTTATAATTTATGACTGTTATGCTGCATTGAAAGTCTAAAAAATTATTGGAACTGATTGACTTCAAGAAGGGCAGAAATTTCTAGTAATGCTGAATGTCAAAGAAAAGAAAGTTCAGACAGTAACGTGAGGTATCCGAGCTTTTCAAACATCTTTGTCCTGAGACATTCATTCCTTGGTCCCTTATATATCTTCATCCACCTTTGGATGAGATTTCTGTAATCTTGAGATGCTCTGCTATCCTTCTGATTTTGTCACCGGTCTGATGTTACTAGCAGTCTGTTTGGAGACTAAAAGACCCATTTCTCTGTATGCTTCTCCTACCTGGAGGAGTCTTATAATTGAGGACTGGTCTTTCTTCCTGTTTTCTCAGGGAATGTCCATTCCCAACAGTTTTTCAGGTCTCTGTTTTTTCTTCAGGAACTCAAGGTAGTATGCCACAGCTTTTTTGTGTGTTTTGTGCCTCTTACCTTCCTTGGGATAGATGAGACAAACTTTCAAAACTGAGTTTTTCCCAAGTCTTTGCCCTTAGAAGGGACACTGAGCAAATTTATACTGTAGGATGCTGATGCAGCTTAACTAATGGCAGAAATATTGGACTAGATCAAAATTGAGAACTGCAGTTTGTTTATAAACAAAGTTGCTTCCCAGATGGGGCTTTTCTGGATCCCTAGAGTGCTGTGTATAATACTTAAAACTTTAAAGTAGTTAAGCAATCACAAAACCCAAAGCCAATCTTTTTCAACTGTGAAAGGATCTCACTGAATAACAGCTGATGACCATAAGTGAGAATTTTCTAATAAAGTTTTTTGTTTGGTTAAAGGTAATTTTCTTGTAGCTTTTCATCTCTTTTAGTCTTCTTTTTAGGAATTTATTTTTCCTTCTATGGAAATCTTACAGACATATCTTCCTAAAGATAAAGAAAATAACTAAGAGCTCATGATATTCTTAAATTCTACTGAAGATTTGAATTCCGTTCCCAGAACTACCCAGTGGTTGCAAGGTTAAAGAAGTAATATATTTTGGTTTAACAGACTTGTCTTAGGACTGTTTATTCAAAGTTTATCAAAACCAGCATGAACCATTTCCCATGATTTTTTAGAGCAAAGTTTTTTTTCTGGCAGATAATGGAATGCAGGTCAAATAGAAAACAGCAAAGTTAAGACTGTAGGCAGATGTTAATTTAACTAGTGACTATGGCAATTTAAAACACAACAGCTTGCCATCTCCTTGATTTTGGCTTTGTGCTGGGAGTTAATATCTCCTGGAGCAGAGCTGCTGCAAAACATCCAGGTTTGTGTGAGCAGTTCAAATGTTTGGTATGAAGAAACCTGAAGTGCATTTAGGCTCATTCATATGAGCATATAAGGTGGCAGAGGTGGGCTGTGTTAAGATTCAGCTGCTCCAGTAATATTTTTGATGTTTTTGTAGACTTAAATTGTGTTTCGGCTGGGAAAGAGGATGAAAAGTAATTAGATGGATTTTCAGTTTTTCCCCACAATGTGGAATATATACCAAAAGCCCACACTAGAAACAAATTCTGATTTAGGATTCTTTTTGATTAATTAAAGCGTTTTCTTTTTTTAATTCAGTAGTCATTCTTCATGCAAGCACTCTTTATGTTGTCCACTGGATTGTGGGACTGCCTGTTTAATTTCCTCATGTATCTATGTGAACAAAAAGGAAGGCAGTCCTAGTCCATCTGATTTTAATTGTCAATATATTCTTACTGAGATACAGATTACATAGAACTAGTAGCCATGTGGATTCCCTATCTGTTAAAATTGGTCTTTGCTTTATTTATAAATTCCGGCAACAGGCAGAAAGGTAACACTGACACAGAGCATGTAAATATTAGATAACATATTTATATAAGCAATTGTAAATGTAGTATGTATTACGAAATTCATGTGGTCAAAGAATATCACTCCTTCTGTTAAGGCGAGAACCATATATGTAAAGAAAGAGATACGTGAAACTAATTCATTCTTTTTCTCCCATGACATCTGAAGATCTGCCTGCTCAAAATCTAGAATTTACTGCTAAATATTTTCTTTACCTATAGCCACAGAAGACCCTGTAGTTGGCCACGTACGTTGAGAAAATAAACCAGAATGAACGGTTAAGAACGACCACACACCAAATACAAAAGCCTCTCCCTGACATGTCTTTTCAGGAAAATTCCTTTTTGATTCCTGCAAACCCTGCTCCAATAAAACCAACTGGTGAAAGACTGCTGGATACTCAGTATCCTTTTGAGATTCATGGCCAAACAGGTGATAGCAGGAAAGCTATCTCCTTTCCTGAAACGCCTGTCTTCCCAGTCTCTTATCCCTGCTTTTACCAAGCCATGTGACACACAATTGCCCACCAGATGCAGTATTTTCTCACCCATTTCTCACCATCTTGATGGTGGCTGACTTTTATATTCTCCATGTAGGGACTGCTTTTTCCCATGAACTGGGGGGCAAAACCGCTGTTATGAACAATGCCTTGGGAAAGAATTCATGATGTTATTTTTCCAAGTTGTTATTTGTTGGTTTTAGAAAGCTTTTCAGCAGTTTATTTTTCATTAAAGGGTGCCTGGCTGATCCAGCTGTAATTAAAAAAATAAAATTGTAGGAATTCTGTGTAAGGCAATACAGTGCTAGATCTACCATAAGCAGGTATATTAATGGTTTTCATGTACATGTTTACTTTACCCCAACTCTCAGTTTTGTCTTATTTATGTAGCATTATCTGCATATAGCTTTTGTATGTGAAATACTTTGTAGTAGACTATGAGCCTTTCAATGGTATATCGGTATGAAAGATTCCATATCAAAATAAAATTAGTAGATATTAATAATTTCTCAGACTTTTTTTTTTTTTGGTGTTTGACTTTTGTCTTCTGAGTTACTCCCTTGTTGTATGTGGGACCAATGCAGCCAAGCCACTCTCCTTAAGACAACAAAGTTCAAGGAACCACAAGCCTTATGCCCTCACTTTGTGAAATAACTATATATTTTAAAAGCGCATGCTGTCTTCTTATTCAATACATTTATGGTTTTCTTGGAAGAGGAAAGAGGGAAAAATAATTTGTGAAGCACTTTGTGAAATACAAAAAATAATTTTGTTAAATTATTTAAACTACTTCAGCTTCCAAATAGAAATGGCTTAGAAAGGTGATTTTTTCCTGTAAAAATATCACTTTTAAAGGAAACCAGATTTAAATGTGATATCATAAATATTTACTTGTTCTTTTTTATAATTTTGCTCATCACAAACATGAGAAGAGACCAGAAAGGTAGTTTGCAATGTTTGAGTGCATTTGTGCAACCGATAGCTTCATGGGTTCAGGTATGGTGGTTTGTCACTTAAAGGAAATGTTGAGAAAACTCAGTGAAAAATAGTTATCTACTTGAAAGGCTAGTAAATAGGCTTTTCCTGGGGACTTCCCATACTTATCCTACAAAATCTGCTGCCTGTCAGTGTTTATGTAATTACAGATGTTTATGTAGTTACCTTAATTTTTAACTCTAATGACAGCATTAATTTAAAAATCATACCACATTTTTCTTTACCTTCTACCATCATAACCTTTCTCTGGAGTAATGACTGATAATTTAAACAAGGCATATCCTTCCCTAAATATCTGCACTGTACCTATTCCTGTCTGTAGTTTAAAAGTTTCCCATTCTACAAAAGGGAATGCAGAATTGCATTGAAATACTGATAAATACAATTTATGGTGTAACTAAATATTTACAGTATTACTTCAGTGATTTTTATCTTCTTGACTTAAAATACTTTGAAATATGTGCTAAAGCATGAAATATTGTTGCACAGAGAAATCCTAGATTGAAATTGAATATTGAAAAATGACTGATGCAAATGACTGAATAAAAAGTGTAATGATGATATTTACTGGGCATATATAAATTACGATGCAACACTTTGTGTTAAAACCAGAGTCTAGGTCATCTGGTGCATAGTCTGAGCTAGTTAGTCATCTTTGCCTCCCTCTATTGTCAAAGTCAAGTAAGAGCCTCACTGAGGACATTTCTTGTTTCTTATAAATGCTGGAAAGCAATCCGAAGTAATTTAATGAGTTAAATTTGGTTATTAAAAAGAATCAGAATCTTAAATACACTTGCTTAATTATTATCCTCTATTCTGGCATCTCTTTTTCCCTTCCTTATGCTTCCTAAAGTCTCAAGTCTCAAAACATTCCTTTAGTATTTAACTGCATGGTTTGGAAAAAATATGCAAGTGAGACAAAGTAAGATAGTCAATGTTTAGACTCAGTGTACTTCAGGACAAGTCAGTATCTTCTTTTGGGCAAAAAGTAGAGAGAGATGCTGGTACATCAGCAGAACACAGACATTCTCTTATAACTGGAGCAGTATTTATTCAGGCATTGCATCTTTATTCAGTCACTGCATTTTCAAAATTTGACAGAACAGGGCCCTGATGTAACCTGGTCTATCTTTGAAGCTAGCCCTGCTTTAAGCAGGAGGTTGGACTAGATGACATCCAGAAGTCCCTTCCAGCCTCAATTTTTCTGATTCTACTCCTCTCATATTATATGAAGTTTATTTTTTGCTTTACTATATGTTGTAATAAAAATGATGTAAACAAAATGTTCTGGAAAATGCAAAGAATTACTTTATTTTTAATATGTAGGGGCTCTTCACAGTTCAGAAAATACAAACAAAATGGCAAGATTGAAGTAATTGCTTTCATTCCTTGCCATTTAAACTTTACAAATGACCTGGAATTTATGTGGAAAAAACCTACCCTATATGGCACAATGGCCTGTTCCACTATTTCCTCTACCCGAAAAACTGTTTTCTAATGTGGTCTGATTTGAAAAGACTTTGATGTTGACTTACTGTTGCAAAAGAATATTTGAGGGAGAAATCTCAGCTTAGCTGAAAGGGAACAGATTTCATTATAGATGTTCAGGAAAATTTTCACTGTGTTTTCCTAAACTGGAACAAATTTCATTGCTGTAAACAGTAAGGCCATTCGATAAGTAAGCCTTGTCTAATTTTCATTAGCCTTTACCTGTTTTCCCAAATTGAATATTAAAAGCTTGGAAAGGTTAATTGGAACAATTCAAGTTGGTTTTTAATCTATTTCTTTATCTAGTAAACCATGAAATAATTATATTAATTTATTGTCAACAGCTTCAGAGTTAAGTGGTTCTGGCTCTAACTGACTTAGCACTCATCCCTATTCCAAAGTCAGTGGGAATTTTCTCACTTGCTCATTCCAATAATGAGTTTTGTGTTCTAAGATATTGTCTCATCTTGTAGTATTGAAGTGCATGCTCCAAACCCTGGGGCAAAAGGGGCGAAGAAGGTAAAAACTGTCCTGTGTATTGTTTGGGAAATCAGATTAAATTGTCACAGAAGTCCTTACAACCATTAAATTCTCAGGCATCAAGACTGGTAGTTTTTAGACCAGTTTTCTTTTTTTTTCTTTTTTTTTCCCTGAGATAAATCCATTGCTACACAGGTTAAAAATGCCACCATTAATAGGTTTTAAATTGTTGTTCCTTCGTTTCTGGGTGCCCCATCTTGGCATAGCCAGGATGTCATCTTCAGAAGCAATGAGAGTAGAAATTCTCAGAAATTGAGAACGATGTAAACCATTATATTTAGCCATTTAGAACCCAAGTGAGTATACCGCATTTTTCTTCATTATATTGTTGGTATATCACTTTCAGTTCTGGTTGATGGCAATGGTGATGCTAAGGACGTGGATAAAATGCTTCTTGTATTCCATTTCCGTGTAGACAGTGGTGCAAGTTCAAGCTAAGTTCCCTTCTGCACTGTTCTGGCACAAGAGCAAGCTCAGTTATGAACTTGATCTGAGCAATGGACTGAACTTGAGGAGAAAGCTTCGGTTCCCTTAGTGCATTATCATGGGTCCAAGCTTTTGTTTAGATAATTTGGAGGTATCAGGCACGGGCAAGCCAAGCACCAGCAGATATCCCTAGCTCACCTCTTCTATAGGATGAAACGGATTACGTGGAGACTGATAGCCAGCAATATGAATAGAAATGCAAGAGTCATAGCATGGGTTCAGCATGCTTGCACCTGCTGCCCCCCTGCAATGTAGACATAACCCTTGAAAAGTCCACGGGAGATGGTGCTGCTTTCTCCCCAGGCTAAAATACACTTGAGCTGTGTGGTAAGTGTCCAAACAGTGTGGACTCAGTGGGGGTTTTGACAGAGGATACAACACTTTCTGTTCAAAGGTTAACATTTATCCTTTTTCTTCCCTGAGTGTTTAAACATTTAAATATTATCCAAATGAGGTAAGAAAAGCTCTTCAAATAAACAACACAGAAAGTTCCAAACCTTACATAGCAGACTGGCCAGAGGAGTCATTTGCCAAGTGGCTAATACTATACTGAAATCCTGAGTATATACAAACTGTAAAATATATTAATACCTTGATATTTTTCTATTGTCTCCTATTATGAGGCAAAAGAGTTGTTTGACAAGACCTTTCAGATGTTTGAAATAAATAAAATTAACATAAAATGTTGGATTATTCTGTGTTAAAAGAACAATAAGTGTAGTCGTAATGTCTTGTTATAATTAAAAAACCTACAGCTTAAAATGGAGAGATGGAAAGTGTTATTATTCCATTCAAGTTTAGAATACATTTTAGTTATTTTGCAGTATCTGCAAACATAATTAGAAACACGTGTTAGCTCCATCATTTCCCTGAAATGCAGAGATTCTAGGGACTGTTGAAATTAAGTCTTTCCTAGGAAGCCTTCACATGTTTCACTTTCTTAATGATTATGAGTACTTGATGTTAGTCAGTATTTTCTTGGTGGTGGCTATATTTATCTTCATGCTTTTCGTGATGTTTTTTGTCAAAAGAGTGCAAGGAGTTAGACCAACATTCAGACTTCATCATCTTTTTAAGTTTTAAATTTGGCTTAGTTATATTCATTTATAGAAAGTCCCAAAAGAAGCTTAAAAAGCCTTGAAATTCAAAACAGGGAACGTCGAAGTTCTTAGAGTTCTTATTTATATCACACTTGAGTTACAGAAAACTTTTGAAATTCCAAATGAGTTCCCTGGTGTATTCCTTTGAGCTGACTATCAGAAAGGATTGAATATGATCTGTTAAAATGGAGAATGTAAAAGCCTACTGCACTTAATGTGGGGGTGAGGAGGAGTTGATGTAATTAGGGCCCGATTTTATTAGTTTTGCTCACATGGAAATGTACCTTATTTATCAGGTGGGTCTTCTCCCTTCCATGGTCCTAATTCCTGTTCATATTCTGACATCAAGAAGAGGAGGCTGAGGGGAGACCTTATCACCCTCTACAACTACCTGAAAGGAGGTTTTAGAGAGATGGGAGCTGACCTCTTCTCCCTGGTGACAAGTGATAGGACAAGCGGAAACGGGTTCAAGTTATGTCAGGGCAGGTTTAGATTGGATATTAGGAAGCATTTTTTCACTGAAAGGGTTATTAAACATTGGAATAAGCTGCCCAGAGAGGTGGTGGATTCACCATCCCTGGAGGTGTTTAAGAAAAGGGTAGATGAGGTGCTTAGGGACATGATTTAGAAGTGGTGGTGTTTTTATCAGGGTAGGTTAATGGTTGGACTTGATGATCTTAAAGGTCCCTTCCAACCTCACTAATTCTATGATTCTATGATCTCCTCTTTCTTACCAACATCTCATCTACATCCACCTTCCAGCCTCAGAGAAATTACTGTAGTCCCATGTTCAGGTGTTAGTGGACCTGAAGCCAAACTGGAATGATATACAAGAGCTCCCTCAGATCCTGCAAAGATTGTGTGTAACCTCAGATTGTGCTCACTTTTCCTTGGAATTTTCTTCAAGACATTTTGAAGAGAGCTCTGATGGTGAGCTGTTAGTAGCAAGCAAATATGAACTTATTACTGGTGTGGATATATAGAAAAGTTACGGAGATGTACAGAACAGCTATCTGAGCATAAGTATTCTTCTGTTTTTCTCATGGATTCCTATATTTAAAAGGTTCCTGCCCAGAGCCAGAAAATCACCCTTTTCTTGCTAGGAAAATATGAAGGATGTGCCCTTCCCTTTCCCCTTTTCAGCAAAATCTTCCTCCACAGCCTTTGTTATAGGGCAGGGTATTCAGTACTGTTATTTCATGGGACTATTCACTGGTTGAAGGAAACAAATTTGTTTTGGAATTTGGTTTTGGGTTTGTTTTGTTATATTTTGTTTCTCTGGTATAATAGCCAAGCTTCAGATAGTGAGGTAACATGAAAAAATGTAACAAAGTTAGAAAATTACACACATGTTAATCACTTGAAGATGAGTGTAAAGTAAAAGAAAGGGTAATTGAATAGGATAAAATAAACATAACAAAAATTTAAATTAAAAGGGAAAGATACAAGTAAATCCAGTAATAAGATACATACTTCCATACTTTTTATGTAATTACAGTTATGGGAGTATAGGGAAAAAGAAAGCAAAAACTTGCCAAGCAACCATCTGTTAGCAGCCAGATCTTCATCCAACTTTCCAATAATTCTCCATTTAGATAAGGAAAAACTATTTTAGTTTATTCAGATGATTTATCGATTTTGGGTTTGTGTAAAAATGCACGGGGTCCCTGTTCATTCTATAATGAGAAAGAAAAGTTGAGAAAAGCAAAATACAGTTGAGTACAACTGACGTGGAAAAGGACTGGAAGACTTGACAGTTTAAGTATATTTCCTATTTACCCAATAATATTCCAAACTCCAGATTTGAGACTGCCAGTATAACAAAATTATCTCAGTTCTTTCCAGGGCACTATGGTTAACACAGGACTGAAAAAAGATGTCCTCAGTTGCCATTCACAAGCTCTTATTTTTCCTCACTACTCCATCTTCTCCCTCATTCTTTTCCTGTACAGCGTAGCAAGATAATTAGTTAAACTAAGGAAAACTACCATTTTAATTATCCCAGCAATGTGAGAGCTTACAAGCAATAAAATGAACTGTGAGTGCGTCCTGGAGGGAAGGGGGAGGAGTGAAATGTAACTTCTTTTTAAACTTGGGATATTACTCTTGTACACAGCTTTTTTTATAGAAACGTGGCTAATACAGGTCCAAAAGACTAAAAGAAAATTATGACATACTTTCATTTAGCAATGTTATGTTTGTGTGTTGTATGTGCATATGTAAATACTGTTGTTTTTTTTGTCATAAGTTGTTTTATTTCTGCATTCTTGAATGGTGACTTCTTTTGAACTATCTTGCAAGCTTACTTCCCTAAGCTTGAAATCTGGAAGCACTGATACTCATTACAGTCACTGCTGCCAAAGGATACTGTTTTTTGAATTAACCCAGATCTTAAACTTGAGTGTTTTTACCAATAATCATAGAATCATTTAGGATGGAAAAGACCCTTAAGATCATCAAGTCCGACCATCAACCTAACACTGCCAAGTCCATTACTAAGCCACATCCCTAAGTGCTACATCTATATGTCTTCTAAGTACTTCTAGGGATGGTGACTCAACAACTTCCCTGGGCAGCCTGTTCCAATGCTTGACAACCCTTTCAGTGAAGAATTTTTTCCTAATATCCAATCTAAACCTCCCCTGGTGCAACTTGAGGCCATTTCCTCTTGTTCTGTCGCCTGTTACTTGGGAGAAGAGACAGACCCTCACCTCTCTACAACCTCCTTTCAGGTAGTTGTAGAGAGCGATAAGGTCTCCCTTCAGCCTCCTTTTCTCCAGGCGAAACAACCTCAGTTCCCTCAGCCACTCCTCATAAGGCTTTTTCTCTAGATCCCTCACCAGCTTTGTTGCTCTTCTTCGGACACACTCCTGCACCTCAATGTCTTTCTTGTAGTGAGGGGCCCAAAACTGAACACTGTATTCAAGGTGGGGTCTCACCAGTGCCAAATACAGGGAGGCTTCCCTAGTCCTGCTGGCCACATTATTCCTGATGCAGGCCAGGATGCTGTTGGCCGTCTTGGCCACCTGGGCACAATGCTGGCTCGTATTCAGCCAGCTGTCGACCAACACCCCCAGGTCCTTTTCCACTGGATGGCTTTCCAGCCACTCTTCCTCAAGTCTTTAGTCCTCCTTGGGGAGTCCTGCTTTAGCAAGGGAGTTGTACTAGATGATCTCTAGAAGTCCCTTCCAACTCTGAAAATTCCATGATTCCGTGAAAATTTCGTGATGATCACTGTGCCCAAGGTGGACTCCAACCATCACACCACCCACAGCTTCTTCTATGTTCATAAACAAAAGGTCCATCAGGGCACCTTCCCTAGTTTGTTTCCTCAGCAGCTGTGTCAGGAAGTTATCTTCTGCCCATTCCAGGAACCTCCTATACTGTTTCCTCTCTGCTGTATTGTATTTCCTGCAGACATCTACTAAGTTGATGTCCCCCATGAGAATAAGGGCTAGTGATCGTGAGACTTCTCCCAGCTGCTTATAGAATATTTCATCTGTCTTTTCATCCTGGTTGGGTGGTCTATAGCAGACTCACAAGTTAAGAATATTGTGTATTCTTACATTGAATTTCGATGTTGCAATTATTAGGAATTAGAGTACTTCAAATTAATCAGTGGAGTCTTCTGTTACACGTGCAATATGGGCTATTTTGAGATTTGATTTTGGTTGGGGGCGGAGGGACTTGAGTAATCTTTGCAAGACTCTTGGCACTAGACTTCATAGGAGTCCACGGACCTTTATACAAGACATTAATGGTCCCTGTATGTTATGAACATAGTACAAATTTTATTTAATCACGCTAGATACAATTTTACAAAATTAAGATAATTCAACCAATGTTAGAACCAGATTTTAATTATGTGGCTAACATATTCTGCATTTACTCTGCTGTTGCAGATCATGTGTCTCAGTTCTTACTGATCAAATGAAATGGAGTAGGACCTTTAGAATCTGTCTGTAGGTGCAGGTTAATGAAGTAAAGTGTGCATATACTCAGGATTTATGTGTATTTGCGTACTTAACATATGATAGTAGCCTGTAATTTTTACCATGACACGGCTAGGAAGGAACAATACTCTATCTATGCCCACAGCCAGCATCATCTAGCTATGGAGGAATAATATTACTAACCTTTGTCTATAGTGTAATTTAAGAATTAATTTGTTACTTATTCTGTGTTGAAACATGCCTTTTATGATAGTAAAGACAAAGATGAACCTAATTTAAATTAGACAGAATCTCAAAGGAAAATGTGACTCATCTATTGTGAACGTTCAGAAACAGAGGTAAAAAGAAATATTTATGAATTCCAGTTCCAATCTAGCTTGTGATATTTAAAAAAAGAAATCTAATACTGAACTTGAGTAATAAAGCTGTATGAATGTTTTATATTATGGCATCTGGTTACAAGTATTTTTATGTACTTCTCTGTTTAATCTGACAGCCAAATGCAAACCCTGTAGTTTAGAGAGGCATCCAGAAATTCAATATATGGATTTAATGTTCCTGGTTGGTGTTTTACTGTTTACAAAGAGCATAAGTCTTCTGACTTAGGAATAATTATTATAATACACTATAATGCTTTATAGATTGTATTAGAAATATTACCCGTTTCCCTGGTTTCAGAATAGAGTGAGTTTGTAAGTTTATGGAAGGAGGACTATTTACACTTAATTAACAGGCAGGTAAGAGCATATTAGGACCCAAGGCATTGTCTACAATGTATTTCTTATAGTCATATATTGGCTAAGCAGTTCTGAGCCTTAAATTTCAGTTAAATTAGTTTAATTCATTTTTTACTGTTGGTAATTGTATTAGCTATACCAGATATTTTTAAAGAAGGGTAAATAGAACCACAGTGCCTATTAGATCATATCTACCATTCAGGACAAAATCCATTGTAAGCACAGACACAAAAAATCAGGGGCATGATTTAATTTCTCATTCCAACAGCTTCTTCTAAAGCCAAATGGAGGTAAACAAAAAAAAGCAAAAGGTGAATTACTATATGTTTTGATGTGAAGGTTGTATAGTGATACTCAATGTTTCAGCCATTAGTTAAGGAAATAATGCTCACTCTTGCAACTATCCCTATTTAAATCAGTTTATATGAGTGAAAAATTATCCTCACGAGTAAAGATTTGTTCTGGATTGTTGCCCTAAGATTACAGTTTTTCAAATGCTATTTTGATGGCTAAAGGGAAACTTAGTAGCTAATATTATTCTCCACTGTAAGATGTTTGTCCTTTTAAACAAAATATATCAAAAGTATATGAGGAGATGATCTGGAATGGAACGTTGGAGGCAGAAGCATATCTCCACAGATCAGGGATAGGCGAGGTCTGTGATTACAAGCCGAGAAGGCCAGATATGCTTGTGTATACAATGGAATAAAGCATAAAATATTCTAGGAAGAAACTATATTGGAAAAATTCTTGCCGTTGAACTGAAGTATGTCTATGGCCACGAGAGGTAGTTTGCTTCAGGACTTTGAATAGCCTTTTCAGAAGATGGAAGGACAATAAATTTCTTGGCTCTAATTCCATTCTAGATATTAGTAGGAACTGTTTACCTCTCAGCCCACCTGAGGGCAAACAAGACAGACTCTATCCTTTATACTGTCCACTGAGTAGTGGCTCTAAAAGAAGGTGATCCCTACCCATTTTCAGTATCTTTTGCAAAAAGCTGTTACTCGTTCTCTGCTCACTGTGCACAACCATAGTTCCAGATCAAAGTGGGTACCTACTGTCATTGCAGTCCTATCCCTAATTTTTGTTATCAATAGGCAATGTATTCAGGGACTGGAAATCTGCTATTCCTCAGCATAATAGAAATGTGTAAGGAAACCATTGATAGCCCTGTTCTAGGCATTCAGTGAATTTCTGGGAGCATCCATTGATTCAGCTAACATAGCTTCTGATGGTCACTTCATTCACACATCACCAGCTATCACGTGTGGCAAAGGCAGCCTTGAAAGCATTATATATTTGTATATCAGGGTCTTCATCCCTTATCTGGTTTTATGACCACAAATAATAAAATTTTTCTACAGTAGGCTCCTGTTTTTCCTCCCTTCTTCCACAACTATTTCTTCCCCTCAAGACATTGCCTCTTTCTGCCTTCCCAAGAATCTTGGAGAAAACAATGTGCTGGGATTTAATAACAAATTCTGGGATCAGGGTAGCCCAGCACTGACTCTCTGATGACTCTCCAAATAAAGTTGCACTAATGGAGACTATCTGGTGATGATACTTTTCAAAGACATTTCACCTGCTTTGACATGCTGGTTATACTATCCACACAGTCTGTCTCATGTAGTCCTCAAAGCTATGTGTCTTCACATTGTATAGGACAAGCCTTATTGGAATAAATCTCTTAGCTCTATGCTGAACTGAGAAATTAAGTGTAAAATATGTAAAAAGCTTATGCATATAAAGCAGAAGACATAGTCTTCAAGGACAAGTAAGTTTATTTCAGCAGAAACATTGTCAAACATGACCTAAGAGGAGTGAGAAGCTAAGCAGTAAGTAACTGGAACTCACAAGTATAGATCAGAGAGACATGGAGAAAGGACAGTAGCGAGGACAACTATACCTACATATGAGGCTAAGAAATAAATATTTCTTAGGGAAATATTTTCTTTCTCACGGAAGAGCTAGTTAGTATTGTGAACTTAAGAGAACAGTATCTTTGGATCATAAAGGACGCCAAAACAAATATCTGCTTATCTTTAATCTCATGCAAACAAATGAAAGACAGATCTGTTTTCCTTTTCTCAGGGCTGTGGACAGCAAAGATTGTCTTTGCTACCATGAAATATTTTGCAGCAGATCTTAAAAAAGTACAGAAATCAAAGAGCTATCAACAAAATGTATACTTCCTTTGGCATATTCATTTCGGTTCTGCTTCTTGACCATAGGGCTGGTTCTGGACAGTTTCTCCTGGATATTCTAAAAAGGGGCCTCTACAGAATAACCGATGTGTGAATCTCTTAAATGGACCTTAGGTCAGCTTAGAAAAAGGCCTTTCCCTGGAGGCCTTGTCAAATGTAAGGGTTGAAGTATGACAGGATTTTCCTGGTGCTGTAGTTTTGTTTCTAATTTCAGGAGATCTGCACAACCACATTTCTTGGCAGGTTCCCACAAAAGTTGCGGATTTGACTTGCTGCCCCAAAAGACTAGCTATGGATTTTTATATGGTCATCACTGTACATTTTTTCCTGGATTTAACCTGGTTCTCCTTACCAGGATCCAAAAGAGGGGAAGAAAAGTTGTGCTAAAGGAATATCCCAGGAGATAGTATTGTATTGCTGCTGTGCTATTTCCCAGTGGCGAAATTTGGCTCCTAGTCCTATTTCCTATTTCTGTTAGGAAGGACCGGCTCATTGGCCCAAATTACAGCCCTCGAGACACCTGGGGAATCACCTAAGAGATAGGTAGGCTGCACCGCACACATACTGTTTTTTCACTATTAAATATGTGGAGTGGTTTGTTCTTGGTGTTTGCTGAAGGCCTGCACAGGCATGTAAGGCTGTGTGTTTTGTGGCCTGGGGATGGTCTGCCTTGAGCATAGCTCCTCTTTTTTGCAACCCTATTGCCTGTGGACACAACACTAGCACAAATTGGACTTTAAGCCTCAGGTTCACCTGCTGAGGCCAGCTGGTATATACCAAAACTGAACCAGTTAAGCAATGTGGAAAACATGTAACTTAGAGTTCAAAGTCAAGACAGAACTATCATGGAATATTAATACAGACAGAAAATCAGAGAAGAAATGGTGGTGTGGGAAGCACTGTAGTTGTGACAGACACATTCTTTATATTCTTATATTTAGACTTTGAATTATTATGTAAATAAGCATTTTTTCATCTGTGCATTTGATTTGATTATGTGTTTGATTTGGTGTGTTACCAAAGCCTGTATAAACTAAAAGGCTGCCAATTATAGTTATAAAAAGTTGCAGCAGAATGAAATATTAGTGCTTAGGAGGTTTCATAACTATCTGTATCCTTTCCATAGCTATTTTCTGCTGGAAAAATCACAGGCACCAGAGCAGCCGAGCTGAAAGGAAAATATACCCTGCTGCATAAGACTGTCATAAGGTACAATGTTCCTTTTTTAGACTATTGTTTAAGTAGCCAAAGCATTACATATTTAGAGTAATTTTCTGCTGATGCTGAAGCCTAATTATCATTTAAAGCTTTCTTACAGTGATTGTTCATAGAGAGGAAGCAAGAAGACAACGTCAAAAACTGGTATTATTTAATAGGAAGGAGCTAAAGGCTCATTTCTAAGAAGGAAAATGAGACTGTCACATCTAAATAGGAGTGAATTTTACCCTCAGAGAATATTGACAGTCACATTAGACAGGACTGCTAATATATTTAAAAGGTTAGAACCTTAAGCTTCAACGTATAAATGAAACTTGGAAATTAGGTGTAGTAGTTGTCAGTCTGCCCTTCTCTGGTACTCGCTGGAGGAGGGAGAAGAGAAGAGATTGTGCACATCGCCCAATGCCAGCTTTGAGCAGGGCATGTGTGAGTCGAAGGAAAAGAAAATGGAGGGCCGAAGTGGAACAAAATAATACAGTTGTACTAGGTGAACAGTGTGTGACAGAACAGAGCAGTCCTACTGCAAATATTGCAATACTACATTAGTATTTGTAACTAATAATTTTGATATTACTTACGGTATACCCATAATTATCAGTAAAATCAGCGTCATGATACTCCTGTTATATTTCTGTAATACGTATCTTAATATCCACCATTAACAATATTTTAGCCCAATTTCCCTGACAGTTCACATCAAAACCTTTATGGTAATTCTTATTATAAGAGAACCTGTTACTGAAGCTATGGCTTAATTTAAGGATTGTAAAACTAATTCAAGTCATACTGGCTTACTTGGGTTATGCTGGGATTTGGTGTGCCTCCTGGCAATCTGAATAGAGGTAAGTGCTAAGTAATATGAAGTAATTTGAAAAAGGGTTCCCAGAATCCTGAAAACATAGTTTTTCTTGGGCTTAGCTGAGTCTTCTAGTTTCATCTTAATAAAATGGTGAGTTAGAATATGGCCCTGACTGTAAAAAAGTCATCTGATTTTATTCAGATTATTGCATAGCAAATATTTTTGGGAAGCAAAATTAAAATCAGCACTCCTAAACCAGTTCCTAGAAAAAGTAAGAAGCATTTCCTTAATGCTCAGAACTCAATATATTATGTGGATGTTGGATTAGTTGAAGGTAGAAGGCTTCTACCACATTGATGTTCACTGAGCTGAAGTAGAAATCCAGTAACTGCTGAACTTGATTGACTTTTAGCCAGTGTTAGTTTGAAACCAGCCTTTGGTTGGAAAAAATACAAGCATATTACTATATATATTATTTTATATATTTATAAAGCATCCTTTTATATAGAACATTCTTTTATGTAAAGACAATTGCTTTGTATGTATAATAAGTGGAATATGGCCTAAGCAAAAACAAGACTCAGCTGTCTTTTCTGTCACACATAAAACTACCGTAAACACCATGCACCAAAAGCATGAAAATGTCAGATGGTAGATTATATCTCTCATTCTTTCCATGGTTCTCACAGGAGAACGAAATTGCCGTACTTCTGTAAGTAGATCAGAGAGAATCATGTCACATTTTTTACTTAGATGTAGTCATGTCAAAGCAAAATGCCAACGAGTACTAACTCCCACAGGTAAATTTCTTTTACTGCTGAAATAAAGCAAGGGAAATCAGTTAACAAAAATTGATTGTGATCTCCAGTATATTTTAAGGACATCAAAAGTGGGATTCACTTGCCTATATGCTAACATCAGTAGGCATGCACATCTGAACTAGGTATGTAGAGTCCCTTTATGGTCAATAGAAAAAGATAGGGACCACACACTTCCTCCTTATATGGACATCTCTATGTGTCTGGTTTTCTCCATTGGCTATAAAGAGCGTCCTGGTGATAGGTTCAGTATGTGTGCATACTTTTTTCTTGCAATGAACCATTCACAGAATCAATACCACTTTTTAATTTTTAGTTCTTCACCCTTCCATATGCAGTACAGTTCTGTGGATCAAGAACTTATTTTTTCAGTTATCACAGTTGAATCTAATTTCTTTGCTAATTAATCCCCATCTGTCCCAGTGCTGTTACAATGCCATGTGGAAACAAATGAACAAATGATGCCGGATGAGGTCTAGAGGCTGTGTGTGTTCTTCTTTCATTTAGTTGCATACAAAAATCTCGAGAAAATCTTATGCAGTGTAGATCCCTGTGACAGCTATGCCAAATGATTGCAACTTATCTCTGTAGTATACAATACAAATTTGTCTAATATGATGAATGCAACTAGTCTATACGCAGATATATTCCAAAACTGTTGCTAGAGTACACAGAGTTGTGAGTATATAATGTGGTCCTTTGTTTAGTGGTAAATAGTCCTTTTTTTTTCTTCACTTAAGTTTTGCGTGATTTGGCATTCTGGAAAGCTGAGAGATGTCACCTGGCAGATAACATCTTCGATACATTTCTTCAAAGTGTTATGTGCTTTTAAATTTATGTTTGCTGCACAGCTGAAATTCGGGGTCGGCTGTCAGCTGTCATCCCATTCTGGTGCTGTCTCACCCATCCACTTTGCAGTGAGGCTGCACATAAAGCTGATGTACCTGAGCTCATATTTGGCCCCTGAAAACCAATTTGGTGACACAATAATGAGGCTGAATTGTAAATTTTATTTTTTATTATCTCAGTTTAAGAACCTAATATGAATATTCTGATACATCAAGCTGTAAGAAAGTCAGGCAATAATGATAGTTCATGGACAGTTTGGAAATATAATTTTCTTAAGCCTATGTTAAATTATTAATCACTTCACACATTCAAAATCTGCCACACCAGACTTGGCAAGCCTACTTTTGCACTCATGTGATTCTAGATATGTGCATTGTGTAGATGTTCAGTTATTTCTTCATTGCCTTCAATTAAATCTTCACATGAAAAAATACTGTTGGCTACTATAGTGAGCAAGATCTGGTCTACATTTCTAGATTCAACACTCAGTTCTTGCTTCTATTTTGATCTTTTTATTATCTTGAAAAAATCAATACTAAGAATTTTGGTTTTATGTAAGAACTTACATTTTTATGTAATTTCATGTAAAATTTGTTTTGTGTAAGAATTATGTTTGTAATTAATGTGTATTACTGCAACCAATTATATTTTCTCCTAAAACAGCATACACTCTGTTGGACTTAAGGAAGATCTAAATATTGTATAGAATCTTGTGTTGATAAGTCAATTTATTTTTCCCTTAAGAGGTTACAATGTAAGTACCTCACACATGAAGTTATTTGTTCATGATAAAGGCACACTCTTGTTTCCTGTTGAAGTCTGTGGTTTTCTTATTTTCTGGTTTAAAAAAGGAAGTGGTTATCTAAGTACAAATGTTAAAGAAAACAAAACCTTTTCTCCTATATTATTTCAGCTATGTTTATGCAGTATAGTCAATTGTATATTTTGTGTTTTTATAGTTACCAGCTCAACTCTGTTCTTCAGTGTGATACGTAATTTTTTTTTTGGTTACTGAGCCGTAAGTGTTATCTTTGAGCTGAAATTTATGTATAGAGTTTCTCAATATGGGAGATTCTAAATTCCTTTGCTTTAAAAAATATTAAATTACATTATATTTTTAATTAATAAAAGGCAAGTGATAGAGTTCTTTATTCTTCCACATCATTTGTGAATAATTTTAGTATACCATTGTACAAAAGTTATAATGTAGTAATATTGAGAAGGCGTACACAGTGATTTCTGTAGCATAAAGTTTATATGTTGTCCGTTGTGTATGAATTTTCATACTGTAGTTCCCTTTAAGACTTTTCCACAATAATCCATAATGTATTTTTAATCCATTTCCATAATGTATTTTACTAACAGCCTTTCAGATCTGTTATTCAGCTATCACCACACGGGTTCCCAAGTACATTATGAATACCAGTCTCCTGACATAGAATATTAACAGTTTGTTGTTTCTGTGAAGCTAGACTTTGGTGACACAAGTCAAATCAGCTAAATGATCATGTCTACAAGCCTTATAATAAGCTTCCACAGAAGTCCACAAATGTATTTGTAGCTTGTGTATCGTTAAGTGAGTTACTTCAGGTACTAGTAACACTACAGCAACAGCAATGCAATTCAGCGCTGGGTGGGTGTCCTGGTATTCACTAAGAATTTAAAGGTGTCATACAGCCCAGACTGGGCCTTGTCCTGGTAAACCCTTCCCTGTTATTGGTCCCCACACCGATTCAGATCTAGCCTTCTGCACTTCTTAGGATAAAACAGATTTCTTGTCTCTTCACTGGTTCTAGGAGGTGCTAGGCAAATAAATTTGACTAATCATAGAATCATAGAATGGTTTAGGTTGGAAGGGACCTTGAAGATCATCAAGTTCCAACACCCCTGCCATAGGCAGGGACACCTCCCACTAGACCAGGTTGCTCAAGGCCATGTCCAGCCTGGCCTTGAACACCTCCAGGGATGGGACCTCAACAACTTCGCTGGGCAACCTGTTCCAGTGCCTTACCACCCTCAAAGTGAAAAATTTCTTCCTAATGTTTAATCTAAAACTGCCCTCTTCTAGTTTAAAGCCACTCCCCCTCATCCTATCGCTACATGCCCTAGTGAAAAGTCCTTCCCCAGCTTTCCTGTAGCCCCCTTTAGGTACTGGAGGGCCGCAATAAGATTCCCCCAGAGCCTTCTCTTCTCCAGGCTGAACAGCCCCAACTCTTTCAGCCTCTCCTCATAGAAGAGGTGGTCCAGCTCCAGCCCTCGGATCATCCTCATGGCCCTCCTCTGGACACGCTCCAACAGGTCCATGTCCTTCTTATGTTGGGGACTCCAGAGCTGGATGCAGTACTCCAGGTGGGGTCTCAGGAGAGTGGAGTAGAGGGGCAGAATCACCTCCTTTGACCTACTGGCCACACTTCTTTGGATGCAGCCCAGGATACAGTTGGCCTTCTGGGCTGTGATCGCACACTGCTGGCTCATATTGAGCTTCCCGTCAATCAGCACCCCCAGGTCCTTCTCCTCAGGGCTGCTCTCCAGCCATTCCCCGCCGAGCCTGTATTTGTGCTTGGGATTGCCCCGACCCATGTGCAGGACCTTGCACTTGGCCATGTTGAACTGCATGAAGTTGGCATGGGCCCACCTCTCCAGCCTGTCCAGGTCCCTCTGGATGGGATCCCTCCCCTCCAGCGTGTCTACCTTGCCAAACAGCTTGGTATCATCAGCAAACTTGCTGAGGGTGCACTCAACCCCGCTGTCCCTGTCACCGACAAAGATGTTGAACAGTACAGGCCCCAGTACCGACCCCTGAGGAACGCCACTCGTCACTGCTCTCCACTTGGACATTGAGCCATTGACCACCAATCTTTGAATGTGACCATCCAGCCAGTTCTTTATCCACCGAGTGGTCCATTTGTCAAATCCATGTCTCTTCAATTTAGAGACCAGGATATCGTGTGGGATGGCGTCAAACGCTTTGCGCAAGTCCAGGTAGATGATATTGGTTGATCTGCCCTTGTCCACTGCCACTGTAACCCCTTCGTAGAAGGCCACCAAATTTGTCAGGCATGAATTGCCCTTGGTGAAGCCATGCTGGCTGCTACCAATCAACTCCTCTTTTTCCACGTGCCTTAGCAGAGTTTCCAGGAGGATCTGCTCCATGATCTTGCCAGGCACAGCGGTGAGACTGACTGGCCTGTAGTTCCCTGGGTCTTCCTTGTTTCCCTTTTTGAAAATAGGGGTTATGTTTCCCCTTCGCCAGTTGGCAGGAACCTCACCAGAGCACCACAGCTTCTCAAATATGATGGCTAGTGGCTTAGCGACTTCATCTGCCAGTTCCCTCAGGACCCACAAATGTGTCTCATCAGGTCCCATGGACTTGTGCACCTTCAGGTTCCTCAGGTGGTCTCACACTTGATCTTCACCTACAGTGGGCGGTTCTCCATTTTCCCAATCCTCGCCTTTGCCTTCTGTGTAATGGGCAGTGTGGCTGCAGTCCTTGCCAGTGAAAACTGAGGCAAAAAGTCATTGAGTACCTCAGCTCTGTCTCTGTCCTGGGTAACCAGTTCTTGCATTTCCTTCTGGAGAGGGCCCACATTTTCCCTAGTCTTTCTTTTCTTGCTGACATACTTAAAGAAGGATTTTTTGTTTGTCTTGATGTCCCTGGCCAGATTTAGTTCTATCTGGTCTTTAGCTTGTCTAACCCAATCCCTGGCTGCTCGAACTATTCCTCTATATACCTCCCAGGCTACCCGCCCCTGTTTCCACTCCCTATAGGCATCCTTTTTCCATTTGGCCATGTCCAGGAGCTCCTCGTTTATCCGTGCAAGTCTCCTGGCTTTTCTGCCTGCCTTCCTCTTTGTAGGGATGCATTGCTCCTGAGCTTGGAGGAGGTGATCCTTGAATATTAACCAACTGTCTTGTTAAAATTAGTTGAGATGAATCCCACTCCAAATCTAGGTATGCAGAAAAAAACCTTCACATCAGATTCCACTGCTTTTATGGCATGGTAGGATAATTCAGGTTCAAACAGACCTCAGGAGGTCTGTGGTCCAACCTCCTGTTCAAGGCAGGGTCCTCTGGGAGATCAGACCAGATTATTCAAGACTTAATCCCATCTCATCTTGGAAACCTTGAGTGAAATATTATCGGTAGGTAAAGAAGTATAAATACAAAGCTTATGCTTCTCATTGCCTGATTCTAAATTTTTCTATTTAATGTAGTTTACAGGAATCTGAGATCCAGCTGTTGCAGGAAGCCAAACATCTTAGTGCAGAACTGGAACAACAGCAACATGACCTGGAAAAAGCAGAACAGTTCCCTGAAGAATCCTCCAGTGAAGTTTCCCGAATAAGGCAACAACTTCTGAGTTGCCAAAATGAATACAATGCTATTAAAGAAAGAGAGTATGAAATTCAGTTCAAGATGGAATGGTAGGTGATAGTGGTCAAACACTACTAATTTTATCATAGCTTATCTACAAAGATAACAACACGGAATATAATTCAAACTCCTCTCCATCTTACATGGACACATTTCTTGATTACTGTTGTTAGACAAATTGCCACAAAGTTTCCCAAGTAACAGCAACTTTTCAGTCATGAATAAAATTACTCTGGTGTGATATTTGTAGATTATTTTAATTTTAGAAGATGCTACAGTGTCCTCTGAAATGCTGTTTAAAATTTACTATGTTGGAAAATTAGTGTTTAGGTAGGCAAAATTACCAGGAACAATTCTAGTCTAGGACACCTTTAATACAAATTATTAAAGTGTCTCAGAGGCCTTGTGACTGGGATTTTATGGAAACAATGTCATAAATAGACTCAATGCTATCTTTAACATCAGAAGTACAGTTTATTCAAGTTCTTCTGTTCAGGTATTTAAAGGAGGAGAAGTAGTTGTATATTCTCATATCAGAAAAATGAGAAATTTTATGTGAAAGAAGTGAACACTTGACATTTCTCTAAAAGGAAAAAAGTCCAGAATAAGCTTGATATTGTATATATTTTAATTATCTGCATATATGAGTGTGTTGTACTGGAAGCTTTTATAGTAAAATTACAAACAGTACTATTGCATTTTTTAAAATATGTACCTATGGGAATGAACTCATATTTTTATTGTGTCTTCAATTGAAGACATTTACATTTACAGCTGTAGTGTAGTTGGTGTATATAAATGCAAATAAATAATGTCAGCAGCTCAGCAGTTAAAAATATTTTTCTGCAAGGAGAGCAAGGGCACTGTACAAACTGCATAAAGCAGATTTTTCTGGCAGTTCTTTCTTGATTTTTTTTCAGAGCCAAATGTTTGCTCTAAGAGAGAAAGAAACTTGAGAAAGAAGCAAATTGGGAGTGGGAGAAATAAAGAAACATGGAAAGCATCTGGAAAAAATTATTTGCTATGAGATAACTAAGCAACATGAAGCTTCCTGAAGTAATTATTAATACAGAATTCATTGCAATTTCTAAGCAGTCCAGAAATGAGCTCTTCAAAATATTGTGCTTTTTACCTATTTGTCCTCATATCTTATGAACATTATTCACTAATTTTGCATCACTTTCCAAAAAAATGATGGGATTTTATATGTTTATGGGATATTTACTCATACTTTATTTTCTACCTCTGCTCAAAAGGAGATTTCTGTCCTACACAAAATGCAGTTTAGATATTGTTTCAATTACCCTTGCCCATTTACTGCATTAATTCTTATATATGAATTGAATATCCTATTTTGCAGATTTAAAATACACTTTTTAGGGCAGTCATACTGTGAAAAATGTCCATTCCCTATAATAAGAAACTTCCTCTGTTTGGTTTTACATATTGCATGAGATCAAAACCAGCTGTACGGTCTTGACCAGAAGTCCATATGGCACAGTATCTAACGGCAACCAAACGCTCAGGGATCTCATGAGCCAAATTCCTCTGTATTTAGGAATCCTCAGTTGATCCCTCTTCCTTGAACTTCTCCTGTCTCCTCCTCAACTATATAAACTTCTTGTCATTGCAACACTCTGGGCAACGAGTTCCACAGATTAACTACACAAGAACTGCCACCTCTTATCTTTTTTGGACTTGGCTCCTACCAGCTCATTTCATGCTCTGTAGTTCTTGTATTGGATGAGACACTGAACATCTGATCTTCTCTTTGTTTTCACTGCTGCAGGATAGTTTGATAGATATCTACTGTACCGCCCCCATCCCCAATTTGTCAACTTTCTAAACTGAAGAGCTACAGATCATTTAGTTGTTCCTTGTTTGGAATCTGTTTCATGCCTAGTGGTACCATTGGGTCTTACGTGTGTTGTGGGTGTGGACTGAGGAGGATGTGCCTTGGTTATGCATGGAATTGTTTCCTGGGACAGAAAATATAATAACAGGACCAGTAGAATACATATCTATGTAGGCAACAGATGAGTGAATAATAGTGGGGAAATGAGCTATGAAGGAAAACAGCCAATGACTGTGAATACATGTTTGTAAAGAAGGGATGGGTTTGGTGCCTGTGAAAGGCAGGGAAAATGAATGTCCAGAGTAGAGTTGTGAGTAGCAGGTGATTTAATAGTAACACATGTAAAATGAAGATCTGTATGCCTGATGGTTTTATACAAATAATAAAGTGATGTCTTCTGAAATATCTGTGCATGGGCGGTGTCACAGGCAAAGGGGAAACTGCATCAAAGATAGTCTAAGTTTGCCGTTAGGTGACTGCTTGGTTTCCTTCATTTCTCAGAAGGATAGAAACTCACGGTCCAAACTTTTTTGGCCCTTGATCTCTCTGGAGCACAGTTTCCCTTGTTGTCCAACTGTGTCAATACAGTCCCAGCTGTGCTTGGCACTTACAAGAAAACATCTCTTTGGGAATTATGACTAATGGCTGTTTAGTCTGAAAACAAGCACATTGCTTATTTACCTTTTTACATATAGCAGGCGGGAAACACGGAGGGGGAAAGCTTTTGAAGGGAATATCTGTGTCTCTTATCTATTGCTTTATCCTTTTCTTAGAAGTCTTGGATCTTGTCTACTCAGAAATACTGCAGAGCTGGAAGTGAGAACGAGCCTTTGCAGATCTTCTGCTTCCTTGTTTCTGTAAGCCTTTCTTTCTCTGAAGCATCTCTCTAGTCTCTGCTACCTTTACTTCCTGCCTCAAGCACTTTCTCTGATAGCTCAGGTCACTCAGCACCCTTTTGGCAATCATTCAAATCTGACAACTTTTTCTCTTGAGGAATCATATAGATATGCCATAATATTAGCAAAGTTATTTTTTCTCTCAAGGTCCCTTAGTATTCTATGTTCTCTTTTCCTTACTTCATTTCCTGTTTGCTTGCCTCTGGAAAAATTTTTTTTTTCCAGATCAGATGGCTTTTTCAACAGCTGAAGGTGATACTTCATCTTCTGTTTTATTTCTTTATTGTTCCAATGAGTATTCAACTTTCCAAGAGTAAATTTAAATTACTTTCAGCACTGTAGCATCAGCAGGTTTTCATAAAATTTGTGACTTTTTTCGTAGCTTGAATAGGTATATAAGGTACTCAGAAACAGCTCTGATGCACTTTAGCTGTCAGGGAAGTCGCCCTCAGGGTGACTGCTTGGGTGTGGTGTACCCTCACTGTCGGTGTATGCCTCCTCTACCAGTTTGTGTTCCTGTTCTGTTGCACTGGGTTCATTGCTAGCGTGTCTGCCCGCGTGCTCTGCACAGGAGGGGAACAACACTTGGAAGAATTTTACTGAGGTTATAAAATTCGGGCCACTATGCCAAAATCAGAACTGACTCAAGGAGTATTCTTCCTCTCAAAAACTATTAGGCAAGTGTAATAAAGTAAAAGGGAAAATAGTGATCCTAATTCAGTTCTGGTGCAATTGCATTCAGAGCCATGAAGTTTCTGCATATAACTGTAGTGGTTTAACCACAGCCAGCAACTAAGCACCACACAGCCACTTGCTCACCCCAGTGGGATGAGGGAGAGAATCAGTAAGAGTTAAAGTGGGAAAACTCGTGGGTTCCGATAAAGACAGTTTACTAAGTAAAGCAAAAGCTGCATGTGCAAGCAAAGCAAAACAAGGAATTCATTCACCACTTCCTATTGGCAGGCAGGTGCTCAGCCATCTCCAGGAAAGCAGGGCTCCATCATGCCACAAAGACAATCAGAGGGGTGGAGCACCTCTCCTATGAAGGCAGTTTGAGGGAAATGGTGCCTACAAGAACACTGGAGAGGGACTTTTTACAAGGGCATGTAGTGATAGGGTGAGGGGTAATGGCTTCACACTGGAAGAGGGGAGATTTAGATTAGATTTCAGGGAGAAAGTTTTCACTATGAGGAAAAAATAAAGATCTGCTTTTCTTTACCAGGTGATAGTATCAATAATAGTTTATTATTGAGAAACCATAAATTTATCATCTAAATTATTTTATCATCTAAATTATATATTTAAAAGTAAGCAATTATTTTGTAATGAAATTATCTTTGACAAGAGTTTGTGAGGTTAAAGGTGCCTCATTCTTGAAAACAATTCTATTTGAAAGCCTAGGCTCAGTCTACAGCCCTCACAGTCACTTGTGCAGGTAGCAAAGTGTCTATTCACTGAAGTACTACATGCCATTGCATGCAAGTCAGGATTGCAAAACTGAGTTTGTCCTTGTAGAAGCATTGCAAATATGGAAAATTATTTCAATGCTTGTAATTATTTCAGGATTAGTCACCCAATAATTAAAATTGAAAAGTTAAGCTTTCGTCCGCAGCTTTTCTAGTAAAGAATTACAAGTCATAAGTAAAATAATTAAGTTACAGTTGAAGTTTTTATCAACTAGTCTTGTGACTGCATTGTCTGGTACATACAAACTAATTACAGCTAAGAGCCTTACTGGAATCTCATGCTGGCAGCTTGTCAGCTGTGATATCTTCTACTTGTGGTCACTAGATTTTATTTGTGAGGTTCTGAACACCTTCTGTGGATTGCTTAGCAATCCCAGCTATGTGTCAGACTAGCCGAAGGAGTTCGCTTTCTTGCATGATGGGTTTCATAATGATAACAGCATTATGTCTATTTTGTGGGCTGAGGAACTGAAATGGACCTCTGTTGACAACTACCACTACATTTCTTAATCTCGCTGACTTAATTTTTTTATTTCTGTGTCAGTTTGCAGCTGTAGACATCTCTCAGGGAAAAGTCTGGAATGTATTTTCATTAATGGTCCAATTTTCCAACTGCTTTTTTTAACTCGTTACATCTGCATCCATGGTAGCTTTTCAAGTACAGTACTGCTCTTAAGCTTCATGAAAATAAGTAAAGCAACATGAGAAACAATTGCAAACATTAATGCTTAAACTTAAGAGTTTCATCTTCTTTTCATTATGTATGTTGTTATAGGTATAATAATGATAATAAAAACATGATGTTGAAAAACACACTCATCAAAGAAGGGCTATAAAATAATGGGATTTATAAATGCCACTGCAACTATTTTGTTTGTTATTGTGATTGATGTCTAAGTATTTTATAGGCACTCATGAAGCTGATGTCCATATATCATGGATTACAAGATTCAAATGTTAAACGGAAAGACCAGATTTTCCCTGTTTACCTCATGTGAAGCTTCTGTCTCCATACAGCTATTAAATCAGAGATTAAACTTAAAATCTTTGAAGAATCTTATTTGATTTCTTAATCTGAGTGAATCATCCTGGTCTCCCTTTAGAGTCAACAGAGAGAAATATGTTATCTTCAACCAGGAATTTATCGCTTCCTAAAACATGTACCTGGGATGTCAGATGACTTTCCTTTTGGTGGTTCCTGGTTTTATCCCTGACAGTAAGAAAGCCTGGGGATGTTACTGTACATGTCTAACTTTTGGATATGGGCAGCTGGACCAAACTCATTGCTCAAAAGGGAGAGATTTGACTGTTTTCTTTTACCCCCTCTTTCTTTTCACACCTTCACTGTTTATTATGTGGAAGTTGTTGGTCTGCCGGCTCTTAAGGTAACTTGGTGCTTGCCGTTCGGTGTTGCCTTTGTTTATGTCACAGAAAATGAGGTGTTCAAATCGTTTTACTTTTGCAGGATGGAAAAGTCTTTGTGGTGAAACTGGAATGGCTCCACAGGAATCTGTCCTCATGAGTGAGGAATGTGACAAAAGAAAAACAGTGTCAACTTTGCTCTCCCTCCTGATTTTTGGGATTGCTCTTTTGATCATCTGGCATGATATTAAAGAGGGCACAGCATGGACTGATGACGAGCACTGCAGTACCTCTTTAATCAGTTTGCACAGGACTTATTTAATCAGGTTTTGTGGCAGTCACAGTTATGGGTATTTGTTCAGAGTGGACATTTATTGTAATTAGTGTGATTATGCCAGTCCCAAGGAGTCCAACTAGGAATCCTGCCAAAATTTGTTTGAGAATATGATCTGTCCTTATTAACTTAATTATACACTCAGGCAACCTGTTATTAAATGAAAACATTGTGTTTGACCTCTCTGGCATTCCAACACAATATAGTCAATTGTAACTTATGGGCACGGTACACAGGAGCTGACCAAAGATTCTATCACAGAATCAAAGTAGCTCGATTTTTAATGCAGTTTGATCCCTGTGCTCTCTCTTACTGACTTTAAACAGTGGCACATAAAAGGAATAGTTTCTGAGCCCTATTGCAGCAAAGAAGAAATCACCTTATAGTATTTCCTTCTACTCTCTTCTACTTGCACTGTACACCTGCAAAATACTCCTGTGTCTTTCTTCGCCCTTGTGTGCAATTTAAGTTATAATAGATTTTTCAATAGAACTTTTTTTTTTTTAATTAATTTTATCACTTTTGGGGGAAGACTGATCTAAATTCAACTTTTTTCATTGAAAGATTTGTTTGGCAAACTCATTCACTCTGTGGGTGTTCAAACACTCTGGCATTCAAACGAATTTTTAGATTTACCAATCCCTATAGAGGCATTCTTGTAGTCTGCCCGTACAAATATACATACATGCCGTAAATCAACAACATCTACTCTCTGTCTTTATTTTTTCTTTGCTCTTCATCTGAGCCAGAGCTTGTTCTTCATGTTTTGTTGTTTGGGGGTTTTTTGATTGCAACACCACCAACCCGTTCTCTTTTTTGACTATTTTCTTTCCTTGACTGGAAAGATGTTGCCTGAGGCTTCCAGGTATAAGCTTTGCTCCTTTTGTTGGAGGACCAAAGTGTAAGAAACAATTTCGTGGGGGGTGAAGGGGAGAGGGGGGGAAAGGAAACCTTAAAGCAACACTGATAAAGAATTGAGCTCAAGATTCCAGGGAGGATCCTTCTTGAAGCTGACAACTAGGAGACTGATCCCTCTCCCCATGACGACCACCTTCTGAAACACGAACCACCACCCTGCAAAGTCTTAGGCTGCCACTGAAATGTGTCAGAGAAAAAAGAAATACTAATCAGCTGCCTCTCTTCTGTATCAACCACATTCAGAGGCAACTGTAATAGTTGCTTTGGGTAGATGGGGCTGCCCCAGGACTCCTTTGCCATAGTTTATAGCTCTAAGTGACACGGCTATTTCATGAAAGCCTGTTCCTTTCTCTTAATACTCCCCTTATCTAAAGAGTTATTTATTCTAACAGACTGCCCTGAGTCTCAAGGAGTCCTGACCAGCACATCCTCCAGCTGGAGTTACAAACACAAATTTATGTGCCGAGTTGATTCTTTGCTATATCTGGGATAGAAGATTTGGTTGTTTCACCTATTCCCCAGATTTATAAACTGAGTCTCAGAAATGTAATCATAGGTACTAATTGCATTGCAAGAACCTGCCTCCTTGTTCCCAATGAATAGCACAAGGACTTAATTAAGTTCAGTTTGGTTGTGACAGCATGCAGACTGCTGTAGCCCAATTTACCTCCTATAGGTGCAGAACTGTCCCATGCATGCACTGGGCATGTATTGACATATTCTTCACTAGGGCTAATTTTTTATATTTGGCAGTACTTACCTACCCACCACCAAGAAGCTCCCTATTGTAAATCTAACAAGCTTGTTGGTTCAGCTTCACTTTTTTAGTTACTCCTTCATTTTTCTCAGGTCAGCATTACTAAAAATACACCCAACAAATCTAAGAGCTTTTCTATTTTTTCCTTTCCTCCTTCTGTTCTCCTTCAGAATCTGTTTCTATTGTTGCCTGAAATTAAATTGCAACGTAGTTTTGGATATAAGTTAAGATCACCATGGGTATTCAATTTCGTTTTCTACTATGCCTTATTGACTTAGTCTACATTCCCTGTCACTTTTCAGTGTTTTTTTACACAGGAGCCCGCTCAGATTTGAGGAGCTTCACTTATCATTGTTTACAGTGTGAATGTGTGCGTGAGCAATCACTCAAAGGAAGAAGAAAGTTTCTCACTAGCAACTGCACTTTCTTTGATGTGTGACGTCTTTGTGGATATTTATAACCCACCTACTCTTTCTTTTTGCCTCAGTTCCATGTTAAAATTTTGTTTTCTGAGGTTGGGAGGAACTGTTGGTGTTGGCTGGCTTCTGACCTGTTATACTCTGCTGGATAAGGGTGAATGAGGCATAAATGCATCCTTGCAGGAGATGGTAAGACTAAGAAGAATCAAGTTCAAAAGTTTAGATGTGCACTGTAGAAAAAACCTGCATATGTACGACCAGTCTTTAGGGACTTCCAGTTACCAGTCAGCAACCTGTCTTTAAATCTGGACGTCTTTCGATTGTGCCTGGTGATAATTCACCATACGTTTTAGTCTAACACAATATAGTCTTCTATGCTTTTTATTGTTTTGCATATTACTAATAAATAAATTTAGCTCTGTTTTGATTTTCCTGTAGTTTGCAAGAAGAAAAAAGGCTTCTGGAGAATGAATATGAAAGAATTCCAAAACAAAGGGTAAGTATGAAACATGAGAAAGCCATGGTTTATGTTCTGCCACCTAACATAAAAACAACAATGAAAATGTTTTCACAGTGTGTAGCTCTAGAGCTCTGGAATACATAGAAAAATCAAGAGGTACATTTTATAGGAGAGACTATATTATAGCATTCAGGTTTGATAACTCTAGGGCAAGCAGTCAATAACTGAGTCAGAAAAGATCTGGCTTTTCTTTACTCAAGAAAATTTTTTACTGTATTCAGCAAATGGATTCTGCATGTAAAGATAGCTGCAAATTTTTGGTTCTAGGATATGAGTATGGAAAATACCTTTGCAGTCATAAATCATGATGGATATTTGTGGGTTTGTTGGAAATAAAATTCTGCTGGTTATTGATAAAAGAAACACACAGCTGGTAAAAAACGATGCTTTATACTTGTTGTAAACAATGTTATCATCATTCAGTGTTAATGATTCTATCATATCATATTCTATCGTATCACTGTGATACTGTGATACTGTGATATCACAAGCCTGCCTGCACAATGTAAAAGGGAAAATAAAAAATATCTGATTTTTAATTTCATTTTTAAAGGAAGTGGATAAGAAAATTAAACAGTTGAAGGAAAATTGTGATGAACTCTGCAAAGAAGTAATCCAGAGGAAAGCAGAAATTATTGCAATAAAGGAAGATGTTTCGTCCAAGCAAAAGCTGATGTTAACAGACAAGAAAGAAGTGGAAAAGCTTCTGGAGAGGCAGGCTAATTTAAAAGTAACACAAAATTAATATTGTGTGTATATATATATGTCTCTGTGTGCGCATGTATGTGTATATGGGTACGTGTATTTGTCCAAGGAAACGGTGAATATTCTGGATGTTGTTTGTCGTTCCAAGTTAATTAGATGGCATTACCTCATATATTACATCATTTTTTAATAAGCATGAAACATGCTGCTGTGCCATATCCATTATTACTCCTTTAGGAAATAATAATAGTCATAATTTTGATTTAAAAAGTGGTTTCTATAATGACATGTTTGCTATGTTGTGTTATTGTAGGCTGCTCTAACATTTGCTTAGATCCAAGGTAATACAGATTTAGGCTGAAAATTAAAAAACATACCTAGGTCTTTGCTGCTTTCCTTTCCGTGGTATAAATAACATAATCAGATGTATTAATAATATTCAAGCATAATTTTTATCTTGCAGACAGAATGAAAAGGTGAATATAATGTTTAGTTTTAAAACTAGCAGCTACAATCCCCTGGGACAAGCTTAAGTAATTCGAAAATATGTTTCTTGCCCATTTTCACAGCAGTTATCGGTGAATATTACTTCTATGAAATCTCACCACATTTTGAGGCTATCAATCTAAACTTTCTGTTTTGTCACTAGGATGAGCTAGTTAAGATCCTTGGCGTTCCAGCACAACTTGGAAAAGAAACCGAGAAGATGAATCGGAAAAAAATGTATGCTTTTAATAAATAATTATATATACATAAACATGTATGTATGACTGCTTTTCATCCATTTGTTATAGAGACAGCTGAGTATAGCTGTTGATTCAAATTAGGATCAACATTTTAAAAAACATCTATAATCCACTTAAAATCCATTCACTGTACTGAAAAATACAGTATATGAGGCGAAACATTTTAAATTTAAGTACGGCAAAGAAAAATTTAGAACAAAGCTTGATCAAATATTGCTTAATCATCTTACTCTGATGCATTACTATATGTCAGAACTACTTAGATTTTTAATGGAAAATAATGTTACCATGTAATCTAGAGATTAGCCTTTTTTACAGTTGCTAGTCCTCAGTGACTGTATATTAGCTTATCTCTGTTGGCCTCAGTGAAACCGGTAGCTTTCCCAGCTAGCAGTCTGGCCTGAGCTAAATAATCATTCTCCCTTGATACTTCTGTACCAGTTTTTTTCGTCAGAGATGCTTTGCTGTAAGCTCCTGATGTGAATTCTAGTCTCTAATATTTCAGTACAGAAAGTGTAAGCCAGTAGCCAGTCTTATCTTTATCTCTTTTATGTAGCTGGGTTTTTTCTCCTCTGAACCATGACATGTGCTGCCTTCTGTACATGTAAAATCTAATTAGCACTGTGCAGTTTCAGCCAGGTCACTCACAGATCCAAGTTCCTCCCAGATGAAGGATGTTTTTTGTACCCTATTTGTTCATGAGGTTGCAGTGAAGTTTTTGTGTCTCCTGCTTGCAGTCAGTATTTGTAATATAGAAATTGTTTGACTATGTTAAATTTCGTGGGTTTAAAACTTGTATAATGGTTTTCTTCTACATTTTCCTCACTGCTTAACGCAACTGTGCTATCATAAATATACGAAGTTTTTCTTATAGTGTTTCAGAAAATCAATTTTAAAAACCTAGTACATTGTGTAGATTGTTATTAATAAAGCATTTAAATGAGTATTTCTACTTGTGTTGCATCACAGAATGAAATAAATAGAGTTTCCAGCTTTGGGAATAATATTTAGAAGGGTCACACCCATGTAACTAGTGATTCGGACAGAAATCAGTTTACTAGAAGTCTTTTTAATACTGTCATGGTGCTAAGCTCCCTTGATAGTCCCATGGCCATCTTCGATTTTATTGTTGAACTATATTTGCATTTGAAGATCTTCACTGTATGTAGTCTGCTTTCAAACATATAACGTAGATAGTTGTGGTGTTGAAATTATTTTGTGTGTCCATGAAAACTAGCAACTTACATTTTGCCATTTAAATATGCATGTGGAAATGTTAACCCCTACTGTTTCCTTAAAATATATCCACAGCGATGCAGAGAAGAAGAAAGAAGCCCTTAATGACCAGATAGAAGAGTTGAATGGTACCCTGAAAGCCATTGAAAAGAGGACTGAAGAGATTTTGCAAGAAAGAGAAGATGTAATGAAGGAATTGGATGGGAAACAAATTTTGCTAGAAAGCAAAGAACGAGAATGCATTACTTTGACAAAATTACTAGAAATTAGCAGAGAAAAGGAATCAGCGATCCTATCAGACAGGTTAGAGTAGTAGAGATAAGCGAAGTAGTATGAGTGAACAGTTCTCTGTTCGCAGAGTTCTATTTCTTTTTTCTGCTGTATTGCTTATGTTTTCAAGTTTTATGCTGCAACCAGTGCAGACTAGAAATCATCAGGCTTGTTTTTGACTTCAGAAGTGTTTATATAAACTACTGGAATCTAGGATCTGGCTTGAAGAAGAACATCAAAAAGCATAAGCATTTGATAAAATCCTGGGAGAGTGAAGCTGGATTTTGCTCTGAAAGGGAGATATTTTAGAAGGTTTCTCTCTCCAGTGAAAATATATTTTTTTTTCTGTGTAACCCACAGAAAGAAAATTGAGCAAGAAAAAACATGCCATTATTTTCATTTTCAAATGAGGATCATAGATTTCTGCACCCACATACTCCTTATTTCAGTGTGGACTGATTACTCATGTCTTTAATATTCCCTTGAATTATGAGCTTATATATACTTGGTAAAGTGAAATAAACTGTTAGGTTGATTGCAAGCTTCAAATGACACTTCTTTGCAGAGGTAAATGTAGAGTTGTAATCATAGCCATACACCCAGCAATAATGCTTTTTCCTTTAAAGTTTGTATTAAAGGACAGTGGCACTTTAAAGTGAAATATTTGAGTGAAGCAAACTTATAAATATTCCCTCATACTTAAAAATGTGTTTCCTTCTTCTTATAGCTAATAGTTCCTCTGGAATTTTTAGCATATTTAGAACAGACTGTGAGACCTCATTGACATCATTAGGAATATTATCATTGACTAAAGTTATAAAATGCTACCTTTTTAGGTAATTTGTGTCAGTAGTTTATGAGTTTATCTTGCTGCTTAGCCATAATGACGCAGTACTCAAACCCCATTAAAATGATCATGCCTGTTTTCATACATGTCTTGGTAAAATTTACCTGTTTCTAAAATTCTGTGTCTAACTATCTAGAGAAGCTCTGGAAGATAATTTAAATAAATGTGTCTTGGAGAAAAAAAAGCAACATGATATTCTTATTCACAAGCAAACACAGAAAGACAGAGAACTGAGAAATTTAAAAAAGATGGAGTTACAACGGAATATGATTTATGATTCCTTGGAACAAGATAAGTCACAGCATAAAAGACTCAAATTAGAGGTCTGTATGAATGCATTGATCATAAGTATTCTAAGTTTTTTTCCAAGAAATCTATCATCTATGAAATCTTTTGACTAGTCCTAAAAGGGGGAGGGAAGGAGATTGTTTTAAGTCTTATGCATATAAAAGTGTCAACAGTGTTGCTACAACTACCAAAGAAACCTCTAGGTGCTCTGGCTGTGGTAAAAATAGTGCATCAATATATATTTGGACTATTCTAAAGAAATGGATTTTAGGTGGGAGCATCCTGTCAAGGAGAACTAGGAGATTGTATTGGCACTGTGGTGTCATGTCTTCATTTAAAGCATTGTGGAATTGTGGTCATTTATGAGTGAAATAATAGTGACTTTCCCATTGGCATCAAAGAAATTTGTATCAGAAAAATAGAGCCAAGTACTCCCTGGCTCCCAGATGATGAAAAGATACATCTTTTTAAAATTTGAAGGTTGTTTGTACATTACTGTAAATAATTTATAATGTATTTAACATTATTCCAGGGGACAGGAAACTAGCACTATATGAAGTATACTATTAAATAATACAAAATAATTCCCTGTGTTGTCTTTGTTTCCACTCAATTTTCAGCTTCCTCATCTCCTCCCTGCATTAGTATTTCACCCATTCCTCTTCCTGTACTTATTTACTCTTTTATGTTTTATTTCTGCCTTCTACTATGCTGATTTTAAAGGCCAGTCTCATTCTGCTTGTCTATTCAAAGCATTTCCTTTCTTTTCTCCTTCCAATTCTTTCTTAAAAATTTACTTTGTCTGTAAATTTTTCATGTTCTCTTCCTCTTATCACTGGTTATTCCATTCCCTCTTTCTTAAGCTTTTCTCCTATACTAGCTCCTTGCTTAGTATAAATTAAAGTCAGTCTTAAAAAATTAATCTTGCTTAGTCAGGTGAATATTTTTTTCACATGACTTGATGTTTCCTACCTTGACACACTGTCCTTGAAATTTTTCTTGGCCCTTCTAAGCAATTCAAGGCAGAAAAATGTCTTATTTATACCACTGTAAAGTTTTTAAAAATACCTGTATGATATCAAAACCCACACATACTTAGCTTTGCTATTTAAACAACTCTAAACATTACTCAATAATATTTAATATTATTAAATAATACCATTTTTCCCCTGTGTCCCCTGAAATTCCTCCTGTATTCACATGTGTATTAATTATCTAGTAATATAAGCCCACTTGGGAGGAGGGAGGAAAGCTCTATAACTACACAAAAATTTTTAGATTGAATTTCCTGACTTATTGATTAAATGGCTGTCTCATATTCTAAACTTTGATCTTAAAGCTCACACTGAGTTTTTGTTCAGTATCAGCTAAGAGAATCTGGGAAATGATATTTTTTCCTGTGTTCCTGTTGTAGAAATATACCTGGAGGAAGAATCACAATTGTTCAAAAGCATAAAATACTAAAATCAAATGCCGTAATTCACCGGCAGCTGTGGTTAGAGTTTACTGTCTTGGATGAGATCCAAACCCAACCCAACCCCTTTACACTCTGTGAAAGGGCAAGAGACCTGTAACGAGACCCTTAAAGGTTAAGTGGCACTGCAAAGGGTTCCCTCAGTGCTAATGCTGGGTTAGGTTATACTATAGGCTTGTATGTGTTTTGCAAGTAGCAGCATCATGGGGGTTGGGGGAAGGGAATGCCAGCAGAGATAGAACTGGAATTCTCTGCAGCGTTTTACTCCGGAAATTGCAGGATGCTACCCTAACGCAAACAGGCCATGGCAATATAGTTGTTTTAACCCATCTTCCCCACACTGTTTGTTTTCTTTGATTCCTTTCTTGCATCTTTTAGAAGAGTAAACGTGAAACCACCTCTCCTCTCCAGCACGGTCAGTTGAAATGCAGTACAGGAGTATGAAAGACTAGAGTGGCAAGCTTGATTCTGCTTGGCCTTTGCTGTCTTGAGACTATTTTAATTTGGAAGACTTAGGAGCACACCTAGGAAAAGTTAAAATATTTTAAGTAGTAAAGTTTGTTTAACTACTTAAAAAGCCAGTTTTATATTTATTCAGCGTGGTTCCAAGTGAAAAAAAAAAATCACAAGAATTAATTGCTGGTATAAAAATGTGATTGCAGAAGCAGCAGTACATCAGTGTGCTTTCCCAAGTTTCTCTTACTTTAAATCACGTGCTAAGTGCAGAATGACTGGTTTGTAGAATAAGGAAATTACTAGAACACTTCCTTCAAATGTGTTTTTCTTCTTAGTAAGTTGTGAAAGGTCAGCTATTGCTAAACGCCGACATTCTGTGTGAAAGAGAACTGGCCGCTCCGGCTATCACCAGACCAGAGCAGAACTGCTGTTCCTCTCCACACACGCCTTCTCTTCGGCGTAGTCTCGTCGCAGAGACAGCCAAAAGTGCCTAAGTTTAGTCATGTTTTATGTGAACAAAAGTCCTTAATGGATTAAAGATGTTTATAGGAACTTTCTACTTTTAGATTCGGGAACTTGATGGCATCTTTAGAATCCCATCTTGAAAATGTGGAAATGCCTACTTACAGCCACCACAGCCTTTTATACAGCAGTGGTAACTGACATATGCTCTGCAGAAAGGCCATATTTGCTCCTTCCACAAGAGTGAAAGCAACTTGCTTAGATTAGGTTTTATTGACCTTTTAGCAAACCTAAGTTAAACCAAATCTGTCTCAGGGTTGGCAGCTGAAACCAAAGTAACTCCAAAGGCTGACCTTTACTGTGCCTTGGTTCCCTTTCCCTTGATGCAAGTAAACAACATCTAATTTTATAATGCTATCACAGAATTGAAAACCATAAGTGCAAAACATCCCGTTAACTATATTGAAGTATTGTTTTGAACTCCAACATCTGGCTGAAATCTGAGAAAGATACCACCGGGTTGTGTGTATTACCTTTGAATAGCTTCCAGATGTGTTGTTAGTGTCATTTTTTTCCCACCTGTATGAATTACAGATTTGCAATTACGGACAGGCAGCATATGCCTGCATAGTTAGCCTGCTGTATTTATTTCTTATTTCTTTATAACTGTAAAGAATTTGTAAGTGAAGTTAGTCACTGTGAGGCCAATACAACCTTTGCCTTACGAGTTATATGACAACAGTAGTTGTAGTGGGATTGTTTGGATATATTTTAATCAGGAAGTAGTTTCTAACTTGTCTTCCTTCACACACTTCATTTTAAGATCTGACTGAATAAACAATTTTCCCATAATGTACAAAAAAACCCACCAAACCCTGTTTGTGTTGTTAGCTTTTACTTTCTAGATCCTAAGGAGGAAAAATCTTACTTTAAAAGCAAAAACTATGATAGCAAATCTACACAGATGTGAAATATTGACCCTATTAAAATCAGTAGTAAATCCATTTTTTCCTTCAATAAGATCAGAGTTTCACTCAGAAAATTTTCTGTGAACTTAGAAGGTGACATCTTTGCATAGTAGTTCTTTGTGATTATTTCATGATGGTTTAGTTGCTGAATAACATAACCCATATAAATTCAGTACTTAAACTGGGCTTTGTGAAGCTGAGTGTTTGTAATTAAATTCTTAAAATAAACATTTGAGAAAACTTGGATACATTGCTGAGGAACTCTACTCAATGAAGAGCTTTTGGACTAGGTATTGTAGCAAGACAGAAAAAGAATTTCTTAATATGTGTAACTACTTCAAATAGATTATCTGCAGTTTACATTTTTCACATCTTTTTTTTGTATCACTCAGTGCAGTGTTCTTGGTTTATTTTTGTAGGCGGAAGCCATCCCTAAAAGTAATGCAGTATTATTAGAAAGACGGCGAGAACTGCAGAAGGAAATAGAGATGACCAAGAGAAGTTTAGCTGAACAGGTGCTGAGTTTTGCTTTCTCATACTTTTTCACTGTAAGGCTTGGGCTTCAATCATGAGAATAAAGGGACTGTTTGAAAAAAAAAATCATGGGAGTTTCCAGTTGCAGCTTTCTGGTGAGACAACATGCGAGAGTATTTTTAAGGACCAGTTGTTTGTCATATCTAAAAAGGATTTTTTAGAGTTACAGGTCACATACTGGAAGGAGAAAGCAAATCTGCTTTGTAGGTTAAGTCTTTCTGAATATCATTAACTAAATAACAGCTAGAAATAAGGCGGGTAGAAATTTCCTTTGGATATGGCACAGTGCCTTGTTGAAACAAGGACAGTTCAGCATTTGTATATTATAATTTTTCATCTTCATGGTTTTGTCATTTGTGGATGTCTGGCTATACTCAGCACAGCAATACATAGTGTGGAAACGCAGATAAATCAATTGTGAGAGTATTGGTACTTACCACTGTATAAGTGACTTTTTAAGAAGCCACATATTTCAGACATACCTTCTTCTTAAGATCATACCTCCTTATCTTCTTACCCTTGCATCCATTTTCCTTTTGTGCTGTCTTTGAACTTGTTAGCCTTATCGGGTAGGATTCAGCTTGTCTTTGAATACATATGTGTCCACTATTTACACGTCACTATTTGTGTATGGTATATGTATCTAATGTGCCGCAATAGTCAATAACAATCTAGTCGGGTAGTCAGTGGAGCCTCGGAAGCCATCCATTCACCTCCCCTCAAAGAGGTTAGTCTATGCTGCATAGAGCGAATAGCTCTGTAGAGTTCACTGACTGTATTGACTGAATCTCCGACACCTCTAGGCATCTAGAGACTTTGCTCGGGTTTAAATGTCTAAATTTGGCCTCTTAATGTGAAAGCTGTGTCTTCCGTTGTGTAGTATGGAAATGTCAAGACCTGACAGTAAACTTATTTAAAGATTATATGGCTGTAAGGAACCATTCTGCCCAGTGGGCAATAGCTGAAAGACATGCTAGATTGAGGAACAGAAATGCTTCTGGGTGTAGTAAAATATTTTGACATGTTATTATATTATGTGTTTCAGCTGGCTTTTTAAAGTAATATTTGAGATTTTTTTTTAATCCGTGTAGTCTGTGTATATGTGTACTTCGCAGATAAACCCGAAGTATTTCCAGCTTTGGGTTTGCCAACACAGATGCATCGACGCATAAGGAATTGAATTTAATTTTCTTTAGGAAATGACGTCAGATATGGATGCCTGCGTGTTAGAAAAATGTATTGCTGAAGAAGGCCGGCTTTTCAAAGAGCAGGAAAAATGCAGAGATGAGTTATCCAGACTTGCACATCTGACTTGGCTCAAAGTTGAAGAAAGGGAACAGAAATCTAGGGATGTTCAGAAAGCCCAGGTAAACAATTATCTCATATAATTGGAAGACTTCTAAAGTCAAAGCTGGTATACGGAGACAGTAAATTACTAGTGAGGAGAGCCTTATGGACTCTCATTTCCCACTTTACTTTGCAGTTCCATCATAGCACAGGAAGCTCACAATACTGTATTATTTTATTGGCAATTTATAGTGCAGGGCAATAGTATTTTAAAGTATCACACCACAACTGAAACAAGGTATTTAAAAGGACGTTTTCTTTCAAGCCTATGGAATAAAGAGGCAGAAAAGCAGATAGCCTCAACTGAGGTCCTTGGAAGTGCAACTATGTCTTTATTTTACAAATATATGCACATTAAAAGATAAACAGAACTGCTAATCATTCTAAGGAGAGGCAGCAATTTTTATTTTCCTGACATGTTTCCAGGTGTAAATTGTTATATTAATGTGAAGAAAGATGGAAAGAAAACTTTTCCTACAGTCACAGAAACTAGGACTGCTCACTGGGTTTGCCGTCTGCAGTTTGCTGGCATTGTGATATCATATATGTGCTGAGATGTTGCACAGTTTATACTAACTACCAGGCTTGTATGTGGGAATTAACTATTTATGCTTCCACAATGTACGCCTGTATTCAGATGAGTTATATAAGCTACCCTCCTAGCACTCTGGGAATCTTTGTCTGTCTATAAAAATAGAGTACACAAACATGTCAGGCTTTGCACCTTCAATAAAAATCAGTCCATAAACAGATCAAAAAAATAAACAGTACAAAGTAATGAACACTGAACACACATACACACACACATGCCCAGAGTTGCAATGCAACATCCACCAGTTTTTTTAGTATCAATCTCCTTCTCTTGGTACCAGTGGGAGGTGAGAAAACACCCATCCATTGAAGGTTCATGACACAGGCTTTTAAGAACTGAACACGAGTGAAATCAAAAGGTCCAGAGCCGTAACAAAATGTAAATGTACCAATTATATAGTGATGGAACTGAGAGGCTGATTAGTAGAAACAGTAGAACTCCAACTACAAGGGACCAAGCATTTTAAGGTTCAGCATCAAATTATCTACATTAATAACAGACGTTGTAAGTTTAATATACATAGAAAGACTGTGTTCTTTAATGTTTTTACAGTAAAAGCATTTCATTATAATTAGAATAAGTTCTTAGAATAATCTCGCCTCGCCGTCTTTTCCTCCTCCAAGAGGAATAGCTGTTCTGAGTCATTTCTTTGATGTATCATCTCAAGTGCTCACTGAATTCTGTTTAAATTTCAGATACAACTCCAAAATCTTATTCAAGAAATAAAAAGAAAGGATCTTGAAATAAGAGTGTATAAAAAGAGGAAAAGAGAAATCCAAAACCAGTAAGAAAATAATAATAACAATACATTAGCTAAAAACGTCTTTTAAAGAAATTTTTATCCAAGCAATATATGCATAAAATTATAGTAATTATTTCTTTTACACTTGTCATTTCCTCAGACTCCAAGGATGTGCTAAAATGTATGATGTTGTCCAAAATGAAAAGAATAAATGTATAAATTTGGTGCACGCTGCTCAGCAGAAAGCAAGTGAAATGAAAAACCGGGTAAAATTGCTAGGAAATGAAATAGAAAACTTAAGGAATACTGTTATAACCAAGGAAAGGTGAGTTTTCAGTAAGCTGTAGATCACAGTTATAGAAATAGAAGATCAGAAAGAATCTTAAGAGATAATCTAGTCTAACTTCAGCTATGCCTATATCACCCTTGATAGTTATTGTCCTGATCGTTAAAACCTGATTCAAGGACATTCAGCAACACCCTTATATAAGCTGCTCCAATTTCTTGTCACCCGAACTTGTCACAATTAGATTGAGCATCGCTGCATGGCATGAAGCATTTTTGAAGTTTGTGTGGCTACTTTCTTACTATCTCATACTTTGAAGGGATAAATTCCCGTTGCATTTCCTTTGTATCACAGTTCTTGAGCCTGTGTATCTTCATTCTCATGCTATTTCATTCAATGTGAACAACACTGTTGTACTTACGGTCCCTTATCTTTGTACAAAAAGAGGTCCATACACATGTGATTCCACAATAGACTCGTGCACGGTACTATCAAATGAGTCACTAGCTAGCAATGTGGCTGTCTAATTATTAAGTTAGAACGAACTGGGTTTCTTGGTTCAAACTCAAATTGAAGTTTATTGGATAACGTTTATTTCAGATCAAACAAAACATGGTTTCAATTTCCAGACAATCCTAGTCAAAATGAAAGATTACAGTCAGAACAAAGAGGATGAGCTGGGCAGTGGGTGCATGTGACTCTCTTTTTTCCTAGCCTATTATTTAGTGGAGATGTCTTTTTGTCGTCTTTTTGTCATCCTAGTGATGACATTCTGCGATATAGACAGAACAACAATGTCTCCGAGATCGGTAGTTGGGAAAGGAGGAAGCTAGTAAATAGTTAACTGTGTATGCAAAACAGCACAGCCAAAACTGAGTTTAAAAATAGTTTGATTTTCCCCAAAAAAAATTTTTGGTGCCAAAAACTTGCACAACCAGGCCACAGAATGAATTCAGGATACATTCACTCAAAGTATACTATGAATCTCTGAATAGCTCAATTTCAACGTCATGCTGGAGGTAGCTGGGAAAGAAGTGGAACTTCAGTGATTTAAGTGATTTTGTCAAGGTGCACAAGCTGACATTTTGTGCTAAAATTTTTGAGGCCTTCCCTATTAATTACTGGTGAAAGCAAGGGAAAAAAAAGGCTATATATTGTCTAGACAGCAGAAATATCTAATTATTATAGATAACCCTACTCCAGTAAAGATCCAACGGGCATCAAAATGCAAAACTAGATGTAAAACTAGCAAGAGTTTTACTGAATTACCAGTAACTCTCTTGCCTATGGAAAATATTTTTGATCCCAGAAATAGACATAGTATCACTGACAACTGCAACCTACACAATTTGGAGGACAGACAGAGTATCAGTCCGAGTAAGAGAAAGGTTTTTCAGAAAATATTTAATAACACATTGCATTTCTGCAATACTGTCATGCTTTCAGGCTGAAACTTGCTTTACAGAAGTTTAATTCAACTCGGTAACACTCTGTGGAACTGGAAAGTTTTACACAGATGGGGGAAATGAACCAGAAAGAAGTTCACTGCTTTGTACACAGTAATTCAGCGGTGCAACGATGGAGCCCACAAGGGGAGGCAGGATATTTCATCTGCAGTTCTGTATTTTAACAGGAGACTGTGCTTCTCCTTTCACTACCTCTTTTGCATGTTGACTTGAAGATCTCCCCAGTGCAAATAAAGTAGTGATACTTGATTAAGAAGTGGTATTTACCACAATCAAATGCGGTAACTCTAAGTTCCATGTCTTGAGCAAATGAATGATCCGCGTGGCAACAAGAATCTCTATTTTAAGTGAGGGACCATCAGCTAGTGGCCAGCAAGGTCGCTGGAAATAATGAGTCCTAGTCTTCATTTTCATGGGTCTATAATATGACCTTGTCACTAACCTTTCATTGTGAGGTTTTCTCCTCATCTGCCAAACAGGGAAACTGATAGTTTGCTTTCTTGTGTGAATGCTGTGATGCAGGGTTTAATAAACAATAACCTAGGAGACCTTTGAATCGCAACCACAAAATTATTTAAATATTGTTCTTTAAATAGAAGGGCAGGATTCCTACACATTAAGACTTTGTATCACAGTTTATGCTCCTGCTCTTGAACTTTATTTCTTCTGTCCCCTTGGGCAACCCAGTGAAGAAGAAAAGAGCTGTAGCGCAGTGCTCCATTTATAGCATTGTCTTGGGCCGTAATCCAGTTCTCTTCAAGCTGGAAAGAGCTTGCAGAGAGAAGCTGTTCTCAGAGAGTCTTTCTACTTCTTGTAATGCTTCTGTGAAGCAGAGCAACATAGAACATCCTTTGTGTATTTGAGGAATTAGTTTACGCTCTGCTTTTAGTTGCTGAAATTGCTTTCAACTTGAAAGGGCTAAAAACTTTCCTACTTTTCTGTTATTTTAAAGAAAATTGCAGAAACAACATCTGAAGAATACAAATAATGTAGCAATTACAGACAGCCTCAAAAGTGATTATTGCAAAATTGTAAAAATGATGCATGAGATGAAAGAAAAGAAGAAGCAACAGTGTCTGGCTCTTGAGAGGCTTACCAATACCGTCACCTGCATTGAAGAGGAAATTGTGCAGCTACGCAAAAAATATGAAAGGGCTATTCAGCAACAAAATGAGAGGTATACATGTAAATTTGATTTAATATAGTATTTGATTTTGACAGTCATGAACCAACAATATTTTTCAACTTATGAGCGTTCGAAATTAGGACTGCTAAAAGGCTGCCTCACTACAGCGTTTCACTAAAGAGCCTGAGTCTGCCTCACTGCAGTGTCAGGGCTGCTTTGGATTACACAGGTGTTTGTTCTCCATTGGTGAGGAAGTTCCTTCTTCAGAACTATTATTAAAAAATATGGTGGATTGCCTACTGAATGCCTTGAGAGCTTGTGGCTTCCTGCTCTGTTTGTGTTTTGCGCACAGATAAGGCATAAAAAAAGCAGCTGTAGAGCTCCCTCACCATGTTAATCCATTTCTAAATGAATGCTGTGGAAGGCCAGAAGAGCTTTTAAAATTATGAGAGACCAAATCAATCTTTGCAATTCTTCTCTGATTTTCACATTGCAATTATTTTGTTACCTGTTTTAAATGTTGTCATGATAGTAAAACAATATTTGTGAAACCTTTGTACAGTTTCCCACTTTATTACTGTCTTCCAAGGTTGCCGGTTATGTTCTTGAATGTAATAAACTGAATATGAGTCAATTTTTTAAAAAGTTTACCTTTTCATTTTGGGCTTATTGCAGTGGTCTTCTGCTCAGAGATCGAGAAGAAGAACTATGCATTTTATATGAAAAAATAAACGTGCAAGAGATGTTGTGTAGAAACGGAGATATTGAGATGCAAAATATGGATGAAAAGATCAGATTTCTGAAGCTGAAGGTAGCTGAGAAGAAGAGACTGATTAAATTGTGGTTCAAAGCGCTCCCAATGAAGAATGCCCTGGATGCACATCTGGTGGTACTTCAGATACAGGTTGGTGGGAAAGCAAGCCCTTTTTTTTTGTTTGTATTATAGTGTATTTTAAAACTTAAGGTCATTCCATAGAAAAAAAAAGTCTTCATGTACAATGTTTATTAAAAGAAAAAGTTCAGTAATACACCTGTCTAGCAAAGCACTAATGCGTGTTTGTAACTTCAGATATGTGAGTTCCTACACTTTTATGTAACTGGCTAATACATTTTGTTATGCACGCGCCAAATGCTTCCTGGGTACGGAATCTCAGCTAACCCTCCCCATAGCCTGAAATGTCAGTATGACTAAGCTGGAGAATAGGAGTCATGGGGAAAAAATGGGAATGTAGATGAATGTGTTAAAACTGTATTGATGGGGGTAGGTGGAGGGGTGGGAGATATACTTAGCTCTTCAAATTTCTAAAATAATAACTCAATTCACACTTGACCCTGAGCCTACTCTGGAAACTTTGCTGCCTACAATGATACAATGATATAATCCACATATATTTTCTTCTACACAAAAACAGTGTAAGTTTTAGTTCTAGTTACGACATGACATTAAACAACTAACAAACTGCAGTGTTCATCATTGTTTGGGACATTCTTTCCTTGCTTTCTGAAATGGCTCGTTTACTTTTGACCTTATCTCCAGATGGTAATTTCTTCCATACATATTCTGTTAGTGTCTGCACAAAATCAGAAATTAGGATGTACTATTGCCATTTGTAATTGCATCGATGGGAGCTGTGACTCACTCTTAAATAGTGCTTGCACTTTTCTGTTACTTCTGGTTTAAAGAAACTGCATGCTCTGCTAAAAGAACAGAATGTTGTGCAATACCTTATGCTAATTGTACCCCAAAGAAATTTACAGTGCCATTACAGATTTAAACAATGAACAGAAGGAGTATGAAAAAAAGATGATAGACTAAAGAAAAAAAAAATGTTTTCAGGTAAGATTTAGAATGAGACTGAGAGTCACTGAGTCAAATACAGTAACAAAACGCAGATGATTCTTGTGAACTGACAGAGTCAATCATGAAACTTTGATTTTTCTGTTCTGCATTCCTAAAACTTCCTCCTTTGTGATGATGGTTCACATGAGCTTGAAGTTACCATTAAAGGGAGGGTATTGTTACAGGTGCTTTAAATCTTTTTGCAATATTGATATAAAATTTAAAAGTAGGAAAATACAGAGTGGTGTGGTATTACACATGGAGTAGTCTTAATAAATATTCCCAAGTCAGAGATTTTCCCGTGAACAATGGCAAATAACCACTTATCAGCCTTTAAAATGTAACTAGATACTATGGTGACCGACTATAACAGAGTTCAAACTGGCCATTAAGCCAGCTATCTCCGTACGCTCAACCATTCTAGCATTAATACTCTTCCTCCCACTGCCAAGAGCCATTATGTCTAGTGAGACAAAGTTTCAAATTGTTCGGCTTTATCTCCATGATTTAAATAAAAGCCATAAGCCTGAGTGAGAATTCTGGTGTTGGTTGCCAAATTCAGAAGGCTAATTCCTGTACCGATTACAGATTTGGCCCCACGTTGAAACCTGACTCAGCATCTGTTCAGTTATGATTTGCAAAGAATCTTACGATAACGATCATTTGTACAAGACTTTGACTCGATGCGGTGAATACAGATCTGAATCACTTGTGCTGTCTTTAAAACCAAGCTCTGACACCAAGCTGAAATCTGAAGAGGTGGTAACAGGAGCGCCCTTTCGACTACCATTTGCCTGTCTCTCAATTTAGATAATGATAAACATTCAGAGAGAGAACTGTCAGAGGCCCTTAGACCTCCTGTAATGGAGACTCTTAACTCTCATTTCTGAATTCTCCCCTTAGTTTTTATTTTTTCATCCTATTGTGACCTTGTATAGGAGGCAGCATGCCTAACCTTAACTTTGTGTTAGGAGCCCACAGAACAAATTTTGCAGGTAAGTGAACAAGGACTCTTTATTAATGGAAGAAAGAAAAATGACTTTGCCTCCAGAAGGAGATGCTGATAACCCTACTTTAGAGAGCATGATATTCTTCGGGGAAATCTTTATTCTCAAGGCACCTCCCTCTCCCCATCGATTGTATAGGAGACTTTGAATCATGTAAGAAGGATGTTTCAACAGGCTCCTACATTTGAAATACAGTTTAGGCCATTTGAATTAGGCAGGCTGAATCCTGGACCTGGGCCTCTTAAATTTTAGTATTCCCTTTTTCCTACCCTTCCTGCCTCCCTAAGTCTTGCGTGTTTTTCAGACTTTGTCATCTTATTCTTATCTGTAGCATTTTTCTCCTCTCTTGCATTTCCCAACCTTTCCATTACCCCAGAACCGTTTTCCTTTTCCTCCCTCCATGGGGGAATTAAAACTTTCTAGTACTGAAAGCTGAATGATTTTCCAACAACAGATATCCATCATTGGTAATACTTGAAATATATAGAGAGAAATCTGAAAGGAAAGCAAGATCCAGCCTCACAAAATAGAAAAAGATTCAGTATACGCTGATTGTATTTGACTGAGATCTCTTAACTTTTTTAGAGACACTGTTTGAATCTAAGTTTCATATCTTCTCAGTGGATGCTTCAGTCATCACTAAATTAGCTGTTCTGAGATGGTATATCTATTTCTGTTAGAGATATACCTCTTGGAATAGATGGATGAACAAGTACATTGTATTCAATAGGCTGCGGAAACTGAGCCCCTGTCTCGGTGGCTGTGGTACCCATTGGGAAGGGGAAAACCTCGGTCAGGGCTGTGTGCCAATTCAGGAAGAACAAAAATTTCACCTGGGTCTCCTGTACTCCTGTACTTCCTTCATCTGAGACAAAAAACACCTGGTGAGATTCTAAGGTGGTTTTCCCTGGGCATAGAACTATGTATCCTTTAATTGGGACTGCACATCAAGGGACTGTTCCCGCTGATTGAAGTGACCCAGGAAAACTAATCTGCCTTCATGCATCGATGAGAAATACTTAGCATTAATCATTAATTAGTCCAACACGTAGACCTGCTGAGCTGTCAAGACATTGTAGATGAGACTTTCATGCCTCAAAGTTCAACTAATGTAACAGGGACTGACAGTTTCATTGAGGCATTGGGCATCAGCAATTATCCAGGTTTGAATACAACCCCATGAAAGTCTCCAGACTACATCATCAGTCATAGACAAACGGGGCTAGTAGAGAGAGAAAGAGTTCCTGTTCCTGTTCCAGCATAGGATTGCCTCTCATTCCTGAGAAGGCTAAGCCGTGCTTTCAAACCACCAATGGGAAACTCCAGTTTCTCCAGCAAGATATCCCAGTCCTTCCTTAACAGTGGAAAGACTTTCTTAACCGTTAGCCTGAATATTTCTTGCTGCAATGTAAGCCTATTGTATTCTGTCCACCAGGGACGTGACAAATAGATCATTCTCTTTCTCCCTGCAACAACATTTCATGTTACTGGAAGAAAGTTAATCACGTTCCTCTCCCATCCTTTTCCTAGGCTACACAACCCCGTTTCTTTCCATCAGCCCTTACAGATCTTTCTTGGATCATTCTTTTTCTGCCTTTCTTTTATTTTTGGCAACACGGTCTTTATTTTTCTTGAGGCGCAGTGCCTAATATCAGTGGGTGAGAGTGAAAGGATTCATTCAGGCATATGGCAGGTTATATTTCTGCTTATGCGTCCAGGTACGATGGTAGCCTTTCTGGCAACATAACATATTGATTCACATTCATGGAAGTGTATGTAACAGCCAGACCCTTTTTTAAAGAAACAATACCTCCTCAGTTGATTCTGTATTTGTACAGGTATTTTTTTCTGCCTACATGTAGCACCCTGCATTTGTTATTTAATATTTTCTCTTTTATTCAGATCTCTTTTCAGACCAAGGTAATTTTGAATGTGAATCATCTCCTCCAAAAAGTATTTGCAGTCTCTCTGAGCTTAACCTCATTCTACTTATGTAGTACTTACCTACTATTTTCATCAAGACCCCATTTCCTTAGCTTGTTTACAAGAATGTTATATGAAACAATATTGAAGCCATGTAAAAATCAAGATGCGTGATCCCTACCATTTGTCATCCACACACCTGTTAAATTATCATGGTAAGAAACTGATGTGGTTTGGCATGACTCAGCACACCTGTGTTGGCTGTTATTCATACCCTTTTTCTTTTCTAGTTACCTACAAAGCAAGCTTAATGATACATTCCAGTTTTATTCTTCAGAAACTGAAGATGTTACCTATAGTTCCATAGCTCCTTTTCTCCCTGTTTTTAAAAATAGGTATGATATTTGCCCTTTTCTAGTGCTCTGCGTACCTCACCTACCTTCTCTGAAATTTCCAAAATAAGCACCAGAGCTCCATTTTTTCAGACCAACCCCTTTGTCTAAGTATGTGTTCCCTCTTGTCTGTTCATCCTTCAACAATTCCTCCTGACTGATTACAATCAAAGGTAGAAAAGCCTCTCTTGTAGAGCCTTTTCCTATCCCCTGTATCAAATCCAGTCCAAGAAAGAAGAGATTTCTTTTGGCTTTAAGACTTAGAATCTCTTAGAACTCAGATAAAATCTGGTCCAAGAAAAACACTACAAATGAGGAGAGAATAAAGATGCCTATAGTCACATCACTTAAGCAGACACAGAATAACGTGGTTATTTCTAAATGTGCTTTGTTTTCCATAGATTTGGATTAGCCTGCATCTAATCACTCCCAGTTCATATTGCATTTAAAAGTAAGCCTAGTGTTTAAGTTTAACATGAATTTTTTTATGGATTTCTTTCTGTTTTGGACAGTTCTTTTGCTGCAATAGTCCTTCTTCTCTAAATTAACTATTCAGTCTTGCAAAATTTTTCTTGGTGAGCTGTCCCTAATATCATTAAGGTACCACTGCCTCTAACAAGGCATTTTCAGCTGAATTAGTGGTTGAGAAATTTGGGCCCAGATGTGAAACATCACTGGAAGCATACCTGCATCCTGTTGTTTGTGCTGGTCCTGCTCTTACATTCTTCTGCTCTGTGTATTATTGGTCTTGAGTTTTAGTTGCTTATCATTAAAATAAATGTTTCAGTACCTAGTTGCACACTGAATGACATTCATTTTAAACCAAATCACAATTTTACAAGGAAATTGTTCATTATAGTTATTTTAAGTTTTTACTTTGCCTAATCTTGGACAAAGTGGGGGGGGAAAGAGCTGCACGACACTTCTCTACCCAGAAAAAGAAGTGTTTAAGTCAAGTATTCTGGTAATGTTCCATAATCACCTGAGACGACCTGTCAGTTTCCCCTTTTCCAGTTAAACATGACTTGTTAAGTTCCAATGAACAAACCCCATCCCGGCAGCAACATCTAAACATTTACTTTGTCTTTTTGCTGACTGCTCATAACTTTAAGAGCCAGTGACTACTTATTTCCTTAATAATATCATCACCTGCAATTGATGGTTAGCATTTATAGCAACTTACTTGGGTCATGTTATGTTAGAGCTAATAGATCAAGGTTGGAGTGACAACGTGCTGACAGATGTCCAGGTGCGTATCAAAGCACAAAACCCAACCACCGTCAGCCTTGCAAGTCCAAACATAAAGAAATGGTTCCAGTCACTCCTTCAGCAAGTATTTATGCAAAACATGGATGTCCATCTAGTTTATTCTGAGAAATGTTATTCCATGGGAACATCACACATCAGAAAGGTCAGGGAACACCTGCCTCTCTGGGTCCCGGGAGTACCGCATCGCTCAGTGTCACCACTGAGTCACTTCAGGACACATGCCTGGGAACTTTAACGGAAAAAACATGGATGCTTGTGGCGATGAGACCTTTAGCACTAACCAGAAGGGAAGTGGTACTTTCAGATTTAACTTGCAACCAAACTGCCAGGCACTTGTATCCTTCCCACATCCCTAAATGGATCCTGTGAGTCAAACAGAAGGTTGTAGGGAATAAAGACCCTCCACCTCAAATGTTTGGTGTATTCCTGAGGATAAAAGAAGTAGCTTGAGGACAAAGCAGGTGGAACTCAATTTCTGGCAGACAGCAGGGTTTTCCTCTGTCCTGCAACTGTCACGCTGTAATTCCTGCTTAAAAAAAAAAAATTAAAATGGCTCGTAACCCCATAAGCCCTCCCTCCTCCCCTGTACAAGGAGACCTTGTCTGTTAAAGTCTGCAGGATCAAGCTCTGGGGGTGAGTTAGGTGGGGACATACTCCTGCTGTGAGCCCCAGAGGAGCCCCAGGCACCCACCGCTGCCCCCGTGCAGCCGCCTCTGCTGCCGGAGGCACCAGCTGGGCCGGGCTGCAGAGAACTGGGGAGGGGGAAGGAAGCAGGGGCCAGTGGGGGCTCCCACCCTTCCCAGTGCTCCTCTCCCTCCTGGGGACGGAGCCATAGCTGTGGTGGGTCTCATCTCAGTGCAGAGCCGCAGCGGCTGCGCTCTGTCCCTCACCAGCTAACAGCGGCTGTGGAGGGTGGCCTTGAGCCCACCCCACTATGGCCTGAAGGACGTGATTTGGTACAAACCACCGGCAGCTGTTCATCCAGGCCACCAGCAGAAGCTGAAGAAGGCATCAGTCCCCAGGACAGCCTTTTTCTGACTTGCCAAACATGTTCAGAAGGTGGAAATCATCTTCCAGTCCAGGGCTCTTGTGATACCTGATGGCTCAGAGCAGAAACCTCTGCTGTGTGGCTGAATTATTGACACACAATTTCAGATGGAGGAGGAGTCAGGGGAACAAACATTCAAGACATTTAAACCATTAATAAGATGAAGCTGATTTATATTTGAGCATTATAGGGATCACCTTCTGTGACACAATCTACTGTTTTTCAAATTCCCATTCATTAGGAACAGGACAGGAGAACAACGTACATCCACCTCTGATTTCATAGGGAAATGCTTCCCAGTGTTTGACCAGTATCATTTTGCTTAGTCCTACACTGCTCAGGCATTCCAGACATCTCCCAGCAAGGCTGGAGTCTGGCTTGGAAGCCCGGGTGCTGGCAGCGCAGCCAGCCCGGCTGCTTTAGTGCCCTTCTGCTGTAAATCAGACACGCTGAGACCTCCGTCTCTGATCATGTAGCAATAACGGGGCTTTTGGCTTCTTGTCTGAAAAAAAATAACCACTATGGCTTTTTGTTTGCTAGTATTCCCAGTGCAAGGACAGGATTAAACGGATGGAGGAAATCTCTGCTGACCCCATGAATAAGAGTAGAAAGCGAGACTTGGGAGGGAAGGACCCATCTCCACCTGAGCTGCTAAAAAAGATTGAGCAGGTAACATCACTTACCGTGTCACAAACTCTCCCACTGTGATTGACCTCTTTTAGAAAAAGCAAATGGTATTTATAATTTTTAAAATAAAAGTCCTGTAAGAGAAATTAAAATAATTACGATCGGCTAAGGGGAACTCCAGCCCAGCACCTGCTTTCCAGGACAACTTGGACGTGGGACATTTCGACGTCTTCCCACACAGGCTGGAGAGGAGGAGCTCTCTACTGTGTACCTGGCTGCGCAGCATCTCTGCTAGCTGGTCCATCCGCATCATTGGCGCTTCAGTGCAGACCCTCCCTCTTCACTACGTGAAGGCACAGAAAAGGCAGCAGAAGAAAATTACTGCAAAATAATAAACCACTAACAAACAAACTCATCGTTCTTCTGCAACTGGCCGCTAGTTGTTCTGCCACAATGCTCAGGCTGTGAACTGGAGGCAGCCCCACTACCCTCTTAACAAAGTCTGTGTATGTGACATGGGATCAAACAAACATCCTTCTCAGGCCTTGGTGGTATCACTTTGTGCCGAACAGGGAGCCACGGAACAGACCTTCATGGAAGCGGCAGCCAGGCCAGCCAGGCAGCTGCACGCCCCACGGCGGCGCCATCGGTGGCTGCCGGAGGGGGCTTCAAAATGGAGCCTTAGGTCCAGTATGAAAGCTAATTTCAGGGCAATTCCTGTATGGCATATGTACAGGAGGTAAAGGAATGGAATGAGCAGCCATGGTATTTTCTTCAGGATTTTTGTCTGTCCCATTTATATGGGCACAACCCACCCTTTCCACCCCCCCACCCCCCCCACCCCCCGTATTTAGTGTTTGGGGGGAATTCACGCAGGGCTGTGAGGGTTTGAGGGTAATGGCGAGCTCAGGGCAGTACACACCTAAGTCCTCCTTTGAAATCCAGTTCGTAAGGATTTACCACGAACACTCCGGCTTGAGTTACTTGAGCTTTTTCCTTTGCTGTCCCATATTCCTTGACCGGAGGGAGATCTGCACAGCCAAGCGAGCTACAGCACAGCCTGCTATTACCAGCCCGCACATTAAAAAGACGGGTTTCTTGGAGCTGTGAGATAAGTTTAAATGTTCTCTTTCAATGTCCTTGTGTTTATAAAGTCCTTTTAGTTGCACAGTACTTTCTCTTTTTAGTCTTTGGAGTCCATACTTTCTTTTCTTTTTAGCAACAGGAGGGAAAAGGTATTATTTAAAGCAAGAGCTGAAACCATCTCATTATGGTGTGACTCAAGGAAGCAGAAGTTTAAATAACAAAACAAAAAAAATCCCTATTAAAAAAATCATTGCTTTCAAGAAAATCACAGCAAGGCATTAGTCATGCTGGTGTAGCCCCCTGCGCTCCAAAACGGCCTGGTCTGATATGGAAGAACCATACGACTGACAGGAACAAACTGGACCAACATTGGCCTGATACCTGGCAGAGAGGGGGAAAACGTTGCGAAAACTGATGGTGCTGTGATTATTTATGGCCACTCACCAGTATTATTTCAGCAGCTCTCAAAGCAGTCACAGGAACACCTTGTGCTGCACCTTCCCTTGTTGTTTACCTCCACCTGATACGCTCCTTCTCGCTGCAGCTGGAGGTGGAGCTGGTGCAGAAGGAGGAGAAGTTGCTGGAGACAGATTTTCTCTATGAGCACGTTTCCCGGCTGACAGACAGACTGCGTGCCACAGCTGAGAACGGGAAGCAGGACACACTGCTGTTAGCTAAAAGGGTAAGAAGAGCATTGCACGCTCTGCTTGCCGGCCCATATGAAATGAAATAATAACTGGGCAAGAGGTAAGATGACTCACTTGCAAATTACAAAAGTGGCTGGAAATAGTAATGGGCCAATCATATGTTAGTCTTCAGAAACTGTAGACATTTAGTAGTAACGGTAATATAGATATAGCAAAAGCATGAGGTGAGTGTACTTTCTTTTTGAAAGAAAGCTGCACCATAAGTAGTACCTTTCATCAAAACACAGGATTAGTTATTTCTCAGGTAGGTGCTTAGAAACTTGGGAGAATCCTCCTTTTGCGCCTGTACTTGACAGCCCTTCCGCAACAAACACATCAAAGGCTAAAAAGAAATCAGGAAAAGCCAGGTGAGTTCTACTCCAACATAGAAAAAGATAAACTTGATACTGGCTCCAAGTTTCTTTGTTATTTTGGTAGGGACAATCATGCAGGAAAGAAATATAATTTTCAATATAGTTACTTTTATATAATTATAGCTATTTCCTTTTAACTGCCAGTAATATTGCTTGGGGAAGAGCAAAAATCCTCTCACCTCCACCTCCTTAATGAAAAAGCTCCAAATAGGGCAGAGCTGAATGAAAGACAGAACAGAAATGCAATGTAGTTATTGTAAAACAAGGCCAGGATTGATTTTATTTTTTCCTTAGGTTTGGCACTCGGAAAGGCTTAAATCACAACACATCTTTATAGCAGCAGATCTTTCATTTTCCACAGACAGAGGAATAACATGGCTGTCATTTGGGTTTGTGAAATTATGGCCACTGGCTAATAAATTACTGTAAAAATGGCAGCATGCCAAAAGTTACATTTGCAAGTGCTATGGCTCTCCTCTGTTAGTCACTTTAAAGAGAGTATTTAAGTTTTTAGGTGGTTGTTTTTTGGGTGTTTTTTTGTTTGTTTGTTTGTTTTTGGTGTTTTTTTTTTAAATCATCTCTAGTCAGACTTCAGGATTCCTGTCCTGTTCCTTTTCTGTTCATCCCCCTACCAAGGATAACTCCACAAGCCGCAGCCCCGCTGCATCCACCTTATCGCTCATTTATTTTGTGAGGATGTGGCGTATTACACATTTATTACAAAGTTAACTGTGCACAGGGTCAATAAGAATCTGGGATTAAAACCTGCCTGTGAGGGCAATGGGAGTTTCGCCACTTGGCTGCCAAGGGCAGGAGATAAATGTTTCTCTGTGTCTTGTGTTGGAGTAAATGTGACTCCTTACACTGCCCGTTTCTCTGGGTTTGAGTGTGTGCAGAAACACACATCCCATCTCATTAAGTCATTCTCAAGTATGGAACTGTTTTTAAAACAGAGTCAAGTTGGACTTGTTTTCATGTACCCAACGCTTAGGTAAGTGTCACGCCCAGGACGTGTCTAAAGGGAACCTAAACTGTAGTTGTTGCTTATTCCAGACAAATGAACTGCAGAAGAAGATAAAGGACAGAACCCAGAAGCTGATGGCCCTCGTTGCAGAGCTGTCCATGAAGCAAGCGCTCGCCATTAAACTCCAGCAGGAAATGAGAGACAAAGAACAATTTTTCATGACTGTTTCCTCAAGGATAGATCAAGGCCTTCCCCCTCCCAAAGAAACTGAAAACGAATGGCTGAAGGTATTACGCAATGAGAAAATGCAAAAAGCAGCCGCTGAAGCCAGAGCTAAAGTAAGTTTTTGCAATTAGATCTTCAGCCCCACCTTTTCACTGCTCTAGCTTGTCTGCCTGAAAGAGCTGCGCTAACTCACTGCGTAGCTGCTCCGTGACAGCATGGAGCTCCAGGCGCTAGTGGAGGTGATGGTATAGACAAAGACAACTCCAAAAGTGGTACATTGTGGGTTTGTGGAGTTATAACTGTAGTCGAGCACGCTGCTTAGAACTGGTGATTGAAGGAGAGAATACACTAGAATGAAGACTTACCTTCAATTATTAAAGTAATTTGTGTGACCTTGTTTTGAGACGATAGGTGAGATAGCCATCGGTGAAGTGCTGCTTTCCATTGGAATTCAAGGTGGGAGTTCAGGAAAAGTAAGTTTAGCATCTTCCACATACCAGATGTGGCAAACATCAGATCAGAAGTAGCAAGAAGTCAGATTGCTGGGCCAGATGCTGAGGGTAGGCAGGGCAACATATCATATAGCACTTCAAAGTCCTCCCTGCTGGGTACTATCCCTCCTCAGTTGAGACCATCAGCAATCCCTGAGCAGAGAGCTCCCAGAGAAGAAAAAGTAGTATAAAAATGAGATGTGCATACTGGGGCAACTCTTGCTGATGGGAAATTAGCTTTGTTATATGAATCCTTCTACTGGGAGGTCTCCCTGCCCATGGCAGGGGGGTTGCAACTAGATGATCTTTAAGGTCCCTTCCAACCTAAACCATTCTATGATTCTAGGAATCCTTTAGGTGATCACTTCAAGGGAATCTGAAAGGAGCACAAAGCTGAGAGAGCAATACACTGCACATACACTTGAAAAACTTGAAGTCATGCAGAAATGCTTCAGTAAAAGTGGTTTAGAGTAAGAAACTTTGTCATTAACATTTCTCCTCACGCTGTGACTCAGTTTCCTCTCAGTGCTGTGGATACAGGCTCACAGCAGTAACTGTATTCAGGAACAGCTGCTGTCAATGTAAATATAGCCATGTTTTGAAGCATCAGAACTATTATCATCTTCCTGAGATGTTCTGTGCACACTTATTACTTTTATAAGTTCATCTAATCTGTTTTCTTCAGAAATAACAAAAGCATTACAGACTCAAACTGTATACTATTTAAAAGGACAAACTCACATCTACATGGTCAATAATTCAAGCATTCCTTTCAATGAACAATGAATACCCCTCTGGGTTTCCTGCTTTGCTAAGGACTAGACTAATGGTGTTTCCTTTGTTAGGCATTCTGTACCTTGGCTCAGGAGCATACTGAAGTTTTGAAGTGTACAATCACTAAGTGATCACCAAGCGTTTCTTTCACAGCGTGCTGCAGAAGAGGAACGAGCTGCAGCACCCGGCTACATCCACACGACAGCTGAACAACGCCCGACCGCCTACATCCCAGATGATGAATACAGTCTCCCATTGCCGCGGCCCTACGGCGCTCTGGCTCCTTTCAAACCAAGTGAACCTAGCTCAAATATGAGATATTTCAGAAAACCTATTGCAAAGCCAATTGAAATCTAAACAGACAGCACCCCAAGCAGGAGAGGCCATTGCAGTCGCTGAATCTTTAGGACCAACAGCATTTACACTGCACTGAAGGAACGTCCGTTAGTGTTCAGTCAGATTCCATACTGAAAACAAAGTAGCTGTTACTGCCAAATAGTCAGTGATACAAGTTCCCTTCTCCTGGCTAGGAGAAGCCTGGTAACCCAAATGCAGTGCAGTATTTTAAAATATTAAGAAAAATGAGTGATCATCATACTATGCTTTTTTTTCCAGGTGAAGTTTTATTGCATCTTATTATATTTTATAATACATTTCATTAAAAAGAAAAGGCGAGAAAATCTTCTCCTGTTATTAATATAATATGAACTAAGTCCCCACCACTTATACAAATACACCAACATAGCTTTCTGCAGTCTGGGATTGGAGCTTACACTTGCCGACAAATTTTAATTATATTGAGAAAAATATTCCTTCACTTTATGCTGTTATTGAGAAAGCTAAAACTCTTGCTCCACTGATGGCAACGACAAGGGAATGACCATGAATTTGCTGCATCGTTCCCGAGAACTGGATCTTTTTATTTCCCTGGTTGGGAACAGGAAGCATCAGCGGAAACTGCTCAGACAGAATATCAGAGGTTGCTATTGAAAACCTCCAAAATCTATCAAATTGTCGATGAGTTTCGCTAATTTAATAGTCTGAAACTTTGATAGAGTTGTTTCAAAATCCAAGAAAGACTGCAGAAATCCTACATGTCAGATTTCAAGATTTTGTCTGCATAGCAAACCACTATTACTATTTTAAATTAATGTCACAGTTCAGAACTAAAAAAAAAGCAAAACCAAGAACCAAAATGCAACACTGCTTCAGTTATATATAAATAAAAAGTTGAAAATGAAGGAAAAACCACCTCCATCATTTCTTTCTGAAGCTGAGGTTTGAACTGTAACACTAAAAGTTGTAAGGAAAGAATTAAGTAAAACTCTGTGCAAGTCACCCTTTAAGGTAAATTTCTAAAGAACTTTTTTCTTATCTTGTATTGCTTACAATATATTATCCATATCTTAAAAAAACAAAACCCTGTCACATGCACTTTATGAAGATTATATTTTGCACTAATTACAAAAGTGAATATATTAGAATCTAACTCCAAAGGCCGAAGTACCGTAAGACATGACCACCACAAGGAACGAATACATCCTCACTGATGCTTTATATACATAGATTGATTCATCATTTGTTATTCTTACCTCTTTTACATAAACACACCAAGAAATCCTTTATTAATCTAAATAAGTAAACAGTTACTGGTTTCTTGTTACTGTACAATCCCACTGGATTACCTTTTTCAGGATTGTCTATCTTGTTAAAATAATTGACATTAAGACCAATGTTCACAGTGTGTTTTGATATCCACTGTAGCTCTGCTTATTTGACAACTTCAACGTGAAAGAATGAAACCACAGATACCGAAACAGCAGGTACCTTTCATTGGGAGCCTGGGTTTGCGTCAGATGAATTTCTCTAGGTTTTATCTAGAAGTCAGTGATTTCAGCCTTAATACATTGCACCAAACAATATTTTGAGTAGCTTATGTCAGTAATGGTGCCTACACAAAACTGCAGATTATTTGGAAAACAACATGACATTTAAGTTTATTTTAAACACAAGAAAAAGTTGGTTGCACACTTCTGTGTGAATACTTTTATGTAAGAGTACCAGTTAGCTGTCTTCAACAGCATGTTATTTCAGGAATATTTGAGGCCCAAAAGCATCATAGTGTGTTTGAGTGCTGTTTCCTCTACAAATCTTACATTAACATGGTCGTGTTTTTCATATGGATGCACGCCTAGAAAAACATTGTGAGAAAGTTAGTATTTACAAAATCGTGTTCTTGTATGCTTAATCCTGCAGTCTATTAAACATCTTAATTGACAATACTGAAAGATAAGGTAATAGATAGAACTGTGTTTTCAGTTACACAAAATACCCACAGCTTTCAGTGGAGGCATCTGGATGCTCACCCATGGCAGAAACTTTCCTGTTAGTGGGATATAAGTAAACAACCGACCATCTCTGGAGGCCTCTCAGGATATCCATACTAATTCTACACTGGAGATCCAAAACTAGACTTAATAAGCACAGCGGTTGTTTGAGCTAGTATATAAAACAGACCAGGGCACATTCTCATATGCTTCTATATGGCTTAACTCTTTTTTTCCTCCCCAAATGGGATGATATCCATACGTGGACAATCCTGTTTCAGCCTTCAGGTCCTTACCCTGACTTTATTTTTTTTTATTAGCATAGGCATAGCCAGTAATGCTAAAAAATACAATGCTTTCCTTAATGTACCTTGCTTTTTCAGTAGAATTCAAAATCTTCAGATGCTTGGGTTCACTGTGTGAAGCAAGTGCCCTAGCCAATTTGAATTTGATTTCAAAAAAAGGAACAGCATTGAAATAAAAAAAATGCCTCTTGCTTCAGAGCACCTCCTAACCTAGTGATCTGGGTGCTCTTTGTGGAGGTGGAAGATCTGATTTTGGTTGCCTCTTAGCCACCATACTGCATAAATAAGGAACAAGCCCTTCTCCACATATGAGCACAGAGTAACAGTTACCACCATGCTGTACACGAACCATGTTTCGCTACGTGTGTCCTGAAAAATGCAAGTTTGCTAACTGGATTCAGCACACAAAGGACTTAGATGGAAGGATATGCAGTGAAGAAGCCCTCTGACAATTCCCAACAGCAGAAATATGACCAAACCTACACATTCAGACATCACTGCAGTTTTAGAACTCAGTTATGTCAATATAGTCGGGATACGGCTGAGCATGAGCGACAAGTAACAATTACTGATCTTCCAAATACAGAATTAACATTACCTTGGTTCTCTATCTCTGCCAGCATATTAGTCAGGTAGTTAAGTGGCAAAAACTCTACAGGGACTGAGAGTCTCTCAGGAATAGGCCTGCTACACTGTAAGGGAGAATACCTCAGGTTAGTTCACAAAGTCACATAGTGCCAAGTTTCAGCATTATCTTTTGTGTGTTATAGTCTACAGAAAGGTCAGGAACCTCAACACTGTCAAAGCAAAAGATTTTTAAAAAATGGCCTATGTGCTCTTACCTGCCCATTCCCCAGCTTCTCAAGCAAAAGTTTCACATATTTCCGTGCAATTAAATTGGCATTTATTGGATGATTCCAAAACTGGCGGATCTTTTGACCAAGAGCCTAGTAAGCAAAAAAATAAAACCCAAAAACCTGAGAACATAAACACACGACAGTGGAAACTTAGCAAGGGAAAAAGGAGGAAAGGAAACAAAACCCAGGCTGTAACACAGACTGCTTTGCTTTCGGACACTGTTGACGGAAGCGAAGACATCATCATTCTTCACCACGGATCATTCTTCACTTCCTTTCATGGCCAGTAACTAAGAGATTACAATATGCTCCCAAAGTGTGGGAAGCAGTCAAATCCTTGCTACTCGGTACCCACTGAGCTATTCAGCAAGTTTCTATCAATCCGCCCCACTTTGCATGTTTACTTAAATATTAATTGAGGCTTAAAATGAATGTTTATCCTTTACTGTGACTCTTTGGTTTAGATCCATTCTTCTCCCTAAGAATAACACGGATGCCCCATTCCTCAATGCTCTGTTCAGAACAGAGCTTCTCCCAGGCTCAGCCTAAGGAATCTTACACAAGCAGATGCCAACAAGGAGAGATACTGGGAACACAATTTGCATCCCATGATTTAGGATTTCATCCTGGGAATTGATAACATTGATTCACATTCCTAAAGGCAACAGAGATTCAAACACAGATGTTCCAAAGTTTTCAATCCTAACCAATAAGCAAACAAGTATGAGCACACTGAATTTAGCTCCACCTTCTGCTATTTTCCCTATCTAGACCTTCTCCCCCCCCCCTTTCAGTCGTATTGCAATACAGACTACTGAGAGTTCATTTAGGCAATGCTGGACGGTTTCCATGGTGCTTAAATACTTGCTTCTGATGCAACTGAAGTCATCTAGTGAATGTAACCTGCTCAAAATAGTCCGAGTCACCCCAAAGTGTCCTTTTTGGCAAAGAAACTATGCTCTGCATTTTTTCCCAAAGCTGTAAATGGATACAATAAGGCACTGAGTCTACTGTGCATAACTAGCAGTACATGTCCCGTAAAGCGCTCACAGCTCAGCCCCTCGTGTCAAAGCGCGGTTGGAATGGTGTTCCCCACCCACCAGGCCTGGGGCTGACAGCTCATAGAGGCCCCACGCTGACCCCTGCTCACCAACTCATGCTCAAAACAAGATAGAGGACAAAGAACATCCTGTGGAGTTCTCCTTCCCTACCCCTTCTCAAACTTGCTGCCAAATAAAGAGGCTCTTGTTAGACGAAAACCAAAGTGGCACTTCTCACCATTTGAACTATACATAACAGCCCATAATGAGCAAACAATAAGCAACTTATGTTGAGAAAAGCCTGTTCTACAGCAAGGCACTCCCCGAGGGGGGATCCCTGGCTTTCCCTGCTCACTGAGATGTTGTGCTTCCTCTGCAGTACTGTGGTGTGCACTAAGAACAAAAGGGGAAAAGCAGAAGCCAATCTCCCATTCTGTTGGAACTTCTAATGGAGCATCAGTAATTAGTTCCAGCATGTGGCTAAATGAGTCACCTTACCAACAAGCAAGGCTGGGAGATTTCAGAGGAGATCTTGTAATCCAATCCCTGCCAGAGTTGCATGATCAAATTTTACAGCTTCTACTGTAGCAGCTTTTGAATATATTTGATAAAACAGATAAAACCAAATGCAGAGATCACAAGTGAGAAAGGCATTTGTGGATGCTAAACACACACACAGAGATTCTTCTTTAAACCCCATAAAACCATTACTGCTTTACGGAGATGAGTATCCAACAGAACAGTGTCAGTCTCGTCTATTTGATTCACAGAATCACAGAATGGTCAGGGTTTGAAGGGACCTATGGAGATCATCTAGTCCAACCCCCCCACCAGACCAAGGGTCACTTACAGCAAGTTGCACAGGATGGTGTCCAGGTGGGTTTTGAATGTCTCCAGAGTGGGAGACTCCACAACCTCTCTGGGCAGCCTGTACCAGTGCTCTACCACCCTCAAGGAAGTTCCTCGTCATGTTAAGATGGAACTTCCTATGTTCAAGTTTGTGCCCGTTACCTCTTGTCCTATCACTGGGCACCACTGAAAAAAGACTCCTCCCATCCCTCTGGCACCCTCCCTTTAAGTATTTATAAGCATTAATAAGATTCCCCCTCAATCTTCTTTTCTCTAGACTAAAAAGACCCAAGTCCCTCAGCTTCTCCTCAAAAGAGAGGTATTCTAATCCCCTAATGATCTTTGTAGCCCTTTGCTGAACCCTCTCCAGCAGATCCCTGTCTTTCTTGAACTGGGGAGACCAGAACTGGACACTACTCCAGATGCGGCCTCACCAGGGCAGAGTAGAGGGGGAGAATGACCTCCCTTGACCTGCCAGCCACACTCTTCTTGATGCACCTCAGGATGCCATTTGCCTTCTTGGCCACAAGGGCACATTGCTGGCTCATCATCATCCTGTTCTCCACCAAGACTCCCAGGTCCCTTTCCACAGAGTTGATCTCCAGGAGGTCAGCCCCCAACCTGTACTGGTTCATGGGGTTATTCCTCCCCAGATGCAGTACCCTACACTTGCCCTTGTTGAATTTCATAAGGTTCCTCCCTGCCCAACTCTCCAGCCTGTCCAGCTCATGCTATAAGGCAGCACAGCCTTCTGGTGCATCACACTCCTCCCAGTTTCGTGTCATCAGCAAACTTGCTGCTGGTACACTCTATCCCTTCATCCAGGCCACTGATGAATACATTGAATAGGACTGGACCCAGTATTGACCCTTGAGGGACACCACTTGTTACTGACCTCCAGCTAGACTCTGCACCACTAACCACAACCCTCTGAGCTCTATCTGTCAGCCAGTTCTCAGTTCACCCCACTGTCCATTCATCTAACCCACACTTCCTAAGCTTGCCCATGAGGATGATGTGGGAGACAGTGTCAAAAGCCTTGCCGAAGTCAAGGTAGACAACATCCACTGCCCTCCCCTCATCCACCCATCCACTCACCCCATCATAGAAGGCTATCAGATTAGTCAGACATGACTTCCCCTTGGTGAATCCGTGTTGACTACTTCTGATAACCTTCTTTTCATCCAGGTGCTTTGAGATGACACCCAGAACAAGCTGTTCCATCATCTTTCCAGGGATGGAGGTGAACCTGACCGGCCTGTAGTTTCCCGGATCATCCTTCTTGAACTTTTTGAAGACTGGAGTGATATTGGATTTCCTCCAGTCCTCAGGCACCTCACCTGTTCTCCAGGACCTTTCAAAGATGATGGAGAGCGGCCCAGCAATGACTTCCCCCAGCTCCCTCAGCACTCGAGGGTGCATCCCATCAGGCCCCATGGACTTGTGGATATCCAGTTTGTCTAACTGATCTCTAACTTGTTCCTCATCAACCAAGGGAAAGTCTTGCTTCCTCCAGACTTTCTCTATTACCCACAAACTTTGGGTCTTCCAAGGACTGGCCTGAGCAGTGAAGACAGACGCAAAGAAGGCATTCAGCAACTCCGCCTTCTCTGCATCATCTGTCACCACAGCACCTGTCTCGTTCAACAGTGGGCCCACATTTTCCCTAGTCTTCCTTTTGTCTCCTATATACTTAAAGAAACCCTTCCTAATGGCCTTGACATCCCTTGCCAGGTTCAATTCCAAGGCCGCCTTAGCTTTCCTTGTTTCCTCCCTGCATACCCTGACAGCATTCTTATACTCTTCCCAAGCGGTCAGCCCCTTCTTCCACCTATTGTAAATTCCCTTATTCTACCTGAGCTTTTTCAGAAGGTCCCTGCTCAGCCATGCAGCTCTCCTTCTTCCCTTGCCTGATTTCTTTCTCTTCGGGATGCACCGATCCTGAGCTTGAAGGAAGTGATGCTTAAATAGCAGCCAGCTCTCTTGAGCCCCCTTACCCTCTAGAGCCCTCTCCCATAGGATTTGTCCAAGCAATTCCTTGAAGCGATCAAAGTGAGCCCTCCTGAAGTTTAAGGTTTCAACCCTATTTGTCATTTTGTGTATACTGCACTTAATCCTGAAGTCAATCTTCTCATGATCACTGCAGCCCACTTTGCCCCCAACCTTAACATCCTCCACCAGTCCTTCTTTGTTAGTCAGTACTAGGTCCAGTAGTACCCCTCTCCTGGTGGGCTCCTCCACCACCTGATTCAAAAAGTTATCATCAATGCATTGGAGGAACCTCCTGGACTGTACATGCCCAGCTGTGTGGCCTTCCCAGCAGGTATCAGTCCCCCATGAGAACCAAGGCCTGCGATTGTGAGGTGATTCTCACCTGTCTGTAGAAGGCCTCATCAACTTCCCCATCCTGATCAGGTGGCCTGTAACAGACACCCACAACAGTGTCTCTCATATTACCCTGCCCCTTAATCCTTACCCACAAGCTCTCAACTTACTCTTCATCTGCTCCCAGGGAAAGCTTGGTACATTCCAGTCGCTCTCTCACATAAAGAGTGACTCCACCACCTCGCCTCCCTGGCCTGTCTTTCCTAAAGAGAACATAGCCCTCCATGACAGTGTTCCAGTCATGTGAGCTATCCCACCACGTCTCAGTAATTGCAATGAGATCATGGTCCTGTAACCGCATGCAGATCTCTAACTCCTCTTGTTTATTCTCCATGCTGCATGCATTAGTGTATAGGCATTTCAGAAAAGCCAATGAGTGTATAGTTTTTGCCCTTGAGGGGTGGTGGGCCTTCCAATCCTCAAAAATACTAGCACTCTGCCCCCCAAGTGCTGAACTACTACCCCCAGGCGCCTCTCTAGTGAGCCCAGTTATGCACCCATCCCCCTTCAAATCTAGTTCCTGCAGGGCATTGGAGACACTGAAACGCTATGGACAAGCCTGTAATTTAAGTTACCAGGGCGGCCTACGGGTCATAAGCAGCAGATGGAGAAACTGTGCAGGTTCAGGTCATATCTGTGCCCTATTCAAATCACCGCTAAGTCTTCCATTGGTTTGATCCTATGCACAGGGAGGAATTTCCCATTGAATCCAAAATCCCAGAAATGACATTCAAAGTTATTAGTCACCTCGGGAAGCCTCATAACAATACTGAACTTCAGCTTTTCATTCTCCTCAGTGTCATCCAGATCTACAAGAGAAAGGAAAAAACAAACCATCACCATTAGCGGTAACCACATAACTAGAACTTCTCAACTTTCACTTAAGGCATTCTGAATAAATATAATCTCTGTAATGAAATAAAAATTTTAATTTTAAATAAGGCCTATGATGAGTGTTATTTATGTTTATATAATTTTTTTGTATATTTGTACATAACCACCATTCTATGCAACAATTTATACAGTAATTCAAACATGTTTTGACTAAGTAGAACTCCCCACATTTATAATATTTAATTTACCAAGACCAGGCACAGACTACTACTGCATATTGTGCCCCCTTTCTTGAACACCAGAGAAATAGCACATAACAAAGGAACGTGGTTGCAGCTGTGATGAAACACATTATTGTTTGAGTTGTATCATGGTGCTGCTGAATCCCAGGAAACTTACACTACAGTTCTCTCTTCCCTTCTGATCTTGAAAAGGCAATTAACACAGGTGTCATGCTAACTGTGCCTGCAACTGCTAATTTGCCCCACTCCCCATTTCATTCGAAGCCTTATGCCCCTCTTGATCACTATATGGGTTCATACAGACTGATTTTAACTCCCAGCTTTAGGTAACTTACAATGTATTTAGGAGGCATTTACAACCTCAACCTCAAAAATATTGGGATGCTAGGTCAGGTAGGCTTTTGTTTACTTACTTTGAATTTTCACTTCCTAGCACTGAGTTTCTAGCCATTTGCCAATCCTAGCACTAGGATTGTCCTGTTCCAAACATAATTGAAGCAAAAGTTGACGACTGGATAGCAGACTAACTTCCTTACACATACGTATGCGCTTTTGTAGAGTCACAGAAATCCCCCAACAAATTCCATGATGATCTTTAGTATTCACTTTTCTAAGAAGTCCCAAGTGGAAAAATTATAAACTCAAATTCTTCCCAAACAGATATTTCTTTGTCTACTATGGTAAGGCTCAATTGTATAGTCTGAGCCTTAATTTTCTCCTTTCAGCTCAGCAATGCCATCAGCTACAGCCCTCACTAAAAGCACTCTGGAAGAACTGAGTCTCCTGGGCAGTAAATCCTGTGTCTGAGTTTGAATGTCTGAAAGGACATCACTCCCAGTTAACCGACTGGTAACAAATGAAACACATGAAACTCACTGTACCTTTCAGCAATTTCCTGACACACGTTTCTGTCAAATGCAAGACTCCAGTATCAATATAGTGCAGGAGGGTGTGCAGAGGGAGACATCGAACACCAAGCCCCAAGTGCAGAGTGTGAAAACCTATCAGAGACAAACTTGTTTGGTACAGCAATATTTTTTTTCTAAGTCTGTATTAGAGATTGGCATTACTCTAGCTAAAGGCAACACTCTCCTTAACTTCTGACTGTTTCTAGTTGGTGAGGAAATCACTTTATCAAAAGCCATCTAGTCTTGTTTAGGCATTCTTTAAGTCCTCTCAAGTACAATCCTGTCAGAGAAAGCCAAGGGGACCCAAAACAGTCAGTATAGTCATACACAGTTATTAAACATCACCAAGCTGTTGCCTTGTATCTGAACCATGCTATTAATCTGCCTTTTATCTTCCTCTTTCCTCCCAATTAATCAAAACCTGAGGCTTCACCACCCTCAGTATGTGGCTGCCACCCACACATTCCTACAGGCAGTGTTAAGACTTCAGTTTCTCACTGATGGTCTTGCATCATGTGACACCGTTAGGTGGCAACATTTGCACCCCCATAGTCTAAGTTTGAAAGACAACCTCACATCAAAAACAGTTTCAAAGACTGAATGCAGATCAAGAAATACAAACTAGAAAGATTCAAATAGAATCAGAAAGCATTAAGAAGCTAAAAAGTCTTTTCCTAACAAAAATAAGCAAGTGCTTTGAAAAGACTCTAAGCAATTATGAGGAGCTCTAGGAAATGAAAGTCTACTATCAAGATCAGCTCTTCCATCAAGGCTGGAGGTAATCCTTTCTGGATCAAAGTGAAAAAATATTAGCAGGGTAACAGCAGGAGAAAAGCCACTCTTTTTGCTCCAGGATAGGATTTTCCCTTGTAGTCCATGACACTAAAGTCCACCTGCCTAAGATGATGATATAAATGAAAGAAGTCTAAATCTTAGTTCTAAGCTAAAATTGTGTGTAAACATTCCACTGGAAGGTGAAAACAGAGAACTAAACCTCTGATTTGTCATCTCTATTTGTAGTAACTATTCAGTTTTGTTTCATTTCACTTGCACATGTTTATGGAGGGTCTTCCCCTCTTTAACTATCTTGAATAGATTTCAATACTGCCAAAGCTAACTTAACTCGTGCTGCAACTAGTGCTCTTCTGGGAGGAATTCATAGCATTGCTCTCCTCACTTATGATTAAAAGCAGCAAAACACAGGACTTACCAGGAGGTAAAGGCATGCACATGCCATTTGCAGCTTCCAGAATCCGACTCATGATGTGGAACACTGCAAACTCTCCCACACTTCCTCTCTCACCACTGTATTTAACAAAGTAGCAACACATTAGGAAGCTGAGACACCCACAATCTCATGGAGATATGGTCAGTTTGTTGAACTATATGTGCACTAAATGAATGCATTTTGGGTGAATTGCGATAGGATGCTATTTCGTTTGCTTTAGGCATCTGTCACCTAACAGCACTAGCTATTCATCTAAATGCTAACACACAATGTTTCGTGATGTCCCCTTTCTCCTTCCCCCACTATTGCATATACAGAAGACTCCCAGCAGTACCTGGTATCAACAGCAACCAGTGAAATATTCTGAGTGCTGGTATAAGTGACCTGGCTTTCACAAGTGCTCAACACCCACTGCCCAGCTTTAGACCACTGTGAACTCAGCAACTTTGACCTCCAGCTGTAAAACCGCCTCTATGATTAATATACACATCCACTTAAAGAGGGCCAGCAGGGTCATTAAGAAGAGTACATGACAGTCATATTGACATTCACAGTGGAGTAAGCACTGACTGTTCAAGTGAGCAGTATTGTTGAAGACCGACATTATTTTGCCCATATTTTAAAAGGCAGGCTGAAAACTCTTAACAAATGACTTGCTCACAAGCAGAAGGTGCAGGAATGAAGCTGGTATCTCCTCCAAACTTCTTTCATTATTCGATGTACCAGATTCAGCTAAAAGAAAAAAGAAAAGACTGAAAGTTTCTAGGAGCCTGTGTACAGCAGGCCCATGGCCTTCATTCATTTCACACACCAGTTTATGTTAAAAACTTACCATGAGACTCCTACTAAGACTTCAATATTTATACTTTTTTTTTCCCTAGGGGCTTAAAATGTAAAATTGATTAAAATTGAGTTGTAATTGAATTGCCCTATTGCAGAAGTTTAAAGCAAGTGCTTCCAGCTCATCAAAGCATTGTGCAAAACATGCAGCATCTTAACACATCGCGCATCTTGGGGATCAACTGATCTCATGCTCTTGCATCAAACTCTCAAAGATGTTTGCCATGAAAGCAAAAGCTGCATGTCCAAGTGGCTGGACATGTTAGGGAAAGGTCCCTTAGGGCCCACACATAACTGGATGATGCCAAAGACGGCAGAATACTCAGTTTGCTGAAAAAAGTCTGCAGGAGGAATCACAAATTTAGTCCTGGCAAGGAGGAAAGATGAGACCAGAAAATGCCTATCCTCCTCTGCTGAGTTTCTTTGTTGTCCATAGTGAAGTAAAACAATCCCTTAGCCCATGTTGTTGCTTCTTTGAGCTCCCAGGCTGACCTCCAGTACAGACTGTCAGCATACAAAAGCCAGAAACCCTGTTCTCACAGGGCTCTCAAGCCTTCTAAGCTTCTGCAGCTGAAAGAGAGAAACCACACGTGAAAGAGTTGAAATAACTTCCTCTAGCCAGCCCCTCACGGTTGTCACATGTAACCACTTCCGTATCTCAGTAACAGAATTGAGACACTTCCCCTATGCCTTTTATCTCTGGGCCTCAAAGTGCACTAATCAATTAATCCCAGGAAACTCTCAGGAAGCAAGTCTGACCCCTGCTCTGCAGAGAGGTGTCATGAGAAGTTACACCCCCCTTTCCCCCCCAAGATGGCCAGAACCCAGGAATCCTTTCCCCCCCGCTCTCTTTTCTCTTCATAGGCTCTGTCCCCTCTGACCTCTAACTTGTCACAGGCTCTGAGCAAGACTGAAACAGGACACACAGGAAACATTCATATGCAAAGGCCGGAACAGGAATATTGGTTTTCAGAAATGCTCCTGAGCACTCTTCTGTGTACCTTGGCCAAGGTACCTCTATAAGGTAGCACCTTTTCCCTCCACTACTCCATCCAGCCTTGCACAGCGACCTGACGCAGAATAACCACCTAATACTTTCCATCATCATACTTTCTGGATGCAGTGGAAAGCTCCAGTTTAATCTCTCTGGAGTATGGCAAGTTTTCTCCACTCATTTTCTGGGAAATGAGCGATTTCTAGTTTTCAGAGAAGGGTTACAACAACCACACCTGCTGCCAGAATGACTTTTAGCTCTGGCCAGCACACAAGGTGCAGCTAAGGCCTCTGCATAGGGAGCTACAGCTGGATCTGGAGATCAGTGTTGAGGTGAAGGGAAGCTTCTTACAAGCTCCAGAATCACCTCTTATTATTTGTGCAACAAAATTTGTTTTCATGGGTATGATACTCCAGAATCAATATTCTTGGCTTAACAATACAGCAAACTGTATGGCTTTCGCAGGATATAGAAAGACAACTTCTTAAGTCAGAGTCAACCTAGCTATCACAACATACTTAAATGACATGTATTGTGACATGACACCCTCACCAACAGCACTACTGACTTTGGAGATCAGCCACAATGGAAATGGTAGGAAATATGTACAGAAAGAGAAGCCACATCACAAACTTTTTTTCAGTATATAACACACAGGACAACGTGCATGAGAGAAAAACAACATTATCTGTTTTATAGTGAGAGTACAGGCAGCTTCCTCTCCAAGGCTAGCAGTAGGTCTCTGGGGGAACCAAGTTAAGAGCTGAACCCATACCTTCATGGCAAAGCCATTTTTCACTTAGTATCAAAGACATACAATATGAGCTTTTTCTAGGCAAGTATCGGAAGCCATTTCCCTTGGAATGCTCTAAACTAGTGAGAGAAAACACGATCAACAGTGAGACAGCGGATGCAGTAGGGAGTAGGCTGACATTTGCAAAGCACCTGTCTGGAAATATCCACATTTCCAGGCAAAGGTGCTGAGTAGACTGAAGGTCCACTGAAGTCATTTGGAACCACAAGTGCTCAGCTTCTGTGGCTGTTTCTGGAGGAAAGACATGGAAGCAGCCAGAGAAAAGAATCAGGAGAAAAGGAGAACAGGGAGTAAGACAGGGTCTTGTTGTCTTCCAGATTCCCTCCTGTGCAGGGAATACGAGGCAGTCCTCTTCCTTCTGAGGAAACTCAAATCCAAATGGTGTCTGTGTTCTATTCCTCTGCACTTGAGACCACATCAGATGATAGCTAGCCACAGACATCAGCCAAAAAGGTGCAGCCACTACAGCAACTTCCAGAGAAATTTCAACATTCTGGTCTGTCTTTCTTGTACCACAGGCTGTCTATTCTTCCACTCTGCCTCCTCTCCCACTTGCTGTCAGGGCAGCAAATGTCACACCGCTTCTGTAAGTTTTTTCCCCCACTTCCCTGTCCTGCTGAAATGAAAAGAATGAGAGAAACAGATACGGAGTAAAGCTAAGATAAAGAGCTTGCAGGAGAGAGAGAATATGGACATACAAACAATTACTGCAAGCTAGGTGGCATGTGAACGGGTAACCAGGCACACTCAGGCTCTGCAGACGTCCTCGGCAAACTAGGGAATTCCCAGTGAGACATTTTATTTACGTTTCCCCATGTTACTTCTCTGTATACAAATACACACAGTTCTCTGAGAGCAACCACCCACTAGTTTGTGGGTGAAACTGTCAATGCTCCCATGTCTTGGCTACTTTAACTTCAGCTGCAATTGACCGACACAGTGGCTACGCACCACAGAGCCCTATTCTCAGCCACTCCGTTGCTCCTGAATGTAATAAAAAAGTATTTTACAAAAGCAGACAAGCAAATCATTTCAAGCCTCTTTCTGTTTCCTTAGTTTCAATAGTTCAGCTACATGCTGCTGATCCAACAGTTTTCTGTAGCAAGAATCAAAACAATTTAGTCCCCTGAAGAACTTCCAAATGTTTAGGATATAGAAAGGTTTAAGATTTAAGAGTTTTTGAGTAGCGTAAGGGGAAACCCAAGCCTAACAATCAAATAATTTCTAAAGGTTTTCAAACAGCACCTAAGATGCACCAGCCAGAGGGCAGAAGCACTTTTTAGAGACATATTACAGAATCACAGAATAGTCAGGGTTGGAAGGGACCTCTGGAGATCATCTAGTCCAACCCCCCTGCCAGAGCAGGGTCACCTACAACAGGTTGCACAGGACAGCGTCCAGGCAGGTTTTGAACGTCTCCAGAGCGGGAGACTCCACAACCTCTCTGGGCAGCCTGTACCAGTGCTCTACACACACACAGAGATTCTTCTTTAAACTCCATAAAACCATTACTGCTTTACGGAGATAAGTATCCAACAGAACAGTGTCAGTCTCGTCTATTTGATTCACAGAATCACAGAATGGTCAGGGTTTGAAGGGACCTCTTGGAAATCATCTAGTCCAACCCCCCCACCAGACCAAGGGTCACTTACAGCAAGCTGCACAGGATGGTGTCCAGGTGGGTTTTGAATGTCTCCAGAGTGGGAGACTCCACAACCTCTCTGGGCAGCCTGTACCAGTGCTCTACCACCCTCAAGGAAGTTCCTCGTCATGTTAAGATGGAACTTCCTATGTGCAAGTTTGTGCCCGTTACCTCTTGTCCTATCAGTGGGCACCACTGAATAAAGACTGTTCCCTTCATCCAGGCCACTGATGAATACATTGAACAGGACTGGACCCAGTACTGACCCTTGAGGGACACCACTTGTTACTGACCTCCAGCTAGACTCTGCACCACTAACCACAACCCTCTGAGCTCTATCTGTCAGCCAGTTCTCAGTTCACCCCACTGTCCATTCATCTAACCCACACTTCCTAAGCTTGCCCATGAGGATGATGTGGGAGACAGTGTCAAAAGCCTTGCCGAAGTCAAGGTAGACAACATCCACTGCCCTCCCCTCATCCACCCATCCACTCACCCCATCATAGAAGGCTATCAGATTAGTCAGACATGACTTCCCCTTGGTGAATCCGTGTTGACTACTTCTGATAACCTTCTTTTCATCCAGGTGCTTTGAGATGACACCCAGAACAAGCTGTTCCATCATCTTTCCAGGGATGGAGGTGAACCTGACCGGCCTGTAGTTTCCCGGGTCATCCTTCTTGAACTTTTTGAAGACTGGAGTGACATTAGTTATCCTCCAGTCCTCAGGCACCTCACCTGTTCTCCAGGACCTTTCAAAGATGATGGAGAGCGGCCCAGCAATGACTTCCCCCAGCTCCCTCAGCACTCGAGGGTGCATCCCATCAGGCCCCATGGATTTGTGGATATCCAGTTTATCTAACTGATCTCTAACTTGCTCCTCGTCAACCAAAGGAAAGTCTTGCTCCCTCCAGACTTTCTGTTACCTGCAAAGTCTGGGTTTCCCGAGGACTGGCCCGAACAGTGAAGAATGCATTTAGCAACTCCGCCTTCCCTGCATCATCTGTCACCACAGCACCTGTCTTGTTCAACAGCGGGCGCACCTGCTGTTTATTTATCTTTGTTTATAGTAGTTTTCCCAAGAACAAGAGGTCTGTAAATTGAGTTGACAGAATTCTTGCTTTTAGTAATGTTTAAAAAAAACTAAAAATACTAAGAGCTAAAAGTTTGCTGATGGGGAGGGCTGAGATTTGTTTTGATTGTAAGATTTAGCCTACAATAACTTAGTCTTGCAGATCAAGGCTGCACAGGTGTTTTCATATGTTTTATCTTAGTTTATATTAAGAATGAACAAATAATAACTGGAAAACAAATGAAACGAGAACAAATATTCCACTTCTGCTTCTTTCAGCACTGTTTTCAGGTACAAAGCTTTGGTTCATGCTGTACTGTTTCTATTTTAATCAGTCATTAGTTTTTCTTTCTTTCCTTCCTACAATGATACAGAAAACAGACTGCTGATTACCAGTAAAACAACTTGTCAAGCTATAGAGCGAGGCCTGAATAGAAAAGTCAGTAATCTCAGTGAAAGCTGCAGCAGTTCAGAGAACATTGTAACGTTGACAGCACAACTGGTTTGAACAGGACTTCAGAAAAGGTGTAGGCACCAGTAGCATCAAGAAAGTTTCCCGAGACTTCCATCCCTAGAAAACAGCACTATGGGGAATTTCTGCTGAATCGTGTGACAAGGCTAACACAAAGACAAAGAACATGATTTGCTAGTTGCCATGTGAGCTCTTGTGGGCTCTGCATTCTGCACTTGAAGGATTTGATGTTGAGACAGACAAAACCAGGTAGAATAATTTCTATGCACAATGGTCACAGTTTTTACAGCTTTTTTTTTTTTTAAAGTTTCTCTTAAGAGGATGAAAGACAGAAAATTAAGAAAGCAAGTTTTCACTGTAGTTTATGTGGATTTCTTCAGGCTAAACTCTGCCTCCCGTTACACTCACAAAAAGCCCAACAAAGTCAGTATGTAGGAATAGTGATGATTTACTCTCATGCCATATCGGAGAGAAATCTTTTTTTCCTTGATTTGTATTTCCCCTGATGGCACTTTCATTATTCAAAACATGCAAGTATTCTACAGGAAACGAAATGGATCTAAAGACCATTCTTTCAGCTGTGAGGATGAGTACATGTTTTCACTTCTGGGAGTAGACTGTATTTGTACAAGCTGTAAAGGTTTGGTCTGTATTCTGAGTGACCAATATAACTCTTTTTAATATTATTTATCTATCAATATAAACAATATTAAGCAGCAAGACAGGGTTAACCAACTTAAAAACAATCTCCTTCCACCAAACATATGCTATATACACACAATACATACGCAAGACCCTCCCCCTCCAAAAAAAATACATTCTTGCTCACAATAGTGACTATGAAATCACTAACCAGGTTTGCAACGTAATCCAAAACTATTTGGTCAATCTTCTTTTTTCCTACATACTGTAGATGTCTCATAAGGTGATCCTTTAGCTGAGCAACCATCTAGAAAATAAAAGCCAAAAATTCACAGTCCTTGTGGCATCTTCAAGAAGATGCAAAAGTTCCAGCAGGTGCAGGGCCTGATCAATAGGCATTAGCACAACAAAACACTTCCCTGTTACAAAAGTCCAGTTCAGAGATCCCAAGCTACCATGCAATCTTGCCAAATTCAATAGCAGATTTGAATAGGCAAAATGGTTATTTGGTGCAAATTCAGCAAAATGAGTGCTAAGTTGAACTTTAAATGACACTGAAGAGAAAAAGCCTACAGTTCTTGCACCTCTCTGGGTCAAGCCAATTGAACAGGGTAAAAGAAGGATTAATATGAACACTGAATCCTGATAATATAAGTATTTATAACATACAAGTAAACCTGAGGAATTTTATGATAGAAAAAACTAGCACATACAGTTCCTGGTAATAGCCAAGAAGCTTAGAACCTCAGTGATTAATGGCAACTTCAGGTTAAACATTAATTGTAAAGTCTTTAAATTCAGGTGTTTGTTATCACACAGTCCATGCCACTCCCTACCCTCTCCTTTCTGAAATATTCTCTGACCTCATGTAGCTTCTGATTGCTACTCAAGTCCGTGCTGCTTCTTTGCTGAGAATTACTATGAAGCTTTGTTTGTTTCAAAGTTCAGAGAAAAAAAATGAGGCAAATAAAATCTGTCTCAAGCAGTTTACAAGTAGATTAATCTCAATGTCAGGACAACAATATAGGTATTAGGAAAGCACAGAAGGACAGCAGCAGTGACCTGCTTTTTTGGATCTGTCTAAATAAAATACAGGAAAGGAATGTAGAGAAGCTTCAGAGAATTAGAGGCAGAACTTGGAAACAAGGGAGTAAGACTGAAAAGAATTACATTTTGCCTTAGATTTGGACAGACAGGACAGTGTTGATATGCTCTTCACAGATGCAGTGCTGAAACCTTCCAGTGCATGGTGAAGTTTTACTTGGTTTTAATAGTAAGAGAGCCAGAGATAAGGGAAGATGTGTATTTAGACAAGGGGAGCACAGGTAAGAATTTGAGATAGGACTTGTTACCCAGAAGCATAAGGATGGTAGATCTGTTGGGGAGATCATCAGTGAAAACAGTGCGAAAGAGGAAGGGATCTCAGAATAGCCACAGCAGTCCCAGTAATGAGGTAGAAGGAAAAGGAGACAGCAAAAAGGTGTTAAAATGAGGAGCGAGAAGATCTGTGATCTTCTCTTTGAGGGAAGCAGTGGGTGGAGAATTCATCTATACATGTTTTAACAATGTAAAGTAGCCCCAAAATAACTGACAGATTAAGATGAACTCCAAGGAGGGTGGAATAATAGTTTCTATCCAAAGAAAAGTTGTATTGGGAGAAACTACTTTGAAAAATCAACTTTCCATTGCTGTTTTTCCCCTATGCCTTATGATATCATGACCTGTTAAGACAATATCATGATTATGAACTCTAGAACTTAAGAAAACCATGCTTGTTCCGTATCTGCTCTGGGTGAGCTTCCACTCGACACTGGAACTTAAAAGCTTACTCTTCACATTTGTTGAGGCTGTGCGTCCTCTAGTGCACACTGTGACAAAAGCACGTACCAGTCCCATTAGCAATTGCTGCTGATAATCTTCCTCTTGAAAGAGAGGTACTAGCCTTTCCTCTGAAATAAACAGAGCAAAATCATTCAAGAACATGACACTATAGAAATACTATGAGACTTCAACCATCTTCAAAAGTACTTAGAAATATACACAAACAAACAGAAATTGTGGTTTGATCTACTCACCTACAGAATTAAGATATTTAAGAATCAAAGACTGCATAAGAGAGGACTGAGGAATGGAAAACAACCCTGTATCTGCCATCTTCTCCCTCAAGTGCTTAACACTGAGCATAGAGGAACAGAATCCTGTCACACCACTTCACACTTCATTTGCATTACTCTCTTCTTTGATATTTAAGTAAGAGTTACTACAGTGTGGTGATCCAGTAGAGCAAAGAGGCAAGGAGAACCTTCTGGTAACATCAGTGCAAATGCATATGCTATTTAGATCTTGTCATTTACAAATACTAAACAAGTTAAAACAGCTGCATGGGTTTTCCAAGGAAATGGGTAGATAGAAAGTAAATACTCCACAGGATCACCTCCCACTTCTCCAGTTCTCTCCCATGGTCTGGCTGCCTCTGTTACTCAGATTTGCAGACCGCTATGTAAAAGAACGCAACTTTTCTAACTAAATGGAAGGAGGTTATAGTATCTACTGACATTTAATACCCTGTATTTCCTAATCAGTGCTTCCTCTATACTAACAGCAAAGGAAGAAAAACAATCTCCTATTTCATCATGTAGCACAAAATCCAGTCAACATTTCACAAACCCAAGCGCTAAATTTCTATGAAATTCTTTCCAACCATCTTTGCTCACCCTGAAATACATTTACTCCACCACTTAGCAGCAAAGACCTGTGTTACTTGATTTTAAAGGACCTGAAGAAAAATCGACAGGGAAGATTGATGGTTATTACTGGCTGGCAGCTATCTACAAGTTCTCTAGTATCAGTCAAACATCTGACTTCTTTATCAATAAGCACCTTGGGAAAACATGAACCTGAGGCTTGCAAAGTTAATACAAGGTCCCTCAAAGTCAGAGCCCACAGCAGTAACCAGCAGTGGTGCGGATGACTGGTGTTAGGGGCTGGAAATGAATACACTGAAAATTCTTCATCGTAAAAGGAGTGAGCAGTACTTCGATCATCATTTCACAGCGCACAGTGGCAGGGCACAAAGAAGGCACTGAGGTGTGAACAGCAGGAACATAGTTTACTACTAAATTCAGTTTTACATATTTGTAACAGAGGAACCGAGCATCAAAATCTCAACTGTTCCTGGGCTAGGGAAATGCGTTACACCTGCTTTATCTACACCATGATTTTTCACCAGCCCTAATCTCCTACGGCACACAAGTTCTAGAGTCACAAAGGCAGCTATAAGTGGACAAGACTCAACGGTAACATGGTATCATTGATACTCTGCTCCCGGAGAAAAATCCTGAAGAAGTTATCTTTAAGCAGACAAAGGTTTACTGCTTATGTCATTAGATCCAATATGAAGTAGGAACTTTATTTTCAAGGGTTTCCTAGTCAGTATATGATCCTACCACTACTATCAGAGAGAAAGTTTTCTTCTAATTTAATAAGTGCTCATCTTAATGCCTCAAACTCTTCAGTGCCAAAAACACATAACAGCAATTTATTTTTAGCCAGCAGCTAGACAGAAATATTCCAATAAACTTTACAGCTAAGGCCTACATCAAGACAAGTTTTACTTACCAGAGTCCCAAGTGTCCAGATGAGAAAGCACCCTAGGGTTTGAAACAAAAATCAGGTTGTTTCACAGGCATTACTCTAAAGGATTTCATAAGTTAAATATAATAGAAAACAGTACCTACTTTTTGGCATTTTCAAAAATATTCCTCAAATATGCTGTGGTTCTTCTCTCCTCTCTCTGGTTTTTAAACAAACAAAAATCCCCAAATGAACAAAGAAGGCGGCCAATTAAAATACTCTCTGATAAAACACAGATGAGAAAATGAAGCTGGTTTTCCCTTTGAACAGATATAATGCACAGTGGGCCTTCAATCCACCTTCCAACCACCCAAGCTTATAGGCACTCACACACATCTAACCTACATGACAATACAGGTACACGCAAGCTCTGCTTTTCTTTAGTTTCTTGCATTATTTTAAGAGAGTAAGATTTACAGGCAATCACCTTATAAGTAAAATGACTATAAGTCTTTGCACTTATAATCAGATTCCCATTTCTTTATCTTCAACATAAAAAATGCCAACTCTTCAGTGTTTGGCTTTAAAACACCCACTTGAGAGGCAGCTATGGGGACTGTTTCAGTGCATGCATATTTACCTCTTCTGAAAGGTTACGCCATTCCCTCCTGAGCATGTTATTGTGGTAATGCAAGTGTGGCTCTGCATACTTCACACTCTCCAAGTTGGAGTTGAGTTTCTCCCAGAAGCCTTTGGAGTTTTGGAACTGCAAAGTATTGCAGGGAAAACATGAATAGAGGCTGCACTCAAAGAAATACCTAATCACCCTCCCACTAAGTGATTGGAAAGAACTGTGATTAATGTAGCTTCATAACAATCTAAGTGAAAAAAAGTTAAACAAAAGTAGTTACACTATTTTTTTCCAGTACTTTTTATTTCTTTGATTTGATGGCAGGGGCAGCACTTACTTAAACTTGAGGTCAAGATTTGTTGCCTGTAATGCAGATACCTTGTCACCTTAGGATCCTTTTAAGTCACTGGGAAGAAATGAGTCCTTCCAGGTCATAATTCATCTGACCTATTTCAGATGTTTGGGGTGGGATGGGAAGAACTGCACCACAGACTACACTGGCTGTATTGTTGAGACTTCTGCTGACTGTAAAAGGAGCCTTAGGCAACTGACTTAAATGTAAACGTTTGGTCAAATAAATCCCATTTGGGGTTTCTAGTAGCTCCAAATAGAGGAACACCATGAGCCTGGCAGCTGCAGGCTGCCACTATTTTCAAGCTGCGTCAATACTTACATTGCAAACATCCAGTTGCCAACCTCAAGTAACAATGCCTTATCCCAGAAAAGAAACAAAATCCAAACATTTCCATAGCAATTCTAAAGCCTTTGACTGTAATGCTGAAATTAATTTAAACTCAGCTGTGAACAGACAGGAGGAAAAAAACCCAAACAAACACACACTGGTTTCCTGAGCTAGTTCTTGGACTGGGTATAAAGATTTGAAGCCACTGTTTATACAAGACGAAGTGATGTGATCATTGCTGAGGAAGAGATGAGATTAAGGCAACTCCTGTTGGCAGTTTTAAAAAACAAGAGATGGTACTAGATGTTCTTGCCCCCCTTTATATACATTTACCTTACCATACAGACACTACAGTAGTGACACTTGAAGGAAGAAAAGTTTGAGTTCACAATATTCCTCCATCTTGCATTAACATGTTGGATTTTGCTCCCTCTCCCCTACTTTTCTACAATGACAATAACTGCAGAAGAAAACATCAGAAGCCTTTAAAACCACTTCCTACTATAAACTACAATTTCCCAAGGAAAATAAATTGCAGAGACTCAATCCTGCCAGCCACTTCCCTCTTGCTGCCAGTGCTGATTGTCCCTTTATTGTTGTAGCTGCAGCAGAGAAAAATAAATCTCCTTTTTGCTTCATGTTAGTTATATTTGGCAGCTGGAAACTAGGACTGCATATGGCACCATATGTTCACCCTGCTGGAGCTAACAAACAAGATCTACAACCTATTACTGCATTATGTTGCTAAATGTTAATAATATGAAATCAGAGAAATATCAAGAATATAGCGTAAGGGTATCATCTAGTGACCAATTTATGCAACTACGACAGCACCACCACTGCAAAATTGCATTCAGGCCACAGTGGATTTTGCTTGATGTGTGGCAGGGGGAAGCAAGACAGCAAGTTTCTTTCATATATTGAGTGTGTAACAGGAAGTGGTAGACTTCAGAATTAAAAGCAGACACTGCTGAAAACCTGCACTGTATTAGATCTCATTAAAAAGTCAAAAGTTTAAAATAAAGGATTATTTTAATTGTGTTATTTCTTGAGATCATCAGGGCAAGGACTAGAAAGAGAAGGCTTCTTCATCTTAGGTGGTGTTTATTTTGCAGACATTTCTAGAGAGTCAGGAATTAATACCTAAGCAGGAACACCTAAGACCTTGTATTACCAGAAGTCAAAGCAAGACCTTACCTGGTTGCAATACATAATAAGCTCCCAGGAAGCCTTTCATAAGTAGTGTTATTTTAACTGAAGACAGAGACGTCTCTGGTGTACCCCTCGGAAAGGATGCAGGGTGCCAATGACCTTTAAGTGGTGCACGTGCTCTCCCTGGGAACTGTAGTGCTACATCGCCTAGCAGTGAAGGTGTTCAGAGAGTAGTATTTAGCTGCACAGGCAGCTACTCTTTAAAACATCACTCTTCACCTCAGTGGCTCAGCACAGCATGAAGGAGAGGCTGACTTTTCCTGTGCTGATCTAACAACTGCTTCCACTACACATCTTCACTCTTCTCCTGGACCTCCTATTTTCTTCCCTTCTTCCTCCTGCCCCTTCCTTCTCCCCTTCTGATCAAGCCTATTTGCACCCCTTTCAAGTTTGGCTTCTGTGTTTAAAAAGGAAAAAAAAAAACAAACCAAAACCAAACTTTCATTAATTACAGTCCTTATGTAAAGCATTTTGACAATCGGACTCTTGACTGCTCCCCGTTTCTCACAGACTGTCTCGATATCTCTTGCTGAACAGGAATTTAGTGATAAAAATACACCTGTTGCCTAAATAGCACAATATTTTTTTGTGAATACGGACATAGCCCTCCCAAAGGCTCTCAACAATTCACGGGCTTGAGAACTCCAAAAAGCTTGTCAAAGCAACAATTCACCATTGCTTCTGTGAAGTGCCATAAAACCTTTGCAAAAGAAGTACTACTTATAGGACCAGATTTGTCACCAGGGTCCGACTTGTGATGCCAACAACACACAACTGAAACCCTAACAACTGATCAGCTGAACTCAAGCCATGGTGGGTTTGTGTCACTGGAGTGGTACAAAGCAGCCAAAGCACTAAACCTTACCCTATGTATAATCATCTTTGTTCTCACCCAAGAGTCAGAGCAATTTGCAGTCAAAAGTAGCAGGAAATATTTGTCTTTGGTTCAACTCTGACCTTTTCAATCTGTTTAGGTTTCAGACAGAAATAGGAAATGAGTTCCACAATCAGGAAGTATAGCTGCTAAAGGCATTTGCCCCCAGGGGCTTGAGGTTCAATCTCAGACAAATTAAAGGCCTGCTAACTTTGACCTCAGTGAATTACAAGGATTATCTAGCAACAAGTTTTCTCAAGTTCTGATTTTCCCAGGTGTCCTAGCTCTCAAGGCAACCTTCCCAAGCAAAGCCTGATTCCCTGACAGCAGTCGTGTGAATCTGTAGCAGCACAGCTGTGATCAGTGTTGTGGAGTGAGCAAGCAGTGGGAAATTTCACTGATTTTAAAAAAAAATTGTGAACACTGAAGCTTTATGAGCTAATTATAAGCACTGGGGAAGAAACAGACCCTCACCTTTTTAGAGTGCTATGTGAAACAATATTGTCACGTATCCAGAGTCTACTCATATCTGTTGCTGGTACTGTTGGGTTCAAGCCCTGACTCTTCACATTAGCCCTCCACAACAAGCTGCTTATTAAAAGCCTCTTTCAGTTTTTATAGAGGAACACTTAGGAAAATTTCAAGTATTTCTCTAAACTGGAGCTGAGTAGAATGGAGCTGAGGGAGTGGAATGGAAGACAGGAAGAATCATTCATGTTATTTTTAATGGAAAGTACAATTTCCTACCCAAAGAGCATGGGCTCTCCCCATCCAGCTCACTGCCTTTTCCAGGCTGTGCAGGAATTTGTCTAGATTTAGGCAGCCAAAGCCCTGACATCAGTGCAATCACAGGATGCTCTGGACAAAACAAAGTGAGAGGGTCATGAACCACTGGTACCAATGGCAGCACAATGAAATATGTATACATAGAGATATGTAGAAATCCTACATGTCTTTCATGCCAAGTTTACCTCCAGCTAATGAAGTCACAAAATGAAGAGGTATCAATCAAATTTAATAAGAATTCATTCTTGGAGGACCTTCCCTTTTGAATGCAAAAAGTCTCTTCAGAAAAGTGGAAAAATTACATCTTTGAGCTAGCAAACATCAGTCTGAATAGTCGGTATTTTAGTAAATGCATAAGACATTTCAAACAGCGCAATTTTTGTTCACCCCTATTTTTGGCTAGGGCCGTGGGGTCACTGCTTCATTAGTATTTAGCACACCCCCATCCCACAACAAAAAAGCTCCTAACCTGCAAATATGAGTGTGGTTTTATACTGGAATTTACCTCTAACACAGGTAGAGAAATAATGTCTGTTGCACACGTTACTCCAGGGATAATCTGTAAATACAAATTAGAAGAATATAAATCATTTACCATAAAACATGTGGTCTGCTTAGGTATCTAAGTGAATCTCCATTACCTGTTTCCTTTATGAAACTAGCTAGCTAGCCAAAACTGCACATTCAGTTTCGCCAAAAAGAAACATGGAAGATGTTTCTCTCATTCATCTCTTTTTTTAAAAAACAACATATTAGAACAGTATCAGGTAAGAGAAATTAAAATAAGCTATTTTTTTTAACTGTAGGGTCTTGCCTAAAGTTATTTATTTTACTTCTGCAAACTTACTCATAAATCTTAACTCTGCTGATATTGTTTGTCTTGGAAATAACTGCATGATTTTGCTGGTAAAATACATTTTGTATTCATTAAAAACCTTATATTATTAGCAATAAATTAATACTTCATTATGAAAACAGAGATTTAATCATCCATTCCATTATAGTAGCTGTTCTTGTTTTATAAATGCTTTTATTTGTTGACAAAAAATAGGACTCACAGAAAACACCACTAAGGTACAAAATAAAACAGCCATAAAGCACAGATATGGACTTAGACCACGTCTATGAAAAGGCAAGGTATACAAGTTAGTTAAAGACTGTATTAAAGGAGAAAAAATAGACTCATCTAGCTATTAATTAAAGTACCAGCTGTTATCTTACCCCAATCCAGTCAAGCAGTGACGTGTAGGGCAACAGTTTATCCAGGTTGTGAGTTTCTGGACACATTCTCCAGTACAGCGAGGCTGAATACAATGTAAATAGATTTATAAGGGCAAGATTGTATAAACTATCAATTAGCGATAGTAGGCTTCACAGTTCCTTATCTAACTCTTTTAGTGACAAATCCTGCTGCTGTCTCTGAAACAGCTTCCTCCATGGTGGAACTGGTCCCATTCTGTGCACAAAAGGAGGAAGAGAAGTCCAGATGGCTGCAGGGCCAGGTCAGCTGCTTGGCTAGAGCTCAGCACTGCAGGGGTCCTTTGTACAAAGGCTCAGGGCACAGGACATGCACTGGCTAGGCTGAAGAATCAGCTATTAGAAGAGAATATCATGATATGCCAAATCCTTATGAAAAACTGGTTTGGGCTGGGCTAACGGAGATTTGCTCCTTCGCTCCAACCTCAATTATTTACATCCCAGGTATCCAAGACAGGAGCCAGATGGAGAATTTGCTCTCCAGTGACCTAAAATAACAATAAACCTATTTGTCCCACTAGACAGAAGAATGCATTTGAAAAGTTTTACCGCTGATCTGATTTTGTATCTATGTATCTTCTAAACTACTGATATTGTCTCTGACACCACAAAATGCAGGTCAGCTAACATAAATCATAACCAAAAAGTTTGGAAAAAAGACTGTCAGTTTGTGACATCGTGGCTTCTCCTTAAGTCACAACTAGGGTATGCAGGAAAACATACCTACCAATGATAAATTCTTGAATGGGGTCAAAAGAATGACATGTTGACAGGTTCTCAGAAATCCACCAAATAATCTGTCAGAATGAGAACAGGGGAGTTTGTCAAATCTCTGTATAAGCATGAATTGTAACAGACTGTCAAAACTCTGTTTTCAGTAGTAATACTTTGCATGAAGTAGTGATACAGAGATAAATGTTTTCAGGACAGCCTTGACAAATAAAGCAGTTTGGGCAGCCCAGCTGATGAGCCTCTTGGGACTGCCAAAAGGTACCTGTGAATCAGGACTTTTCTTCTTTGGCTGACATCATTCGTGCCCTGACCCTGCTTTGTACAAGACATCAGTCACTGAAAAAACTTAGAGACAGGTCTTTTCCCACCTGCATTTCCAAGTCTTCTGTGTGTTGGAAGTGCAACAGAGCACAATGTAGAGCTGCCAATCTCTCGCTGTCTCGTTTGCTCTTCTGTAGGAACTGTAGTAAGGCGCTGTCACTGATGCTCACAGCATACATACTTCCTACATGGCAATCTAAGACTGTTGATGTGAGTGGGGATCTGATGGAGCAGTTTTGCAACATGTCAATTCTTGCATCCTCACCTGAAGAACATTGGTTTGAGAATTAAAAAGGATTAAGAACATAAAATCTTGCTGCTACCAGTACTTCTCTTAAGACTCCCAGGTCCCCAGCAGTAAGAAACGGTCTGCCTCCTGTACTAGCTGCCCTGGTATTATGCTGAAGAGGAGGAAGAATAGTGCTGGCTGGGTAAAGGAAGTGAATGAGGAGCACAGTCCATACTCAGTTCTCTCCTTCCCTACTGCCAAAGCATAGAAGGTGTACAGATTTGAGGCTCACAATGCTGTCTTGGGACAAATCAGAGGACATAGGAAGGAACAGAGCACAAGGCTAGTAATTGAGATACAACACTAGAATTGGCACCTAATCATGGTACTAACTTGTATTGGTAGACTTCTTATCAATCCCAACAGCCAGAACAGAAAGATTCTGCTCTATGATTACTGACTGAAGCAACAGATCAAACCCACTTTATTTAAGATAGTACTAAGGTTTACCACAACAGTACTATACAGTAGGATTCCAGACCCTTTGCATCAGAGAAATCAGGCCCACCATACAACAGTGAGGCTTTCCACTCATTTCTAGCAGAACATGATTTCAGTACATATGTACAACAGGTATTACCTTCCTGGGATGCTGCCCCTGCACCAGCTCCCACTACTTACCTCTCCTTCACCCAATCAGAAGAACAGATATCTGTTTTCAAACAAAGGAGCCCCACTTCCAAAAATAACCTACTTCCCATAAAGACATGTTTGTTGGAAATGAAATAACGTGCCTCTCAGATGAGACTCTAAATCAAATTGCATCAGCCTGATCAGGTGAAGGAAACACAGATTTCCTCTCCCCACACCCTCCAAACACACACATTTAGAGCAACTCAATTGGAGGAAGGAAATGTAAAATCAAATTTACATCTCCATGTGAAATTTGAGAACAGCAGAGGACCAAGAAGCATGTACAAAGATGGGGGAAGGGAAACTATGAAACTAAGGCAAAGAATTTCAAATTCAGTGAAAGGTCATCTTCTACTTCATAACAAGCTAGAAGTACGTAATAGATGAAGTATGAAATGTCACTTCAGATTTTCTTTTTAAAATGGAAAATGGCAAAAATGCCATTCTTATTTTTTTTCAATCTCTGCTTCTTCAGATCGCTGTGCAAACGTTGAGAACTACAACTTTCATGTAATGAGATTTGAACAAGTTTCCACTACAACAATAAAATTACTTCAAGCAACAGTCTTACTATACCTGTAAAAAACAAACTATAGCACAGCAGGTCAGGATGCTGAATATTCAGGAGGTGCAGGAACTGTCCAGGCAAATAAGCAGCCACATAATAGTCTATTTAAAGAAATAACAGTGGTCAGTTTAGCACTTGTTCACTTATTTGCTTTAAGAGGCTGTTTCACATGATTCTCATCTTGGCCCACTTCTCTCTGATGGAATTGATTATATCTAGGAAATATAAAAGGAGTTAATTAAAAGCTGCTCTTATATTAACACAGGAAACACTAGCAATACATTTGGGTTTCCAGGGGAAGATTTAAGAGGCTTGAGACACTCAAGAACTCAGCAGCTGATCTCCAGAGAAGATTCTGAGGTGATTTCAGAGGAAGTTGCTTACCAATAGTGAGGTATTGCAGTTGCAAATGCCAAATATAAAAGTTAAGAAAAAAAAAGGCCTCAAAATAACACAACTACTTAAAGTCAAGAAAAAAAATCTTTTCCTTTTAGAGAAGGTTAGTCATTTGTCTCCCTACTGGGGACAGAGAATGGCAGTCACACAGGGGAATAATGCAAGTAACCTACCAAGATTCATAAAAGCCACTTCCTTCAATTGATGAGATTCTGTTCTTTCTAGTGAAACTGTAAAAGTTTTGTTGTAACCTAGGGAAAAATAATAATATTTTTAAAAAACTCAAACAATATACACCATCTGTTACAAATCAAGTATGACTTTACAGCTAGAAACTTCAACAGTGCCAATACACCATAACAGGGATATTTTAGACTGTTTTACAGGCTTGTCTCCACAGACAGATTTACTTCATCCAAAACAGAGTTGCTGCACACTTAGTAGACCTGCACCCACACAATTAAGTTCTTTAGTATGCGGAAACTGGCCATGCACTGCACAACCTATGTTTGTGTTTAAAGAAGCATTCCATCCCAGAGAAAGCTTGTGTAAAGATACCTCCCCCCCAAAAAAAACCAAACACAAATCCTTTACATAGCTGTGCTTCACATTTTGGTGATCTTTCAACTGCTTTAAAGAATTTCCAGTTTGTTTATCTGCATGCCCTACTACTTTAATTTAGTTCAGCTCTGTTTAAACATCAGCTAATTTCAGACCTGCTGTGTTTGCATCGGCTTTGCATCAGCACAGCTGTTATTTTATTCTAGACTTGCAGCACACTTCTGGCATCCAGTAAGAATAACATAGAACCCTGAAATTTCCTCACTCTGAGAAAAACTGAAGATTAAAATAACTAGGAGACAATGACTGGCCTCTAAATGCCCATGCTGCAATAGCCTAAAGGCTGAATGGTGTCATGATCAGGATGCTTCTTAATGCTGCATGAAAATTCAAGACAAGACAAGAGATCCACAGTTTAAAAGACCACCAAGGAAAAAAGTAGAGCCATGCTTCAGCCACTCATCCAGGACTTGATTCCTGATGCTAGCAGAGAGATATGCTTTATCTATGCTGCAAAAAAAAGAAATATGAGACCTCCAAGACCAACAGCAACGCTATAGATGAAGGGGTATCTAAACCAAATAGTTTTTCACACAAGATACTGAATGAAGTTTGCTTGCAATGAGTCAGTATACTCATTATCACCACCATTACTTGCCAAAGAAAACACATGCAAGCTAATACTAGCACTGCAGAATACACCTGCAACATCGTTACTTTTGTGTTGATGCTACATCAAGTGTCTGCAGCGACCTGCTTTAACAGAGGGAGGGAAGCTTCCTTCTGAGTTTACAGATACTGGAGCACTGACTGAACTCTCATGTCTCCAAAATGTGGCTTAGGGATCTGATATACCACTGCTTCTGTGGGTCACCTCAGGATCAGTCTTAAAACTCTCTTTTATGACTGATGAATCTTACATGAATCCACAAACAGCTCTGCACCAAACAACTACATTCCATGAAGGTTATTTCGTACGCAGCTGGTCAATGTCACCATATTTATCCTCAGTTTCTTCCTAGTACAGATAGGGATGTACAAGGGCCACGGTTGGCTCCAAGCAATGCAATCACACATCAGCTACACACGAAGTACATCTGGGGAAATCAGCTCTTCATAGCAATACAATGCAGAGTGCTGCCACACCCAGAACGGTCTTTTCCAATTTATTAATGCCTTCATGAACACAAAAATGCAGTTCATTCAATCCCACAATGTTCCAGCAGCAAAGCAATATATTAGTGCAGCTCTGACACATGAAGTGTTTCGTAACACAAGAAAGAAAACACTTAAAGTAAAACAGAGGTATGTTGTCCACTTGAACACGATTACTCCACAATATGCAGCTTCTCAATTGAGAAATGATTCTTCTCTCTCCTCCACGTATCAAAATGAGAAAGATCTTGCTAATGACAAGTTTTGCTCTGATCAGAACAAAACAATGTTCTTTATTCTTTTCAAGAAAAATAAATAAAAGGTCTTAAAATTAAGAGCTAGAGCACCACTTACATAGCAACTATTCTTACAGTCAGTGGGTGTTGCACCTCTTGCTGTGAAAATGACAAGTTGAACTGGAACTCTAAACAGATATTCAAGCTAAGAGCTGTTGGCTCTATTTCCCATACAAATGCCTTACGGCGTAAGTACAACACACCTGCAAGCTCCCACAGATTTCACTGATGTTTGTGCTCAGCATGCCAGAAAGTCTGGCTAGAAATATGGGACCAAATTAATAGCCACTCACGAGGCCACCGGTTTGAAGCTACTCTTTCAGCATCAGGCAGGAAGTCTACAGCAGGAATGTCAACTTTGCAGCTAAAGGCAGTTACTGTCTTTAAACACCAGCCACAGTAGTTTATTGTCTGCAGACTTGGGTAGTCACTCGTTTTGCAAGGCATTCTGTGACTCTTTCAGCAAAGTGACATTCTCCAAAATAAAGCGTAACCTAACGGGTTAATCTTACCTTTATGCAAAAAATATATGGAGTATCTTATTTCGCCAGGAATATCAGAGGCTAGACTACAACATACACACAAGCCTCCTAAAAAGACAAAAAAGGAAAAGAAAATTAACTTGTCCACTTGAATAGCTAGACATCTTTACACTGCACAAAACTAAAGCAAGACTGTTTCAAATTAGAAACTAGCCTCTCAGAAAAGGTAAAGATTACAGGCATGTATATTACATATCTCTAACCATGATTTACCTAGCAAAGCACAAAATAAGAGAGAATGGAGTCAATATGGCACAATGGAAACCTGGGTTCTGACATGGCCAGTTGTCATTAGAAGTACAGTTTTAGCCCTTCCCAGTAGAAATCATGCCTGCAGCCAGAAAACTGATCAAGCTGATCTCTCCACAGACAGCCTCAATCTGTAGATATGTTCTGTTCAGGAATTGTCATATACAGAACAACATAGTAAAACACAGTTTGTTTGCTTTCTAAGTAATTTCATATTGGCAGCAGCATGATACGCTACCAAAGTTTTCTCACACTAGATATGATAGTTGCTTCTCCCCTTTCCATTCCAAACAGCTATTCATTCTTTTCTTAGGACAAAAGTCAGTCCTTGGCACAAGCTTATTTCAACCAAGGTACTCTGTGCAGGAATGCTCCCCCCTCCCAGCCTAATTCTAAGTCAGACTCATAGACTGTTTTGACTCCACTGGATGGTAGCCCTCCTTCCATCTCTTATAAGAACTTTAACCCACTTACTTCAATGCTTTAGCAAGCTGCTTTGGCATTCTTTTTTGAAAGAGCTTCCAAACCACATCACCCCAGTACAGCTGGGAAAGCTGGGCCACAACCAATCACCTTTTACCTTTATTGAAAGTTTATCACTTAAAAGAAAAAAAAAAAAAGAGGGAATACTAATCTGTAAAAAAAATAAAGGATTATGTATACCTCGTATACAGAAAAAGGCACAAAATAATGGTTTATGCATACAAGGTATACAGGAAAAGGCACAGTACGGAAAAAGCACAAGTACAAAAAAAAAAAGCACAGCTACCAAGGTATTTTACTTGGTTAAACGCCTTGTACTTCAGGCCACAAGACTGTACCATAGCTGTGATACAGATATGGCTAAGGCACTTCACACTTGGGGAAGGTAAACAGGTTTTTTTGAGATGCATTTTTTTTCCTGCCTATTCTTAGCTGACTGAATATTGTTTGATAGTTTTGCTTGGATATTTGAGTCATTTAGACAACAGACAGGGCATCTTGCCAAAGCACTTGGCAACTTTCAGAGCATGCATAATTTTTAAAGTAGCAGCATCAGGACTCATGAGGAAGACTGGAAAAGCTCCAGCAACCCACAATGCTGTTTTATTATCAACAGCTCCCTTCCAACACCGCAAATTTCCTTCTTGTATGCTGGAGGCTAGTGTATATGCTGTTCTGTAAATTGCACAACTCACAAGTGAGTTTGTTCATATTGACGCATTGGTGGGTATATATGTAAGCTGATCACAAAAACAGTGGCTATAGGGCACTATTAATAGGTTATGCATCTTTCAACTCTAGCATACTGGTCCAAATGTTAAGGAACTGAACTATGAAGCACAGAAGATATCAAATGGTGCTTCATTAATACAGATAGAAACATGATGGTCTCAGATCAGCAACTGTCCAAGCAATGTTACATCCGATACCACCTTGCAATCCCATTAAAGCAGCCAGAGACTAAGAATATAAGACAAATTCCTCTCCTACCCTTACCAGTAGCTCTCTGCAAATAAGAGCTAGGGTGTGCTGATGCAGGGAATGCTTGTTATCCTATGGCACCTATATGGTAAGTGTTTTATGCGAAGGCAGAACCAAGTCTTCTACACTACTAATTTCAAAATAATTTGCAACCAGTGACAGCTATAGCTAAATGCCACAAGGTGGGAAGACTCACATGAAGATATATTTGGATAGACTCTTCAGGAATAAAAGGGAAAAAAAAGATCTCAACCACAACAAAGTAAACAAAAAGGAAGCATTTAAAAATTAAGTTCTACTCATACAGGGTAACAGAGAGTTACTACATTCAGCAGAACTAGGGAAACAACAATTGCAACTCTGCCACTTGATAAATAAACCTCATACCACTGAAATTTTAAATCTCCTACGAAGACATGATGTTTTCCCTAGGAAACTTTAACTTCAAATTCCTCATTTCTGTTCATGCAGAATTGTAAAACAAGACTGTACCAACATCTCAACATGTCATCCAACTGTCACAATTTAAACATGACATTGCAGCAGGACATTTTATCTAGTTGTACTGCCTTAGGAGTGACTTGCCTCAGCTACCTTCAGCCATCCAAACATCTCTCATGTAAACTCTTATACAGCAAACGAAGAAATATGAAAGAAAGAATATGACAGAAAGAATCATCCTCTGGATATGCCTATTCCTCTCTATAAATACAGTCCAGATGCTTAACTTTTAGGAAGGTAAAGTTTGGTGATGGTAATCTAGGGTTTATGTCATTTTACTACCTGCATTTATTGGGTTTTTTTTAATACCAAGCAAATTTAACTGAAAAGTACTTCTAAAGTGCTACAAGAAAACCTAACAGCACAGTGCTGTTTAAATAACCACTAAATTCTGGACATACAAAGTTAATTCTGAGACTAGAACTGCTTGATCTCAGCTAATCTAGAAGTACATATGGGTTTTTATCTGGAGACATTTTGTCTGTGCTGAGTATAAGAAACATGGCTACTTTTCCTCTACTGAGGAAGTTTGAGAAAGGAAGAGCAATTTCATTCAAAGTTCAGATTGGCAGTAGCCAATAACAATTTTATTAAATGGGAAATTGCATGGAATATTCCATTTTGAAATTATGCCAATTATTCTTTGCCAGAGATATCCAAATGGTACAAATAGGGATATCGGCATTAATATTTGAAGCATGCTACTAGCCCCACAGAAGGCATAGTCTGCACCCCAGAGAGCTTGCAGTCCAGTTTTCTAAATCACCACAAACAAGAAGTACAAAAGGGAACTTTAGTGTGATTATCCACAGTGTTCTTTGACAACTAGATATGGTCTCAGCTCCAAAACCATTTGCTCCAAACTGTCAGTTATGCAAAACAATCCTCAGTTTCAAACAACATTCAATGAAAAGCTACAAACAATAATCTCATTTAGTAAGTGTAATTGTCAAATTATGTGTTCTACATTATGCGCAATGAAAAGCGTATGTGAAAGGTTCCACACAGAATTTAAATACTGTGTTGCCAGATGGAAAAGAACAATGGTAATGTTTGATGGTAATCAAACAACAGTCATCTTGGAGAAAGACTGAATTTCATCCTAAACTAAAAGGAGGTGCTTCAATCTGAACAAACCCTAGAGAAGTATAGGTTTAAAAGGAAACATATATATACAAATCAATAACAATTTCCATTATTGGACAGGCTGTTAATATAACAAATACTCTGCCTTGCTAGAAGAGAAAAAGTAGCCAAATCTACATTTGGTAGATAGAAATGTGGCTTTCTCTTATTTCTAAATCCTCCCCTCTAATCTTTATAGGTGTGCTGTCTGCCTTAGTAAGAAAAAAATCCATGTAAGGGAACTATATTTCACTTGATTTGCATTAACGGTCACTTCAATGCAACTAGCAAATACCTCCACAATTCGCCCATGTGCATACAGCACACCTTAAGAAGTGAGATGTAAAGCCACTTCTGCAACACGTCATATCCCCATACAAATCTGTAGACTATTCAAAGGTTAATCAGATACCATCTCTGCTTGGTGGTATGGTCTAATTTAGAAGCTGAAAACACAGGCATCTGTGATGAACAGATGTCTCGAGTCCAGTTTTTAAACAAAAAAAAAAGCTCATGGCATGCATTAGGATGCAGGGAGACACCTAAATCCTAAAGGTTTAAGGAACATTTTAGGTTTAAGTTGAAGTAATCATATATATGCTAAACCCTTAAGTATCACATGCTAAGTTTAGTATCACATACTTGGACCTTCTACGTATCACACACTAACAGCAACATGAAGCTCTTAATGTATGTATCACAGATGCTCTGTTCACACATGTCCACTCTGTAACACAATTATCTGCTATGTCAAATACCAGACAACAGATCCAGCAAAAATCTTCCTTGAATTTACTTTCTAACACATTTTTGGTCAGCTTTACTATTCAATTGCTCTAGTGTAATACAAAACCATGCTTTGGTACCACCTGTGTTCTGAAACTAGCAGAAAATGCTACAGTGTGCTCAGATGGAGATATTTCACCATATGAACGCATGACACCAGTTCTTTGAAGTTGGGCTACCAGAAAATTTCTGGGTCACTGTTTTATTGTTGGTATTGATATATAAAACCCTAGGTACTCTTTAGCTGAACTTGGAATACAGCTTTCAGAGGACAGAAAACTTAATAAGAAAAATAGTTGCCTTCTCCCTCTCCTCATAGTTACCTGTCAAGTATACTTTGAAGGAATAAAAATCTCACACTCATACAAAAAGAGAGATGCAAAAAATACAAACATATATAATGTCTTATGAAGAAATCTAGTAATCAATTATGACTACACTGCATGATAATTACTAGTGGAGATCATTTCAACAATACTTTTATTTCTTTGTTACCTGCTTTACTTGTAAAAACCTGAAGATTCAAAGATTTAGATGTAACCTCTTGGTCTTCACAGTAATTGTATCCAAAATTCACAAGTCTATGAGCAAATAAAGATCACTAAATAAATCACTTCGTCAATGGTTATTCATCACAACACAAAGATCACAACAACAGCCACTATGTAATCAAAACATACTAATTAAGTTATAATCAAGTGTTCTGTAATGCAACTTAAATTAGGCCTTAACCAATCTGCGTAATGCTGTTAGAAATGAGAATCCCAAAACTGCACATTTATCAGAAACCAACAATTTTGATTACACCTACAAACTTTATATTCGCTTACTGCAGCACTGCCCAACCATTCCTATACTTCTAAGTAAAAGCAAGTTCTGATGAAGTACTGGAAATCCAAACATTCATCGGACCCAAGAACTCAAAGGCTTTGCAGCCTAACTCTACCATTCTTATGTCTGTAAAGCTACATTTTAATCTGCAATTAGGCACACTAATTTCAGCGGAAATACTTGAAAAAGAAAGCACAAAAATCACACCCACATGGAACTTGTTATGCCATGACATTCTTTTTCAGTCTCATGCTGCCTGTGCTTTAAAGGTTTTTCTTATCATTAAAATCCACAAGTCCTATTTTTGCCATGCAGAACATGCAAGAGAAGATTGCAGTCAGTGTGCTTTGGCTTCTTTTGTTGTTGGGGTTTGGAGTTTTTTTGTTTGGTTGGGTTTTTTTCCCATAAAGGATTTCAATCCTGCAGGAATTTTCCCCTAGGTCTCCTGCAATAATTTTGAAAAAAAATTTAAAGCATTGAAGCTCTTACAAGAGTTGGATTTTTTCAGTACTAACTGCAAGAGGATACACTGCCCATTCAGGGCAACGTGCATGCGCAGTAGCACCACACTGAGCCTCCTACACAGCACTGAGACATTCTGACAGCCACAGCTTGGGCACAGTTGAACTCAGCTACCTTCAGTTATTGATATCTGATCTAGTAGATTTGGCCTCCCTTTTTCTTCACAAAGAGAAACAGGCCCCTTCGGAACATAAATTCAACAGACTGAAGAAAGATGAGGATGAGATGAATTATGAACGAGAATCAGACCACCCTGGCTAAGTTTTTCCTCAATTAAAAGGGGGCCTTAAGGAGACAAACTCAGATGCAGTCATGTGCACAGTAGACACAGATAGAATCAGATGAATCTTAGCCTTTAAAAGTGCAGGCTGCCTAGAAATAGCATGCTGGAGGAGAAAAGGGTACAGGCAGTGTCTCATAGGCTATAAAAAGGAGCTACTGGTCCGGTTAACTGTCCAGTAAAACATTTAACAGCAATTAAAAATGGAGAGCTTCCCTTGACAGGAATTTTGACACCGCCATTACAACACATCTGAGATTAAAACAAATTAATTTAAATAAGTACAGAATACTTAGGGGAAGGATGGTTTAAGCTCTTCAGACAAATATTTTTAAAAACTGGTACCAAAAAAGCAGTCAAGGATTAAATTACATTTTACAGTTGACCCTGATAAAAACTAGAGGAACTGGAGGTTTGGACACAGTGGTCATATTCCTCTTATGTTCTGCTACCATATAGGCAACTGCAAACAAAGATACTGTGTTTGAGACACAAAGTTTACTTAGGTTTGTAAAACAGTACCTTATATATAAAAAGGAAAGCAAAACAAAACAGAAAACCCCCTTACTTTAATTGTGTGCCATTTACAGAAATATCCAGGTGTGATTCCAGCTGTTAACCAAAAAAAAAAAACATGTTATTTAGCGAGGTCAGCATGCTATGATTAATATTTCAGCCCAGTAAAATGTCAGAGTCACATTTCACCAGATTCAACATTTTAACAAAGTTAATTTCTTCTCCTCTAATTCCTTGCATTCACCCCCAAAAACATAAAATAGATTCTTAAAAATAAAAAATAAATTGAAAGATATTTGATATTTAATCTCCTGCATCAGAGCAAATTTCAGCCACTGGGACAAAAACCTAGTAACAATTACATGTTCAACAGCTATAATTTTTATGTTCTGGTTTCTGTATTTTGGCCACAACAGATTTTCTTGTGTCACTTAAAACTGACAAAATTAGTACGTGGTTTCTTTGCCTAGTGCATTTGATAACCCTGCTCTTCAATACTTGAGTATAAGATCAGTATAATGTCATTAATGTCACTTACTTCTAGGTCAGTATCTGTGCATTTCCACTGAAATTACTTTAGCATGGCACAATCTGAATCCGACTGAATATATTCTTAAAAAAATATAGTAAAAAAAAAAAACAAATGGAAAAACAAACCCCAGTTTTCCTCTGCAAAAGTTCCAATAATAAGAGACACTGAAATGGATCTCTGTATCAGTGCCTGAAGCACATAATTACATCCAACTCAAAACAATTGTAGAAAAAAAGACTAATGACTTACTATTGAGTTAAAATTTTCATCAGGATAAAACTGGACACATTTCAAAGTACTCCTTGACTCCTGGAATTAAGAGGATGTGTTTTGTAACTGATAAAATAGAAAGCATATCACAGACTGTGAAGTGACTGGATACTCCACAGCATTCTACTCGCTCAACCCATTTTGCTAACAGACATGCAGAAGTTAGGGGACAAAAGAAGACTTTAAAAACCACATATAACCCCCCACAACAGCACTATGACATGCTTCCTTCCTGTCCCAGATCATTATCTGCCAATCATCTATAATTGCGTGGGCCCCCACTTGATGCACAGCATTACATATCTCACACACACACACACACACACACTCTAGAAAGTTAAAAAATGTTTTCCATAGTTACCTATATGACAAAAGGAACTGTATCTTATTTTGGTCATTTCGAAAAGATATCTCAAAACCAAAACAGGAATATGTTTCTCCATCACAGTTCACTTCCTGTTATTTCCTAACACTCATATATTTTTGGTGGCTAAGAAGAGTTAAGAAAAATCAATTTTCATTTACGTAGAGTGTATCAAATGCAAATAGTTCCTCAGTCAAAACAAACAAACAAAATGAAAAGAAGAGTTTTAGCATTTCTAGCCAAGAACCTGCCCTCATTTGGTCACTCAGTAAGTCTGTGTACAACATACTTTCTAGATGTGAATCCTCTAGAAGAGAGGCATTATACTTATGACAGTTTTTGGTAGATTTAGATCCTTTTGAATAAAAATACCTTTTTTAAGCCAAAAAAAAAAAAAATCTAACAACTCCACACATTTTTTTATAGAAAGCACTGAGACCACCAGTCGTCTTGCTGTTTACTACACACAAATAGCAGTTAAGGCAAGTCTGGCTTTTGCTTTGGGTTATTTGACGCAGGAACAAGACAGACTACTATAATAAAACCCCAAAATCACACTATTACTGCCCCACACACTCAAAACTTTACTGTCACGAGACAGGCTGGAACAAAAGTACTAGAATGACTTTCATCTCACCTTTGGAACAATGTAGAAGAGCCTTTGTTCCATCATATCCCATTGTGCCCAAATGAGATCATCTGCAACTCTGGCTCTTGAAAGCTGACCTGAGTTTTGAATCACCTAAAGGGAAAGAAAGAACATTAGAAATCATCAAATAAGGTTCTGTAATGATGATTATGCACAGTCAGTGCTTTCAAGAGAAAAATAATGACATAAGAGGTACAAACACTTAGGTGCTTGGAGGAATATGCTACTTGCTCATTGCACAAGGTCCACCTTTTTTGTGTGCAAGGTGCTCAGTTTAAAGAGATCAGAAGCACAGTTTTCAGGGTACACCTACTGCAATATTTTCTTTGAGATTTCCTTGCTTGCAAGAAATTCACCACTTAAGCTGCTCAAAGTGAACAGAGAAAAACAGACATCACTCTTCATCATAGAGAAGGGGAGAGGAGTGAAATACCACAGTCAGTTCAGAACCAGCTATGTCAACTGTTGAAGGAAGATGCATTAGCTCCAAAAGGGATTTCCACCCAAAGTCTAAGCCACACAATGGAGAGTACTGGCAGCAGGGAAAGGGCCAGGATTGTGGAAAACTGTTGGGACTGTATAAATGCACTCTTGAAAGATGTACGGAGATTTAATGTGAATCAAAGCAAATCAGTTTGTTAGAAGAACATTAGATTGATCTGTTTTTTCTGGTTTCACTCTTAGTCTTTACTCCACTACTGTAGTCTAGCATATAAGACCCATCTGCTTTAAAAGCAATTATAAACTTTGAGAAAACCATGAAAGACTTCAAAGTGACTGAAAATCAGGACCTTAACTGTTTCCTTCCAAGCCTACATTTGTCTCCATAATGCAAAACATTGGCTTTTGTGACACAAATCTTTAGTATATTAGATGTATGTTTGCTAATAATAAGTCTTTTAACCAAAACATACACAACCAATTTGTTGAAGACAAATTCATGTTAAAAACAGGAAAAAAAAACAATAAGGGGAAAAGACATTAGAACATTCACAGTACTTAGATTGTATCTAAGTTTCATGTCTTTTGTTTGTTTGTTTTTTAAATGAATCCTTTACTGGGACACACAGACTCACAGAAGGCAAAGTTAGGAAACTGACTCTGCAAATATTTTGAACGGTTTAAAAGTAAACGTACACTGTGTTTTCTCCCAATTTCTAACAGACACATTCAGCAACAACAACAAAAAAGAATAAAATAAGTAACTTTCTTCATAGCTTACATAGTTTTTCAATCAGCTTTGTGGTAGGCTGCATAAGTTGCCATACTATCAATACTTTCTTTAATATACTTTATGTTGCCCATGGATAAAGCTACGAAAGCATTTAGCAAAAATTACAGATGTTTAAATTTTCAATTAAAGCAAAAAAACATTCAAAACACAAGATTTTGAGTCTTACCACTTTGTGTTCGTCTTCTGCAACAACGGGAACATCAACTTGTTCAACATCTTTAAAATATATTTAAAAAAATAATCACAAACATACATTTTTATATGCTTTTATACAGCTAATTAAACCATCTCACCTCTTAGAATGCTATCACAATGCATTAGGGCCAAGAAAGTTCAATTCAGTGTAAGAGGAAATCTGTGATATATGAAGACAGGTGCCTATGCAGAAATTCAGATTCTCCTCCTTCCTGGAGCCAAGGCTGGCCTCAGCCATACCACCTTGTGGAAACAGTTCTCTGCCACATCAGCACAGCACTGTCAGAAAGAGTGCTAACTAAAAAAGGCCAAACCAAGCCAAGGCGGACAAAAAAAAAACAACACAAGAGCATTCAGAGCTGCATGCCTGTGCCCAAGACTACACACCTTAGCCCTCTTTCACTTCCTAGCATGAATACCACCTCACATTCCTTTCCCACACAAAATCACTAGAAGTTATTGGTAGTTTGCTTGTGCAAAGGGTGCAAGATTCACCCAGAAGATGTTATAAATGTTTCTATTACAGTTCATAGCACTATGTGAATATATTAGGGAGGTGAACTCTGCCCACCTAAATCCAGCAACCTAAATGTCGGTGTCTAGCTTAGCTGAGAAGATGGGCCTCTCCAAAAATACGGGGAAAAGCTATCTCGCTCTGTAAGACTGAAATGCAAGAGGGATAAACAGCCTTTTCCAAGTGATCACCTCTATTCATTCCCCCCCATTATATTAGGCTGAACATGCAAAGTTAGCTGAATCCAAGGAACTACTGTCCTATTCTTATCCCACTTGTCATATGTTAAATCACAATCCATCTCCATTAGTCAACTGATCTGCTCTGAATTTATATAGGCAGCTATAAAAGTCTATTTTAGCTTTTTTAGAAATAAAGATGAATGCATGAACTAAGCAAATAACTGCAGTCAAAGCTGGCCATTCTACTAACATTGAAAAAAAATCCCATTAAATTATACAAATTTTGAAAGCCATTTGGAATACCTAGAATAGCTCACACCGTTTTTTTTCCTATTTTTTCCAACGGAAGTCTACTAAAATATATATATATAAATATATATATAAATATAACAATCATCTCAAAAAATGACAATGTACTTTCAAAATATTAACTCACATTTATCTTCCGAAACTAGCAAAAGGCGACTTCCTGTAGAAGTATTTCTGCCTTCAACTGGATAAAGAAACTACACAGAAAGCGTCACAAAATTAAGTAAATAACCAAAGCAGTTTAGAACACACTATCTAAAATGTTTTTCTTTAGCGGGATATTTACATATTTTTAAATTAAGACAGGCACACTAATGATATTTAATTAATAAAAATAGCTATTATTACAGACTAGTAGTCAGCAATCACTACATTTGCAAGCTTTGGGGGATTGAAGAGAAATAAAAAAGTAGCCTTCCTGTCAGAGAAGTTTTCTACGTCAAACATTTAATGAAGTTTCTCATTTTTTTCATTCTCTGAAGAAAGATGGGCACACTATCTCTGCAACAGTTGCAAGATAACATGAGATATTTTTGCATTCAACCACTTTTTCTCTCTAGCACAGCAGATTAAAAAGGTTGATATTTAGATTAGTTGAATAATTTACCTGTACTCGAACACAGCTATCCACAGCCTTTAGGACTCTCACATTATTAATGGGATGAATTTCAATTAGCAAGGTTAAATACTTGGACACTGCAAAAAGAACGTGTTTTAAATAACATTCTTTTTTATACACAATTTTGTTTTCTAAACAGAATTTACACAGGGAAAAAAGCAAAAGGGTACAATATTTCTAACAGTTAAAACAATCCACTTGTAGTACCTGACTGTAGCAGCTGACTTACTCTTTCTTCCTCTGTATATTGACGGAAGCTGACCGCTAATGAGGAAAAACAAAACAAAACAAAACAAAACCACACAACACAACCACAGTGAGCATGCATATTTGATATTAATCTTATTAAACATTCTTGGAGAGCAAGCATAACAATTTATTTTTTTTACCAAAAGCATATATGTTAAAGGAACAACAGAAGCTCTTCTAGCTATAGGAGGCATGTATAAATGCAGGATGGGAAGTGAATAGAGGGTCAGTGTGTTTTAGATTTCTGTTTTAATAAAAGACCATATCGTTACAGCTTTGTCTTTATGTTGCCACCTACGTTACTTGGTGATGGAACCACTGAAATGCATAGACCACTGTGGGTAACAAACGGGTCAAAATAGATTTAAGTAATTCTAGACCCAAATGTATCATTCTACTAAACTAAATCATCTTTACCATGACACAAAAAAAAATTAATTATAAAATACATATTTACCCAATAATGTCCTTTCATTGTTGACTGAACAACTGATTATGCATAGATCCCTCTCAAACACATAGAGGTGCTGTAGAGAAACATATTAATGCTAATAAATATTTAACTATATAAAGAACCCCATCTAATTACTCCTCCTTAGGAAAACATTGCTGACCAGTACACCATTTTTATTTTTAAAGCAAATCATTTCACATCCAGAAGAACCATATTTCAAGCCTCAATGGTATCGCTTCTCCTTTTTATCATTTGTTTGTTTCTTACTGTATCTTTTGAGCTCTACATTGCCACTAAAGCAGCACAGCAGACATTTATGTAAATACAAAATTTCGCCCATTTTATCCTGTTAGGGGACACCTGCAAAGGCCTGTTATCATGATTCCAGCCACTGAATTACAGTACATTCAATTTTAGAACAATTTCTTACAAATGGTAGCACCAAACAAACCGAGGATGCACACATAACACAGAAAACCCAAAACATTTACTTCTTAGCATGCATGTTCAGTGAGAAGAGGAGTAAAAAGGGCTTTAATTGGTTGGTTAGAAATAAAGATTGCAGACATGACACTTTACTACTCCCAAGTTATTCAGATGTTCTGTAATGTTCTGTATCTGAATACTACTGAGCATCATCCAAATACCTTCTCTGGTCTCTCTTCTGTTTCAAACATGCATATATGCCTTAAGGACAAAACATACTGAGTTGCAGGCATCAAAATCTGAAATGCTACCGCACTGCCTTCACCAGGGAGAAGTCAGGTATGGCTCTCACCTCATTTTGTTTAGTTTGAAGATCGTACAATCCAATGTGAGTATTTCTCTGATTTCCCTATGGATGAAAACAAATTAGCACTGTCAATGTAAATATATACAAAGTTAAACATTTTTTTTCCTACCACCCTCTCCTCTTCCCCCCGCCCCTTGACACACATCCTCACACACTTCCCTGTCTTATAGACAGGCAGTTAATTATCTAATTCCAAGAAAGCGAGGCAAGAAAGAGAACAAAGATTAATTTTTTTCCTTTTAGAACTAACACATGGGACAAAGCTGAAATGTGGCCGGTCCACAGCCCACAAGCTGTTCCATAAGCCAAGTGCCTCTCTGTCACTTTTGTTCTAAACTGGTTTTCGTTATAGGCAGTAGGGCCAGGAAGCGAGATGTCTGTACAAGATTGAAAGGGGATGCTACGGTCCCTGGAAGATTTAAGGCTAGTTTTCCAAACTTCACCAATTTGGTGGGTCATTGCTCCAAAAGGGAGCACAGAAACATCAAACATCACCAAACACAGCTTCCAGGGGTCTGGCTGCAGGCTGAAAAAAGGATTCCAGTTCTGCCTTAGGAAATGATCGTTTGAAGGCTAAATATATTTCACAAGCCCAGATGACACCATTAACCTGCTGCCTTTGAAAAGAAACATAATACACAACCTTTCTAGCTTACTGACAATAACGTGATGATTTTGTTTCAGGCACTTCTAAGACTATACAAACCAAAATTTTTCTTCTTGGTAATTTTTGCCACGCTTTAAATTTTCAAAATACTAAAAAAAAAAAAATCTACTTGGCAGCTTATATTGTATATCAAATCTAGCCAAAATCCATTAATGTACTCTAGGTATAGGCACTAAATTGCTAAACTGTTGAAACTAAATCCAGCTGCATAGGCTTGTACCGAAACAGTGAGCATCTTTGTTTAAACTACAGCTAGGGGGGAGAGGGAAGAAATCTGGGGTTATTTACAAAGTTATGGCATCTTGCTTTGTGAAGTTAAAACAAAAGCCTGAGTATTCTCTTCCTAAGGGGTCTATTTCTGAGTGCCTCATTATTGTTGTAGCAATGACAAAAGTCTCTGACTTCTGATTTAAACAAGGAAAACAAAATGTCTTTATATTAAGACACAGGCTTCAGGCCTACTAATTTAAGGTTAAGCAAGTGCTTTCACGAAAAACTATCCTTTCCAAATGTGTCTGAAACGCTAACATCCTCTGTACTTAGCTACTGAAAAATATACTTTACAAGACTGGTAACAGGACTACATCAGTGCTCATATCTGTGCATAAGCTAACATGCTTGTTTTCATGTTTACTCTAAAGATTCTTGTATTGCCTTGCAAAATAGAAGTTGACACTAGAATTCAATTCTGTTAAAAAATATCTTCCTTTACACCACCAGTGTCACAAAAGACAGACACTTTCAAAACCACATTACAATGCAATACTCTAGCTTGAAAATAAAGCTCATTCTCAGCCTTCCTCTGATTTCAGGCAGAATCCACTTGATTTTCTTCCATTTAGCAGACAAAGGTTGTTTTCTATTTTTCTCTATTAGGAAATAGGCCAGGGCAGCTCAGTTTAGTCTACATCCTTGTTTGTGCACTATCCTCACCGACAACGTCACAGCTACAGTTTGTTGCTATAAAACCAACAGGAAAGGCTCACAGACATATAGCTGTCTTGCAAAAGTGGTAGTTCATTAGTTATAAATAGGTTATCATGAAGGGGGGAGAGAGCAAGACAGAGATACTGAACTGCCTTAACAACTCAGTAAGATCTGTAGTTTGTTAAAAGCTGTGATCACATTTGATTTCTCCAACCTAAGCTTAAGGAAACAGAAGGACTAGCTGCAGACACCAAAAGCAGTCTGTCTTCCCAGGTAAGCTTTCCAGTGTGATTATATTTATTAGCAGAATAGAATAGAAATGCACAAAGAATACTTCTATTTTAGAACAAGTTTGTAAAAATTTAAAAGCAGTGTCAAACTGGGGCCTAAAACTACTTGTCATTCACTAAGATGCATACACCAAGACTCTTTTTTGTTCTATGTAAATATGAATGGAGACTCCTCTAAAAAGGTTTGCAGTAAACTCCAAAACCACAGATCTATACCCATATGTTGTCAATGGACTGTTTCAGAAAAAAAGGAAACATTTGGATTGAATCCTTGTTAAGTCAGCAGTAAAGTATAAAAAGACAGACACAGAATACTCCCGACACTTGCTGGGTTTTAGCATTCTACTCTTGAGAGAGGGGAAGAAAAAAAATTCAGTCCTGCTGTAAGGTATCACAGTCCCAAGGAGTGACTGCAGCTGACAGACGTTAACTGGTTTAACAAAAGCACAGACATCAGGAAAAGCACAGTATTAGCATCTCAGGACCCAGACAGTTCAAGACACTGGATAAGTGCTATGCAGCTACAGCTTGGGCACCCATGTGTGCTCCAGCCAATATACAAGCCACCTAGACTAACAGGAGTTTTGGGGCAGACACACCCATATGTTCTTATGCACAGAGACAAGTGTGGGCGTATTGACTCCCACTGACATCAACAGCACCAAAGTGGGTACCAACACTTTCAGCTGATGAGCAGAACTTTTATTTATCCAAGAAAGAAATGTGTACCACACACTATGAACAACTTCTCTCTGGTAAAAGCATCATACATTTAATGCAACACCACCTTAAGATACATTTGTTCTTTGTGAGAAAACTCCAGGAAGTATCTTCCAGTTTGTCCATTAGCAAGTATAAAAAAAAAAACAGTTATAGTGGAAGCAAACAAAATATGTCAGCATCCTTCCCAATAGAGGAATAAATAGATGCTGGTTCTTCAGCAGGCTGACTCACTTAGGAGAAAAAGTTCATACTACTATATCATGTTGAGAGAACAGGAAAAGAAACAGCAGCACATCCTTCAGGATGGCATTTGAGAGGTGAAAACTGCAGCACAGCTGTGCACTTTGCTAGTTCCAGTTCTCAGGCTTTGTCATCCAGCCATTCCTACCACACAGGCTGCAGAGGTCACATTATTGCCAAAATTAGGAAAGAGAAACTAAAATGCACATTTTCAGTGACTTCCCATGCAGCCTTTACCTCTAGGTTTGGGGAAACTAAGCCTAGGTGTTTAAATCCTCCTCAGAGTCCTTGGCCTATTCAGTCAATGGAGTTTAGTGGGTTTTTGTCCACATCTCCTACCCTACACACGTCTTCCCACAGTAGAGGCTACAAGTGGCCAGTTCTCTAAACTCCACCAACTGCTTTGACCAGATCCCTACTGACTACAACGGGAGCTTAGACATCTAGCATGCAGGCACACACCCAGGTTTAGATGTATGAACCCTGAGCTACAACTCATCTCTTGTGCCAATTGCAAGAGCCTGAACAGCTTACAAGGCAGTTGGACTCTGCTGTCCAAAACCCAAAAGAGCTTAGCAAGAGATTCCATAGATGCTAGAAAGCAGCAACATCACATATACACAGTTCCAGATCTCCTCTTGGGAGCTAGATGGGGTACTCTCATTAAGTCTTTCTAGAGTTTTGAGCAATAAAAAAAAAATAATCTTGACACATTCTTTAGTGTTGTTTTTATGGTTACTGTTGTCTTGTACAGACTCCCCTCCCTATGCTTGTACTAAAGGAAACATCCACCCACAGTTAAACTGTACTATACCTTGATGAAGGCCTCACCTCTTCCCTTAACCCTAGGGAAGCTGGACAGTTTTAACACTGTTGAGCTGGAGAAGAACAAAAGGCAGCCCTATTCTACTGGAGTCTGCTACCTCCAGTCTGTATTCTTCAAGAACCGAGATCCTCCAGAATCCAGCTGGGTCTATAGATTTCTCCGAGATGCACAAAAAAGAAAAGAACCACAGCTTGTCTCATCAAGTGGAAACCTTCTCAAACCATTTAAAAATATCTTTCAACTACAAACGTTTCAATCTAAAAGCTATACGTATGCCATGGAGAGCAGAATCCTGTGTTAAAAAGGATAGCTCTAGATACTTCACGATATCAAATAAACAAGGGCTACTTCAGACTACTTGCAATAAAGTGCTATAGATGAATCTTGAAGTAACAAAGGAGAAAGGCAGAAGCAGAGTGAGTGTTAGATAAATGACATCTTAACATACATATTGGTAGATGGAAACATATTTAACTAAAGCAGTGCACATGAATTTAATAGACTTCCCTGAGAAATTCTGAGGGTGAAAGAATGTGCTGCTTACAAAGAGTTTATCTGTTAAAGAAATGGCATTTCATTCAGGGTGAGATCCTTACCCTCCAAAAAATCAACAGCAAAAACTCCATGGGCTTAATGAGGTCAGTGTTTTACTCTACATTTCATCATTCTTAAGCTTTGTCTGAAGCGGAGACAGGTATTTTCCCATTGCCCAACCCCCCAGGTTGTAATCAGTCATGTTTTCATGTTCTAACCTTCAGCAAAAAATTTTAAACTACGAGGACTTAATTAGGCATAGATATACATACTGTGTTATTATTTGCTATATTTTTATTAAGTTCCAACACACACTCACCTTCCAGGTATAAATAATTTTTCCATTTCTCTCAACATTTACAACATAGACCGCTGATGAATTCTCGGAAGTATCTGAAATTATAAGTATCAAAAGGCACAGGATTTTCATTTGAGCTGATTCATCATACCATTTATGCACACTTTAAGCAAATTTACTAAATAAATTTTGACATATAAATACTTCTTTGTACATGCCAAAATTACTCCCATCTGGAAAGAGAGAGAGAATATTTCTTACACCATGATTTAAACCTGATAAACTTCAACACAAAACAGTTAAGGGTTTTCAAAACACACAGGAAAGCATTATTAATGTAAACTCCTAACTCTTCATTATAATTGTGATTCTAAGGGCCGCTACCTTTTGTGATGAAAATGGAATGTGCTTTTCCACTGTCTTCCATTCACAGAAAAAAAAAAATATATTTGCATTTATCCATAATACACAAGATGGGGTTCAAACAGTTAAGTTGCACTCCAATTATCAGAACACTTCAGGGAGATAGAACTAGCCCAAGGAAAATGTCACTTGCTCCCACCTGCCCCTTCAGCATCCCAAACTAATGCCTGGAAATAAACTACATCTTCAGAGATCAGTTCTACAACAATAATACATACACGCTCGCCCCTGCCAAAGAATAAACCAAAACCCCAAGAACCACAGGATTCAACATCATATATATATATATGCAACATACCTACAGGTACAAGGGAATTAAGCAATACAGAACAAGAGATATAATGTGGGGTGTGAAAAGGGCTACAGTGTGAGTAGGGCTAAAGGGGAAACAGATGAGCAGAAAGCTAGGACAGACACAGAAAGAGAAGAGCACATCTGGACAAAGCAGCACAAAAAAAAAAGTAAAGGAAAACACAAGAAAAAAAAAAGATAAAACATTGTACTCAGGGTGACAAAAATGCATGCTTTTCTGATGCTGCTTTTCTATTTTCTAATCACTGAAACCACCAAAAAGGTGTTTATCTCAGATGGAACTTTCACTGAAATGGGAAATTTTGCCCTTAATTAGTTTGACAGCTGCATTATTGGTCCTAGTTTTAAGTCAACAAAAAGATTTCTCCACAACTCTCAGCAAGCATTTAGTCAAGTTTGACACTATTTACTTTGCAGTTATCACAAAGCTTTGATAGAAAGATGACATGTGAAACTTAGTTTCACAAGCCTGGTATTATAAACTGGCTTGTACAGCTTGCAGTGATAAGAAAAAAAACTTTTTACAAGTATCATCAGAAGGAAAGAAATTACGTATTTTGTTGTGGGAGGTCAATGAAAATCCTTAGTGTACATCTAACAACACATCACTTTCTACGGGTTTCAGATCACTCAAAGTACACCATAACACCACTACATTAGGGCTATCTGGTGACAACAGAGAAAGCCTCAGATAACATTGTATGCTGCTCTTCTTCTAGTGGAAACTTCCCAGAACTTAACCACCACCTCAAACTTTCAAGATGAGTACTATGGTTTCCATACTTCTCTCTCATACAATACTTCCTCAGCAGAACAGAATTTAGCTAGAGAAGGTGGTCCACAAGAAATCTTCACGTCAATGAATTTATCACCTGACACAGAGATCTTAAAGGTGTTGAAAAAGTTCCATATCAGAAGCAAGTTCCATGCCACTGAACACTGTCAGTGGGGATATTTGCCAAAGAAGAAGTGGCAATCATCTCTGCCCTTGGAAAGTCCTGCAGTAAAACTCTGCACATAGAATTACAACTTCTTCCTCATCCCCACAGCTCAGACCAGCAGATGAAGGGCTGCAAAAGAACCAACCCAACCTGCCTGTCCAGCAAGCAACTCTTATCAACATACTCAGGAGAATGCAGTTTGATTTCCTGAAGGCCATTATATGCAGCTCATACCAAAATAAGTGGAATAAAGAGAACAAGGCTGGTTCTCTTCACTTGCCACTCCCCTCCCATTATCATAACTATTCCCAGCTCCCATGCAATTACAAATTCTCACATGCTATCAAGGGCTTTCAAGTCATCAGGAAAGAAAATAATAAATGTGAATAACTATAACATCTGAAACCACTGACACATAAGTACCATGACTCCTAAAAAATTACTTGCTTTCTGTAAATAGGTATTTCTTTGATGTTTAAGTGAATCTTTTCAAATTCCTACCTCCCATCTTCACATTCCTAATACAACAGCACTAATCAGGGAAAAAAGTCAGTAAGCACAGACAAAAGTTGAAGTGCAATACAGCAGTGCTGGTATCTGATCGGATACACCTTCCAACCTAGATCCTTCTGACTCTGTATTACCAGGGGCATTTACTGAATGAAGAACCTGTATTACATTTTTAAAAGCTGAATACAGTTGCCCCTTTCCCAAACAGAAGTCAGCATCATTTTGTGATTGTTATGACATAAATGCATAGGTTAACTGTCTCATTGAATTCATCACAGATGAACTGATATATTCATAGATGAATTGATTATGTGTGGAGAATTTCAGAATTTTACCTCAAACTCCGTCAGTACACCATTCATCAATTGTTCAGTGAACTACCTAGTATACGTGAAATAATTTTTAACGCATTTTGCAACTGATGGCTTGGTAAATAATTTTAAAAAAAAAAAAACTAAAAAAAGCTGATACTTGCCAGTTTACCTCCAAACAAGTTCTTATGAAACTATTTGATAACAGCCCCAAAACATGGGAAGCACGTTAAATATTTTAATTAAAAGCAACCAAAGAAGCTGAGGTTTTAAGTTCATCACACAGTGCATCAATGACCACCTATTTCTACTGAAGTAATAATTATTACTGGGTTGTGTTGGTGTTTTTTTGGTTTTTTTAAGACAAAGGTTTCCATCAGTTTCTGTAAAGCAGAACTGAGCCATCTGCCCTGCAGATGAATGAGAACAAACACAAGCCAAAAACCACAGGGCCAAGAATACAGTGGGGTCATTCTTTTTTTCCAACCACTACATCAAGTGCTCGCTACACTAGCTATCGCACACTGCTGTGACAGCTAACACTTGATCTAATTTTAACCTGCAGTCTTACCACGTAGACAGAAGTGTTTGGGGTTTGTTTCCCGCCTCCCCTCCCCGAAAGAGGAGCAGTGTGGGAGAGGGAGGCATGCTAAAAGTCTTTTTGGGGGAGGAAGGAAAAAAAAAAAAAAAGCATGTGTGACGAATGAGAAGAAAGCAAGCAGCAATGGAATGTAGCAGAAGTGCTTTCGGCATGGCAGAAGTTCCTTGAGGACATCAGACTTCCCCGCCTCAAGCACCCCGGCCACAGGCACCCGAGGGACGAGATCCCCCCGCGGACGTGGGGCCCAGGGGCAGCCGTCGGTCGCTGCTCTGCAGCCCGGCCGAGGGGGACCCAGCGCAGCCGCCACCCCGGCCCCTACTGCGGAGGGGGGCACTCCGTCGCCATACCCCCTGACTCCCCCCGCGGCCAGAGGCGGCGCGGCCCTAGCTGGAAGGCGCAGGCCCCTGGGAAGCCGCGGCCGGTGGGTCTCGCCTCAGGCCCGGCTCCTCCGCCCGCGGGAGAGGGCGGCGCACGGAGACGGCTGGAGGGAGGGAAGGAGGATGGGAAGGGGTTCTCCTCAGCCCTCCCCGGGGAGCGCGGGAGCGGGCGGCCCCGCCGCAGCAGAGTCCGCCGGCGCAGCGCCACCCGCCGCGGCATTACCTAGAGCCGCGGCCCAACCCCGCGCTGCCAGCCAGGGCACCACATCCCTCTGCAGGTCAAACTCAGCTACCAGGTGAAGCAGCATAGCGCCCTCCTCTCTCGCCCCAGCCCGCCGAGGACGCGGGGCAATCACCAGCCCAGCGCGCTGCAGCCCCCACCGGAGCTCCCCGCCCCACCGCACCGGGGCCTGAGGGCCGGTCGCCGCCATGGGCCCGCCCGCTCGGGCTGCCTCGGCGTGTAATTGGGCGCGGCGGGTGTCACTCAGTTGGCGGCGGCGCAGAGTGGCTGGGAGCGTTCCCGCCTCCCGCCGTCCCCCTCAGCCGGCGGCGGGGCGGGGCGGGCTGAGCTGGGCTCGGCTCGGCTCGGCTCGGCTCGGCTCGGCTCGGCTCGGCTCGGCTCGGCTCGGCTCGGCTCGGCTCGGCTCGGCTCGGCTCGTTCGCTAGCTCGCTGAGAGGTTCCGGCAGTACCGGTCCGGCTCGGCGGCCTTCCGCTTCCTACCGAGGGTCGTGAGTGGCGGGGGCGGCTCCCTTGCCACGGGAGGTAGTCGGCGTGCAGGTGACCTGGAGGCTTCAGGTGGACTCGAAGGCCGTCGTTTGCCCGTTGGAGCTGGCGCCCGGGCTCCTCCCGAGGAGTGCTGGAAGGAGGGGTGGTCCTTTGTGAAGCTTCACTCACAGAGTGACACCTGTGCCTGAAACAGTTACCTGTGGGTGAGGTCTGGTGTCCGCTGATTAGAAGGCCCCAGTCATCTGTTACCTTCCTGGCATCCCCCCACGGGGGGTGTTGGGTGTTCTCCAGAATTTCAAGCAGCATCCCTCTTTTCTGAGATTACGCACTCCAAAATTGCTTGTTGAATTGATTGAGTCTCAGTGCAAACTGCTTTAGCAGAGCTCAGGGTGTCCTCTCACACTAGGCCTGGCCTCATCCTTCTTTTCATCTGTCTACCAGCAAAAGAGGTAAAGCTTAGTGTAATCAGGGTTTTTTTTGTGGTTTGCTTGCTTGGGTTTTTTTTAGCTTTTGAAAATAATTTTTAGGCTGATAAGGTGCTATCTATAGCCTGCCTGTAATTACCATTTTCCTTCTGACATGCACTGGCTGATGTCAGGCAGCTAAAAGTGGTATTAAGTGGATGGGCTGTAAGGGCGCACACCAAGCTAGACGTGCGCCAAGTACAGAACAGCTTGAGCCTGTTCTAAGATCTAATCCAGTACCAAGTTTTTTCCCCTCATTGCTAAGCTTTGGAGCTATATAAAGACGAGATGAGAATCAGGTATGTCTGCAAAGGGCGGATCTAAAGGCAAGTTGATAATCAAAATGCAAAGCAGACATATGCTTTCTCTCAAACTCCGTATTGCCCACTTTTACAATTTTATCACAAGTTTCATAATCGGTGTTCTTAAAGCTATATGAATCAAGTTTGTGCAAGAATTTCAGCTTATATTTTCACTGTTGTGAAATAAAGCTTGAAAATGAGACTGAAATATTTATTTCAGAGACAAAAGTAGAAAACAGACAAAAGATCCCAAATGGACACATTTTTTAAGAGATGAGATGGGATGAATTCATGATTATGAGTATTTGGGAATGACACAACCAGAGGGGCAAGCAAAGGAAGGAAATGAAGCCAATGAAATGACTTATTTCCTGTAAAGCAAAACAAAAAGAAATGTAGAGATGTGTAACAAAGAGTCTGCCTGTAAATATAGCTGCCTAGTTTTTTGCCTAGGTCCTGGATTTAAAAAAAAACAACTGTCAACTGTTCTTTTGTTTCAAAATCAACCATGTCACTTATTATAGTTCTTGAAAGAGAGCCCACATAACTGACGGGTGAATTATTCTCTAATATTTACAGACTGAGAATCATATGATGCTGTTCCTGTAGAGTATCTTACACAATATGTGAAAGGCCTTTCGGACAGTAGGAGCTGCATGGAGCTAACCAGAGTGACTGCTCGGTCTGCCATAGAACTTAAGCTGGTTAACATGATTAAAGGAAATTGGAAATGTTCTTAGGTGATGTGAGCTGGTGAGTAGCTGTGCAGACAAGAGGGTGTGGAGGAGATCCATTCACTCATGGTCTGTGTATAGGATCCATTCCACAGTCCTTATTCAGGGAAGGACTAGAAGAGTTTGGGCAAGTTGTTGGAAGAGTTTCTAGAACGGTCAGGTGTGCAGTAGGAAAAACCTTTGTTGTTGAGGAAAAAGTTGACAACAAAATTTCCCCTCAGACTGTGTTTTCACTGCAAAGGACTCTTCATTATTTTTGTATGCCAAATATGTTTGCACTACCTCACTGAGGTTTATAAATACACTTTCTCAAGACTCCTGGCATAGAGTGGGACCTCACCGCCAGTGCACCATCCTAGGAACTTGGAAGCTTCTCTGGTGTTAGTCCCTGAAACTGAGGCAAGAGAAATTCTCTCAGAAGTTTCCTTATCTTTTCAGTGAGAAGATGGAAGTGGTAGCTTGACAGATGAAGAGATTTGAGAAACAAGAAGGGATGAGGCGATCCATGATGTCTATCAGGGTTTAGAGATACAGAAACATGAGAAGAGCAACCACACAGAGCTGGAGAAGATGGTACAGCAGGAGCTGAAGGAATTGATAGGAGCAAGGTTCCAGAACAGAAGGGAATGAGGAAGAGGGAATCTGTAAAGCCAAAACAAAGTTTTATAACCTTTGTAGAACTGAAGTCAGTCTTCCCAGAATTTAAGTCAGGATTCCTAAGTTTCTCAGTTGTCCAGCAAATGATTTGAAATCCACTATTTTCCAGTGGTTTATCCTTATAAAAAGACAAGGTATTCTGCCAGTTTCTTTGGTTCTTTGGTAAAGGTTTCCATGTGACTCTTAAAGGTCCAACCCTTGGGAATGTCATTATGACTCTGTGGTGTAATTATCTGTGTTTTCCTAAAAAATCACACACAATTATATATAAAAATGACAATAAAACTACTTCTGGTTTAGATAACAGTCTCATTTGTTGTATCTTCTTTCATTTCTAAAACATAATCCATGCTATGAACAAAACAAGGGGAATCTTAAGGAAAACAGACTGTATACTACAAGATGAATGATATTTCAAAGACAAGAAATTAAGCTTACATAAACAATGCTTTTTTGGCAATGTCTTATTTTTGAGAGCTTAATTTACAGTCATGATGTACATTAGGAATACATATATCTGCATTGAGTTGCCAAAAATATATTTAAAAGAAAGCAGACGGTTTGCCTGCATGTTTGTGTTTTTATATAAAACAGAGGAAATACTTCCAATCAAGTAAATGAGGTTCACAGTAAATGGAGAAAGTGATGCGGTTTCTGAATTTATTAACTTTACCAGTCAGACTTTTTAAATTATCCAAGGAAACATCATAAAATGCTAACAACTGATGTTAAAATGAAACTCAGAGTGCCTACTTACTAACATGTACAAGATACCCCATCTTTCAAGAAACAACAATCACAGATTTGGAGCTGTACAGTCCTACGCTTAAGGAACAAGCAAACGGTCTCACATAAGAATTTTCAATGCCATGAAGAAAACTTAATCCACTGCTGCTCTTTCTCCTCACGGTACTGCTATCTAAGTGTTTGCTACAGCCGCTGTCACCTGAAGAGCACCTAATGCTTTGAAGTGGGATGGGGTTCCTTCTTTCTCTTACTGTGTTCCCATTGTTATCTGCTGTTTATTTTCTCGCTTCTACCTTTAATATCTATTTCCTTCATAACTGTAAAAAATAATTCACAGATTTAAAGCTTATTATGTAAAACTTATTATTCCATGAGCTGTCAGTCTGGCTATGAACGTTAGAGGCCATACGTACAGGCCCAGAGATCCAGGTTGAATTCCTAGAAGCACAACACATTCCTCAGAAACCAGAAAGCTGACTCATTCAGAGTACTTCAAGTAATAACTCAGTACAGTGTATCATGCCACCTCAACCATGATACATAAAATTAAAAGCCTGATTCAAAAGACATAAGCATCTAAGAAAACCCTTACACTGTCTTCACCAGGGTTTGAATTAAGACAGAGGGCCTGATGCATTCTTAATAACAGCTGCCAACTTTGCTATATGGAGAAAGAAGCTCTTGGTTTAAAAAAAAAAACAATAATTTCTTATCTCTGCCAGGGGAAATTAATGTTATAATCCATTTCTGACTTTTGCTTCCTTTTTGCTTGCACCATGAAACCAAATCGTGAATTTCATTTTCTGTTTATACTCTTTCCTTTTCTGACTATCATGGTCAGTTAGTTTGGGTTTCTAGATCCAGGCTGAAGCTGTGTGCAGGCACAGGAGCTGATCCCAATCAGCAACCTCCGGGATAGGGATGTGAAACTAAAGCTCTTAGAAAAAAAGTCAGATTAAATTTTTGTATCTTTTTTTTTATCGGGAATCTGTTCCCACCTTAGTAATGAGAGGATCTCCCTCTAATTTTTAGCTGGAGTGGGTCTTGACCACAGTCAGGCAAATCATCAGAAAGCAGTAGTGGCCCTACTGTTCACATTGTAACCACCATCAGCATTTTTTACCACTAACAACAAATTTTGTGCTAGTTGTGTATGTGCCTATCATCCCTTTTCAAACAGTTCATGTGGCAGGAATTGCAAAATCATACCATGAAACAAATGTAGGGCTGATGAGACATTGCTCCCCGTCCTGGCATTGATGGGTGTAACACATACCTTTTAGCTCCCTCAACAGAATAAAGCATTGTTCGTGGAGAAAAACATAGAGAGCCATAAATCATCGATGTGTTCCGCATCAGGAAATTATCCTTAAGACTTCTTATGAAGAATGAATATCTGAATATACTTAAACACATGACAGCCTGGCAAACAGCTCATGACTTCTTCGGGAAGTACTGCTTACTGAGGGCAACCTCTTTTCCCACCATTCGAGCAACAGAGGGTTTATTGTCATCATGTCTAGACAGTTGTTTCCTTGAAGAATGTTTTCAGCCAAATACAAAATATATAAATAAATTGTTTTCCTCAAGTAGATGGTCAATATGTTTATTAAACCCTCTAGGAAACATAAATAAGATGCAATTAGAAATCAATATTTTGGTAGTAGAAATAAAGGCTGCGAGTCAAGGGTGGTAGAATAAAATACCTTTATTTCAGTGCATGAGAATAATATTTTGTTCAGTATCTTTAATCACAGAATATCAACATAAATCAGAGTAGTTTCACCGAAGTCAGTCAGCATCTGTGACAGATGCCAGTGCTTCATGGATGTGTTTTCCTATGCTTTGCTTAATAATTAATCACAGGAAATAGTCTTTTAACTACTAAGGAAAAAATTCTGTCTTGGTATTCATGCTCATGTTGAACAGAACCTTCTTTTAAATAGCTTCATTGAAATCAATAACGTGGTCAAGCCAATAACGTATTTCAAGTCAACAAGTCTTCTGAAACAATTAAGGTATTCCTCAAAGCGAGGGAGGGGAAGAGAACAGGACCTAACGAAGTCCCTGACTGTCGTCCAAATGGCCTTTCTGTTTCCGCTCGTTCTCCCTCCATGGCCCAGGCTCTGAGGATCCTTTGTTCTTTCCACAGACTCACCCCTGCTAGTGCCGATGAAAGCTCTGTGAGCGCACACTGTCTCAACAGCTGTTGAAGGAGCCTTTTGCTCTGTGTTTATTCTACATGAGCTACAGCCTCATTTGGACTCATCGGCAGTGTTTAGAAACTTGCCCTTTTTTCCTTTGTGATCTTCCCACTTTGACTTCATTTTGCATTGCAAAAGGACAATGTCGATATTCTGCAACAGGCTTGCAACTCTTTTGGGAACAGATACAATAATGCATGTATCAGCAGATTAGTTCCGATTTCTTTCACTTTTTAGGTGTCTTTTCATTTTCATTTACATTTTAATTTTCGTTTTTATTGTAAAATATGAAAGAAATGTTTAGCACAAATGCATTCTTTTGAAATGCAAGGCTGCAGCATGGTAGAGTGAAGAGTACAGACAGGGACAGCACAGGATGAACACATCAGTTGAATTTCGTCTCATTGAGCTTCAGCCGTTTTGAAACCAGGGTTCTACTATGAGTTCTTTGTCTAGGCTCCTTCTAGTTAATGAAGAAAGAGAGGAATTCCAGAGGGCAATTGATACCACCTGGTTTTGGCACGCACTTAATGGTGCATTTTGCCCAAGTCTTGATACTGGGTCTCCCGTCCCCTCCCATCTCCTGTCATGCCTACTGGGAATGTGCAGCTGGAAGCCTGGAGGAAAATGGGACTGTCCCTTTCTGTGTCTGCCTCCAAGGAAATCGTGTACAATGTAATATGGAAGGGGACCCGGAGGGTGTGGTTTGACGAGCAGCTGATCTCACAGCTCATGACTGTTGAAAGGATGGTCCCAGACTTCCTTCCCTTCTTGTTTTTTTCTCCCTACCCTCATCCCCAGGTCGCCCAGCCTCGTTGTTTGCGAGCTCTGATGCACATCTGATGCCTCTGTGATCCAACTCCACTTGCCAGCCCACTCACATCTATTTACCTTTTTTTTTTTAATGGTTTAATTTTCTGCCAGGTTATGAAGGTGTCGCCGGTCATGGGCGGCTTTTACAAGTGCCACAGCCATTGCAAAGGGAAGAGGTGGTAGCCTGCAGCTGGCAGCAGGGAGGGGAACAGAAGAAGACCTACCTATACTGGTGCCAGTGAAGTGTTAAACCTGCATGGGTCATTCAGAACCTTTGCCAAGTGCTTTTCTCTGGCTCTTAGGTTGAAACGAACAGTCGTTGTGGCCCAACATTCCTCCTGTCCGTTCCCCAGCCACCACTCACATAGTTTCCAGACCAGAGAACTGAAAAATAAACTTGAGGGGAGACAGGACAAAGTGGGAGGAGCTGTTTTCAGCAGTATCACCCATCAAGTTTACTGAACCCTTATGCCAACAAAGATGAAGATAGGATAGGATAGGATAGGATAGGATAGGATAGGATAGGATAGGATAGGATAGGATAGGATAGGATAGGATAGGATAGGATAGTTCAGTTGGAAGGGACCTACAATGATCATCTAGATATTCAACAGAACTGGGAACAAACCAGTCGCGCTGGGCAAAAGGCCTTGAGGAAACTGCTTTTCCTGGTGTTGGTGCTCAGTTTAAGGCCTGTTTAAGTTTGTGCTAAATTACAGCCTTGGGATTGGGTTAATTGTCCCTGGAGGCACCTGCTTCTCTCACCTCACAGTAAAAGGAGTCTAGGTATCAGCTCTTAGCTCATATAAGTCAGGTGAGGAAATCCCATTAGCATCCTCGGCCTGGTTTCCTGATTCCATCAGAACCAACAGAACCCACTAGTTTTTAATACCTTATTTGTATGCTGTAACAACCACTGCTTTGATACAGTGCAACACTTTAAATACATTCAAATTATTCTCTCAAAATATGAATACGTTTCCCTGGCACATCCTAAAAATATCTTTTATTTATTATATGTGTTGGTTCCAAACAAATGTCACATTAATAAGCAGAGAGGGTTGGGTAGGTGTACGTCATTAGTCATGCACTGGTTTCTTTTTCCAAAATACTTCCAGAATTCAATCTGACCTCTTTTAACAATGAACTATTTATAGGATTCATAAGGGCCTTATGCTCCAACCCTGACTCAGCCAAAACTCACCACTGACCTTGACCTCCTGTAGTCTATTCTTACAGCCTTACTCATGTGAGGAGCTTTTATTCGCTGACCTGACTTGGGGAGCGTATTCTCATGAGTATGATTTTGCAGGCTTGGTTCCCAGCTCAGTGGGACTTGGTAAATGTCACAGAATTAAGTCCTAAAGATGCATATATTATCTTTACAATGTTATAAATACAAAAACCAGGGGAAAATATGCAGCTAAGTTCTGCTTCCAGTAGCACAACAATAAATTGAGTGTAATTACATTAGTTTTTTAGAACTACAAAGGAAAGCATTAAATTCTCCTTATTTTGGAAGAGAGCGCATATATTTTTAGAAGAAAGCAGTCACTAAGTTTCTGAATCATAACAATTATTACTAAATAAAGTAGTTGTTTTTTCTCAACAAAATATAATTTTTAAGTAGAATATTGTTAGGTGATTACACTAGCACAGTATGACAATGGCAATTTTTTTCTGTATTTTTTGCGTCTTCTTCTGTAACATCTAAAATACTCTTGACTATAGCTACTGTCAATGTCCCTAATAATTTTCTATTTCTCACTCTGGTACAGGATGGTATGTTTTTAGAAGATAATATATCGTCATTAGTGGAGCTGGGTAACAGATGTATTGTCTGTATCAAAAAAATACTCTTAGCAGTCTACTATTTTTCAGTTTGTTTGAATGACTCTTCCAATTATGAAGATTATAAATAGGTATACTTGATGTGTCTTCTTTCCAACATATGTTGTGTTACATAGCTCTTTCATTTCCTTTCTTGTTTTCTTGCTTTAAAGTGGAAGAGTCCAACTTTTTAGGTGCTTTTTGAGTCCCCAGTGCTTTTTTTCATTCACATCTGAACCACTTCTTTTCATGTCCCTATATTTTATTGTAAGTGGTGAAAGCATATTTATTATATACTTGGATCATCAGTATATTATATGGTGGTGTTTTGTATGGTGGTGTTTTGTAGCTCTTGTATTTTATTTGTTCTTTTGAATGTAAGCGTGCAATGACCAGATGTCTTCAGTTAGCTGACTACTACGATGCCTAGGCCTTTTCCCTGAGTAGTTACAGTACAGGTGGAATCCATTATGATTATCAGTAATTGAAGGAATTCCTTCCAGTCATGCATTTATCAGCATCTGAATTTATCTGTCTGTATTGCCAGCGTAGTTTCACCAGCCCTTGGAGCTTGTTGTATTCTTTTATAGTTCTAACTGAACTTTCTAAAGAAATTTGGTAATCTGCAAATGTTGCCAAGGTACAACATATGTATCTAACATATAGATAGATACCTTAACAAAGCTAAGTGGTAGCATTTCATTCTACAGTAGCTGTCTTCCTCTACATAATTAGTGAGATGCACTCGATCATCATGATAGCAGCGCAACTTCTTCGAGGTTTGCTTGGAAGTCATGTAGAAAGTGCTTACAGGACATAACAGAGTTTTGCATCCTTCTCCTCTTGTTTCTTTTCCTAGCTTCTTCACATTGTGACTGTAATTGCCACAACTCACTGTTAAAAAAAAAGTCTCTGAGGCACATGCATCTTTCCTAGCTTCTGAAGACTCACAAACAGCAGAGGCACAGGCAGAAAGGAGTTGCCCTTTATCAACCAGGTTGGAAGCTGAGGCTTAGCTTTTTTTCTCTCCCAAGATCAGGCCAAGGCCATGGTGGAAAGCAGATGATATCTGCACTAACTATTCCATTACTGGCATCAGAGGAGGCAGTTCTGCTACTGGGCACCAGGACAATTCTTGCCTGCTAGGTTGATACTTACAACCAGTATCTACAAGGTGACTTGCTTGCTTATTAGTTGTATGAAGGCTCCACGTGAATAAACACTACTCTTAGACCTGGCTTCAGGTCTTCCATCCATTCCAGCTCCTTTATGTAGTCCTTGTGTTTAATGGCCATTGATCCTAACGTCCTACAAGCAGCAGCCTTCACACCTTGTAATTTCTTTTTTTTCTAAGGTCTACAGCTTCCCTCCATTCCCTCCAAAACACGGCTGATAGAGATACCTGTGCCAAGTTCCCTACAAGCACGTACTGGCCAGCCTCCTCTTCCATCTTTTCCTCTGCACACTCCTCTCCTTTAACCTCAGTCAGCAAACACAAGCATTGAAATCATCACATCTGACATGCTTACAGATGCCCATCTACCCTGGTGTTTGACCAAAAGCTTTCTTTTTTTCTTTCCTCTTCCTCTGTCTCTCATTTTGGGCTAATATTTCCTCCTTCCAGTACAAATGCCACCATTCCCAAGCAGAGGAATGCTGCAACTGGGCTTGATTCTACCTCTTCCCACAGCACTACTTAATTTTTCTTGTCATGGCAGGAGTATGGAAATCAAAAATGTATTTAAAATTGCATATGGATTGCATTGTTGTACCTTTAGAAGTGGTCAGTTCCAAATGCTTCTGAGAAAGGTGCAAGAAGCTCTGTGGTTGTCAACTAAAGATATTCTGCACCTGTCTTGGATGTTAGGTTTTACTCCGATCTCTAATAGTCAGAGATTGATTTATGCCTCAAAGTCTGACATTTAATATTCCAGAGTATTCAGGTTAATTAGAACTCTGCATATTCTTGAAATCAATAGAAATGTTTAATTCCTTTTTAACTTTTGGGCTCAATGACCTTTTTTATCCACAGTCTAATTACAGGGTACATGAGAAGTAAGAGAGAAGTAAGAAAGAGAATTATTTAAGAAAGTGCCATCATTTAATTGCTTTGAATTAAATTCAAACTCCTGCTCTGTCTTTCCTGTAGCACTTTTTAGTCTTCTGTGCTCTTTCCTAAGTTAATCACAGTTAATCTTTTAAATTTGCCTTCAGAGTAGATGCATTCCATGCTCTGGATTATTCTTATAGCCTTTCCTGAACATCTTCTGAAGAGAGACTTTGAAAAACCTTCTTTAAAAAGCAGAAATAAGGTATATGCACTTGTTTTTCCATTTCGTCAGCACACCTAGATGATAAGAAGCATGGTTTTCTTTTACATGGGCTCATGGTTAGGCCTTTTCTAAGTCTGTCATTAGAGACTGTGTCAACCATTTGACCTTGTGATAAAGACTCTCATAGTTCCTAGAAATATTTTTTGGTTTAATTTTGTAGATATACACACATTCTACAGACTTATAATACTATTAAATAATTAGATTATCGAAATGAGAACATTTGTATGTTAGCTCATGAACTTTCTCATTCTTAAAGTGTGGTGGGATGTATCCTGCCTGGTTTTTATTTCAAATTGATCAGTTTATATTAACATCTATGTCATTTACTCTGTAATCCTTCTGCTGCTATTGTATTTTTATTACGAGAAAAATATTATTCTAACCAATGTTCTCTGCTGGAAAAAAAAGCTAAGCAGCAGTGATTATTTGTTTTGCATAAAAATTCAGACTGACTGTGACAGTCAGATCAAAGGTCCATCCAACCAGCATCTTGCCTCTGACAGTGGCCAGTAATAGATGCTAAGAAAAAGCATGTATAAAAAGATAAAATATTATATTTCCTGCTGTTGTAACTCTTCCAGATTGTAAAAATCAGGGATCAAGACAATCTGGAACCTATTAATTATTTTGGCATCCAAACAAATCCTGTGACAATTAGTGCAATGGTTTAGTAAATGTGAAAAAGTACACCTGTGTATTTAATTCTCCTGCCTGATAATTGTGTGATGTACTCTAGTTTTTATATTAAGAAAAATAGTGCATAATCATTCTCTAATCAGGATTTTATAAAAATTCGTCATGTTTTCCTTCCCTATCATCTTTATTTCAAGGTGAGGAGTCTATTTAATGTCTCTTCATTTAAAATCTATCCCCTACCTCTTATCATCATTATTACACTTATTTGTGTTACTCTATGACTGCATATTATATTTGAAATGGGACACAGAGGATTTATTCCTTGTAATTGTTGTTTTTATTTTCTTGGGAGTCTCATGGATCCATAATATGTACCTTTAATATTATGATAAAGTTCCCTGTAATTTGTCTTATGTAAATGCCTATTTGCTTGTCAGATTCTCACCTAGGTCTTCTAATTTGCTTTTTATGCTTTGCTTTCCATAGGTATCTTTTATGAAGGCATGTAAATGAGTGGTTCGCTTTTCACAGACACAAAAGCCATCTAATGTTAATTATCAATTGTAGTTCACACATTGCTTTTTTGCTGCAGTTCCTGTGTACCTGCCAGGGCTGGCTTTAGCCCTAGGGAAGGTAGCAGCTGTCTAGGGTGGCAGACTGGTGGGGACAGCAAAATCACTGTAGAAACAGTCTGTACTTGGCACCATCCACACTGAAGGCTTCAGAATATCAAGATGAACTGACTTCTTCAGCCCCAATAGTAAGACACCATAGCTTCATGTGAACTCCATGAGGTTCAACAAGGCCAGGTGCAAGGTCCTACACTTGGATTGGGGCATGCCAGAAGGCTGTGCCGCCTTACAGTGTGACCTGGACAGGCTGGAGAGTTGGGCAAAGAGAAACCTTATGAAATTCAACAAGGGCAAGTGCAGGGAGGAATGCACTATTCCTCCCTGCACCTAGGGAGGAATAACCCCATGCATCAGTACAGGTTGGGGGCTGACCTCCTGGAGAGCAGCTCTGTGGAAAGGGACCTGGGAGTCCTGGTGGACAAGAGGATGACCATGTGCCAGCAATGTGCCCTGGTGGCCAAGAAGGCCAATGGCATTCTGGGGTGCATCAAGAAGAGTGTGGCTGGCAGGTCAAGGGAGGTCATCCTCCACCTCTACTGTGCCCTTGAGGCTGCATCTGGAGTACTGTGTCCAGTTCTGGTCTCCCCAGTTCAAGAAAGACAGGGATCTGCTGGAGAGGGTCCAACAAAGGACTACAAAGATCATTAGGGGGTTAGAACATCTCTCTTACGAGGAGAGACTGAGGGACTTGGGTCTTTTTAGTCTAGGGAAAATAAGATTGAGAGGAGATCTTATTAATGCTTATAAATACTTAAAGGGAGGGTGCCAGCGGGATGGGAGGAGTCTTTTTTCAGTGGTGACCACTGACAGGACAAGAGGTAACGGGCACAAACTTGAATATAGGAAGTTCCATCTTAACATGAGGAGGAACTTCTTTACTTTGAGGGTGGCAGAGCACTGGCACAGGCTGCCCAGAGAGGTTGTGGAGTCTCCCACTCTGGAGACATTCAAAACCCGCCTGGATGCTGTCCTGTGCAACTTGCTGTAAGTGACCCTTGCTCTGGTAGAGGGGTTGGACTAGATGATCTCCAGAGGTCCCTTCCAACCCTGACCATTCTGTGATTTGGTGATTCTGTAATCCCCAGTATCAATACAGGCTGGGGGATGAAGTGATTGGGAGCAGCCCTGCCAAGAAGGACTTGGGGGTACTGGTGGATGAAAAACTGGACACGAGCTGGCAACGTTTGCTTGCAGCCCGGAAAGCCAACCATATCCTGCGCTATGTAAAAGGAAGCACGGCCAGCAGGTCGAGGGAGGTGATTCTGCCCCTCTGCTCTGGTGATACCCCACCTGGAGTACTGCATCTGGTTCTGGAGCCCCCAAGATAAGAAGGACCTGGGCCTGTTGGAATGGGTCCAGAGGAGGGCCATGAAGATGATCCCAGGGCTGGAGCACCTCTCCTATGAAGACAGGCTAAGAGTTGGGGTTGTTCAGCTCAGAGAAGAGAAGGCACCAGGGAGACCTTATTGCAGCCTTTCATTACTTAACAGGGGCTTATATCAAAGATGGAGAAAGATTTTTTACCAAGGTCTGTGGTGACAGGACAAGGGCCGTTGGTTTTAAATGCAAAGGGAGTAGATTTAGATTGGACATAAAGAATAAATTGTTTACAATGAGGTGGTGAGACACTGGCACAGGTTGTCCAGAGAAGTTGTGGATACCCCATTACTGGAAGTGGCCAAGGTTGGATGGGGCATTGAGCAACCTGATCTAGTGAAAGATGTCCCTGCCTACAGCAGGGGTGTTGGACTAGATGATCTGTAAAGTTCCCTTCCAACCCAGACCGTGCTATGAGTCTATGATCACTACTTGGCAAACTCATTTTCTTACCTGCTTCTTACCCAGCAGGAAGAGGGTGGCCACACAAAACAGCAGTGTCGTGCTGTTGCAGTACGGTTTAGGTATTCACACATTCCTGGTGGGGACTGTGGATAGAGAAACATGCAGGGTGGTGCTGGGCTCACAAGCAGTGGGACAGCAATTCCTGGTTATGGGAACAAGAAGCTTGCTTAGTTTTCATGCTCTGAACTGTTTAAGAACCTCAAATTAGATGCTCTGAACTGCTTTCTGGACTGAGAGCCTAAGGAGGTTAGCTCATGTGTTGTATGTCCCATGTTGTGCAGAATGAATGTTTCTACAAAATTTTGTTTGAGGAACTCCATGAATAATAGCCTTGAGTGGTATTCTCAGGCTGGAAAACATCATTTACATAAAAACTTTAAATATGGCTTAAAAAAAAAGATTTTAATTATTTAGGAGCTAAATGCACCAAAGAATGCCTTAATTCAAATTGTCTGATTGTTGTGTGACTTCCCTCTGAAGTGAGGTTGCAGTTGTTTAGGTACCTTCAGGACACGTTGGTATTTTAACTTATTTTATTTCTACTATATCGAACCTGAACTCTGAATATTCTGGGCTTCAAAAAACATTCCTTTTTGTTAATTACCACAATCTTATTCTTTATTCTGCACTTTAATTACTGGTACATGCTCTGTATCAATATTGGTCTCCTTTTCTCAAAATCCTGAAATAATATTTTTGGCTCTCAATGTAAAGGTCAGCTTCATAGGTCATTTTAAATATCAGTACATCTCAGACTGCCTGAACTAACGCCAGTGAAGTCAGCGGAAAGTAATACAGCCTACTGCTGGTCTGCTTTTTGTCATTTGTGGAAAGGTTTGAAATTGTTTAATGTACGGAAAGTTTGGAAAAGAGTAACTGTTCTTAAAATCTAGGTGGACTTAAAAAATTTGCTATTGTGTCCACAAAAGAACCCGATGAAGTAATTAATCATGAGGGTCACTGAGGAGGGCAGGCAGCATCCTGCAGAGCCACAATTCCAGCTCGCTGATTGGGATCTGTTCGTGACACTAAGAAATGCATTGAGGAGCAGTGTATGAATGCACAACATGCAAATCTAACCAGTTGTTTGTACTTTTTGTGGTTCTCACATGACTAAGAAGCTAACGATCATGAGTAATGTATTCCAGCCTTTTATCCTGTGTCTTTTTATCTAAAGATGGGATCCCCAAGACATCACCTTCCCCAAACTGTGGCGCGCACAGAGCACTTATTTGCAGAGATCTTCTCGGTGCTTCATTTTCCGATGCGTCAGTCTGTAAAGCCGCCACTTCTCCAGCGCACCGAACAGGCTCACCGGGCGTGCACGCTTTACTTCTCGCTTTCAAACCATCAGTGTAAGTACGTCTGTTTTGGTGGACTGCAAACACTGTGAGAGTAGCTCTGTCTCTGCTAGCTTTTGTTTTGCTGAGGGCTGCAGCCCCGCTGTCACGACTGCTCTCTGGCCACCCTTTCGACAATGGTTGTCACAAGCAGGGGAAGCTGAGTGATGTGAAACGTGCTGGTGTCCCTGGAGGAGCAGTTTAATCAGACTGGTCCTTTCAGGTGAAATGCCATTGATTCGCTTCTAAGTGCACAAAATTTGGAGTAACTACATGGCTACTTCAGAGGGTGAAGTAAGAGCCATCCCGGTGATTGAAGGGGATGAGTGTGAGGTGGAAGGCTTTGTCTTCTCCAGCGGGGGCTCCAAAGTTTCAACACGTAGCCAAAGGCTAATAGAAACATTCAAGTCGTTGAGAATTACCTAAGAAACTAAACTTGTGAAACTATTTAGCCAGAGGAGGGAGAAGAGAATGAGTTAGTCCTCCCCGGGTGCTTTGTAACTATCAATCCTGTAATACAAAGGCACACAAGCAAAATGTAAGAATAATGAACTCGGCTAGCAAAACGATTACAACCATGAGCTGGGCCTGCTGCTGAGCTAAATGGGGCTCAGTAGCCTGCGAGGGTCAATTGTCTGCATAAAGGTGGTGGAAACCTGTGGCTTTTCCTTACAGGTTTATTGGGATTGGACTAGGCGGGGGATAAATGTTGCAGAAGCAGAAAAGCACAGGAATTACTGCTGGGCCTGAAAGATAAAACTGCAAATTTTAGCACAACTGTGCACATGTAAGGCATGTATTATTTTTGCTTAAAATGGAGTATCTTTGTACAATAAACAGTAGATAGATACATGATACGTTAGGGTCTGTAAGTACCATAGTAAGTATCTTATATTTTTATTTGCCCAACAGAGAAGAAAATGTCCTAGTAAATTAACTGACTTATTGGTCTCAGGCTGTCCCAGATACTAGATTCATATTTCAGCTGCTGTTACCCCGTGAGTATATAGTTGAAGCTACTAGGAGTTATGTATTACATAATAATAATTATTATTATTGTTATTACTGTCTAAACACTGTAACCGAGTCTTTGGTTGGGTTTCCACCTCTCCCAGCCCATCCAGAACACAGAATAAATGCAAAGACAACTATAGGCAGATATTAAAATCTTGGAAATAGAACTAATAAATATAAAAGCTGGGAAAAAATTCTGTGAAACAAAAATAAATTAGCATGATTAGAGTAGCATCTTTAAGCTTTCTTTTTTTTAATTGAAACAATTCCAGAATTAAAGTCACTTAAGGCTTGTCTTCAGGCCAGACTGACTGGAAAATGTTTCAATTTCAATAAACCACTGTTTGGTTTAGTCTAAAACTGGTAGGACGTGAAAAACTTCAACAAAACCTCATTTAAATATAGTAATGCCCAATTTTGGCAATGCAACATGTATAAACAAGATGTCCATCAGTTTAGTTGGCAATTTTGAAAGATTTCCACTAAATACTCTGCAATCCTCTGAAGCATTTGAGAACCACAAATACTATGCCCTTATTTTGTCTGCTATTTAGCGAAAAAATGTAGCTTGCTTTCTACTGTTATTTTATGCTAGTATTTTTTATTCCTGTTTCAGTGTGGTTGGTGCAGTAAACCCTTTGCTCAGAGTCTGTCTGGTTGTTGGCTACTGGTTGTGCCTTTGACCTGTGCTGCGGATTTACTGGTGCAAAACAGGAACATCATTTGGGTTTGGTTTGGACCAGAATTTGATGTAATCTTTGCAACATTTGCATTCCATTTGCATCTTTACAGTTATACTTACAGGCAAAGTATAGGTGCACATTTGAAAATCAACTATCAGCTTTATAGATGCTAGCAAGACAAGTAATTTTGCTGGTGGGAATAAAATGAAGTTTCAAGGGGAACATTAGCGAAGTTTATCTGCTGCTTATTTTTTTTTTGTTTCCTCTAATATTAATTAGAATGACTGTATATTTTCAAATGTGTCATTTCAGCTTTCAGTTTCTAATTTTACAGTATTAGATGGCCAAGTCTGCATTCAAGTCAGAGTTTGGATTTTTTACAGTCACAAATTTACGAAAACTGAAGAAAGCGAAAGTCAGGTTTATACACATCAAAGGAGTTACACCAGCGAAGAATTTGGTTCAGAGGCCGAGCTCTGGCTACTCAAACGGATTTACCCTCTCTAAAGGGGTGATTCAGACAACATGACTGCACTAAGGCATCAGTTTTCAGTTTGGTTCATTTAAACTATTTCTTTACCAGAAGTGCAGGCAGTTAGCCATAAAAGTGGCCAAACCAGGAATGTATTGTTCTAATGCTTATGCGGTCAAAACACCCCAAGCAGAAATCCTTCAGCCATTCTATCCCACTTCGTCAACTCTTCGAAAGTCTTGCAAAGACAGGGTGATACGAAATATGTTTCATTTACAATAAACGTTCCCAGAGAAAATTCTGAGGGCATAAGCCACATTTCTGAAAATTGCAATGACTCAAGTGACCTCTTGTTCTGACAACTGCAATTTTAAGCCTCTACTACTCTGATCTGTAATCAAGATAGGGATAAAGAAGCAGTGATGTGGGCGACACAGACAGGACTGGATTGCGTCAGAATCTGGTATTTGTTTTCTTGGCTGACCCAATATAAAACATAACTTTGAGATAAAGAGTAAGAAAACTGTAAGGACATTTCCTTTCTCTTAAATTTATTCAGTTGTACAGTTATTTCTAGTTGGTCATTTACTTTCAGGATTGTTTGCACTGCACCAGTCTAAGGGCAGTCCTGCCCCTCTGGAATCGTAGTACTGACAATCTGGGTGGGATTTCATGAGATCAGTGGTCCGTTCCCCTATGCCGAGCTGGTCAGCAGTATCCTTGACCATTCTCAATAAAAGCATGTCTAACTGCTCTTAAAACTTCCAGTTTCCTAAAGTCTTCCTAGTCTATGGCCTTCCAATCTAATCTATTTTGGTGTTTAATAGTCCTTTAGGTTTCCTAATGTCTGTGCTAAATCTCCCATGCTATAACTTAAGCCATTTATTTCTTGGTTTTCCTCTCGTGGCCATGATTAAGAATTAACCATCTGCTCTCCATTTAAGGAGAGACTGTTTCATTTTTAAAAATCTACAATTATTTAAATATATTTTTAATATGATAAAATGCAGTAATACTGGCAGAATGAGGATTTGCTGGATAGGACATAGTTAGCGGTCTGTAGGCTCACTCTCCTTTCTCTGTGCCAGCCTGCAAGTGTTCCTGTGCAATAAGAAAAATCCTCCTTTCTGCTGGATGAACGTCTGCCTGTATCTACATGGACTGGTGTGGCCATGAGTAAATTCAGTAACATCTTGCCCTGCTCTGAATTTTTACACTTGTAGGGCAGATGTAGCAAGGACCTAGGGTGTTTGCAAACACCTGTGTTCAGTGAATTTGTCTCAGGCATAAATTTTATATCACAAATATAGTAGCCCCTTAGATGAGCTTAACCTCAAAATGAGTAGATCCTGCCGTTGCTTAAAACTATGGAATCCTGTAAGACCACAGCAACGGCTGTGCAGATCAGGAAACAATTTGATTCAATGTTTTAACCTCTTTAAAATATTTGTAAACACTAAAAGCCAAATTATATTATCATGTAAAGCTGGAGAAATTGAGTTCCACTGAGTTAATCCTGAGTAACACTGCTCGCCATAAAAACAAGTTTGACCTCAATGTGTATGACAGACAGGATTAATCAATTTAAAATGTTTTCAGTATTTCAGAAGCATGAAATGCTGTGTAAATGGTAAATATTAATTTCTCTACCTAATGTGGGCTTTAGTTGACGATAGAAAAAAAAGTATTTACCCCAGTGACCAACATTTGGTCTTAGTGTATGTTTCAAATTGTAGCTCTGCAGAGTGGCTGTGGTCATCCTGCTCCTCCTCCGGGCTGTGCAGAGGGAGCTTAGTGCAAGCATAGTAAATGGGGATAGTAAAAAGCTTGGGATAGTAAAAGCTCACGAGCAACTCAGCAGAACAAAACTAACTCCAAGAAATAACAAGTCCATTTCAGCAGGTTGCTTTACTTCTGTCCCCCTGCATGCTTTGAAACAGGACTATCACATACACAGACTGCACAGTGGATCTGTGTCATTTAAAGGGATATTTATGGGGCCTACCAACAAATTCAGGCTGTCCAGAATTTCAGGAATCATTAACAGAAATGGAATTTTTTTACCCCATAGTTATGAAAAGATCTCCAACATGAGCCATTGTGCGCAGGCTGGAGAACTGATGCTGCACTGTCTTATTCAATTTGCAGAGATACTAGAGATCTCCAAAGCATGAATATTTCTGCCTTTCTTTAGGCCTTGTGACAATAACACCTTTATAATACTCCTGTAGCAGTACCATCTAACTTCTTAAATGAATGCTGGCCAGATTCTACCCTTGATCATTGTACAAATCATCCTCTGGCATTAATTGAGAAGTGACTAGGGTAGGTGTAAAGTTCAGACTTGGAAATTCTGCCTTCCCTTAGCCTTTCTGCAGCTCCCAGCATCCCTGTTGAGATCCAACATCATATTCCTGACTGTGAACTCATGATGATAACTTCCCCAAAGGCATCCAGCCATCCAGTTTTATTCATTGGTTTCCTACAGTTTCATACAAACCTAAGTATTCTGTATAAAATTCAGTGGGATTTTTCCAGAAAATTCAAAGTAAGTGGGTATTTCCATGTGGGTTAGAAGAACAGAAGGAACACAAAAATGGAAATAACTCCACATCTTGCATTCAATACTCTAATGGAAAACCCAGGCACAGAGTTTCCCAGTGAGACTTCTCAGTGCTAATTTTCATGCAAACAAACTACTTCTTAGGGTGCTAATGTGTCTTTTGCTATAACTTGTGAGACATGTTTCACTGTTTTATGATATTCTTTTGTAGGTGCAATAGCAATCTATTGCCTACATAAGATTACATTTTCAAAATGCAGTCTTCTTTAATGTATGCGCCATTGTTCTGGCAATTTGAATTGCATATAAAAATTAGTATGAAATTTTGCATTGTAAATTGGCTTTTAATGTGCAAATTATAGTGCATGCATGAAAGTTTTGAGTCAAAACATTGGGAAAATAGACATAAAATGCATTTTTTTAAAGTTAAATGATAAGGAGTTATATGGAATATGCAAAAATATGTAAGAAGGGGAGGAAGGGTAGATAAAATGTCAACCTTGACATTTTTGTCACTGCTCATTTACATTTCTCACAAATGAAATAAAGTTCAATAAAAAGCCAGATCAGCTTTTCTTTTCCTTACTTTGAAGCAGCATTTTTAATAGTTAAGGTTAGACATTTACTATCTGGGGCAGAATTGGTCTTCTGTAGTCTGAGCTTTAAGCTGTTACTTTCAATGCAAGTTTTCCGGAGTAAAGACTTTGAGATTTGGTTCTCCCAAAACATGGCATAGAGTTCATGGAAGAATTCTTTCTGCTTGAAATGAGCTTTGCTTCTCAAAACAAAAAAGCAATGGGATGGGACAGCTTTATTCTGTGCTCGCTGCAGTCAGTAGGAAGCCTTCTACAGAAGAGCATCCACCTCACAGGGAATATTATAACCAGTAATAAGCATTTTCTGCAGCAGAGCCTTGATTGCAATTTTTTCTTTGCATCAAACACACAGTCACCAAGCCATCTAAATGCATTAGAGCTTTTTGGAGTTGCAAAAAGACTCAAGTGGGCTTTGAATTCATTTCAAAGGGCATTCAAACCTATCTCTACAGTTAAACTTGTCTTTGGAGCTCTGCAAATGCATTGTATTAATTTTTTATTAAAGTTCTCTTGACTCGTTGTGCACACAGAGCAAAAAATGAAAAGATGTTTTAATAATGTAACTACAGACATCTGAATGATAATCAAATATTAATAATCTCCTTACTTAGTTTTGCAATTGATAGAGGCTAGAGAAATGAATCTTTTCAGGTGCTGTTCTAAAACAGAAAGGCCATAGAATCATAGAATGGTTTGGGTTGGAAGGGACCTTAAAGATCATCTAGTTCCAACCCCCCTGCCATGGGCAGGGACACCTCCCACTAGACCAGGTTGCTCAAAGCCCCATCCAACCTGACCTTGAACACTTACAGGGATGGAAGTGTCCTCCACAACTTCCCTGGACACTGTTCCAGTGCCTCACCACCCTCAGAGTGAAAAATTTCTTCCTGATATCTAATCTAAATCTACCCGCTTCCAGTTTGAAGACATTCCCCCTTGTCCTATCACTACATGCCCTTGTAAAAAGTCCCTCTCCAGCCCTCTTGTAGGTTGCTTTCAGATACCGGAAGGCCTCCCCAGAGTCTTCTCTTCTCCAGGGTGAGATGAGGAGAAAGTCTGTATGAATATATTGGTAGAAACTACACAAAATAATACAAAAAAGTAAACACCTTGTTCAGATTGATATGTTTGAGAAAAATTAACAAAACCTCTATACATGATGTGGTGTTTCACAAAGTTATTAGAGATGCTAGAGGTCAATGGGCAAGGGTCACCCAGTGTTTACAGTATAACAACGTTTTCAAGTTCTTTAAAAGCTTAGGTTCCTTACCAAAGTCTTTGAAAGAAATGGAGGTGTCATATAATAAAAGAGAAAGTTCTCTTCAGGTTTCTTGGCTTCACAATGAAGGATGTTATGAGCAGTCTCTGAAAGTATCTGTACTGAGACACATAGTACTCAATAAACTAGCCATAAACAATCTTGGATAGATAGAGGAGATCCCAGTGATAAGTTTGAAAATGGTGAAGAATTGTTCAAGATAGTCAAGTCTAAAGATGACAGCTAAAAATTGGAAACGTTGAGCAGCTAGAATAGCTTCTATATGAAGAAAGCCAAAATAGATTTGGACCGACCAGCTTAGAAAAGAAAATTTAAGGAAGGATTTGAGAGAGAACTCTGAACTTGTGGCTGCAGTGGAGGCTAGTCATCATTTTCTGTGATACGAGGAATTAGGAAGATTCAAATGAAATCCTATCAGGCAACAGATTTAAAATGAGCAAGAGGATGTACTTTTTCACATAACATACAATTACATTGTGGAACTCGATACCACAGAATGTTTTGGACATGAAATACATACTGTCAAGAAGAGGAGCAGATAAATTCGCAGATATTGTTTGGTAACTATAGCACAGGATAGTCAATATATAAACTCTAGTTAAGGATCTCCTTCAGCTGCTAAGTGCCAGTGCCTCTGGAGGACCACTCTATGGATGTGCCATCTCTTGCATTCATTCCATTAGCATCCACTGTTGGCCACTTTAGAGAGGTTACAGGGAGATGTGGACCCAGATGAACGGTGATCTGACCTACCATGACAAAAAAAAATGTTGTAATACTTTCTTTGTTGACATTTTGGAAAGAAACACAATTAAATAAGTTTGCTGAAATTCACTCTTTGGCCTCTGTGTACAACAAATACCAGTATAAAAAATTAAGAGGCATAAAAAAAGACAAATTATTAATATTAGGACTTCTAGTGAATATTAGTGAGTGATGATTAACTGACCATTATGTTGGGAAACCATTACCTATAGACTGCCCAGCTGTTGAATTTGAGGGTAGAGGGAAATGAGGAAGGATTTTAATGTATGTTGCTAGTAGTTACATGCGCATTAGTATGTCAGGTACATTCAACAGACCTATACTTTCTACAGTCCATTCCTAATCCTTAGAATTTTATCCTATTTCAGCTGACATTGATGGAAAAACTCCTTTTCTGTTGAACTATTTCTCGTAATAGCAAAATTGACCTGAAAATATTCTCCTCACATGTTTCACAAACAGTTGTTTAGAAAGTAAGATGTGCTGGCTTTTTAAAGCTTGGGTCATGAATCTTTCTTATTCAACTTTAGTAGAAATTAAAGCCTCAGTGAGTAGAAATCTACATTTAGTAACCACCTACCATAATTGTGAATGATAAACTCAAAAGGTGACAAGAAAATAATAACTGAAAATACATTATCATAAACGTTTCTACAAGGTAGGTTCTTCTGTGAAACACAACTGAGATCACTGGGAGGTCAAAATGAAGACTTTGCATTAGACATGTATGTGACGAGCAATCTGCCAAAAAATAGCAACAAAAGGAGTAAGAGGATTAAGCATTTGGCATTCATATGCCATAATCTATATCCAACTAAATTATGAAGTAACAATATTAAAAAATAATTACCTGGCCTTCAGAAATCTATTTTTAAACCCCAGGGTTTCAAGACAGATGCTTCACAGTTTATCATGCAGAAGCCAAAAGTATTTTAAAATGTTAAAGCTTCTGTGTGCATTTTCTGCCAAGATGGAATATGGTATTTATGAGATTGATTTTTTTTTTCTGCCTTTGCAAATTATTGCTAATGACAGAATAAAAGTGCGTATCAGAATCCTCTAATATTAACGTGCTTAAGCTTATTCAGTCTTGATTTTCTTGTGGCTGCACCACAAAGAAGAGATTCAGAATTCAGCATCTACTCTGAAAAAACAACTGGCAAAGTTGGTGCTGGCTAGACTCCAGCAGCATTACCAGTAATTTCCCGTACCCCTTTTCCTGTGGTTGACCTGAATGAGCGTTCATGCTGGCTACCACCAGTCCTCCTCACAGAGTGGGTGGAACATGAAGTCTAAGCAGGGCTTATCTCCTCTGGCAGAAATACTGAATAGGACAAAAGGCCACAAACATCTGCTTCCACATTGTCCCCTGTCCCCTGGTAGGCTGTTGGCTGCATAGGAACCTCCCACAGAAACTGGATTGTAGTTGCTGCTGGGGGTGTCTGCAATCAACATGTATTGTCATTTGGGACATTTTTCAGCTCAAAATGTATCTTTGTAAATACGTCTCTGTAAAATATAAACTAGGATGATCATTACTGATGAATTACATTTGCTTAAGCCTTTAGGGGATGAAATGAGAAGTCTGTAAGAAATCTCTATACCCGTGTATAATGCTTCCTTTTAGAAAAGCCAAGCAGTTGAAATCAATGGAGGCTCCAGCTTTTTGGTGATTGACTGCTTCTGCTGAGCTGACTGTGAGCTGGAAAGCCTCATAATTCCTGAACATGTGGAAAACAAAGGAAAATGCTACAGGCTTATAAACTGTTTCATAAGCAGCTCTTGGAGCAGTCTTGTGGCAGGACTGGAGCAAATGGAGAATACTGATGCTGAGGTAGTAGAATTATGCTCAAGCAGGAAAAGAATTATTTCACGTTGTCACTAGATGTCAGAAAGTTTATCTGTGGACATTCAGCAACAGTCAAAAGCAGCAAGCTCCCCCCAATAGAAACTCACATTGGTAACAGAAAGAAAACTTTCCATATTTTGTTGTGAGACATGTGAAAATCACAATGTGTATACAAGAACTTTGAAGTGAGACATAATGTTAAGAACAACAAGGATAACGGTCTGGACAAGCTCTGCATAGATGAATTGTATAAACAATGTCTAGAAAATATTCTTGAGGAAGGTTTGGGATCTCCTCTGCCAACTTTTCAGTGAGAAATCTTAAAAGATGGAAAAATATAGCTTGTAATTTAATGTAAGCCTGGGGGAGAATTTTGACAAACAGGTCTCACTTACTCTATTTCAGGGTATGAGAAGATGTAAAAGATGTAAAACCAAGGAGAAAGAAGAGCGCAATACACTTACCATAATCTACAAATGATCTATCAGACATAGACAGAAGCAATGCCGTTAAAGAAACCAAAAAGCTTTGGGATGGCTGGCAGGAAACTTCATCGATTCTCACAGACATCTAAAATAAAAAAGAGAATTGACTGTGGGAAGTGGAGTAGTCCTACAAGAAAAGGAAATAGTTCTTCTGAGGAAAATGCATAGATTGGGGGGAAATCCCACAGAACTCATGCTAGTATTGTGCTGACCAAAAGAGATGCAAAAATTAAAAGAAAAATCCCATACGAGGTAGAAACAGAAGACATTATTTTTTCCCTGTAAAAAGAATACCTAAGAACAAACTTACAATAAGCCTGTGCTAATTTGTGAGGCAGCTAACAGAGCCTGGAAACATTTGGTAATGGAATTATTTCAAAACAGAGGTGACCGGGACCTGCTCAGAGCTGACTATTGCACTAGTTTTATTAAAGAAATTCAGCTAAGTAATTCATTAGTCAGCAAGGAAATGAATCACAACAGGACAGCATTAGCCAACGACATCTATGATAAAGTTGTTTCAGATAACAGAACACATTAAATATCTCAGGAATTTCAAATATTTGAAAGCTATGGAGGTTTCATAGACATGCTTGCAGCCTGTATTATTCAGAGGTCAATGGACTTGGAAAACTATGTTGAAACAGCAAAGCAAACATGAAGGCAAATGAAGATGATTAAGACCCTATCCTGGTTTACTTCACTACAAAGCCACACCTCTGCATTCGAGAGCCTCATTCACATGTGTAATACGGACCAGGAAGATCAGGTTGGCAAAAACGCAGACAATTGAAGGTGTTCTCATGAACTCAGCCACCTCTCATTATGAGAGTGCAACTTGTGACAACAGAAATGACGAGGGTAAAGAAAAGTAAGTGTCTAACAAACCTTTAGATCCTACTGCCAAGCAGAGAGAAAGAGGCCGCTCATTTGCAGACAATGAAAACAAGAACCACCACCAAATGATATAAAACCTGTCTTTCAAGTCAGAGACGCCACATTCACTCCAGATAAAAGAGGATATTCCAAGTAGGACTACCATCCTCCTGTTTTCTCATGAATACGTCTTCGTTCTCACTTAGAAATCTTGTCTGGCAAGATATAGAAGAATTCTGTGTTTATCTAAGATTTCGAGGTATGCAGCGGCCCTTTTCCTGGTAAATCTGATGGTTTTGCAATGACAATGAGCGCACAGAGTTGTGAGTGGAGGCCTGACATAGTTTCGGAAACCCTGGTCATTTATAACACATTGGAGATTGTGGCTCCATGTGTACAGTAGGTTTGATGTTTCCCCCAAAACTGTGGCTGTGCGTGCTCAGTGAGATGGCGCTGCCCAGAAATTCCAGGCTCATACTGCAGGTCCAACACAGAAGGCTTTTATTGTGCACACTGACTCTACACTGACAGTGCACTACCCCAATTCAGACTTGAATAATAGCAATACAGGTAAGAGCAGAGTTTCATCTAGCTCTCCACCTTGTCTCCAATTGTGACCACCAAGCCAGTGTCCCAAGAAGATTATAAGGACCCTCTCGAGACTCTTCCCAAAATATTTTTTGAGTATCTAGTGATCAGTTATTCTAGGGCTTCCTAAACTAGATGCTGTGGTTTTGTATTGAACGGCCCTTGGTGTCCTTTTCTTCCATTAATTTATCAAATACTTTTTTGAATTCAGGTACATTTTCAGCATCCACAATGTCCTGTCACAAGTTCTACTGGTAAATTATGTGTTGACTGAAGATATAGTTCCTTTTGTTCACCTGGAGGCTGGCATCTTCTGGTTTCATTTCGTATCTTCCAGATTTTGTATTGAAAGAAACAGTTATTTCCTATTCACCTTGTCCAGGCCACTCCTGATTTTATTGATCTCTAGCATATGTCTTCTTAGTGCTTTTCACAATGAAAACCTTCATCTATTTTGTTGTTCTTCATCCTGTAGCCGCTCTATATCTTTAACCATACTTGCTGCACTTATCTGTATCTTTTACAGTACTTCTATATCTGTCTTCAGATGGATACGTAGCTATAAACACTATTGAAGATGTGGATGCGTCATGTATTTATGCAACATCAAAAGGATATTTTGTGTTCTTGATTCTTTTTGTAGTGATTTCTAGCACTGTTTCCCTTCATTTTCCATTTCTCTGCAGTGAATTTTTGTTGCCTAGTCATTACATGGCAGGAGGTGCTTCTGTGAGTCTGCAATCAGCTGTAGTCTATATCACTCTGACTAATGCAGTGTCATCGGCAAACATTTTCATCCCTTTTCAACACTGTTTTCTGATCTGTGTTGAGCAATGCAGACTTCAGCACAGAGCCATGAGGGACTCCACGTGTGATCTCTTTCTACGGTGAAAGGCAGCTGTTAGTTCCTCTCCCTTCTTCCTATCTTCTGAACATTTCTTCATGTCTGATTAGCTTCCTCAAGAGCCTCGAGGGAGGCAACTTTTTGAGTGCCTTCTGGAAATCCAGGCAGATGGTATCAAACAGATCTGTGTTGCCAACATGTTTTATTGACTCTGTCAGAGGACTTCGATAGATTAGTGAAGCACAACTTCCCTTTACAAAAGCCATGTTGACTCTTCTTCATATTTATCCTGATGTCTACTAATTCCACTCTTTATTATCATTTTTTTCTGATTTAACCAGTACAGGTTGTTAGTTCACAGTATTGAAGATCTGCCCTGGAGTCCTGCTTAAAAACTGGTCTCAGGTTAATGAGCACTAAGTTTAGCAATGGCTTCTCCGAGTTGTCTTTTATGGGAGTTGTATTAAATGAATGCAGTTAGGCAGCCAGAGCTCTGACCCTTTAAAGTATGCGCAGGAGACAGCTCCAAGACACTGTGTCCATGCCATGGCACAGGTTGAGCAGCGATGCTGGGGTCACCACCTTTGAGAAGCCTCTTAATAAACATCCTGCTGAGTGTTTGCTCTCCTGTGTGGATCTCCATTTCTGCAAGCAATATAGAAGATGACCATTCATGTTTCATTTAGAACGAAACAAGGCTAAAAAAGAAAGCTCAGGCAGCATCTTAATTTGAGCTTAACCATAGATCATGCTTTTCAGGATTGGAGAATTTTGTTGAACATATTAAAAGAGTCTTTATTTGGTTCTTACTAGTTTCACAATACTGTGACTGTTGACTTCACTGGATTTGTATAACGGAAGTAAAGGCTAAAATGAAAAGCAGATTTAAACCATGAATACAACTAACTTTGTGAGCACTCTGCCTTAGGAGTTGTGTGTGGACCTGAGAGTAGTTCAGTTTTCTCTATCTTTATATTTAGTATTCAAAGCACTCAGCCATGATATTACCTACTCATTGACTTTGCCAGATAGATTATGGAAAAAATAAGTGGTTTGTTATGTTACAGGCTCTTAGGTTCTTGGCTGTTTGGGAGAAAAATAATGTAATGCAATCCAAAGAGTTTCTAATATATTCTGCAGGTATTTCCAATAAGACTGCCTGTATGAGTATATAGCAGATTTGATCTATTAAATATTTTCCAATTATGTATTTTATTCTGGAAGACTTCCTGGCCACGTATTCAGCAGATATATCCCTTCAACACACTGACACCATAGTTATTTGTAAAAAATATCAACAGTCCAGGCAGTGTGTCTATCACAGGGCATGTGCTGTAACTTCAAAAAACCATTAATGGAACATATTTGCCTCTTATTTTTTTGTACATTGCTTGTGACTACTGCTATCATAAATTAGAAGTACTCAAGAGCGTTCTCCGTAATGCACACTTTCAATTTGGCTTGATGCTGTCTGTAACGGCACAACTTCAGCTTTGCTGCTCTGCCCACATGCTTATGCCATCTTTCTCTTTCTGGATGTTAATAATTTCCATTCAGTTACATTCTTTGACACACAGTGCTTTGAAAAAACCTAGTACATGCTATAATACCTAATGATGATGTATATCTCGCTTATTTAGTGTGTGAAATTACATCAATAGAGCAGGGAAAGCCATTCTCAATTTGTAAACGCAAAGTCCCCAGACAGTATAACCATCCAGGTGGCAGCGAGTGTGAATTTTGCATTTTGATTGAGATGGTTAATATTGATGTGAAAATAAAAACAAAAAAAAAATGTTGGCAGAAAATTGCCTACTTGACTATGCATCTGGCAATGTACAGGTACATCATTTATTCCAAGTACAGAGAACACTTGCACTTAGAAAACATAACCAAGTATAATGTTTTCTGACTCTAATCAAGCAGAGTTTCTTTTGTGATGAATGGAAATTGAAGTGTTTCGTACTTCCAGAAAGTATGAATTGATACAACAACCAGTGAGGAAAAAACAGTGAGTTGTTTTAAAGTTAATAATAAACCAGGAAACATATATACAGTCAATACTGCAACCAAGTTATGTTAATGCTGAAGTCTTAAGACTTTCAAGAGTGCATGCTCAAAAATAATAGCCAAATGCGTGTGCAAAATAGTTTTATGACTGATTTAATTCATTTTAAGAGAGCCTCATGTTATTTTTCTTTAATGAGTGATGCTGAAATGTAACAGCTGCATTGTATTCTCCCCTCATTCTTTGTGCAAATTTCCTTTTATCACAACTGAATCATTTTTTTCTTCCTCTTTCTATTTTAGTTCATAAATTTATAGATTTTACCATCCACTTTAGTTTGCTGTGAAACTAAGAAGCCCAAAGTCTGTACTATGAAAATGGAACAGTTTTAACTGCTGAACACTGCATGCTAATATTTTTGATTCTCTGGATTCTTTTGTTCCATCAAATTCAATTAGCAAGTGTCAATATAGGTCCCAGCAGACAGAAATCAGCTTTTTAAAAAGAATATTCCATCATAATAGTCTGGTTAGAGAAGCCAAAACTGTATACCAACATCTTTTTAAATGGTCACGTATGTTAGTATCCAGCTTCAATGCTGATGTTTCTTTCTTCACAAAACAAAGACGGACAAAAGGAGGCAAACCTAGCCTTAATAAACGGTCAGGCAATGCTTACCAATGGCTAGTTATGGTAAGGAGATGGGGATTAGTTCAGGAATTGTAAGGTAAAAATGAAACTGTCTAAAGCAAAGAGTGGGCTGTCCTTGCAAGATGTTCTTCTGGGTCGCTACTTGCAAGTGGAATTTCTTAGAATTCAGTCTTGGGCACAGTATCATTCATCACCTTCATTAATGATGTATAAGTATAAGAATATACTAACGAAATTTTGATGGCAGAAAGCTAAAGTATGTCAAGAAGGAAGAAAGGCACTCCTTGAAGACATGAGGACTAGGAACAGGGTAGAAGTTAGAGTGAACTCCATTGCACTGGAGGGCAGTTCCTCTACAGGCCTTTGTCACAGAGTCTGCATTTACATCTTGTAATCATCTTGTCATCTAGATGGTGTAAAAATCCTTCCCCGTCAGAGCTTGGACATGAATGAGTACATGCACCACCTCTACTGTATCATGATTCCTCTTTCTCATGGCAGCCACCTAAATTCTGCCGCTGCCATCTAGGATGTCCTTTGTGAGTCTCTAGGTCAGAACTGTGACTCCTGAACCAAGATGTTTTGCTCATATCTAAGTCTGTCTGGGCATTTCTCCTTCCACAGCCTCCAGGTTTCCAAAGAAGTTCTACACTCAGGGGGAGAAAATACCAGGGACCTTATTTATTTACTTATCCAGCATTTTCAGTGGGCCTGAGGTGCCACAACTGAATCATATTGACATTTTTCTGAAGAAAGAACCATCCTTGAATGCTGGACCAGTTGACTTACTTGGTTTCTAGGTCCTATGTCAATGTCACAAATTCTGTGGCAATGCCACTGCCTTGATTAGCCATTAATGGGGTGTGCCATGGATGTCTATGGTTTATTGATATCTGCGTTGTATTCCTAGTTCAATATATGGTTTATGGTGGGAATAATGACGACTACCCAGTAGGGTACCTTTGGCCACTCCTTGCTGCTGGCATGCTGGTCTTCTCTTGCTTACCACTAAGTGGCGAGACGCTAACCAAAAGCTTCCTCCTGTGTTTGCTTCTTTTCCCTCAGAACTGCATCTACTCATTGTGTCTTTTCATCTCCAACAAGCAGACCCAAACATAGGGAACTTTTTCAATAATCTGGAACTAGGCACATATCTAGTCTTCCTCATCCAAGAAAGATTGATTTAGCCTAAAGAATTAATTTGATTCTCCAGCTATGGAGAAGACCTGTTAGAAATTATTAGAGGTTTATGGCATAAGAGGAGAAAAAAAGTGTAGCTTCTCTAATATAGTAAGACAAAGATAATTGCATTGAAGAGATATTTTGCACAGGAAAAAATGTCCTTGAGAAACTGAGGTTGGAAATAAGAAAAACATCCCAATGTTATAACAGTGAGGTTTTGGAACAGTCTTCTCATGTGGCCAGCAGAGGCAAACAATGTGATTTATTTTGAGATGAAGATTGACAGTATTATTAATTGGGTTTTATCTGGGTTTAACCTGTGAGGGCAGGAGCTTGGACTTTGTGATTTTTGCTACTCCTTCCCAGTTCTTACCTTATGTTCATTTATTCCTAAGGTTAGGGGACAGCTGTGCCCAGAGATTTCAGCTATACATGAGGCTATGACGCCTTTTTTGCTCTGTTGCTAATAGTTTGTTGTGCTCCAAGCCCATAGTAGAGCATCTGGCATATCTGATGGAGATGGTGAAGTAACAAAGGCTAAATGAATTGCAAAATTATTTTCTGTGTTTTCATTAAGAATGTGATATGCATCAAATCACAATATTTAGAACAGTACTGCAAATAGATTTCTGCAGAAGGGAAACTTCAGTAATGGCTTGTGTATAATGTGTATTTCTCATGTCACCTAAATAATTCTTAAGAATTCTTCCTTTTCTGAAAGAGTTTCCTGCCAAGATAGACGTGGTCAGCAGTCAGAGAATTCTTAAGGAACTGAGGACTGCGGGGGATCTCCCAGGTGAACTCCACATGATGGTCTTGAAGGCAATAGCATTAGATAATTCCCTTATGGAAAAAAACAGCTTCTCCTCCTCAGCCTGCAAAGGCTGCTTGAGAACTCATTATTCGTCTTAGAATAAGATGCCTAATAATTTCTAGATTTCACAGGCTGTAGTTATTTACTCTTATGACAGTGTTGTCTTTTAGCTTAAGTAGAACTTCTTTCCCCTTGATTTTTTTAACTACTTGGTATATTTATAAAGTGGTCATGACCCTTTTCAGCCTTCGTCTCCAAGTTCTTATTATTGTCCAGAAGAAGAGACTTTCCATTCTCATTTTCACACTAGTGAGTCCCTCTGGATGTGACTGCATTCTCATTATAGGCATATTGATAACGCAACACTGAAACTCATTTTATTTGAATTTTTCTATCAGGTCTTGAAAAATTAAAGTTGAAAAAATGAGTTTACAGAGAGAATTGGCTTCCCTACCTCTATTCAACCTGTTTATTTTTAGCTGAGTATTACTGAATATGGAGGCAGTCCAGTTTACATCCTGGTTTGATTTCCTGTTTACACGAGCCAGTCTGGTGTCACCATCGTATTTCTGGACCACTCTGGAAGCCTGTGTGCAGCCTTCCTTCCACCTCCAAGGAGAGCTGCCCTACACAATAGAACTATTGTTGTGCTCTCCGATAACGAAATATGAATATTGTTGAACACAGTGTATGTTGGGCTTATGTCACTTTGTTAAATGTGCACAGATAAAACAGCAAACCTGTCACTGAAAGGTGGGAGAAAACTCACATTAGAGAGTGAAGTCAGAACTGTACGCATATTTGTTTGAAGCTAATATAAAAACAGACCTGGTCCCTTATAGGGTGGCTCCCCATAACACAACTTTCATGGGCTTGAGGGGGAGGGGTGTCTTCAGTTTAGTTTGTTCAGTTGGGTTTTTTTCCCCGTGTGGTTTTGTTTCCCAAACAATAAAGCTCACTATTTCCCTTAAGAGACTATTAAAAATATTTTTTTTAAAATCCACAAAATAGTCGAGAATCTGAACTGGCCATTATGACTACTAATCCTCACAACAGCAGGCGTTTCGCAGGAGGAACTCTTAGAGAGCTCAGTTTCACCAGCATATCTAATGCATTAGTAGCAGCAGTCTCAGTCCTTGTTATTATTATTTTAATAGGATTTTCAGAATAAAATGGAATAGTATGTGAATCTAGAGAATGCTAATGCCAGGTAAAGGAGCAGTGTTTAATCATTTTGGCTTAGATTTTGTCTATTCATTTTTAGTTTTATTTTCAGTAAAGACATGTTTTAGAGAAGTGGAAATATTTTAATTCATATCAATTAATATAAAACTAGAGACAAACATTAGCCTGAGGTTTGTTTAAGGGTAATACAAATATTGCTACATTAATGGATAAGACCCTTGAAATAGAACAGATAACAAACAGATGAATTCTTTTGTTCTTGAGGCCGATATACAAAACCTAAACATGATAAATGGTGCAAAGCTCATTCAGTTTTTACACATCTTTCGGATTCATTGATGCAAGATTTTAGTGCTAGGTATTTTGGATTTTTTTAAAGGGGCACTGCAAACATAATTTGTGTTGGAACAACTGTTTTCAAAATCAAATTCTGAATGGCACCTAACACACCCTGTGCACAGGCTTACCTTCTGCTGCTGGTATTTCCATTTCAGACGTGCTGCGGCCGTGCCTGGGGAATACCCTCGATGAAAGCTTTGTCACAAGGAGGCAAATGAGGTTCCCCCAGCGCAGCCCAGAGTAGTGCTGCAGCTGGCTGCTGGCTGGCAGCAAACCAGACCCGTGTCACGTTGTGCCACATGTACGTCCTAGTCACAGGACAGAAAAATTCCTGTTTGAGAAATGGTGTGTCCAATTTTAATAAAGTCAAAAGACACAGATAGAAAGTGGCTCCCGAATTTCCTGATCTTATGTCCAACAGTGCAAAGCAGGTATCCTACTGAAATCAGCATTCCTACGTTAAAAGTGACACGTACAAATAACAGCCAGCAGGCCCCTCAGTGATTTGCAGGGAAACTATTGAAAAGTCGCTATGGAAAGGACACACAGCAATTTATTTGGGGCCCATATGCTATTTATTATAATATTATTAAAATCTTGCAGGTAGTATTCATTGTATTCTGAAACATCGGTTTTTTACATTCACAAAAATCAAACAAAATACCTCAATCAACAGAGTATATATTTAATTATATGAAAATTTTTAAAAGCCAAACAGAAAAATTTTAAGTCTGGACAGTATTTCACCACTGTTTTCTTTTTAGAACTGCTTGCGGTAGAGGATGATGTTGCTGATCATCATGCACATACTTATTTTTGTTTCAATTGCACGTTAGCAATACCTAAAAACCACTTTAAACCTGAATGCTGCTACATTGCTATATAGCAGCAAGAACAAAGCTTCTTCTATGTATGGAAACTGTGTGCGTACGGGGAGGTGTGTGTGTGAGGGGTGTATGTGTGTGTGTTACAGTTAGAGAGGAATCCAAATTATGCACTGATTATGAAACTCGGTAATTATGATCTAAAATGTTTATTAGCTGTATAATAAAAATCACATTTAAAGTGTTTTAGCAATATTGTGCTATGAATCCCAGAAGATGGTAAGTAAATAAATAATAACTAAGCAAGCCAGGTAAAATTAAATTGCAGTGTTAGTATTTTCAGTGGTAATTATAGAAGAGTCTGTCATTGCCTAACTGAGAGTAATAGATGCAAATGTCAAGAAATCCAGCAGTCACATGCCACTTAATTAGTATGAATGGAACACGTTATACAGACACTGATCAGGTCTTTATGACTCATTTAAAATTAGATTAGTTTCGGGTTTAAATCAGAAATTAAATTTATTTGTTCTATACAAAGGATACAATGCATCTTCCTCGAATTTATTGCCCACAATGTCCTCTGTGTTCTAATTGAGTATTTTGAGAATCCAGGAGGATTGCCATTTGTTAGTTTGTTACTTATAGTTTAAGTGGTCAAATTGTAACTGAGGATCTGCCAGAAAACCCAGTATGATTATTTTTACCCACTTCGGAACCAAAAGTGACTAAATACTGAAATATTTTGAGGGTCAGAGTATACAAAAAGTCCTTGATGCTGATATTCCTGTATTTAACGACTTTCAACCAGCATGAAACGTTTCAACATTTGTGGAAAGACACATTGCATTTCAGTTTGTCAGATCAAAGACAAATGTTTCAATTAGACTTAGTTTTTATGTGTACCCTTGAGCTGTTCAATAGCTTCCTGGCATTTATACTCCATGCTCCAGTTCTTTCATGTGCTGGGTCCCTATCCCAAGTTGTACTGTCTTAAATGGTAAAGACATTTCTGCATCTGTAAGTATAACAGCGCATTGTTTTTGTCAGAAAGCAGAAAAACTTTGGCAAAATGATTTCCTGTGGAAAATTTAACTTTTACAGAAACAGCATTTTCCATTCAGACTCCACATTTTTAGAAAAATCCCAACCAACTGCACTTAAAATATATTTCAGGAGTGTTATTTTTAAATCTATGAATGCTAAGGTCTATTTTTTACCCTAAATGAAAATGATTAAAATGATTAAAATTTAAACGATTGAAAAAACTTTTCAGACTCTCAGTATAGATACAATTTGTTGAGGTTTCAGGTACAGGACATATTGATCATAATTTAATTATAATTACAGTAATACAGTAGTAATTACACACCACCATAATGAATATGTTACTCCAAATGGGTAAAATCTTAGCATTTGTAGATAATTGCAAAGGGCAGGAGAAATTGGTGCCAAAGTGAGCTATCATTGTAATGTAGTCACGCCAAACTACATGGAACACACAAAGTCTTGTTTTGCTGGACAAAGGAGGAATCAAACCATAGGAGATGGTGACCTTAGTCAGAGCTGTAGGGTTCTTCCCAGCCTTCCCTCCCACCCCAGTTCTTTGATTTCTCTCTGGAACACAGTTTTAGGGAGATATGCACTGGGTTTTGAGCATAGCTCCAAGCCACACAGACATTGTGGTCAAACAGCTTTGAGGTGAGCCTGTGCTCCATCCCAATCTTCAGGGAAACCTCCAAAGCTTGGTAAAGTAGGACATTTGGTACTCCTGCCCATTGACTGGACATAACCGTGGTATGCATGCCGGGAAACACATTTACCAGTTAACACATGCTTACCTTGTGGGAACATGAGAAGCCACCTTTGAACAGAAAAAACAGGCTGTCTTCCTCCCCTGCAGCAGTTGGAGTAGTGCATGGCAGGGCAAAATGAGATTAACAGGAGAGAAGCTGCATGTAATCTATTTGCTTTTATCCAAGGACCATACGCGTATGGATTGTTAAGATACAACCACAATTTTCTTCTACAGATTTGGGTTGCAACTTCCTGTTCTATCTATAGGGTGAGTAATTTACCCTGCGTCTCTCTCTCTTTTTCCGCCTCTCCTACAGCTACACAAATACCCGCTCATGCACACATGCTAGATTGGTCAGATGTCTGGGTTTAACCCAGACAGCTTCAGTCTCAGATCAAAAGTCTCGGTTAAAGCACTGCTTTTACTGCTGAAAGTGTAGGCTTCTGTGTTCATAGCGCAGAGATGAGACAGCCTCGTGCAACATTTGCAGGGCTGAGGGAGATAAAACTGGTGCTGTTGGGTTTTGCGCTCAGGACTGTCTGGCAGCTCTCACAGGTACATATGTATATGCAAACAATGCTAGGCAAAGTTCTCCACCCAGCTATTTCTAATTTCTGTGTTTTGTATATGCTTTTGTTTTGGCTAGCTACACATACCTGGTTGGAGAGGGCTTTTTTTTTCCTTCGGAGATTGTATATCCTTCTTATAGTTAACCCAAATGAAAGGTCACTGTTACACTTGCTAGTCTATGGCAGTTTATTACACGGCAGCAATAGACTATGCACCCGGCCAGACTCATAATGGGGTCCTTGCAACGTCAGGCAACAGTGATGCAAGATTCGAATGCAATAAATCATCATCTCACCTTCTCTCCTAATCAAGTCCTCTCTAACTCTCTTTTGTGAATAAAGTGGAGCGAAGAAGACCGTACCACATTCAAGACTTCATCCACTGGTTGCTTAGTCCCGAGTATCACTTTTCTAAAGTTATATGCCCTCTGGCACTGGGAGCAGATTTGCCGGGGCAACTGCTGAGCAAACTAAGCAACCTTCCTGAAGCAGATGGAAATCAAGCCAGGTGGCATGAAAAAATTGTATGACAATCCAAGTCACAGCTATCCTCAGTGATCTCTGTGCCCTATTTATCTATCTTGTTCCTGTAATTCCCTTTTACGCTGCTTTTTGGTAGGGGAGAAAAAGAAGGCTCGGAGAAGGAAAAGGAGACTGAAGAGAGGGATTAAAGCAAGAAAAGCAGGCATCTTTGTGGCTTTTCAGGGCTGATTGATTAGCTTACTTATGGAGGCTGGTGCAAAGGACATGGAGAGGAGGCTGAGCTCTGACAGCTGATGTGTTTGCGTGGGGTGCTCAAGCTTCAATATTCTTGTGCAGTGGGAGTTTTTCAAGCCTCACTACCCCAGCACAGAACTGATGCCCTTTCCCAATTCCTTGATGTATCCTTACGTTGGCTGTATGTGAGGCTCTATGAATATCAGTTGCTAAAAACATAACCCTTTATAAGAGGCTGAAGGCTGCAGCAGATCATGCGAGAATGCTAACCCTCTCGATTTTCCAACCTGCCCTTCTGCCAGAGGTGACTGCTTCCGCAGCAGATGGACCCCGTTCAGGGTCCTATGTCGTGGCTCAAAACTTGCCTTCACCAGGAGAATGAGTTGATGGGCACTGAACTGGGCTGAGGGTGGTAAAATGCCACTTTGCTAATTCTGGTACAGAGGTGGTAATCTTTGGCAGTCATCTAAAACAGTAATACTTTGCACCACCACAGGAAGACCAAGCTTTTACGTAGGTTGGTTTGGGTTATGAAGCCAGCTTAATTGAATCAACTGAGAAGAAAACCACAGTTTTCCTATGGGCTTATATTGCAGCTGAATTGGTTCCCTGAGCTGGTTGGATGTGCTGCTGCGACTGCACGTGCAACGTACTGCAGCGGGTGGGAACGAGGAGCAGAAAATTGGTAGGGGTGCATTAACTGGGTTCTGCTTCTCAGCACGGACCTTCATCGTTAGTCTGTGCAACAAAGCTTTATTGGATCAACTCCAATAAAGGGTGAGTAGTTCTTCAGCAATAAAATTGTACTTTAAAAGACCTTAGTGTATTTATTATGCTATAAGGCTACACATACACACATCTCTCAAATTATTTTCCTTTGCTGAAGCAGAAGTTATAATCAAGACACCAAATATGAAGATGTTTTCATGATTAACTTTTTCACATAAGAGAAAGGCAGAAGCAGCGCTCTCTATCTTGCTGGCTCGTCGCGTTTTGACATTGCCAAAACATCAGGTAAGAAAAAAAATTTTACAGCGTTTCCTGGTAGGAAGGCCCGACGTGCCCAAAGAAGTGCCACCGCCGTACTGGGGGCCGGGGGGACCCTCCTCCCCTCAGGCCGCCCCCGGACTCCCTCCTGCCACCGACACCACAGCCCCTCACAAACACCGACGGGCTCCACTTCCGCGGTTCATCTTCGCCTGCGGACATTTTATTAAGTAAATATATATATACACATACACACACACACACGCGGGGAGCAGTCCCCGGACAGGAGCCGGCACCGGCCTGTCACCCGCCCTAGCCCGCCCGCAGGCCCGGCCCGCCATCTTCCCGCCGCCCGGTGTTTACCACAACGGCGCCGCCCGCGGCCCGGCCCCGCGGGGAACCCCTTCGCCCCGCCTCGGTCACCGCCACCGCAAGGACTCCCCTCCCCCCGCCAGCACTTTCCACGGCTTCGGGCTTCCCACCCGAAGAGGGAACCCTTTCTCCTCCGGGCGTTTCAGTGGGACGCTTCGTGAGGAGGCGACGATCCCCAGCCCCGCAGCGGTACCCCGCTGCGGGCCACCGACCGCGGGGGACACAGTGCTGTCGCGACTACAAGTCCCGGCATGCCGTGGCGCCGGCCGCTGCCTCCCGGCGCCGCAGTTGTAGGCACCCACTGCCGCCCCATTGTACTCTAGCCAGAGGAAACCACACTTCGCTCCGCTCCCCTCCCCTCCCTCTTCCCCTCCCCGCCTTCCAAGTGGGCCCGTCCAGAGCTCCATTCGGCGCCCTTCGGAAGGTCCCATCCGTGGGAAACGGGAGGGGCGAGCAAAGCGGGGCGAAGCGAAGAGCACAACGAAGCTCTCCCTCGAGGCTGGGCTTGCCGGTGATTAGCGTGCGCAGCCACCAATAGGAACGAGGAGGCCGTGAGAGAAGCCAATGGGCACGAAGCAGAGGCGGGCCGGTTCCCGAGGGGGGGCGGGCGTAGGAAACGCCGGAGGAACGGGTGCCGCGCCTGCGCGGGGGGGAGGAGGTGGGGACTTCGTCGTGTCCCTGTGTCGGTGGCGGCGTCCAGGGAGGGTCGGGCGGAGGGAGGGGAGGATGGAGCGGGCAGTCGAGCGGCCGTGAGTGGGGTGGGGAACGGAGCGGAGCGGAGCTGAGCCGCGCCGCGCCAGCAGGCCGCGGGGCAGGCCCGGGGAGTGGGAGAGGCGAGGCGAGGCAGGGTAGGCAGCCGGGTGACGGGCTGGTGTGGCGGAGGGTGCTCGAGGCGGAGAGCGGGCGGGCGGCCGGGGCTGGGGCTCCCGCTCCGCAGGGCGGCCGGCGGGGCAGGATGAGCCAGGAGGAGATCCTGAGGAAATTCATTAAGCGAGTCCAGGCCATGAAGGACACAGACCACAATGGGGAGGACAACTTCGCCAGCGACTTCATGGTGAGGGGCGGCGGCGCGGCGGGGCGGGGGGGGGGGGGGGGGGGGGGGAGGCGGGCAGGGCTCCCGCTTCCCATTCGGGGGGGGGGGGGTGAGGTGCTGGGCTGCCCTCGCAGCCCCTTCCCCATCCCCTTCCCCATCCCCTTGCGAGCGAGAGGGCGTCGGGGGAAGCATCGCTTCCCTGGGAGTGACCTGCTATTGTGTAGCCACGAAGCTCGGCCGGCTCCCCCGTGCCCCCCGCCACTTCTTGAGCTCGGCGGGGGGGGTGGGGGGTGGGGAAGGAAGGGTGGCCGCCTTAATTTACCCTTCTTCCTGCCCCCACTCCCTATGGACGGTTTGTCACCGCAGCCCCCTGCCCCGGCCCTTCTATCCTCCCGAGGAGATGGTAGGTGATCGGCTGTTGCAAAATTAAACGGGAGCCTTCCCCCCAACCCCACCTCTTCCCCGAGCAGATAAAGGGGACAGAGGCGGCTCGGGGAGAGCTGTTAGCGCTTCCTCAGCCTTAAAGCCCCTTTTCTCGCGGGTTTGCCATGTATAATGTCATCTGGGGGGAATTGGGCGCTCCTTCCCCCCTTAATCTGCCCCTGTACCCGCCAGCTTGAGATTTCTCTTGTTTCCGAGGAGAGGTATTAAATATATTGAACAGTCCTTGGAGGAATATTCATCTTCTCTTCCCTAACATCTCCCTTCGCTCCCCATCCCCCATCGCAGCCCTGCCTGTATCCCTCGTCCTTTCTTCCTTCCAGATCAGTTCACCGTCAGCCTTTGGTGTGTGCTCGGGGGAAGAATTTATTGCAGAATTAGCTATTTTCCTGGTTTATTTTAGCTGTTTAATCGGGTTGTTAGTGTTTGAGGAGATTTATCTTTTGAATAGATGGTCTGAGCTGTGAACAATAATTTTGATTGGGCAGATGTCGCTGGCATTTCTCAATATTTTTTAAATACTTAATATCAAAAATGCAGTTTGACCCACAGAAGAGCTGAAGATAAGTGGGTTAGTGACTGCTGTATACGTGTATCTTTGTAGCTTGTTCTATTATTTGATGGTATTTGGGTTTAAAACCGCATCGTTAGCCCTTTAAGCTGTCAGTCTTTGCTGGTGGTCTGGAAACACATACAAAAAAATAATAATGTAAATGTCGCATCAGGGATTGTCTGAAATATGGGGAGGAGGCCGCGGATGTTGCGCAAGGCGGAGGGGCATTGGGAGTGCTGGCAGGTCCAGGGGTGGAAGAGGAAGTGGAGTGGACTTTGGGAAGTAAGGAGTTCATCCAGGGTGGGGTGGGAGCCCGTGGGAAATCGGCCACGCTCTTTGGGCAGGATTTTGCAAATACTGAAAGTATGCTGCTGAAACATCTGAGCGTGTGGGAAAGGAAGAGAGAAATATGTAAAATGAAGAACAGCGTTGGAGCGATGACACTTCTGAATCTGTTTTACTGGATAGAGCATCTTTGCATAAGAATTTAAAGGTTAAATACTTTGACAGAACCGATTCATTAAGTGATAGTTTTGGTAACATAATTGCTATTAAACACAAACTGACATCTTGTGCTGATGAGTCTGTTTTGTTCACGTAAACTACATGTACATTACAGAAAGGGTGGCCTAGACTAGTGGAAAATTCATGCCTTTTTTTAATAGCTTTTATGTTAAATGCTTTGTACTAGATCTCCTAATCCACTTCTACCGTTTCATATCTGATAAATAACCTAATGTTTTAGCTTTGTTATAGTCAAATGGTATACAATAGTTTTGTTATACTTTCTTCTAAGTAGTAGCACCTCTATATGGAAAAATAGCGTTTGTTTCAATTTCTGTATTTGACAGCGTGTTTTTTCTATAGCTTTCAATTGTATAGTCAGTAAGCTTTCCCATCGCTTTCACAAAGCAGCAAGGAAAGAGAATGCTTTTAAAAAAATGGGAAAATAGGATTGTAGGAACTAGTTGGCGAGGCATTTCAGGAGAAAGATGTATTACCTGAAACAGTGTTAAATGCTTTGGAAAGAATTGCATTCTAGATTTCTTTGTCCTCTTAATGCTTTCTATTTCAAACTTTCATATTTGATTTTTGCATAATAAATTATAGGAAAACCAGGAAACTACGATGCTGATCTTTGGCCTTAATATTCACGTTAGTCTCACCGCCATGTACTAAAGGAGATATAGATTAGTATGGTGGCAAGAATCATGATTACTGATCTGTTTATTTTTTTACTATGAACATGTTGGGGTATTTTGTTGGGGTTTTGGGTGTGTGTTTTGGTGTGGTTTTTCTTTTCTTAACAGAACCCTACTTAGATGCTCTTTAAAATGATTGGAAAGAGAGACGAAGGGGGTAAAAGCTTCAGTATTCTGTTCTCTTTAAGATGTAGTAAAGATTTTTTTGGGGGGGGGAGGAGGAAGTTGTATGTTCTTATTTAAGTGCAGGATGTACTGTTGCTGCTGAACAGTGGCAAATTTGTGGAATAGGAATTGCTGTTACTCATCGCTTCATTTCCAAGTCAAAATGGAATCTAAAAATAGGAATGGAATAGTGGGTGAATGCCATTGAAAACAATTATGTATTTTCACATCTTTATTTCCTTTGAATGTGTTGAGTAGTAGGCTTACAGAATTATATTTAGGCCTGAGTGAATGAATTAAAAGTACTTGATAGACAGGTGCCAGGGAGTGCTGGAAGAGAGGGCAGAGAAGCTAGAGTTAAGCGCAGGTAGACAGATTAGGCTGGCTGAATGTTATTGGAAGTCCATAGTGTGGATGACTAAGACTGCTATTTAATAATGCTATTGACATGCCTGAAAACATGTTCCACTTGGAAGGTGGAAAGTTGATTTTTTTTTTTTAATTCCCCCCCCCCCCAACAAAATAAATTGTACTATCTGGGCATTAATAATGAGTTTGTTACTGGAAATCAAATGTATTTAATTTTAATTAGTTTGCACTAGAAAGTAAGCAGGACTTATGGACACCAATAGGAGGTTTGTTACTGGAAATCAAATTTAACTTTAATTAGTTTGCACTAGAAAGTAAGCAGATCACTTCAGTACTATGGGTGTGCACAATTAGGTTTAAATTATGCAGATAGTTTGAAAAGAGTATAGGCTTGTGCGTGTGTTTTGCCAGTAACAATGTATCTTTGGATACAGGGGCAAAGTGGACTTTTTCTTAAAATAACATACGTTCAAATTTTACTAGTATGGTTACAATACCTCCAAGAGTATACTTTTTCCTTGATTTCTGCTGACATTGTTATTTGGGCAGAAGCAAGTAAGTATAGATGCTTTCTCTTGGTGTTTCATGTTGTATGAATACAACCAGCATGGTCTAGATTCTGATTTTCTGTAATGAACACTTGTCTTACATCAAACAAGGGTTGGAAGTCAAGGCTATATATGGAGGCAAAGAAAGCAGTTTTTCTAGATTTTAGAAAGACCTCAATAAGTAATTTTTTGCAGATTTTCATTTAATTTATTCACGACTAACACATTTTTGTTTTCTTATACAATAGTCTTGACAAAAGCGTTCTGATACTCTTTTCTATTGTCTGATGCAGGTTGCCGTTGTTATAGTAGAACTGAAATATGAATGGTGTAAAGCTTTACCTTGAAAATCAGCGTTGTTATGTTTGAAATGTTTTGTGGTTTATGACAATCTTGCTTAATATTTTGAGTTATATCTCTGGCTAATCTATTGTCGTGGAACACAAAGAATGCCAGTAAGTGGGGTTTGCAATAGGTACTGTGTGGGGGACCCTCAGCTGTTGTCTGGAGGTAGTGGTGTCAAAATGATCCTGTCTTAGATAATCAGTCTAAATAATATTGATTTTAACAACTTTGCAAGGAGTTACTAGGTACCTACATTTGGTCTCAGATCTTTTTATACCTTTCATTCAAGATGACACTGGTAACTAACTCAAACAACTGAATATTGTGTGTATGTGTTCTGTTTAATCCATCTAAGCTGAAACTCTTAAGTTTGGAGATAGTAAAGAACTCCATGTGCTGTTTTATAAAGTATGAAAGGGGGTTTGAATGTGTCACTGATTTGAAACAGGTTAAAAGGTAATTTCTATGCTTTTAACCTCTTGATGGTTTTATTTTCAAAACTTTTATTTTTTAAGTACTACCTCATTGTTTTGTGAAAATCCTATTTTAAAAAAGGGGAGGTGGAATGTGCTTGACTTGTAAGGATAGAAACTAAGCTGATCATAAGTAGTGCTAAGCCACATGTTATAAAACTTGCCTTCCCTTTTGTATTTTTTTTTCCAGGAAAATACATCTTTTCTAAAATGCTTAGGACTACTAAAGATGAATTAGCAATCTTGACTCTTCTCAATCACTGATCAAGACTATCGCAATACATAGTGAAAGTCCATGTACTAATGGCAATCGTGACATTGATTTTATTCTAATTCCTGTACATTGTGAAATAGCATTAAAGATATCACAAATACTATATTCAACCATAGCTGTAGCACTTGGGAAACACCCTTCTTAAAAGCATGTCTCTGTATTAATGTGCATTTGTGTAAACCTTTCTGATTCAAATACCATTAATGCACCTCTTGAGTATCTGTGAAGATATTTTTTTCAATTTATAAGGCACGGGATATAATCTGGAAACTTAGTGAAGAAAGATTTGAGTATTATATCTCTCTGCGTTTTGTTTTTTTTTGGGGTAGGTTTTAGAAAATATAATTTCCAAAAATGTCTATACAGGTGGCTTTTTAATATTTACTTAATGAATTTCATGCTTGTAGCACATAGTTTGAAACATGAACTCTCAACTTATGCTTTCTCGTGTATGTTATAAAATACATGCTGTCTTTTCAAGAGAAATAATTTCTATCTGTTAAGGTTAAACTAGGAAAAATCATTTTGGTAAAATGAACTAGATGGTAAACTGTTTATTGAAACTTCAAAAAGGATTTAATTAATTGGTGTAAATGTAGGTTTGCATTAAATTCTTCTAAACTGGTGGTTTTGAATGAACATCAACAGTTGTGAGCACTTCTCTTCCCTTATAGTGTGATAGAGTAATTGCCCTGGAGAAAATGACCCGTAAGTATGTTGTACAGCTGATCTGTTATAAGAAGGTCTGCTCTTAGAGATGTGTTAATAGGTCATAGACAACTGTCACTTTAGATATGCTTTGAGCCTTTTTATAATTTCAGGCTAAAAATGGGTCTGTTACTACTCATCTTCCAGATTGTGCTTGATTTGAGTATTAATGTATCTTTCAACTTTTACTTCCATTAACTGTATTACAGCTAAATGCTGTTAATGTGATTGGGACACGCACACACCAGCAGATTACTTCATTGTGAGCAGTGGTAGTCATCCAAGCCATTCATAAAGCTTCATTTACATAGACTACATCTGGTTGGAGTAGTATGACTGAACAGTAGTTTCAGTAACCCTGAACTTCAGAGGCTTCTGAAATTTTGTGAAATACTGTTCTTTAAACGTTATTAAAAAAAGAAATAATACAACTTTCTGCGAACAACCACACAGTTTAAATATTCAGCTTTTTTGTCCCCTTCTGAGGAAATGAGTGCTGTTCCTGTTGTTTCAAGGATGCCATTCTGAATTTTCATAGAGGCAGTTGAATACAACCACAAAGCTGCTATAGTGACCCTGGGGTATAAGAACTTGCAAACTCTGCCTGAAATTGCAGCAGTTCTTTCAGGCAAATGAAACTAAAGCAAGTTAGGCAATGCTCTGGGTTGTGTCAAATAGCTTGCGTGGTAATAAGTTTTGTTTGCTTAGTCTCTAAAGACAGCAGTGTGTAAATCTACTGTTCTTATGGAGTAAAGGGTTGTGTACTGATTTTGCTGAGTATTATAGAATTGTTCAGGAGGAGCGATCTTGATGTTGCGCCTCACTGTGTACTACATGCACTACAAATAATTTAAATAGCATGTCAAATACATACTTTGCTTTATTCTGATCTCCATCCTACAAAGCCTTTTGTTGTATATACATATATACAGATATAGATATATATAGATACCTAAATACCTGTATATACACATATGCGTATATACATATATAATACCTATGTCTCATATGACTATACTTCATTGACCCTAATCTGTAGTTCTGTAAATCTATATATATGCAAATACATATATATGTATATATCTGGATGTATATGTATACACTACCCTGCATATATATGCGACTGATTGTTATAGTACAAATTTCTTGTTTTGGAATGTACATAATTTTCCTTAAAACTGCAATAGGTTCAGGGTATTTTTCTGTGATGGTATTCTAGCTAAATAGAAGTTATCAGCTCTGCAAGCAGGGAGAGGTTAATTGGAATATCTGCTTATCTAATGTGTGTACATTTGTTAATAGTAAGTGCAACAAAAATCCAAGGCTTTTAAATTCGTCTTAAAGCCATTGATTTGTAATAAATGGAAATTTGTTTGATTTTCTTCACTGTTACTATTTAAGATGCGTGGATTTTGTGTTGGGTACTGCTACAGTTGTACTGTTATATGCTTAGTACATAGGACATTTTGGCATAGAGAAAATAGTAATGCACTTGATAGCGTTGGAAAAGGTGAAACTATAGTAGTACCTTGAGTACACGTTTGTAGAGCTGAAATCAGAAGCTAGATGATATTTTATTTTCCTTGGCTTTATAAAAAGGCCTTCATTTAGGGAGAGGCATCAGTGTTATAGCTCAGATAATGGAACTGAGTAAAGCATAAGTTGATTGGCTAGAGCAGAAGCTCTTTGTGCCGTTAGGAAGTGTGGTGTTTGCATCCTGGTATTTGCATCCTGGTGTTTTCCTCGGGCTGTTGAACTCCACAATTGCCTCAGTTATGCCAGTGCAGGCTCGGATAACTCAGCTGTGTATATTTGCCCTAAATGAAGCATGGATATGCATTTCTATTTCTGTTAACTAGCATGTGAATGTTGCAAAGAGATTAAGCTCTTTGTTTTCCTGCTTCATCTGAAAAAAAAAAACCAACAAAAAAACCCCAAACCCAACCAAAAAACCAACTTGCCAATATAAACTCAAATAATTAATTATTTGAACAGTTGGAATGTGTTTATGGAAGGAAAGCAATCTAGTATGGCTGCGAAGTTTTTGATCCAGAACCATGAGCCCCAGGGAGTGGCTGTGTTGTTAGCGTACTGTCTTGAGTCCCTCTGCTTCCTCAAGAAACAAAATTGTGTTCAGACTCAATACCACTGAGACAGTACGAGTACAAAGCTAGTAGCTTTACTAGGGAAGCTCAGAGCGCAACAGCAAGGCAAGGAAAGAGTTGTAAGAGGAGAAGAGTGCAGTGGAGTCCATCTGACTTTAGGACCATCATTCTGTATTGGGAACCATTGTTTGAAAGTATCTTTGAATTCTGATGTCAGGATGTTTAAGTCACTGCAAGGTTTGCATAGGAAAGTTACAGCATGTATCTCTGAGGGCCTTGTTCTAGCTACCCTTTTGCCATCAGCTTTAGAATGAAAAAAAAAATCTTGCACAGCTCAAAAGATGAAGTAGAGAAATAAGTTTCCCGAAAGGTACCAGATAAATAGAGGTATAAATGGATGACCTAGTTTGGTTGACCTAATTTTTCCTCCTATCTATTCTCCTACAAACTGATACTTTAATTTTCTTTAAAAGGTGATTTTATTGGTGGTAATCAATTTGTGGGAAGACTTCAGGGCAATAGTGTTCTAATGGAAGTGTCTTTTGAAAGAAAAGCCTAGAAGAATTGAATTATCAGCTGTAAAAAAAGTAGCAAACTGATGTAGCCCATTACTTCAATGGGGGAAAATATGTAGCTATTATAAGAGGACTGAAGCTGTGAATGATGTTGCCTCCTGGGCTAGATGTGTCATTAGGAACAAAAGCAAACAAAGATACAAGTTTCATTCATTCAGATTTCTAGAAGTATCAGTAATTTTGAAGGAAATCCTACCATGATGCTTCTGACAGTTATTTTTTTTAATTTATTTTACTTCTGAACTCTCTTAGTCCAGCAAAAAGAATTGTATTGCCTAGTGTTATGGATGTGCTGAGGGCAACTACACCAGTAAACTGAGAGTTATAAGTGCTGTGCAGATTGGTTGGCTTGTTCAATTTTTAATTAGCTATGATTTGCAAAGATTGTAACACAGTTGTTAAGCATATCCATATAATTTAGGTTCCTTTCTCTTTGGAGGAAGGGCTATACTCATATATATATGTTGGAGAGCAGAACTTGATTCTTAAACGTTATTGAAATATTAGTTTTAAGTGCATGATCTTAGCTATGAGTTTTGGTGTCTAAAGTCATGGGTTGGAAAGCATCAGTCTCTAAGGGGAAGTTAACTTAGTTAAAACCATATTGCTTTAAAGAACATATGCACTACTTTAATCTCTTTAATTTAGTTATAATACTGAACTTGTCAATTTTAAACAAACTTTTTTACATTAACTTCCTTTTTATGCAGTCTTGTAAATTGTAGCTGGTTTTGTTTGTTTTTTGAAGGTCAGAGTACAGTGGTGTCCTCTTGAACAATTTTGCATCTTGCTGTGTTTGTCTGTCTTGCTGTCTTGTCATTCCTACTGCCTCATGTGGATGACATCTGTGTTTTGTTTTTCATCTAAAAACACACAGATGTTTTGTACTCTTTGTGGTCACAGGAAGAACAGCGTCTACATGGATCAGTGAGATTGAGAGCAGTTCTTTAGTTCTGGAGAGGTAGATGAACATCTTTCAGCTGGGCTAGAGTGGGAACAAGGGGCCAAGACTTTCTTCTGGACGGCTAATAAAGCACAATCAGTGGGAGGCTGCAAAGGACGTGGTACATGACTGGCATTGTCTCATCTTCCTGCTTTCATTAAGGCCAGACAGTTAGCACCTCTGCTATCATTGCTATCTTTCATATCTGCTGTAGGGTCAATACCATGCATGAGAAATCCATTTCTTGTGCTGAGCTGCATGTCTGCAGCTGTTTAGACAAGGTTCTAATGCAGGTGTTGGCCGGACTTCAGCAGCCAGTAGGCATGATTCCCAGCTACTCGCCACATTTGAGAGTTTCAGGGGTCTGTTGGTCCAGAATTGCCATATTGTTTTCCATAGTTTATTATTATTTTTAATAGATGTTGTCTTTCTTTTATGTTAGTGTGGCTTTAATTCTCTGATAATTCTTGGAGGACAGCTATCTTTGAATAACTGGGTTCTTAATTTAAAGGATGCTTTATGGATTTCCTGTCTTTAAGTGTTCAAGGGACTTGCCAGTGTAAATTATGCATCATGTTGAAATGACTGATTGCTGTGGGAACTGCACAGCTCTTAGGAAGTCTGAGTGGTGTTCCGCTCTGTCCTAAATGTTTCATTTCTTATTTGACTTTATTTGACTCTCTAATGCATAACCCTGTGGTGGAACAGCATCTTTTTTTCCTCAAGGCACTCAGTGTTCTGGTAGCATATATGGTGCTTGAGTATAGCTTCCTACTTAGATTTTCTTACTGGATTAGTATTTGCAGTCCAGTATTTGCACTGTCTTACTGCACAAAACTCTAATATAAAAAGCAGAACAAACAAAGAAAAATCAGTGATACAAATAGTGCACTGCACTTACACTGTGGACAGATTTGGTTTGTAAGTTGAAGACTACCTGCTTTGTGAGTGAGTAAAATTGATCATGTGGATGCCTTGGTGGTAAATCTACTATGTCCTGAATTTTTGCAGTGCATAGCTTCTTTTTTTTTTTTTTTTTTTTACTGCTTTCCCACAGGTAGAAAATAAGTCTTAATTCTTCCTTTATTTTCTATTTGAATCTTTGCCTTCTTGCATAGGAAGCAGGATTACAACTGGAAGCTATGCTTTCATTATTAGTTACTCCCTCATGTATATTCTGATAATTTTAGCAAATAAGTAATTGTTAATTGAAATGAATACAGTTGTCCAGTAGGAGTACTCAAGGGAATCATTTAGCTTGAAATAAAGCTGGAAAATGAAACACTATTCTGGAAGGAAGGGCATATGTAGGTTAGTTTAACTGCTTCAAAAACCTGAGAATTCCTGCAGAATTGAATTAATTATAAATTGCCTATTGGGCAGCACCCCTGTTGCACAAACTGTTAAAGGAAGGAAATAATCTCTTAGATATTGTGAGTCTCCCCAGATAGCTCTAAGTATTTGACAGTTTCTTCTAAGATTTCCATTTTTAGTAGTATAGGTGGTTAAACAAAGCTGCGTTGATTTTTATTATGACCAAACTAAAATGTAAACCTAATTTTAACTCATGTCCTGTGAGGTTGCATAAACATTACCATGTATAAACATTAATGGACATTTAGGGAATTATATGTAAATGTTAATGGAGAAAAATTACTGATTTTAGGCAGGTGGAAGGATCTTGGAAAGTACTTCAGGCACTCGCTGGAATTTATTTTAGTAAAGAAATGTGTTTGTATAGATACTTTATTTTTCTGTTATTTCTACTTCATGAAGAGTAGGCCCAGAAGGGAGAAATGTAACTTACGTTGTTTCCTTTAACAGCTTATTACTATAAAACTGGAACACAGGAGCTTTGCACTTAAAGCTTTGAACGTAAGTCTGTTTTTCAAACCGAATGTTCTGAAGTAAGTTGTCATTAAGCTGGATATTTAGCCGTATAGTCACTCACAAATCAGTCACAAGCTTTTATATTTTCCTTACAAACAGAACTTTTCTGAAGGCTGTTCCATAGAACTTCCGTGGAAATTGCCCTTATATTCTGTAGTAACATTGCTCTGTTGCTTCTTCAGCTGGTGCCAGATATTCTCTTAATATTTTGAATAAGATGCTGAAATTTGAGCTTTCATTTATTTTCTCTGGTTTGTTTTTTTATTACAGTGAAAATACAGCCTGCAAGTTGTTTAGGATGTCAATTTCCTATTTTTCTTGTTCTGAAAAGAAAACGTAGATGTTTGAAAACATGAAACTGTGGCAGAGAAGCCTAGTTGTATTTCTTACAAATTACAGAAATCCATAGCCTGTTAATAAACAATTTAAATTGAGTGACCAATAACACTGGAAAAAAATGTGTGTATCCTAAAGTCAGCAAGCTGTTGCCGTAAATCCATGTATAAACTGTGATTTCGTAAAGGGAAATAATATTTACTGCTAAAATGCTAGCTAATCCCATAACTAATTCTGATATGGAATAGCCAGAATGAGAGTTTACATTTGGTAATTTATATGTTATTATACACTAGCATTTTTGGTGCAAAGCTATAGCAACGTATCTTTCTGGCAATGCATTTTAAAAAGCGTTCACACTGTTTAAATTGGTGATTGTGTGAAAATGAACCCAGCATCCTGTTTGTACAGTCTTATAGCATACATAATAGGCTTCCCTTCCTGTATTCATAGAAAAAATATTCCATGTCTGGTAAAGTGAGGCAATATACTTTCTTCATTGGATGATCATGTGCATATAAAAACCTCAGTGATGATATTTTTAGCTCCTATGGATGAAGATAACTTCCAGACATAATAAGTGTACATGAGGCCAGGATGTGTTTAGAAGTGAGAAAAGTAGCAATGAAATGAAAAGGGAATTTGGTGCAGGGATATAATTTAGTGAACCAGTTTATTTCCAGAGAGGCAGTACCTTTGAACTAAACATGACCACAATTTTAATCAGGTAAAGGATCTTGTACAGTGTATCAGGGAGTCGCTGGAATTGGCTTTAGTAAAAATGAGTTCCTTCAAATCTTGCATTTAAGTGTCAAGTCTTTTAGATTTTATGGGGTTATTGTGTTACTTACCACTTTAAAACCTCCACAACTTGATCCTGAAGTCTGGAGTTACCCGAATCACGTACTGATGGTGTAGATATTCAGGTGTTGTTCTTTGCAAACTATTCCAAGACAAGTGATAATAATGGAGCAGACAATATTTACTTATAAGATTCGTATGAGGTTTTTTTCCTTTCCCCATTAAAAGATTCTTGCTAGTGTGGTATTGGAATTTAGCATTGACTGGCAACAACTGAGAACATCAAATCTTCTCTTTGTAGGAATGTAGCTTACCAATTTTATATGCTTGAACTGAAGATTTTCATTGGATAGAGATCACAACTTTTTCTCCTTCCTGTGGTAGGTCAGCTTAATGAGTATCTGATCATCATATTGTGTGGAGAGTTAAGTATATAAAAGCTTTTGACTTAAAAACTGGGCTTGAGAAAACCTCCAGAAGAAAGTTGGGGAACTTTGCATATGCAAGGTATATTGTGGATTTTAAGGGTATCTCAAATGACACGGAGGAAGAATTTTTGTAGAGGAAAAGATAGAAGAAATGCTTGTTCCTGTGGGCTTCCTTTTGCATTCGTACTGCTGTCTTCTGATTTGTCTTTAGCTTGTTGGATCTAACTTCTGGACACTGTATAAACTAGATACCCTTTAGGAATTCTGCACTGATGTCAGCTAGTAGTTGAATCATCCTGCAAAGCGTGTAGTTTTCCACTGGGCATAGTACCTCTGTCATATGTTAGGAAAATTGTGACATGTCTGAAAGTTGGACTTTTTTGATTCTCTTTGGAAATGGTCTTTGTAAGAATCATCATACAGACTGTTCCTTATGAATTTTCATGTTATAGTTTGTTCATTTCACCAGGATTAATATTCCAGGGTTTGTACTGAAACAGGTAATACTGCTTATGGATCCCTCTCCTCAACAGAGGAACTGTAGCATTGAACTATTGTCTAAGCTTGGTTATTACAGAGACTCTTGGAAACCAAAGCCTAATTTGAGTGTCTTGAAATAAAGGTCCTGACAGCTACAAGGGATGCAGTCAATATTCGGAGAGAATAGCAGTGCAGCTTGCATTGAGGTCATGATGCAATCTTCTAGTAAGTAGTGTGTACTTGAGCGTTCTCACATAACGTACTGTTCACCATAATGCATCTATAAGAAGCACTTGCATCCTGATAAGACATTGTGATACTTCACTGCTCCTGTGAATTAATTCAGTTTGGCTGTAGAGTATGTATTTCTGTATTTTGCATTTTAAAGCCAGGACTTAGCAATCCTGTATGTCTCATCCTATTACTTGTTATGCAGTTACTGTCTCTTTAGAACAAATGTGTATTCCTGTCTGGGCTTATTAGCATTAATAGCTGTTCTGGTTACCCACTGGAATACTGATGCACAATGCTAGCAACTGGAAATGAGAAGAAGGTAGCCTTTAAGGGAAGGCACAATGCAAGGATTAAAGAGGGCATCGCTTTAGAAAAATTCTACTGTTCCTTAAAGTCAAACTGCAGCAGACATCGGGGTTGAAGTTAAACTTAACTGACGTGTTGCAAATAAATTGAGAACTTTTAAAGCTATTGATTTTGTTTGGAATGCTGCCACTTCCATCAAGGGAAAATAAGATTGAGAAACTTGTTTTGTGGCCTGCTTATAGTGTGCTTAAATAGTTCTCCTTTTAGTAAGCGTGGGGAGTTCTCATATGTGGAAAGGGTCATTGTTTTTCCCTGATACAAACACACACAATATTTAGCCTATTTGCTAGCTAGAAATACTGCAATAGGCAGTCTTCCACATCTGTAGGAACTTAGAAGTTTTGGTTTTTTTCTGACTAAAGGCATATCTGTTTCCACACGAAAAGCAAGTCACGTTTTCATGGATGTAAGCAGCAGTGCAACCTGCTCCTTTTAAGTTATTCAGTGCTATGTAGCGTCGCTTTCCCAGTTATTTTTTCCCTTGTATAAAAAAGAAACCCACGCTTTGGTTCTTTTTGTATTTCCTATCTTACTTTGTAAAATTTTAGATTCCATTCTTTTTTCTCTAGCCTTTCCCAAGAGTGGCTTCAATAGATCTGAGGAAGTAACTTTGGTAATGCAACTTTCCTCATTTGCTGTATTTCAGCTACTCATTTTGTCATTCTGAAGAGCTGTGACTAGTGGTTTCACAAACTTACATTTCCATTATCTGGAATCGTAATTAAATGTTGATTTTCCAATTTTAGATCTGTAAGTTCAATACTTGGTAGAATGCTATGAAGTGTAAATTTTCTTGAGGGATTTAAAAAACATCTTGATGGAGAAGGAAGCCATGAAGAGTAAAAGTTAGGAGGAAGCTATTCAAAGACAGGAGTTTCTTGGTGGAGATTACATTGAGTTTTAGTGAGCTAAACCAGGAAGTCATTTGTAGCTTACTTGCGTGCAGGTTAGCAGCCTGCTGCTCTCTCTGAGTAATGTATATTGAGCAATACACTGGGTTGAAAGAGACAGTAAAAAATGTGGAAGAAGTTCTGCTTGTGCCAGAAACTGTCACCAGTATTTTACAGTCAAGCAAGGCCTGACTCCCGTCTCTGCAGGCAGTGGGCTTTGTGATGCTAATCTACCCGCTGCCTCTCTTCCCATGTGTCTGTCCACAGTCCCAGTGTCTCACCCAGTCACCTTGTTAATTCTGTGGCTTTGCTGAAATGGTTTCCGGTTTTCCAGAATTAGAGTGTGAATTTGACCACAACTGTAGTATTTTCTCAGATTTTTTTGTAAAGTATCTGTGAACAGAGAAAAGAGGAATACTTCATTTAGTGTTGAGCAACTTTCCTGTTCCTGGATGGGCAAGTGTGGTGTGCAGCCGGTGTCAGTAGCAGGTTGCTATAAAGACAGTGGTTGCTCTGATGTGGGGAAGGAATGGCAATATAGGAGATTAGTCGTTTACAGAATAAAATGAAAAGAAACAGAATTGGAATAAAAGGAATAAGAGGTGGAAAACTGTTAGACTTGGTGCAACAGTTAAGTGATTGATATGTAAAATTTCAATAAATAAATAGCTGTTGTAATTAATGTTAACTGTTGCCTCAGTACAGTAAAAACAGTCCAGCTAATGTTTGTCGGTAGGAGTAGGTCTGAAACTCTGTCCTGGTGATAGTTCATTTTACCAGAAGTTGAACAGTCTTGCACTGATGAAGAAGCGTGGCTCATACCAAGCTTAAAAAGTCGTGAAACTATAGAAGTAGGAAATCCCTCTGTCCATATCTTATAATCACGCAGATCATCAAAAACTGTCCTTTCCTGTATTTCTTTTGTTAGCTTCTGTAGCACATGGTGTAAAGAAGCGAGTAACAGTTTATGCACTTACTGTTCAGCTGGAGGGAAACTTTAAAAATCTGAAGTATGCCATAGAGTTGTATCCAAAGTGGTCACTTGCATTTCCCTAAAAGATGGAAAGGCCTAGAATCTACTTTTGCTGTTTATCTAATTTTTGCTGATTTCTTAAAATAGGAGACTTGTGATTTCCATCAATCCTACTAATCCATTAGTATTTGTAATTTACAGGGGTTTGATGGTATCTAAATAGTTACGTACATAATTAATAATTATTAAATTAGAATTAAAACCACTAAGGAAGTACTGCTTTACAAAGGCTACTTGTATGCTGAGGTGATGGGCTTGTTAGTTGAACGCAATAAATTAGCTGAATATTAGTGATTCTAGTTGTGGTGTTTGGGACAAAGGAGTAATATGAATGAGACTGTCTTATGCTGCCTCGAAAGGGTCTCAAAATGCTCTAAACATTTTTAGTTCTTTTTTTTAAGTGGTGTTAAAATTAGAATCTGCTACTCATGGTGCAATAGGTGTATTCATAACTGGGGAAAAAGGTGAGTAGATGAGTCTACAGACCAGTTATGTCGGTGCTGAGTACACCTGTATTTCACCAACCAATAGTGTCAGCATGGTGGATGAAGATACAATGTGAATAAGACTTATAGGAAATGTTGCCAGCATTAGAATTTAGCCAAGATGCTCCCCTTATTGCCTTTTTTCCTGTTAAAGGACCACTTTTTCATTAAAATTATCCAAAAAATTACCTTAAAGAGATGGACCAGCAAGCACAGTATTCCAGTAGTGCATATATGCACATGGGAAGAAAAACCTGGAATTATTGCTGTATTGAGGGCAGTCTCCTTGAGATTTCTTAAGAGCAAAGGGGCAAAACTGTCTGAGACTTGCTCAAGCAAGTAGGAGCTGGGCAGAAGACAGATGGTCCCTTAAAATAACTTGGTTATAAAACAATGAACACTTAAAATGATCATAATTGCAATTTGGGACAAAGCAATAACATGAATGAGAGTTTTGGGGTTTTTTTTATGCTGCCTGGAAAGGATAAAAAACAATCTGCTGTTTATGGTGCAATAGGTATAATCTTAACTGGGGAGGAAGATGAGGAGATAAATTTTAGGATTATATGATACTATATGGTTTCTTCAGAATATAAAAAATGAATGTGTCAAATGTACACCTAGTCTAATACTTTATTCTGACTGGCGGATACTGAGAGAAAGATTGTGAGAAATGAAACAAAGCCATCCTCCCAGTTTCTTTCAATGGCAGATTCTGAGTAGAAGCTCCCAGACTGTGATACACGGTAGCAGCAGGTTGATGATCACAGGACACCAGGACCCGTCACTGTGGTATTGGCAGCCAGGATAGCAGCAGGTACTGCTACCTGGCGTGTTTAAACAGGCCCTGTGCTGCTTGTGTTTTACTTTTTTAGCTCTGTATAATTTCCTTTCATTCAACTTCCTCATTTTCTTTTTTTTTTTTTTTTAAGTTCCTATTTCTAAAGGAAAAAGTTGTGGTGTGGGTTTTTTTTTTTTTTTTTGTTAGCTTTTTCCTGTCTGGCAAGGATACCAGATACAAGTATGCAGTAACTATAAGTGGTTCTTCTAGGGCTGTGTCTTTAGCCAGGTCCTGTGCTTGCTCGAATCTGCTTCAAGGTGCTTTTTCTTACTGGGGGATCGAGTCAGAGAGTTCTCTGGCAAATTGATTTGATATCTTTAAAAAGAAAGAAATCTGTACTTTGTACCACATCCAAAATTCTTGATCTCTTATTTTTCAGCTTCATAACCTTCCTAATCTCCTCCACAAGAGCCAACAAGTTTCTTGTGTGTGCTACCACTACTGTGATTGCTTCTTTGATAGCATAGGCCTTATACAATCCTGGATGCATTAAAATATGTTATAGAAACTTAACTTGATTTTTCTCACCTTCTTTTTGTCTGTGCATTTTTGGAATGCATGATGCAGCTGCCCCTCTGGCCTTCTCTTGTTTCCCAGTATGCGGTCCTGCTGTCAAGTTTAAGATTTCTTTTATATCAGTATTCTCCTTTTATACTCAAATTTAGACACCCCTGAGGTGGTCAGGCAGTTGGACTAGATGATCGTTGTCGATTCCTTCCAACCAAAATACTCTAGTCTAAATTTATAGTTTATCTTAATATCTAGATTTCATGCAGGTGAATAGAAACACTTACTTGTTTCTTCCTGCAACAAGCACTTAATGTGTCTGAACTTTGACTTCTGCTCTGTCCTTTATTTAGGGTGTGGAGCTTTCATGCCTGTCACAGAGGGTTCCGCACTGTGCTAATTTATTCTATTGCTTCTGAGTCTAAGACTCTTTAGACCTGATTGAATTTTGGTAGAGCCCACTCTTGTGCCTGGTATTTTTTTTCTCCAAAAGTGTTGTTTTGTGGTTTGGGCTATTTTAGGAAATAGGAAACAAAAATATCTTTATCTTGCAGCCTTTTTATCACTCATTTTTAGCGTGCCTTAGTATCGGTTGACCTGCTGTACTTTTAATCAGAAATGTTGCATTAAACAGCTCTTGGCATTTAGCCTGTTGCCTTACTGGCTAAACTTTGTGTTGAGGACTATATATATGTTCTGTGCCTGGTATCCACAAATGTTATTGTTGCTGGCTGCTTCTCTTGTGGCCCAGCTGATGGCCAGGGATGCTTATAAGAATTTCCTCCTTTTACAGTTGACCTGATAACCAAGGACTATCAGCTGCTGTCTTCTCGTTGTGAGCCGAGGAGGTTTTCCTCTGCCCAAGAGGACACTGACATCTAGTGGATGGGTCCCACAGAGACAGGGCAAACAAACTGCTGCTTTAAGGCCATCTTTATTCTGGACTCTTACCTAGTTTCGCTTTCAGTTAGATCCTCAGGGTTGTTTGGAAGAAGAAGTAGGAGGAGAAGCCTTGCCAGTTTTGTGTGACTTCTGGGGTTTAAGGATTAAGGGTTGTGCAGTCAAACTGGTTGGGTTTTGTTGGTGGTGGTTTTGGATTTTTTTCCTCAGTCAAGTCACCTGCATGTGAGCCTCAGATGTTTGCAATGAAATGAGTTAAGATACTGCATGCCCCAGTTTGTCCTCCCAGCCTGTGAAGAAGATAAGTTACTATTGTAGCACAGCAAAAAAAGGCAGAAGTTTCAGCTTCTTACCTCTGAGAACGATAGTGCCTCTAAATTGCCATTGGTTCTGGGCCTACCCTTTCAATGCAACTGGAAGCCTAATAATGTATAGTAGTGTTGCTTTGCAGCTTGTCTCAGACATGCTAGTTTAACTGGGAACTGAATAGCAAGAAATTTTGACAAAAACAAATTTTCCAGGAATGTTCCTTGGCACAGAACAGTACTTAGAAATCAAAATTTCTGAAAATGTTCATCAAAACATTAGTATTGCTTTAAAGACGAAATTAGACATTTCGGTTGAATTTAAAAAATCCAGATTTCTTTATCAAATAAAATAAGCAATATATAAACCTTGATAGTTTAATAGTTAAACATGGCATCTTCTGCTATTGGAGACAGCTTATGTGGACTGAGTAAATCATTGTGCCTGTGAGAAGTTAACACCGTTGCTGCGGATTATTGTTTGGTCTCTGAGGGTTTAAGTCATTCTGCACTAGTGTCCATTTAACAATAATGTACTGGTTTTGGATTTGTTGACCATTTAATAACTTTCTAAATAAGGTTAAAACAAGAGAGAGTTTCAAGGCACTTAAATTATGGCTTGAAATTAAAAGAAGCTTTTCAGGCCCCCTTAGATCAAAGTCAGAGAAAGTGTAGACTGACAGTACTTAAAATGAGGGTGTTAGACTTAAATGTTTGTTAATGGCCTTTAAAAAGGAAAATATTGCTTCCTTGTCCAGAGAAAACACTGAATTTTTCACTGACAGATGCTAAGATTATTTACTGTTTGCTGGCATTCTTTGATTGCAGTGAAAATTTCCTCAAGTAGAATCAGACTATCACAACCAAAAACATTAAAAAAAATAAATTAATGTTTTATATGAAGTACCAGAAAATAAAATGTAAAGGCTACTAACACTTTTTTGTGCTAAAGGGCACTTATGCAGTGCAAGCCATAGATAAAGTAGAATATGAATCTTTCTGTCCAAAGAGGAAAATCTCAGTAATTTCAGGTTGAAGCAGTATTTTTAATATCAGACCATGAAGAACATACAATGTATGTAAGAACATACAATCCATCAAAAAAGAAAATCACAGCCTCAACTGACCCATTATTTTAATTAAGAAGAAAGAAGAGTAGCTTTTATTCTCTATTGGCTGTTGAGAATTTATATTGTCTTATCTCTAGAAATATGCCAGCATGCTGGACTTACTATTGAATACAGCCTGTTTATCAGTAAATATTCTGTTTCTTTATTTCCCTGATGACTACTGTAAACACTTATGAGTTGTCACTTAGTTTATTTGTGATAATTTGCATGTGTGTATCCTTCATTGTCAGCTTCTAGTATACAACTGTATTTGGCATTTTTTAAGTTTAGTCTTGATTCTTTTACCCTGAAAGTCTGTCTGCTTGCCTTACATAGTATTCCCATCTTCCCGTCTTACTGATTGTTTTCTAGCTTTGTCACCAAGTATCTGTTAATGTGCCCTGCTTTTCATGAGAAGTCATGAAGGAAAATGCCTGACTAGCCTGCAAAGTTTTTTGAGAAACTCCGCTGGTAAAATTCTTCCAGACAGATGATGTATTTTTCTTTTTAAAAACAGTCTAAAGAGACTTTCGTCTTGCCTGAATTCTTGTAAAAAATCACATACTCTTCTTCTGAATTGGCACCGTATCAAATACTTATTTGAAGCTCAGATTAGAACAGCTTCCTTTCCCAGGAAAGGACATGGAGTCTCATTACTTTGTCACTTATTCCACATAGATGAGAATTATAGATAAGAATGTTGAGGCTGGATCTGAAGGTATTCCTGCATGTTTCTGAAATACCTGGATGTAAATCTGTCATCCAAAACCCGTTGTGTTGAATAAAGTTGTTTGTATTTCAGATAGAAAAAAGTTAATGGGGTTTCTCTATTGTTTACCAAACAAACTTCTATATTCTGGATTGTAAATATTCAGCTTTTTAAAGTGATGACAGTTGAGGGTTATTTTAAATTTATCAGCAGTTTGATTGACAAGGCACTTGCCTGAACCAGACCCATTTTACCAGTTGACTCTAGTACCTTTTTATTTGTTGAAATTTGGCACTGTAGAAGGACTGTATTTCTCAAATTAGCTGTGTAACAAACAGCCTGCAGGGTACAAACATCAATGACAGGCTACTTCAGAAACCTTTATGTGATTGAGTGTATACTTCATATAAGGTAAACATTTCTCTGCTCTTCAAAACAGAGGAATTTCAGAAGTAATTACGTTATAATAAAGGCATCCTACAAACTGTTTGGAAATTAATTTAAAGTTTGACTTGCAGCTTTGGTGTTAAGGCAATAAAATGTATATAAAAGCTTTATTTTAGAAGTATCAGGGATTTAGGTTCTCAACGCTGGTTTTAGAAGAGTGCATAGACAATACATTTGTTACTTGACCCTTTAGTTTGATGCAAGCTGTTATGAGTCTTCAGAATGTTCATGATTTAAAAGGTTAAACTTCAAACTGTTTGATGAAAACAGTATTTTAATTTACTTTTTTTGTAACTTCACTGTAGTAATCTTGTCTCTGGGTGTTCTAATGAAATCATGATACAGGGCTGTAGAAGAGACGACTTCTTTTGCTAGTCACTTTTGGGTTTGCATGGCCTGAGAATACCTGGGATTAAAGTTACTGTGGAACTTTAAGTGCTAGTGGAATGTCAAACAATATATTTGGGGAAAATCACAGATTTTTTCTTTTTTTTTGAAGGAGCTCATTGAACAAAATATGAGGAAAGTAAGAAACGTTTTCTGTATGAGTGGCAGTACTATAAGGTCATAGGAAATGCTGCATTTATGCCTATAACTTTTATAGAAGAGAATTGCATATGATATAGTCTGTGTGTACAAGGTGTAAGGACTTTTTTTTTTAATGCAGGAGAAATAAACTAAATGGTAGAGTTTTCAGGCATTTAGCAGTGTTACTTCCAACTCTTGAATGTTCAGCTATTAAAAAAAAACTTTAATGGAGAGAAATAATCTAAAATCATGCTTGTGAATAACTTACTGTCTAGATTTGTTTCTGTACTGGCCATTGCTGCTTTGTTTGAGTAGTTGCTTTATAGGTCTTTCTGCTGAAATTATGAGTTTTTTGTTGGCCATTGCATTCCCTGTTCTGTCTCTTTTTTTTAAAATGGGAATGGGCATAATCTGGTTGAAAGGTGTGTGTGCTTTTGAACTGACAGGGACACATTTTTTAGGCAAAGATTGACAGATACTACAAATATAAACAATTATGACACAAAATTCCTTTGCCTATCCATAAATACTGTGCTGGTTATTACCTAGGTTTATTGCAGTTGAAATCTTAGTACAAGTTTGTATCTTTAATGAGGCTACTTCTTTCTGGCTATTAAAATGCTATTGAACTCTGTCATAAATGGCCTCTTTATAACTAGCACATTCCTTGGCTTCCAGACACAGCCTCAAAGAAGGGGTGAGAATAGTTGTAAGCATGTTCTCCACAGTTAGGAGAAATGTATTTTCTATTTGATACCTTCTCTTTCCCTTTACATTCCCTTTATATTCGTTACTGCATGGAAGTACTGATTCTGTGCTTGTTGAAAGTTTTCTTTTTTTGTGTTTATGTCTGAAAAGGTTTTAGATTGGGGTTTTTTTTGAAGGAGGAATAATCGTTGAAACCTTGTGGGTGTTCTACTTGTTGATTATGAACTAACATAACTGTATTAGCAGTATTCTAATCTTGCCTGCTGAATACTGGGGGTTCTAAACTACTGAAAGTCTCTACAGATGCTCTATTTCTATACAAGGTTCAAGCCTGCTTCCAGGGGAAAAAAGTTAGACTTCTGGTGAAAGATCAAACTGACATATTTTTATCAGAATTGCTTGTATGTCCAACATCAGCGTATTTTAACACTGAACTCATGTCATCACATAGCAGTTTAACTGTGATAAAGGATGTCACATAACTGAAAGGAACAGTGCTTTTGAGTTCTAGAGATGTTTCAGTAAGGTAATTTGGACACAAACCCAGATCTCAGTTGCCGTGTTTCTTGACTGTACAGCTATGCTTTTTACCCAGAGCGTTTTTTAGACTCCAGCTTTTCAGCTTAAAGTCATTCTTGGTGAAAGTCTTACAGGGCAGAATCTCTGTTTCAGATAAATTGCTGAGACACAGCTGTTAAAAAGCCCTGCTTCTTTTTTGGAAGGCAGGACATAGCAGCTGTAGCACACCTTTTTTGCGGGGGGGGGGGGGGGGGGGGGGGGAGTGGTGGTGGTGTGTGTGTGCTCAGAATTATTAAAAGACTTTAAGACTGTTCTCTTGTGCCTTTACTTATGGGAGCTTTGGTATTGGGGATAAACAGGTAGGAAATTCAAGTTTATTTCTGTTGGAGTGAAAGCTCAGTGTTTCCTGTTCCGGTTGTGGTGGGTTTTTTTTCCACCTAGTATGGACTGGACCGAAAACAAACACTGACCTCAAGGAAGTCTGTTCCAAGGCATGGGAAAAGAGAGGAGTTTTGCATCTTGTGAAGGAAGAGGGAGAAGAACTTGGTTTGGGTGTTTTCTTTTTTTTAGTGCTGAGCAGAAACAGAAGCAAAATATATTCTCCATGGAACTTAATGCCTCATTCCACATACTATGATGTCACGAGCAAAGGAATGGTAAAGAATGTTGGGAGAAGAAAGTTTTGATGGTAATAGATTATGAAGTTTCTCAGGGAGAATTGACGTGGTTAAGCAAACTAAATATTCTTCAAAGACAGAGGTTTTAGGTGATATCTATTTAGATCCTTATGCTGCTTATTTGCATGAATTGTATCCGATCTGTATTGGCTATATACCTCTTCCTTTGAATGCTTTCACAGGGTGATTTTGACTGTTCAAGGATGTTACAAGGCACGAGCACTGGAACCGAAGAGCCGTAGGGTCATAACCAGTGGTGATTGGCCCAGCCTCTCTCACATGACCCTGAAAAAAGCATTGCTGACTTTCCTTTTAACTGCCTGATTGAGCTGGAATAAAACCTCTTGCCTTTGGGTTGTTCCTCGTGGAAAAAGAGACTCTCACCTTGCTTTTAGACAGTTTCTTCTATGGGCTGGTCCTGGGGATGCTGTTACTTTGTTATCCATTCTTATTACATCATAGCTGTTGGGTTTTGACTTCCCTGAGAAAGTTTAAATCTGGGATAAGGGAGGTAAGACAAATATCTACTTTCATCTGTATTTCTGGCCAGGAGCGATGTAAAAGCTTTCACTCAATACATATGTTGTACTGACAGTGTCAGTGTCATGTCCACAGTGTCAAAATTTAAGTTTGACTTCAGAGCTAGTCTGTCTAGATAGTGGACACCTCTGCTGAATGAGTCAAAGGGTGGCTCTTGAGAGGAAGTTAAAAACTGGTCATACGTCCAGGTAGTTTTTAAAACAAACAAACAAAACCCATCTCCAGCATCAGAGTGGAAAATTCATCCCACCTATCTCATACTTGCTCTGAGACTTGCTCCTGACAAGGCTTTTCAACGGAGCTCTGCTATGGCAGTGTTGGTGTTGCAGGTTTACTTCTGCTTGTTTGTGCTGACCAAGATGAGATGAGGTGGCTGTTTAAACTGTTCTCTACATCTTTTCACTCAAGGCGAAGTCTCTGCTCAGCATCAGTGATGCCACTTCTGGTTACTGTCTTACTGAGCAGCTCAAATCACTGTGACCATAACAAGACTGAGTAATCTTCCTCTGGGTTTTGCATGGCTTACAGAAAGACGCTCTGGATTCAAGGTGATTGTGCACACTCCCAACTGACCTGTTATTGTGGTGTTGCTGAATTTCAGAATTCCCCCAGAGATTCTGAAGGCCGTCATGGCCTATTGGGAGATATCCAGTTTTGTTTTGCTTACACTGTAAATACCTACATTGATTGCACATATAAATGATGTCTTGGAGAACAGCTACAATACATAACCTCTCCTGTTGTCCCCCTACTGTGCCTAAACCCTATACTGTAGGAAGCCACTGAAGGTGGAAAGGTTATGGATCTGTATTACCCTTGTTATGTGATGGTACAGTAGTTTCCTGCTACAAAGGAAATACGGGTGCAATGAAAACTGGCCTGAGTTTGAAAAATCTTTTTGCAGGTTATTTATAGCCATCGTATAAGACCTTGAATTTGTGACTCTGACCTGAATGCAGATTCGACCTAAATGAGGCATAAATCTGCATCCATCAGTTTCTTGAACAAATGGTGAAATGCTGGCAGTAAAATTATTCAAGAACTACTAATGTAGTTGGTATCTACAGTGTTGTGACAAAAAGGTCTGGAGGTGAGGAAAACTGTCTTTTGCTTCCTCGTTTCAAGAAGTTTAGTATTCAGTCGATTGGCATGCAGAGTTATTCTGCAAGTTTTAAGAGTTTAAAAATTTTTAGACATTAGTAATTCTTTTTTGCACAAGGCACAATCATGTTTCATTTAACCTAAAATGAATGGTGTTAGTTGTCTTGAAAAATTGCAGAAAATTGTATGAAGGACAACTCAAGCCATTAATTACCATCTTGACTTGAAAGTTCAACTAATTGTGAAAAACGAATCAGTGAGAATGGTATAGAAGGCTTAATTATGTAGATAGCGTATTTTATATGGTACAGTTAACTGAGTTTCTTACTGTATTTAGTAGCTGTTTTCTTCAGTAACAAGCTGTTGGATTTTTTGTAGGTAAGTTAATCGATTCCATTGAAACATTTAATCAACTAGAGTGTTGTAAAAACATTCTCTTAAAAATTATTTGCCTGAGCTTTCTTTAGGAACATCTTCCCTTTTAATCACATAGCAAGGTAAGATGAATAAGAGCTGTATATCTTCAAAGAAAGACTTAAAGGGAAAATCAAGATTAAATGCAATGTTTATAATATACTTGTGCTGCCAGCATGAACACAAAACCTAGGAGTGAAGGAATAAGAGGAAAATAGTGAATCCAGTAACTTGGAAATTTTGCTTTTAAGCAGTAGGGGTTCCCTGGTTATGAGTTTTGTTTCGTTGTTTGTTTCTTTAAGTGCTTTGCTTCCTTATGCTGTTTGGTTTTATATTGTTGGGTCTGAAAATCATCTTGTGGTCTGTTGCAAAAAAAAATCTGAGGCTTTTTTCTGTTTTGAATTATCAATAATTGTTCCTGAATTGCTGTAACACTGTTAAGCCTGTTATTTGTAGTGTGTGCTAATTTTAAAGGCCTTTTTTGGTTTTGCATCAAGACATGCCTTCAACCCAAAGCACTCAGTCTACTTTCTAATCGCATGGTTTCAGACTAGTAGAAGTTTTCATGTTATTTGCTCTTAACCTATAACTAACTGTCTCTGCTGTGTTGTCTTGCATGTTTTCACTTGATGTAATGTGTTCATAGTTGCCTCTGCAATAAATTGAGTGTCCTAAGGAAACAGTATGATTCAGAGATAGAAAGTTATAATCCCAGTTCTTGCATGTGTAATGAGTATGCTGCAGTTTTCTAAAATATCTTAGAACATACATTAGTAACTTATTAACTGAAACTTGATTATGCCTTAGTAATTTAATGTTTTGTCTGTGTATTTACTTGCTCATCAACAGACCACAGGTCCCTCTAGTCTTCTTCACCTTTGTAAAACAAGCCCATTATTGGCAGTAGGTGTGTTGCTTAACTATTATGCCGAACATAAATTAACTGCAACTGCAATTGATAGTACTGCTAACTTAGGTTGGAATTAATATGTAGATGGTATAAAAATAGTTTCAGAAATGAGGGAGAGAAAAGGAGACTTTTGAAGTGATCAGCCCACATTTTGATAATATGTCTGTGTAAAGCTATCTTTAGTTATTAACAGTGTGGAAGACATGCCTGGTTCTAACATTTTTGTTAGGGAAAATACAGGTTTGGAAAGATGGAAAATGCTGATCCTATTCTTACAGTACCTAATTCTTGAGTATTCTGTTGGGTTTTTTTTACCTGTTCCCAGTTTTAATGTGATACTGAAGAAAGTAGGATGTACTCCTTAACTGGCTCCTTTCAGTACTGTCATTTGGCCTCCTCTGCATGAGGACCTACCAGCATTGTCTTCACTGACTAATGCTTCTTTATTGCATTAATCTCCAGTTAATGCAATAACATGAATTCCCGTCTTCTCTGAGAAAATCCCAAATTGAGATAAGATGCTATAAAATACACTACACCATTTAATGCTGAAATTATGCTGTTCTCAGTCCCGTGGCTAATTTTGGAGTGATTTTTCTTTTATGTGGTTCACACAAGCTTCCTCAAACGCAATGGGGTTTTTAGACCTGTCATTGTCCTGCTATGAAACATGGAAGAGCTCCCAGGGGACTGTAGTTACCAGGCTTGTCTAGTAGTTGCTTCAGCAGGGATTCCCTTGGAGTACCTAGAGCTTGGGAGTTAGTAAGTGTTGCTAGAAGAGAGTGCCAAGGTAGTGAGCACTCCTTCTTGTATCTTGTTGTTTCTATCAGTTCAGCTTGCAATCTCCTTTCAGGGCTTTATTTCAGAGAAATAGGTTAAATCCAGACTGCTAGCCTGTTCCTTACAGCCAGAGCCATCTGACTGTTGAGATACAGTGAAGCTTTTCTTTTACAGAACCAGGTCATTCTTCTTTCATTGTTTGTGCTTGGCTAGTATTTAGGAAGGCTTTTTCCTTCTATCATGAGGGCTAGGAATTTTTAAAAATAATTGTTGTTTGAAAGCTGACAGGAATAACATGTCACAAGTGTGTGCTGTTTTTAAAATACTCCTAAAGGCAAAGTGGTGAAAGGGATACTGTCAAAAATTAGTTTTATCTGTAATTACATATGTATGTACCAAGTATTGTATAACTGTTTTTAATTGGCAGCTTAGACTCTTTGGACATTATCTTGCATGTAGGTCTTCTCGTGTTTTCATGCTGTGCTTATTTGCAACAACAGATGCAAAGCATTTAATGTACGAATGTAAACTGCAGAGATAGTTGGGAGACTTAGATGCAAGTATGATACCTGAAATTATACTAAACTCTGCGTAATTTGTGCTACTTAACAGCAGAATGAGGTAAACGGTGATATCCCATGTGGGACAGTTCAGTGTTCATTCAGCCCAACTGGATCTGACTTCCCCAGAAACTGTGGGCTAAGCTGCGCTGTGCCCCACTTGCCTCATGCAGCTCCTCTTCTGGCAGAGTGACTAATGGAAACCCATCTCACTGTGTTCCTTTATTCCTTTCTATTGCAACCCAGACCTGCAGAGGCAGTCCTGACTCAGAATAGTTCATCCTCTGGCTGAGTTTATTAGCATCAGCTTGTCTCAGTGTTTCCCAGAGCCCTCAGTGGTAAGAAAGCAGTATAGGGAAACTCCAGTTGGATTCGCAGGGACTTTAAGCTAAAATACTTCTGGAACCAAAGCAGTTCTAGGAATTCAGAGCCCCATTTGAGGAGTGATATATCTGAGTCTGCACTTGAGCTGTCTTTTGACAAAGGCATCTCTGTGTTCAAAGTATTGGTAGAGAATCTGAAACCTGTGTAACCTGACCATAGATAACCAGAAGATAGTTGTTCTGACGTTTTTGTGGTAGTTTGGTTCACATTGGTCCTTACGGGTACATGTTTCTCACTGTATAAAAGTACTAGGAACTTTATTCTGCCCTAGTAATGTTTATCTAAATTATTAGGATGAGGGCACAGTTGAACATAATTCGCGTGTTTTTCTTCCCCTGCTGCTAGTCAGCACAATGCCATGTCAAGCTTATGATAGAAATAGCTGTCTTACAAAATGAGTGCATTAATACAACATTATTAAGTGTTTCCTAGTATCTTCTTTTATGCTTTGTTATTTTTTTTAAGGTAATTTTTATGGAAGTTTTTCTTTAGTTTTCAGGTATTTGAGTATTTCGTAATACACTTAAGCAAATGTCGCAAAACAAAATATATTTCTGTGTGTTTTGTGTTATCTTGTGACTCTGCTGCTATAGCTGTCTGTGTAGAGCTTCTGAAGCCTATTGTAGTTGCCTGTTGTCACATAGCAAATGAACCATGGATGCCATGGATTATTCTAGCAGTTGACATTTGGCTCTATGATATGTACTGCCCCTCAGGTAGGGCCAAAAAGGAAATTCAGTCAAACATCACTGTTTACTAGCTGATGTTTTGACCATTGGAAATGTCATATAAGACTTCGGAGACAGTTTGAGGACTTCAAATAAGCAAAGCCCTCATGAAATATTTGTCACGCTTTCTTTGAAAAGAAGCCCAGAAGGGAGTCACGAGAACTTTTGTATCTTAAATAAGGTTCAGTCTTTTAGTGAGGTCTTCAAATCTCAATAGGCGGTATAAATATTTTTAGTCCACAAACAACATTTCTATGGTGTTAAGCAATGAGTCTTTACAGGCTTTCTGAAGTGTTAAATAGATGAAATAGATTGACGGAAAATCAGAGTTCTGTTTTTCTTGAACTGATTGAATGGCTTCTGATTGGAGTTCTTCTTAATATGGTAGGATTGCACAAGTTGGGTTTGAAAAGCTGGTTTGTCTTTTTGTGAAAACTCTGAAGTTGAATTGTAGTACAGACTCTAAAACCACTGTGGAAGCTGGAAGTGTGTTTCTGAAACTCAAATTGTTTCAAAGGCTCACCCCCCCCCCCACTGTCACATGTGGTAAGCATTTGTCACCATCCCACAAACCACTTCTGTCATGCAGTGAATAAGCAGAATTAAACTTGAGCTTTTCTAATGAGAATGGAACTTAAGACCTTGTGAATGTAGTTCTTTAAGTGTGATGAATAATGACTATACGCTTACTTTTTGACCATTTTGGTCTTAAAAGAATATATAAATGAAGATTTTTGTGATACCAAAATAGCAGTTCCAGTGACTATGCAAGCGTCACGGAAGCGTCCACTGTTATCTGTAGAGGCACCAGGCTGGATCTCTAATGTCCTTGCTGTTGGCATCCGAGTATTTTCTGGGAAACGATTTGGCAGTTTACTGACTTAACCCAAATGAGTGCTGCTTTGTACTGTAGACAGTTATTTATTATGAATTAGCATGAAACTGGACTGTGACGGATCTTACTGGCTATCTTGTCATCAACTTACCATAGTCTGAACAAAATTCTTTCTTCTGCTGCCCTGTCATTACCCCCGTTCTGCTATTGAGTACATTCTTCTCCTCCTGGTCACTCGAGACTGTAACCTAGGAAGCACTAAATCTCTTGTATCCTACAGCAGGCTGTGTGCGCACATTACAATAGCTTTCTACAGAAACTTTCTATTGAGTGTAGGGTGAAATCTTCTGTGGAGTCTGACACTTTTTCATTCCTGTGGTAGTTTGTTCAAAGCTCAGTTTTTAGAAGTCTTTCCTTACTCTTTAGTCAATTCTTTCTCTTCCAAAGCATGAAGTAGATGCTATTCTATGTAGCAGATACTACTACAAATCATAAAGAGTACTACTTACTCTTGCTCTCAGGACTGCACTTACTTATCTTCTATTACCCATGTGACAGACCAGCTGATAAACATGCATTGAAAGCATGGGTCCTAAAGTATTTTAGGAATAGATGTGTGTTAAAATCAACCTGTATTTCATTTCCAGTCTTAGCCTCAGAGCTGGGCTGTGCTAATCCTACTTTCCAGTCTGTTTAGCAGATTGTACAGCTATTGAATCATGCTGGGGAGAAGGTGATGCTGAATTCTCATAGCAACACTTTCTAGAAGATGAAAGTTGGTACTGGTTTCTCCAGTCTTTTTGGCTTACGATAGGTTCAACTTGTACCTGTGGAAGTGTGTTGTGTTTTTTTTCTTGCATGCCTTTAAAATGGTCTAAGGCAAAAAGGATTATCTTTCTAGGGTGCTTTTTCTTGTATCACTTCCTCAAGCGTATTCTTTTTCTTGCAAAATAACTTCTGCTTCTACTCATAGGTTTTAGAGGTTGTTTTTTCTCTAAGCATCTTTCTGTTACTTTTTCTAAGCAGCGTCATGGCATTTGTCCCACAAAAATCAGTCAGATGGAAAAAAAAACCCCAAGACCTCACAACCAGAGAGAGATGTGGAACAATATACAAAATCATATTAGTGCCTGTGCTTGGAAAGTATCATTGTCTTTGCTCCCCCCTCCCACCCCCAAATTGGAGGCTTATAGCCTATTTCAAAGTATTTCTTAGTCTTGCAATTCTTACCTGATATAGCTAAGTTATGCATATTTATTTTGCTATTTCTGGACTCCCGGTTCTGTCCAGTCTTAGGACAAGTAGTATTTTTTATTTTGACACAGGTAAGTGCAGTGTTACATGGGACAATATGCCTCCTATGTGTAGTAATATTCTTTGTCTGTTACAAACTAGGTTTCTCTGCCTGCTATGTATACAGGTTATGTTGAGAATTTTAGTGTTCCAAAGATGAGTGTAGTCTGCGTGGAAGCTTCGTGTTGCTGTTTACATTTCTTTTCAAGAATTGAATCTTCCTATTCTTCATAGTCGCAATGTTTTAGCGCTTCAGTCACTGTGCAGTCAGAGACATACTGTCCAATCTCCAAATATTTACTGTATGTATTGACTAACTGCAAGATTTTCAAGAGCAGTGTATTTTAAGACAAAAAACCACAACTCTGTGTGCTAGTACTGTCACTTTTTTTAGCGTTCAGTGATTTAATCTGTGATAAAGTGCTTGGATAAGAAAAAAAAAAGTCTGAAAACTGGTACTTCTTGATTTGCCTTCTTTTAAATCTTACTTTGCCATTGTTTTTGCTCTGTACGTGACACTTATGGATTATTATATGTGTAGTATTAAACTAAATTAATGCAAAGTTTTATCCACATTTGCATATAAAACTTGCTGTGTTTTCACTATATCCAGACAAATTTTATGAAAGTGTTTTTCTCTATGTAGCAGAAATGCTAAATTTTGTGTGGTCTTTTTTTCCTTTTGCTGGGAGAATTATTGGAGGACTTGAGTTGCCAATTAATTTTTCCTTCCTTTTTTAAAAATTGATGTGTGCAGTGAGTGTCCCAAGTGTTTTAGTAGTTTTAGAAGAATTCAAGAAGAAAACTGGCTTTCCAACCAAACTGTCTTATTTATGATGTCCTTCTGCCTGTATGTTGTTGCATAGTCGGTGATAAACAAGATTTATATTTTTAACGAGCAACCATCCTCCCCCATTCCCCCCCAAAAAGCAAGCCATGAACATTTCAGGTCTTCAAAGATGATAATCAAGCATCAAAGATGGACGGAGGGGAACATGAACAACCTCTATCCTTTACCTGTGCAGAATACCACTCAATGGAAACGCTAAACTTCTTTGAAGCTACATTCTCTGTTTTCCTCTTGATCATCTTATGCACTACCATGGCGTCAGTGTCAATAGAATGGCTGGTTTTGCAACCACCTTGCTTTAGCTGGAAGCCAGAGTTAAGTATCTGAGTTCTTCAGGTCTTTTTAAATCTGGATGTCCACACAATCAAAAAGAACAAGCACTGCTGAGTCCTCTTGTATTTTTATTTATTTTTTTTTTTTTATTCAAGGAGAATTTATATTCTTTTCTTCCTCCTCAGTTTTAAGGTTGCAAAGGCCTATTTTGGGATGATAAAAGCTGTATTGCTCTTGTTATTTCCTAGATTGCTGGAAGGCATGAGCTGGATTCTGTTATTAGAGGTTTTGACTGTTTCAAATTTCTAGGATTTGAAATAGATGGAGAGCGGGAAAATGGCATATTATTGTGAATACAGCAGACCTCCTGTCATTCATGTTAATTGCGAAAACCTTGTGCCCGCGGTGCAGGAAGCTTCTTTGTCTGGGTGTGCTTGAACAGGGAGTTGGGCCTTAGGAGTTGCTGCCTGTTAAAAGTGAGATTTGGCTTTCTGTTCAGTTGGCAGTGTGTTGGAAGCTGTGTGCTTCAGTGCAAAGTACCTGCTGCTAACAGTTGTTCCTGAGCCAGCCTACTTTGTGCTCTTCCTCCAGGTATTCTGAGCAATAACAGATTTTTCTGTTTCTCACGGATATTCTTAGTGTAGTTGTTAATCTCCAACAGGGCAGTGTATTTCCTAAATAAAAAATAGCTGTATTCTATACTGCTGCCGTAGTAGCTTTTCCAAAGTTCCATGTCTCATGATGTACAGAGCTGGTTTCAACTTGGTTGTAAACTGCTGATGAGCTAAAAGTACTGGATAATTAGATTTTTAAACTTCATCATAGTGAATATTGTAAAAGGAGAGAAGACGTATTTTTGAGAGTTCTTTTTATACTTCATTGATGAAGCTAATACCTAGTGATGTTTCTGTTATCTTGAGATTTGAAAATATAACATAAATGTTTTATTTCAGAGGTTAAGAAGATTATCAACAAAATACAGGACAGAGAAGATCTACCCAACAGCCACTGGAGAAAAAGAAGAAAATGTTAAAAAGAATAGATACAAGGATATATTGCCATGTAAGTCTGATTTTTGTGTTAATAGAAGACAAAGGGAAGTGCTTGTTATTCTTAATGTATTTTGAATTTTATGATTTGGCTATTACTGATATGCAAAATTGGAGATAACTTTTGTAAAATTTTTATTTTTAATTTGGAAGGCAAAGTAAGTGAACATTTGTATATTTTATTAGGACAGCTGTCATGTAAAGATAAAATGTGTGCTAAGTCCCAAACCCTATCAAGCTGATATTTTCATTTTAGCTTGTCATAGTCTAGCATTTTACTAGGAGCATAACTGTATTTTTTTCCTTAGGAGCACGTTATTCATGGTAGAAAACAAATATCAGCATAAACTCTAGATCAGATTTTAAGGAGCCTTAAGGAACCTGGCTTTGTGGTTTGAAGTAAAATAGATCTTTTTTGCTTGTTTGTATCCTGCAAACAGTGTCAGAGAACTTTCATTGCTGTGTTATCTTTGGTTTGTATTTTGCTAGAGCCCAAATGAAATTCTGTTTAATGTACAAACACAGAAAACAAGAGTCAGAGCAGAATTTAAATTTTACAACCACCAATATGTGGATGTAACAGATCAGTGATCTATAACGACAAGATTGCCTGTTACAAGCAGCTCACTTTGTGTAGCCCATGAGACCATGTATTTCAGCAGCTCTTACTGTGCTTCTCAATATGAACAGCTGACAGTGAAATTAAAGGATAGTCTTCTGACAAATGCCATTTTTCATATCCCAGAAGATGAGCAACAGATACATTTTACTCTGCTTAGCTTTCTCGGAAGTGTTAGGAGGTTTATAACCAATTTGAAGTTGAAAATGGTCTTAAGCATCATTAGCTTTCATTTTCGAAATGTGTTCTAGTAATACACTCCAGTGAAATACTGTGTGTTTCAGATTGTTGTATACCTGTGTGCTGTGTTTTTCTAGTGCTGGAATTTTTACTGTTTATCAGCACTTGGCGCAACACTTCCAGCAGTAAACTTTGCTCTAAAGCCACAGGCCCTAGATCGTTTAACAAGGTGGGCATGGTGCTTGCTGCTGCAAGGAAGGAATGGCACGTGTATTCAAATTTTGCTGGAGGATATATGTATAACATACACCACATGTGTGGTACTAAGCTCAACTGCAGCAAAATAGTTAAGTATCACTGGGGTTTTTGTGTTTGTTTTGTTTTTTTTATTGGGAGGAAACATGCTTAATGGCTGAAGTGAAAAAGAGAGGGGAAGTTGTTATGGTTGTCTTATTAAGAGTTGTTATACTCTTTCTTCCATTCTGGCATGTTGGTAGATCATGAACAATATAGCAGAATCTTGGTAGCACCTAGACTGAACTGATGAAATACTTAATAGCTAGTCCTGTAGTGAATGGCTGAGACTAGAGTGGTAGATGTGCTTTTCTTTTGTCTACATTAAAAAAAAAACAAACAAACTCAGTCATTGGGATCTGAAAGGGTAGACAGATGACAGTGGGGAAAATGAGCAAACCTCAAAGCTGGCATTGAGGAAAATTGAAGATGTATTTTCAGTTAAGGCGAGAATATCTTCAAGCATCCAAAGGTTCCAGCAATAAAAGGATGGGAGACCAGCTTGACAGAAATGAAAGTGAAGACATGTTTTGGAAGAGGAAGGAAGATGGTAATTTGCCTATCTTTTATAAATCCAGGAAAGAACTTACATTTGTAACTTAATTGGAGATTAGTGCTGTTTTTATCAGAAATTGTTACTGCTACCAGAGAGACCAGTACCTCAATACCACTCAATACCGGTTTCAGAGTAAAAGATGTGTGCACGTTCAAATTACAGTTCACTAAGCCATCCCAAATGATAGTTAAATGAAACATGGTGTTCGCTGGTTGCCTGAAGACACCAATTAGTAATTGTGAGCTGAGCCTTTAAGCTATATATAAATGTCAAAGCACTTAATCTTCTGAACCTGGAACCTGCATTGGAATTTTCTTTTGGCGAATTCTATTTCAGACCTAAAACAGTGAAAGAGCTAAGCTGTGGCAGATACAGGCAGGCTGGAAATCTTGACATTTGGAAACTGCTCTAGAATTTTGGATCCACTGTGCTGGGAAGATAGGAGACCTCATTAGCCTACTGCTTTAATTAGTCAGATCCATCATTTAAAAGTACTTTTTCATATTAAATCTGTGACACCGTTGCATGCTTGTAAAATGTTCTTGTTTTTACATTATATGTGAGTATAATACAGTGTAATATGTTTTAAAGGGTTTCTCCGGGCCTTAATGTGAGAGTGTGTTGTCTTTAGTTCTGTGATCTAAATGTCTTGTAATCTACACTTGTGCTTTTTTAGGAAGCATTACATGGTAACACAAACATTTTTTGCATGTTATCAGGACTCTGGCAGAAAATTTCACCATCTTGGAAGCAAGTATCTTGGAAGCTTTTTGGAAGAGCTTTCTGTATAGAAATAACTCCTAGCATGTAGTTCGTGTGGGCATGGTTCCCTGTTCTATTACCAGTGGTGTTTTGACAAAAGAAGACCCCAACCAACCATATTTCCTCGTTTTAAATAGACTTGTTCTTTAGGTTTTTTTCTTGAATTTAGCACTAGTAAAAGTTTTAGCAGCTGTTCTGTGGTTGAGGACTTGACCCTGGGAGCAGAAAGTAACAGAAATTGCTTGAGCAGATGCTGTTTCTGCAGATACTTCTGTTCCCCAGTTCAAAAGATAATTTTTTTATCTGGATCTCCAACTAAAACAGCCTCTATTGTAGAGATAGTTTGAGTGATTTTTATGTGATAGCTAGGAGGTGTTTGTATCAACAAGAGCTGGAAGGAATGGTGAACCTACCAACCACCTACCCTCCTTACTAAGAATCATCAAGTTGTTTCTGTGTTAAAGATGCACTTTATTTTTTTTCGACACCAAAAAGAATTCCAAGATGTTTAGTTTATTCTGTCAACAAGTAATAAAGGCTGTCTTTAAGAATGCTGAGGATTTTGGTCTCCAAAGATCTGCTATTTTTATAAGAAGCTTTCTCTGAGACAGTCAGTAATGCTTGAGGCAGAAATTTGAAATGTCATAACCCCCTAAATGAAAAAGTCTCTGCTTATAGTTTAGAAGTGCCCCAGCAAAGTGCCTAGACCAGTGTTTGGGGGATAGAAGTCAGTCTATGCCTGAACAATAAACCCCAGTTCATGTTTCATGTTGCAGTACTTGGTGGAGTCCTCCTTGGCAGAGACTTTAAGACCTGCCGGCTGCTTTAACTCTGCACTGGTGTTCTTTTCTTTCTGCTTTCTGTAAATATGCTTTTAATTCTGACCATTATGATCTGTATTAATACTGTGTAACTACAACTTTGATTGCTTCTAATAAATTGAATTTTGCCTCTTTGCAATGAATCGCTCCTGGAATTCCAGTAACTGGCACTTCGTAAACTTGAGTGTCAGAAGCACAAAGCACTAGGAGCTACTCTGCTTATCCCTACCTGAGTTGGTTTACCCATAAATTAAACTGACTGACTGACTGGCTTGATTTATCTTTGGGAAACATCCTTTAATGCTTAATTTCTTCTATACATACAATATGTACTATATACTGACAGGCCAGTCAGTCTCACCTCTGTGCCTGGCAAGACCATGGAGCAGATCCTCCTGGAAACTCTGCTGAGGCACATAGAAAACAAGGAGGTGATTGGTAACAGCCAGCATGGCTTCACCAAGGGCAAGTCATGCCTGACAAATTTGGTGGCCTTCTACGAAGGGGTTACGGAGGCGGTAGACAAGGGAAGATCAACTGATGTCATCTACTTGGATCTGTGCAAAATGTTTGACACTGTCCCACACGATATCCTGGTCTCTAAATTGAAGAGACAGGGATTCGACAAATGGACCACTCGGTGGATAAAGAACTGGCTGGACGGTCGCACTCAAAGAGTTGCGGCCAACGGCTTGATGTCCAAGTGGAGACCAGTGATGAGTGGCGTTCCTCAGGGGTCGGTACTGGGGCCTGTACTGTTCAACATCTTTGTCGGTGACATGGACAGTGGGGTCGAGTGCACCCTCAGCAAGTTTGCCGATGATACCAAACTGTTTGGCAAGGTAGACATACTGGAGGGGAGGGATGCCATTCAGAGGGACCTGGACAGGTTGCAGAGGTGGGCCCATGCCAACCTCATGCAGTTCAACATGGCCAAGTGCAAGGTCCTGCACATGGGTCGGGGCAATCCCAAGCACAAATACAGGCTCGGCGGGGAATGGCTGGAGAGCAGCCCTGAGGAGAAGGACCTGGAGGTGCTGATTGACGAGAAGCTCAAAATGAGCCAGCAGTGTGCGATCACAGCCCAGAAGGCCAACTGTATCCTGGGCTGCATCAGAAGAAGTGTGGCTAGCAGGTCAAAGAGGGCAGAATCACCTCTCTACTCCACTCTCCTGAGACCCCACCTGGAGTACTGCATGCAGGTCTGGAGTCCCCAGCATAAGAAGGACGTGGACCTGCTGGAGTGTGTCCAGAGGGGAGCCATGAGGATGATCCGAGGGCTGGAGCACCTCTCCTATGAGGAAAGGCTGAAAGAGTTGGGGCTGTTCAGCCTTGAGAAGAGAAGGCTCCGGGGAGATATTATTGCGGCCCTCCAGTACCTAAAGGGGGCCTACAGGAGAGCTGGGGAAGGACTTTTTACTAGGGCATGTAGTGATAGGAGGAGTGGGAATGGCTTTAAACTAGAAGAGGGCAGGTTCAGATTGAACATTAGGAAGAAATTTTTCACTTTAAGGGTGGTAAGGCACTGGCACAGGCTGCCCAGAGAGGTGGTTGAGGCCCCATCCCTGGAGGTGTTCAAGGCCAGGCTGGACGTGCCCTTGGGCAACCAGGTCTAGTGGGAGGTGTCCCTGCCTATGGTAGGGGCATTGGAACTCGATGATCTTCAAGGTCCCTTCCAACCTAAACCATTCTGTGATTCTATGATATATTTACTGTTACCTATTGATTTACATGTGTGTAATTCTTGTTATAAATTCTTCTTTTAGTTGATCATAGCCGGGTTAAATTGACCTTAAAAACTCCCCCACAAGATTCAGACTACATCAATGCAAACTTTATTAAGGTATGTATTACTGTCTTAACAGTTCTTAAATTCTTTTTAAGCTTTTATTTCCTGTCACTGCATTTTTAATGTTATAGGCTGAGATAAGAATTTAAAGCTGCAAGGGAAGATTTTCTTCTATTGTGACTTGAATAAATTTGCAAGCATGATGCCATTTATAAAGCAACTTTTTAAGTTTTAATATTACTCTATGTAAGTATTATATAAAATAATTTATTTTAAAGTGGCAGGCAACCAAATTGAAACTTTATACCATAGGAAAATTCAGATGCAATTGTTTTAACAGTTGATAGTGTTAAAAATACCAAATTTTGAGAGGCTGTTTTTAGGGATCATAAATGAGGCGTTTGACAGATTATGTTAATATGCACTTCTTGCCATTCATGGCAGAAGTATGGCAATGGAATTATAGCTAACATTCTTAAAGTCAAGCCATAATTTCGCTAAAAGCCTGTTACACTTTTGTTTCAAAATGTGAGTATCTTGGGCTTTCCTTGCAGTCTTATTCTGACGCTGCTTCCACACTGTAATGCTTATTCAGAAACAGGTGTTCCTATAAATCTCACTTCTTCAATGTTTAGCTTGAAAAGCTTAATGTAAATGTCTTCAAGCTTTAAATAAACGAATCTTTAAAGTTTTTGATTTTTGAAATGTAGTATTACTGGGGGGGGGGAACTTAAATTTGTTCAAGGACATGCTTTTTAGCAGAAAGATTTTCAAATTTTCCTCATTAAATGTTTGAGTAACAAAGAAAATGCGGACTTAAAGGAAGTCTTCAGAATCTGAACATACAGAAACTTAGTATTTTCTGTTACAGTCTCTGGCAGCACAGTAGTAGTTATAATCTTGGTTTCCCTTGAAATTACCAGCAAAATTCTCACTAATGTAAATGGGACTCGTATTTCATATTTAACCTTCCTTCGTATAGATAAAAAAATACTCTAATTTTATATGATTATAACCTAAAGTCTTTTTTATTCAGTGCTGATAAATTTTCTTTACAAACATTAATGTATTCTTTGTTCAATCCTAGGGAGTACATGGGCCAAAAGCATACGTTGCTACCCAGGGACCATTAGCAAATACAGTAATAGACTTCTGGAGGATGATATGGGAATACAATGTTGCAGTAAGTACCTACTTAAAGACCAAAATTGGGTATTACCTTATTTCATGACATAGTGATTGTGTATCTTTTGCCTGAGCTGGCTGTTATCAAAAATGTTGACAGTGATTTAGTACATTTACTTCTCAAATCTTGTTTTTGTACTTTAAATAGCATTCTATATATCATTAATATTATTTATTCAATTTAATAGTGTAAATTCAAAGTAATAATTTTATTGAATGAGTATGAAATTGTGCATATTTATGAATAGGTTGGTGCTTGATTACATCTGTCCTGTAGGAGACCTTCCTACTCTGATTTAATGTGGACTGACAATATCGGACACGGAAGCAGCATGTAAAACAAAAAAAATAAAAGCCTACCTTTCTGTTTACGCTAATCTTGGGTTACTTATTGTTTTATATTTGCTACATCTGTTTAAACAGACATTGTCAGGAGTTAACTTTTAAGTACTGCTAAAATTTGATATGTTCAACAAATTATTTCTGAAAATATTTTTTTGCTTTATATGACACTTAAATTGTGGTTACTTATGGTAACAAATAGCTTACCTGTTGGTGCATTTTTATTGTGCTATTCACGTTAATGTATGTGAAATAGCTTCACGTAAGAAACCTGATTCTTATTTTTTTAAATAGGTTTTTCCACTTACTTTAAATAATCAATGTAATTTTAAGCAAATATAGCTGTTTCTTCCTGTCAGCAAATGGTTCTATATTTTTATGATTAATTGTAGACTTTACAGTCAGGCTGAATAAATAAATGCGGTATTTGGATAACAGGATAACAGTGAATTCAAATCAAGTAGTCTTAAAATGTTATGTTAGCGTTGTAGATTATATTGTGCAGGATAAAACTTGGGTACTATTTTAGAATTAAAAGAGCATGCACCTGCAGGTAGGAAAATAGTATTATTTAGTCTCTTCAGTAGTAACCAATTAAGGAGGATCAGTATCTGCCCAAATAGAAGCAAGCAGTGAAGTATTGGTGAATTTACTTGATCTAGAACCAGCTAACTTTGAGCATTTTTTTTGCCTTCTCAGATAATTGTAATGGCCTGTCGAGAATTTGAAATGGGAAGGGTATGTATACTAAACACAAAACTAAATGAGCATTGCCCGTGCAGAGCAACGTGCCAATACCTGTGAAGCTTTATATGCCAAATCCATAACTGTAAAACTAATCTGCCAGATTGAATGAGAATGCCTATCTTTATGTTTGTATGCATAGAAAATAATGAATGCAAATGCTTTTCTTAGCTATATTTATAATGTTCCATTATTATTTAGCTATTACCTCAGTGGAATATACATGTTTGTATACAGAACTGTACCAGTGATCTTTTTCTGGTCATGTCACTATGCGAAAAAAATCTTGGTGTTTATGGGATGTAGGCCAACTATCAAAATCCAGAGTCCTTCAGAATTTCCTGTCAATTGATACAGCTGCAAAACCACTTTGTCTTTTAAATGTATCTACTGTATTCTTTTATTCTTCCCTGAGAAGTTAAAAAAAAATAAAAAGTGGTCTAGCATTGTGAATTCCAAACTCTCACAAAAACTAAATTAGCTCTCCTTGCTTCCCTCTGTATGATGCATGCTTGCGCATATGTGGGCAGTCATGAATTTCATGTCCTAATTTACAAAGTGTCTTTTGGCTGAATTTATTGGTCACCTGGACTTTTGGTTTTGTTTATATTTTGGTAACCAAAAGAAAAGACATTTTACTATCTTAAAAGTCCAGCAAGACACCAGTAGGCAGATGTTAAGGAAAAGCACTAAATAAGAGAGAATAAGGCATTCGAGATTATAATTTTGTCTGCTCTGCTTCTGTTAATCATCATCTTTCGGTACTACACATGAATTAAATTAGGATTCTTTGCTTTAACAGAAAAAATGTGAGCGTTACTGGCCTCTGTATGGAGAAGCAGCTGTAACCTTTGGACCATTTCGTGTTTCTTGTGTAAGTATAAAACTTTATAATTAAGTTTGAAGGATTTAATACTTTTTTAACTTAAAATAACTGTTCAACAGTTTGTATTACAAAACAAATGCTTTTTTAATTGTTTGGTACCAAATTTTACACAAATACTCTCAAAGGAATGCAATGTAAAACAATGTGTTTATCTAAGCTGTGTATTTGGGTTTCTTAAAGTAGGGAGCCTGTGTGCCTTGGTCTTGTGTCTTTTTATGTATCATTTCTTTAGCTTTACATGATGTAGTTTTGAATACTGTACCATACTCAAGACATCAAATAATATTCCTACAGTTGTCTCTCTCTCTCTCTCTCTCTCTCTCTCTCTCTCTCTCTCTCTCTCTCTCTCTCTGTTATGACTTATGCATTCTGGGTGTGCGTGAGAAATGAAAGTAACACTGGAATAGGTTATTTTCCTTAAGTTACATAAAGTTAATTATCAAGAATAAAGGAAATCGAAACTGAACTCCTAATTTCTTTTAACTTGGTTTCCTTGGTAACAGATACAGGTTTATCTGAAAATACTTCCTTTGCTTCTATTATTGCCTTTAAATTCAAAGCAAAAATGAATAGCAGGTCACCATGAGGTCTGAATCTTTTCCTGGAGAATTCCCAGGAGGTAACTGTCAAGTAAGCTATGATTCCAGAAAGATGGAGGAAACCTGAACATGTCCATTGCATGTTGTGCCAGTGTTATCAGGAGTTCTGACTGCTGAGCGTAACCACTAGAACCTCTTCCAGTTTAGATACTTGCTCATAAATGATAACGTAAGGATTTCTGGCAGATTAATAGGCAGGAAGAGGGACTGTGTATATCTCCTACACCAAGCACAGCAGGGAATTGAAGTAACAATTCTTTTGGCACCTGCTATCTCAGCATCACGCAAGAGTATACCCCAATGGGTTTTTGCAATCATCTTTCCTTGGTAGAGAAAGCTGGGTAGTAAAAGAAATCATGGTGCAATGACCATTTTCACAAAAGGGGACCACTTACGTAGCAGAAATTCACTTCATGAATTGTGAGGTTTTCAGGGCATGGGTGAGGATATGGTATGCGTGTGTGGGAGCGTAGCTACCAAAATCAATATGGTCAGTGTTCCTTAGGTGTGGGGATGGTGTCTGGTTGCCTTTGTACACACCTTTTCATGTATCTTTATTTCTTCCTGCTTTAAACACGTTTGTGGCCTGTTTGTCCAACTTCTAGCTCTTGATCACATGATCGAGCCTTCACTTCTAGATGATGCCAAGAGCCATCCAGCCTATCACATTGTGTTCAATGACAGCCCAATTACTTAAGGGAATTACTTAAGGGAAGAGAATAGAAAATCATCTCCATATAGGATAATCCGTGTACTTGTCAGCTTCTAGTGATGGACTATCAGGACTTCCTTAATTGGGTGTTGCCTCTGGATTATTGATATTTTATAATGCAATGGATGATGAATTTGACAATTATTTTTTTTGTTTGGGTTTTGTTTTTTGTCACTTATTCTTTGACATTCACATTGTGTTGTTGGAAGGAAACATTTCCTGTGCTTTTATTTTTAAACTTGCCACCTGGTAGTTCAATCGGGTTCTATTAGTTACTATTAGGATATGAATGAAACCTGGCATTGAAGTGTTGAGTATAACTGTCATCAGTATAAGTGATCTTACTGTGAATTTTTTACGCTGGAGTTCATCATCGGACTTAACTGTTCACTTACAGTTACTACAATTACTGGTAGAATTGGTCCATTACAAATTGATCTCAAAACTGTTTTTTTTTTTCCTTTTCCTTAAATCAAAATCATGTGGATTTGGACAGGAATTACTGGTATTTTCTAGGTGAAGTTCTTAAAGGTGTTCAGAAAAAGCTGGCATGCCATTTTATCAAGCTATTCTTAATCCTACCTTGAAATAGTCTACCAAGAATTAAGTACGCTTCAAGTTCATCTTGTCAGAAAAGCATATACTTACAAATTTTAGTTTATAAAGATTCTGAGTAGCCTTTTCCTACCTTAAATTAATTTTAAAATTGGCTTGTGGGTTTGAGGTTTTTGAGGGGTTTTTTTTTGCCCTGTACCTACTGGGTGATGGTCACACACCTGGCAAGTATTTGTGAAAAAGGATCGTGTGTACATTGTAACTGACTTCTCAGCTACAGCTGAGAATATATTACCTTTGGGTACAGTGCTGTATATAGGCTCCATTGCTGCTCCTGTGCACTATCTCCTTTAAACCTGGAAAGTGTTGTGATTGTTTTCTTGATGGAAAATGGTAAATTCCCAGTAGAAGATAGGAACACACTCAAGCATATATGCAGTCTCCTAAATTCACTGTGGGAAGCTGTAGTGCTAAGCTTTTAAAGGCATCTTCGAATTGTGATATTACTGATATTTTAAGTACAATAATACTTTTTGGTGTCTACAGTAGAAACTTTCCTTGGTGTTCCAAAGGCAGATTTGAAAATTCTGGGAGCCTAGAAGCCATGCTTTTCAGTCACAACCAAGATAATTACAATGATCCATTCAGATGCACTGTTGATTGAAAATAATTGAAGGGGGAAGAAATGAAAGGAGATATCTCAAGATAGAGTGATAAGAAGCTGAAGTTGAGACAGCAGAAACATGTTAGAAGGATTGCTGTGGGAGGCAATCTGAAAATTAAATAAACATATGGAGAAATAAAGCAAGAAAAGTACTTTGAAATACTCTTACAAGGCTTATTGATGGCTTCAGGAGTAGGCTAGACAATTATTGGTTTGAAAACTCACATTGTTATTTTAAGTAAAAGTAACATCTTTCACAGATATCTTGTGTAGCGAGCTAAGTGGCTGCTGTTTTAAAATCAATGTCTTGGTTTCCCATCTTTTGGGGAAATTGTACATATAAAACCAGTAAATTAAAAAAAAAAAACAAACAAACAAAAAAAAAAACCCAAACACCTGAGTTTAAAGTTTGGATTTTTAGTTACATCCTGTATCCTCCATATTGATCTTTTTTTCCAATTCATTACTGTTTTCTCATGTTTAGGAAGCTGAGCAAGCAAGAACAGATTACTTCATTAGAACATTATTACTTGAATTTCAAAATGTAAGTATACAGTCAATTCTGGTCTCAACTTTAATGGTGGTTCAAAGGTCTCTAAAATGATACAATTAAGGAAACTCATGAAAATATCTTCACTTTTTTTAGGTGTTGACTCTGTATGTATGTAAATCATCAAGCTTAGAAGTGATGTTAAAAGCTTAGTATATAAAAAAAATGAGTAGTGAAACTCTACTTGTCTTTTATGTATGTTCTTGGTTAGCCAAAAGTGTGTGATGGTCTTCAATAGCATGTGTTAACAACTGGAAATCTTCTGTCACCCTAGGAGATTTCACCGTTTACCCCAACTGAAAATATGATGACAAACTGAATCAAACTTGTCAAAAGAAACTGTTTCCTCTAGTTAGCTTCTTTTTGGGTACAGTATGTGTACTTGTTAGAATTTGCCCTATACTTCCATTTATTGTCAAGAGGGTTTTACAATGTTAAAAGATATTCCTGATGCCTGTTCATATACTTGTATTGCCAAATAAAAATATAGCAAGAATGACAACAATGTATTGATTATTTTTTTTTCCCAAACTTTCTCACTCTAGCTTGTAAAAAGTTTCTCTTTTTGGAATTGAAATAGATACAAAAAATATGGCATGTTCTTGATTAAGTTGAGGTGCTTGTCTTTTTGTGTGGAGAACTTCTGCATGGGAGAATTGTATGTACTATATTCAAGGGTCAAGATAGACTTTTTAAAAAGTGAGCTTAAGACTTTGGAATTCTTGACGGTTTGATATCCTAGTGTTCAAGATTTAGAATTGAGTTTACCAGAATACTTGCCTGGTAAGCCATTTGTTTATGCTATTTAATTTGGCGACTGTAAATGATTACAATTAGTTTCTTTATGTAAGAAATTGAGTTTGTTCATCTTAGTGAAAACTTATGACACGATCTACTGTAAAATGAGACCTGCTTCATAACTGAGTATGTTATGTTAATTGTGAAAATTGTCATATATTCAGTGAAATAAAAGCACTTGCATTCTCATATAAGCATTAAGAATGAGTGATTTAAGCCTTTCTTGCAAACTTATACTTAAATGTCAAATCTGAAGTGACTGCTTATTTTTCTAAAGAGCAACTGTCAGTAAATAAAAATAAATGTAGAGCTGTCCTACAAAAACATGAAGGTTGACAGTTTATTCCCTCTCATTTTAACTGACATCCTGTATTAAGAAATTATTTATTACAGGTTAGTCTCCCTTTATGGTTATGTTTTCTTTAGCAGTGTTTTCTTCCCTTTCAACATTTGATGTCATGTCAGTTATGAAAACTGTTAACTCATGAGGGGGGTAATTTTGAGGGATAATTTGTGTCTGCAGTAGGGTTTGCAGTGGAATGCACAAACTTAGTTCATTTCTGTTAGTGTGTCCTGAATGCTTATACCTGACTGTGCTATGAAACTTTTTAGATAGCAAAATTAACTGCATAATAATTGTTGGTTTTGCAACATTTATTGAAATGGTGCACTTAAAAGCAGAACAGAAAAGATATCAAAAACCCCAAAGCAGAACCTATGTTACTCTTAATACCTGAATTTAATGAGAAATGGTTACTTCAGAAACTGTAGCTAATTTATATTTTGCTTGCATAGACTATACATGCAAATCATGTTCAGCTACTTGACTTCCATTAGTTCTGTTCCAGTTAATTTCTATAGGATGGCTGCGTACTACGTAAAAAATGAGCAGTAACAAGGAGCTGCAGTTTGCGCTATGCTTTTGATCTTAGCAAAGAGCTCAAAGTTTATGTTCCTTTAAAGAGTAATGTAATTGTAAGGATTAACAAGGTAATGTTAGTAATGAATTACAAACTTTTCATCTTACTTTGAAGAATTCTACGTGTAGCCTTGAACTGAGGAGGAAAATTTGTATAGGAAAATATTCTTTTAAGTTCACTTTCTGGTTTTCCACAATAATGAAAAGTTTTGACACTTCTGTAGAATTTTCAATAGAATATCATACAAAATACTATGCAAAAGAATTTAAAATTCATATAAATATACAAAGTTATTCTAGTTTCTAGGAGGAAAACCAGTTTGACTGAAACTTGAAGATTATTTTAAGCTAAAACACCAGGTTCTTTCTTAAAAAGTGGCAGTAAAAAAAGGACTGTGAAGGTTGCTTTTAATTTTTAATTTCCATATAAAAAGCATAAATTCAGAATATTTTTTTCTGACATTCTGCTGATGTGAAAAATCACTGGTTTTGTCTTTTTAAATGTAATTAAGTAAAAGTTCTTTGTGGACCTTAATAGGCAACAGTACCTTTTTTCCTCTCTAATGATGACATTGGTTTTACATAATCAGTTGGGGTTTTAAAATTTATTTTCTTAGGCTAAATTTTCTCTTGTTTTTACTAGCTACAGCATTTCCATGGGTCTGAGAAAAGTAAAGCGTCAAAAATAGTTGGTTCAATTGGAAGATTGGATAAATTTCCATGCTCAAAAGGCCCACTATGTTGCTTCTCAATTAACTAAACAGAAGGTAGTATAGTTCTTGAAACTTCTCAGCTGTAATGTTGATCAAGAAAGTCATACACCTTTCTAGTACATTGCTTTGAGGGTATAGTAGAATCCAGAGGTGTGACAACAGTATGGAAAGGTGCAGTAGGACTAGCTGTACTGCAGATGGTTTCGCTAATGATGAGAAAGAGGATTTGGTCTTTCAAGAACTCAGGTACCTGAGTAACTAGGCTGTTCTAAAGCCTGCCTCTTACCTTGTCTTTAGTATTATTGTAACATGAGCTAACTAGAATAAAAGTGTCCCTGCTGTTGTTGCAAGTGTGATCCATATTTAGATATGGCCTGAATTATTTATTTCATTTTCTTAATTTCCATCCGCATGTGCGTGTACATGCGCACACACAATTTATTTTGTAAGGTGACAAAACAACAAAACACCTTCATTTTTTTCCAGTGTAAGTTACTGGAGTATGATTGGAAAAAGAACCTTTCACGGTGGTCTTTCCCTTTATTTCTTCTTTTCAAAGTTTACGACTGTAAGGACAGAGAATCTTCTAACACAGTACAATGTTGTGCATCCTTTAACTCAGAGAGGGCCTTCTGTGAACTGTCCCATAGAGCTTTCTTCTGTGTATTAGCAGCACTCAAAATACTATGTCAGAATTTCCCTTTTGTTTTTCTAATTGGTGTAAGCTACAATTTTTTTTTTTAATACAGTAAATGGCTTGTCCACGCTTAATCATGCAAAAAGCGTACTATTTATTTCATACAAACTCCTGAAATATGTATTATCGTTAACACCTTTCTCTCTCCTTTAGGAGACTCGTAGTGTCTATCAATTTCATTACGTTAACTGGCCAGACCATGATGTCCCTTCGTCTTTTGATTCTATTCTGGACATGATCAGCTTGATGAGAGAATACCAGGAACATGAAGATGTACCAATTTGTATACACTGCAGGTATCAAATATATTTATTTTTAAAATTTGTATAAATTTTAATTTTTTTGAAGACTAGACTTTTGGTATGAGATGTACTAGTTTGATTCTAAATCACAATTTTATTTATTATTTTAGTTTTCTAAAAAGGAATATTTCCTCCTGTCAAAACTCTGCTCAAAATCATACCATCTTCATTGTCTTAAAACTCAGGCCACAGTGAAATTTTGCTTCTATTTCAGTTTAAGATCGACTGTCAATCAGAAAAGAATTAGTCTTTGAAAGAGAAACTGTTTTGTGGTTCTTAAGACATTTAAATCCTCATTAGGACAGAACAGACTTTGAGGATCGTTACAAATCAGATATGGGAGTGAAGGCTTCATTCTTCATAGGAGAGACTATGCAGCATGTCCCATTACTACCTAAGAACTTTTCTGTCTGTCTCCTAATATGACAAAAAAGATCTCTAATCCGCAGTCTGTAGTTTCTGGTTGGTAAGTCTTTCCTTCTGATTAGCAGTTTCATCTTTGACCTGAAATTTGTCTAACAAAAGGATCGTTGAAACTAAACTGCCATAAAAATGTTTTGGTGAATTGACAGATTTTAATAATTTCTCTGGAAAGTTCTTGCCTATGATATTTGATACTTTTTAAAACAACTGAAGTTAATATATCACATGTCAGAAAAAATGAATTCAGATTCATAAGCCAGGAGATGTTAAGTTATTGGGGGCTTATTAACTTTCTAGAGCTTGGTTATTATCTGAAAGTGTCTATATAGACATCTACTGTCTTCAGCTGCATTCTTTTTTAACTTGTGACTCTTAAGTAATTGAGGTCTAAAACTGTAAGAAACTTACTTCACACTGGAATCCATTTCACTTTGTCCTGTTTCTCTGGAATGTCAATACAGTTGTGAAGGTTGGTTCTTTACAACTGTATAATTATAATGTAATAAATATGCATGCATTATAGCTTGTTACCTGTAAAACAGAGAAACTCATACATACTATTAGGAATAATAAACGTGATAGTACACTGACATTTTTTATAACTTTTGGATTTGAGTTTTCTAGATAAAAAGCAGAAAATAGATATGATACTAAATCAGAAAAATGTGGGAAGCCTTTAAACGTATTCTATTCTGCCATTTAACATATGTATCATTAAACCTGGACAAAATCCCTACTTTTGAAGCAGTGGTATGCGGGTCTGCCTCCTCGTGCGCCCGGACCGCAGTTACGGTGTGCTTGCTCCCCTCTACCTGGCCGCAACAGTGGTAACTAGGAATAGTGTGACGAAAGAGGCAATAAAAATATCAGCATTGAAGCATCTTTCACGATTACAGTTCCAATTGGCTGTGAAAAACTTGCATTAGAAACTTCACTGCTCCATCTTGCACTGCTTTTTTATTATTATTATTTTTAAGACACTATAGTGTCAGGTTGAATGAGCTTAAAATTATAGGGATTTTAATACATTTTTTTTCATGTTGACTCAGGAAAGATAAAGCTTGTAGTGTCTTTTTAACAAATTAAAATAATTTCTAACATACTTAACTGTTTATGTTCGTAGTGCAGGGTGTGGAAGAACAGGAGCCATCTGTGCCATAGATTATACATGGAATTTGCTTAAAGCTGGGGTAAGGAACCTTAAAAGAAGAAATTTTGTGGCATTCTGTCATTTCATAACAGTGATTGATTGAATTGCCAAAAGTTATAAAATAGTGACATGTTTAAGACGTTTGGGAACCCTTGACAGGTTGGATGTTTAATTTCATTGCATTCATGCTTCGGTATGAACTAACTTTCCTTTGACAGCAAGTTTTTATCTAAAAAAAAGTCACTGTAAATTCTAAATATTTTAAAATATATTTCAATATAAAGTGATTTTGAATTCAACTTGTTCAGTGTCTCTCCTTCCTCTTACAGTTTCTAAAGCCTGATATTTCAAACATACCAGGATAACTTCATTCTGGGGTTTTTAGGTTGCGAAGTCATATTAATGCTTTCATTGGATGTTTCAAAATACTTGAAATGCTCTCATCTGGTCTAAGTCAAATGTTTAAAACAATTCTGGAGAGGAATTGCTTTTTAAAAGAAAATTTTAATAGCTGCAGTGTGGAGAGAACAGATTGGTTTTACCTACAAAAGTTAAACATACTTTTGTATTGCTGTTCTGACAGTTATGTCACTGTAATTGACTTCCTTCTATATTTCAGAAAATACCCGAAGAATTCAATGTATTTAATTTAATACAGGAAATGAGGACACAAAGGCATTCTGCAGTGCAGACAAAGGTATGGTTTGTTTTAAAATGAATCTTTATCATACGATAATATACCATCATTCTTTGTAAACATCTCATGCACTAATTTTTATCTGGTAACCTACTATAGGAGCAGTATGAACTTGTCCATCGAGCCATAGCACAACTGTTTGAAAAGCAACTGCAAAAATACGAAAGTTGTGCAGACTGGAAGATTGCAGATGGAGTGGTATGTATCTTTCCCGTATGAGTTTCAATCAGTTATAGCTGTTACTTCTGATCAAGATTTTCCTGTAAAGTCTAGTTTTTAAAGTTTGATGTTTAATGGTGTTAAGGCACATACAGAACTTGTTTGGACTGCAAGTGGGTTTTGCTGAGTAGGGGCAGTTAGCCTGTACTCAACTTACACCAAGGACTTGGTTGTAAAAATTGTCAGGTAATTAAAGGAATATTTACCATGTATATCAAATGCAATTGTAGTGGGGGAAGCAATAGAAAGAATTCTAGTTTGAATGAAATGCAGGACTCTAACTCAATATTTAAGTTGAGAAATATGCCCTTACCTTGGTGAGGTGGCAGTAGTTGACAGCTATCTGTTGATTTGATTGGCAGTACATACCCCAATTCTGATATATTGGCAGCAAATGAAATTTGGTCTAAGCCTGACCTTCTGCAAATTACTTGTTAAACAGTATGATAAAGAGCAAGTTAAAAACAAAACTCCAGCCTACATATACATATATTATATATAAATAAAAATAAATACACGTATGCTTATATAGATGAATTCTATCTGATCTGTGTTAGCTTAAACTCTTGAAAGGGGAAAAACTTCGTTGAAGTTTTCTTTTCTTCCTTCCCCCCTCCAATATGGTATTTGGCCCAGCTTTAAACCATGAGATAGGCATTGATCTGACTCTTCAACTGAGACTTGAATATTACGTGCTGGTTTGTCCTGCCTTGGTTTTGGCCCAACACAGCCTTGAGGTAGTTAAGCAGGGCTGGCAATAAGTGATCTTATTAAGTTCTCATATTGTGTTGAAGTACTGTTTGCACTGGAACAGATTGGGGGAAAGAAAAATAACTTTATGCCTTTGTCAGGAAGCTTCATACTCAAGCCTTTTAACACAGGACAGGGAAAAAAAACCTTGGAAAAATAATAATCTACATTGGTAATCAAGGTATTTCAGGATTTTTCTGTCTGTCCTTTGACTTTGTTTCATGTTCCCTAGGTTTTTTTCCTTTTTTTTATGTTCAGATAAGTTTTCTTGGCTACTACTGGGCACTATGTGAAAAACGGCTTTTTGGACCAATGTATTCTTTCTCTCCTCCACAATCTAGAACTGTGTACCATACCACCCTTTATCTTTGGACGGGGTTTTGTTTATTCAGTAATTTTATCTGTCCCTTCAGTACCTAATTGGTGTAGGCTCTAGAGCTCTCTAGAGGGAGTATGAGTAGTATCTTCAGGACCTTTTGAAATATCTGGAAGCAATTTTAAATTTGCCTTTATTAATAGGCATCCCTTTAATTTTAGGGGTTTAGCTCTTCTATACTGTGCTTTCTAGAAAGTACAAAATGTTTTTCATTCTGGGAAAAAAGGCATATACCCTTCTCTTAACTCCAAAGAATTTGTATCAGTTCATGCAATAGTTCTGATGTCTTTAGTCATGACAAGAAACCCGGTGGACTAAATGCAATGTGGATAGGGCAGGCTGTTATAATTTTTCATAGGTCTGGTATTCAGCCTAGCTGGTCTGTGAATTTTTATTTTATTTCTGAGGAATGAGCATGATAGGGTTTGAATGTGCAGATTTATTAGCTTTGTACAGAATTGACTCTTAATTACTTGAGTTTTGGTCATAAAATAATAAGCAGATCAGTCTACTATATCTTCTAGTTACCTGACTTTGATCTGACCTGTGTCTGCACTTACATAGAATCAAAAATTGCCTCTTATTATTTACATGTATTCTAGAACGTCTGAATAAGGAGGTGCCACAGTATGCTCATAACTATGTCTGTAACAAAGGCAAGTGCTGTCTCTAAAGAATTGCACATCTTATGAGATTTGAGTGACTGAGCAACCAGATTATGGATAGGTAGTGTGCATGGGGGTGAGACAGGGAGAAATCCCAACTCTGAATATGCAGTGATGGAGTGTGAGTTTTGAGTTTTGCTTGGAAATGAACTTGGTTGTAATCAATAAGTTGTAAATAAAATTGAATTTTAGCAATAATTTGGAAACTAGTAAGAGCAGAGAACATAATGTCATTATGTGGATACTTTGCAACTTGAATATTGTCTGCAGGTCTAGTCTGCTTATCTCAAAAGCTTATTACAGAATTACAGTGATGAGTGGCGTTCCTCAGGGGTTGGTACTGGGACTGGTGCTGCTTAACATTTTTATCGGAGACATGGACAGTGGGATTGAGCCACTTGCAGTTTCCAGAGCCAGTTTCCCCAACGACACCAAGCTGTATGGAGCAGTCGACATCCTGGAGGGAAGGGATGCCATCCAGAGGAACCGTGACAGGCTTGAGAGGAGGGCCTGTGCAAACCTTATGAATTTCAACAAGTCTTAGTGCAAGGCCCTGCACGTGGGTAGGGGCAATCCCAAGCACAAATACAGGCTGGGCAGAGAATGGATTGAGGACAGCCCTGAGGAGAAGGACGTGGGATTGTTGATTGACGAGAAGCTCTACACGAGCCAGCAATGTATGCTCGCAGCCCAGAAAGTTGACCACATCCTGGGCCGCATCAAAAGAAGCGTGACCAGCAGGTCGAGGGAGGTGATTCTGCCTCTCTACTCCACTCTAGTGAGACCCACCTGGAGTACTGCATCCAGCTCTGGAGCCACCCACATAAGAATATAACACATAACATGGACCTGTTGCAGTAAGTCCAGAAGAGGGTCACAAAGATAAGAGAACAGGAGTATCCCTCCAATGAGGACAGGCTGAGAGTTGCAGTTGTTCAGCCTGCAGAAGAGAAGGCTCCAGGGAGACCTTATAGTGGCTTTCCAGTACCTAAAGGAAACCTACAGGAAAGATGGAGAGAGACTATCAGGGAGTGTAGTGCTAGGACAAGGTGTGGTTTTAAATTGAAAGAGGTAGATTTAGACTAGATATTAGGAAGAAATTCTTTACCATGAGGGTGGTGAGACACTAGAACAGGTTGCCCAGAGAAGCTGTGGATGCCCTATCCCTGGAGGTGTTCGAGGCCAGGTTGGATGGGGCTTTGAGCAACCTGGTCTAGTGGAAGGTGTCCCTGCCCATGGCAGAGGGTTGTTCTTCAAGGTCCCTTCCAACTCTAACCATTCTATGATTCTATGAATTCAAGCATTAAAAGTTCAGACAAGGATCAAAGTTGTCATAAAGCTCCATCTAAAGATCAACCAGATTGAGCTGGAAGAGAAATGGCTAAAGTTAGAAATGACAGAGGCTAAGTAACATTGAAAAGCTGCTTTCTATTAATCTTTTCCAAAGTGTATTAATGAGACCTGGCAGACAATATAAAAGGAGATAGTTCTTCATGCAACATGAAGCTGCAGAGGTTCTTGCAGCTGAAAGCCTGTAGCTTTGATGTGAATATTTCATCATCTTGGAATCTTCTTCCATGAATTTGCCTAAACTCTGACCTATGAAATTCCAGAGTTGGAGACCATTGGAGAACATCCTAGAAAAGGATCTCTGCATGCCTGCTCTGTCCTTATTCTTCCCTGTAAGTTTCCTTCTGGTCACTGCTGGAAACAGGGCAAAATGAATCTTAGCCTGACTAGGTACAGCCTTTTTTTCATTAGGAAATGATGCTGCTTCATATTGTAGCTTGAATGTTTCTGCAGGAGGGTTGAGGAAAAAAGTTTCATAGGTAAAGAATTCCTGTGTCCAAAAATTTGATACTTAAACCCAAATTTACTACTATTCATTTGTTACTTAGGAAATTTGCCTTCAGGGAATTAACTGGTATAGGCTTGGTTTCTGTTTTGGTTGTGTGAGGTAGAAGACTACTTTATAAATCCAGTTAAGTAGCTACATGTAGCTTTAACCTAATTCTCAAAACTTAGAGCCTCACTTGAGACAGTGTTTTTGCTATTCTGAAAAAGCTCGCTTTTTTCCTCCAAGGGTGTTATGTAGCATCTGTTGTATACAACATCTGGTTTTCCCCAGAAATGTTGTATTTTTTTAATTAAGATACATCCCAGAATGTTTATTTGGTTTTTAAAAGGAGACAAACTGATACAGAATGTTTACAGATAACTTTGTTAAATATAATGTAGTATCTTAAGGTTCCTTCCCAGATCTCACTGCCTGCAGATGCCAAGGCAACTGTGGAGTCATATACGTGTGAAGGGTTTTAATTATGTTCAGTGGAAGCAATTCCAAATAAAATAATGTGCCTACTTTGGGTATATTACTGTCAGTTATATAGGAGATACTGCTGAACTGAAGAGGAAATTTTCTTTCATTTATTATATTTTGATAGTACTCTGAAGTGTTGGAATACTCTTTAGGGTTGGTTTCACGGTTTTGTTGTCCAATTGCCTTTCACATTTCAAGTGGTGTTTGAAATTGAGTTACCTAAGCTTTGTAAGCAGTGTTTGCCAGTGACATCACAGTAAAAAGTTAATCTGATTGGCAACAAGTAGCAGTATTCGTAGGGAAGTAGCTTAGACACAATCCTGAACGTGTGTTCCTGTCAACTTGACGGCTTTGCCCTGCTGGAAACAATACTGTAAAAAGTCAACAAAAAACCACATGCAGTGTTTGAAAGCAAACTTACAGTGGGGTTAGAATTTCTATTCGAATTTGATAGAAGGATTCAAAACCACATAGAAAATGCACATATGATATAGTATAATGTAGTAATTGTATACTCTTAGCATAGTTATACATACTATGAATGTATAGAACTATAAATGTGTTTAAAATAATACTAATGAAATTATATGAAGAAAAGCTTTCTTCAGATACCAGACAGAGCACTTCTACCAGTCCTCACAGTAGCCAGATTTCAGAGCAAAGATGATTGCTGCTCAGAAGCAATTTTTTCTGATAAGAAAAGACTCGGGTGGTAAATCTGACAATCTGATGTTCTGTATGTAGAAAAAGGAAAATTGATTAAAAGACAAACAACAAAAAGTTTAGTATCTTTTAAAAAATATTTCTTGTTGAATTTTGTCTCTTCACAGTGACAAGCATGTTACAGTACTGCAAGTCCTTGTTTTACCCTTATCCACTAACAGAAGCTTGCATTAATAAACATTTTCTCCAAAATATGTCATTGCTAGTACTCTCAAGTATCTCTTGTATTTCTTCCTGTAAAAGTGACAGAATTCTGTTGCTGTGGCTGATAGCACTTTTAGAAGCTGTGGAGGAATCGGCTGCTATAAGAATGTTGATATTCAGAACATTAGTGGTGTGGAAGCTCTTAAGTGAAAAGACTTTGCTGTTGAAATTTTCTTCACTGTTTTGCAGCTTGGAAAGAGCTTTTTTTGGCCATTATAGCATTCTAAAAAAAAAATCATATATGTCTTCAGAGACATTTATCTTGTTGCCTATGCTTGGAAACTTTTATTTAATCTGAATCACTTGAGTATATCATTTCAGTCTGAAGTATTTCTCTTTTTATCTCCTGATGGTCTGTGGTTCCCATGCTGCTTTATGATAAGGGCAAAAGGAATGCCTCAATTCCTTTTAAGGAAAACCATGAGATTACTTCTGGAAGAGTCTTTGCAGTAAATTTGCTAGTACTTTACCAGTACAGAAAGCTTCTGAATGACAATAAATATTTCCACTGTGAGTTCCAAAAGAAAAATAGGCATTGCAATTCCTGGGCAAAAGGTTTTGAATTGTAGGCAATGCCTGTGAAATACCAGTCTAAAACCGTGATCCTCTATTTCTCAAAGTTAGGGACAGCTGTTTGGTGATTCAGCCATTGGAGGAAGTAGGTGGGGAAAAGACCCACCCTTGGGAGACGATAGCACAATTTAGGTCGCCTTACCAAGTTGAATTCAGACACTGCATCTGCCATGGGAATTCCTTGTTCCTCTGCTTTACCACAGGAACATGAGTTACTCTGTATTGTGGTAGACTGGATGTAATCTACACTTCTGAGTATTTGACTTTATGGTCTTTTCGTTTGTTAATGTAGTCTGTCATAGATAGATATACACACATTTCATATATACTTTTCTGTAATTTAACAGAATACCTAGAAATTCCTAACTATGAGCATTTTCACTTGGTCTGAGTAGCTGCTCCCTCAAATCAACTCTTGAACTGTTCAGCAGTTGATGCATATAGAGGCAAAGGTTGGGGAAAGCTCCTATTCTTTTGTTCACCCACATATTGTTAATGCTTCTGTTTTCTTACAGTGAGAAACCTGCCACAATAGGATAGGTATCTTCTGTAAGAAAGCAAGGCACTGCAGTGAACACTTATCTAATTGACTGAATTGCACATTTGTTAATCCGTGTTTTAAAAAAAAAAAAATTCTATGTGATGACCCTTGTGAACTATGTATGTTGTCCTGTTTTATCTAAGCTGATACTTTTTAAAATTGTATTCTGCCTGAGAATGCAACATCTGTCTAGAGAAGCAAGAGAGTGTTGACTGATGCCAGTAAGCTGTGATTAGGAAGGTTGGAAGGCTTTTTCTTAATACTGCCATCTGCTCTTCTCAACGGATGAGGTCATCCCTATGAGATACCCTACATTGACTTTTACAATTGAGCTTCCTCTGATCTGCTCCATGCTGGTTGCTCTACGTGTTTGCCAATTTGCTTATTCTGATATATGACAGAAGGGGAAATCTGTGAGTTGGTATCACTCAAGGGTGCTCAAAATACCAGTTGTTCACTCTGTTGTGACGCAGAATTGAGAACAAGTAACAAACCTGCTCCAAGAGTTTAGCAAGCATTATTTCTTCAGTTAAAAACAAGATGAGATCCAGTAGCAACTGAGCACCATTACTTAAAAATGCTGCAGCAGCATAAAGTTGATATGAGCACTGTTTTCTTTCCTACATGGGTTACTGCATTTGGTTACTGCCTTAAACTTTTATCATCTTCAACCTTTGAAGTAAAAATTCTTTACTTACTGGGGAATGAAGTGTCTAAAAGTAAATTAAGCCTTCGCGGAAACATCAGTCTGAACTAGTTAAGCAAAGTAGTGAAGTACTACTTTTTTGGTGACAATAATTCCTGTAACATTCTTGCTCCTGATTTAATGTACTAGAGCAGAGTGAACTGATCCTGATTTTAACCTAATGCAGAAGTGAAAGCTTTTGAACACATGTCTGCCTGAAGCCTTCCCAGTGTATGAAGCTGGGGTAACCACTGACTTCTGGGGTTGAATTTAAAAGTACTGTTTTGTGTGTGTGTGTTTGTTGTTCGCTTTTGGGTTTTGTTTTTTTTTTTTAATTTTTTTGAGGAATTATTTTTGTAAACTCTCTGTGGTTGTGTATATGCCTCGACATTAGAATTTATACACATTTTTGCAAGGTATATCTATACATTTTCTTACTAGTAGCAAAAATGGCAGTGCCTTTTCAGCTTACTTCTGCCTGTCTCAACTAGAAACAGCTTCTTAGTGTATACATAGTTTAAAAAAAAAAAAACAAGCACAACCTTTGACATATGTTAGCTTCTTTAATGGGCTTTTTCCTCCCCTGGGAGAAAAACATATCTTAGTAAACATTCTGTTCGCAAACACTTCACTTTACAAACATAGAAGGACAGGGATGCAGCTGCTGGTTTGTTTTCTGGACAAGTTAGTCTACACTGCAGCCAACAGGCACACCCTTTCCCTTGCCAGTACCTCTTAGAAAACTGAGCACATAAATAAGAAGTCTGTTCCTCAAAACTTTTGTCTTGATAGAACTGAACTGGAATACTTTTCTGATTGTCCTGGTTTGAGGTAAGAGAGAACCAATTTTGTTCAGTAACTTCGCTTCTTAGCTGCTGTAGTATGGAGCAGTTGGTGGTAAGGGAGAGGAACTCCTCCTGTGGAGTCTCATATTTTCTAATACCTCTCTGCCTTACAAAACTTGGACGTGCTATGGTGCTGAAACAAGGCGAACAGTCTGTTCTGAGGATGCAGTTGCATTAGTTAGTAGTACTTATGATTAAGGGGGGCCATTTTAGTACAATATCAATGCATTTAGTGCTATCCATAGTAATGACTACATACAGGAGAGGCTCCAAGTTTACTTTGCAGAACTCAGGGAAACAGGGAGGAATATGATACAAGCATTGAGCAGAAGAATGAATTGCTGCTGTTGGATACTGTGAGCCTCAGCTTCTTTGGTACCAACATGCAGAATCGTACTTTGCCTGATAGAGGGCAATGAAATTCCTTTTCATGCATGTTAAGGGCAAAACAGTCTGTAAGATTACCTATTACCTGATGTCAAAAAGCTGGAAATTGCTTTTTTTGCGTATTTGAGAGGAGGCTGGTAGAGGGATTGGATGTTCGTGTCCCATGGTAATGTTTCATTCTGTCAATGACTAGGAAAAAAAAAAAAAAACAACAAGGCCTTTCTTTAAATTGGCATGTCTGCAATAGTTTGCAGCTAGATTTTAGAAGTTCTTTGAGCCCAGTTTTTCAGTAAGTCACGTTTTACTGGTTTTTTTTGTTACTGTTTTACTCTTTTCCCGTAAGTCATGGAAAACTGACAAAGGACTTAAGAGTACCTTTGTTCTTAGGTAAAATAACAAGGTCCTGCATTCAGTTTTTGGATCAAGCATAGCATTCGTAATACTTTTTTTTTTTTTTTTTTTTTTTTAATATGTCATTAGCCATTAGTCGTTCTCCTTTTTTTGGACAGTGACTTTTTGGACACTGTATCTTGATCACAGCATTTCTTGCTGAGAATGATTGTTAAGGTAGCAACCAATGTTGTTTATTAAGAAGCTAGAATGATACAAAATCCAGTACATTAGATGTATTAAAACCTAGTTCACAGTACGCTTTGAGAGCTGACCAATGGATAACAATTCTAGTTCAGTAACGTACAACATGATCAGTGGACCTGATATGGCGATTAGTTTTTTATGCATTACCCCAGGAAAGCAAAAAATCATTAATAGAAGTAACATAGACTTAAAGAAACAACATATTGTGACATAAATTAAAAAATCTGAGCTGTTTGGCAAGTTGAGCAAAAGTGTGCTTTAATGTTGCAAAATGTAAAGGCTCGGATCTGGAAACAAAAAGGGGCAGAATTTGGTTTGCAATGGAAGCTTTACATGTGGTCTATGTGTCTAAGCTCCATATGTAGTCTGTGGGGCCAACTGATCTGTTACCTTTATCCCCGGCTTACTGGCTGGTCACTTACTGTGGGATGAAAAGCTGGACATGAGCCAGCAATGTGCGCCTACAGCCAAGAAGGCCAAGCACATCCTGGGCTGCATCAAAAGAAGCATGGCTAGCAGGTCGAGGGAGGTGATTCTGCCCCTCTACTCCACTCTGGTGAGACTCCACCTGGAGTACTGTGTCCAGCTCTGGAGCCCTCAGCATGGGAAAGACATGGACCTGTTGAAGCAGGTCCAGAGAAGGACCACAAGAATGATCAGATGGATGGAATAGCTCTCCTATGAAGACAGGCTGAGAGAGCTGGGGTTGTTCAGCCTGGAGAAGTCTCTGGGGAGACCTTTATTGTGGCCTTTCAGTACTTAAAGGGGGCTTATAAGAAAGATGAGGACAAACTTTTTAGTAGGGTCTGTTGCAATAGGACAAGGCGTAATAGGACAAGGCATAATGGCTTCAAACTGGAAGAGGGTAGATTTAGACTAGATATAAGGAAGAAATTTTTTACCATGAGGGTGGTGAAACACTGAAACAGGTTGCGCAGAGAGGTGGTAGATGCACCATCCCTGGAAACATTCAAGGTCAGTTTGGAGGGGGCTCCAACCTGATCTAGTTGAAGATGTCCCTGCTTGTTGCAGGGGAGTTGGACTAGATGCCCTTTAAAGGTCCCTTCCAACCCAAGCTATTCTATGATTCTATGAAAACGAACCAGCCTTGGTTGACTGCAATGGGAGCTTCAGTTGTGGTCATCTGAATGTAAGTGGCTTTTATCTGCTAATTAAATCTCACTCCAAAAAAAAACTTGATAGTTACAACCAGTGTCAGCAGGACAATGAACTTGCTGTGCAATTTGTCTGAAAGGGCTAACACAAGCCATTGATATAGGAACAATAGGGTATTTCTGCTGGAGTACTTCTGGGGTGTTGTATTGGACAGCTAGTTAATGGGGGAGGTTAGTGAAGAACAAAAAAGAAAGATTAAAAGATTTAATTTTTTTCTTCACAAGAAAAGCTTCAGTTAGTACATTGAGGAACAGAATTTGATAATAGACTCTTTACACTAGCAGACAGTGATAGGATAGCTGCTTTAGGACTAGTAACAGTAATTAAAAACATATAACTAATGAATCTCAATTTAAGTGAGGGTAGTTAGCTAACTTAGTTATGGTTTATCTTTCAAAGCTGAAAATGTTTACCAAATTCAAATATGAGTGCATTTGAAGCAGAAATTAAATGAGAATTCCCTTTTGTTTTGTAAGACCAGTCTCTGTCACCCAATCTGAACAAGTAGGCTGGCAGACAGTAGGCCCTGTTGCATGAACCTGGTATTGTGCTGTGAAAAAAAAACAGATTTGAGATGTTTGTGGTTCTTTTTAAGAATTGCTTTTCAAAAGACTCCTGCAAGAAAAGCTTTTCGGTAATATACATATTAAACTCAAGATAACACTAAGCTCCTCCTTGGTTTTGTTGGATCTTTGGCTGTGGCGTGTGCATGGAAATGGTATATCAGCTTTAGACTTTTGCATGTTCTGGTTTTATTTTTATAGATATAAATTTATATGTATTTGTACCGAGTCTGACTGGGCTATGGAGTTAATATTCTTCGTAGCTGCTCTTGGAGTGCTGTGCTTTAAACTTGTGACCAAACCAATGCTGACAACACACTAATATTCCAACTACTGCTGAACAGCGTTTGCACAGGGTCAACTCTGCCTCTGTTTCATACTCTGCCCTCCCAGTGAATAGGCTGGGGGTGGGGGGTGCGCAAGAGATTGGGAGCAGACACACGGACACAAGCAGGCAGATGGCCTGAACTCACAAAAGAGATATTCTATAACACCGTATAACATCGTGCTTAGCAATAAAGAGGGCAAAGAGGGGGATTTAGTGACGTTAGCCATCTTTGCTCAGGAACTGTGTGGGCGTAGGTCTACCTGTGGGAAGTGGTGAGTGATTGCTTCTGCATCACTTGTTTTGTTTGTTTTCTTTCTCTCTTCTTCCACTTCTCCTTTGCTTACTAAACAATTTTATCTTGACCCATGAGTTTTCTTGCCTTTTCTTTTCCCCCTCTGGAGGCGGGGGGAAGGAAGCGAATGAGTGAAAGGCTTTGTGGATCTTAGCTGCCTACCACAACAATATTTTATGTGTATATGCATATAAATGTGTATGGATACATATATTTAGAAATATATACATATAAATATGCTATATATATTTTATATGTCCTTCCTGAAACAAAATAAAAATCTTCGTGCTTTGTTGAGTAAGGTAAACTTCATTGTATGCAAATGGGAGATGATTTGAAAGTGTTTTAGAACAATGAGTTAAATCCACTTGTCAATTTACAGTATCTGAAATTCTCATTTTCTTACTACACTGTAGACTAGTCTTATCTTCAATGGACCGATTGTACAAGTGATAATTAGACTGATTGGAAAAACAAATGCTTTCAACGCTAACCTGAAAGATTAGCTTTTGAGAATTTTCTCTAGTGGATTATACAATTACATGCGAAACAATGTTTAGTCAGAAAAATTTGAAGTTGGATACACATAATGTCATATTATGAATTTAGATTAGAATTTAATCTGTATGTACTGTTGAAAGTTATCTCTATATGACAGCCAAAAATATATAATATTGTCATACATTATTCTCAAGTGTCATTATGGATCTTTGAACCTTACAGTTTAAGTATTGTGTGTATCAGCTTTACAGCCATGAATGAAAACCTTTTCTTTTAATCAGGATGAAAATAATACAGAGAATGCTGTCAGTTCTTCAGATGCTGAGAAACAGGATTCTCCTCCACCAAAGCCTCCACGGACCCGCAGGTAGTTAATTAAGTTAATTTACTACTTTAAGCTGACAGATTGACACGCTTCATAAATAAAAAGTAGAATAAAATTACTGATCCTATAAAGACCCTTAAGATGCAATCTTTTTCTGTTTATAAATAGAAATATACATAATACAAATAGAATTCTTGTAATTGACTCTGTAAATATACGCCTTAATATCTTTGTGAAGTCTGTGTTTGAATATACCTATCTTACCGTGACTATGTGTGAGGAGACAAGCATACTCCTTTAGTGGTCAGACATGTTAGATCTATTTGTGCTCTAGGTGATAGTAGCAAAACATACTTCAAAATAGGCTCCAGTAATGACTGAGCCCTCATTTTTGGAGTCAAAACCATAATGAAACATATCCATTTATTCAAGAAAATGTTACCTTACAGACAAGTACAGCTATTGACTAGAGTATTCCAACAAAATGCTGTTCTTACTGAGAAGAAAAATTGGTCTTGCCAATCCTTTTATTCAACAGAAGAAAAAGAAAATCCTCTCTAGCTCTTAAAATACATAGATTTGACTTTAAGGAAGCCAGAAGTAAATCTTGAACTAACAGATTCATCTGCCTAAATAGGGTACCCAACCTGAGCACTAGACAGCTAAAGAAGCAACTCTGCAGGAGTCAGTGCCTACGTTTCTTAGCTAGTTTGTGCAAGGGCTTATAGGGCCCTTTAGCAGGTGATCTTGCCTGTGCTGCATTGCCTGTAGTTAAATATACATTTAAGGTAAGTACTTGGGTTTCCTAAGGTTGTAGAATGACATAAGAAACTACCAGCCAGTTAGTATTATTGTATAATGTTTAGTCATATAAGGAAAGTAGTTTTACTGCTTTAAAATATAATCAAACTGGAGTAGTGCAAGTTCAGGTTGGTAGCGGGCATTACTATTCATTTGATACTTTAATGGTTAAAGGTAGAAGATGAGAATTCACCACTTCTTTGCAGTACTGCATTTGGCCAGGTACAAAACGATGCAGTAAAATGAGCCCGTTTTTGAGGGGCTAGCAAGATGACAGCAGTGATTACACAATAAAATGAATTTTAACTTCTACAATTTCTAGGTTTGGTAAAGGAGGAAGTTTAAATATGTGCATATATATATATATAAAATACAATTGGACATAGCCATTTGAAAATTGGTGACTCAGAATCGGTAGCAGTGTGTGTGTATGTTCAATATTGCAACATCATCTTCTTGTCACAGGAATAAATATAGTTTAAAACTGGGTATGGCAGTGTTCCACTTGGCTATCAACTAGTAATTTGGGCCAGATCTGGAATATTGCATACCATTCTAACACCCATTCTAATGAGGATGTCAGAGAACTTCCATAAACTATCATCATAGAATTATTTCTCTACTTCTTTAGTGGCCCCAGGGATGGTATTTGCAATAAGATACATTATTTCCAAAGCTATGGTAACAACCATTAATGATACAGTAGGATAAGAATATAAGTAGCTGTTATAGAATCATAGAATTAGTGAGGTTGGAAGGGACCTTTAAGATCATCAAGTCCAACCGTTAACCTACCCTGATAAAAACACCACCACTTCTAAACCATGTCCCTAAGCACCTCATCTACCCTTTTCTTAAACACCTCCAGGGATGGTGAATCCACCACCTCCCTGGGCAGCCTATTCCAATGTTTAATAACCCTTTCAGTGAAAAAAATGCTTCCTAATATCCAATCTAAACCTGCCCTGACATAACTTGAACCCGTTTCCTCTTGTCCTATCACTTGTCACCAGGGAGAAGAGGTCAGCTCCCATCTCTCTAAAACCTCCTTTCAGGTAGTTGTAGAGGGTGATAAGGTCTCCCCTCAGCCTCCTCTTCTCCAGGCTAAATAACCCCAGATCCCTCAGTCGTTCCTCATAAGGTTTGTCCTCCAGACCCTTCACCAGCTTTGTAGCCCTTCTCTGGACATGCTCCAACACCTCAATGTCCTTCTTGTAGTGAGGGGTCCAAAACTGAACACAGTACTCGAGGTGAGGCCTCACCAGTGCTGATTACAGGGGGATGATTACTTCCCTAGTCCTGCTCACCACACTATTCCTGATGCAGGCCAGGATGGTGTTGGCCTTCTTGGCTGCCTGGGCACACTGCTGGCTCATGCTCAGCCGGCTGTCCACCAACACCCCCGGGTCCTTTTCTGCCAGGCAGCTTTCCAGCCACTCCGCCCCCAGTCTGTATCGCTGCATGGGGTTGTTGTGACCCAAGTGCAGGACCCGACACTTGGCCTTGTTGTACCTCATACCATTGGCCTCAGCCCATCTGTCCAGCCTGTCCAGATCCCTCTGCAGAGCCAATCTACCCTCAAGCAGATCAACACGCCCCCCTAGTTTAGTGTCGTCTGCGAACTTACTGAGGGTGCATTCGATCCCCTCATCCAGATCATTGATAAAGATATTAAAGAGAACGGGCCCCAGCACCGATCCCTGGGGGACAGCACTTGTGACTGGACAGCAACTGGATTTAACTCCATTTACCACCACTCTCTGGACACGGCCATCCAGCCAGTTTTTTACCCAGCGAAGAGTACACCTGTCCAGGCCATGAGCAGCCAGTTTCTCCAGGAGAATGCTATGGGAAACGGTGTCAAAAGCCTTGCAAAAATCCAGGTAGATAACATCCACAGCTTTTCCCTTGTCCACTAAGTGGGTCACCTTGTCATAGAAGGAGATCAGGTTATAGTTAACTTAGTGTTAGTTATGTCAAGCCAGAAGTTAGAGGAGAATATGACATTGAAAGAGAGATGGAAATGAGTTGGGGCTTTTCACAAACAAATGGCAGAGTTTGTGCTATGTAGGTAATACCATTTTTACCTTATTTAGATTGATGGTAATGTATTCAATTATGTAGATTAAGATGATGACAGAGGAGTCTGTTAACCTGTGTTCTTGATGAGTTCCAAGCTCTTCTTGAACCTTAGTCACTGAATTTATATATGATTTCTGTCCAATAGGTAATTTTCTTATTAGTTTTCCTTGAAATAATCTTAGGCATATATATTTTTTTTTATCATTTTTATATATTCATGCAAACATCATATATGCATAATTCATGTTTTAGCACACATCTGTCTTATCTGCATTGCATTGTTCTTTACTTGCTGCATTAAGTTAAAATCTTTTAATCTCTCTTATAAAACCTGGTCTTTTTTGGGCCTGCTTCCATAAACTCATACTTTCCCATCTGCCAGCGCTGGCAGGAAGATCGTTTCCTTAGAGGTGAATAAATGGAAGCTTTTAGCAAAGCTGTTGTCTTTTTCAAATAAAGATTATTTTTGAAAAACAATTAATTGCACCCCTCATGGAAGTATCTTCTGAGGAGAGACTTTATTTGCTCTTAGTCACATCTGCTCAGAATACCCACTAATGAGCGTGTTTTTTCTTGATGTGGGAGGTAATCTTACAAATCTGCAGCCTGATTCAGTCAGGACTTAGAGCCAGGTTTTGAGTGTTGTGGATGTTCTGGCATAAGTTGACATCCGTTTCCTGGGGAGGACGGGAGAGCAGAATCCTTGAAAGATTCTAATTTAATCCCTATATGGAGAAGGAAACTGTTAAACATAATACATCTCCTATTGCATCTTTAGCTTTTTTTCCCCAAACCATTCTCTTACCACTTTTTTTCACATCCCTTCTATTATTTTTCTCTACATTGCTGTGACTAAAAATAACTTGATACAACTATTTTAAGTATTTGTCTACATCTTTTGTGTAGTAAATGTTTTCAAGTGGTGTCCAAGAGTCGTTGTCTTTACAGATAAATTCACATTCAATAGGAACTCTGAAATAATCTAGTTTATCCCACATTTTTAGTTTGACTTAGAATTGTCGCCTGGAACTTGCTTAAAATACTCTGTTGAGTAACATTTTTATGTTGCTGGCCAAATATGTATTTGAGTTGTACATGCACTGTCTCTGAAGAAGTTACAAGCAAGTTGCTAAAGTTAATATTTTTTAAAAGGAATAAGGCTTTTTAATTCTTTGTGTGGTGTTGTAGTTGGCTTTAGAATGTGTAATTAGTAAAGCAACGTGCATTTATTTATTTATTTATTTTTAAGGGAAGGTTTGGGAGTTGGACTAGATGATCTCTAGAGGTCCCTTCCAACTCTGATGATTCTGTGATTCTGTGATTCTGTTTAACAGTTGCTTTTTTTCCAAAGCAAAAAGGACTACAGTGACTGATACTGAACAGTACTGTGTCCCAGCTTGGTTTCAGGTGAACTTGCCTGAGATGATCCTGACCAAGTAGGAGGGAAATTTGTTTACATCTCTTGATGTAAGGATGTTTGTCTTCCATGCTGCTATCAGACCAAGCTATGTTTGCGTAGATGGTAATGATTATGGCTCCTGTTTGTTGTTTTCTGACAGCCCTAAGGCTATTTGCTGGATGAGATGGTGACGTCTCCTCTACAGCACTTTCAGTGGCTAACTACTCAGTACATTGTAGAATTTTTCTATAAAGGTACCTTTCTCACCTGTCTCTTCTCTTGTTTGTCACAGGATCGTAGGACAGGTCATCTCTGCATTATATTTGAATGTGTAGATCTCTTCTTAAAGTGTATCAAGTTAACTCTTGTGTCTTTACTAAGTAAGGATAAGATCCCACTGAAGACTTTTGCCACATAAGATAGGAAGCTTACTCAGAGAGGAATAGAGGGATAATTAATCCTTTTAGTACTTTCATCAGCCTAGGGATGTCTTGGGGAAGGAGTGCTACAAAGTATAACTTCTAATTATTCTTTTCTAGGGTTCTTTTATGTCTGTCTCTTGGAAGTTACAAGTATCTTTAGGCTATTGATAGCAAATCAATATTAAATTGGAATTTTGTTTACTTTTATTAACTCACCATGAAGCATCTAACTCTACTTGTTTTGTAGAGGTTCTGGAATTGTATTGCCTTCCAACCTTTTATCACCTTGTAATGCTTTAACGTAATTCATATTTGCTGTACAATATGTTAACGTGGTCATTTAGGTTAACGTCTATCTGCACTTGATGTCAACACTAAAAAAAATTCAAATAGTATTACTCCTTGATTATTATGAAGGTAAACAAGAACAACTCATGAATGCGTACATCAGCACCTTATTCTAGAAATTGCTTTGCTTTGCAGTTTATGATCGCTTCTTGTGAAAGTCACCTTGAACTTACAGCTGTGTTACATTTCTTTGGAGGACTTGGTGGGGTAGAAAGCATTTTTAGACCTGTTTAACGATTTTCAGGTTAAGGCAGGAAGAGGGCATAAGTAAGTTTTTAGTTTTGTTTGGTTCTTTACAGTCTTACATCTAAGTTTTAAATTTACAATTTAGGACTGTACATGATTTTACGTAACTGTACAATTGGAGCTTTTTCTTCAAACCTAGAAGCAATGATGGCACTTCAGAATTCAGAGGGAGCATTATAACACCTTTAAGGAATATTCCTTGAAACGTTTGTGTGTTTAGTAGTACATTCTAAAGTATTTGGAAAAAGGGGTTGTTTATTTTAATCAGGCTTGATTACAGAAAATTCTTTATTTTTGAGTTCAAATGTGATTTGAAAGAAATGGAGAAACTGAGACAAACTCACAGAAATAAAAGATGAGGTAACAACTTTTTTGTATGCAGTGTAATGAAGAGCTACGTGCTACTGTCTGAAGGAGAAAAGGTAAAATACTGTGGCCATTTAACTTTTCATCTTATGCGTAGAGTTGAATCTAATGATATTAAAATACATTTCAAGAGTCATATAATTCTGTTCTATTTCAAGCCCTGCAGAACCTTCTCTTTACATCTTCTGCAAATCTAAGATAAAAACTATTGGTTGGTGTTCCCTCTTAGTTACCACTCTCTGATTTGTATGTCAGAATTGAAAAACCAAAAAGTCTCATGTAACTAAATTTTACAAGAAAAATTCACCAGTTGGCTGTTTTTATTCATTCCTTATACTCTTATATAAATTATCTGTAGTATATTTTGTGACAGCTTCACTGAACTGCAGCTTTTCTTTCACGTGGATGGCAGTGATTTAATGCTTCAGCCTGCTTACATTGAGTTTAATTTTCTTGTTTTAATTGTGAGGGAAGATGCAGAGCTTGGTATCTATTTTTGGTTGATCTTAGCAGCTGCATTCTGTGACCTTGGCATCACTCTCTTTTATTTGAAAATAAAACCCTACAGTATGTGGCTTAGAATAACCATGGATTACTTAAGGGTTTTTTTCCTTTTGAATGCTGGCCAAGTTTAATTTAAATCTAAGCCTATGGTACCCTGTTTTAATAATATAGCGCTTTCCATGGAGGCTAGAATGGCTTATATTTTAAAACACTCTAAAAAATTTAGAATATGTTGCAGAAAAAGCAAAAATAGTGTTGCCATTGCTTTGTTTTGGTTTTGGGTTTGTTTCCCGTGTGTACATTTCTGGTGGAAAGTTGTGGGAGGGTTGGGTTTGTTTTGTTGTGTTTGGTTTTTTTAAATTATTGTGCTTTTGACAAATTATAATTAATTTCTATTATGAAAAATAATTAAATATCATTGCCTAATGCACGGCTTATCTTACAGCTGAGAAGCCATTGACTTTGAGGTGTTTGGCACTAAGGCACTGCATTGGCTGCTCGGGTTGTGTGGCAATAAAAGGGTATGAAAAAGCTGCCTTGATCACCTAGGGAAATGCCTTATACAGTTATGTGTAAGGAGTTGCCGAGGTAGTGGAATTACAAGGTAATTGGTAGCAGTTGTATCTGAAGAGACACTGTTAAGGCTGAGTTATGACAAGGCTCTCTATTTTTGGTCGCACAGTGTGATTTTACAAATGTACTTGAGAAATGCTTGCTTTTGCAATATATAAAAGCAATGCAGGGTTAATTTAAAGGTCTAATCCAGGAAAGCTTATTTCTCTTTCTCAAACGGTTTGGCATTCTTTGGTTCACTGACTCTTCTGTCTCAATATCCTCTTTCATGAGCTTTCTATTAATTTCCTGGTAGCTTAAGTCAAGCTGTTTTTACTATACTGTCTCCTGTTGTTTGGAATAATATTAGTAGTTCATCTTCAGATAATTTTCTGCCTCTGGGGGGAGAAGTGTCTATAGAGCACAGCTGTTGGAGGAAGTGCCCAAAGAAAGCATTATGCAGCAGCCCAAAATGCCCAAGATTTTCTGGCAAGAGTTTTGGAAAAAGCTACTGCCGAACAGAGACCTTTTAAAGGTATATATATCCTAATATTTCTGCTTTGTGAAAAGAAACAAAAAACATTATTTGTAATGCAGAACATGTGAAATAATAATACTGTGACATCAGTAAAATGGAAAAAATATATTCAGAGAAAACCATGAAATCCTTGGTGGCATCTATTTCCTTTTAAAAAAAAAATAGGTCAGAACATTATTTGGGCATCTCATTTTCTGAGCATGGGTCTTCAATATTAATACAATAAAGAATGATTTTGATAGAGAATTTCTCATTTGATCATTGTAAGCTCTCATTTAAGAGTGAAGGAATGAAACTTCAAGTATAATGGGGACTATTTTAATAGCTCTGTTCAGCTGTGTGTGAGGAAGATGATTAATCAACTTTTGGGTTGCTGACTTGTGCAGAATTTTCCTGTATCATCAGTTCTACACATACCTCTAAGGGGGGCTGTTTGTATATATGTGAAGTTCTGTTCACTAGTGAATCAAATGGAAGAGTGATTTCATTAAACAGTAATCAGTGAAGAACTTCATGAATTTTGACCGGTATTATGGGCCTATAATCTTGTCATATCTAGTTTAATGCTAACTTGCTTCTTTAGCTAATTGTAATGCTTAATGGTATGTCTGTACCAGATAAGAAATTAGTTTTGCTGATTGCATGTATGACTCTGGGTCAGGAAAATGAGGTCAATAAGGAAAAAACCTCATTTTCAGTAGGAGGATTTAGTGGAGATTACTGATGAGCATCACTGCTAGTAATGGGGGCATGTAACCATTTATGCAAGTGAACTCCCTTTGTCTCCACCCTGGAATAGAGAGGAATCCAAGGCAAATTCTCCTGTTCTCCTTAGTGCTTATTAAGTTGGAGCAAGACTGACTTGCTTTTGGTTTTTGTGGTTTTTTTTTTGATCAGCTTATCTTTACTGATTCAAGCAAACAACTTATTCTTGAGCTTTTTCATTTTTCAAGAACGTCTAAAGGCAAAAACAGTTCCCAAATTACTTTTAGGTTGTTTGGATGTGCTCTGGATTCTTCCTGTCTTAATGTAAAGCAATATAGCCGTATCCAAGCACATGTTGGGGAGGAAGAGAAGGAATTTGATGCCCAGCCCTTCGTGACAGGAGTCAGACAGGCAGAGAATGGAAGAAAGCACGTGGGACAACCGCAGGGGGATCTGGGGTTTTGCAGGTACAAAGATATAGTAACTTGTAGATCATTTGGAAGCTGGGAAGCTTGCAGTACTTTGGTGGGTATGGATGTTCATAAACTGAAAATCCAAATAATTCTCTTCAGTTTGGAATCCCTTGTATAAAGATTTTGGTTATCCGTCCCGTACTGCTAGAGCTTGGTGCTAATAAAAGCACAAGGATGAAACTCATGCTGTCATCTGTCTCAAGACAGGTACACTTTCTATATTATAGAAGATTCAAGTGTAAGGCAGTCTCCTATTTATTTGATTTTTTTTTTTTTTTTTTAATATAGGTTATGACAGTCTCAAGAGCTTGCACTGGCTCAGTCCTTTTTAGGCCTTGCTTGCAAGAAGGGGACCTAATAGCATTGCTTTGATTTTGTTTGTGATGTGACATGCAGACAAATAACAAGAGCCTGTCTGATGCCTTTCACTCGTGAATAGGCAGTGAGTTCTTGTGCCATTATGTGGTCTTTAGCCCTATTCCCTATAAGTCTTAAAAGCAAGCCAGCTGTTGGCTTTATTCCAGTGTAACGCAAACAGCATGTTTGATATTCAACGCTTTTCTGTGTTTGACTTAATACCCTTGCAGAAGAGGTAGCAGCTCAGTTTTCTAGCTGTTGAATTTTTTTTATTTGTCTGCTCTGCTCTCCAGTAACCTTTTTGAAAATACGATAAAGATTTGAATCATTTTTACTCTTGCTGTCTAGCAAAGATAGATTGGCATATGTGAGCAGTATGAGAAGAAACCTCACCATGGAATGTGGTATAATGCAATACCGAAAGGATGTGGAGTGCAACTTGGCACTCTGCATTGTTCTTATAAGCCTTTTTACTTGTTTGTTGTTTTTGTTTTTGTTTTTTTTTTTTTAAATTAATACTTTCTTATTAATGTTAGTTGAGAAGGTGGAAAATTCTTTGGCCTACAGAGCTATATACCAGCCCATGTTTTCTTAAGTAAAAAGGCTTTTTCAGACTTAATAGGAGCAACAAGAGGAAGATGGAGACTTGTCCTGGAAAGCCAAATGCTTTAATTCACAAGTGCAGGAGACTGATGCTAGCCTTTGTCAGTCTTGAGAGTGAAGTGGTTCGTTTATCAAATTTCAGAATGTCTGTTGTGAAGTATTTATTTTTATAGTCAGCTGAGATGTGATATTAATAGCAAGCCTTTTCTTTGGTCTTGTCTGTCTGTGGCTCTTAACAGTCTTGTTAATGTTTTGGCAGTAGTGACAGCCTTTCTGTGTCTAGGTACTTGTCTGATTAAAAAGGGTTTGAAAGACGTGCCTCTTATTTCTGATCATATTACATGTGTTGACTGACTGTGATGATCCAGCTGAGATTTCTTCGAGCTCCTCTGGAGCTGCTGAAATTTATTAGGCCTGTGTTAGCCTTCTTATTTCAGACTGGGCTTCCTCTGTGAAAGATTTGCAGGAGCAAGACGGACAGTGGTAGAGTTGGATGCTTTCTGACTGTTCCATGTTGAATGGCAACCTGTATTTGGATACCAGACTTCACTTACAATCTCTGAAGGTGTGGTTTCATTATGTAGCTGATGGCTCATTATGAGATTTCTCTCAAGTCGAGATTTCTCTCAAGTCAAGATTTCTGTCAAGTCACTAAAATACAAATACTTTTTCATTCTCATTCTTCACCTGAGTTACTAATGTATGATTAACTACTACCCCTACCTGCTACAACCTTATCTCCATGGGAAGGTTCCAAGTCTTCTGCTGCAGGGCTGGATTTGGGTGATTTATGGTACCTCTGATATAGACTATCCCAAAAAACTAAAACTATACAAGGATTCGGCTGACTCCTGCTTGTTCAAGATTATTTGGGTGCTGGGACCACCTGAACTTGTCAGTAAAGACTCTCTGACCCTGGGAACTGTTTGTTCCCCTAACATGGGGGGGATGGGAGCCTCTGTCTTCTAAGTATTACTCTCTTGGACATTATGTGCTGGCCTGTATAGAGGGTTTATTACTTTCCATGGAGGATGTCTCTGCCAACAGCAGGAAGTGATCTGAGCTTTGTACTTAAAATAGGTTGGTTTTGCCACTCAAGCACATGGCCAAATCGCACTCCTTTGCAAACCATAGTCCATTGTGCTTTGATTTACCTGTGAGGATTGAAAGTATAATTTCTTTAAATTATTTCATCATGTTTCTGTTCTTGTCACCCATTTATTTTGCACCCCAATTATCACTCCGTTACTAGTCTTACATAATGAAAAGAAATATTTTCAAAGGCTCTGAATGAAAATGCCTAATGCCTGTTTGTAGACAAGACCTTAGTCAGTTGTGCAAAATGTTTTCAGTCAAATATTCTATGTCTAATCTGAAAGTAAATTGACTGTATGCCTGAAGAGCTTCTCCTTTTGAGTAGCTTAAGATAAGCTGTAATACTAAGTGTGTGGTCTCCCTAATATGCACTGTAATTTGGGTCATATATTCTACTGTAAGTGGGTTTTATACAGTGTGTAACCTCATCAGCTAAATTTGGTCTGCATCATTAGCCTTACAACAATGGAGAAACTGTTAAATACTCAAATATAAATATAATGTGTTGTCCTGAGTATGTGCAGAAAAATAAAAATAAAGGAAGATATTTTGTATTAAGCAGGCTGTAGGGGGTTTTTTTAAACAAATTTTTCTTGGCTTTATTGAAATCTGAATTCTGTGCGTCTAGTTCCTCTAAGACCTTCTTAAGAAAGAAAAAAGCAAAAAAGTACTGAAATCCTGCCACAAGAGGGCCTTTCTTACAGAATCTTTGAAAAAAAAAAAGTGCTTCTGGGAAAGGATGCGAGCAATCTTTGAACTATCAATGAGGATTACTTGTGGCCTGAATGCATGTCTTACTGATATTCTGAAAGACATTTTGAGTGTGTTGACTTAGTTCTTGCCTACCGTATTAGTCACTTTTTATATCCATTGTCTGTATGCAGTGCTGCTTGCAGTTAAATATTGGTATGAAAGCATTACTACTGCAGAGATAGATGAATAGATATCTAAAATATTGTCAAAATACAGAAGACTTACGCAATTGTGGTTTTGGTTTTTTTGCAGTTGCCTTGTAGAAGGAGACGCTAAAGAAGAAATCTTGCAACCTCCAGAGCCTCAGCCAGTACCACCAATCTTAACACCATCTCCCCCATCAGCTTATCCAACAGTCACTACTGTGTGGCAGGACAATGATAGATACCATCCAAAGCCAGTTTTGCACATGGTTTCGTCGGAGCATTCGACAGACCTCAACGAGAATTACAATAAGTCAACAGAACATTCAGGGAAGAATGAACCCAGTGAACGGGCAGAGAAAAGGCTGGAGCGCAACTTAAGTTTTGAAATCAAGAAGGTGCCTCTTCAGGAGGGACCGCGAAGCTTTGACGGGAACTCCCTGTTGAACAGGGGACATGCAATTAAAATAAAGCCTGTGTCAACCTGTGTAATTGATAAGAGCTTTAAGCCACAGGAACAGATTTCAGGGGATTCATTTGTAGATGCTTCTCAAAACTCGTGTATGGAATGCAGCGTGCCACAGTCTAGTACAGCCTTAATACCTTCACCGGAAAGCCTGCAGAGTCAGCAGGTTTCTGATACTCCACCAAGACCAGATCGTCTGCCTCTGACAGAAAAGGGACATGCCACGTGGTCACTGCATGGGCCTGAAAATGCACTGCGTACGTCAGTGTCTGAAGACATGTCTTCAGACATCTTATGTCATGGTGTTAAAACTCTCTCTCTGGTATCAAACACCACAGTTGAACATCCTTCCAGTGATAATGTTGATCATACTACTATTTCTGTTCGAGCACCCCTCTGTTTTACTAATCCTCTTCATTCAGATGATTCTGACACAGATGAGATGAACTTTGATGGAGCCGTGAGCAAAAGCGCATCTAATGTTTCAACCGCAAGTGCCACAGTTTCTGCTGCCACTAATACCGAAAACGTTTCTGCCAGAAAAGTATTGCCAATGTCTATTGCTAGGCAAGACTTAACAGCTGTAACATGTTCTGAATATGGCAAAGGTAGGCTTCATTGTGGTTCAGAAATGCTACTCTTTAAGCTGGTTGCATCTGTAGAGTTGGACAACATAAATTGCTTTACAATGCAATTTTCTAAATGTAAATTTAAACAGTGCAGTATGGCAGCTTCAGAAAGGGCGCAACTCTTCCAATTTTCGGTTTGCATGTGAGCTATATCTGTTACAAGGGTTAGATCGCTTTGCACCAGTTCTCCTAAACTATGTTTTGTGGTGGCTTTTTCATTCTCATACTTGCTGAGGACTCTTCTGTCTGAAGCTGGGGATGTGGGTGGAATCATCAATGAAGCTTTATGTGAATTTACCAGCACTCTTGCTTCACCATAACTGTTGGTGTGCGTGATCTTACTGCATTATCACATCCTCTTTTTAATTCAAATGAAGTGAAAAGTAGTTGTACCCTGAGGTTAAGAAAACCCAAAACAACAACCACCCCACAACAACCAAAAAAAAAAAACCCCAAACCCAAAAAACTCATTTTCAGTTAGTGCATACTCCATAGCGTCTTTATTTGCTGATTTTACTGAGACTATTTTAATAGATGAAGGCTTTCTTATGCTGTATAGTAAACTTGAGATGGAGCGGGTCTTGGAGAAGTCACTTTCAACACAGTGGCTTGTAACATGTGATGGAGCTCCTGTCCCTGCTGCTGGCATGTTGGCAGGGCAAGCTCTGTGGCTTCATTAGTTGAAACATGTTGTCTTCTTTTTCTGACTCCTGTGTAGAATACAGTTATCAGATGAGACTTCCCACGGCAGCAGCTACTTTGAATTGCTTTAAACCTTTAATTTCTACTCCAGATTCCTGAATGAGCAGGAGTAGGGCTTTTGTTGCCAGAACAACTTGTGTAGTACACTCCTGAGAGGCAAGAGGGAACAGACTGGGGACAGGACGTGTTACTGGCAGCAACAGTAGCCATCTCCTTTGGCTCCTATTTACCCTTCTCGCTAATAAACCTTGCACTAGACTGTTTAACTAGTTTATATTGGTGGTGTGGGAGCCAGCCTGGGTGGCCCCCCCGAGGTGGACTTGGGAAGCAAAACTGAGACTTGGGGCTTTGGAGAAGCGGCTAATGTGGGGCTTCCCTAGAACTTACTGTCGCATGGTGCAGGCCTGAAAAGCAATGTTGCCTAATGTCCTTGCACCGTGTAATGTAGCTGTGCTGTATCGACTGTGGAAGTAAGTATGGCTAGAGCCACTTAAGAAAAAAATAAAAATTGCTGCTCATCAGCAGTAAGTTACTGTCTTAAGCACAGCTGAAGAGCTCGTATGTTTTTTTTTAACATGCCTCTTATCATGGTTTGGGAGCTTCATCAGTGGTTCAGTTGGTAGGCACCAACTGTGTGTAGTTACCAGTATCTGCAGAAGAGTTCAAGAAGCCAACGTGTTGTAATGAGCTTAACTCTTACCTGCAGTGCCTGCAAATAGACATGTAATGAACTGCAATTAAATTACAGTAACTACTACGGCTACAGTTATTGGCAAGTTACTTGTTCAAGAAGCAAATGATACCGCTGCAGTGCAGACTGTTTAATTCTGCTTATATTGTGCTGCTGAAAGAATGAAGAAGTCTTCATTGCAGTTGCTGAGGTTTTTTTTCTTCAAACGATTCAGACTGAAAATGTATTCTGCTTTTCTTTCTTCCATCACATACAACCCTTAATATGAAGATAGTGTTGTTAGCATGGAGTTACTCCCAAGGCGTCAGCATTGTAAAACAAAATGGTTTATAACATTTAGAGCAAATTTTCCTTTTGCTTTAAATTTCATACCAAGTTTAGGATGATCTCACATCCCAAAAGATCAACTTCTAAAAATCTAGGAGGAAAATTTAAGTCTGTTTTTTAACTTATTTAAATGTCATATTTGATTTAGATGCTGATACTAGTGAAGATTCCTCTCCCCCGCTCCCAGAAAGAACACCAGAATCATTTGTATTAGCAAGTGAACAGAGTGAGTTTTTAATGCTTTGTGATAATTTGTGATAAAATGTGAAATGCATTTCAGTATTCTATTTGAATGCCCCTGCTTTTTGGTTAAAGTGTTGGAGCAAACTGTAAAATGGAATGAAATCTAGCATGTGTAATGGCTTATTTTGAGGTTTAACTTTCACAAGCCCTTGAACACAGTCAAATTATTTCTCACTTCTGACTAAGCGTGCTGTTACATGATATTTAAGTATGTTGGAGACTTCAATATTGATTTTAGTGGAGCTGGTTTTCAATCTGAAGGGTATGGAAATGAGATACAGCGGGGAAATGCAATAGTCAGGGGATTCCCCGGCTATTTTAAGTAGTTTCCTGCTGCTCCCAGGTAGGGAATGGGAAAACACATGAATAGTGCTTATCTGATTCTCCTTTCCTGGGCAAAGGAAAGATGATGACATTTCATACTGCACTGCATCTAGTGATTAAGCCTAGTTTATTTAAGTTTAACAGTTTGTCCTTTGTATCAAAAGGGTAACTGGAAAAGAAAACTGACACTTACAAATGATGTGCTTATATCTTCATATTTCATTCATCAAGCCAGTAGTAGCAGAATAAAAAAAAATTAATTGAAATGATCAATTAGGCTGATATTTGGTATCTTCCAAAAAACTTACTGCGGTGTAGTTATTTACTGTGGCTTTTGTTTAGTGTCATGTTTTGAAACTTTCAAAAATTTTTGACCACAGTAGTGAATACAGATATTTTCAGCATAAAAACATTGAAGTTTTGTAAATTTGTCCCTTGAGCATCATAAGCATAGGAAGTTCAGAGTCAAAGTGATTTTTTTTTTTTCTTTGGATATTGTGGACTTGCTTCTTTTCTGTGAGAACAAGAGAAACAAAGCTTTTTTTAATTTTTTTTTATTTATTTATTTTAAAGAAAAAAAAAGTCTTTTGGGGACTGGAGTCACTAAAACCACTTCAATTTTGATTGTGGTTTTGCACGATGTCAGTAAAGGACAGGTATGGCTGTCCTGACTAGTGTCTTCTCTTTACTTAGTATGTCTTTTTCAGATCTACTATTATTGCACAGCCGGTATAACAAATTTTTTAAAACTTTATTGAAAAAGAAGCTAATTCTCCTATTCTTAGGCACCCCCAAATGAAAGAAATGGACGTCCACAATGCAAACACTGCAGTCTTGTGTTTTAAATTATATTGTGGAGTCTTCCCTTATCTTGAAAGCTCTTCATGTAAAGAGAGATCCATGTTTTTACAAGCATTTAATTTAAAAAATTTGCTTTGTAGCATGTTTCTTATGCTGTGTTCTAATGTCACATCATGGAGAGAACTCACGTATGCCATTTGATTTAATTTTTCCTAGGCACACCCTTGCCAAAGCCAGTTATGATTGCACAGTCCGAGTGGAGCATATTACGTGATCAGCATCTCCTTGAACAGTCAGTCTCTACAGTAAGTATAGGAGACAAGTCTGTACTAATCAGTCATTTCTAGTTTGGTTGGGAGCTATGACAAAAAGCAAAATGCATACTTGTGAAAGGTTACAGCTGTTGATCATCTACAACTACCCAGTTTTTCCTCTGCCTGAGCTGCTGAACTGATGTGTTAAGAGCATGTCTTCTTTCCAGGAAAACTATCTGGTTTTCTAAGTTCAGCAATACTTTTGAAAGTCATCCTTATTATACCTTAAATTATGGCTTTAGGAGTGTGAATATGCTGCTTTTATGGAGCTTGCTGTCTGTCATAGGCTAATTCAAGCCGGAGGAGAATTGCAGTCTGCAGCCTAACCTGCTACATGAGGTCTGAAGGACTCTGACCAGGCTGCTCAGGGCTGTATCCAGTTGGGTCTTGAAAACCTCCAGAGATGGAGACTTCATATCCTCTGGGGGCAACCTGTTTCACTGCCTGATAAAGTTTTTCTTTATATCTAGATTTAATTTAAACAAACCCTTTTCTGTCCATCAGATTTCACTTTTCACATCAGGCTACTAGTTGCTCAAAGTCATCTAGCATAAACAGCTGGCAAAATTTCAAAAGCATCGAAATCCTCTTTATACTCATGCCTTTTTTTTTTTCATGCACCCCCAATACACTTTACAGCCACCTTTACACACTACTAAAAAATTTTAGAAAAAATATAGACGTGAATTTTCAGGGACTGTGAATTAAGTATGGGAACTAAACTACCTAATTTTGCAAATAATTTGTAATTCAACAAAAACTTTATTTATTTCTCATTAACAGGGTTTGAAAACAACTTCACCTTTACTACCTGGTAAGCGATAGAAAAGATTTTTTTTTTTTTTTTTAAATATGAAAAGGAATGTTATTTCCACTTAATCTGTCCAGTAATCCTATAAGAGTGGAAAGTTCTAGTAACCTAACCATTTCAAGTGATAAAGTGTTTTGGGAGTATTTTTATTAGAAGATTAGAAACTACCAGGGAGAAATTTTTCTCCTGGAAATTCACAAATATTTCATGATCTAGCTTTAAAATAAACCTGTACATATGATTGCTTCGAAAGCTACTTCTGACCCACAGTGCTTTCATTTCATTGGCAAATCTCTAAAAATTACAGTAGTCTTGCAACCAGCCCATCTCTTACATCAGAATACATTTTTCCTACTGAACAAAAATTTGTCTGAACTTGGTTTTTGCTCTGAAGATATCTAAGTATATTGTCAAAACACTGGCATTTCTGAAAAGGCCTTCTGTTTTTAAAGCTTCTAAGGTTTTCTGACAAAGAAAATTACAAGTCTAGTTTAAAAAACGATGCTGAACTTTGGGTATGATGAAGACAAAAATACTGAATTTTAATGAGTATTGTAATACAAATATTTTTTCAGCTTAATTAGAACCTTCCCATGATACTGCAATAGAAATTGTAAAAGTTGGTGAATTAATTTCTTTAATTTCATTAAGACAGGAGTAAACCTGAAATATGTTCAGCGGGGGGTGTGTGTGTGTATATATACGTGTATATGTATGTCTGTTGCATATTTACCAAAGTCTTTAACTTTTGATTTTCTGAAAAGGCTTCAGTAAGCATTGTAGTCTATCAGCTGATGTTTAACTTCGCAGCATCCAGCTTGCAGCTTCAGCTGTAAGCTTAGATCTGGCATGTATCCTCTGCCTATACTTGAACGGGCTTGCACAGTCCATTTGGAGCTGCATGTTAAATACCTGGTAGACTTCTTTAAAATAAATCAATTTTCAGAGATATTGCAGATTTACTAATAGGATGATTATACAAATAATGCAACACAGTTACTTATCATGTCTTTCTAAGCTAAAGGTGCTTAAGAAGAACATGAACAGATGCATTTATATTGATGGTATATTATATGGTACTGTGAGCTCTTGCTATAAATAGGTGCTACATGGGATTTTAAATATCCATACAACCTTTGGAAAAAAAAATATCCATATTTGGCAAACAGGAATGTGTCACTGTCATTGAACATCTGCTTCATAAACAATTTTGAAGTATGTTTTTTTAAGAAATGAGAAATTGGCTTTTAAATCTTTTATTTTTGTAAAGGCTATTTGATGCAAGTTCTGTTTTCAACTGAACTGTTCTTAAAAATAGAGTTCACACAGTGCTGACTAAATGAGTGTTACAGTAAGGGAGGTGTGTATCTTTTCCAGATCATCCTGAAAGAAGCAAAAAAACACCAACTGATGTTTTACCTCAGATTTCTTTTCCTGGTTCCACTGATACAAGAGGTCAAATTTCAGAATTTCCTGCAGAAGTAACAGATATTGGTAATTACAATTATTTCAAAACATAATCACTAGATAACTTAAACAGAAGATTCACTAACATTACTAGTTTAGATAGCTGCTACTACTATCTCCCTCCAACTCCCTGAGGTGCAAAACCCAAACAAGTAAGCCTGCCTATATCTTCAGCATTGCCAAAAGAGTTTTTCCCAGAATGAGCAATTCAGTCAGTCTTCACTTTTGTTTTTGTGTAAAAAATACAGAATTAGTCAAATGGGATATGATTTTGGTAGAGCACTGAAAACTTTGAGAAATAATACCTGAGAAAACTGCTTTGGTACACAGAAAAGAAAAAATAATCAAGAAATGCTAACAAAGGCTGTAATACTGTATTTACTGAGAAGTACTTTCCATGTGAGGTTTAAATAGTGAACTATAATTATATACCAATTCTTCATGTTTGTATTTCCTATGGAGACGGTGCCTTTAGAACTGCTAATACTACAAAGGAATTTTCTAGCTTTGAGAATAAACCTCTTCCGTAAGAGCTGGAGTATGTCTTGCAGTGATCCTTCTTACTGCTGCCAACATCTGAGAGACTGCATTCTCCGAGGGGTCACAAGTATTAAATAAATTTCTTTCCTTAGGTTTTGGTAACCGCTGTGGAAAGCCCAGAGGACCAAGAGAGCCACCTTCAGAATGGACATGATCCAAGAACCAATGGACATACTGTCAATAAATTATACTGGAAAACTCAAGTGCCACTGAGAACTAGAAAAATAGTATTCCACTTTTTGGGGGGGCGACTAACACAGAGCAGTGTAGATCTAACTACCAAATGGTACACTCTTACAGTACATCCCATGCAAAACCTTAAACATTGTTCACAACAGTGGATTCCAGTATTACAACTTAACTTTTTGCTGGGGCCATCTACCTGCCTTATTACACTTAGAAAGTATTACATATGATTTATTTTGTAACTTCAAGTATTATTGCCTTAATGTCTTTTAACCCTGTTACACGCTGCTTGTAGACATATGTTAATATAGTAATACTTTCGACAGATTGTGTTTATGGACTACTTTTTGCTAACGTTTGATTACCATGTATGCATTATTTTGTATATGTACAGGGCAAGTAAGTATATAATTTGATAAAGTTGCAATCATAAAATATTAACAGAAGATGTAAGAAATCTCTGCATGATCTAAATTTTTGTGTACCTTATTTGTAAATTATTTGCCCTGAAGTTTTAGAAAATAGTTTCTGGGGTTTTTTACAAAAATTGCTGGACACACACAGCCAGAATTACAGGTTAGCAGAGATAAAGATTGTAATACATTTTGTAAATTGTAAGCAAAAGGTTATTTTTATATTATATACTGTTTAATTGTCAGACCTAATTTGTTCTGGTTTTCATCTAGTCATGGAGATTCAGTAAGTGCCTTGGAACAGTATTGAATTCTCTTAGCCTGTGTATGTTACTTCAGTGTTTTGAGTTCATCTGGAATTAGATTATCAAAAATATTTGTACGTTTCTAGTATATTTGACCTGCCAGTAAAAGAGAAACCATTCTACATAATCAACACTCCTTAGTTTTCATTTTAATGTTTCATCAGTTGCAATCTTTAGAAAATTCATCTCTCTCAACTTTCGGTATAATAGGGGTTTACAGTTTTAATATGGCGTGTTTCTAATTTGGGAAAACCAGAACACACTGGACTGTTTAAATACCGCTGTCTTCTCTTATAAATGGTAATACCATTTTTGTTGTTCAGCGACTGTGTATGTAAGAAAGCAACTTATATGAAGGTTCACATAGAGCCCTTGCAGCTACACTGTATCTTGGCAATATATTATGTCAAGAGTTAATCCTTATAAGGATTCATTACTTAAACTTTTCTGTAATACAATCTTTAAATTAAAGAAAGTCAAAATCTCACTATGGGTGTTTTTACTCTTAGGGAAAAAAAACTGTGTTCAGAAGCATCCCTCACTAAAGTAGAGTGAAGGATGGCAGTCTGGCTTAGTTTATAGATCTCGTACTTGAACAAAATAGTGACCCTCAGGACCTTATTTTTAGTAACATCTGTAAAAGTTCTGGCTAACAATAACGCCAGAGAAATGAATAAGAATGCTTAGAGGAAAAATGTTTATTTTAGGTAGTGAAACTATCTATTAATCTGAACTTCAGCCATGGAAGCATTGCATCTGATTTAGTACTTGTACCTTGAGGGCCTCTCCGCTAAAAGAGCATTAATGCCCAGATAGCAGCTCTATTATAACTTCCCAAAGGTACATAACTTGCAATTACTGTCTTTGGCTGTGGATTAATCACCATGCATTTGGTACACATGACAGACTGCCTAGCTGGGAGCTCTTTCAAAGAACTGTATGCACTATAAATACTTATCTTAACTTCCTATGGATATAGTTCTGCAATTATTCATTTAAAAATAAATGATATATGCCATTTGGGATAAACTATATCAATTAGATTCCTTCTTTGTAAACAGTTCAGACAGCTGGAATGTCTTGCTGTTGGCAGAAGAAAGTTGGCCTGGACTTTGTTCTCCTTCCCCTGCATTGAAGATGATTAGCTTAGACTTTCACTCTTACGGACCTCCTGCGGTGCTGAAGTGCACGACAGGCTGTCATTACCACTGGACAGTCCAAATCAGCGTAGCTTTTTGAAACAACTGTTAAATAAGAAAATTTCCAAATACGTTTTGGATGTGCTTCTTAAGGATTATTTCCATATTTCTCTACCAAGAAGATACAGAACTGTGCAGATTGTAGATTTTCCACTTTACACGTTTGAATTTCACTTAGAGCAAAGGCTGACAAAAATCTGCATACTATACACAGGCTATCTGGTAATATTTAATTAAAGTACATCCAGGTTCGTACTTTTTCCTTTAGATTGGCATAGTATTCCAGACTGAGTTCATCACAGAAAGTTCTCAGCCTTTCTTTGCTTTAGTGATGTGAAACTGCAGTTGTCCTGTGTAGATTTCTGTATCCTTTGACACACCTGTTTTACAGCTCGCTGTTGCCCGCTTACATTCATCTGAGCCTTATATTTTCACCTATTTTATTTCAGGTAAACTGACTGTTTTAAGTGCAAGGCAAAGCCTACCCAATGTCATTACTTTCTGTATCCACGCTTGTGGGTGGTACAGAGATAAACGCAGGGTTGGGTGCTGTCCGCTGGATGGTTTCACATCATAACTGTTATCCAGTCCAACAGCTTCTTTGAAAAACAAGACCTTTCTTTGCTGTGGGTTATTTCAAAGTGAATCTAAAGGGGTTTAGAATATGACATTAGTTTGCAAATTATCACTGAATACAGATCTAGACCAAGTCATTTTGTATATATTTTGAAATCAATTGTGGAATAGTTTTTCCTTTTGTTTAGCTCCAGTTTTCCACATTCCTTCAGTATTTTTCCTAATACTCCATTTATTAAATTGTCTAAATCTATTAATATCGAACAAATCATGCAGTAAATTATCACATCAAGAGAAAAATGAGTTCTCTGTGTTTTAGAAATGCAAATACTCAAGTCTCAGAAGAAAGCTGACCTCTACTAACATCACTGCTCGTCTCTATTATGCGGCATATTTTAGGTTTTGTATTGATTTAGCAGGTAGCTTTCTACTTTTTAGTGATTAGAGCATTACTTCAGCATTTTTATTTCTTATTTATCTGTTAGGAAAGCCTGCTGCATTTATGTATAATTTTCCTTAAAGAAGTTTCTGACTTGGGAACTGTGCAGAACAATGCAAAATCTCAAAGAATTACCTCTGGGGTTTTGTATATTGAAATCTTGGATTGGGTTTCTTTGGAGACAAATTTCTGGAAGAATGAATGTAGGTCAAGGGCGACCCAGTGACTGGGCAGCGTGGTAACCCCATGCTGCTGGAGTAGTTGCTTTCAGCTGTAGATTGTGCTGTGTTTAAACAGAGCCTTCTGACAATTGAACACTTAAATATTTGAATTTGAGGATTAAACTGTGAGTTTCGGGTTGTAATTCCCACTGTGCCACGTAGCACTTGGTATAAAGTGGAGACTTATGCTTTAATAAATAGTAAGTACAAATTTCATGTTTCTAATGGAGTAATATTACCACTGCTGGTTACTCCAAGGTCACTTAACACAATAATGTATCTCATCTGTTTCATTGTGCTTTTCACATACTTGATAATACTGTACTGTGGGTGACAAGTGGCTCCTCCTGCGTTATCTGGTGGATGTGGAAGGAGACTTGTACAGCAATTAAAGCCACTTTAATTGAAGTCGAGCAGAGGTTTTGGGTAGCAAAGGAAGAGCTGGGCGATGACTGTCTCTTTGAGCATCTGCCCTTCAGTGTACCTGAGGATTGAGAAGGTGGTTGTAAGGAGGGGTGGTGAAGGGGATGGCTGAGAGGATGGTTGTAAGGAGGGGTGGTGAAGGGGATGGCTGAGAGGATGGTTGTAAGGAGGGGTGGTGAAGGGAAGTTCAGTGTAGCCTGGACACCTCTGGGGCTCTTTGGTCTGCTGCCAGGCAGACCAGCCACAATCCAGCTGTAGCCATTCGTAATTAAATCAACTCCCGATTCACGTATCTGCTTAATATAAGACGGTTAAGATGCTGTGATGACAATCAGTCAGAACAATTATGACTGTTAAAGCAAGGGTAAAAAGTGAAGATCGCCAGTGGCATCAGGAGAAAAAACAATATAAAAGTTGCGTTTTCATTATTGTTACTTGCAGTCTGAAAATATTCTTTCCACTTGCTAGATCACAGAAGAAATGAGCGCTAAGCCTCAGACTTCCTGGCTGGAAGGAGGGAAGGGATTGTCAGCGTTAAGCAGGTGATAAGCCTCTGACCGCACTGAGCACACTGCAAACAAGACTGTGTTTCTCCCAGTCTGATTTGGCAGTTCAGCTAGGTTAAGAAAAGCTTGCAAACACTGGCAAGAATACCTTAAGGTATAATGACCCAGACATAAAGGCTTTTTTGTTATTTTTGTCTGTGTTGATTTGTACTTGCAGTGGGGGAATAAAAGAATGAAGAACTTTGAAAATGTAATTTGAGTTTAGTAACTGACTTGCTGGCTTTCAGAGCACTGGACTGAAAGCGCTTACGTGTCGCAAAGGCAGCGGGAGCAGTAGTAAGGGTGGAAAAGAAAGAAGAGTATCTCTGAGATCTGGTCGGAGTAGTTGGATGATGCTTCTGAGTGGGAAGGACAGAAAACCAGGACTGCTGCCTAGGAGGTGTGTTCAGGAAGGAACACAAGGGCTACTAAAGACCAGTTTTAACCTTTTTAAAAAAAAAGTCTGAATAAGTCACACTAGTTAGTTATGAATACAAATTGACTTTATAATACAGCAATTTACTTGAAATAGATGAACTGAAGTTCTAACACAGAGTATTTCCATGGTGAGTATTACCCAGAGGCAAAACAATGTATTTTAGGCAATAACAAATGCGCAGCCATAACTGGATTTGGTTGCAGTCAGACTGAATTTATCTGACTGGTTGAGTAACTATATATTTATGTTGATATATTTAACTGGAAGTATTTTCTTCCTCCTCTCCCATAATAGGAATATCTGCAGACTGAATTGGTAACAGTCATACCTTTTAAGTATACGGTGCCTGACTGAATACGAACTTGACTTATCCTGTTAACAGGAGCTTGTGAAGCAAAGTAGCCCGCTCATCTTGTCTAAGAGGTTGGTAATGCTGACAGAGATCCAGTTTGTGCCACTGCTGTCTGCGCTTGCGACTGTCGGCAGCCGCCCCTGCCCTGGTGCTGGTTCTGCCATGGATGCTCCCACCTCTGTTCCTCCCACCTCTGTCTTGACTCAGCATTTTCTTCTAATTCACTTGTTTTCCAACTACTACAAGAGCAGTACTTCTTTTCCAATAGTTGTTTTGATGTTAGTTGTTTGGGATTTTGCTGTGCCATATTTTATTTTGACTAAATCTCGCATATCCATTTGCGTGTTCTCTTCCTTTTGATTAAATGTTCTTGGTACTGCGTCCTGGTGGCCAGGTTAGTAACACATAGTTAGGAAGAGAGAATACCTGATATGATGGCTGTGAGTAGAGCAAATTCAAAAGTGAAAGCACTTGCTTCTGCTCAAATCTTCCTTTGCAGACTTCGCTATAAGTGAAGTCCCACTTGGGATCCTTCGTTCCACTGCTGTCACTGGGTTATGGCTGGTAAGGGAACACGACTGAGACTTTTGGAGGTTTGATGCTTTGGTTGTGGTGAGAACATAGTGTATTTTGTGCATAATATAACATGAAGTCAACAGGGAAATACTATGAAACAAGATAAGTAGAAGACTGACACTCTGTATCCTAACAACATTTACTTTATTAATTTTTTTCCCCAACCATTATTTCTCACCTATGCAGATTTGAACTAGAGAGAGCTTCTAAACAAAGTTTAAGTACAAAGTGTAAACACCTAAAATGATTGTGCAGTGACTTTTTTTTCTTATCTTCATGTTTTTCCAGGGCATCGGGTTACGTAAAAATTAATTTCTTTAGCCTTCCAGGAGGCTGTGGGCCAAGAAATTGCATATGAACCCCAGATAGGAAGGCAGCTGATCAGTGCATGCTTCCATAAAGCCACTGGTTTTTGGTTTGAACACGCTTCTCTTTTGGCTGGGATGTAAATGTGGGCTGATTTAACTAACTTAAGTTAGGTGATGGTCCGCCGTTTCTCATCTCCCATATGACATCAAGTATGTCTGGCACAACAGTTCTTCTTATTTAGCTGTACTAAAGAGCAGTTTCTCTGCCCTTATGAGTGAATCAGTAATGCAGTAGTGGGCAGGGAGGTCGAGTGTGAGCGGGGGAGTACAGTGGAGGAGTGTTGGATGCTTGGGAACCAGCAGGCTTCAGTAGAGGACAGAACTGTATTTAACTAAATTTACTTTAGCAACAAGAAGATAATTTTTTGGCACATGGGTGAGGAATACACCTTCAGTCCAAACTTGGCACTTCCGCACTGGGTGCGTGACTCTTGCTGTCGGGGAAGGCACCTTACCTTGGCCAGCAAAGGCCTTCTGGGCCCATTGCTTCAAGGAAAACAGCATTACGAGTCCTGCGTTGGTGGCCAGGCTTGCTTTAAATGTCCCTAACCCCCTGCATAAGTCAGTTATTAATTTCCTCAGGCTGAGGTAGCTTTTGTGCTCATCACTCCTCGGTATATCTTCTCTCTAAAAATATTTGTCCCTCAGTTGTGTAACTATTCTTTATACATGCCCTTCTCGTATAGGACCTAGAAAGTGTTCAAGGTGCTTGCAGATGGTGTTGATTACACCTTGGGTTATGGGACTGCACTAAAGCCTCCAGCTGCTTCTAACCAGGACCCTAGAGGCCCTGGTACAGCTGGAGGCTGCACGAAGCAAAAAGGACATGGGTTCCCCCCCACCCTGAGTCACGGACAGGAGTGCAGGAACCTGTAATGGCACTCTGTGATAGGAAATAAAAATGACACATGCAATCTAAACAAGATTGTGTTGTGTCTCAGTCAAGGACAATTCTTAGAGGAGGTGAAGTGCCTTTGGAAGGATTGAAGGAAACTTGCAAATTTGAAGGACAGCATGGAAGAAATTATAAGGTTGGCCTTAAAACTTGGAGAGGACCATGAAAGCCAGCATGAGAGGTCAGTCATGCACGAGTTGATCTCTTAGAACAGCACGAAGGGTGTGGGAGGACACTGAAGCTGAAAACAAGTATTTGTGTTAAGTGTGACAGAAAAGAGCAGAGCAAGAAGTAAGATGAGTATAAATGACGCACTTAGCGGAAGTCCGGAGGGCAGCTGCTCTCTCATGGGTATAAGCAAGACATTTTATCTGTGAAGGTGAAATGAGATGTGAGATAGACAAGAATTCTGGGAGGATAGGTTTTTACGTGTTCAGCAGGAAAGACCTGCAAGATTTGACTAGCCTAAATCAGAGCACCTGGAGAGAAGTGCAGGTGGAAGGGAACAGGCATCAGTGATGGTTGGGATGGTGGCAGCAAGCACAGTGATGAGAAAAGTGGTAGGAGCAGGAAAACAGAAGAGAAAAGGTCTGATTAAGCCAAAAAGAGCTTCAGCTGATGGGTAGGTGTCTATAAAAAGAGAAAAGAAATTGTGTAACACCTCTGTGCAGGAGCAAATCTGGATTATAAGAGCACACCTGTGTGATCTTAGGGTTTGTTAGGGACTACTCGGGGTGCCCAGGCTGCTAAAAGGCTTGGGGGAGAAGTCCTGAAAGGGTTAAAAAGATGGGAAAGAAGTCAGAAAAAGCACGAGCCATGGGGGGAAGAATTTTCAGGACAGTGTGAGGAGGAAAAGGATCCTCCTTTGCATTTGATGTGGCTGAAATCAAAAAACTTTTGGAAACTGGTTTGAGAGAGAAGCCGGACTGGTCATAGCCCAAAAACAAATTTCAGGGGAGGAATGTAAGAAGTGAGCATGGGAGGTGAAAATGAAAACAAATGCTAAATGTTTTGCGAGGCAAAAAGCTGAAGCATTACATTCACCCACATGCACACTTCCACACAAGCACTAGAGAGTGCACTGCAAGGGAAGAGAAGAGCTTTAAGGAGAAGAGCAAGAGAAAACAGCAAGATGGATATTGAGGTTAGCTTGGAATTGAGGGCAAGCAGAAAAATTGAGGAGAAAAGACAAAAAATGCATGTATTTGATGGTAGAAATGTGAGAATGTGAAAGAGGTAAATCAGTGGGAGAAAATGGTGCGGTTAGAGGTTTCCTACAGTTAAGGGAGGGCAGAAGAAGAGGAGCATTTGAGGAGCTGCATCAGAGGTATTTCAGCTTCTACAGGGGGACCTGTTGCGTGTCATTATTGTTTCTGTGTGACGCTCAGTTCTGCACTATCCCTTAAAGCTGTGCATGTGAAGGTTGAAGACACTAATTGAAACAGTTCCCTTCCTTTGAGGATGAACTATATGGTGTATGTATAGACCTGCAGTCAAAATCTCTCAAACCTCAGTAAAGAAAAATCCTCTATCTCAAAGCCGCTTCACCCCCACTCCCACCTGAACTACGAAACACATCTGACTGTGACCTCTGAGGCTTGTCTGGAAAGTGACCAGCAGGATACATGTGTGGAAGGTCTGGGTCACTCTTTCTCAAAGGTTTATTATAATCTTTGCTGTCAACAACATGCAAGCGATGTGCAATTTTGTGTACATATTCATTGCAGCCGTAACAACTGGGGAGCAGCATTAACCTCGTTGTTTCGTACTGCAACGAAGGGTAACATGAACCAGAGTGGGTAAACATGACGTGATATTGGTGTATACAGGCTCAAAGACAAGATTTACCATCAGAGGGCTTTTTATAGCAATGTAAGTGTGAACGACTTTAAAATTATCTAAATTGATAAAGCAGAATCTGAAACTTTCTAATAAGCAGTACAGAAGTAAATTTCCTATGTAGGGTTCTCTGTGGGTACAGGCTGGAAGTCGGGGTGTAGCTTTTCTCAAAGCCAGGTGTTGAGCATTGTCAGGGTTCCGCTTTGTTAGCAGAGTTGTAATTCAGTCTGGAAGTCTTAAAAGCTGCGCTTGACACTGAATGTGAGATCAGTACATGTCTACATACTGTGAAATCACTAATGCTCCTGATGCGACTGCAGCTGCGTTTGAACAGACTGCTTCTGCCGTGTCCTTTGTGCCAAACTGCAAAAGTAGCCTCACTCAGCTGCAGGCTCTGTGCTGCTTCTTTTGATTCCGAGCCTTTTTTTTTTTTTTGCTTTTTTGCTTTCTGAGTATATTTCTACCTCCAAGCAGGAAAAGTGGCGCTAAAGAGGCCATGCTCAGACTACAGCTCAGGGTTTTCTTGGTGCTGCTGCCGCAGGTGTGATTTGGTAGTGAAGGCTCTGATGCAGTTGGGTGATGTGAACGCCTGTGAATGTGCAGGGGGTGCCGGCGGAGTCCTGGTAGCCAGCCAGGTCAGGACACCTTCGGGCACTCCCAGCTGCTGCCTTCCCACTCAACTGGGATTTGCCCGCAGCACTGGGGAGCTCCTAACCCTAAAGCTCTTCCCTGCAGCATAACCCCAGCATGTGGCAGCCAGAGGGAGCAAACCAAGCAAGAGACAGTTGGACTAGAGAAAAACTACAAATGAAAATCACCTTGAAAAAGGGTGTTTGAGGAGGAACAAGGAGTTGTGTAACTGAGCAAATACGCAAGCATGTACAATCGCACGCAACGCAACGGTTTTCCCAATGCTGGAAGGAGCAGTAACATCTCAGCAGGATGAACGAGTTGCAGTTACCGCAGACCTTTGCCAAAGAAGGGCCTTTCACGCAATCTCAAAATGCTCTTCAAACGTTGCCTGAGGAGCCGAAACAGCTTCCGTGGAAGGATCTGCTGTGTGGGCTAAAAAGCAGGGCTGAATGCGAAGAATGCGTTAAACTAGGACGCAGCGTGGCTGGGGCAAGCCAGTGCAACGCATCCGCTGGCCTCCTGGAGCCCTCAGCATGTTTTAAGCTTGTTAAGAGTTAGAAAGTCTGCAAAGTGCTTAGTAACAGTCTTTGTAACATCCAGTAATAGCCAGACTCTCTCTGACGTGACGACTTCTCACCGTTTCAGTGCACACGCTTAATCAAAACACAGGTTTGTGGAGGGTTGGGCCATTAAGTAGAGCTAAAAAAATGCCATTTTCTCCGCTGCCATAACCGCAGTATCCCCGATCCCCCTCAAGACCTGTACCAAATGCTGAACTTCTTCACCTCTAAGACTGTACGTGGCAAAAGCTTAGTATTCACAGTCTTAAAACAGTGAGTAAATAAAATCATGTTTGCCTGTGCGCTCAAATCTCACAGTCTGAACTTCTGAGGTAAACGGTCTTTCCTTGAAGAGACTTACCTGAAAACATCTTCTGTTTTGATCTGTTAAGTCGTTGTTGCTGTAACAGTTGATTTCTTTAGCCACGTGACTCTTGCCTCTGAAAACACAGTGTGTCTGTGTGAAGAACTTACTGTGGTGACGCCAAGGCAAGAAATTAGTTTTGCATTTTGGCTTAAGTCCTGCAAACAGTTACGGGAGTAACTTATGCATGTAAACAGCCGCAGCGAGCTCAATGGGGCTATTCATCTGCAGAGTTAAGCACGCATGTAAATGTTTGCAGTTCTGGGGCTCTCGTAAGGAGAGTCGTCAGCTCTGTCTTTGGCGGTGCGACCGAGCTCCATGGATTTCAGCTAGTGAAGTGGAAGCTGTCCCGCACATCTACAGATCCCGCTTTGATCCACAGAGTTACAGTCCTTGGTGTAAAAGATCACAGGCACATGAGAAAATCGATCTTCTGGGTAGGTAGGGCCGAAAGCCCATGGAGAGCTTGACTGTCAAGTCAAATGAAGAGCTGGACTTGGTTCAGAGAGGATCTCATTGTTAAAATGTGGAATATCAAAGAATGTGCGGAGCTTTTCTGCCTCTGCCTCACCAGAAGATGTCTGGCGCGGCGTTCCGTCCCAGTGTATACTCTACCTGCTGCATTCTGGCCTAATGTCGAAAGGACGAAAAGAAGTCAGGTTTATGAATCTGAGTATTTTTAAATGCTACGTTTGTTTACATTCTTATTAGCCCTCTTGCTGCTTTCATGTTTTTTAAGTGGTGTATTCATTGCTGAAGTAAGCCTAGAGAAGTTGGCAGGAAGCAGACACGCATCTGCTGAGGGAACACATGACCTTGCTGGTGTCCATTGGCTGTAGCTGCTCTCCTTTTACCTGCTGCATCTCCAAAACAGCTTCATCATTCACTGCATGTGCTTTATGGTGAATATTTAACTTTGTAATACCACTTACATGTTTTATCATCACTGCCCAGTGCACATCTCTTTTTAGGATTTCACTCGTATGTGCACTGAACACAGTTCGCTGTAGGTGAAGGAAGTTTGGGAGATTGGGTCTGGTGCAGCCTAATTCCACCTGCTGCTCTCATATCTGAGCACAGTGGAGCCCACCAGTGAATGGCTGGCAATTTTGTTAAAAATTAGTAATGTAGTTTCTGATCTGTGTTTCATTAGACACAACTAAAATAGCCATCGCTGTGAACTCCAGTAATGAATCTAGCATTACATTTCCTGTTGGGGTGAACAGTCCGTACCATCAGGCTGCTTTGAAAAAGCACTTGGATGTTGGTTTTTATAAAAGTTAATTAAAAATGACTCATAACTCTGGTCACGAGATCTGCGGGGAGTAATTTATGAGCACTTGAAGAGGGAAGCAAGTTGCCTGGGTAGAGAACCTGATCCAAAACGTGTTCATAAAATACCGTGGTCTCTGCTGGGTGTGTTGTAAGAAGGGAGTGTGGCAGAGTGGGGAAGAATGAGGAGCACGTGGGTCAGGAGGAGAGAGGTGGGAAGAGCTGAACTGTAACAAGTACAAGGAGGAAACTCTCTCTGACTGTGGGTAATAAAAGGCTGAAGTGAACTTGTTAAGCAGGTTCCCGGTTTTGTAAGATCCTCAGAAGGGCAGAAAAGGTGTGGTTGGGTAACAGGAATGCAGCACAAGGAAGAAGCTTCTATTAAACAGACTGGTGGGGTTTGAGTTTGTACAAAATGTGCGATTGTGGAACACCCTTTTTGTTTTCGCCTGGTTGGGCCCTGGGAAGGATTACTGCCCAGGGTGGAAGAAAAATTGGTGGTGGGGCCTAATAAGGATAAATTCATCCTTGAAATGTCCTGAGGTGGGTGGGAGAGGTGGAGAAATGAAGAATGACAAGTTTAGAAAGCAATCTGGTGTCACGTGTGTGTTTTGAGACCTCAAAGTGACACCTGAACAGTGGCACCTTATGATACCATTGCCATGCAGTGAATACATATTTATCTAAATGTCTGCTGATATGTAATCCACTGATAAGAAGGAAGTAATTATTTTGATAATGTAAATCAACCTTTATTATACTTTACGACTAGTGGGACAACTAACAGTTCTAAGAAGTGTTTCTGAGCAGCTCTTTCCCTTTCTGTGTCCTCAGACAGCAAATCGGTACAAGTTTAATGATGCTGGAAAGAATACTTAATTGGATTATTTACTTTTTTTTTTATATCCACCCTTTTCAGGAATAAATTTTCAGACCCTAAAAAAATATTTCTACAGATAAATTAGTTCTTTACAGTTTGGATACATTTTTGCCTTTCATATTTTCTGTTTAGAAAAACTGAACTCTACTTAAGCAGCTCTTTCACAACAGGGAGGGTGGTGTTGGACTCCTCGATTCATAAGACAGGGGAGTTCTATTCTTACAACTAAAAAAAGTTGTCAAAAAAAGTCAGGCCTCTTCTGGACCTCAGGCACCTGCTGGTCTTCTCTGGGTGATGATGCTGGGATGGCTACACGTGCCAAAAAGGTCTGTCTTACAGATCTTCCCCATTAGCCTACAAGATCCAGCTCAACCCTGCCTCCAAGAGGGGTTTGGCTCCCAGAGAAATGGCTCTTGTCTTGGGCCTGTCCGCAGCCCCAAGATCACGTGGAAAGTGTTTTGGAGGGGACTGGCATTTGTCACTAAACTGAATGCTTTGGTTTGGCAATTCAGGGCTCCTGTCCGCAACGCTTCTGGAGCATGGGACATGCTCTAGGGACTTCCTCATAGCTCATAAAATGTATAGGTGTTCTTACAGACCACGTCATGTGCCTATCTAAGTTTATATTTAAAACAATAAAACAAATCTCCGCTCTGCTAGAGACCAAAATACACATAAGGGTAAGATCTAGAGGGAGGACACCATGGCACATGACTTCTTGTAAACTTGCCGCATGCTTCAGTTCCAGCATTCGGAAGGCTGGCTGGACTCAATTTTTATCTCAATGGTATCTGTGTAGATGTATCAAGCAAGCACTTTTCAATGTCTCTTCTTTCAGCAATTACGATCCATTTCGTGTGAAGGATTTTTCCATCTCTTTCTCCTTCTCCCTCCCCATTACCTCCGAGAGTCAGAAGCCACCAGCAAGAGGGAGCTCACTTGGAGCAGCCTCTGGGCCAGAGCCTGTGGTGAGCTGACAAATCTTTTCTATGCGTTTACTGGAATTTGGGGCTATCCATCACGTACGCGTAGCATTCCTGCCTCTAAGCCAGGGCAAGACCATACTAGTAACAACGTATGGAACAACTGCGATTTTACGTAAACAGGCTGGGAGGAGACAGGTTATCTCTCACGTTCAAGACAGTGATCCAAGACTGATAGTCATGCGTTAGATTTACGTTAACGTTATTCATTCCATCACGAATGGATCCCAAAGCCCTTGACTGCCATCCAGTACATACATTTAAACATTTTTGGGTGACCTTATTTAATGTAAATATGTTCTAATGAGAAATAAGCACAGTATCTTCTGCTTAAACCTAGCCTGTAGTCTCTGTGAGATGCTTTCCTAACGCCATGGTCTAGAAACTTCAGATACAATTACCTTCCAGTTATGTTGATACATCTGATAAAATCCAAGGACATTATGGCAAATGTGTTTTTACTTGCAGCAGTTTGCCTTGAATTCGCTGTTTCCCAGAATCGTTGATGCCACTGCTCTGTAGAGCTGCTGCCTCTAATGTGGAATAAAATTTGTGAACAGACAGAAAGCTCTTTATTGTGGATTTTTCCATTTAGGTGTTTGTTGTTTATATGAGCGAGAAGCTGAGGTGAGCTGTGAAAGATTAGCTGCTACTTATAAGTAGCCGTTTATTTGTGTATATATATAAATTGCTATTCTACAAATAAGTGCCAGTCTCTAAGACACAAGACAGGAGTTTCCTAGAAGTAAATGTACCCCAAAGAACTGTCTCTGAAACAGCATGGGTTTTAAATGTCTAGGGACAGTGGGACAAAAAACATCAGGAAATCCATCTGATTTCAGTGCTTAAAAGAAACTATTGAGAAATACCTCACTGCTTCCATTGCAAAACCTGCTAGAAATAGAGGGAAGAAAGCAGTGTTTAAACCAGCTGTTTCAGGGGGTTGCCTTTATTCCCTTCCTGACGTGTGTGCATTTGCCTGGCCAGCCGTGCCTCCTTGTTCCCGACCTGCACGTCCCTCACAAAGGCAGAACGAGAACGACTCCCAGTGACCCCGCACGGGTCCTCTGCATCCCTGCCCTTGAGACAGAAGCCCACGCTCTGCGAGTCGGTCCTCCTCTTTTGCCCTTGACCTAAACTCCACCAACAACAAGGGGTACGCATAACTCATGGGAATTCCTTGTTAAGGAATAAGTATTCTTTTAAAGTTTAGCTTGGTAAAGTCTATAGCTTTTCTTTCCATAATGGGTTTTTCCTTTGTATTGCCATTAGATTTGAGTAACTTGAAACAGTTATTTTTAAGTTTTTTCTTTTGCAAGGCAGCATTCCCTGGTGTCCGTTGTCGCTGTGGAGGTGGAGGCTGTTTTAAAACTTTCTTAACAGTGGCAGATCTGCAATTAATACGCTTTTTTTTTTTTTTTTCTGAAAGGATGTTAAAAAGCAGAGTTTTGGTTGTGATGTCTGTTTAGACACAATTCTTGTGTGATTAGTTATTCTCTTTTCTCTAGGGGAAAATACCTGCACACACTCCAGCCCTGGAGGAGTCTTCTGAGCTGGAGAACATCTGGCTCCAAATCAACATCTTCCCTTGGTCCAGCTCAGGCTGCTGCTGCATTTCTGTTCATGTTGGGGATGGGGGAGGAAGGTTAGATGCTCTCTGAAACTGAAAAGTGAGGGAAATGCTGGGCTTGTAGGAGTCGCATATGTGCCTGTGCATGGATGCCACCTTCCAGCTCCAGGAGACAGTACAGCGGGTTTGCCACTGGTTTCTCTGCCCTTGCTGCATTAGCCCCGTTAACATCAATGTGGTGTATTGCTTCTGATCCAACAGATACGAAACTCTCTTATTTGTTCTTCCAACAAATGTTAAGCACAGCTCAAAATGCTATGTCAACAGCACTGGCAGCTGCCAATTTTCTTCTCAACCTGTACTTAGAGGGAACTTTGACAGCACTTCTACTAGAGCTTTAGCTTTTCTTGTTCCCAAAGCCATAGCGTCGCAGACTGGGGATTACAGATACTCACCAAGAGATTCTTCCCCTGGATCGCATCGGTGAAAAAAATCTGGTAAAGCTTGGGCAAAGACAGATGGTCGCTCGCTCTGTGGCCTTCAGATTACAATTGTGAAACTTGCCTCATTGCAGGTGTGTCCCTCAGAGCTACGTGTCCTCGATGGCGGCTGTCCTTTCCTGCTTGTTCAGCTGGTTCTCTCTGAGTTGTCTGCATAACCTGAAAATTAATCACCTGTTGTCATCCCCTGAAATAGTACTTTGTTCAAGTGACTTTAACTTTTCGCAGATGAAGAAGAGCAATGGATTTTCTCAAATTTAGGGATGTCCAGAAATCAATAGATTTGACATCGCAAGTGGATTTTTATGCTTTTAGGCTATATAATGCCCTACTTTTGTCACTTTCAGAGATATACATGAGCCAGTGTGTGCTACAGTCTCTATTAGACAAAATATTCAACATGTCTATTAGCATATTGTAGCACACATCTGGTGCTCGACCTACTGGATAGTGCTTCTGCATACAGGAAAAAATTATCAAAACAGTTGGAATGGGGGGGAAAAAAAAGACAAAGTGCCTTGATTTATTTAGATAAAACTGTTCTTTTTCCAAGAAGAGCAACAACAGCAAAAGCCCGAGATAAAGCATTAACATTCTGAACTGGGAAAGCCTGAGCATTTCAATTCAGCCCTAGAAAAGAGCTCAAAGGTTCTAGGAGAGAGGGGAAGCTAACAGTAAGACCTTCTCCCCATAGAGTTCTGGATGCGGGTGACAAAGATGGCATCTTGATGCCAGAATTCTGGGTTTCTCTGTAAAATCTTTGTAACTAAACAAGATAAACTTTCCTATGGTCTACACATCCTTAGTATGAAACGTCGGTTTCCTTTTAGTTGCTGACAGCTGCTGGATTGTGCTTTATTTTCCTTGGGGTATAATGAACATATGAAAAGAAAAGATGTTCCCAAGCTTCATGATAAAGCCTTTCAGAAGTCACTTGCTTTTACTTAACACCGTCAGAGGCCAAATAAGATGAAGTTGCAGTTTGCCTTGATCACGCTGTCATTTCAACAGGTTTGTTGGGAATTGTTTGTAACCTGACAGCAGTTGGATCCACTCTTACCTCTCTGTTCATGACCCCACACATGAAAATGTTTGAGGTTGTGTGTACCCCTGTGACCTCTGCTGCTGTGAAGGTTCTAATTTTGAATTTGACCTGAATTATTATCCAAATACTTCCTCAGAATGGACAATGCACATTTTGGAAAAATTCAAATCACTGTACCTCTCGTCTTTCAGAGAGATCGTTATCCTTTTGCCCAACAAGTTCTACCTCCGTATATGTCATAGAATCACAGAGTGGCTGGTTTCCAAACCCTCTGCTCAAGCAGGGCCACCTCGACCAAGTTGCCAAGGACCATGTACAGATGACTTGAATATCTGCAAGGATGGAGACTGCACAGCCTCCCTGGGCAACCTGTGCCAGCACTTAGTCACCCTCACAGTAAGTGTTTCCTGATGTTTAGCTGTGCTTCAGTTTGTGCCCGTTGCTTCTGGCCTGGGCACCCCTGGAAAGGGCCTGGCTCCATCTACCTTGCACCCTCCCTTCAGGTATTTACGTACACTGATAAAATCCCGCTGAGCCTTCTCTTCTCCAGGCTGAAGAGTCCCAGCTCTCTCGACCTTCCCTCACAGGAGAGGTGTCACAAAACCTCTGATCACTTTTGTGGCTCCCCTCTGGACCTGCTCCAGCAGGTCCACGTCTTTCCTGTGCTGTGTTCCTTTCGCATTGAAAAATCCTAAGGACCTTTTGAATAGTCTGGGGTTTTTTGGATGCTATGGAGACAACAGCAATGTAAATCATCTTTTCAGCTGTAAGAAGGTATCATTTGAAATTGTGTATATCAATCCTTTCCAAGTTTTCTCCACTGCTATGATCGTTATTACACTTAAAAAAAGAAATATAGGAGCTAAGGCATTTCACATGTTAAATCAACTGAGAGAAAAAAGTTTTAAAGATTGAAGTGCTGTGAAAAAAGTAAGATGTAGTTATTTGAAAAAAAAGACATTAAAGAAAAAACAATTAATGTAGGTCCTCTCTGAAGTCTAAACTCGCTTTTGTGGGGTTTATGGCCTCTACAAAGTGTTGGCAGAGGAACAGTGTAATAAAAACCACTGCTGTCCCTAGGTGTCTGCTCTGCCCCTCTGCCAAACATCTCATCCACGAACCGCTGAGCCATCAGAAAAGAAACATCAGCTGCTTCCTGGGGGGGAAGGCTTTTTAGCATAAACTGGGCTTTGTCACCTGTTTAATCGAAGATGTTGGGCTACACATTCATGTTGCTTAGGTGTGGGGATACTGTCCCTTGTGAAGGACAACATGGAGTGGAAACTCTTTACCCCTGCAGCAAGGCTTGTCACACTGTCAGCAGCTCCCGGTTGCGAACCAAGTTAGTCCCGACTGTCTCATTTGGTTCAATTGTTTGGGTGGTAATTACAGAAGAATTTGGGTATGCCACTAGTTGTTCTGAAAATGTTGACTATGGAAAATGAAGCTTTTCTAAAATAAATCATGCTTTTACATGATGAAACTACCTTTGTAAGTACATTCTGTGCACATAAAGCTAGTTTTCACTTCCATTTCCAAAGGTGAATACATTTACTTTTAATGAATTGTAAGAAAAAATTAATAGCAGCAAAAATTACATTCAGCTAATTTTGCAGACAAAAACCAGCACAAAGATGTCTAAGTGCTATCAAATGTTTTCAATTTACTCTTGGCACAATTATTTCCATGCTTGAATTAGGAACTGAACAGATGCCAAACCAAGGAAGTAAGTGCACGGAAAGCAAACTGTTGAAACTATAAAGAGATTAAATAACATTTCTGAAAATTGTATTTCTATTTGGAGACCTGAGTGGGTTCCGGAGCATCATTTTGGTAGACAGCTAAGAGCATGAAGCCAAAACAATGTAACTCAATCTGTGTACAGCACTTACACATAGCTTTTTATGTTATAAGGGACATCTGAAATTTGACAAAGTTTGGGTGAGCATGTAGACTTGTTTAGCTTTCTTAGTTACTCAAACAAGATAGGTATTTAAATAAATGTTTTGATCAATAACCAATTATATCAGCATTTCATAATTATTCTAACTAAAACGACAACCATTTGTAATAAGCAGGCCAGTACTTAATGCCTGTTGGATACTGGAGTGCTATATGCCTGGCATTTTTACTGGTTTTGCCTCCTTCAGGTTTTCATGGTCTAGAAAACCTTCACAGATTTCCCTAAGTGCATATAAAATTATAGAGAAAAACACGTTGATATCATTTCCATAGTTGGTTTAAAGTCTTCTGCTAAACCAGATAAGGTTTTCTCATCTCTGTTTATGGATGCCATACCGGGCTGCTGTCACTCCACCAAGGACTGATCCCCACAAAGCCTGAGTTCATAAATCTCTGTGCAGTCACTGCAGGGGACTGGAGTAATGACACAATCAACCGCTCTGTTCCTCTGTATTAGTTTGGGTTTGGGATGCAATGTTTTTGATGGCATTTCTCTAGATTGTGTTGTTTTATTATAAGCATACATATTCTGGTGTTTCCAATTAACATCAGAACAAATCTGTGATTCTAAGCTTGTATTGCTTGTATTTACCCCTTTTTTTTCAAAGACACTTTTTATTCTGAAGCATTTTTGGTGTTCCTCATTTTGTCTGTGTTTCGCTTACAAACGCCCGTCTGTATGTGCTGGCATCCAGAGGTTTAATTAAAGTAAAAAGAAGCAGAAAGGAAAACGCACTGAAATTTGATTTAAGGACTTTGGAATGCCTGCTCACCATAGGTACAGAATAGCACTTTAATGAATCCATGTGATCGGTGACAAAACAAGTGACAGGGACAACACCTATTCCTCTAGCATGCCCGCCAGGCTGGCCGCCATGCGGGAGCAGGATTGTGGGATCTGGAACACTGAGCTGGCTTCTGAATTTCAAGCACCCTATAATTTTCCATGCTGACAAATGGGTATGAGATAGCAGCAAAAAACCTCCAAACATTAGTCACGCTGCTTTCCAACAAGCAACAATTACACCTAATAGGTGCTCTGTCATCTTGCTCCACTTGAATTTTCTAAAGAATTCACTAGTAAAAACTTGGCTTATGCTTACAAGCATGATATACTAAAAAACACAAAGGAAACAATAGCTTGACTGAAGTTTAGCAGCATATCGTCAGCTGTCTGTTCAAGTTCACATTTATTAGTTTAGATGTAATTTTTGCATCTAGTTTTGGGCTGTGACTTGTCTCCCACCAGTTTTATCTTCCTATCTATTTTCGCGTTAATATGTTGCATTATGATTCAATGCATTTTTTAGACATCCAGCATGTCCAATAAGTTCAGAAATTGAGATTTATCTTAATTACTAACTACATTAATGTAAGTGCACATTTGAAGATACTCAGCTATTTAAATAGCTATCTAGCCTAATTAGCCTAATAAATCCTGCTGTGTTGAGAAAAGTGACATACTCCTGAAGCTGCCTTCAGCATTTCACAGAGGTTGTGGTGAAGTTTCTTGGACCGAAAGTACTCTCTAGCATTTATTCTAGTTAAAGATCAAAACCCTTGGGAAACACTGCTGTTCTGTTTTTCAAAGCCCCCAAATGTGAGAGTGTCATCTATGCAGTTGTGGCCGAAGTGAAGTATAAGTTTATTGAATGAACCTAACATACTGTGGATTTGGTATCAATACCAGCATAGAAGTAAGATGACCTGGGCTGTAAAGCCTGTGAGGTTGAGACAGTGCCATGAGGTGCCTAAAATTTCTCATTTTGGAGGTATTAAAATGCATAGGTTTTTCTCACCTACTAATGCAAGTAATACATTTCTGAGTTAGCTGAAGGTGACCTTCGTACTCATAGGCCTGCTGTAGTTATACCAGCCTAAGTACGTACAGCTGGTTTTGTGCCTGGATTTAGCCTGGGATTGGACGTTAGTTGACTACTGCTCAAATACGTGCTGTGAAACGTTCTTCTTGTGCTTTGATGCAGTTGCCATTTTCCCCTTCATGCCCAGAAATTGTTTGAGGATACACTCTCACAGCAGTGAAACTTCAGTCATCTGAGGTAAAATCCTTTAAGCAGAGCTGGATGAATAAAGAAAAATTTACTCTTCACTGCTGTTGAGATGAACACTGAGCCAAATTCAGCCTGGTTTACAATTTGCAAAAAATGAAAACAAAGGAGGAGATGGCCCGAGTGCATCAAGCAAGCTGATTCTGAGGCTGATCAGCTGCAGCCCAAACGAACCTAGTTTGTGAAGCGAAAAAATCTAATCTCAAAGTGTTGTTTGTCTACTCATACATCATATACAAAACTTCATAGAGCAATCTGATGTGGCAGCAGTCTGCCAGATAAATTTTAATGTGGTAGCTGCTCTGTTCTTTCCACTGCCACAAGCAGACTTGCAGGTATGATTGACCGGCATAGGAGACTGGCAATGCACACATGCCAGGAAACAAGGGCTCACCTGTTTATTTCTGTGACCACTTCCTGCTTACTTTAGGTCTTGGGAGGATTTCGGTCTGCACCTGAACAGCAGCTATGGTACCTGTAGATGCCAAAGGCATGACTAGGGAGGCTTCTATTTGTGTCAATCAACTCCACCTTATAGGCCATGCTGCCTTTTGCTTTGGAGGACACAGCAGTGCAGTCTCTTCACTGAAGCACAGTGGCCGGGCATCAGTGATCTTGCTGATGAGACCAACATCCGACTATTCTGGTGGGACAGCATCTCACAGAGCAGCAAACCTTTGCAGCATTTGCCTTTCTCCCATCAGGCCCTCAAGAGCATCCAGGCCTTAGGCTGACTTCCTCCGATGATTTGGGAAAGTGTGGAAAACTCGGGTTCAGCCAGAAACGCCACTGTGACCTCATCCTTTTGCAGAAAGCATCCATCTGAGTAAACCCTCCCAGCTCCAGGTCTGGGGTCTTGTCCCCAGTGCAGCCTCTGCTTAGGAGACCGGCTGCATCACCTCACGGGGCGCTGCCAGCGTAACCTTCTGGGACAGCCGCTATTCCAAACTTTTCTTCATTTTAAACAAAAGCCTTTCTTAGGGAAACAGTCCGCGGGGCTGCAGGGCTCCCCTCAGCCGTCGCCGCAGTGAGCAGCGCCCGGCGGCAGCGGGGAAGCCCAAAACCTGTAGAATTACAAGAAAACCAGCTCCCGGCTCGCTAGCGCCTCCAGTACCCGCCACAGCCCGACCACCCGGCTCCCGGGACGCGGCCCCTCAGGCCCGGGCCTCCCCCTCCGGCTGCCGCGGCCCGGCCCGGCCTCGCCCACCATCGCTCGGGGCGGCTGCCTGCTCTGCCCCCGCCTGGCGGAGAGCGAGGGACGCTCCCCGCCACACCCGCCTACGGATGGGGACCGGCGCCCAGCCAAGCGCCGCCGTCCCCGTCCCCGTCCCCGTCCCCGTCCCCGTCCCCGTCCCCGTCCCCGTCCCCGTCCCCGTCCCCGTCCCCGTCCCCGTCCGCGCGCAGCTGCGCTCGCCCTGACAAGAGCATCCCCTCCCCTCGCCCCCACTCTCCGGCTGCGCACTCAGCCGAGCTCACCGCCCCCAATCCACTGAGAGCCCGCCCCCTCCCTCTTTGCCCTACGATTGGTCGATCTCGCTGTCTCTCCGGCGCCTCCCCTCCCCATTGGACGAGACGGGGGCGCCCCCTCCGCCCGTCCCGGTTCTGTCGGTTGAGGCGAGCCGAGAGTAAATAGAAGCAGGAGCCCAAAATGGCGGAGCCGCCGAGCCCTGTTCGTGGCGCGGCGTCGCCCGAGCAGGAGCCGTTCGGCGCCAGGCCGGCCCCGGACGCGAAGGTTTCCCGTGGGTCCCAGCCAGCCGCCAAGAAGATGAAGGGAGCCGACGAGAGGAGCCTGAAGGGCACTAAGCGCGTCAACGGTGAAGGGGGCGGTGGTGGCGGTAACGGCGGGAGCGGCAAGCAGTCGCTGTCGCTGCCAGCGGTGGTACCGAGCTACAGCAACCCCGCGGCGTGGGGCTTCCCAGCCCTCCCTTCTGGCTCCTCCGGCGGTGCGGGGGGCTTCGCTTTCCCTTCTCAACTGCCCCGGAAGCTGCTGTCGCCCGCCGTTTTGCTGCCGTCGTCCGCCTCCCCCTCCTCTTCCTACCAGCAGCACCAGCACCGCCACCACCGGCACCGCCTGGCTCTGGCCGTCGAGGCGGGAGGCTGCGGTAGCGGCGGGGCGGCCGGCGCTGGCGGCGGCAGCGCCAAGCCGAAGAGGCCCAAGGAAAAGCGGGATAAGGAGAGGAAGAAGCACGGGGCCCTGCCTGTGGTGGCGGCGGTGGGAGATGGCGGCGGGGGCCTGAGCGCGGCGGGCCGGGAGGAGAACGGAGAGGTGAAGCTGCTGTTGCCGAAAGGTGAGGGGCGGGCGCGGTGGCTGAGGTGGAGGGGGATCGCGGGCCGAGGGGCTGGGAGGAGGCATGGTGAAGGCTGGGGGAGATCTGGAAGGGACAGCAACCCCGGGCTAGGCACGGTGCTGTACGTGAAGGTGCCCGGAGCTGCCGTGAGGGAGCAGGAAATGGTTGTGATGCTCGGGTCGAGCCGTTAGAATGGCTGCCTGCCCCCGCCCCGCCTCAGCACGCGGGCCCCGGGGCAGTGTGGCTTCACGGGGTCCCGACCCGACCGTCCGACCGCGCAGCCGGGGAGGGCCCAGCCTGTGCGCTGCGCGGCGGACCCCGCTGGGAGACCGCCGGTCTAGTGCGAGTTTGTGGAGAAGGCAGCGGCGGCTTAGCCTGCCGTCAATCCTGTCAAAAAAGGGGGTGTGGAATTAGCGATGGCGTCAGCCAGAAGCTGCCAGAGGCCTGAGGTTTTCTTACCTATTAGGGAAATAAGGGTGCCTAGTAATTTATTGGAGATCTGCGAACAAAACTGAATTTCTGTGATTGCCGTGGGTGGGGAAATCGGAGAAGACCACATGTTACAAAAAAAACCCGGAATTTTAAAACTAAATCCCGAATGATCTCGTTTATTAGGCTATTAATTTTTACAGGGTAAGTCATGAAGTACTAGAGAGCACGCAGTTAAAATTTAGATACTTAGACTTTTGAAATCTCATTTAGTTGCTGCTTCTTTTTTTTTTTTTTTTTTTGTATTTGCTAAAATCTTCCAAGAAATGCTCAAGGCCTTTGGGGGAAAGGGAGGAGTGCTGGGTTAGTTTATTAGTGGGGCTGGACAAAAATGGCCATACCAGGTAAGACAAGATATTAGGCTAGATTTTGATTAGATTCTTGCTGACTGCGATCAACAGTAAGTGCTTAGGAAATAAAAGATAATGCATATGAAGACAATACAAGAATATATGCTTTTTCCAGTGTATGCTTTCCCAGTCTCCAGTGACCTTAAACCAGATGTTGATGCTTTTGCATTTACATTGAAATACAAAGAACTTGAAACGTGCGCTCCATTACCTGGTTTAAGCAAGTTTCCCTTCTTTCAAAGGAAAGATAAATTTTAGCTGTTATGTAGGCTTAGGTTACTTACAGGATGAGCCAAGCTTGTAAAGAGCAGTTATTAATATCATTATGCCTTTTTGTCTATTGATTACATTGTCTGGCTGCCTTACTGCATTTTCCACTAATTTCTACTAGTATTTTAGTCTCTGATTCACTTACCTTGGAGTACTTTTTTAATTACTTGTTCTTTTTGGTCAGCATGTTGCACGTATCATTTTGTTCTTGGGATCTTGATTGCTGGTGTACAAGTGGAATTAATAACCATATTCACTCAGATTGTCATAGTGTCCTACCAATGTTACACAATCATGTTAATAATATTACAATAACAGGATGAGATTTTTTTTGTACATTTGTAAAAAAAAAAAAAAAAAAAAAAAACGATGACACTGATGGTGTCAACTGAATAATTGTTAATTGTACCCTCCTGGAAGCAGTGATATATCCTAAAAGGGGAGGTTCTGCATCTTGTATCTAGAAAGGATATTTTCTCAGAACTAATATACTGACAGGCACAAGTACTTGACTTTTTAGTTGCTCTTTGCTCAGAACAGATCTTTTTACCTTTCATTTATTTCTTGAAAGCCTAAGTACAGGCAGCAAATAACATTTTCCGAGGCAAATGATGCCTATGTGGCATCTGAGTCTCCACATTTCTGTTTAGAGGAAGTGGTTTCTATAGCTAAAATTTTGTGGTATTATTTTCCTATATAAATGAAAAACTTTATATTCATTAGACTATATATTTTTACAGAGAAGGCTGTAAGAAAGTGAGGGATGCACTAAGTCTTCTCATGAGAGCAGCCAGCCTTCTTAAAGTGATTCGGTATTTGACTGTGGATTAAAGAACAGGTTTGTACTGTTAATCCTGTGAATAATTTACTTTTCAGAGAGGAAAGGAGAAATTAACTTCTGATGCACAGAGAAAAGAATGACTGGGGGGGCATGCAGGTTCCTAAGCACAGAGGAAAACTAAGAATGATATATTAGGGTGGGAGGGTGGAATAGGCAGAACTTGTGTATTGGGGTTGCTGGGACTATGGCATAGACTAGAAGATACCGTAGGGACTCTGGTTGCAGCAGTGAATGTGGAATGAGTGAATCTGACATACTAACACGAACGAGGGAGGAAAATGCGTGCAAAAGCTGTGTGAGAGGGTGGTGACTGATCTTGTTTTGGGGCAAAAGACGTATACGTAGGTACTGTAGGAAAGGCAAGGAAGGTTAGAGGAAGGGTAGCATAGAAGGAGAGTGAAAAAATTAGGCATCCTACAGATTTGACATCAGGGCAAATTTAGAGGATAAAAACTGAGTGGCTTGCACACACAGAATATGTAGGGGGAAAGTAGGAATAAAATGTGCCCCTTAAGGTGTGATGAGATGTGTTCGTAGAAGCTGTCATATGTACAGCTGGTAACACTTTCTAAAAATCAGCCTAATGCAGGCAAGTGCAGTCTCTTTTTCCTGGCGTCTGCAGTTGGACAACCTTTTTGCTTTTGCTGCTATGCAAAATGAGCAGCAACGTGGAATTGACAGTATTGATTGTTTTTTCTCTCATGGCATTCAGAACTGATCCACATATCGGTGTTGTACCTGCCAGAAAGAAAATTGTGCAGATGAGGAGGCTAGAGGTGCATAAGTCTCTAAAAGAGACAAAATTATCAAAAGATAAGCATCTTTTGATAAGAGATTTTTCTTCATCGTTTTGAGGCTCTGAAGATGGAAAAATTCTGTTCTCCTCTTCATGTGGGTGCACAGGATGGAGTGGAATTCCCAGTCGAACCTTTTACTGATAAGGGTGCCAGTGTTTATGAATTGGGAGGAGTCGCGTTTCTAATTGAGGAGCTGGGTGCTACGTTATACTCTGCTACGTATAACTGTTATGACAGAGAAAAAGGTTTACCCTGGTGAGAGAGAGGGAGGGTGGGTCTGCACAGACCTTAGTATTGGAGAAAATGAGGGATGAAGCTAGGGAGATTGGGGGAGGAATGGCAAGATTTGTCTCATGGGATTGTGGTATAGACAAGATAATACAGGGAATCAGGGCGCACAGTAATGCAGAGTGAATAAACATGAGGGCTTGAAAAACTGTCATCATAGAGCTTTGAGTAGTATCAATAGCATTTTCCTAATTCTAGTTTAATTATTGTGATTATGATAAGGGATATTGACACTGAGGGGGAAATTGGGAGAAGTTTTTTCACCTACCATTCAAAAAAGCTGATTTTAGGAGCTGATGCTTGTCCATTGCTTGCAATAGTGTTTACTAGATAAGAGAGCCTGGTTTTGAGGCACCTTTCTTTCCTACGTGATAGGAAGACGTTAAGCTTGGTCATAGCCAAGATGGATGATGTGTTTAAAGCTCTTTAAAATTTTTGTATTTTCTTCCTTGAACAAGTCTTCATTTGCTGGTTTGTCTGATCTTTTAATTCATTTGGAATGCCTTTAACTTGCAGAGTCATAATCAGGCCTTAGAGCTTGTGTTTCAGTTAAATGAATGGAGTTCAGTGAACCCTTTTGAGATGATCTAGCATGCAGAGAACCTGGAAGTCCATTTTGTGATATGCATGATTCATCCTGCAGATACAAGTTTTAGGCTGTTTAAAATAAGCTTAAATTTCACTTGTCAAGTACATTCTGATAGTGGAATTAAAAGTTGTGTAACTATTTTTGTTATAAAACATGGTGTGAATCTAACGGAAGTGATTGCTGTTCCAGTTTATGACTATCCTGATTCAGTTAGTCATTTAACTGATACTCTGCTCTAGCAGTTCATAGTTGAAATTGTTTTCTTAACAGTGCAAAGCTCAGCTCAGCCACTCCCCACTTCATCAGGTGACACCTGCACAAATTTTTTTTGTTTTGGTCCATAGACTTGCTGTAAGGTGTGATCCAGATACGTGAACCGTCTTTTCTGTTTTTCTTGCCATTTCTGTGTACAATTTCCCTTTCCCTCCATTTTTCTTCAGTGATCCACTTGCTGATAAGATTACCTTAGTGTGCAAGCAATTACAAAATGAGACAGGTATTTTTAACTTGCAGATGGGGGTTCCCTGTATGAACAAGAAAGCTGAACATCATACTGTAGCTTTTCTAGTCTTTTTTTTTTTTTTTTTTTCCTTTCTTAGATTGAATTTCAGGTGGGCATTTACCGGTGATTCTTCTAATAACTCTGTTGGTTTGGGTTGCATGACACTTACGGATTTTAAGCTTTCAAGAAATTGCACTTTTTGGGCTTGTTAACTTTGGTTTGCATTTGGTGGGAAGTTCATTTTGTAGTCTGACTTACCGAAGTAGGTTAGAGAAAGTTTTTTGATCTTTTCCTCTTTAGGTGCATCTTGCTAGTTTGTCTTTTTTTTCTTCTGCTAAACATTTCCTTCATTTGCTTACTTTTATTTCCTTTGCTTTTTTTTTGTAATGTGTGGCTTGACTCACTTTCCCCTCCCCCCTGCCAAACTCCTTAAATTCAGCAGTTGTTTCCTGCTTGTAAGGCCTCTTTATCACTCTTTTCTGAATTCTTTAATATATTTTGATTTAGATATGCCACTTTAATCAGCAACATCTAGAAAGTGTTCAGGGGGTTAATTGTGATATACAAGAGGAAGAAGGACTTCTCAGATTTCTTCGGATGTTGGACATTTATGTGCAGTTCAGTTTTGAGAGCTGATAGTGACATTAATGTAAGCATCCAATGTTGAAATGAACTTGGAGGAGTGTATTTTTCTCCTGAGAGACGCTGTCCCCTCTTCATTTCTGTGAAATAACCATGAAGCTTTACTAGAGAGAACGAAATCTTTCATTTTCTAAGCTGGAGAGCAAACACACCCTTTCCCTGTACCCCAGAGTCTGGCTCTGGGTGTGATTTACACAGCAGAAACTTGTTCTGGTTTTAGAATATTAAATAATTTTTCATAGTTGAAACAAGATCAGGAGGCTGAAACGTCAGATCTGAAACCTCTTGTAGAGGCCTTGTTTGCAGCTGTCATGTTCTCCACTACCGATTTCTGATGCAACTCTCCAGTACTTGAGTTTAAACTTGGCTTGTTCAGTTCTGCATGTAGAAGGTCTCCTTTAGAAGTGCGAAGATTAGAGGAATTGTGAAGATAAGATTTAAATTTCTTGGAAGTGTTCTGATTCTGAAAGGGATCTGTCTTCCTTCCTGTTCACTGGAGGTCCTGGGGAAATGTCCTTGCCTGGTAAGGGGATTTCTTTAGTCAGATCTTAGATTTTAAACTTTAATTACCAAAAGCGATGCCAGCCAAATATTCCTGGTTATCGGAATGAGAAATCTCTTAAGGTTTGGTTTGTGTTGTTTTTTTGTTTTGGAGGGGTGTGTGTGTCAGAAATACTGTGTGGGTTTTTTCACGTTCAGTAAGTCAGGAAGCCTGCTCTCTCCAGTGTACCTTGTATGACTTAATAAAAGTGCAGGTGTCAAAACCGTTAACAGAGTGGTGTTAAACGTACTTCATTTATCTGCATAACAAGATAAATATGGTTTCTTGAAGTTTTATTTTGATGAGTATTTGTATAAAGGGAGGAGAGTGCTGGTGGAAGGAATGGTGACTGATGTTCCTGTACTCCCCTCCTCCTCCCCCTTTCCTTTGGTTACAATACTGTTGGTGTTAACGGTATTGATGGTGTCCATTAGCAGTACTTTGTAAATATTTTGCCTGATGTGCACTGACAGCCCTTAAATCAGAGAGGAGAGAGGGAGGCAAGAATACTTTGAACATAATCTATGACTGACTGCTAATGTGGGTTGCCATCTGGAAAACTGATGCAAAGCAGCTGCAGCTTTTGGCATCTGGCAAGGTTGTAAAGCTCGCCTCTTTCAGTGCTGAAATACACTTGTTTGTGCTTCTGCATCTGCTTCAAGATGCAAATGTCACAGTGTGGCAGTGACCATGTTGCACATAATCCACTACAGAGCATTGCCCACTTGACTCATTGTCTATGCACTTGATTTACCTTTTTGTCTGTAGAAAGCTTGCAATAGAGGAAAAGATCTGGTTAAATTTATGGAATCTGAATGGCGTGATCTATGAATTTGTGTTTTTATTTACTACTTCTGAAATCACTTCAATCATTACGAGAAAGTATCTACCTATTTAGGAAACGGAAAACTTTTCCTATAGCCTTCAGTTGTAAATGCCTGTTTACCTTAGACTTTTTACCTTATAAAAACTCCATTGCTTTTATTTATGTATTTAACCCAACATCCAGAAAAAGGAGAAGCTTTTGGGTTTGAGGAGGAAGTATGTTTATCACTCTGAAATAATTCAGGTAATCATGGGGAGTCACTGTAAATTGAGAACACTCTTCAGATGCTATTTAGGAGGGTGAGGTGGAACACTTCTTCACAATGATATTCTTCCTGTCTCTGTATAGCACTTTTTTTTTTTTTTTAATACGCTGCTGTTGCTGCATTTTATTCATCAGTGTCCCGTTGCTATGACAGTAAAACCATAGAATATGGACTTCGTGGTGATGCTCATATTGTGAATTTGAATGAGACATCTAGAAATCTCTTCATTCCTTGGGTGTTGTTTCCTCTGAACAGGGATACTTATTCCTATAGAACTCAGTATTTTAAAAACTATACATGTGGCATTGCCTTATTTAATAGAGTAAAAAATAAATCTATAATAATAGAGACTTCTTCAGGAAGTAGAGCTTGAAAGCTAAGGAGTGAGCCTAACTCTTACTTGGACCTTCGATAGCTAATTCTTACTGTCCTTGGAATTTGTTTTTATTTATTTTTTTTTTTTTAAACTAGTAAGGAGTATTTACAAACTCTGTTTAGTCTGCAAGGAGTTATTTCCTGAGCAGTGTATTTCTCTGTCAAATCATATAAAACAAAAATGCATTTTGATAGGGGAAAAACTTCATGAAAAGATACAGGGTTGTTCCATATTTACCCTGGGATACAAATTACGTCAACTTTGGCTTTTAGTTTTAGTGTATTAAGAGGTATGTAAAGGAATAGGAAGTCTGTGTGTATGCAGGAAGAGCACATAGTACAATGAGCAATGATGTGGAAGACTCTAGAGGTTACTATGCTACAATAATGTTTATATGCATGAAAAATATGGATGTAATAATGACTATATTTTGGTTATAGTTGTCCCTAATGTGGTTGTTAAAAACAAAACAAACAAACAAAAAAAAACCCAAAACAAACAAAACAGTGGAAAATACAGATTAATGTGGAGACACCTGGATATACCATCTGCTCTTTGGAGCTAGTCCCTAAAATTCATCAAATAAACAATAAGATAATGTTTTGAGGACCACTGACTTCTTTGAGTGTTGAATGTCACAAGGAAGCTATTGTGGCAGTAGTAAGCCTTGGACCAAGAAGAAATAGCTATTGGCTGTCTCAGCACAATATAGTGAGTGGAAATGGAGACATCAGTCATCCAGCTGTGTTCTGGCCAAGTTGAGAGCTAGTGCATTTCTTAGGGTTTTGGATAACTTGAAGATAAAAGATTTTGGTATGAGTGATGTACTGATAAAACAGAAAGTGTTAATTTAAATCTGTAGTAGAGGAACTGGTATTTTCCAAGAGACTTGTTTCATTCGTTTGTTGGTGTCTTATATGGCTATTAAGTATCTTTTCTGTCACTTGAGATGTGATTCATGGCATCACGATTGACTTGTTCTCCCACCGGAAGAATTGGGATACCAGCTTTTAAGATTTGGTGGTTTCTCCCTTTTCAAAATAGAGCAGGCATAACAGGATTTTTTTTATGTCTGTTTTGATCCAGTAATAATAATAACAACAATAAAAAATTGCCTGCAAAAAAAAAAAAACAACCCCAACAAACAGATGAAATGTTAGACAAATCCCAATATTCATTACCTGACTAATCTTTTGGTTATCCCTTACCAGATCAACTTTGTTAAAAGAGAGAGAGCAAATAACTCAGCTTAAATAAAACTGAAATTTATATTGCTGGTATGGTATCTCTTAATATCTGCTAAAATGGAAAGATAGTTATTGAAATGTAAATATGCTTAGGTGTCTTTACTTACAAATATTGTGTAATGTTGATGAATTTTGAAAGGGTTATTATAAATGTTTTTGTGATTTCCCACAGAACACATGCTGTGTCTATTCCTTTTTTCATTAACCTTTTGTTTAGACTAGAGCTTTTTTAAAAATCCCCCTCCAACCTACCACCAAACAAACAGACAGACACCAAAGCAAAATACCCACACGCTTGTGGAAAAAGTTCCAATAATGGACCACAACTGTTTGGTAAGTTGTTCCTGTGATGAACTTGTGCCTTTGTTTACAAAAAAACCCAACAACTGTAATATGATCATTTATGGACTAGGGATGTCAAACTTTAGCTTCTAGTCACTGGTACATCTATATATGTTGGTTTTTTAGAGCGAAGACCTTTTTATTGAAACTTGTCTTCCTTGTTTGAGTCAAATTGCTCCTTCACCTGACTTTGAACTCAAATTGTCTTCTCATTAGCATATGAAACTTAAATTTATTAATTGATTTTCTGAAGCTTCAGTTTTTCATCATTGTGAAAATTGAAACTATTCCAGTGGCAGTTGCAATGCTGTGACATACGGAGCTAATAGCTTTTGGTACATGATGTTCTCTTGTCCTGACCATTTGGGTTACATTATTTCCCTGAGGACTTATTTCATTCTGTTCCCTATTGCAGCTCAAGCCTTTTTTTTTTTTTTTTTTTTTTTCCTTTTAAATTTGTTAGTAGTATTAGTGAAAGCTAATTGCAGAATATTCTGTGGACATGGACAGATTAGTATAAACATCTGTCTACCTTTTACTACTTTGAGATGCTGTTGCCCTACAAATGAAGTAGAGACTTAACATTTTGGAGCAGTGGTAGCCGTCACTTTTTCTAAGAGCCTTCCAAGTTTTCTTAACTTGTTCAATAGAACAAGTTTTGTCTTGTTTTCCTGTGCCAGGATCACTTACTGGTTGTTTATTCTGTGATGTGCAGATTGCAAATTGCTTAATGTTAGAGGCATTTGTCATAAAGCAGGATTTTTGTGAAGAATTTTCATGTTTCTTGGTTGACAAAGTGAGATTTGGACTGAAATGATCTATGGCTAGAGGGGATTGTTACCTTATATTGAAGAAGACACTCGGAGATGCTGGTCTGTGGCATTTTGGAAAGTCCCAAAGAGCTCTAGCCTGTATTGAACTGTATCAATTTTATGTGGTGGCATCATATGTATGGTGGCAGCAGTTAATATGGAGACTGTACTTGGAGAATTGCATTTGCCCTTCCTTGTTAGCTATGTGCCATAGACATATTTTGATTAATTTATTGATTATAATGATTATTGGATGCTTCTTAATTTGCTGATGTTGCAGAACCAACATAGCTAAGTTACAATAGATTTTGTGGTAAATTCAATCTTAAAATAATTTGGTTGCTTTTTATCTCTGCATCCCATTGAAAGCTGTGAAATGGAATATCTATAACTTAGGACAATAATCTGCAGAATTTTGGTTGAAAGTTGTGTTTGAGTTCTGCCAGACAGACTAGAACATACTTATTTTTACTCATAAACTGAAGGCGTTTGAACTGAGAATTAAGACGAAGTGTTAATACATGGGATGACTCTTATTTTGACTTAAAACATAATATAATAAAAAAATCCTTGTCTTTATTTCAGTATTTGTTTATGCTTTTTTAAGGAGAACTCTACCTCTATTGCTTATCTATTCTATGGTCTTTGAGAGAGGAAACTTGAACTTGTACATTTAAATTGGGATTCTCAACTGTTCTTTACTTGCCTCAGGCTACACACTGGTTTTGTCATCGTACTGTGATTTCTAAAAGGGAAATAGTTAAGTTTAATTTATTTCAAACCTTCCCCAGCTGCATTTGCATTGCATTTGCAATTGCTTCAGGTGTGATTTACTTGTGGCTGTTGCTGAAGGAGGTGACAGGACACTTCCATTGTTTCTTTTGTCTGGCAGTCTCACAATTGACTCTACTAATTGCATTCTAGATGTGAAAATAAACTAGAGGCTCTTTGAAAGGTTTCAGCTTGTTCTCTGCCCTTACTTATGTGTTGCTTCATTGGCCTGTGATGCTCTTCATGAGCCTGCAATAAAGGATTCTTTCAGTCTTTCTCTTGTCCTCTTTCAGCAAGGCTCAGCATTTGTATATGCTCTTCAATCTTTCTTTGATTAGTAAGTGATAGCAGAAGTCTTGTGCCTCTTAACAGTATGCAAATGTTGAGATAAAAGCTAAGTCTTCCCATGATAATTAAAATCCTGGCTCAGTTAAGCATTCAGTGCAGGTTACAAATCAAACCTGGTGTTACTGCATGCTTGCTGAGTGAGTGTCTGCTTTCAGTGTTGCTTAAAATCCTGTTGTATAATTTATGTCCTACTTCACACACTTAAGTGCAGGGGACTTACAATTTGGGGGTTTCTTTTAGGGGAGAAGCAGGCTGGGGAGGAAGCACAGGTTTGTGTTGTTTAGGAAAACTTGTTTGGATTCCATGGTCTGCTATACAGATGAATCTGCTTTGTCATCCCTTCTCATTGAACCATTAGAAGGCTGTTCCTGGATGTGATTGTTTCAGTTGCTTAGAATGAAGACTTCCAGACAGTTTTAAGCACAGCTGCCTTATTCCTTATTATTTTTGTGCCAGCATAGTTTCTGTTCTCTCCCCACTGCTTATCTTGATCTGTGGATAGACAACAGACTTATCTCAGTCACCACCTCTTTTGTTTTTTATTTTCTTTCTTAGGGTCTTCCCAAAATACGTTCTTCATCCTAACAACTGCTAGGGTTCAAGTTCTGTAGCCTTACTAGAAGACTCCTAAAAGGAAAGATATGAATGCTGTGGAGCCACGGTTATAGCGTTCATTTATGTGGATTCCTGTCAACCCTTTGCACCTCTTGTTTAACTATGAAAATGCTTCATAAATAGTTTGGTTATGGGGCACTCAGTATTGCCTTCTAGAATTGAAGGCTTGCTTTGGTTTGGTTCTGAGGAATATTTTGATTTGTTAGTAGTGAAGGTACCTGCTGCTTCTGTTTTATGTGAATGCTTGAGGAAAAGTAATTGGATTTCTCTTTGCTTCCACATGGGATTTATAATGCAAGTACCATAAATAAAACATAGAGATTGTTTCTCGGCTGTATTATTGAGAAAGCATTCTGAAGGATAACATGTAGAAGCTTGAAATCAGATTTCTTCTTTCCCTGTGGAGGTTAAAAAGCCCTGTAAACTCTTGGAGCAGGTACTTGGCTTCGGGCCAAGAAACAAGGCACAAAGTGCTGGCTGCAGTGCATTTAAGCCTAGTAAAATCTGACTTCGCTAAATCCTTGGCCTCAAAAGTAAATTTAAACTCATCTTGAAAAGATTACTCCTTGAAATTATGAATTCCCCTGGGTCTAGTATTTTTGTATGACAACTATTTAAAAACCTGGAGTGACTTGACAAAGTAAATGAATAATGAGACTGCTGAGGTAAACTGTTGCTGATTGTAGGTAAGCAAGGGAAGCACTAGTGTATTATATCTGCAGCGCAAATGCAGTGCATTTCATGTATTTCTGTTATTTACATCTTGCTGCTATTAATGCATTAGTGTAGCCTGTGAACTTAATGTAGAAGACTTTGCAGCTGACAAATTAAGTCTTCATGCCAAGCTACTTGAAAAAGCCTTTGTTTAGACTATGTGAAGATAGTTATGTGAAGTTTGTAGTGTATATGTGCACCCAGGAATATACAGACCATACTCTTTCCCCCCATTTATTATCTAATGTGTGTAACTTGAATTTCAAAAAATAAGAGCCTAGTACAGATGCAAAATAAGAGCGGAGGGTAGTAAGAGTAAGCAAAAATTAACTGTATGCAGTTAACATGCTGAGTTTTTGCATAGGGTTCCAACATAACAGAAATAAAACTTGTCTGAGTTAAATAAGCTTATGTTGGATAATGCAACAGATAAATATTAGCTTTTCATATTATAAGTACTGGGATTTCCTTGTAACTCCTCCTTTTATCCTCTTAATAGAGCTTACATAAGAGTAATATGAAACGTGCATGTGACAATTAGTTTTCTGTTCCTACTTAATTGTAAAATATTTGCATTTCAGCTCAAGTCAAAGACAAAATTAAAGAAAGGGAAAAGAAGCAAAAAGAGAAGAAGAAGCACAAAATAATGAATGAAATCAAGAAAGAAAATGGAGAGGTCAAATTATTGCAGAAAGGTAGGTTCAAACTACATAGTGGTACTTTGTTCTAGTGCTTTAAAATCTCTGTAATTGGATTGGACACTGAGATTTAATACTGTATTTTGCATTTAACTTAAATGCCATTTTTCCATGATTAGTTGGTAAAAGGGTTGCAAATTAAAACTTAACTAGAAATGTTACATTTTTAATAAAACTGTTAGGTACTGGAGGTTAAAAATATAACTACTACCACAATATTGCTTGTACAGTAGTAGTAAAGACTAGTACTTCAAGGAGTAGTATCTTTGGTACTTTTCTCTGCAGTTACTGACGATGGTTGTCATTTTATATAGTGTGGAGAAGAAAAATGAATCCATGTCACATTTTGTATCTAACATTAAATGCACAAACCTGAATAACTAAGTTGTAATTCAGGAGCTTTGTCAAATACTAAAAAATTACATGTAACAGGCAGTCTTAATTTTGGCTAATTTCTTCAATTTCATGTACTGGAATGGAATGTAATAAAGATCATGTTCTCACACTTGCTTGTACATCTACTGAATCTGAGAATTGTACAGTAGTTGAGGTTGGAAGGGACTTAGTCCAACGCTGCTGCTCAAAGTAGGGTCAACTAGAGCAGGTTGCCCAGGACTATCAGACTGTGTCTCGAAGGGTAGAGGCTCCACCATCTCTCTGAACAACCTGTATCAGTATTTGACCGCTCTTGCAGTAAAAGAAGTGTTGTCTTATGTTTAAAAGGAATTTCTTTTATTTCGATATGTACCCTTTATCTCTTGTGCTGTTGCTGGACACATGTGAGAATAGTACTGTATCTGGGGAAGAATAACATCAAGTGCTGGTACATACTGCGGGCTGACCAGCTGGAAAGCAGCTTTGCTGAGAAGGACCTTGGGGTGCTGGCAGACAAGCTGACTATCAACTAGCAGTGCACCTTCATGGTAAAAAAAGGCCAACAATATCCTGGGCTGCATTAGGAAGAGCATTGCCCACAGGTTGAGAGAAGTCATCCATCTCCTCTACTCAGCACTGCTGAGGCTGCGTCTGGAGCACTGTGTCCAGTTCTGGGCTCCCCAGTACAAGAAGGATATGGACTTACTGGAGCGAGTCCATCACATGACCAAAGATGGTGAAAGGACTAGAGCATCTAGTAGGGCCTGTTGCAATAGGAAAAGGGGTAATGGTTTTAAACTAAAAGAGGCTGGAGTCAGACTAGATGTAAGGAAGAAATTTATTACAATGAGGGTGGTGAAACACTGGAACAGGTTGTGCAGAGACATGGTAGATACCCCATCCCTAGAAATGTTCAAGGTCAGATTGGACAGAGCTCTGAGCAACCTGATCTAGCTGAAGATGTTCCTCTGTGTTGCCAGTTGGTCCTCAGCCTGTGCTGGTGCATGGGGTTATTCTTCCCAGGTGCAGGACTTTGCACATCCCAGTGCTAACTTCATGAGACTTCTGCTGGCCCATTTCTACAGTCTCTCAAGGCCCCCCTCGCTGGTAGTGCAACCCTGTGATTCATCAACCACTCCTTCCAGTTTTGTATCATCTGCAAACTTGCTGAGGGTGGGCTCTGTCCCATGATGCTGGCTGTTAATGAAGATGTTGGATAGTATTGGCACAAGGTATCAATGCCTGAGTTACTCCTGTAGCAACTGTGTTCCAGCTGGACTTTGTGCTGCTGATCACAGTCCTTTGAGCACAAGCAGTTAAGCCAGTTCTTGATCGACCTTACTCTTCACTTATCTAGGTCATGCTGCATCAGTTTTTCTGTGAGGATGTTGCTTATTTAAGTAGACCAAATATCTTTTTCTAATCTATTGTTTTCAGACTCTGCTTTTGAAGTTAGGAACAAATTCCTGATATATTTTTCTGTTATCTTGTCAAACTTGGATTTCATTTGCAAACAAAAAACTGAAACCCCCAAAACAAAACATTATCTTCAACACATTCATATGAGGTCAGAGGCATGGAACCTTGTAATTGCTACATCACGTATTATATGCTATGCACAGCTCCAAGTAACTGTATCAGCAACTATGAAAGCTTAAAAACTGTGTTGATCAGATCTCAACGTATCGGCTTAGACCATGAGGAATGTGTAAGCCGGTGACTGACTTCCTGTGAAAAGAACAGATGTGGCTTGTCTTTGCCAAGCATGAAAGGAAGTTGGTGGTTGAGATACTAGGCGACACTTAACTGCCTCAACAGTGAGGTTCTTCAGGTTTTGTTTGTGTACCAGCCTTTCTTTTTTTTTTTTACCCTGTGTCCTATTTCTGTTGCCATTCAGCAGATGAAGTGGAAGCTGCAAAGACAGCGAATCTTGTTACACAGATCTAATAAACGATACCTAATGAGGGTATTTGGCCTCAAATGGTGCTTTATTTTAAATTTAATGTAAAAAAGCATATGCACAGAAGCTGTGTTAGAACACCTCTGCTGTTCTGATCTAGTTTAGTAGCAGGATAGGTTATTCTCACAGAGAACAATGCTACAAGTGCATTAGGTGCCTTATCCTCATTTCACGGATCTGATATGTTATCAGTTAAACATCATGTTTTAGGTTTTCTTTAAGATGTTGGTGGGAAGTGTTTTGTAAAGCCTATGTTTGCTTTGCCAGTACCCTGCAAAATTGATTCCTCTTTCAGGGGAAGAAGTGTGTCAGGAGAGCAGTTTGAGAACAGATAGATCATCTCCACTGCATTTGTATCCTGTTCAGAACAGCAACTCTGGATGTCTTCTGTGGGCTTCCAAAATCTGACTGGATGTGCTTGTATGTGCTGTGAAGTTCGTATAATATCTCCTAATTCCTTCTGCTGATCTACCTTTACATCCTGGGAGCTAAGGGCAAGAGAGCAAAGGCAAAAGTGCTTTTAAGATGCAACTTCTTGTATGTGTCGGCGGTCAGTGCCTCTGTGACCTTCTCAAAGGTTATTAACACTTCATCTAAGGATATCTTGGAATCATAGAATCATCTAGATTGGAAGGGACCTTTAAGATCATCAAGTGCAACCATCAACCTAACACTGCCAAGTCCACAACTAAACCACGTTTCTAAGCACCACATTTACCCATCTTTTAAGTACCTCCAGGGATGGTGATTCCACCACTTCCCTGGGCAGCCTGTTCCAATGTTTGATAACCCTTTCTGTGAAGAATTTTTTCCTAATATCCAGTCTAAACCTACCCTGGTGTAACTTGAGGCCATTTTTCCTCTTGTTCTATGGCTTGTTGCTTGGGAGAAGAGACCGACCCCCACCTCTCTACAACCTCATTTCAGGTAGCTGTAGAGAGTGATAAGGCCTCCCCTCAGCCTCCTTTTCTCCAAACTAAACAACTCTAGTTCCCTCAGCTGTTCCTCATAAGACTTGTTCTCTTATTCTGTTCCTGTGGAACAAAAGTTAAGGTCCAAGCCCTTTTATTTTGAGCTCAAAATTCATTTTGTGGGCTTAGGAACAAAGGTTTGGAACTAATCTACTTTCTGTTTCTTTGAGGTTTTGGTTTTGTGGTTGGCTTTTGTGTGTGTGAAGAGGCTACAATGCTGGTCTCTTAAGAGAGCTTATTTTCTGCTTCTAGGCATTAGATCTGTATCTTGTTGTAAAATGTTACTCTGACCATCTGCTGAATACTTTTCTTCTTAGGTTGAGAATATTGTTAATGTTTTGGGTTTTGTCTTTGAATTTTCTTCTGTTTGTGACTTACTTTCATTGAGGGGGTGGAGGTAATAGTCTACCTGACTAGTTAAACTAGCTGTCCAAGATAAAAGGTGGCTCATTATAGAAGAGGTCAGTACTGAGGGAGCAATGGCTCTTGGAATCATACAATCTTTTTGGTTGGAATAGACCTTTAAGATCATCAAGTCCAACCGTTAACCTAGCACTGCCAAGTCCTAAACTGTGTGCCCCCAGCACTAATCTACATGTCTTTTAAATACCTCCAGGGATGGTGACTCAACCACTTCCCTGGGCAGCCTGTTCCAATGCTTGACAACCCTGTCTGTGAAGAATTTTTTCCTAATATCCATCCCAAACCTCCCCATGGCACAACTTGAAGCCATTTCCTGTTGTCCTATGACCTGTTACTTCAGAGAAGAGACTGACCCCCACCTCGCTATAACCTCCTTTCAGGTAGCTGTAGAGAGTGATAAAGTCTCCCCTCAACCTCTTTTTCTCCAGGCTAAACACAACCCCAGTTCCCTCAGCCGCTCCTGATAAGACTTTTTCTCTAGACCTCTCACCAGCTTCATTGCTCTTCATTGGAGATACTCCAGCACCTCAGTGTCCTTCTTGTAGAGAGGGGACCAAAACTGGACACAGTATTTGAATTGAGGCCTCACTAGTGCTGAGTACAGGGGCACAGTCACTTTCCTGGTTCTGCTGGCCACACTTTTGAGGGAGACTTGGTGCATAAGCCTGATTCTTGTGCTTTGAACTGAATGCGGCAGAGTTTACTTATATTAGGAAGCTTAGGGATGTAAGCTGTTTGTCTGCCTAAACTTGGGTTGCCGTTCTGTTGAAAGCAGTGATAAAACTTGCTCATGTTGGAGAAGGGCAACTCTTAAAAAGGGTATTTTTGCAGTTCCTGAGGCTGCTAAAGGAAATGTATTTGGCTTTTTCAGAAAGCCTGATGGCTTTTCTTATGCATCTAGAATGAAAAGCTTTTTTTGTCATCCTTTTGCACTTGCAGATGTATTCTCTGTAGAATAAAGATATATAATTGCCCCTTTTTCTCTCAGTCTGTTATGTGGAAGGGAGAGCTCATTTCTTGGAAAAAAGGTTTTTGGCACATGCATATTGTTAAAAAAAATTGGGAAATATGTGATTTAAACTTGCTTTTCAAAAAGTCTGCATAATGAAAAAGTTAGCTTTTAGAAATTGAAAGTTTCATACAAAAAAAATTCACAGCAATGTGACATGCTGAGTTACTGGAGGTTCTGCAAAAAGAAAAAGCACTAATGGGCTTATTTGTAAACTATTTGTGCTTTCTCTTTAAAAAAAAGTCAGCCTTATTTTTCTCATTATATCAGAGCACAGCAATTTCTAAAAATGCAGTAGGAGAAATTCTTAGTGTGTGTTTCTGCAAGATTAAATGCCTTGATTTATGGAATGCCAAAACGCAGGGAAGAAGGGAGAATGAACATCTGTAAGTACAAATTGTTTTCTAAAGCTTTTTATTAACTCTTCTGGGAGAAATGACACTTATTTTAACCGCACGTTCTTATGAATCTTTTAATTTTTTATAGATGGGTTTTGCACAGAAGCAATTATAAAATTGGTATATTTAAGATGAGGCCTACCTCTGAGTCATACTGCGTACTTTTTCCTATCCACTGTATTTTGTCTTTGTATGTCTTTAGGGAAAACGTTGAAGGATTTGTATGCAGTGCATTTTAGGTGATGGGCTGTTAAGGGGATGGGAAAGACTGAGGTAAGAGTGCAGGGCACACAACCCATCACACCGATTTGCCTGTAATACTGATTTTGCTTCATGGTCCTTATGCACCAAGTTATTAACTTTTACCAATAAAATATAGGAGTATAGAGTGAAACACAGATGTAAAATATAGGTAGGGTATGTGCGATGAGATCACTGAGAGCAGAGCTCTTCTATGTGGGCCTCAAACATTTTCCAGAAGGAATGCATTAAATCATTTGCTTACCTTTTGTGTAGCTGGTGGATCACTTTCCCAAGTTTTCCAGAGATGCCTTTGCTGCTGCTTGCTCTTGGTTCCTTCCCATACCTTTACATGACTGATTCATTTCTACCCCTAAAGTTACTTCTTGTGTTCAGCTAGTGCATTCAGTTGGCTACACAAATCTTTGAGAACCTAAAAGGAACCAACAATGCTGGACTCAAGCAGTCTCTACTGTTGTCCAAGCAGGGTGAGACACTGTCAGCGTGTGCTGCTTTGGGATGGAGCATGTGGCAGCTGGAGGGAGAGCTGTACTGTAATAGCTTTGAAGTGCATCTTGCTGGAGGTGGGGGTCTGGAGTGTGAAGCAGAGACTTCAGGTACATCAGTGAAAAGCGAAAGTCAAGTCTTTTACCACTGCCTGCAAAATCTATGCAGGTTAAAAGATTTCTGTCTGTCTGTCTTTGGTTGGAAGAGATGTGAAATATTGGTCTGAAAGCTGTGGATTCAAGTTATGATAGACTGTGTGTAGCACATGCACATGTATTATTTGGAACCTCTATGGCGAAGACTGGAAATAATTGTAGTCTTTTAATTACCTTTTTTCAAAGACAAGGAATTCAAAGATAAGACTTCAGAGAGAATTGCAATGCTGTCACATTAATAGGAGCTCTTCCTTTGACAACAGTGTTTCTACCTTCAGCTTATTGCTAGTAAGTGTCTTTGGGTAAATTGCTAGGCTGGGTGCCCACAAAATATTTTTCATTTGCCCTGTAATTGTATTGTGTATGTGAAGTGGGTTTCAGTTCTAATTTTCATGGTACAGATTAATTAAAATATTGTCATAATCAGTTCAGAAAAGAGGTCTGGTTCTATATGGTTTGCTCTACTGTCTTTCAAGTTCTTTCATAGCAGGGTGAAAAATGCTTGTAGAGTGTGTTTGCTGCCTTTGCTGCTTGAAGTGGAAAGTGTTATTGAAATAAGATGATTAAATAGGACTTTTTAACCCCATAGTATATCTTAAGATCCAGAAACTTGGAAGTTTTGTCCTGCATGATTCTTCTTACAGATTCTTGTTCTCATGTGCAGACCTATAATTCTGAACAGAAATCTGCTGTTACACCACCTTGCCAAGTTTCGATGCTTGCTTTCAGTCTAGGTGGGATTTCTGTTGCAGTTTTTATTTTGGATATTGATTTATTTGGTGAGTAGAGACTTAGGAGTAGGTAAGGAAGAATAGGTTGCTGCTTTTTAAGATACTTTTATAAAATACATAAAATAGTTAATCTATAATTTTATGTATATATATTTAATGTGGTACCTCAGGTGACCAGACTCCAAAGACTGTTTGCAGACTTTGTATTTTCTGTTTGTTGTAGAAGAATTAAATAAAGACATTTTAGAGCTTTATATTTTTTTATTCATTGCTTTATAAATCTCTGCTTATCTTAAAACGTCCCATTGAAGCTTTTGTAAGTGCAGTTGTTAGAAAGGGTACAGGAGGAAGCATGTTAGGATCTTCCTGTGCAGCTCTGGTGAGTAACAGACAGTTATCTTAATGAGCTAAACATAGTAGAAGTCAAAGTATGTCCTTGTAGCAACTTCTATCACATCTTGTGTTTGTATGCCTATAAATGTCACATTCTGAAAATCTCAAATAGCTTTTCTCAGGGTGGTTGTGCCTGTTCAACTTCGAGGAAGGCTGAGACAACATGAAGTGAGATTATTTGACATATTTTAGGCTTGACTCTTCTGATGTTTAAATTCAAGCTTTCAAGCCTATAAATAGAACAAGATAGCTGTCAGTTCTCAATTGTACTCCTGCTGTTTGGTTTGTTTCCTGGGCTATGTACTGAGGCACCTTGAAGTTATGTTTGTTTTCAGCACATGGTCTATTAGCTTTTCAACCTGTTGGCAGGTGATCTTGTTCATTCTCCTTAGTTGCGGAGTGACTACATTTTGTGTCTGATCAGAATTCCAAGTGCATGTTTTAACTCTATTAGTAAGTCATTTGTTCTAATATTTTTGAACTATTTTATAACATGTTTTTCATTAACTCATCAATTTATTATATAAAATTATATTTATTGAAAATGTAATATAAATTTATTTTAATATATGTGATGATATGTTAAAATATAAAATTCTGTCAGTTAAATATCTGGCAGGTGCAAACTTGAGGATTTTTCAGGATCTAAGAGGCTTCTCATGGTTTTTTGTATGCTGGGTGGTTGGTTTTTTTTTTTTTTTTTTTTTGCTACTGTAAGTGGTAGCGCCTCCAAGAACACTTGTACTCTCTGACTTCATATTTTATTTATTTACTGGTTGGTGAATGGTGTCTTGGCTGTTCCTGTTCTGAGCTATTTTTCAGTTGTTTGTGTTTATGAACTTTAAATTCATTGGAATATCCAGGGGGACGCTTCTGTGGTTTGAACTGGGATTTCTGTGTTGACTATTTAAAGATTTAGCCTGAAGAGCTATAGCAGAGCTGAGTTGTCATAAATTCCTAATATGTCAGTAGCTTTAGTCTGAATTGCAGTGATAATGCTAAAAAATGCTTGAGTTGTGTCTGGCCATGTGGGACTATGGGAAGGAAGAAAGTGAAAATCAGATTGGCTGCATCGGAAGTGTGGCCAGCAGGTCAAATGAGGTGATTCTTCTCATCTACTCTGCTCTCACGAGACCTCTACTGGACTACTGCATCCAGCTCTGGAGCCTTCAACATAGGAAAGACATGGACCTGTTGGAGCAAGTCCAGAGGAGGGCCACAAAGGTGATCAGAGGGTTGGAGCACCTCTCCTATGAGGACAGGGTGAGAGATGAGAGAGTTAGGATTGTTCATCCTGGAGAAGAGAGGGTTCCAGGGGGATGTTATAGCAGCCTTCCAGTACCTAAAGGGGGCCTACAGGAGAGCTGGGGAAGGACTTGTTATGAGGGCATGTAGTGATAGGACAAGGGGGGGTGGCTACAAACTGGAGGAGGGTAGATTTAGATTAGATATTAGGAAGAAATTTTTCACTCTGAGGGTGGTGAGGCACTGGCACAGGTTGCCCAGAGAAATTGTGGCTGCCCCATCCCTGGAGGTGTTCAAGGCCAGGCTGGATGGGGCTTTGAGCAACCTGGTCTAGTGGGAGGTGTCACTGCCCATGGCAGGGGGGTTAGAACTAGATGATCTTCAAGGTCCCTTCCAACCTAACCCGTCTATGATCCTATGATTAATTGGAGGTTACTTCTTACCTATCACCTTACTGGAGAGTACTAGGCAGAACATCTTGTAGTACTGCAGTAGGAGATAGTTGGTACAGGACCAAGCTAAAGACTTAAATAATGTTTTGTAGCTGATGACAAGAATAGCCAGGCTGATCTCTCACTGCAGAACAAATAGTGCACCTGCAGCTGGTTGATATTGCTGTGACTTTTTGTGTGCCATAGAGCGAGGAGCAAGATTCTATGTTCCAGTACTTCTGTTCAGTTGAAAAATCTAGGAAGCGTGGTTCCTATTTAGGCTTCTCTGCATAGATGTTCTGTCCTCTGTGCTCCTGCCCCCCACCAAGTGCTGCTCAGTTCTGTTAAATTTTGGTAACTGAGTCCTAAAGTGAGGAAGTGAAAACTGATGTTAATTACTGGCTACAGTTAAATTCTTGTTCCTTCCTGTTATTAGCTGTCATCTAGAAAACTGTGGGGAAAATAACAATTTGTTGCTGTTAATGTTGTTGTTTTTGTGTATTGGTTTTTTTTTGTTTGTTTTTTTTTTGTTTGTTTTTTTTTTTTTTTTTTGAAACCTCTGAAGTTTCCCCTCTAATAATTTTGGGGACTGTGTCCTCAAAGTTGAGAAACACAGCTGTAGTTGAAACAACTGAAATATCTGCTGTGAGGCAACTTGCTTACTGCCCTAGGGAGACATTGACAGCCGCTGTTCTTTTTTGGTGTCTGTTAGCCAGGTGTCACAGCAGCACTATTGGTTTTGGAAGAAGCAGCACACTTTGCTTTAAAGCATTTTGATACGTGCAGCAGTGGAGTTACTGAATAAGCGTGTTTCTGCTCCTCTCTACAGCTAATGCAAAAGAAGAATAAGATGAAAGTACTTTATTAGGCATTGCTGATAGCAATTCCAGTATTTCAGCAAACTAATTCCTTTTGGTATTGAAGTCTTTGCAATTTCTGAGCAGCTTTCAACACCTACTTCAGAGTGAATCTTTGAAATTCAGCAGAGCAGAAGCCTTAGGCTAGAAATGTGCCCCCTCCTCATTCTGTGAAATTGTATTCAGGCTTTGCTGAGAAATACTGCTTCTAGAAATCAGTTTTCCATTTTGTGTCTGTATTCCTCAGGAAAACTTTGTCTGTACACTGAAATAATTGAACACAAATATTCTAAAGTTGGGCATATATTGATGTCAAAGCCATATTGGGAACTGTACAGTGAGTGTGTAGGTGGTGCTTTACTAAAGGACCAGGGGAAGAAATTATAGTCTGATCCATATTAAAGTTAACTGTACTACAATGTTATCTTTAAGCTGAGAAACTGTATAACTTTAATGTTAAATTTAAAAGTTTAAGCTTTTGGGTTAGGAAACTTTCTCTTTAGGTTTGTTAGGGACTTGGTCCTATCTCATATATGTTAAGGTAGTGTGTGTGTGTATTTTTATTTTCACCCTTAAAAATTCAGCCTTGTTCAGTGCTCAAGGTGCACAGATGAAGGTGTGGTGGGCAGTGTAACTAAGCAGAGTGGTTTGCTGCCACTGATGAGGGGTGGGTCCTGCTGCTCCTCCTCATTGCCTGCTATCTATGGTCTCCATGCTCTAGTTCCTGTCTGACAGTGCTGTGAACCAATTCTGTTCACTAATCTAACAGCAAAGTGAATAGTTTTCTGCTGAGCCGTTAAGTCAATTTACTGTGCAAATAGATGACCATCAGTCTACCAGAAATGGTGTAGGACTGTGTACCAGGGGCGATGGCAGAGTGGGGAGTTGGACTCTACCTGCCTGTGGCAATGAGGTCTTTGATTGCTCAGCTGTATCATATATCCACATTTGAAGGCCAAACAAATAATTATATATTTAATGTTTTTCTAGTCTTTCAGTATTCAATTTAATGTAAAAAAAATATCATTTTCTCTAGGAAATACAGGGTCTGACGTATCTAAAAATAATTTGTCTTAAGTATATCATTTAATTCACTTTCACACTGGCAGCAGAATTTTTGACAGAATTTGTCTTGTGTATGCAGTAGCGTAAGCTTGTGTGAATTTGAAAAAGGCTCAAAACAACTAATCAGTTTTTGAAGTCGTTATCTTTCAATTTCTGCTTAAAGTGCTTTTAGAGAACTAAGTTTTACTCTTGTTGGTATGTAATTTTTTTAAGCCTTTAATTCTAGTAATGTTTTGAAAAAATCCTATTTGGAATCCCTTTCTCTTCTGACTTCTGTGCTTTAAGGCTTTTTTCCTCCCCAGTGGCGTCAGTAGTTCAGACTCTTGAAGAAGGGATTAATATTTTGTCTCTCAAGGATAGGCACTCCCCATTTTGATTTTCCTACCTCTCTTCCCAGTTGCAAGTTGCAGTTCAGGGGTCTGTGCTACATTTTTTTGTTATACAGCCTTTTGTTCCTTCAGTGATTGTTGCTGTCTTGATTCCCAGGTATTTCAGAATTAAAAATGGTCTCAGTTCTATCCTTTTTGTATATAGAAATCCAAAAAGTCCTGTGGAAGAGAAGACAGTTGTGTTAAGAAATGAGAGGCTGCCAGCAAATAGTTATTTGGTTCCAAATTGTACACATCATTTTTTGCAACTTTTCATGATCTGGGAAAGCGTGTACCAATGAACTTAAATAATTGATATATGTGTATATGGCATAACCCTTGTGGTCTGTGATTAAAAGTAAAATCAGCCTATGTTATTAAAATATCTGTATTTAAAACTGAACAGAAAATTTCTTTTCAAGCTGGAAGGAGGACTGTGTTGGATACCAGAAAAAGAATTATTTTTATCGTGTGATTAAGAGCTTTTCTCCCCCTTCTGAAGGTTTCATGGAGATGGTGTGAAAACAGAGTGATAAATGTGCTTCACTTTTTAAAAAATGTCTTAGTGTAATCCCTTTTAATAAGGTTTTGAGTACTTACATAGGTGTATACCGAGTTAACTCAAATGTATTCTTACAACTGGTTTTGAGTGCGAACCTTTTTGGATATGTTTGTGTGAACCTTGCATAATTTTACACTGGTTTACATTCTGTCTGTCTGGTTTTAGTTGTGTATGTTACATTACAATTTTTTGTTTTGTTGCTTCTGTCTTAAAAGTACCACTGCTTTTGAGACCATGGCTTTGCTCTTTTGAGTGCTGTTTACTGATAGTTAGAACAAAATAGACTATTTCAGTTGGAAGGGACCTACAACGATCATCTAGTCCAACTGCCTGACCATTTCAGGGCTGACCAAAAGTTAAAGCATGTTGTTAAGAGCACTGTCCAAATGCCTCTTAAATATTGATAGGCTTGGGGCATCAACCACCTCTCTGGGAAGCCTGTTTTGTAACCTTAAAAGTTTTGGAGGTTTGTTGTTTGTTTTGTTTGTTTGTTTCTTTTTTTCCATAGCTGCATCTGTCAAATACATTGTGATGGATTAAAAAGGCCAGCCACCACATATTACAGGAGGAGTGAATGAAATTGATTATTAGTACAACTTGGAAGATATAATTGAAGGTAGGGAATGGGACAAATTGAAAGGAGAAATCAGGTCATCTTTCTTCTCATACTGTAGCAGCAGCAGTCAACAATTTTTGAGGTAGTTTTGCACAGATACAGATTGATATCCATCTTTTATGTAAGTACTTTACATTTCAACTAATACTAATGGAATGTAATTTAATAGGTGGATGTTCAGCAAGAACGTACAGATGCTGATCTTCAGTTGTCTTAAGATTTTCTTTGGTGATTATAGACCTGCTAAAGTATGAAAGAGCAATCTGGCTCTTGCCATAGCAAATAACTTCTTGCTTTAAACTTAGAAGTTGTTGTATTTGTTGCCAGTTATATTACTGCTGATAGAAACCCAGTGAAGATAAATTTCCATCCTTTCACTGCTGTGCATGAAGCTCCAGATCTGAGTGACTAGTGCTTATAAAAATCTGAGCTCCATTTGAGAACAAGTGAAGTGGGTAACCACTGCTTCCTCCTGCCTCACCTTGATGCGGCATTTGGTGCTATAATTCCGTATTTTCTATATTCAAACTTATATAATATCTGAAAATCTTTGACTTCATGGTATCTGTCATAATGAATTTTCATGTTTAGAGTGAAACAATTTTAAAATGGTAAGTTAAAGCATTTTTAAGAGTTTGAAATACCTGCACACTCTTGGATGCTCTCTAGTTGTCTAATCCTGCAGTCAGGAGGAGGGGAAAAAATTCTGTTCTGTAGTCTGTATTTTGAGGTTTGGATTGAGATTTCTAAATCTATAATATGGAACTTCCCACTGTCATAAACCATTTCTTTATTTTTATTTCCCACCCAATGGAACTGGTGCTGTAATGACACCATTACAGTACCCCAGAATGTGAGCAGTAAGTGATGTTTTTGTCAAATGATGATGTTTCCCTGAAGTACCCTGGCACCCTCAATGAAATATTTTCAGGACTCCTTAAGGTTGAGGTAGTTGGTTGTACACATGTTGCTATTCTTTCTGGTCTTCCCATGCCCACAAAATTTAAAGACTCTTGGCAGAACGAAGACGTTAGCAACGTGCTGGTGAATCCTGTTGCAGAGACCCATGCTGGTTTTACATTAAATTTAGCCTAATGAAAGGACAGGTTTTGATGACAATACCGTGCCTTTTGGCAGTTGAACTTGGTTAGCTAAAAGTGAAATTGTGCTCATACAGCATGCTATGTTAAATCTGATTTAGAGTGAAAGCAGTCTTTGTAGCTCTTAACTGCAGATGACACCAAGCTGAGTGGTGTGGTTGACACTCCGATGGGATGAGATGCCATCCAGAGGGACCTAGACAGGCTCAAGAAATGGGCCCACGTGACCCTCAAGAGGTTCAACAAAGACATGTGCAGGGTTGTGCACCTGGCTCAGGGCAACCTCTGGTATCAATACAGGCTGGAGGATGAAGGGATTGAGAGCAGCCCTGCTGAGAAGGACTTGAGGGTAGTGCGAAAAGCTGGATGTGAGCCAGCAGTTGTGCGCTTGCAGCCCAGAAAGCCAACCGTATCCTGGGCTGTGTAAAAAGTTTGGCCAGCAGGTCAAGGGAGGTGATTCTGCCTGTCTAGTCCCCACTGGAGTACTGCATCCAGCTCTGGGGCCCTGAGCACAGGAAAGACATGGACCTGTTGGAGCAGGTCCTGAGGAGGGCCGTGAAGATGATCCAAGGGCTGGAGCACCTCTCCTATGAAGACAGGCTGAGAGAGTTGGGGTTATTCAGCCTGGAGGATAGAAGGCTCCAGGGAGACCTTATAGTGGCCTTCTAGTACTCAAAGGAGGCCTACAGGAAAGACAGGGACAAATTTTTTAGTAGGGCCTGTTGTGGTAGGACAAGGGGCAATGGTTTTAATCTAAAAAAGAGTAGATTTAGACTAGGTATAAAGAATACACTTTTTACAATGAGGGTGGTGAAACACTGGAACAGGTTGTGCAGAGAGGTGGTAGATGCCCCATCCCTGGAAACATTCAAGGTCAGGTTGGACGTGGCTTTGAGCAACCTGATCTAGTTGAAGATGTCCCTGCTCGATGATCTGTGTGGATTAGGTTAAGAAATCCTAGAGTCCACTTCCGTGTTTGGGCTAAATAAAGAATGAGTGACCTCGGGGCACTTCCTCCCACCTGTAAGATGAGAAAATAGAAGCTAGAGAGATAACTAGCTTGCCTGCCTCCACTTCAGAAATCCCAGATGTACGTAGCTGCTGTCACAAACCTCAAGAGGCTTGGAGGCAAGTGTCTTAATTGCTTGTTCTCCTTTCCAGTGTCTGCACCTTCCATATCCGAACCTCTAAATTATCAGCAAGAATGTGTGATTCCATGCACCAACAGTTGTGATCTAGTTGTGATATTTTTTTTTTTTTTTTTTTTAAGGACTCTTGTGAATTACTTGGGCTGAGGGGTGCAAGCTGAAAGTAGTCTACTACAGCATAGTAGTAGAGACTGGCTAACTTTTGTGAATTTGAGATTACTTAGAAATTTATTTCATTGCAAGACTAAATTTCTGTATCTGAACCTGCTGATCTTGAATCGTTTGTTGTGAATATAATTTTGTGCTGTAACATACCCAGTAATTTGATTTATCAAATTGTAAAAAGGTTTTGACTGCTAGACTCTAGGACAGTGTAGTGACAGAAGTGTTTTTGGCTACTGTGTTGATTACTTGCAGAAAAAAACCCCCAAAATATTTGGAGAAAAAAACTTTAAAACAAGAGAGAATGTTTACCTTGGGAATCACTTGAATGCATTATCCTCAAATGAACACTCCTGGCTTTAGGCCATTACAGTTTGTTTTCAGTTCAGCTTGCATATTATATAAACTTGAAAGTAGTTCCTGTTTTGTGAGGTTTTGGTTTTTGATGATTGGTTGGTTGGGGTTGTTTGGGGTTCTTTGTTGTTGCTGTTTTGGTTTTGTTTAAATTTTTTATTTTTGTTTCTAAGAAGTATGGGATCAGTTTTTAGATGTTTTCACACTTATTTCAAAGTTTATTTAGTTCTGGAAGAATAACCATGTAAAGCTGTCTGACAAGGTAGGTTCTGACATTGGCATCTTGTGAACAGCTTGCTGGTGATGGTTAATATTCATTGACCGTTTTGTAAACTGTTTGGTAAAGTTTGTTGACAGCTGTCATATAATGTCTCTGAACTTTCTGGTATAGTAATTGCTGATGACCAGTTAAAGGGTATGATAAAGGATTGACTAATCATGAAAGTAGCCTTGGGAAACTTGTGTTTCCCCCATTTGTCAGTCCTAATATGATCATGGCAGGTGTCTCCTACTCATTTTCATTAAGATACACATTGTGACCTTTGGTATTGGTTTCTGATCTTTGTGTGCCACGATGAGGGTTTTGATAAATTCTAATATTGACCTTTAAATACATATTTTGTATATGAAGATACTTAAGACATCTTTCCTTCTTCTCAACAGGTGGGAAGGAGAAACCAAAAACCAATGCAGAAGAGCTGCAGATTAAAAAAGTTAAGAAGAAAAAGAAAAAGAAACATAAAGAGAATGAGAAGAGGAAGCGTCCAAAAATGTACAGCAAATCCATTCAGACCATCTGCTCAGGATTGGTTTCTGATATTGAGGATCAGGAAGCCAAAGGCATCATAGATGATCATCTTAAGGATTTCAATGGGAAAAATATGGATCCCAAGAAGGACTGTGAGTCCAAGATACCAGAGAACAGTGAGTTTCCATTTGTCTCGTTAAAGGAGCCACGGGTTCAAAATAAACTCAAAAGGTTGGACACATTGGAGTTCAAACAGCTGATTCATATTGAGCACCAGCCTAACGGAGGTGCATCAGTTATCCATGCCTACAGTAATGAACTCTCCCACTTATCTCCTGTGGAGATGGAGAGATTTGCAGAAGAGTTTGTGGGTCTGGTTTTTAGTGAAAATGAAAACTGTGCAGCTTACTATGTAATGGGTATTGTTCATGGGGCAGCTACTTATTTACCTGACTTTTTAGACTACTTTTCGTTTAATTTTCCCAATTCGCCAGTGAAAATGGAGATTTTGGGAAAGAAAGATATAGAGACAACGACTATGTCAAATTTTCATGCTCAGGTAAGAGGTTATGCATTTTACTTTCTAAAGTCATATAATGGTTTCAAACAACTATGAATGGTTTTTTTAAAATACAGTTACAATTAGCTGTGCTGGGTGGATGACACAGGCTCGAAACAAGGGAATTCTTTAAGTAATAAGTTAGTTCTGCAATATTAAAGATAAGGAGCCTATTAATTGAAATGAAGTTGCATTTTATGGGGGAGGGGAGGTGTTCGCATGCGTGTGTGTGTGTAGGTTTCTTTGGATTTGTTTCTGTAGCTGAAGCTTAACCGTGAGTTTTAGAGGGTTAAAATGATTTAGCTGTGGCTATCTGGGCATCTGAACAGTAGTTTATCTGTATAAACTTCTTCATGAAACTGAACATTAGAACAATGTTATACGTAAAACCTATGTAGGGCACAGTTAACTAGTGGCATTTGTAGTTTGAGGCTTCTAAACCCATCCCTAAAGGAGATCTTAGTGGTGGTTAATGTAGCTACTAATTTGATCCTTACCCCTTTGTATTTCCCTCCGGTTATTTTTATTCTCTTGAAAGCTGTTAGGTGGCAAAATGGCAGGCAGCTTTTGAATATCTTTTCTTTTTTTTTTTTAATTTTTCTTTTTCAGAAAGAAATTACTCTTAACAGCTACTGATTAAACATCACCTTTGCTATTTATTAATTTGCTGTAAAAGACACACTACTGTTGCATATAAATTATTTATATTTCATGTCTCTTAAGTTTAGGAAAAAAAATTAACTTTTTTAGATTGCCACCTGGGTGATGTATGTAAAATACAGATACTCTGAAACCATTTATGAAGAAACTCAATGCTGTTTTTCATTATATCAACTTTAGCTCACAATTGCCAATTTAACTCTACTTGTGAATGTAGATGTTTTATGGAACACCTTTAAACTATTTTAGTCTTCACTTTTTAGACAATTATGAAGAGTTCAAGTATAAGTTATATTGTCATCTTTTTGATGAAAAACATGCTTTTGTTTTCTTTGGCTATATAAACATTTGGATGGAACACTTGTATTTATTGACAAATTTCAGGTCTTTGTTACCCACAAGGATATGCAGAACTGAAATGTTGCTGCAAGAGAACATTTGCAGTGCTAGTTAAGAAAACATCCACTGCCATGTATTATGAATATTCTATGAAATATATTCACTATTTTTTTCAGTATGTAAATTGAGTCATAACTTCAGTAGTAAAACATCACAGAATATATTATGGGCAGCAACATAGAACTGCTCTGTCTTAAGTCATTTCATATAAGAAAAGCTGGATCTGTCCTTGTAAGTATGTTCTTGAAGTCCAACCTGTTGTCTTGGGCAGCATTAACGTAAGCATAGCTGTGTATTAGTATACTCCCTAAAGCAAGATTCAAGAAAAGTCCAAATTTTATTTTTGTGAATTATAATGGAATTATTTTACTGAAAGGATGGATTAATTTGGTATTATGATGGTATCATCAATATCTGTACTTAAATTATTCCTGTGGTCATTGGTTTTGAGATCATAATTTCCCATTTTTCTGTAAGTGAAGGAGGAACAGAAGGACAACGTAGTAGATGAAAGAAGGCAAACTGTATTATTATAGCATTCAAATGATCAACTTTATAGCCTGTCTTCTAATCCCTATTTACTTGGCTGGAGGTTTAGTTCTGGTATCTTCTCTTCCTTTGTTTTCTCTGTGTTTCAGTTAGCATTTGTGGCATTTTATCACTTGTCAGAGTTTGGTTGCTTGACAGAAAACACTTGGCTTCTTGTATTTTTGCTAACATGAAGGGTGTAGTGTTTATAAATAATGTATGCAAGCGTACACCAAGCTTATTCATATTGTCTTTGGTGCAGCATCGCTGTTTCCTGGAGTATTAAGTCAGTATCTTGGTTGCCTAGCTATTGATTCTATTTTGTCTTATTATTTCATTATTTTTTTGTCATACTCTGGCTGCTTATTTTGTCTTGCTCTGGTGATCTACTACATTTGAAAAGTTTTTTGTTAGCTTAGTATTCTCCTTTCTGACTGGGGCCAGTATCAAAGATGTCTAGGAAGGGTTATGAGGGTTTGGTAGTCATAGTGATCCTGTGTCAGAGTGCTCATCCTCCAGTGATATGACAGGACCTTTTTGAATCTGAGAGTTGTGAATTTTGTGGTTTTAACCTTCAGCTGTGTATAAATTTCTGATTTGTTAGTGTCAGTTACCTCTCTTTCAATTTTCTGCCTCTACCTATCTTTATAAAAGGTACTGAATGATTGCATGGCTTGTTACGTTTTGTGCAGATTGATAATCTTCTCCTGCTTCATTGAGTTGTTTGTGCATCTTTTAAAGGGGTTCTAATGTGCTGTTGCAGGATATTTCAATGAAAATTTAAATGTAGTTTTCTGATCCTACACTTCAGCAGCTCTGTGCTGCTGTGCTCCCTGTTGTCCTGAGCTGTCTGAGCAATGTCTAGCAGTTGCTGTATAGTCTCAGTTGAGAGGAGAGTTGTTTTCTGATGTTTAAGTAGGAACTTCGTTTTATCAAGTGTGCTTTGAGCATCTATCTCAACGTTTTTTAGCCTTAAACTTGGATATTGCTTTGTTAATTTTAACTAAAACACTGAAATGAGGCTCACTTGAGTACATGAGGTTCTTTGGTTCTTTTCGAGAACTCATTGTAGCACATGTAATCAGTCTGACAAATGTAAGTATTTAAGAAGATGTAAAAAAATATATAAAAAAAAAAAATTAAAAAGAACAGATGAGGTAAGCCTGAAATGGAAGTAGTATAGTGTATTTTATCAGAGGGTTTTATTTCTCAAGTTGACTCTTTCAGTACTACTCAATAAGCTTCCACCTACTGTTTTGCAGCAGATGAGGTTTTTTGGTTTTAAGGAATGTATTTTTTAAAGTCACCAAGTTCTGCAGTAAAAGGCAGATTCCACAGTAAATTCTGTTGGTGATATTAAAACTGTTGGGAGTCCTCCTAAGTCTGCTTGGAAAGCTGGCATCTCTGGAGTAATTTACTTAGTTTTCACAATTGTAGAGTTAAAAATGAACTTGTCTCAGCTTCCCAATATACCTGTGTCAGATTGAAGTAATATAGTTGTTAGATTAGAAGTGGGCAGAAGCTTGTGAGAGTACTTATAGCTGGCACAGGAGGGAGAAGTTTGTGTTGGAACTGGTCTTGTCTCATCAGAAGTAGGTTTTAAATTTTGCAGGGAGAGGGATTGGGGAGTTTTTCATCACCTAGCTTGGGCCTGTGTTTAAGTACTCCTTAATTCTTAATTTTTTTAGGTTAGTGGAACAGCTCTGTTTCTGTGAACTGCCTATAAGGCTTAGTCAGACTGGTCCTAAAATTGGACAAAATGGAATTAGTCTGGGTATCCTTGGAGCCAGTATGTCATACTTTCAGGTGGCAGAAAACTGTCTGCTGTAGGTATATCCCTGGGCTCCATCACTTGTGTAGGTAGCAACAGCTGCATCAGTTACCTGATAGCTATGAATCTTACTTGTGTATTAATCTCTTATGAAGATTTCAAAGAATGTAAATAATCAGCTTTTGCCGCCTATTTGCAGCTTACATCACTTCAGTTAAGCTATTTAGTAATGTTGAGGCAAATGCCTCTAATATTTTGAGCCCATTACTGTGTCCTCATGCTGGGCAAGCCTAAAGTTTTATTGCCTTGATTGAAACACCAATGTGCACACTTCATGTTTAACCATAACAACGCTTAATGGATTGACTTTACTGTGCTTCAGTCTTGTCCTGGAGGCAACTTCTTAGTACAGGTGAAGTAAAATGCTGAGCAATACTCAACAATTCCTGTGCTTCAAGAAAGATCGACTAATTTTTAAGCTTTATCTGACAAATGGTTGTCTGATGTGTTTGCTGGAGAGCTCTAAGTAATTCCACACTTCCCAAAGAAATCTGTTGAACAATCTTTTTCTTGTTTGTCCTCTTATCTTAATCCTCCTGCCAGTCCTTTTATTCTGATCTTTAGTGGAGAAGGCAGTTTATGCTTTTCTTTCAGTATTCTCTGTATTTGAAGATGGCTCAACAGCTCCTTTTTTTCCCTTTCCTACATGAAGTAATTTGAGTTATTTCAGTCTACTATTACATGTTATACCCTTATCAGTCTGACTGCTCGCAGCTTACACTCTCTTCAGTCATCCTTATTTGTCTTAAAATACAATACTGAAAATGGATAGTGTCCACCTGGTGTACAAGTAGTACGAGAAGATTGCTTCAAGTGTCTTGCAAATTATTGCTCTTTGTTATTTATTCCTGCCTTTTTCAGAGCAGTTTGTGATCTGCTGTAGCAGCAGCTCCTGCTATGTAATTTACTCCCTTTTCACGTTTATGCAGTTAATTATATATATCTGAGCATAGTTCTCTGCTTTTATTAAAATTGAATTATATCCTGTGTATTCAGATCCCTTCTCCAGTTTATCAAAGATCTTGTTAGTTTTGATCCTTTCCTGTAGTAGGCTTGCAGCTTTGTGTTACCTGCAGGTTTACTAGGCATACATTATGTTCAAAGGAAAGATCCTTGCTGCATGCCACAAAATTGGTCCTTTCATATTGATAGTTATGCGAACACAGACAAATTAAAATTGCCTACTGTTTGCTGTTACTGGACCATGTTTCTGTAGCAGTTTTTATAATATAATGCAAATGTCAGGGTATGTACTGGTCCTCTGAAAAAGCCTATTCTGTCAGAAAGAAAGGTAGTTTAGCTTGATTGTGCGGTTGTGTGGTGTTTTTTTTGGTTTTGTTTTGTTTTTTTTTTTCTGACATGCCCATATTCATTAGCTTTTACCATCATATTTTCTAGGTGGTTCAGGCAGGAATATCTAGCTAACTTTTTTCTAGAAATTGAAATTAAGCTAAATGGTCTTTAACTCTTCTATGTCTTGCTTCTCTTGACACCTCTTTCTTTAAGATGGTATGTTCATCCTCTTCCAGCTTTGAAGAATCTGGTTTGTGTTTTGAGTTCTTGTTGATTGAAAAACGAGCAGAGGGGGAAGACGACCAGCCTGGCTAAATAGAGAGCTTTGGCTGGACCTCAGGAAAAAAAGGAAAGTTTACATTCTCTGGAAAAGGGGATTGGCAACTTATGAGAACTATCAAGATATAACAAAGCTATGTAGGGGTAAAATTAGAAGGGCCAAAGCTCAATCAGAACTCAGCTTGGCCACTGCAGTTAAAGACAGTAAGAAGAGATTCTTTCAGTCTATCAATAGAAAAAGGAAGACTAAGGAAAATGTAGGCCCACTGGTGAATGAGACAGGTGCCCTAGTGGTGGAAGACACAGAGAAGGCAGAGTTACCAAATGCATTCTTTTCTTCGGTCTTCACTGCTAAAGCTGTCCCTCACGAATCCCATACTCTGAAGGCAAGGGGGAAGGTCTGGAGAGAGGAAGATTTTCCTTCAGTTGAGGAGGACCGGGTCAGAGACAACTTGGCCAAGCTGGACATTCATAAGTCCATGGGCCCTGACGGGATGCACCCGCGAGTGCTGAGAGAGCTGGCGGATGTTATTGCTAGACCACTCTCCATCGTCTTTGAAAGGTCATGGAGAACAGGAGAGGTGCCTGAGGACTGCAGGAAGGCTTACATCACTCCAGTCTTCAAAAAAGGCAAGAAGGAGGACCCAGGGAACTACAGACCGGTTAGTCTCACCTCTGTCCCCGGGAAGGTAATGGAGCAACTCATTCTGGATGTCATCTCCAAACATGTTGAGGAACAGGAAGTTATTGGAAGTGGTCAACTTGGATTTACCAAGGGTAAATCGTGCTTGACCAATCTGATAGCTTTCTACGATGTTATAACTGGTTGGCTGGATGAGGGGAGAGTCGTAGATGTCATCTACCTTGACTTTAGCAAGGCCTTTGACACTGTCTCCCATAACATCCTCATTAGGAAACTGAGGAAGTGTGGGCTAGATGAGGTGACAGTGAGGTGGATTGAGAGTTGGCTGCGGGACAGAACTTGGAGGGTTGTGATCAGCAGCACAGAGTCTAGTTGGAGGCCTGTACTGTAATCGCGTTCTTGTATTCCTTTACCGGTGTTATTGTTTTTCTTTCTTTCTTTTTCCCTTTGTCTGTTCTGTTAAATTATAATATTTCAACCCACGAGTTTTGCCCTTTTCTGCTGATTTTTCCCACGGCTGTGGGAGTCGAGCGAGTGGCTGCGTGGTTCTCTGTTGCTGGCTGAGGCCAAACCACGACACCTGGACAGGCTGGAGAGCTGGGCAGAGAAGAACCTCATGAGGTTCAACAAAAGCAAGTGCAAGGTCCTGCACCTGGGGAGGAAGAATGCTAGGCACCAGTACAGGTTAGGGGCAGACCTGCTGGGAAGTAGCTTAGAGGAGAAGGATCTGGGGGTTGTGGTAGACAGTAAATTATCCATGGCCCAGCAATGTGCCCTTGTTGCCAAAAAGGCCAATAGAATCCTGGGCTGCATAGGGAAGAGTGTGGCCAGTAGGTCGAGGGAGGTCATTCTCCCCCTCTACTCGGCACTGGTGAGGCCACAACTGGAATACTGTGTCCAGTTTTGGGCTCCCCAGTTCAAGAGGGACAGGGAACCGCTGGAGCGAGTCCAGCGAAGGGCAACTAAGATGATTAAGGGCTTGGAGCCTTTCCCTTATGAGGAAAGTCTGAGAGAGCTGGGATTCTTTAGCCTGGCGAAGAGAAGGCTGAGGGGAGACCTTATTATGGCATAAAAGTATCTAAAGGGTGGGTTGAAGGAGGATGGAGCCAGACTCTTGTCAATGGTTCCCAGTGACAGGAGAAGGGGCAATGGGTACAAGTTAGAACATAGGAAGTTCCGTTCAAATACATGGAAAAACTTCTTTACGGTGAGGGTGACAGAGCAGTGGCACAGGCTGCCCAGGGAGGCTGTGGAGTCCCCTTCTCTGGAGATTTTCAAGACCCGCCTGGATGCAGTCCTGAGTAATGTGCTCTGGGCAATCCTGCTTTAGCAGGGGAGTTGGACTAGATGATCTCTAGAGGACCCTTCCAACTCTGAAAACTCCGTGATTCCGTGATTTATTAAAGCTTTGTTTCTTTTCAGCTTGCTGCTTTCATACTGTAAAGTATGTGAGGATACTCATCATTAAGCCTATTCAGTTTAGGAAATCACTTGTATTTTGCACTGCTCAGTGTGCTACTAGACAAAATGTGAGAGCCAATCTAGCACCTCTTGCTGCTAAAAGAATGTTCTCCTTGCTTCTTTCCTCCCAGTTGCGTGTTCTTGTGCCAGGCTGTGATGCTTCTCAAACTGGTGAGCCAGTTTGTTTTGTTAATCCAGCAGAAAACTTAACCTACTCCCAAGTGTTTGGTTTTATTACCAAGTTAGCAAATTATATTAGTTTCCTCTGCCAGCAGCAGCTCAAGGATGAGTGTGGCACAACACCATCAGCCCCATTCCATCACAGCAGGCAGTTTGCAGTTTTTCCCAGTCTGAAGAAACTTATTCCATGTTACTGATGTTAACTGTGAGGGACTCTAGATATTCAGATAGTACAAATAACAAGTATTTTAGAGGAAGAAATGCAGTAGTAATGATGGTTCATGTTTGTGTTGTGACTTTTCAAATGAGTGGTTGTCCTTAGTTTTTTCACACAGAACTTTTCATTCCAGTTCTCTCTGAGTCCCTTCTTAATATTATCTTCTCTTCATTGTCCTCCTTGTTTAGGTCTTAAAAGTTTCTTTTACAGAGAGGTTTTTGCTGTTTACTCCTTTTCTAATTTGTGAAATCCTGCTTGAAAATATTCATTCTTCTAGTATTTGAGGGGAATTGCTGAAAATATTTTTCTTCACGAAAATCTGAAGTAATTGGTTGGTGTTTTTTTTTTTCTTATCACTAAAGATTTGTACAGTGTCTCTTTCCATATATTGTGTTATTTTCCTGTGTTCTGGAAAAAATTCTTTGTATTGGAACTATGTGTCTCTTCAGTTGTGTTTCAGTAGCTTTCAGTAGAATTTTGTTTTCAATAGAGTTCTCTCCTTGCTTTTAAGCTCTTTGAATGTATGCTTAGTTATTAAAAAGTTTTAATGGTTTTTAGGAAAAGAAACAATGTTTTTTTTCTTTTTTTTTTCCCTCTCCCCTCCTCTCTTCTCCCTTCTTAAGAGGAAATGAATTTTAGCTCTGTTAAAGTGTGTATATTGCCCTGTTCTTCTTTTATCAAATAATCTGTAAGACTATGTGTAAGAGACTTTTTTGAAAGATGATGGCAGCCTATTGTCTTCCACGCGAACAAAAAATTTCTTATTGAAGAGCACTGAACAAAGAATCAGTTCACATGGCATGACATTAGAGATCTGCAACACATGCTTGCTTGTTTTCCACTTAGAAAATAGTTACCTTTCCAGATTGCTTCTTGACAGTTTCAGCCAATAAATATGAAATGACAGTTGTATGTTGTTCTTTTGGGTCACATATTCTATATTAAGAAAAAACAAACATAAACAAAAGCCTCAAACTTTGTACTGACAGCTTGGACGGGATCTGAGACTGAACCTTGTCATAGATCTTCCTGAGTTACAGGAGCATAATCATAGAATCATAGAATTGCTGAGGTTGGAAGGGACCTTTAAGATCATCAAGGCCAACCATTAACCTGCCATGACAAAAACCACTTCTAAACCATGTCCTCAAGTACCACATCTACCCTTTATTTAAACACCTCCAGGGATGGTGAATCCACCACCTCCCTGGGCAGCCTATTCCAGTGTTTAATAACCCTTTCAGTGAAAAAATGGTTCCTAATATCCAATCTAAACCTCCCCTGACATAACTTGAACCCATTTCCTCTCATCCTATCACTTGTCACCAGGGAGAAGAGGTCAGCCCCCACCTCTCTACAGCCTCCTTTCAGGTAGCTGTAAAGAGTGATAAGGTCTCCCCTCAGCCTCCTCTTCTCCGGGCTAATCAACCCCAGTTCCCTCAGTCGTTCCTTACAAGATTTGTCCTCCAGACCCTTCACCAGCTTTGTAGCCCTTCTCTGGACACGCTCCAGCACCTCAATGTCCTTCTTGTAGTGAGGGGCTCAAAACAGAATACAGTACTTGAGGTAGGGTCTTACCAGTGCCGAGTACAGGGGGATGATCACTTCCCTAGTCCTGCTCACCACACTATTCCTGATACAGGCTAGGATGCCAGCTCATATTCAGCCATCCATCCACCAACACCCCCAGGTCCTTTTCTGCCAGGCAGCTTTCAAGCCACTCTGCCACAAGCCTGTAGCACTGTATGGGGTTGTTGTGACCCAAGTGCGGGACCTGGCACTTGGCCTTGTTGAACCTCACACCATTGGCCTCGTCCCATCAATCCAGCCTGTCCATATCCCTCTGCAGAGCCACCCTACCCTCAAGCAGATCAGCACGCCCACCTAGCTTAGGGTCATCTGCAAAATTACTGAGAGTGCATTTGATCCCCTCATCCAGATCATTGATAAAGATATTAAAGAGAACTGGCCCCAGCACTGAGCCCTGGGGGACACCACTTGTGACCGGACACCAACTGGATTTAACTCCATTTACCACCACTCTCTGTGCACGGCCATCCAGCCAGTTTTTTTTACTACTTTGCTTTCATAAGATCACTTTCCATGAATGTATCTAATTGATGCTATTGTTAAAATATTATGGTTTTAATTCTTTATTGGCTGCTTCACTGTTTTTGTGGCACCAGAATTCAGAATAATATAAGAATATAGGAATAATTCAGAATCTTGCTTTTTAAAATGTCTGTCCATCCATCATATTATTTGAGGATTGCAGCTGCAAGGTGGAACGTGTGAAGTGATACGCAGACTGCAGTGTTAAAGGGACACTGGTGGAACTAAACTGCAGTAAAAATTTTGGTATTTCTTTTCCAGAAACCTCCAATTGGGAAATGGTATATTTATTAAAATTCAAGCTTTAATGATAACGGATCACTTCTAAATAATGCTAGAACTGTCAAGGCATCTTATTCTGATAGCAAAACCCTGACCTTAAAATAAAAAAAAAAAAGCCTCCAAACCCCAACAAAACAACAGTAATATGAAGGTACATATGATTTAAAAGCAAAAAGTAACCAAGTAGATTTGCAAGTATTTTTAAACACAGAGTAATTTTAGTGAATGTTTGTTCAGTGAAATGTTGATGCGTCAGTATTAGTTCCCATTTGGAGCTGAAAACATACATAAGCTTTTGAGGATTTGAAAAGAGTTGGCAAGGAACAGAAAGCTTTTTGAGCTCTTTTGCAAAATATACCAAATAAAGAATGCTTCATTGCCTCTTTATGACTATTGCGTTTGAGATAACAGATTTAGAAGAATGACAGTGAATGTGAAGCTGGACGTTTTCAGTTCTAAAATTCAAATGTGTAAGTGCATTGCTTGTGCACTTCCATAGTAAAATGGAAACCCACTATTCCCTCTAATCTCCCAGCATATTTTTATGGTGACTTAATGTTTTGTGGTGGGTTTTTTTGTTGGTCTTTGGTGGGACTTTCTTTGTGGGTTTCTTGAAATTATTTTGGGTTCAGTGGGTTTGGATTTTTTTTTGTTTTGTTTTATGAGGACTGCTTTTCCAGACTTTCTGACTTCAAAGCTGAAAAACTGAAAGAAATTTAAACCTTTAAAATTATTGCAGGAAAATGTTAGAACTTTGACTGAAAAAAACCCTCTCTACTATATTAAAAATAGAAATTCAATTGTGAATTGCCCCAGTTTAAATTTTTTTTTTTAAATAATCTTTTGAAATGCTTGGTTTCTCTGGACTGTTCCTTCCAGGTTTTGTCTTTTTCAAACAGAAAATTGAAACATCTTTAACACTTAGTGTCTAAGATGTTTCCTGTTTGTAGGATGAAAATGCTCAAATATGTTGTTGTCAGTATTATATATGCATTCAGATTTAGTCTTCAGATGTTTATGCCAAAATATTTGCTTTTTAGAAATCCTTGCTCAGTTTTAAGTAAGTTAAGTTACACTAAAAAACCAGTTGATGCCATACAAGTCACAGAAGCAGATAATTCTCAAGTTTTACTAATTTGGAATTCAGTGGTGGTTTTAATGTTGTAATTTTCCATTACCCTGATGCAAGAGAATGACGCAGTCTCCTTTTTGTGTGTTTTTAGGTGACATACTTCAAATTTAAGCTACGTGAGAAGAAAAAAAAGTTAGGCTATGTTGTATTTATTCAGTTATGTATTTCTATCTATTTTACCTGTCCATTGTATTATACTGCATTTAATTCGTGGGGTGTGTTTTTCTGTGTGTGTATTGATTCTGATCATGTTGGCTACATACTGGAGGAACTGTGTATATTGTTGATTTCTTTTATTCTGGATTTAGGTTGTTCCAGCTATTTACTTGAGCAAACTTGTAACATTCTAAAAACATAGTCACGCTTTAACCTGTAAAATTACATTCAGGAAGATTACCTTATAAAATGTTTATAATACTTGATTTGTCGTCAGTGTATAATTTAGTGTATAGAATTTGATGAGGAAGTGCTGGTTTTAGTACATCAGCATTGTTTTTGTGAGTTTAGAATTATGTGGAGGTATTTTTTTCTCTTCCTATGAACAAAGCAGCCAAAGGATACTTGCAGTAAAAGGAAAGGAAAATGTTGCTGATATCTAACATGCCACAGATTTAATTTATTTTGTTGTTGTCTTTAAGGGGATTCATTTTACTTTTGTTGTTGGTCAAAGGCCAGTGGGAGGTTTTTGGTGTTTTCACACTATTACTTAGTAGCAATCTAATTTTGAAGTGAGTGAAAATTAATTTTGTTTGCTAGCTAGTTCTTCCCTCTAAGAATGACCTCACCTTTTAATATATGTTTTTCGATGAGATAGTGTAATTTAAATAGCAACCCCTGACCTGAGTCTAGAGTTTAGGATGCTATAACCCAGTCCATGGAAGAAGTGAGATAGGAGTCACTCTTTACTGCCAACAGCTGCCTCCTCTTCCAGAGTCCCTCTTGTTCTTTCTAGGCAGGCATTAGCTTTAAATGGCTTATGTCTTTATTTAATTCTTATTTATACAGTTTCCTTAAAAAAATAAGAAAATAAAAAAAAAATCTTCATTAAAATCAGATCAGTTCCCTAAGCTGGATCCCTGTCCACCTTCAGAAGACCTAGTGCTAACAGGAAAGAAGGGAAAAAGAGAGAGTGGATCTTCCCTTTTCATCACCAGCATGGATTTATTTTCTGTTTATACTGGGTCGGGATAGGTTAGAGTAAATTTTCTTCATGGCAGCCTGTTATGGGGCTGTGTTTTGGATTTGTGACTAAAACTATTGATTGATAACACACTGGTGTTTTGGCTAGTGCTGAGCAGCACTTGCAGGGTGTCAAGACTTTCTCTTTTTTCCCCCTATTCTGAATGCCCTGGCGAATAGGCTGGGGTGGGCAAGAAGTTGGGAACGGACATGGCTGGGGCAGCTGACCCAAATCGACTGCAGGGATATTCCACACCATGTAACATCATGCTCAGCAATAAAAAACAGGGGGCTGTGGCAGGTGTTGGTCTGGGGAGTAACTATTGCTCGGTGGCTGGCTGGGCACTGATCTGCTTTTGGGAGGTAGCAAGTGGTGAAAAACACCACTTCGTGTTTTTTCTTCTTTTATTCAGTTTCCTTTTTTCCTTGCTTATTAAACTGTCTTTATTTGTACCCCTGTATTTCCTTGATTTTCCTGTTCTCTCCTGTGTCTCTCACCATTGGTGGGTGGGGGAGGCTTAGTGAGCAAGGGGCTGTAAGGTACTTAGCTGCTGCCTTGGTGTTAGCAGACGCACCATGGAGTTCTTAAATGCTCAAACGTTTCATTCTGTGTACTTGCAATGATACGACTCTGAATATGGTCCCAGAAGAAACTGCTAACCATTTGTAACTGGGACAATATCTCAGCTTTATTTTTGGTATTTCACCTCTCACAAGCTGGATCTTGAAAAGGAGCCTGTTCTACTTAGTGAATGAGGGAAACACAATTGATCAGGAGAGCTAGGAGTGAATTGGGATGGACAAATAATGCTTGAAAAAGTTGATTTTTTTCAGTTCTTTGTGATGTGGCCTTTTTTGGAATATATAAGAAATTTCTTAATTGATCCACCTTAAGCAAGGATTATGGTGCACTTAAACAATTTTCTGACTTTATGCTTCACTGCCAACACCTAGTGGTACATAAGACTGACGGGCGAGTGGATCAACTGAAAGCTTCACAGCTTCTCTGAACTTCACTTCAGTTGGTATTTTTTGAGGAAGTAGAAGAGTTTTCAGTTAGAGTAGTTCCACAGCTAGTATATCATATGCTATGTGAATCATAGAATCATTTAGGTTGGAAAAGACCTTTTAAGATCATAGAGTCTAACCATTAACCTGTGTTGTGGTTTAGGCCAAATTAGCTACTGGGGACGTGGGGGACTGCCAAGTCTACCAATAAACCATGTCCCTCGGTGCCACATTTATACATCTTTTAAATACCTCCAGGGATGGTGACTCCACCACTTCTCTGGGCAGCCTGTTCCAATGCTCATGAACCCTTTCGGTGAAGAAATTTTTCCTAGTATCCAATCTGAACCTCCCCTGGCATAACTTGAGGCCATTTCCTCTTGTCCTGTCGCTTGTTACCTGGGAGAATGGCCGTGGTAGCAGAAGGAAGCAAGGAAAAAGGCAGAAGAATGGTTCCCTTTAATCAGGGGTGTGGTTGAAAACAGCAGCTTAATATCCTGGACTGGAATGGTGGAATACTGAGCTACTGATGCCAGTGGAAGAAGCATCCTTTTGTATATTAGGTTTATAAATAAACTGTGAGTAACAGATTTATGACTATCTGTAGCTTCAGAAAGTGGTTTTAGGGTACTTTGGAACTGGTCTGTCTGCTAAGCCCATAATGACAAGTGAGCGTCCCTTCCTTCTTCCAGTGCTTTAGTTGTGTGAGCTCCTGATGCTTTGTGCCAGTGCAGATACAGCCAAAATGAATGTTTTCTGATGTTTTGGTGTTTTTTGTTTGGGTTTTTTTTGTTTGTTTTTTTTTTGTTTTTTGTTTTTTTTAAATCACACAATCACCAGCGGTCCATGAAAAAAAACCTACAGGAACATATGACTGAGGATTTGGGGAATAGGGGAACTACTATCTAGCAGCAATGCTCTTTTCAGTGTGGCTGTGATGGCTTGCTGTTACATTAGCTCAGACATTTTGTAAAATCCTATTTTTAGTCAGTCCTTCATTTCCTGGGTGTGTATGATGTCTGAGATGATCTGAAGAAGAGTATTTTGTTCTGCATTTCTGGAATGCATCTGGTTGCATCAGCCTAGCTTCTCAGAAGGGCACCGTATTGTTCCGTGTTGTATGGTTTAGTCCTACTTTCAGGAACTGCTGCTAATTCTCGTCTGCAATGCCATAATTACTAGGAATTTTAATGGTCTGTTTGTGTGAGGACCATAGCTAAGCAATACTTCATCAGCTGTTTTCCTTGCACTTTTTTTCTTTTCTTGCTTTGGATACAGACTGTCTAGAGATGCAGTGCAAGAGCCTTACTTGGTTTGTGCAGTAATCCATCTGCTCTTCCCTCTGTTCTGATCTGGTCATCTTTTATCTAATAATACTACTGTGTCTTTCAGACTGTTAATAGGAGACCAGAAGCTTAAGGGGAAATGATCCTCATCAATCTAATGCCTAAGTATTTTGTTGATGTAACACAACAGATCAGATTATTTAAAAAAAAAAAAAAAACAACTTATAACAATATGTGTTTCTGTTCAAGTTAAAAATGAAAGATTTTTCATGAGGTGAATGTTACAGCCCTTAAAATTTTAAGGGAGCACAAGACATGTTAGCACAGCACAGAAAAAATGAAGGAATAACTGTCATTCTCTTTCTTCCCGTACTCATTCTTTACGAATCTTGTCTTTACTGTGATAATTAGCTCTGCTTAATGTCGTCACACAGAGGCCATACTGGAGGGGATGATTAGCAGAGGAAGTGTTTAGAGTTTAATTAGTTGTAACTCAGGGTTTTGCCTGACTGTTACAGGAAAAAGGTAAAAATTCAGTTAGACTTGAGTAATCCAGGTAAGAATTCTTATTTTACTAGATATTGAGCAGAACATACATTAATAGCTTTTCACAGTTACTGCTTTGGAATGTTATTTTCTTGAAAGGCAATAAATAGTTAATCTTACCTTCAGACTTTAAAATAAATAAAATACAAGTTGTCAAGTCTCTTTAAGAGCTTCTGTCTTCATAGTAATCGATTTCATAATAATCTTAAGTATACTGTAGACTGTGGGACTAATATCAATCAGGAAACATAAATATAGAGATTGAAGGTGTTTATTAAATGTAGACTTTGAGTGGTAGTGGACTTGGTATAACTTTTGCTGTCATATTCTACTTGTAGGTAAAAAGAACATACTCTCATGGTACGTATAGAGCTGGCCCAATGAGACAGATCAGCCTGGTTGGAGCAGTTGATGAGGAAGTGGGGGATTACTTCCCTGAATTCCTTGATATGTTGGAAGAATCACCCTTCTTAAAAGTAAGGACAGAAGGGAATGGGTTGGGAGAAGGGGGACAAATATACTGTCTAGTACTGTTACAATAAAGTGAGAGTCTGTGATACTTGCTTAGATAATTGAGTGGTCTAATAAATGTTTTCATCTTGACAGATAAAGGCTGCTTTTAAAAAGTTTTTAAAGTAACTTACTTCAAAATTGTGGCTTGTATTTCCCATTAGTGTACACTGCCATGGGGGACACTTTCTAGTTTAAAATTAGAGAGTCGTAAAGACAGTGATGATGGTCCCATTATGTGGGTACGTCCAGGAGAACAGATGATCCCTGTGGCTGACATGCCAAAGTCACCTTTCAAAAGGAAGAGGTATGTTGAATTATTTTGCCTGGTAAATGTCTGATTAGTATTCCTTCTCTACAAATTCATTTTATCCCAAACCTTTTACTGGTTGATATTATATCTTAGTATACATTTCTGTAAATCTTCATCTCAAAATATACTTTTAGTGTGCTTTGTTTTGTAAGGATGTGGATTTTTAAAAAATCGTTTACTATCTGGCCAAGTAAGGTGCTTTAGTAGGAATTTAAGGTGAAATTGGAGGGTAATGTGAATAGGCATACAACTACTGAAGTATGCCACGAGACTGGAGTTAATATCTGTTCTTAAATGTGAGTGGGTGCTTAAAGACCTCAAGGGACAAAGGCTTCTCTCATTTGAAAGGTAATACCTTCAATGTTAAATGGCACATTCAGGCTTTGTGGTGGTCCTGGCTATAAGTACCAACTTAAGAGTAGGGATGTCCTCTGCAGAACTTGAATATTATGTGCCATGAGAAATGATGTCTTTGAAGTTCTCTTGTTCAAAATTTGAACATAAAAAGGGAGTATACCAGAAGTAGAAGCAGGGTCAGGTGCCTCAGAAGGAGTATAGAGACACTGTCCAACCATGAAGGGGATGCAGTTAAAGCCAAAGACCATCTGGAGTTGGATTTGGCAAGGAATGTGAAGGGCAATGAGGACTTCTACAGGCATATGGACAGCAAAAGAAAGACTACGGAAAATATAAGGCATCTGCTGAATGGGGCAAAGGGCCTGGAGACAAAGGATACAGAAAAGGCCAAGATGCTCAATGCTTTCTTTGTCCTTGTCTTTACTGGTGAGGTTTACCTTCAGGAATGCCAAGTCCTGGACACAGTAGGAATGTCTGGAGCAAGGACTACTTTCCTTCAGTGGAGGAGAATCAGGTTAAAGAATATATTAGACATTCAAATTAGATGGGCACAAGCCCATGGGACCTGATGGGATGTACCCACAAGTGCTGTGGGAGATGGCCAATGTCGTTGCAATGCCATTCTTGATTGTCTTGGAAAGGTCATGGCAATTGGCAGAGGTTTCTGAGGACTGGAGGAAAGCAAATGTCACTCCAGTCACATACAAGGGTAAGAAGCAGGACCTGGGGAACTGCAGGCTGGTCAGCCTCACCTTCATACTGGAAGGACACCATTTCAAACAAGGTGATCGTTGGGAGTAGCTAGTATTGATTTACAAAGGGGAAATCATGCCTTATCCACCTGATAGTGTTCTGCAACAAAATGCCTGGCTCTCAGGATGAGAAGAGTGCCAAGGGTGTCATTTATCTTAAATTTAGCAAGGCTTTCTATGCTGGACACCCGTCTCCCATAACTTCCTAACAGACAAATTAATGAAGCTCAAACTAGACTGATGTACAGTGAAGTGGTTCAAGAACTGGCTTAACTGCTGTGCTCAAGCGGTTGTGATCAGCAGCACAAAGTCCAACTGGAGGACAGTCGCTACTGGAGTAATCCAGACATTCATAACTTGTGCCAATACTGTTCAACATCTTCATTAATGGCCGGTATCATGGGACAGAGCACACCCTCAGCAAGTTTGCAGGTGACACAAAACTGGAAGGAGTGGTTGACACGCCACAGGGTTGCACTGCTAGTGAGAGGAGCCTTGAGAGGCTGTAGAAATGAGCTTGCTCAGTGGACTCGTGAAGTTAGCACTGGGATGTGCAAAGCCCTGCACCTGGGAGGAATAACCCCATGTGCCAGTACAGGCTGGGGCCCAACTGGCTGGACGGCAGCCTGACAGAGGAGGACTTGGGGGTCATGGTGGATGACAGGTTGACTATAAGCCATCAGTGTACCTTTGTGGCAAAGCAGGCCGGCAGCCTCCTGGACAGGATTAGGAAGAGCACTGCTAGGAGGTTGAGGGAGATGATTCTTCCCCTCTGCTCATCACTGGTGAGACACATCTGGAGTATCATGTCCAGTTCTGAGTTCGCCAGTCCAAGACAGACATGGGCATACTGGAGCAGGTCTGGTGACATGAAAGGCAGGCATGGGAGAACTGGGATTTACCCTAGAGAAAAGAAGGCTCAGTGGGATCATACCAATGTGTATAAACATCTGATGAGAGGTTGTAAGAAGGATGCTTTTCAGCAGTACCCAATGGTGAAATCAGAGGGAATGGGCATAAACTGAATTACAAGAAATTCTATTTAAAACAAAGAGGGGGAAAAAAAAGTTTACTGTATGGATGGTTGAACACTAGAACAGGCTGCCCGGAGAGCTTGTGGAGTCTCCATCTTTGGAGTTGCTCAAAACTTGACTGGATGAGGTCCTGAGCAACCCACTCTAATTGAGTGGGGGAAGTTGGACTGCACAATCTCCAGATTCTCTGTGCCTGCTCTACAGCATTTACTTCACTTTCATTAAACCTGAATAAATTTTTTTTTGTTGTTTCTCATTCCCACTTCTACAACCTGGAACTTAATATACATACACATTTTCTAGTGGTTTGGTAGAAACATAAATGATGAGGAATTACTTCAGGGACGATTGAAATGTATCTCTAGAAGTCAGAAAGCAGTAAAGACCGTCAGTTCCCTGCCAGGGGCTGATCATGGTAGGGCTTGGTCTCTCAGTGCCTGAGGGAGGCAGGAAGGGCAGACCTGGGGTTTGAGGAACAGATTCAGCCCAGACTCCAGTGCAGCAGGCAAGTGTGTGGTGATGGGGCAGGTCTGAGGTCAAGTCAAGAAGTCAGTCTGCCAGTGAGGATCAGGTCCAGTGACTGTTCTGCAGTTAAGCTGGGAAGCAAGTCTGTGGCCCAGCACGCCTCTGGCTTGAGGTCAACACCGGTGCTCCTACAGCATGGCTCAGTCTAGGACTGAAGGCCTGAGCTTAAATAGAGCTCCTGGGCTCTTTGTCCGCGCTTATGGGTGGAGACTGCAGGTGAGGCTGCTCACTCATCAGGGCCTTCTAGTGTACTCAGGGCTCTAACACTGCGGTGGTGTTTTTGTTTGGTTTTCTTTTCAATTGCATAGGTTTTCTCATTTTTTTTTACATAGCTTGTTATATTTTAAATTTGCCCCTCGTTATATTTTAAATTTGTCCTAAGTGTTACTGGTTTTCTCATTTGACTATATGTTCTCACTGAAGGGAGGAAAACAATGCTATTGGCTATGGTGGAAATCAGGTAATTAAGAGAAACTTCTATGTCACTAATATGTTTTTTCTTATACAGAACTACCAATGAAATAAAAAACTTGCAGTACCTACCTCGAACCAGTGAACCCCGTGAAATGCTATTTGAAGACCGGACACGAGCCCATGCAGATCACATAGGACAAGGTTTTGAACGCCAGACTACAGCTGCTGTGGGAGTATTGAAGGCTGTGCACTGTGGAGAGTGGTACGTGTTGATTGACTTATTCACCTATGTGTTTGAAAAATATTTGCCTGAATTTCTGTGTATAATTGGTAGAAGGAGCACAGAATAAGTTAATCTAGTATTAGAGATTTAATGGATACTTACCGGACTTGGTTTTTCCACCCCCTCTATCTCTATGCACTGGATGAGTTTGCCCTCTGCTAGATTGGGTACAGTTTAATAGCTATAATTGAGTTGCTGTAACTGAGTTTGTTAGATGTAAAAACACTTTTTGTTTTACTTTAAATAGTGCATATGGACTGACCTGAGTTTCTGCCTCAGAGGTACACATGTAGACCTCTTGGCAATTCTTTGTGTTGTCTGGAGATGAGCAGAGTTTTTATGCTGCTGCTTCAAAATCATGGCTGTTATCACTGATTTATTTATGGTAGATCACCTTGGAAGAATCCTCTAGAAGGCTGTGTGATTTTCTTTTTTTTTTTTTCCTTCTTTTTTTGGTGTTTGTCTTTGGAATTCCCATACGAGATTCAGGAAATTTAATGTATCTCATTTGAAGCTGTTTATGTTTTACCCAAATTAAAACCCCATAATCACATGGGCTTCCTGGCCCAGATGCAAGAAGCATTTTTCAGGGTCTTCTGACCTTGCTTTGGGAGAATGACCTTAGTTTTGGAGGTTACCTTTGCATACGTAAACACTAAAAACACGTTTTGCTTTTTATATCTGTCTAGAATTTGGAAGAGTTAATTTCCTTTGGATGCAATGGTGCAAATTTGTGTTACAGTGCATGAATTCATTAAGATAGAAAATTGAATAATTGCCGGTGGGAAAGAACTGGATTGTTAGATGTTAATGTGTTTTTATTTTGGGCGCTGAGGTTTTGTAGTTTATTTTCTCTTCAGGTTGATGATGGCTGGAGCATTAAACTTCCTGCTTGCTCTGTGAGAAGCTGGAGTGAATTAAGACTGAGCAATGGTAGCAGGGCAGGAGCTGAGATACTGTGTAGATCTGATTATTTTAAATTGTACTTTGCACATATGAGAGAGAGAGGCATTCAAACTTTTGTCCAAGAAAGTAAAAAAAAAAAAAACCAAACCAAAACAAACCAAAAAACCAAACAAACAACAAAAAGAACCCAAACAAAACCCAATCTCCACTGCCCAAACTTGCAAGGCTGTGGAAATTAATAAGAATTAAATAGATAGTAATTTACATATCTGTGGGAACTTCCCATTCTCACCCTGTACCTTCATAACAAGATGCTCTTCCCTTGGAAGTCATTATCTCTTCATTTACATTCTAAAAATAAGTTTTCTTGCTTTTCGTGCTTTTCGCATCTAAACCATCATTTCCTCTCATACATTGGAACTTGTGGAAAAGGGTGTCTATTCAACCTCCATTAAAACTCCTTTTAAATTTGAAAAAATGAATGGAATCAGTTAAAATAAAAACCTGTAAATATAAAAAGTGATCTGAAAATAGGCAAAACTGCCCAACAAACTTGAAAGTACTTCAGTTTGAAAATAAAATAGTATCAGCATTTCACTTTAGTGTAAGGACTGAAAATGTATCTCTTAATGCAGAATAAAAAATTTGGGACTGGCATATGTAGAGGAGGAAAACTCATAGCACAATCAAAATGATGTATTTCGAACTTTATTTGACCTCAGTGACATTAATTTCTCCTTTCGCTTTCCACTTTTTTGTATAATTTTGAAAAGCTACTTCACCGTACTTACATGAAGAGAACTAATCAGGACTTATGATAATGAAGCATCGTTAATTAATGTAACACATTAAAATAATTTCAGATATTAGCTCTACCGTAGTTTGTAAGCTGTGGGTAGATACAAAACTGAGAAGTCAGAGGTATTATTCTAGGGTTCTTTAGGGCACTGTGGTAGTAAACCCACACATTTTAGTGATGAGATACCATATATAAAATTCATATTTTCTTTGAGGAGAAAATAAAGTAATTCCTAGACTTGCTGAACTTTGTTAGTTTGTGTTCAGTTAGTATAAAAATTAATTTGGTGTGAAAAAAGCGCTTTGTAATCAAGAAGTTTCTGTAGATTTAAAATAGTGGGATTTATTTAATAGTTGGTAGGCATGAATGTTCGGTAGAATAACTGGTGTCTTTCAGAACAGACAGGAACAGAACTGTTGATAGACAAAAAGCAGCTTTTGGGGATAGAGGACAGAACTGGAAACAAAACATAGAAGAATAAAAGAATAATTTCTGCTTTCCCAAATATGACAGGCTCTTGATTTGAGACATTTTGTGAAAATTACTGGATAATGATCTTTTATTTCTGTGAATATTTACAAATTGGAGAAGAGCTCTGGCTATTGCTAGCAAACATTTTAAAGACTGCACTGCATTAAAGACTGCACTGCATTAAAGACTGCACTGCATTAAAGACTGCACTGCATTAAAGACTGCACTGCATTAAAGACTGCACTGCATTAAAGACTGCACTGCATTAAAGACTGCACTGCATTAAAGACTGCACTGCATTAAAGACTGCACTGCATTAAAGACATAAATGCTGGTGTTGTGATCATGCTGATTACTTAATGCATTTTTGTAGGTGATACCAAGCGTGCTTTAGTACTTAAGAAATGTCAGTGAAATTTTAAATTCTTGAAATTTCAAAGATTTTTACATGGGAAATTTGGGTGGGTTTTTACAGGGACAGCAAGAGACACTTCATGGCATTGTTTTTGGCAAAATTACACCCACTCTGTCTTGTACTGCACCAAGCAACTTTCAAGTTTGTGTTCCAAAGCATGAAAGTGTTGGTGCTTTTCTATATAATTGGAGGAATTTGTTATATATTGCCAGACTGCATGCATTAGGTCAGAAATATTCGTGGTGAAACATGTAATCTTGAATCTGTTTTGAGAAGTTAGAGCAGAGTCCAGCACTTCTGAAGAATGAGGTTAAAGAAAAATATTGTCAAAAATAGTCCTAGCAGTGCTCTCATAGGGACTTCAATGATTTTTTCTGAAGTCATCTTAGAGTTCTGTTTGGATTTAATGTCTTTTTGGACATCTAACTGAGCTATCCTTCTGCTATTTTGCTTCGGGGGGACCTCACCTAAACTTCAGGTTTTGCAAAATACAATCTCAAATTTATGCTAAATATCAGATTTGCAAATGCAGAATTAAAAGTGATGGGGCAATAATTTTTCTCTGTGTTTGGAAAAGGAATGTCGTGTTTTGTGATAGAATTGCAGTACAGATTTGGTAATGCATACTGTTGCACACATATATAGGGACTGAGAAAGGAATGATTTACAAAAAATAATTAACTATACTTTGTCCTGTATAATGTGTAAAACAGAGTAGACACTGCTGTGAAAACATTGCTTTGGATTGAAGTTCTGTTAGTATGGAAATATTCTTTGTATTTATTTTAATTCTTAACTTCATTTACAAATATTGTTAACTCCAGATGCGGATACCTACTATTAAAACCCCCCAAAACATAACTGCATTATAAAAAGTAGATTAATGTAGCTAATATTGCTTATGCGATTGTCTAGTGATGTTTCTGTAATCTTTTTGTTTTCATTGCTTAAATCCTTTCCGGGGTATATAGAGCAAAATATAGAGAGACATTTTAATCTTTGTAAAATTGAAAGTAAAATATGTGGACTGAAAATTCTCCCTAGCTGTAGTAGATCTGGGGTTTCAGTAGTAGATCTTTTTGGGTTTGTGTTACTTTTTTTCCCCCTGAAAATAGCCCCAAACTGGTTATTTTTTGTTTTATTGAGGTCACCACCTAAATAAAATAAACATGTCTCCAGTGAATCCGGGTGGTCCTGTTGGGGAGGCGGCAGGAGTGGGGCATGGGGCAGGTGGCACGGGAGGCAGAGGGACGCCCAAACATCCCTCAAAAAAACCCACTTGGAGCTTAGTTTTATATGTTTCCGTTGAAGAACTGAGTTTGGCTTTTTGTCTTTTGTTAGTTAATTCTAGATAATGTCTCACAAGGAATTATATAAATAGTGTGCATTTCTTTGGGGGAGATGTTGTGGGACAAGAGGTGAATTCTAATGGTTCAAATACAGAGACAAACCCTAATTCAGATTTTGCTCTTCTGTAGCGCTCTAGTGAGTACAAATAGGAATGTATTTTTAAGGGGTGTTTTGTGGAGGATGACAGTACTTGCTGCTTACTAGCATTGTGGCAGCTTAATGTAGATTCAGCTTTACTACTAAATCTGAACAAGGTGTTCGAGGCTAAGATACTAAGCAGTGTTTGCCATAACACTAGTCAGATCGCTGCATACTTTGAGGTACCTGATGGGTGTGTCATGTTAGAGCGTTGACAGAGTAAGCCCAATGTATCTGGGGGATCTGTCTTTCAGCATCAGGACATACAGAGGTCAATTAAAAATAAAAATTAAAAATAGTGAGTTTTGTTGACTATTCATTGCTGCTTTTACCACCACTTGTGAAGAAATTGTGGTTAATTCATTTAATCAGCTTAATGAGGTTGTGTTTGAGAATTATCCATTTTAGTCTACCTTTTTTCTACAAAATGCAGGTTATGCTAGTTGTTGTTTTGGTTTTTTTATCATTTGCTGTATCCTTGCCTGCAGATTTTCTTGACTATACGCTGTAGCATGTTAGTTCCAGCTTCTGACTGTGCAGTTCTTATTCTTCTGTAGGTCTGAGCAGCCTCGTATAACCAAAGACGTAATTTGTTTTCATGCTGAAGACTTCTTAGAGGTAGTTCAGCGAATGCAATTAGATTTGCATGAGCCTCCACTCTCACAGGTAAGCACGCTATGAACTGTTGATCAGGTGTCCTTTGAGTCCTAAATCAGAGTTTTCACTCCTCCCCTCTCCCCCTCTTTTCTTCCTTCAGTGTGTCCAGTGGGTTGATGATGCAAAACTTAATCAACTGCGAAGGGAAGGCATTCGATATGCCAGAATTCAGTTATTCGATAATGACATTTATTTTATCCCAAGGAATGTTGTGCACCAGTTTAAAACAGTTTCAGCTGTGTGCAGTTTGGCTTGGCACATCCGGCTCAAGCTATATCATTCAGAGGATGAACTTTCTCAAAATACAAATACTGTTGAAGCAGGGACCTCTGCAGACCCCAAGTCTTCGGTTATTGGACTTCAGACTGACAGCAGAATTTGTACGATAAGCAAAAATACCTCCGAAGACACCAAATTTTCAGATGCTCTGCAGACAAAGTATCTGCAGCAGGAATTTATGCCGATGAAACATGAACCTATTGCATCTCACCGAATAAAAGAAGAACCCATGAATGTTGATTTTGCTGAAAAGACAGTGGCACCTCATGACGTCGGGGGCCAGAATGTTCATACTAGGTTGGATCACGTTGAATTGACGGCATTTAAGTTGGAAATGGATTCAAAATTTGAACCTGGCAACAAGGACTTACAAGGCAAGTTATGCCCTGGGGGTCACATACATCCAGATGATACAAGACAACCTAGTTCATCATATCCCAAACTGCATGGACAAAGAGAGGATGATTTTTTGTGCTAAATTTGTATATATGGTTTTAAATTCCTTTTTAAACTTAATGATGTAATAATGTAAAGATTCATAAATTCTGTGAGGCAAGTTTGTGACTTGCCTTCGCATCTGTTACAGAAAATAGTTATGTAGCTTTGTAACATTCCTCAGTGCCTGTCCATAACTGTGAAGTATCAAAGCACTTAGGGCCAGATGCACTGTAAACACTGCAGGTTTAACATAAAGAAGTCTTTAAATAATTTTGAGTTTTAGGTTTTAGAGTAGAGCTGACATTTAACATATATATTTTTTGTAAGATGAGCCAGAATTCTTTTTGACAATTCCAGGCTTTTCCATAGAGCTTATTTATACCAATTTTTTCATTTTAAATGTGTCAGCACTGTAGTGTAAATATCTTTTTTAAAAATCTTTTTAGTGTGATTTATACTGAAATGTGAGCCGCTTAATAAAGGTTCATAATAACAGATTGGTTTTATTTTTGGGTCTGCAAAAAATAATTCAGTTAAACTGCCTCTCTAAATGGTTACATTTCTACCTGCACTAATGCATAGGATGCCCTTACGCCTTTGTGGGGTGAGGAGCTGTAGCAAACTGAGGTAGAGCTGAGGCATTCTTTGTAAATTGAGATTAGTCAGAATGCAAAATCAGTCCTCCCTTCACAGGATTCCTCACAGTTGCTCATTAAAGGCACTCCCCGAACTCTGTGCTCAGATGTTGATGTGGAACAGAGAGGCAAACCTTCCCCTGTTGTGGAGGGCGGTTGGACACCCACTGGGCTCCAGGAGCGCTACCAGTAACTGTGTGCATCTCAAATGAGCTGGTGCAAGGGAGCAAACACCCTTCTGTGCTTGCCTCTTTCCCCCTACTCAAGCCACAGTTAAGACAGTTCCATTTCACATTTAAAAAAACAAAACCAAAACCACAACCAACAACCACCCCCCTCAACTCATTTGAGTTATCTGACTAAAATTAGAACAAAGAATACTTAAATGGCTGCTTCCCAAGCTGTAAAGGCTTCAGATTTAGCAGTGACCTGTAATTCATGGTGACACATTTGGTTTTGGATTGCTCCCTATGCTGACAGTGCCAGGCAATAAAGATACTTGCCAGTGTGTCTAGTAGGAAGATTCCTCACAAGTCCCAGTTTGGAAGTGAGAATTGTTTCATTAAGGAAATACCGTGGCGTCCAAGTAAACTATTCTCCTCTCTCCCCACCTATGGAACGCTTCAGTTCTCTTAAGCTGTGTTCTAAGGGCAGAGGATTTCACAGCTAGCTAGCATCTGATGTGGTAATGGCAAAAACTCTGTCACTTAACTTATTTAATTCTTTGTGTAACATATTACTGTATAGTTCAAGCACATCTGAACGATGTTTCTTCTTCAGGTAGCTACAAATTAGCAGTAAACTGCCCTACAGCCTGTCCTTCTACTAAGTATTTAAAACTTAAAATCTTAGGCCTGTTATTTCCAAAGCCATCTCTAGCTCTGATTTTTTTTTTTGTTGTATTTTTCCCTATAACTTTCTGAAAGTTGTACATCCTTATGTACCCAGTTTATAACCTTTGATGCACTTAGTGATCACTTTGGCTTCATTTGTAGCAACACCTGATTTCCAGGTGATGTCTCATTCAGCTACCTGAGGCCCTTTTGTTGCAAACGTGTTTTGCTTATAGATTGTTAAAATTCAAAATGTTACTGTGTACTTACGCCCGGCACTAAAATCAACCATTTAATGCGTGAGTGCAGTGATTTGTTTAAATCTGAAATAGGTCTGTCAAGGAATTATTAATTAAATCAATATTTGAATTGCTAAACATTACTCTTATATAGCCATAATTACGTATTAGAGAAGCAATAGAAACATGAATCTCTTGTATGTGGCTAATATGTCCTTAAGTCTCACTGCTATTTTCTTTAATGCTGGCAAAGAGATTACTACCAGTTTTGCAGCCTCAGGGATCTTGCTTTCCCCTCATGCTGTGAGGGAATGATTCATGTGTGACAGGGTAAGTTATTACTCTAGCAGATTCTGATTTGAAAAATTAATTGGTTCATGTGAGAATTTGAGCCTTCCCGATTGTAGAAATGTGGTCTCAGCTCCCTTTGTGTTTTCTGAATTATCTGGAAACTTCCACCCGTAATCTCTTTGGCTTTATAAACATCCATACACAATTACGCAGCCTTCCATTCCCGTTCTCTGTGTCAGCCGTTGGAGAATAGTAAAAGAGAAGAGCTGTGGGTTGTAGTTTGCACCAAGCACACAGCTTTCCAAGTGGGTTGGCAAAAGGCTCCACCTTTATTAAAACTAGCCTTGCCACACACTGCTTTTTTTTTTATTATTTAAAAGAAACCCCAACTATTTAGTTTACTTTAAAAATAAAATATCTTACTTGTATGCTGGTGATATGTATGCTGATCATTCATTCTGATTCAAGTTGTTTTGGTTTTCTTTAAGTCTGTCAGACTTCAGTAGAGTATATACATCCCCCCTGACAGCAAACAAATTTTCTATGTCATAGGCCTTGTCCAGACTAAAAAATAAATCTTTGAAAATGGTTTAGCAAACATGACTTTACACTTAAGAGTAGAGCTTTGTTTCCTTTTGGAGACCTGCCCAGTGATCTTGGCTGGTACGGCCTCAAACTGCTGCTTAGGTGTGTCCTGGTTCTGAAATTTTGCTTCTAAACTGCCTACATCTTCAAACCCCCCCCTTTTTTTTTTTTAATCACTTTCAGAATTTTAAGATATTAACAAAAAGTGGCAGTTTTTGCAAGTTTTATGCATTCTTTACTTTTGATTTTTTTTTGAGACAGACTAGATTCTCACTTTTAGACGGAATTCCTTGCGGACATAATATAAACAATACTGGGATTACCAATGGCTGTCAGAACTCCCTTTGTATTCAAAGGTGTAAACAGTCTGGGTTGACTGGCTATATTAGTGTATACTTTTTACTTTGCCTTTTTTTAAAAAAAAAAAACAACAACAACAAACTTTTTGTCCTTTAGCTGTGGTGTCCTCATTTTGATGCGGTTGCTCTTTAAGAGGGGAGTACCTTTTCTGAGGATTTCAGCTCCCAAGTTGTTCCTTAGTCTGACAAAGGTCTTGCTTTGGTTTCTAGTGGTCCTGTGCTATAACCTTTATTCCTGCTGAGTACAACTTCATATTCAGACTTCTGCTTCAGCAATAAATCTTTCATGCCTTCTGATGTACTGAAACTAGTCTTTGCTTATTGCTTTTTTCCCCCTCCCTGGACTTCAGTTATGTATAAATATTTCTGTTATTTTGGCTGAAATCTCCAGTGTTTTAGTTGTCTCTCTTGGCCCTTCTTCTTCTGCAGATTGGAAAGATCTGCTTAAGGCCTGCTGCCTGTACTGCAATGGTCTTGACATCTGTGTGTTTGCAGTGGTGTTCCAGTTAATGACATGATGTGCAGAAATTTAGACATGTTTTCCTAGATATTGGTACCATATTTGTGGGTAGCAAAGAATTGCATTGTTACTGTCACTACCAATAGCTTTAAAGATGGTAGCTGCTTTTTTTTTTTTTTTTTTTAAATGACTGGATCTTATGCATTTCACTGGCAACTGACTTCATGTGTTACGTACAAGTGTTACTCAGTGTTGTGTCATCCCCCAGCCCTCCAAATGCCTGCAAATTGACTCTGAAACAGCATTTTCACTACAGGTACTGTTGGCATGCACGTTTTCCCTTCCTTGTTACTAGAGTGAATATTTCAATACTACTTTAACTGAAATATTAATTCTATCTAGTGTTAGAAATAAAGTATTATTTCAGAGGGTGATCATTTAAGTATTCATCTGTGAAAGAATTCCTTGGTGATAAATAAAATTGATTTTTAAGCAGATATACATGTGCACAGTAAATAAGTTGGCATTGCAAATGATGTAGGAAATGGAAACAAAGTAGCAGAGTGCTGTGAAACAGATCTGAACATTACAGATTTGGAAAATCGAGTAAGTCTTCCAAGAAACACAGGACTGGTATTCATTGATCAAAATGACTATTTTCTAATATTTGCATGTGAATAAGGATGCTGAATTGATTGAAATAAATCCATGTTTTCTCCATGCTCATTGGCAAAATAAACTGTTGTGAGATGGCAGACTACCTGACCCTACTGGGATGAAAACTACTAATTCTGACTGAGAACTTTGCAGGCTTCTCAAGTGTGATTTTATTCACTTTTTCTAGTGGTCAGGTATGTAGAGAAGCTTGTCTTTAGGCAGACCTACCTTACTGTGAAGGTCTACAAGTTGGAAATGGGAAGGACAAATTTCCACTGATCTGTGCTCTGCTGGGAATGACACTGAGAATGTTTGTTATCTTTGATTGTGAGTCACTCTGTTCAACTGATATTTTATTGCTTTCTCAAATGGATGAAATGCACTTTAAAAAATATATCAGTATAGCCTATTATACTATTATACTTTGTGCAGATCCCACTGAATTTGCAGCAGACATGGGAAAATTTGGGAAACTGAGTCCCATCAGTCAGTCATTTCATTTTTCTTAGAAATACAAATTATTTTGTGTTCTGTTCAGAAGCAGTGATTCACTTCACAATATCTAGGTTGCTATTTTTATTAGAATCATCAGGGATGATATTGACTTTGCAAATTTAGTGTAATATATTCTAACCAGTGTTTTTCTCTGTGCTATGATGCTAATATTTCCTCTGCTTAGGAGCGTGCTGTACTTGAGTGCCAGCTAAACATTGATCTTCTCGTGTTCTGGTCATGCTGATAGATGAGCCTACTGATAAGGGCATTAGTCCAAAATACTCCTTTAATATTTGGTGTACAGTTATAATAATCTGATACAAACATTGATTAAAACAGCAGTTTAAACTTCTATTTTTATCAAGTTTGATTTTTCAATAACTATTTCGATATTATGTTTTCTTTTACCAATTAATTTCCAGTCTGCCTGAATGAAAGTGCAATGTTTGGTGGAGCTTAGGCCTGTGTTTTAAGGACTATGCTTTTTATGCAGGTTTTTTATCTGGTTGTATTGAGACAAAATAGGGCAGTTAGCTGAGAAAGCTCTTCCCAAAGTGTCTCAAGAAGAAGACAACCTTGAGAATTAGGCTCTGCGTGGAAGACTGATGTAATGCAAGTCCAGACTGCTGAAACTATATCCTATGCATGCAATAACTGTCTGTCTAGTTGACGCAGTTGAGAGCTTTTGTTAATCTCAGAAATGAAATTTTTAGACTAAAACACATCTTCTAGCAGTGATTTCTTTATAAACCTCAAAAGAAACACTGGGATAAAAACTACCACAGATAAACTCAGCTTGGGTTCTCATTTCTTCCCTGTTTCTTGCTTTTACACTGCTGTTCTGTGCTGTATGATGACTTTCCTTACGTTCGCCTCCTTGTGATGTTGGTTTTGTTAGAAAAGGCAGACCAAATGAAATAGCATTACTGAGTTGCAGATTTCTCTACTCTTTATCCACCTTCCGAATACAGCCAGAAAATGTTGAATTAATATTAAATAGGTAACACCTAATGTTGTTAGAATTCTGAGTTTCTGGGACACTGATAAATTACATACATTCAGGTTAAAGTTTGTTGAAGGTGGGGATGTAAATGTCACATAATTGTATTTTTCAAGTATTAAAAGAACAGAAACCTGGATACTAGCCTAAAATGGTGACAAATCAAGAAAAGCAGTATGAATAGGTAATTTAAAATTTTAGTTTCATGACCTTTCCCACATTTGCATTCTCCTTAATTAGAGACAATTAGATACTCACCTGTAATGCATACTGAAGTGTTCAAGCTTGTATAAATGATTTGAAGAGAAATAAATGATGTAGAATATATATCTCCATATACGACATATCATCAATATATTATGTATGTAGATAAATATTTTCAGTTTCATTTCATAATAGCAAGTTTTTGAGTTGCATTTTAAAACAAAGCTGCTGAAGGCAGAGTTCTCCCTTCTGCGCCCTGCATCAGCTGCTGCAGGTATGTGAGAGGAGATGCCCTCTCCTGCTCTGGGTACATGCGTCGTGTCCTGCTGCCTGTTTCTGGCAAATCAGAATGAGCCATTTCAGCATCAACTTCCCATTTTCCCTGCCAGCTTCATCAAATCTGCTTTTCACTCAGTTAGTTCTATTTAATGAAGATCAGTCGATCAGTCTGTAGATTTAAGAAAAAATGTGAGGAGAGCTCATTCTCTTTCAAGGCTGTGAACGGGGTAATTATGAATAGCAGTAATTCCTGCAACAGCTTCTGGCCAGAGTGGGCTACAGTGCAGTTTGTATCATAAATCTTTTTAAATGACATTCTGATATCACAAAAAAATGAGACTGCGTATACAAAGATGTCATCAGCACAGTTTAGGTCAGTTAAATCTGATACTATGTCAAAAGCAATACTCCTTTTATCAGAGTATCTCTGTAAGGGCTGGAACTTCCAAAGTTGAGTGCTTCCAAAGGGCTGTGTTCTAAAAACCTCTTGTGCTAAAGGAAGAACATCAATTTGTGTGTGACTTCTGTAGGACAACATAAATAAATTCAGCATTCAAAATCACCACCATTTATTTCAAGGTTTGTAAACTTTTTTTTTTTTTTTTTTTTTTTTTGGGGCGGGGGGGGGGGGAATAGCCAAACCCACAACCAAAACACTGAAATGTTGATCATCTATTGAATTAGAGGCAGCAATTAAAAGGAGATTTGGAACAACCGTTTTCAATTCTAGTTAATTACAGATGCCAAACTTTCAGATAATTGTTACATCTGTGGAATTGCAGGGGTTTATTAAGGGGGCAGTCACCATTTGTTGGCCCATCTTGCTAATAATATACTAAGTCCTTCTGAGGCTAGTTCCTATTCTCCCATTGCTTGTTGTGTTAAGTTATAACGATCTGTTAGCATCAGCAGCTTGACTGAGGGAAGCTGCTCTGCTCTTCTTAGCACTGTGGGGTTTTTGGCATGGTGTGAACAAAGCTTTTTTGCTTTTTATTCTGTGACAATCATCAGATGGGGAAGGACTATAGGTGCTCGGTTTTATGCTTGGTGCCATAACATACCAAATGGCCATGAGCGTGTGTGTGTATATTTGTCTTGTCTAAAGTGCTCAAATGCTTGAGATGTAATTCCATCCACGTTTGTTAAGTGGTTCATAAAAGTTTACCTTAATTGGAGGTAGGTCTTTTGACACTTTTTCTTCTCTGTAAATTTTTAAAGCATCCAGTAAAAATTGGACATGAGGTCTAGCTTGCGTGCCGTGGGACATACCTGGAATATTCCACCCCAGGAAGCTCAGTGACCCTCATTTCCCTTTGATAGAACTGGAGAACTGTGTAAGCGACCTAAACTGGATGTACAAATTAAGCTTATTCTCTATACTGTATATACCCACACATAAACTTACATGTAGCATGTGTATGTGCATCTCCTACATTCAGCAGGCCCAAGAGCATGTACTGAGATGGACACTCTTCCCTTTCCCCTAGTATTTAGCTAATCCTAACCATTTTCACTTAAAAAATCCCAAAGCTGGTAAAGGAAAAGCCAGTTCTTCACAGGAACCCTGTATGAGTGGGGAAAAAGTCAAACACAGAGCAGAGCAGGGGCCTTCCAGGAAGTATTTTGCACAACTAAGTAGGGCATAGATACACCTCCCAAAAGAAACTGTTCCAAATATGCGCTGAGGGAAAAGAGATTTCTAAATGGTAGTTTCAGCTCCTCATAAATTAGATGATGCTGAGTGCATGGATTTGCTTAGTAAAAGTTGATGCATTATTTTTATTATAATAAAGGTGTTATGAATTTTGCATTTTTTTAAGAGCTAATGATTCGAAAGATTATTTTTGCATCTCTTTATTGTCATTTCTTGGTTTCTCCTTTAGCAAGGTAGGACAGTCAATGACTCTGAAGCAAACATAACTTCATTTCTTCCTAAAGATCATTTGTTACCTAATGTTCTGAATAGAGATCCATTGCCTTAGAATGGAACAGGACCTTTTCCTAGATAGAGCCTCCAACAATACAGTTCCCGTGTTATTTATGCTCATGTCTATGTGATTGAACAGCACACAACAGGAAGATTATTTTTTTATGGTCAAGTACAGTTGAATGTACATAATTAAAATTTTATTTGTGAGACACTTTGATCTCGTCACCTCCTGTTACCTTAAGACTGTTCTTCCTGGGCTCTTTTCATTCACTAGACATTCTTTTGTACCTAGGAATTGTAAATGGATCAGTATCTTCAGCACACGTTAATAGCGTCCTAGAAAACTTCTACATTTGAATTTGGTGTTATTGTAGCTCCTGGAAGAGCACTTTCAGTCCACAAAATACACTTATGGTTCCAGCTCTCCCCAGAAGTCCCATTTATTGCATTTGTTACTTGAAAAAGTTCATTTATTCACATCTGAGTTTGCCCATACTCCCTAAAGCCAGGCCTTCACTCCCAGAGACTTGAATACACTGGGGTATTAAAAAACATCTTCCTCTCTGAAGTACCACTCCTTGCACATACAAAAGCATTGCAAAACTCGCCCTGTGGCTTCAGTCTTTTACTTTCCAAGTGAGAAATCACCAGTGCAGTAATCACCGTTGTCTACCTCTCTTCTGGATCTTGGACTGCTGGCACAGTTCAGCTACTCGCCTTTTTTCCCTAGGTAAACATACTGGTTATTGTCTATTTCAGCAGCTTAAAAAAAAAAAAGTGCTTATTTTTAGTCTTTCAGCTGGAGGTGGATTCTCACAGTCAAAAAGAAAATGCTGAGTCACTTTATTCCTTTTTTTATTTTGCTCTTATTTGGCAGCTATCAGTTGTTACTGATTCTTAAAACAAGTTTAGCACGCTATAGAAGTGGCTAGTAAGTAGTTATTTCTTAAGTGACAGCATAAGTAGTAGTCCTCTTTCCAAGGATTACCCCACATGCTGAGTACTCTGGGGTAGAATATTTGTGGTTCCTTTGAGATGTTCTACTTGCATGTGAAGAACTGTATCTTCCTCTATGTAACTAATAATAATAATAATATTAGAACAGTTTATGTTGAACAAATACTTTTATTTACAAGAGCGTATGTGACAGTTTTAAAATAAAAAAATGGAACAAGTCTACTTTCAGTCTTCAGACTGGCTTAGATAAAGTCTCCAGCTCAATTCATTTCTTATTTGGCGCTCTAATTTGGAGATCAAGTTTATGGAAAAACAATAACAATCTAGTAACTTGGTACCAATCTCAGTGTTGAAAACCACGCAGTATAGCTTAGTCTCTTCGTACGTAGAAGATGTTGTATCCAAGTTCAACCATACCCCCAATAAGCAAGGCCCACAAAGGGATAAATACATAGGCTAGTTTCATCGTAGTAAATCGTTGCAGTTTAGCACAGAGGGCAAGGCAGAAGGCCAATTTAAGTAGCATTGCAATGAGATACCAAGCTTTTTTCTTGATGTTTTGGGAGCCATTGCGAGGGTCGAAGCCAGACTTGCAACGTCCAGCCATTTTTACAATTAACATAACTAGAAGAATAGTATCAAATATCCAGACTGGAATAAAAATGAGGAACCAGTTCCATGGTGCTTTCTCATCCAACTTCAGCACCAGCATGATTAGGAAGAGTAACGTAAAAAGCCATGTCAGTAGTACTCTTTGCGCCAGGGACATTCTCATTTAAACAGCTTTAAGAGGAAGTCTTTCACTGTCAGCAACAACCTAACAAAACAAAAGAGGGGGAGGGGGGCATCAAAAGATGTCACTGCACAACCATCAGGCACATTCCTTAAAAAGGAGACAACTTCTTGTCCTTGCTTTCCCACCCCTTCTAACCTCACCTACATACCGCTTCCTAGCGTTTCTTTTGATGACCGTTCTCAGCAAAGCACTCTGTTTTGGTCCTGTCCACCATGCAATTTAAATGCCTTAAGTCAGCTGTGTCAACTGCCTTGATCTAAATTTGTTCTGTGAAACAATTTATGCTTTAATCCTAAACTAGCTGTCAAACTCGTTTAGGGATTTTTGTATGCTAAGAACATGTTTAAATCCATTTTCCTCCAGTACTGAGGCACTCAATAGTTAACACTTGAAAATAAACCTAACAATTCTCTATAACAAAATAATCACAGTAAAATGTAAACCAACTAACAAGCACAAATAACAAACCATCTGAAAGATCCTGTAGCCTGCAGAGCTGCAGCTGAAATGACCCAGGCTGAAATGGAGCCACTAAGCACCACTACCACTTTCTGTCAAGCAGCAATCTTAACACTAGTAGAAGCTAGGGGTAATGTTTACTTTCTGGCAGGTATCTAAAGTACACAGACACTGGCTGACAGAAACACTATTTAGGTTTATTGGCTTGGTAATATATTTAAATTTCTATGTAGTCATGATGAAAGAAAACCAAAGACGTGCATCTGCCACTACAGTCATAAAAGTTAGTTTTTGTATTTCTAACTGAAAGGCTTTTACCACTGCATCTGCCAGAAGGTTTTCACTGCAAGTAAGAAAGCAGGGGTGAGAAGAACTATGATCTTCCTGAAGATGTCATGCTATAGAGAATGACAATTAATATATAGCAGTGAAACAGTGCTGAAATAGATTTCTTTAAAATTTCTAAAAATCTCAAATTTTTAAAATAATTATTCCCCTTTAGAACACTCATATTCTTTCACTTGAAGTAAGAAACTGAGCTTTGATTTGTTCCAGATTACAAAAACATTTAAATTGCTGAAAGTGAGATGATGTGTTCTGAAGCATCTAATCCTCACCACCAGATGCTGTGAGGGAAGGACAAGACCTGCTTCCCCTGCCTCCTCAGTGACTGGCCACGAGCTGCTGCTGCTGCCTCTGTCTTATTACTGATGCTCACAAGATCACTCCATTAAGCCTATTAAAATCACTGAACAAGCAGAAATCTATTAGCATCTTTTTGTTTTTAACCGAGTTGGTTCAACTTCCTAATCTGGCAAAAAACTTACTTTGTGCTCAGATAAGCACTGGAACCAGGAGGAAGGAAGTAAAAGCTGCTGGCTTAACTAGTTAGGAGTTGACCTGCTACATTAGAGCTAGGAGATAACACTTTTTGTACACCGCTAAAGTTATCCTACAATTTAAATCTGTATCTTCTGATACAGATTTTACAGATTCTGATACAGACATACTTTTTTTGCTCAGTCTGGGTTTGAAGTTTCAATGGATGTTATTTAATGGATAGTAGTGGGATTTCTCTTAAGGAAGAAATCCTGTTTAGCTTAAAGTAATCTACACTGGAGTTACTGTCAGTGCATCCCCTCCCTCGTGTGACTGACTCACAGCAGGCCAGTTCCTTGAGCTGTTTAAAATACGGTATTTATAGTTTGCTTTTTGCTGTCTCAGTTCTGCTCAGATCACCAAAGGGTCTGGTGAAAGCCAGTCTCTGGCAGGGTGGACACGACACCCGCTCCTTAGGGAAGGGGTAAAGCTTAGCAGTGACACTCATCATAAGAGTTAATAGCTAAGTAGACAGAAAAAAAAACAATGGAGAAGGTTTAGATGACATTGCTCTTTTCGGATTATAGAAACATACCTAAACCAGCTGGCAGGTGCTGAAGATTACAGAACAATTAAATATGACCTGCCTGAAGTATTTCCAGTATTTTGAAAACATTCCAAATATTCTCAAGTGCAAGTCTGTGGCTAAAGTGAAGAGAGTAGTATTTTGAAACAAAGTTTCAACATTCCTTTCATAAGAATGTTTTTGAATACTAAGTTTAAAAATCAATGCTACAGGCCCTACAAGACAGAGAATCTTACTAGCAAACAGGAGAAAGCAGAAACCAAAGAAACAGACTGGAAACTTAGGCCTGAAAGGGAAAAAGGGAATTCAACACTGCTGGAAGTATCAGGTTATCAGATACCCAGAGAAGGTGCTATCAACTGTCTCTGGAAGAAATTGAAAGCTACTGAAGATGCTTTAGATGGGGCTACTCAATTTGAAGGTTGCTCACTTGATGAAAAGATTTTCAGTTTTCCTAAGTGTTCAGAACCACTTTATAACAATTCTAAAAAGCACAGGCAGAAAACTCAGCGTGGGACCTTACACTGCCTTTCTTTGACCTAATTAAGACATGTAATGGCAAGATTGCGCAGGCCTGCAAGGCTCGATTCAATTTTAGAGGCTTCTTTTGATGAAAACTCAAGAAAATCCAAGTGTATTTTTGACATCTTATAGTCCTATAGTCCAAGTAAAGGAAGCTACCAAATTTTAAAGACTGACAGCTGGGGATACAGCTGACATAATGATGAAGGGTTTGATTACATGGAGCACTTGATCGCCTCTCATTAAGAAAGAAAGGAGATTATCAGCTAGAGGCCAGCTATCACAGCAAGAATGTTAACACTGGAAAAAGGATGCAGATATGGTACAAGTCTGAACTAGCTCTTCTGTGAAAACGCCAAAGGAACATTAAAGCCAGAGTGTAGAAATAAAGAAAAGCTCTCAACTCCTTATAGGACTCCTGTAATTAGTAGGAAGTGAAAGTTTTCAGTAATGAGAAACACTATCTAAAGTAGCATTACTGACCTTGGTGGGATGATCTACATAATTATAATATTAAGATAGCTAATTATATTCTTTTTAGAAGGAAAAAATAGAGAGAAACTTACATGTGACATTCAGCTCAATATTAATGATAACGTAGGTCTATAAGCTCAAATTTAAGCCTTGAACATCGCCTAACAGAGTTGAGAAAGTGATATTATATTGAAACCAAATTAAATAGTACTCTAGCTTGATTAAAAGCCGATTCAGTAGAAATGAGTAGTTTAACACCTAGAAAGCAATATCGCAGTAGCCCCATTTTAAAACCACTTTTAAACTAGTCCGATGTGAATACAGGTGAGGTATTCACAAACTGCCCGTGCAATCAGTGCATTCTTAGTTCAGGTAGTCTATGGAGATATAAAAGTGCAAAAAAAGGCAAACTACAACATCCCCTTAACTGGGGAGCGCTTGGTTTACCGTTTTTCAGCGAAACGGTAATTTAAGAGTCTTTGAAACTCCCGAGTGCTGAATTTGGCTGAAAAAAAAATATATTAAAATTCAGAAACTATTTAGAGGAACAGAAGAAAGAAACCGGCAAACCAAGGCAGGGTGCCGGGCTCAGCAAAGCCTGCCACGGCATTTGACAGACCCCGCCGCGCCCTGAGGCGGACCGGCCGCCTCCAGCACGGGCCCGGCCCGGTCACGGCCGCTGCCCTCCGACATTCCCGCCCGCCGCCCCGGGGGGTGTCGGGGTCGGCCCGGCGCTCGCCGCCCCGGCCGGCGGCAGCGTCTCGGGGAGCCCGGGCCGGACCCCGCGGGGCTGCGGCCGGACGAGCAGGGTAGGGAAGGGCAGGGCCGAGCCCGCAGCCCCGCGGGCGGGTCAGGCCGCCCGCCTCTCCCCCCACCCCGCTTCCTCGGCCGCCCCCGGGCCGCCCGGCCTCCTCCGCATCCCCGCTCCAGCCTTCCCTGCCGGCCCGCCGCCTCCCTCCATTCCTCCCGCGGCCGAGCCGGCCCTCTCCCGAGGCTCCCCCGGAGAGGCGCCGCTTGCCCCCGCCGCGGCAGAGGCCCCGTCTGCCGGAGAAAGGACAGGCCCGGCACGGGACCCCGAGGTGGAAGCCCCCTTCCCCCGCTCCCTTCCCCGCCACCTACCGCAGGGGCCAGGGCCGCCCTGCGCCGCTGCCGCCCTCGCACGGACCCGCCGCCGCCTCCCCGCGCAGGGTCTCGGCGCATCCCCCTTCCACCCGGCTACACGGGACCAGACGCGCAGGTGAGGGGGCGGCCGGGCTCTCCCCGCCTGCTCCTCCACAGGAAACCGACCACCTTCCTCACCCGCCTCCCCGCGCCTGGCTATTGGGCAGCGGGGACGCACGTCCTACCGCCCCCCGCTGTCATTGGGTAGCGGTGATGTCGCTCAAGTTAATCCCCGCCCCCAGCTACTCGGTCGTGGCGACGCCCCTCAAGGTCAGCCAACCCCCTCACGGCCGGCGGCCGTTCACTCTTGAGCCCACCCCCCCTCCATTTTCTTTGTCGCCAAATCGTGCAGGAGGCTGTCTGTCACACCGGCCCCTCCCCTCCCCTGGGGGATGTCCGTCAAGCACAGCCCCACCTCCCTCCCTCTCTCGTTGGATAGTGACGTCGCCAGTCACCTGTCGGCCCCACCCCCGCAGGCGGAGGAGGTCCTATTGGCTACCGACCTGCGCCTGGCCCCGCCCTCTCCGCGGCGGCGCGCGCGCCCGAGTGGCGGCGGCGGCAGCAACAGCGCGCCACCCGAGAGGGCGCGCGCCTTCTCATCCTCCTCCCCCCCCTCCCCTTCCTCCCCTCTTCCAAGCTGTTGCCTCGCGCGCGCCCGCCCGCCCGCCTCTTCGTCGTCTCGCGCTCCCCTCGCCGCTGTTGTCTGCGGCGCGCGCCGGCCCGCTCCGCCGCCTCACCGCGGCAACCGGGCGACCGGTGAGGTCGGGACCCGCCTCGGTTAGCGGGGGAGGAGGAGGAGGAGGAGGAGGAAGAAGAAGACGAAGAAGAAGAAGAAGAAGAAGAAGAAGAAGAAGGGGGGCGCCAACTTCCAGGCGCGGCTTGGGGTAAGGGGCCGACCGGTTCGGTGGGGGCGAGGCGGCTGGAGCGGCTCCGGTGGAGGCGGGGGGTGCCCGCTCGGTGAGGGGTGACAGGGCGGGGGGGTGCCCGGTTGTGTGGGGCGGTACGCGCATCCCCGGCGGGGCGCGGCGGCGGGCCGGCGGCGCGCCCCCCCCCCCGGTGTGAAACCTGACCGGGGGAAAGGCGGGAGACCCGCGGCCTCCGCGGCGCCGAGGTCCCCTTCAGGCGGGAGCTAGCGCGGGTGCCCGCGGCGCCCCCCCCCCCGCCCCCGGGCCCTTCCCGCCGTGGCGGTGGAGGTGTGAGGGGGGAGGGGGGGGCCTTCCCGCCACGCGTGTCACCGCCTGAGGAGGGGGCTGCGCTGTCTTGAGAGAGCCTTCGGTAACCGGGCTTGTTGGCCTCCTATGGCTAAGTTTATTGTGGGCGGTAGGCGTTCAGTTACGCGTTCAGGGCTGGAGCTGCTGGCCGTTGCCGTACGTGTTATTCCTACTTGCTAAGTCCCGACTTCTGCTGTAATACACCTTTCCCTGGGTAAGTTGCTTTAACGCATCTCGAGCTGCTTTAATGCCTCTGTCAGGTGATAGGACTTTTTTTTGGCATCTTCACCTTCATCTCTGACCTCGTCTCCTTCTCTATGCTTGTACTTTACATGCCTTCCTCTTCTTTTGGTGCCTTCTTTCTTATTCCTTATCCCATTTTTCTCCCCTTTCCGGCCTAACCCAATGACAACCTGTCTACACCTTACGTGTTGTCCCTGGTTTTCAGTTTGGGAGTCTAAATGCTACGGCTACTTGCCGTGAGTTAAAATTTCTTCTGTCGTAGTCATTTCCCTGGTAAGTGTTTTATTTGCTGTCTTTCCTATGAGAAACAAAGGAGAGAGCAGAGGGGGGGAAGATGATCACGCAGCAGTAGAACTATCCAGGTGTTTGCTTCTTTTGTTTTTCATACATACTCCTTGCATGCATGCGACTCAGGTGTATCAGACTCAGTGACAAAAAGTCCATATTCTCAAACTCTGTGCTTGGTATTTTGTCTCTTTCTGCTTTTACATGTTATTGGTCACTTGAAAAGTAATGTGGCTGAGTCTTGCATTTTGTTCCAAATTTGCCAGTGTCTTATCCATCTGTCATATAATTACCTGGCAAAAGTAATTAATTGGAAAACCTGACTTGTTGAAAGTATTTTAATTAACGTTCTGCAATTCTTTGTGATGAAACATTCCTACAGAAAATGCAGCTGGCTTTACAATTTTGACACACGAGTTCTCTAATAGGAATGAGACTAAATACAGTGTGTCATCAGTAATTTGCCCACTTATATATTTCTGTTGATGCTGTTGAACAGATGGTGGTATATGTTTTATTGGGGAGAAGTGCATCACTTGAAATAACCTGTTAATCCTAGTAAGTGAATCCTAGTATCTTTAGCTGCACTCAGAATGGTCACTAAGTGGCAGAAGAATATATTTCTATTATATACTTTAGCGCTTATCATGAGATGTTTTTGTTTTCTTGGGTTTAGAGGCTAAAAGCCTTCTGTGAATAAATCTCTGGGTTATAAATAGTTCTATGTATTTGGCTATTTCTGTAGCTCTGAAGGTTTTGGTGATCTTCTTTGATTTGCCTCTTTATTTCTGACTCCCTGGAAAGGATAATCCTTTTCTCAGAAGTCTTATTTTTGTTCCAGTAAGGTGTTCATGAACTGATGTATGTACACACATCGTACTCCTGTCAGTTTTGACTTTTTTTTTTTCCTAGACCTCTACAAAATTTTGCAAACAATTTTCATTTCTGAAGGCGAAGGTTGAGAGTGATACTTGGAACCGGTGTGTTTAAGATCCCGATCCTCATTTGAAGTGGAATGTTTGTGCAGTTGAATTTTCTGTTGCTATGTTTTGCTGCCAATGTATGTTTTTATTCTGGATATAAATATTATAAAGGATAAAACAGGACCCTGAGTCATCTGAAAAGGAATTTGGAAACCTAGTTAGTTTGATTCAATGCTTGTAGTAGATTTTTCTCCTCTTGTGTTGTGTGGAATGTGACATACAAATAAATTGTCAGTAATTGTTGGGAACTCCATGGAGCATTTCAAGTATTCTGGTGGTACTGGATTTCTCCCAAAGCAGAGTTAGCTCAGCTTGTCTCAAAAAGTTGGTCCCAGCTGTATCCATAGCTGCCTAATATTGGTGTGAATTCTCGGAGAACTCAAAATCCTGTAGGCTTTGAAACAGTAGACAGAGTATCGATGTGGTATTGGAAGGGAGGCGTAGGTGCATTAAAAAGACTTCCAGTCAACTTCCTTTGAGGCAGTTAACCAGGCAGCGACGGTGGAGCAGCTCTTGGAGTTGAACAATGCTGTTCCTGTCACAGCTGGCAGGGGTCACTGGAAAGCAGTGGACATTATTTCTTTCCCAGTTCTCCTAAGTTACATATATTGTCTTCCCAGACTTTTTCTAAATATCATATCTTCTACTTGTTTATAGTAGAAATTTTGTTGAAGAAATAAAAACATCATTTTTTTTCCATTTTCTCAGGACCCCTGTGAGTGAGAGTGATGACAGTCACAGGGTTGTGTTTTTTTTTTTGTCTGTGAGGAAGTTCTTTTCCTAATAAACAGTATGCTCTACAGATTTGTCACCAAACTTCATGTGAATTTTTAGCTAGACTTACTAAGGACACAAAGCTTGGACAGTTACTTTCTTTGTCCGGCTTCTGCCGTTTGAGTAACTTAGTCAGACGACAAAACCAAATTTAATGGCAACTGAAAGACATTAAGTACCTACACAATGACAAATTTATAAAAAATTGTCAGAAGTATCTGTCAAAAGTTTTATACCTTTTTTAACTTTATATTTATTTTTGACCCAAATGAATATTCCCACCCAAAGAAAGGCAGTTATAACTGAGTCCCTTCTTTCATCAGAAAGAGAGCAACTAACTGCTGGCCAGTCTACATGCTGAGCTCTGAGCCATCATGGTGTGTACTGCGGCTGGCCCAGCCAAATAGTTGGGGCAGTTGGTAATACGGGTGGGGGGCAGGAAAAAAAGTGTTGGCTGAGGTAGAGAAGAGAGCCATGGTACACTGGTAAAAACAGACTGACTTAATTATTTCTGCCCACAAAACAAGGTAGGCCTTTTTTTTTTCTGTAACATTTTTGTGTTTTAAGAAGGAAATGAACCAAAACTCTTTTAGGATATCTCTGTCAGAGATATTCTCCTTCTGACTGTTCAAGGGCAGTTGACCACTCTGCATGTAGTGGCGTGAAAAATAAAAGACTTTGAAAGCTTTAAATACCTTGTTTTCTCCCTTGAGTTTACTGTGCTGTTATTCATAAAGGTCGTTCCTGCTGAGTACAGAGGAAACTGTATGAAGAAACGATATTCAGATTTGCAAGGAGAATACAAGAGCTTAATAAATTACCTATAGTGGAAAAAAGAGTTAATTAGGGCTATGATGCATTACTGTGTAGTGTTTGGGTATGCTCTACATGTAATCATAGAATAATTTAGGTTGAAAGGGGTTGCTGGAAGTCAGCTATCTGGTCCAACTTCAAAGTCGGAGCAAATGTATACATATCTAGAATTACCCATTATGTTGTCAAGAAGTTTGGAAATATAGCTTATGTTTGTGGTTTGGTGGTTTGTTGTTTTTTTTTTGTTTTGTTTTGTTTTGTTTTGTTTTGTTTTTTTTTCCAGTTGAGGGGAGGATATTGGAGAGTTCATAGAGGTATTCTCTTGTTTCTTAATTTAAATGTACAAAGGGGATTTTTTCCAAATTCACTTCTGCTGGGAATACTCTTTAAGTGAGACATGTAGCGTTCAGTATTTAATTCTTTGTTCATCTGAGGTGGTCTTAGTAGACATACTCCAGAGAGACTAGATGGCTTCCTGGAATGAGTCCAAGTGTTGGATTGAACTCCTGTTTGCAAATACATTTGTGGTTCTTGTTCTTAAAAAATAAAATACAATTGCAAAGTGGGAGAAGAAATTAAAGCAATATAGCATCAAATATGAAGTCATGCAAGCCTTGCATTTTGGAAGTTGGCCAGCGCCAGATGCTTCTGGGGGTTAGGTGGTTTGCAGATGCCAGCCTGGCAGCTAAACACTCTTCGTGTTCAGCTGTCTTAAGGGACAGTTTGTTCTATGCTTGCCATGTTGCTAATATGCTTTTCTTGGTATTTGCTACCGGCCGTTGTGGGATTTGGTTTAGGTAGAGAGTTTCTATGGCTAAATACAACCCAGTGATCTTTTTGGACGTTTTCTTGCATCCTAGGCCATGGAGCTGATGATTCCTCAGCTGTGTGCTTATTTTATTCTTATTATTGTGTGTTTAAATAGCTGCTTTCTTTTTGAATCTGAGTAAAATCTTGGCTTCAGTGACTTCCTGTGGTACTGAGTTTAAGAGTCTAATTATGTGTTGTAATATAATATTTCTCTGTTAAAAGTTTGGCTTTGCTATCCTCTAAGCTCAGTTAATGAATGAAGTTTCCAGTATTATTGGAAGCTCTTGTTTTCTTGATTATATTTTCTGTGTATTTCTTAAAGTCTCATTTAATTTATAATTCCTTATTTTTCTGTTCATACTTGCCTTGAAAGACAACAGGAGAGTCTTTCAAGTGGTTGATAAGTCATAGCCTATCTCAGGACACCTCCCTGTCCCCCAGTATTTTAATATTATTCTTCAAATAAAATACATGCATTTTGGGTCAGATTGCACAACTGATCAACAGAGCTGTACCACAGTGTTTTTCTTCTCATTCCTCTTTTGTTCAGGTGTCTCGATACACTTCTGGGCTACATAGGGAAGAGTGTGGCCAGTAGGTCGAGGGAGGTCATTCTCCCCCTCTACTCTGCCCTGGTGAGGCCACAACTGGAATACTGTGTCCGGTTTTGGGCTCCCCAGTTCAAGAGGGACAGGGAACTGCTGGAGCGAGTCCAGCGAAGGGCAACTAAGATGATTAAGGGCTTGGAGCATCTCCCTTATGAGGAAAGTCTGAGAGAGCTGGGACTCTTTAGCCTGGAGAAGAGAAGGCTGAGGGGAGACCTTATTATGGCGTACAAGTATCTGAAGGGTGGGTTGAAGGAGGATGGAGCCAGGCTCTTGTCAATGGTTCCCAGTGACAGGACGAGGGGCAATGGGTACAAGTTAGAACACAGGAAGTTCTGTTCAAATACACGGAAAAACTTCTTTACGGTGAGGGTGACAGAGCACTGGCACAGGCTGCCCAGGGAGGCTGTGGAGTCCCCTTCTCTGGAGATTTTCAAGACCCGCCTGGATGCAGTCCTGAGTAATGTGCTCTGGGCAATCCTGCTTTAGCAGGGGAGTTGGACTAGATGATCTGTAGAGGTCCCTTCCAACTCTGAAACTTTGTGACTCTGTGATTCTGACTACAGGATATCGAGTGGAAGAGCTTACAGATCCTTGAAGCTGTCTCCTGTGCGATGGGCTCCAATGCTAGTAAAAAGAGGGATGGAAGCTGGTGACTGAGGAGGCATGTGGACTGTAGTAATACTGGTTTAGAGTGGTTAAAACAGTTGAGAAACCTTGCTAGCCCACCCTGACCTTCTCCGTTGACTCTGTGTGGACCTTGTGTCTTTAGTGAGTGATTTCTTCTGCTAAGTTCCCTCATAAGAGCCCCAGGAACGAGCAGGAATGTGGAGCATCTCTGTAAGCCAACATTAGCTGTCAGCACCTGATGAAGCAGCAGTGTGATGGGTGTCTGTGTTCGTCTTTCTTACAAAAATCTAGCATAAGATTAGCATACTTAGAAGGTTGGAATTCACGATTTCTGAGTGCGCTCATCCTGAGTGGCTTTTAGGTCAAACCTCCAGAAAGAGCTAGCCACCCAGGGTGTATACTGAATGAGATCCCAAATGTCTACCTCTGTCCCTACAGGGTGTTCAGGTATGTGAAGTATAGAGGAACATAAAGAAAGCAGATTAGGAATATTTAGTCTGAGTTTAGTTTTGGGATTAGGACACTTCGATGTGGAGGAGAACGGGGTTTCCCAGATGAGCCTCCCTAGGATTTGTGTGCTCTTTGTCTTGGACTGACGCTGAACGGAAGAGCTAGCAGACCAGCTGTGTGTAATCCAAGGAGCTTGTAGGCACCTGAGCAGGCAATAAATAGTCTTTTTTATTTAGATTGGATGCTGCTATTAATCTTTATTATGCAATTAGCCTATTGCAGTGAAGAATGTTGACCTCAAAATTTTGTTCAATTTTCTGGCTGGTTTTTGATCCGTGGCAATGTTTGCTTTTCACAAACAGCAGTCTATTTAGAAGTCTTTGACATCCTTCCAAAGGCTCTCCACATATGTTTTATCACTTGCTCTTGTTTATCAGTTAGTTTGACATGTTCAGAAACACTGATAGACTAAGACATGATCTTCCTTTGCAGAAACTGCTGATTAGACCCTGTCAGATAGTCTTTCAGGTATAATGGTGTTCTATTTTTAATGATTGTTTTGAGGAGCTTGCCAGATACACATGTAAGGCTTGTTACTCTGCAATTCCTTGCTTAGACCACTCCAGAGACTTTTTAAAAAATGTAGGCTCAGCATTTGCTACTGTGTTCCTACAGAGCAGTGGCTGTTATAAGAGACTGCAGCTTTTTCTGACAGCTCAGCTACTTCATGCCTCAGCTGCTTCAAAACCTTGCTGGATAACTATTTGTGGAACATGATGCAAACTTGGTCATTTAAGAGTGGTTTTCAACTTCCTGACTGTAGTCATCGAGCAGCCGCAACTCTGCTGTGCATTGCCTGGTGACAGATAAACACGTCTTCCTAAACACCAAGTCAGTATTTTCAGTGAGCAAGATTTATTGGTGCAGGAAATGACTGTTGGGTTTAGAATCACAAGGAGAAGAAAAGGAGCATTAGCCACTATCTTTGGGCTTGGGGTTTGTTTTTTTTTGAGTGTTTGTTAAGAAGAATGTATATATAAATGAAAAACATAGTATTTATAGAATTTCTGTTCCTTTATTGTTACGGTTCTAAAAGCAGGTGTATAAATGCAATATTTCAGTGATTTCTCATTATAAGATTGTAAATATATTTAATGGGATATGTATGTATGTGTGTAGTATTCAGTACAAAAAAAACAGGAATTAAAAAGAGCAGAACTTGAGATTGACCATATACTGTGTTTTATCTATTTTTTTTTAATATGCAGCATTTTCAGAAATGTCTTGGCTTGTTGATCTAGCATGCTAGCAGCAATTACTGCATTTGGATTGATTGGAATTTTGAAACTAACATCTCTTATAGAAGATAAGAGGCAAAATTAACTTGATTATAGTCCCCTTTAAGGGCTTGAATTTTTTTCCACTTCATTAAACAGTAGAATACGTTTAAATAGTAGGAGCTTTTTGCTAATTAATAAACACTGCAGCGGGCTCAGGATTAAATTGTGAGAGGTGTAGAATCCTGGACTTCTCAGTGCAGAGTCCTCCCCCCCCCGTTTTTACAAGTAAGGTAACTATGAAATTGTGTCATGTCCCTTCAAATGGAGCCATGAACAGAAACCAGTTATGTAACAAAATTAGGAAATTTGCATAGACCTTAAGGCTGAAGGCATAGGTTCCAGAAATGGCTACAGTGGTTGCAACAACTGCATGCAATGTTCTTTTCCCAGAACCTGAAATAAATCTCAGAAATCCTGATACTCAACATTTTGCTACTATTTCGGACAGTTGTGTAATTCACTGGCAAAACAAGTATTCCTTGGGAGACGGTTATTTTCTGTGGTACTTCCTTGCTAATTTGTCCTTCAGATACTGGCATTTTTACTGTGGAAGTGAAGATGGTTGAATCAAGCCTACTTCCCATTAGAATTTGAAAACTGATTGTTGCTGCATGCTCTATGCCGCAGCTGCAGCTGTGAGAGCTTCCTGCTTGGGGATGGTAAGTGATAAAGGGCATGAGCTTATAAGGAAGAATAAATATGCAGTGTCGGGAATGGGATCAGATACCGTGGTTTGTGGGCAAAATACAGAGGCCTGAGAAAATATTTGGTTTTCAGTACCTGACATCTTACTGGAGGCACAGGCAGGTATGGACATGCTGCCAAATGTCTGTATGTGTCATGATATATCACGTTTGGTATGTCTGTGTTCATAAAGAACAGGGCTTGATACACAACAGCCACCATAGGATCTGATTCATATCTTATTGTTGCTGTTGACGGCCTGATAAACTCCTCAAACAAACAGCAAAACTCCCCAAATGGGTATCTAGGGATAGTTGATGTTTTTTTCACCAGTTGTTTGGGGGTGATTGTTTTTGGGGTATTTTGGGTTGTTGGGTTTTTTTTTTTGTTTTTTTTTTTTTGAGATAGAGTGAAGAACAAAGTTTGAAAATTCATTCTCTTTCATGAGCAGTGTCTTAGGAATGCTGGTATCCAAATTTAGCAGAGTTGTTGGGAGAAGCAAGTATGTTAATTCCTTTTTATTTACAAACTATCACGCTGTTCCTTTGGGAAAGGAAGTATGTTAATTCCTTTTTATTTACAAACTATCATGATCTCGGATTGCAAGGCAACAACTTGGGGGGGCCTTTGCTGGCATGACAGCACAAGTACTTTTCATGCTGGCTGCTGGATAGGGTCCTTAGGATAGCAGTATCTGATGTATTTTTTTTTTTTTTTTAGTTTTTTTTTTTTTTCCTTCCCTTTGGCTGCTTCAGATTTTCTTAAGGCTAGCTGAAAGGAATGTGATAAAACTTCCCCTGAAAGGTGTGAATCTGGGAGTGACAAGTTTCTCTTTTGCTTGTATACGATTTGCAATTCTAAAATGCTGTTTTGAGAACAGCGGTGCATAGATAAAGTACTTAAACAGAACACTGAGTGCATTATATAGTATTTGATGTTCCTTTTAAAAAAGGAAATGTAGGTTTAATGGTTTATTTGTAATGCACATGAAAGGAATGTGTCTTTTGAAACACTGCTTCAAGGGTTTAATCCTGTTCTTGATGGCAGTGGCAGGACTCCCATGGATGTGAGTGTAGGAAGGATGACTCCTGGTAAGTTTTAGTGGTGTATCTGCATTACATTGATACCTGCGTTGGTTTGCTTCGTCATGGCAGAAGCAGCTTTTCAGTCAACAGCGGATGCCTAATATGACTAAGCTGTTTACGGGGATCACTTAAAATATCAAATAATGTCAACAATTTGATGATAATGTTAACTTCTGTTTTGATGTTGAACATGGAAAGTGAAGTTTTTTTCCTCATTAAAGTTATTTTCTAGCTGTGCCTCAGCAGATATAATGTTTACTTTTAAGTGAGTTTGTGTGATACAAATGTTGCTACAAAATGAGTAGTTTACGCCATAGGCTTTACTATTCCGATTCATTGTCTGTTTTTACTCTTCATACCAGGAAATCTTAGTGAAATTATGCCTGTGATTGTGAAACTGTAATGTGAAGGATCTAACATAATGGTAAAATAGTTGTATTGTGGTGAAACCAAGTTCTTGTATTCTCATGGCTTTATGCAGTAACTTTTTAAAAACTGCCTTTAATTTGCTGGTAAAAGAAGTTCTTTTGAAGGTAATAAAAATCAATGGCATTTTAAAAAAAACATTTGAGCCACAGCTCTGCAATTTTACTCTAATGGTGTCTAGTGAACATGCCAACTTCATCATTCCATGATCATAATGAGTTGAGAAGGACATTCAAGTCTTGACTCAACAGCTGGTTGATATCCTGACCATTCAAGTTAGGATTGTTACAAAGGAAACGGGTTCCTTGAAATACTTAGTGATTCACAGTGTTTACAGGCAAGGAAAGCAACTATTTGCCTATGCTTCCCTGCTTGCATTGTATTTTAATTATGTCCTTTTGCTAGTTGACATAGCTTAGAATTGTTAATTCTTCCAAAAATTGACATTTTTTGCCATTGTCACTATGAGAAGCAGTTTTATTCTGAACTTCTGTCAGAGTTCAGAATAGATTTATTTTCTGTAGACTGTCATTTAGAAATGTATGCATTTATGTCTGATTTGGGTTGCCAAAACCCTGTGGATATGAGTAAAATTTTTAAATATACTTTGAATTTATTTAAATCTCTGTAGTGTAGTATCTAATCCTGCTTTATGCAGTTACTGCACTGCTTGAATGAGCATTTAACTACCTGAAGACATGTAAATATAGATTTCTGTGGCTCTTGAAAAACTGCTTATTTGATTGCAAGGTGTAGTGTGTGCTTACTTAAAATGGAATATGATTGTGCTCTGTAATGGAAAAGAAATGACTAAGAAACCTCACTGCTGAATGGGGATTACCAAAACTAGATAGTCATCTATTTTTAGTTTTATGGAAGTAATGAAGTTTTGATCCAAAAATGTTGCTTGCTATTTGTAGTATTAACTGTGAGTTTGACAGACATGTAACGAACGGTTGTGTCGAATGTCACAGAGATGTTTTGATCAAACTTGTATTTGGATATTCTGTCTAATCTCTGAAGTTGAGAGCATTTTTTGTGTTGCTCTTGAGTTTCCTGTCTAGGTGTAGTGAGCTGTGGGCAGGTGCAGTCAGAGCCAGGGCTGCAGCTTAAGTGCTTTGAATTGTTACCATCCATTTCTCATCCAGTTAAGTTAGCTTCAGGCAAAGTGTATCAAACTCATTATACAGTCTCAAAAAAAAAAACCCAAACAAACAAAACCAAACCACAGGCGGCAAGCAGAAACACTGTCCAGAAATAATTAAACAAACCTTTTCACCTTTCATTTCAGTGCTGTCTCAGAAATTGTATATCACTTGAAGAATGCATGTGGTGTTCCCTTGTAGAAGTATTTTTACTTAGCACACCAAACTCTCTTAGTCTTCTGAGACATCCATCCCATGATTTTGTCATATTTACTTTTGTAAGTATCATCTTTGCATTTGTGTATGCAAATGTGTATGAAAATATATTTTAAACACCACCAAAATAGACTCTATGGAGGATTTAATGTAGAGAGTTTCTTAAAAATATGAAAACTGTGGGTAATCTAAATAACAGGTTTGACCATAGAAATAAAATAAATTAATAATAAAATGACTTCATTATACTTGGTTTATAGTTTTATGATGTAATTGTTTCTCGAGGTGAAGGGGTTTTGACTGAACTGGAGAACTACTGAAAAAAAAAGTTTGCTGCCTTTAAAATGGCTTGTCCAATTTTAGCTGTATTTGACACAGTTGGAAGTCTTAGATTCATAAGTTAGTGTTGATTTCCTGAAAAAATCATTGACCTTTGAGAGAGAGAGAGATCAAGTTAGTGTAGCTGTTGAGGGAGAGGTTTCTGTGGAGGCTCAACAGTTAGTTCTTTACTGCCGGTAATGAGTTTCTCCAACCTTTTTCTCATCCTGTAATTATGGTGGCAGGAAGTAGGGTATATTGTATGTGAGAGGGGATGTTGGTTTAAGAGAAATGAGGAGTTAAACATCCTCCAAGTTGAGTTCAGAGAGGAGGGGAAGGCAAGGGGTGCAGGCATGATCAAAATCTGTATGGCATCCTTCCTACATGGCCGCCTCTCTGAGCAGTGAAGCTGCTTTCGCTGGGACTGTGCGATGTATGTCACGTTACGTGTGGAGGCTATGTATGGCTAAGGGTTTTATGTCACTTTGAGTCTACAGTCCAGTGTAGCAAATGATTTTAAATTTAAGTATACTTAAACAGGTTTTCAAACAAGAATGCAAATCCTATTTTAACCTTTATATGGGTGAGAAAGAAGCGTCACCAGTCTATGTAATACACCAAGTTATATCAAAATCTCTGTTGGGCTCCATGTGATAGAAATATTTTTATATTTATTGTGCCAATGAATTCTTAATAACTGATAGTTGCTCCTAGAAAAACTTCTACTATTATCAGAAACAACTAGGTCAGAAACAATTACAGATGTTGACACAGTCATGGCTGGCAGCTTTAACTGACTTGATGTGACTTACATGATGGTGTTATTAACAGTGGAAAAATTGCAGTGTGTGTTTGCTCAGTTGCATGAAAAGTCAGTATCCTGATATTTCTGAAAATTGTTAATGACTGTCTAAGCTCTCTCAGAGATATTTCTTTCTATTGTGTTGTAATTTTATCTGAAGCTGTATAAAGTATATTGGAGTTATACTGTTAGAAATCTTAAATATAGTTCCTTTTGGGTATTTGATTTCTCTTTTTTGAAAAAGCTTTGTGAAATGTGAACATGTACGGCATTGTGTTTCTTAGAAATCCTCAGGACGTGGTATGAAATCAATCTATTTGTTGAATCCATACACGAGTCAGGGAAGACTGAATAAGCAGGTGTCGGTGAAGAACAGAATATTTTGGAGTGTTGTCTTTTCTTTCCAAGAAATGTCTTGGAAGATGGGAGTGTTGATAGGGCCTTTGTAGAGGGAGTATTTGTGATTTTCATACAAACAGCTGTTACGATCAGGTAATCTAATCTCTGCTTTTATTTTTTAAAAGCTGAAATTTTTGGTGATGAACAATGTATAATAAAGTGTCATGAGTTATTCTAATGCTCAGGCATTTCTTAAAGACACTTCTATTTTAATCTATTGCACAGTTTCAGTTTCCATCCCATCTGTTGAACATTGTATTTTTCTTTGCTTTTATCTGTGCAAATGCTGTAAACAAATGTCTTATCTTTCTTTGTGTTAAAGACAAAGATCACCTTTAACCTTTCATTATAAAAACAGATTAATAATTCTTGTTTCCTTTTAATGAAGAAATATAAGGTGCAATATTCTTGTTGATATTGACAATGTTATGATACGTATAGGATTTTTATCAGAAATATACGCCTTAATCATGTTTTTTTTTGCTGAGAGAGATCAATCTTGGAAGAATGCTTGATGCATAGTTTGGTGTTTGGGGGCTAAACTACTCCTCCTCCTCCTCCTCGCCACTGGTGAGGCCATGCCTGGGGTGCTGGATTCAGTTCTGGGCTCCCCCATACAAGAGAGACACAGACATACAGGAGAGAGTCCAATGAAGGGCCACAGAGATGGCGAAGGGACTGGAGCATCTCTCCTCTGAGTCAAGGCTGAGGGAGCTGGGACTCTTCAGCCTGGAGAAGAGAAGGCTCGGGGGGATTTTATCAATGTATGTAAATGCCTGAAGGGAGGGTGCAAGGTGGACGGAGCCAGGCCCTTTCCAGTGGTGCCTAGGGACAGGACCAGAGGCAACAGGCACAAACTGAAGCACAGGAGATTGCAGCAGAACATCCGGAAGCACTTACTGTGAGGGTGACTGAGTGCTGGCACAGGTTGCCCAGGGAGCTTGTGGAGTTCTCCATCCTTGCAGATACTCAAAATGTCTGGACACGGGCCTGGGCAACCTGGTCTAGGTGATGCTACTTGAGCAGAGGGGTTGGACCGGGCAACCTCCAGAGGTCCTTGCCAACCTCAGCCATCTGTGGTTCTGTGAAACTGTGTTTGCAAAATTTTTTTGAGATCTTCTTGTGTTGATTTTTACCAATTATGCTTGATCTTGGAATCATTCAGGTAGTACTTTTGAAAACCTTGTTTAAGATTTTGAAGTTACTTACACTAGCTTTTTCAAAGCCTTTGCATAATTTGTTAGGAATTTATACCTTTACAGAATAAAGTAGGAATTTCCTTGCATGTTAAATACTTGGTGCAGTTATATAAAAATAACATTTTAAAACGTTTTGTAAACATAGGAAGGAGGCTGAATATTAGGTGGAGCTGGAAACTTAAGCTTTTACCAACTAGCGTTAAAAGGTCACATGTAGTATAGTGTGCCCCATTGACTTTTTTTAACTGGGTTTGGGTATGGTGTATTTGTTTACATACATATATTTTTTAAAGGGAATCGGTGAGATGAAAGATTATTAAACACAAAAATATTCAGATTTTTTAAAGACTATTTTAACAGTTTGTTTTTTTTTTTTTTTAATTCCTTCTTCCTACTCTTCTGATGTCCTGTAGCAGCAGATTTGTAGCTTTTTGTTTACTTAAAGGAGAAAACCCAAACTCTTACTAAAATAGCGATGAGGCAAGGTGCTTTGCAGGTAATGGGAACGTTTCTTCGTTCCCTATGTTGGCCTTCATAGGGAAGGTGGAAGTAAAGCTCTGTCTTTTTCTGTTAACAGCCTAAAATGACTGTGTGAATTCAGTGGAATAAATGGCGTCCAAAGTAACTGATGCTATAGTTTGGTACCAGAAGAAGGTAAGCTTTCTATTTGTTTTTATGGTGGCTTTAAAGAAAAAAAAAAGTTGGCTTATTGTGTTTTATTTGTAAAGTATAATAAATATAAAGTACTATTGCATTATTGGTTAGCATTGTATGAGAGTGAGTAGCTTGAAGCTTTTCTTCCAAAAGTAAATAAATATTTAGTGACTGTATCTAATGAAATGGAGTAGCTTTTGGTCTATGTTGAAAACTCCTCGCTCCCTTGGCTGCTTGTGATATGGAAAAAAAGGAAACAAAATTTTAATTCTCAGTAGAATGTTAATTAATGTATAGGTGAATGTTGTTTCTATAACACACAAATGAATCTTTGTATTTAAGTAGAAAGTAAGAATTGAAACTTGTTTTCTGTCGGTAACAAGAAACTGTGTAATCCATACTCAAAAGGGGTAAGCTAGGGCTTTCTAGAAGTTAATTAGAAAAAAAATTGGGGGACGGGAGAAGAAAAAGATCTAATTTGGAGATACATAGTTACAGTATCACCTGATATTGTATCTTATCATTCATGTTCGCACATAGAAATGTTGATGTGTCTAATTTATTACTTTGACAGTTTCAAATCATTATATCTCCTTGACATTAGTATGCCAGTTCGCATATTCGGTTAAATTGCTTTTAAATAGCTGAAAAGTTTGCTAAATTTGGAGATGTGCTTCTTTACTAAGATATAAATAAGGTGTTATGATTATTTTTTTTTCTTGGCTCTCAGTGATTTAGTAAGTTTCTGTGAGTTATTGCTTTCTTTGGGCCTATGGCTGTCTTTTTGAGAGGAAGCATCTTGTCCTTAGCAGAATGATGGCAACAGTCTTCAAAACACAAGTTCTGGTTAACTTTTAGCTAAGAAACAGTTAATTTCTAGAAATAACACAATACTGGTATGCCTTGCTGAGATCTTTACAACTGTGAATTAAAGGTACAGTTGGAAAAGCAGAAAAATGAATTTTGCTGACTTAATTTATTCCAAACATTCAATTACATATTAAAAAAAATGAAAATAATTCAGAATGTAATGAGGATTTTTTATTTGTACTGTCTGCTCTCTTCTCTTATTCAAGCTTTACAAAAAGTATTTTTGTAAAAATATCAGTGGAATTACACTGGTTTTGAACCATTTCTTGATTGCATGTCCAATCCCATTTTTTAAAGATTTGGAGGATGACTTGTAGAAGATTTAGTGTAACAAAATTCAGTGCAGGATCTTATGGAAGGGGAAAATGGTGCTGATTTTACCCACTTCCACTCGTTCTCTCATAAATTTCATTCACTCACACTGTCATACTGATAATACTTACAAATACCAAGTTGTGTGCGTGTGTGGTCTGGCCAGGACCTCTTTTGTGCAATGCAAGAGATGCTGACTACCAGATCCTCATCACGTCTCTGAGATTTTGTCATTGATGTGATGATGAACTAGTCTTTGGACACATTCTCTATGGTATTCAGCTTTATACATAAATGGTCCTTTGATGCAAGAAAGAATCTGAAGTCTCCATAAATGTTAAGTGAAATTCATGTTTGTTATCTGTTTTTGTTTTTCCTTTTTTTTTTTTTTTAATACATGTCTGTTTTCCTGTTGGTCATACAGGAAAAGGAATGCCATACATGTAATGCTCCAACTTTCCATCCTCCTGATGTTAGGAAGGCAGGATCTTCTGCCGATGAGTCACTCTGCTGTGATCTTACAGAGGACAGGCCTTCTGGTCTTCATATAAACAACCCACTCCTCAATTTTACTTTTCCCAGGACACTGCTCCTAACAGGATTACTCATTATCAGTACAGGTCATTCTTTTAACCCTTGTTCTGACATTTTGTTCCAGTGATTTCACACACATTTCGATTTATTTCATTTACAGCAACAACAATATTTCTGCTACAAGTCTCTGTAGGCTTTTACAGAGGTCTGCTTGGCCAGAAATTGCATGCTACCTTCATGGCAAGGAGTTGTGATGAGATGACTACTGTTACTTCATGAAAGACTGGGCTGTGTTTAGGAGGGATAAGATCTTGCATAAACCAGATGTCACCGTTTTCCATGGTGTGAACAAAATTTAATTGCAATCCACATGGGGTCTGCCAAACCAGCAGGCTCAGCTTCTTTTGGTATGAGGAAGTGGAGTCTTATTTTAGGACAAATGGCTGCACTGCAGAAATGTTACATCTCATGCAAATAAGATTTCTTAGGTCCTATTTATTGAAGGTTCTCTTGGATCAGGCTGATAGCCCCAAGGGGTTTTTTTAACTTTGTAGCGTGGTGTGTGATACTTTCCTGGGAGAATCTAGGCTCTTTCAGCCATGTCCTTGATTTTATTTATCTATTTATTTATTTATTTATTTATTTACTTATTTATTTATTTGCTTATTTATGTATTTAAATCTGTTACAATATTTTTTTCCCCATGGATTTGTCTTTTTGCACCAAAGATTTCAAATTGGGGAACAGGAAGAGCTATGCTAGTGGTTAGTGGGTACCAGACATTTTTTTTGTCCTTTCTGATGCATTTCTATTATGTGATTGCTTATGATGACAAAATACTGAACTCTGAAGTAGTGTTTGATTTCAGTTTTAAATTTTTATTTCAGAGTTGCCAAAGTTGTCCCTCTTACCTTGCTTTTTAGATCTGCTGATTCCTCACAACAATGATTGAAGCTGAAAGCCGGGAGGGATCTAAACCTAGCACATTCTGGCAGTAAAACAGTGTTTCAGGGGCAAGAGAGAACCAGGGTTGCAGTCAGTATTGATCAAATTGATATGACTTGCCTATATGATAAAATGAGGGAAATAAAGTGTTATTTTGGGGGTGTATTTTCAGATTAATGAATTGGTGTATGAATGCCCTAAAAAAAAAATGAATAACTTCTGATATTTATAGTCATACATAAAGAAGAAAAATATATTTGAGTAGGTGGAGGCTGCATAAGAAATATTGAACAGATAACTTGCTCCTTGTTTTTCTTTGTTTTCAATTTCAATGCTTTTTTTTAAATGTATTTATTTGATGTCTACTGAGTATCAAAGGTCTGTTGGTTTCGCAAAAGTAAGGCATTTTCATATTTCTTTAATGGAAAGAGTTAAGGAATTGAGCTCTTCCAACCTTACTTTAGGTGAGTTTTCCAAACATGGAGTTTACTCACATGCCTATGGCAGGGGGATTGGAACTCGATGATCTTCAAGGTCCTTTCCAACCTAAACCATTCTATGACTCATACTATTGTCTGAAATTGAACTCCTCACACGAGGATAATTTGGTAATGTGCTTAATAGTTTAAAAGGTCAGACTTTTTATTATGTAAATTTGTTTTTTGTTGTTGTAATAGATTTACTCTGCTTTTAGTGCATAGGAGCTCTTGATTAGTGTATTTTTACAAGACAGTAATCAATTATGTGTAATTTTAAGTTGCATTGTAAGATTTCAGATAGTGTATTATACCAGCTTGTTATTTGAGGTATGAGATTGCATGGACATAGCTTTACTGCTTCCAGTGATAGCTTGCATTTCCCAGCTGGTATGAATATTTTTGCAAGGGAAAACCTCTGCTGTGTTCCTAGGTGCACTGGGGAGGTATTTGTGTGTCACACCGGGTTTGTCTAGCTTGTTTTCAGCACTTTCTGCTGTGTTGGTTCTTGCAATAAAAGGGTGGGGCAGGGGTGTCTGCATTGCTCTCGGGAATGGTCCCAAACAGCTACCGAGCTAATGTTCATATATATGCACATAATCCTTAGGATTATGTGTATTTACCAGAATGCTGAACTTGCTTCAGATTTGTAACTGATGAATTTTATGGAGAAAACCGTCATAATGTTTCCTCTGAAAAAAGTATGACACCCCCACAATTATTTTAAACGATTTCAGTATCTAATGGCATACCTTTCTGATACTGGTACTTTATGCATACTTGAAGTATTGCCTCAGTAACAGTAACTGATGTTAAAAATAATAAAACTGGTAATAATCTAAAACATTGCTTGTATTGCTTGTAACAAGCTTTTTGCATTAATTTCTTTTAATACTTTCAAGTTTGCAGATAACAGTAGACAAGCAATTTTTGGTCTGCTTTCCATTTTGGAGACTATATGTAACTTTACCTTAACAACTTTCTGATTTTCAATCCTCACAGAAGCATTGTTGCTAAAATGGGGAACTTTATACAAATTTGTTGATAATATTGCAGGATAGAATTATGTTGTTCCTTCTCTTGGGGGTGGTTGTAGGGGAAGGCAGAATGGTACTTAATGAATTGAACCCGAATCCTGCACCTGATTGCATATCAGTTAACTTTGCCAGTGCACCTTTCCGCTGTTTAGGGTGTCCCTTGGGTACGGCTGTTAAAGGGCACAATAAAACAAATGAGATGTTTTCTCTCTCATGGTTTTAAAGGGCAAAATTAGAGTTCTAATTGCATTGCTTTAAGATCTGTAATATTCAGCGTTTTACAGCTTGTTAGTCCAAGATTATACTTGCCAAGTTAATAAAGGAGGGGAAAACCCCCAAAATTATGTCATTCCCTGAAGCTACCTGATTTTCTTCTTGGCGCTGAATTCACGTGATGCATTGGTGACCCTGGCACCAAAGCCATTTTTTGCCAGATGTTTGGGCTGTATGGCTATATTACCTAAAGCTTTGGATGCTGAAACTGCATCAGTTCAAAAATGTCCACCTTCAAGTGCCAAAACTTGAGAAGTGTTAGAGCTGCCTATCTGTGAAAGCACCAAGGGAAAAAAAAAAAAGGTATATTTAGAAGAGTTTCCTTCCACTTAGCGCTGGGATTTGGTGCTCAAGTTGTTATCTGACCAAATGGTGGGGATTGCCTTCAGCACCTTGTTTTGGTTAGACAAAACTCAAGTTTCTGAACTTGTGCAAAAGTTGACTCAAAAATTGCTGTTGTGGCTGAACGAAGCAGGCTTGCATTTTGGCTGTCTGTTGGCTCCTGTGCCTGCTTTGCCTTTCCACAGACTTTCATGCACTTCTGTGGTGAATTTGGTCAGGGGACTAATCCAGTTTAAACTGAGACTGATAATCCATAAAGAGCTGAACCTATCTAAAGCAGGGGGGAGGAGCAAAGAGATGAAATCCCTCTGTCTGTAATACTGATTCTTCAATTGTTTCATTATATATACTATATATATATTATATATACTATATATATATTATTATTATATAGCCTACTATTTTCTTTTCTCTTCTTGAGTGATCTTTCAGCCACCCAGGTGAATGTGCTGGCACAAGAAAAGTGTGCCATGGGAAGTGGAAATGGTCAGGGGCATAAGGGCAGTGCTGTCTTAAAATCCTAGTTGCAATGATGGTAAAACTGCTGAATTTTCAGTGGCCTTCAGGGAATTACGTTGAATACTGAGGCTGTCGGTGGTTTTCCTTTCCCAGTTATGTCTTGAGGCTGCTTTGTTTTGTGCAAGTATGTAAGTGTTAAAAAAAAAAAAGTGTTGCAGAGGTCTTAAATGCTTAACACTTGGAGAGTAACCGGGCTGTGTTAGCAATAGTGTACCCTGTGGGTCGGGGGAAGAGATTATTCCCCTCTGTTCAGCTCATGTGAGACAGCATCTAGGGTGCTATGTCCAGCTTTGGGCTGTCCGGTGCCGCGATTGAGAGACGGGACGCAGCTTGATGCAAGCTGAAAGTCGTTTATTCGAAAACTTTCAGGGGTTATATAGAGATTGTGTTACAATCTGGTTGGTTCTTTCAAACATGTACAACTAACTTTACTACTTTTAATTGGCTAAAGATAACATCAGAAGGCCGTTGTTAGGGGCTTTCCTGGCACTTCTCACAGCCCATTGTTATCACCCCCGTAGGTGCGTGTCCCAATTAAGACCTATTCATCAGGTGGCGCCTTCCTGCAACCTCTTGACCTCTTAGCAAGGTCTTTGGCCCACAAGCTCCAGCAGATCTCCGCTTATCAGATGTGTAGAGCTTGAGGTTTTGCTCTTTAACCCTTCTCTTTCCAAATCACCTTGCAATCCTTGTGCCACAGTCCGGTACAAGAATAGCATTGGCATTCCTTGGCAAGCCCAGTGGAGGGCCAGCAAGATTGTTATGGGGCTGAAGCATGTGATGTATAAAGAGTGAGAGATCTTGGTTTGCTCAGTCTTAAGAAGAGAGGGCAAAGTGGAGAGAGCTCAGTGCTGTCACCACTACTGCTTTGGAGGCTGTGGAGAGGATGGAGACAGGCTCTTCCGAGCAGCGCGCAGGGATTGATGAGAGACAATAAATGCAAGTTGAAATGTGGGAAATTTGGATGAGATATAAGGATAAAAGTGTTTAGTGTGAGGTTTGCCAAGCATTTAGACAGGACCCCAGAGAGGCTGTGCAATGCCTGATCTTTGGAGATGGTTGGATCTCTACTGGATCTCTACTGGATCTCTACCTGCTGAAGTAACTGGACCTGCTTTTCACAGGAGATTGGGTTAGGTGACCCTCAGAGGTTCAAAGCTGTGCGATTCTGTGATGACTTTAGTTTGAAATTTGAAGATGAGTAAATGTTATCATAGGGGATTGTGCTCAATTGTGATTAATGACAGAGATGGAATCTCATTCAGTTTGTGCTGCTTTTTCCGTTTTGCTCAATAGTCCACTTAAGCCAAAGAAATGGTACCTAAATGTACCTATAGTGTCCAGTTCATATCACTAGGAAATGGCTTAGAGTAGGTGTTGGTTATTTATGTGCACTCATTTAATATAACCTGCAAACTATTTCTAACTTATTCTTCTGTATGTATTTTTTCTTTATGTTTAATTGTGCAATTAAAAAAAAAGATGTTTCATGTTTTAGTAGATAATGCTAAAATCTGTAAACTGTTACTCAGGGTGATAAATAGGGCTGACTGATGTTACCAAGAATTAATCTCTAATGAATGATACAGAAAAACTATTAATACATAGTTGATAATTGTTTAATTATGTATTATTGTACTCTGAAAGGGATGGTATCTTTGAAGTAAGCCTTGGTAAAATTATTGTTCAGTGAAACGGCTGTAAGTTCAGTGCTGTTGCAGTTACTGCCAGAATTTAAGCAGGTCATTAGTTGGCAACTCAAACAGTTAAGAATAAATAACTCCTAAGGTTTTGAATTGCTTCATTTTACTCTAAATCGTTGGTTTTGGCTCTCCCTCTGGGGCCTAACAGGGAGAAGGGAGGGGAATCCCAGAATCATTCAGTAATCGGAGGTAACAATTCAACAGTAATAAATCTAAAGTTCTGCACTTTAGGTTATACAGCTTTAATCACTTCATTGTCTTTCTCCATTTGACTAAAAGTTACTAAACTCTACACTATTAACAGACAGTGTTCAACTATTAAATAGTGATTTCTATCTGTGGTTTATTAGCGAAGTTTGTCTTAACTTAGCTTGTCTGGTCCACATATCCACCATAAACAAAATTGAAGAAACCCCACCACCCTTGAAAATGAAAAACATCCTGAAAAAAATAGTCATCCTGACAGTAGAAATCTCCTCCAACAGAGAGCATTATGCTGCTGAGTTACTAGATTATTGCCTTTGCTGCAATGGGGATCGGTTCACGTAAAAAAATAAAATGGGGTTTAAAATAACTTTTAATAATCCTGTTCTGAGTTTTGAGAAAATGAGAAATGATTTGTCTAATACCTGAAACTGTATACTTAAACATAAACTAAGCATGAAGCATTTTTAAAGATATTTTTAAAGGAATAATATTACATGTAGAGAAATTATTTATATATTGATATCTTAATATTAAAATTGATACATAAAATCGTACAGTTTTTTGAAGAATGTTGGACTGTAAAAGTTAATAAATCATATTAGCTAATATTTTAACACTAAATATTTTAATAAGGTATTAAACTCTTAATTTCCTTGGTGGAGAGTCCAAGGAAGCAACTTTGTTTTTTATTTACCAAGCTCTGTATCTTGTATCTTCTGGATTTGTAATACTATTGTGATGTTGCTTGTAAAAGTGTTTAGAGGTTTTAAAGAGCAAAGCTTAGCATGCAGGTTTCATTATTGATAGACATTAAAGTTTTAAGATCCAGCAGGAAATACTATGTATTCTTAGGATTATAATCTTTGCTAGTCTGCTTGGTCATGCATTATAAATGTCTCCTGAAATATTGATTGATTCCATTAGAATCGGAAGGCCTTGTGAGTATTGGGCTACAGGTTGATACCATCACTACATTAGCTTAAAGTGAATATCAGTGTCGTTCACAAAGCTCAAATTCAATCTTGATGCATATATGGCTTGTTATGAGAAAGAGACTGGGAAGAAATATTATGCAGTGCAGAAACCCTTTGCACTGGGCTTTATTTGAAGGAAAAATTAGCTGTGCTTTCAATAGCTTCACTTTTTACTTGGGCTAATTGCTGTTAATGTTATAAAACAAACTGCACAGGTGCCAGACAATTTTGAATACATAAGGAGATGTGATCAAATGCTCACTGAGGTATTTGATTGGGAAGGAATAAGTGCAATTATTTTAGGTAATTTCAATAGGTGCACATATCTTTTAAGAACAGAAAATGTTGAGGAGTCTGCACTTAAATAGGATCTCAAATTTGTTTAATCTTTTGGTAAAGTGCTATCTTTATCAGGTGAGTTTCGTTTAGTTTTGTCAAATGTGTAATTGTACAGCTTAATATCCCATGTCAAGTCACATACAGTTAATAATTTTTTTTTTACAATTAATTACTTGTGAGGAAACTTTTTTTTTCTAGAAAACCTATTTGAACATTTATTACACTTGGTTAATTTAGGATGCTAACCCTGCACTTTTTCATTGTGAAAGAAGACTGACAGAGTTTTCAGTCTTTGCATGCCATCCCTTATATGCCAAGAATTTTAACAGCTGCTTGAAGAGTAGTTGTTAATTCTGCAAATATATAAAGGAACATAATTCTTTTCATCTTCTTAACTCAGTGTTTATTGAGGCATGGTGTCTCCACAACTGAACATTTTAGAGTTAACTGGTTTGGATAGGCTGGATAGAATCTTGGCATTGAGGAAGCCTGAGATGCATGATTTAAACTAAATGTGTATAAAATAACATCTGCTGGTTTATCTAGTTCTACTACAGGTAAGTTATACCAGAATTGTTTATAACTGTAACATATTACTTACAAGTTTCCTACAACAGGGTTGTGTTGTTGTTGATGCTCAGTGATGAAAGTTACATTTAAAAATTATAAGATAGGCTTGTTATCTAACTTGAATTAACAAATAATTTGAAAAAAATCAAGGGATATTTTTTATTAATTTATTTTCTGCCAAATCTTAATAAATAAATGCTATGATACAGTTTTCAGATCCTCTTTGATTAGAATATTTTATAAATTAAATTAGAATACATTTCTGTGATAAATCAGATTAAAATTGGGATATTGTTTTGTATAGTTTGCTAAAAAAAGTCTATTGCCAGTTGTAGATGGGACTGATGGATTGAAAATATCAGTGACAAGCTATTATACAAACAGTCTTGCGCTAATTCATGGGCATTTTTTAAAAGCATTACTTATTTTGTATACTTAAAAATTGGACAATTTTTGGACCCTTGCATTTTGTACTTCAAATTTTATTTGAAGGGTACTGCAGAACTTGCCGCTGTCGTGGATGAGACTCCAGGTAGAGTTGGTGGGTCCAGGAGTATATAGGTACTTGAGTTGATTGGGGCCTCCATGTTGGCCTAACAGTTTCAGACACAGAAAGCTTGAACACCTGTGGAAGAGCCGTGGGGACTGTTGCATATTGAGGGGCAGTTTGCTTTGATCAAGTTTTGTGTATATTTAAATTCTTCAGGTTGGAAGGATGAATGATCTTATCTCTAGAAGGTTATTTCTTCATTTTATTTGCCTTCAGAGCTCAATTTCTTTGGCATTGCTAAATGCTAGACTTCTTTTCAGTGTCCTGCAGGTATGTACAATTTTAAAGAATTGCACGAATAGCCAAGAGCTAGAGCCTACATGCAAACATTTAACAACTTAATATTTAGATTTAACATGAAACATAATTTAGATGCAAATACTTGTAAATCAAAACTCTTTAAAGATGGAATTGACTGGTGTTCTCAATAATTTAAGACTGAGAAGGTTTGCTAGTATTAACTTACATTCTTGAATTCATTCAGGAATTACGTTCTTGAATTTAATTCATACAGGTATCTAGCATCTCTCTTAATCATTATATGTTATAATTTAGCTTGTTGTCAATGAAAAATGCTTTTCAATGAATTCTGCAAGATATGTTTCACAAACTGTAAATGTGTTTTCCTGGTAGAGAAGAAAAATGTTAATACCTATGTTTTTTACTTGCCTTGTTTTAGTAACACTGTTTCTACCTATTTTTGTTTAATGTGGGAAATGGAGTGTGCCAGTATGCTACTTTAATGATGCCTTTGTTTTCATGTGTTTCCTTCTCATACACTTGCGAGAGAAGTATGGAGGGATGCTTATGCAGATAGAAAGTGAGAGATTGTAATGATACTTTCTGCCTTTAATTATCCCTTTAACTCTTTTCAGTTTGCAATAGTGTGCCTTTATTTAATAGCTCTGTGCTCAGATTTTAATAATTAAAGTTGATCAGAGGTGATTGGCCAGATCCACTAGTCTAATAAAACAGTTGTAAAAGACCGCCTCCCTTAAAGTGGTTTTGGCTCTCTCACTTCACCTCCTGCTGGAAGAATTGCTTTATGGGACAATGTTAAAAGAAAAACGTGAATGGCAAAATCCCTACTTCTTGTCTTTTTGTGGAGACAGAAGCTGCTACCTAGCCTTGAGGGAGAAGAAGTGTTTGTAGGAAAATATATCTAAGTCAAATTTTAAATCAGTCAACTTCCTTGCCTCTGATGTCTTCTTAGGACCCGTGTTTCCCAGAATTCCTTTAACAAATGGCCTGTTATTTGTATAAAAGAAGAACCTTCTTTTAAAGACTCTTTCAACTCTACAGCAGTTTCAGCTATGAATGGAATTAGGAATACAGAGTTTGCTTGACAGCTTTATTGGCACAAAGGCTTCCTTCCGCATTTATTTCTTGCATAATCGGGAGGGGAGACTTGCATCCCCTTTTCTGTCTTTGTTGAAAGACATCTTTTTTGGAAGTGAAGAGGGGAGAACACAATGTTATGCGGCACAAAAACCTCACTTGGGGCTCTTCTCAATACATTTCATGAAAAACAGGAAGGCCTGAAATTTCATTTAAAATGTATTTAGAGAAATAGCCAGGACAATTAGATATAAATGTCTGGGTGGAGTGGTTATTCAAGATACTGACTTTTTAATTGCTGGCTGCTATCCATGTGGAGTTAGCTCTTAAACTTCCTTTGGTTTAACTACTTTAATTGTAGCAAGTGCTTAATTCTGCCCAGTATAGTACCTGACTCCCTAATTATTTTCCACAGTCTACATTTTTTTCCAAATGAGAGGTGCAAAGTAGTTATTATTATTACCAAAAGGTAGTTTTGATTTTTTTGTTGTTGTTGGATTTTTTTTTTTCCAGAGTATTAGGGTAGCAAACTATAGAAATTGTTTGGGTGCTTAGCTCTTGTGAATGGGAATTATTATTTAACTTTGAGAACGGGTAATTCAGTAATTCAATTCACTGGTCTCACTTTCAATTTTAGATGTTCTTTGGACTTTACTGCTATAAATTAGAGGGGGTTTGTTGTCCTCCCCCCCAGGGGTCAGGTTTAGAGGCACAGAAGATGCCTCTTGATTTTTTTACTTGTGGGTGTGTTTGCCTATTGGCTTCCCTGAATATCTTTTTGCATTTTTGTTGGATCCTTGGCTGAAAGATCTTTTTTAACCACAAATTACTTTTTTAAAATAACCTCTTTTAATTTAACACTGACGACTGAAATATATCAGGTGTCTGGATTAAGCTGCTTGTATCAGCTCTCTGCACAGTCGGTAAAGGCATGTTGAATCTGGGGAAGTGTGTTTGTCTCTCCCTCATAACCTAAGAGTGATCTTGCGCTTAACCGTTCAGAGTTTGTGATATGAATCAAACTCCAGATATCTAACAGTGTGTGTGCGCATGTGCGTACGTGTCTAGGTAGACTGCTGGGAAGGAAGGGCTTTAATATTGACATAGTAAAAGACGTCATTAGTGAATATTATCTAGAAATACTGTTTGTGCAGAGTTCAAAGCAATCTGATGATCTTTGATAACTTCTTACAAAACTTGGATATATTGTCTCGTATATTGACTTGTTCTTGTCACTATCTTACATGTGCGTTTCTTGAAGTTTAATGTTGCCCTTCATCAAAATATCTGACACTCATAAAGTGGCTTTCTTACAAGTGCACAGTAATTTCTTAAATGAACTATAGCCACCTGTATTTGATGGTTATTTAAAATGACAGAACTCATCAAAACTGGTCTTAGCACTAGGATTTTAATAAGTGCTTGCAGGATCAACCTTTAGTCTTTCTGTGGTTCTGCTCTTGCAAATGCACAAAGTTTTCTACAATGCTGTGGTGAGGTTAGAGCCTAGGAGAAAGGAATTCCTTTTAATTCCAATTTTTTAACTAAAAACTTGTTCACATTTAGACAAAGCTAAGATCTTTAGAAGAGGTTCATGAGTAAACAAGCTAGCAGCTTAATGAGAGTGAACAAATCTGGGAGTAGGTCTACTAGGAACATTATTTGATCAGTGCTTCAGTGGGAAAAGTGCCTTTTCCTGATATTCGTTGAGTTTTTCCTGGCCTGTAATCTAGTTGATTACCACTCCGACCATGTATTTTGTTGCTGTGCAATCTTAAGAGATAAAGTTAAAGACAATGTAGCTGTAAAAGTGGGTGGAATGGAACCGGAAATATAGAGGGAGATGATTTAAAAAATAATAAATTAATTGAAGATATGGGTTCAACTAGATGTGCATGTTATTTTCTCTGAAGTTAACTGAAAGCCCGTGTCAGTGTTGCTGCCGTAGTTCTGCTCTCTGTTGGTATGGAGCCTGGAATCCCACCCAGGGTGGGAGGCAGTGTAGTGTTCCTGGTCCTCTGGCTTACACAAGTGATGCCATGAGGCTGAGGCTGTTTGCTCGCCTCTCCCCTCTATCATGATTCATTCCCAGGTTAGCTGGATCCAGTTCAGCCAAGGTGGAATGCTGTCTTCGTGCCTGTCTTGTTGAAGATTGATTGATTGAATTTGATCAATGTCTTTTAAAACCTAATGTAGATATTTTTGTGTCTGTTCTTTTTAGATTGGCGCATATGATCAACAAATATGGGAAAAATCAGTAGAGCAAAGAGAAATAAAGGTAACAATATTATAGCATTTCAATATTTTATTTTTTGCCAGTTATAAGCAGTGCTGTCTGTGGTTGTGTACACTGATGTAATTTACAATGTATGTGGTGCTATTTAATACTGGTAAAGTAAAACCAGACTTCTGGAGTGTAACCAAATGTAACTGGCATATTATGCTGTATTTATTTTACATAATTAATAACTCTGCAGCATTTAAAGTGCTGCATCTTTCTTTATGTCAGTACATTTTTTTTATTTTCCGTTATTTTAAGCCAGGGCTTAGTTGTTTTAATGCCTCTGTCTTTCACTTTTCTTTGTGATGAATTCTAATGTCAGTTATCTGAGCTCTCTTTACTTTCAGTTAGTTACCTTATACCTGCAGTTTACTTTTCCTCCTTTATGATGCTGTCATTGTTTTGTACAGTTTATTAGACTGGTAAGTACTTCAGGCTTTGTTTCCCTGAACAAGCAGTTTAACAGCGTTCTTTGCATTTTGGTTTAACTAACAGTGCCATCAATGTCTGCCACATTGCTAAATTGTTTTGGAGAAAAAGAAATCAATCCTATATGTAAGAGTTTGTGGATTGTATATTATGTCATACTCCATGATGTTAATTTAATTAACATCTTCTTGCAATTAACCTTTTTTTCTTCAAATACTGCATACAAGAGATATGCTATTACTGCATGAATTTCAAGGCATTGGTAATTCTTAACATTAGCAAAACGTACATTGCTTCAGTTTTCCTGTGGGTGGGCTTTTTTTTTCCTCCCCAGTACTTAAATAGCTAAACAAATTGTTTGCGTTACATGGAAACTGACCTGAACCACAGAGTTCCCCAGTTTCTGTACAAAAATCTACAAATTAACTTTTAAGTCGGAGCTGGTGCTATTTTTAGAAGTGCTCCTAAGCCTCTTGCCTGAATCCGCGCGGTGCTGTGAGTCCCCGGCTCGCCGACGGCGCAGCTCGCCCTTTCCCCCCCGGGGCAGATCGCCCTTCTTCTTCTCGCCCTTTTCCCCCGCCCCGGCAGCTCGCCCGGCGCTGCCCCCGCGTCCTGCCCTGCAGCGCCTGCGGCTGCTGGGAGGAGAGCCGGGCTGCTGGGGCCGTGCCAGGCTCCTCGGGTTACTGGGAGTTGCCCGGTGGATCTTAAAGGGGGCATGTTTCCGAGTGCAGCTCCAGCTCCAGCCGGGTCAGCGCTGTTGATACAAGCAGGAGTCTCTTGCAGGAAAACTGCGTCTTGCGGTGCCGTTTGTCTGAAGTGTGCATAGAGAGAGCGTCCAGAAATGTTCTTGACAATCAGCACGGCTGATTTCAAACTGAGACCCTAGCGGGTTACTTGTTTTCAGGGTCCTTTCCACGAGCATGAAAGCCAATAGCCATTATGACAGAACTTCTTGTAATTACTATATAATAGGACATTGCTCAAATTGCAAATAATGCCTTGTGCTTATTCGAAATGCATCTCGTTTGGCTCAGAAGTCCAATAACTAACAAATTAATGATGGTGTCTACAGTAGTTTGTGTTGACTAAGTTTAGCATAATAGTGGTAACACTGAAACAGACTACTAAGTTCAAGTATTCCACATTAGCCCTTTAATCTCAAAGCTACTACAGTACTGTTTATAAATAAACTTTACTAAAAATCTAAAAAATTATTATTTGTTAGTAGAAAATCTCTTTCTGATACTGTAAATATATAGTTTAGTTAGAACTATAAGAACTATAACTATGAAGACTAAAGTTTGTGCACAATAATTTTTACAATAATAGCCACTATTTTTAAGGATTTTTATTTAAACTTTTTTCTTGCTATTAGTTAGCTGAAATGTGTTGTTTGCTGAATAGAAATTGTGTGAACTAACTGGATGGGTCTGAATAGTATGAAACAGTATGTGTATTTTTTTTAAACTAACTTTAGTTTGAAACACTGCTATTTTCCGCATATATTGCAGATATTTATGATGCCTTTAGAGAGTGGAGAAATTGCATCTTAATAAGTGGAATTCTTTCAGTGCATGTGGCAAAAAGCAGAAGAATCAATTCAGTGTAGTCCATGGACACTGTCAGTGTTTGAGATTTGACCAATGGGATTTTTAAAGAATGTGTCACCACTTTTCCTATGAAAGATGCATCAAATTATACTGTTGACTTATTTTTTTTCAGAATTCTTTCATTAAAACGAAAACATATTTAACCACAGTGGTAAACTTTTTCTAAGATTGTGCATGTGTTTCCAGGGCGTTATTTCTTCTAAGAGGCACATACATTTTTATTTAGGCTTTCAAGAAAAATCTTGTGGCCCATAAGCAGTAATACGTTTGAATATTATATCATTCGGCATTTTATTTTTAAGCTTTAGAACTTTTTATGAAATAGAGTGACTCACTTATGTAAGATTTCACAAGAATCTGTAGCTGGTTCTAGAATTATAATTTTCAATTCTAATTATGGGCTTGTTTTCTCATTTCACATAAAATTACTGCAGTTTTAAGACTGCTGTTTTGTAAAAATCTTGCACATTAAGCTCTTTGCAGTGCTTTAGTCTGTAATACAACTGATTTTCTGTATTTGTCATCCTCAGAGCACATTTTGTCCTATCAATGTTGCAGTTCTATGTATTAATTTTGTTTTGTTTAAAGCAAACTCTCATTTTTTTAATAGACACATCAGGTGGTGACTATATCTAGTTCATTGTGAACAGTTTCTTTTTTTTTTTTAATTTTTATTTCAGCATGAAAAATAAATCCAGTTGAATTTAGATCTTAGAAATATTTTGTGCTGCACTCTACCTATTTGAACAATTTGCTTGATATTTTTCTTATGAAGATTAACATTACCAGATTTCACTGATCCTTCTCTCATTGATAATAATTTCATTTTTATTCTTTCATCTAAATTTAATGTGTACATTTAAGTAATAAATGTTTTTACACGTGGATGAAATGTGACAATGGTGGAAATCTACAGTTCACCAGTGAATTTAACTGCTTTTTGAATGAGAGCAGTTAAACTGCTTTCATCATAATTCCAATTTTACCTGAAATAATTTTTTAAATATTATATTTTACTCTGTATGAATTGTACTCTGTGGAATCATTGTTGGCTAATGTTACCAAGAGCCTAATCTAAAGGTATCTCAGCTGCCTCTGGGGCTTGAGAGTACAGCATCATATTTTAGCATTAAAACAAACCTGAAAGTTTTGCAAGGTAGTCTGGCTCTTTAGTGAAGGAAGGTGCTGTTTCTAAAAGACAAAATAAGCTTGCTTTTTTTCCTCCTGCTTTCCTGTTGGGTGGGTTTTTTTTTCCCCCTTCTTTTTAATAGTCTAATCTATATTCACTATTAAGAAAAATTCAATACTTTTCTAGACTTTAGATTTCTGACAGTGGAACGTGCTGATTAGTGGCTCTTGCATTACAACATGATTTGCTATCTGTGTTTGGAATTAAGGAGTTGCAATGTAAGCATTTTGTGAAGTTTAATTAGATGTCTAAGGACAAAAGATTCAAGAAAGTAATCTGTTGCAAAAGTTATGAAAACCTAATATAAATGTATTACTAATTCTTGCAAGTGCGTGCATATGTTGTCTGCATAACCCCAAGCCATGGGAGATGAGTCCTCAGTGCTTAACTATGTTTGAAAAATTACCTAATGGGTCAGTAATTGATTGGGTTTTGTTTAGATGGTAAAGCGTGTAAAAGGCATTTATTGTGCCTTGTTCCTTGGAACGTTTATTTTATAGTACTTTAAATCTATGAAGTTGACATTTATCTGCAGTTTCAATGGCAGCGTGGGTAAAATACAATTACTGACCGCATCGATATTTTTGTCTTTCATAATGTCTGTCATCTGCATGAATGTATTTTGATAGTACTTGCCTATTGCAGGGTTTGAGAAACAAACCAAAGAAAACAGGACATGTGAAACCAGACCTCATAGATGTTGATCTTGTGAGAGGTAGGTCCTGAGCTAGAAAAAGCTGAGTTTCTCAGTTTAAAAATAACTGCCATCCTTTGTCTTGCAACAAGAGTGTATTAGTAGGTATTGAAAAAAAACAAAACAGCCAACCCAACGTAACTCTCTTCTGAAGAAGACAGATAGGAAATACTGTTAACAGATGACCTCTAGATTAAACTGAAGGCTTAAAAACTTGATTTAAATTTTGCTATATAGATTTAGATTTTGAAAAATAAGAAATGTGGATTGCCATGGAACAAAGTTTTGGAGTTATTAGTTCAAAAATCTATTGCCATGCATTCAGACTTCTTCCAAATCTGCTGACATCTAGAGGAAAGGTTATGTTGAAATTTCTGGAGAGCAAAAGTTGTACAGGCCTTGAATTTTTCTTGCCTGTTTTAAATAACAAAAAAGCAACAGAAGGTCAGATGATATGAGACTTTTCAAAAAGCCTTTATTTAGTCTTGATTTATTTTTATCTTTATTCAATTTCCCTCACGCAGACTAGGGAAAATACTATTTAGCATTTTTTCTATGAGCCCAGCAGCCAGCATGGTCTCCTGAATCCATCCCAGGTAGTGCTCTTTGCATTCAGTCTCAAATTAACTGGGGCACCCCGCAGTGCTCTCCCCCTTAGAGATGCATAGGCACCCTCACACCCAGAGCTGGCCTTCAGAGACCCACTCATCGCCTTGCTCCCAGGCCACTTCACCCCTTCACCAGCTAGTCTGGCTTGGTCTTTGCTAGCACCCGCACACTCACGTGCACACCCACGCTCCCTTGGGTTGCTGGCATCATGGACGCGTGGCCCCCAGCTCATGCTCTGATGTCTGACTCCTGGTGCTGGCACTCAGCCCCCTGTGCACATGTGTGACCACCGACTAGACTGCCCCTCGCCCAGGAGAGAGTTAAAGGAATTTAATAAGAAGATAGTACAGAGTGTGCTGATCGGGTGCATGGCATGGCCAGACAAGCAGAGTAATGAGCCACAGCTGTTTACACATGACCTGTCCTTTTTATCCCTTTATCCGTTAATTTCCCTGGCTTGTTCCTCCCCAGATCACCTAAACACTTCCTTTCTCCCATCCTTGGTTTCTTCCCTAAACATCCCATAGTAAGTCCTGTGCAATTTAAGCTCCTTTTCCTCTGCATCCTGTAAGAAGTCCCACACCCCTGGGCAGCAACCCCCTTTCATCTGAAAGGTGATCTGGAGAGCTGTTCCCAGTGGCTGATGGTGATGCTTTCACACCTGGGCAAGGGGGCTGATGGCTCTGCTGGGACAGCGCTGGCAGGGGACTGGTCAAGGTATTCCTTCCTTGATTTGGATTCCCACCTGCCCTTGTGCCTCTGTCCTCCTCTGGGCTTGTGGAGATGGGCCTTTGATGGGCTGATGGCTCCAGTGACGGGCCTAGAAGAACTCTGGCAGGGTATTATTTGGGCTCCCTCTCCTGCCATTGTCTCTTTGAGCTCCTCTGCGGTGTGTATCACCTAACAATATAACTTTCAAAAAATGGGAGAGAAAGAAACAAATAACATTTGAACTTTAAAGAAGCAGAACTGAAAACTAGTGTTTATAGGAATTAGGGAACAGTAGTAGACCACTTCAATATAGTGATATATGTGAATAGCATGTAAATGACTGTTCTGCATGGATGTCTACGTTGGCATTTAAGTAGTTCCAGTATTGGTAGTGTTTTACCTGTGCCAGCACAGAGCTCACTAATGCCAGTTCTGCTTGTAAACAAGGCGGAGATGGCATAGCAGTACACAGTAGTTGCCCTTTCCAAGCAGTAACCTTGGAGTAATTGAAGTCACACCCCTATTGTGTAAATGTTACATAGTTTTCTAGCTGCCAGAGAAGTGGGAATTTCAAGGAAGAAAAAGAAATGGATATGAGAGAGAAAGGACATTTGAATGAGTGAGATGAAAAATGGTGTAGAAGGAGAAACAAAGATAAATGATTCTTTGGGTGGCTTCCCTGCTCCTGGGGCTAGTCCTCAGTTGGACAGATACTCCTCTATACTTCTCAACCTTACTCCGTTTTCCTGAATGATGTGGCTGGAGCAATTTACAGATGTTGATGTGTCAGGAAAGGGTCCTGCTATGCCTGCATGGGCATGTGGAGTTTTCATATGACTTCCTGTTGCTTCATATCAAATTTCTTATACCTCAATGAAACAGAATAAATTTTAATAATTTTTTTAAAAATAATTTTGACATAGTAAGAAATGGCAATGTTTTGTTTATTCACACATTGCAAAATCTAGGTATTTGTAGAAGTTCCTGATAATGGCAGTCAAGAGGGCACCAACAATTTACAGAAATTTTGGATTGAGGAGATAGTGAAATGATGGAAGTACGACATTTATTCAAATAATTGTTTAATAATTGCTCCTTTAAATAAATATCTTATTTACTTTGCTATTGAACAACTAAAGTTGTTATTAGCCATAACAATGAAATATATTGAAATTCCTTTTCTTTTTTTTAAAGGATCTGCTTTTGCTAAAGCAAAACCTGAAAGTCCTTGGACATCTCTGACCCGCAAAGGAATCGTGAGAGTTGTTTTCTTTCCGTTCTTCTACAGGTGGTGGCTACAAGTGACATCGAGGGTGATCTTTTTCTGGCTGCTTGTTCTTTACCTTCTTCAAGGTAGAGTTGGATTACAGGATCAGCTTCGACTAAATGCCTTATTTTAACCATACGGAAGCTGCTGTATGTTACTTGGTTCACTTTATGCTGTTAAGGTTTATTCCAATATTTTCTGAAATTTTGAAATGACACAGTCCCAAGCATGTGGCCTTTTGTTAACATTTCTTTTACATATATGAAGGGGGCATACTGAAAATTTAAGGTTTTCCTCACAGACTTTCTTCAGCATTTAGGACACGTGTTAGTTTGTCATCTCTGTATGTAATTTAGGTTTCCAGGACTATCTAATTTAGTTCAGGACTGAGCAATATCAAAGAAACCTTTGGCTTAGGCAGTGTATTTTGTCTTGGGCTTTTGGTCTTTCTGGTACTTCTGCAATCAAGAGCTCTGATCAAGAGGCGAGCAAGGCCAAACTTGCCAAGATGCATGCAGCTTATGCAGCCCGGTGGGATGATCCGTTTGACCAGTTTCTAGTTGTCTTTCCATGTATTATTTTGTCACATCAGAGGCAGTGAACTTCTAGCTTTAGTCAGACCTCAATTGTGCTTCTGAATGACTGGCAAATGGGGGGCTTGTTGTCTTAAGTGCTTCTACTATTTTTTCCATTGCAATGGTGAGACTATGCATCTTAATTTTATGTTTCCTAGGTTATAGAAGGACTTTTGGGCAACTTTTAACAAACAGAAGGCAATTTGCAGCTTTCGGGATACTCAATCTCAAGTTCTAGTAATTTGACATTGTGCTTCCCTTAATTATATGTAATATATAAGAGGAAAATTAAAAAGGGAAGAATGTAATGGAGTGAGTCAGTATCTAAAAAACAGTGTGAAAGTCACTAAAAGAATAAGTGTTTCAGAAGCGTCTGCAACAGAAATGGAACAGAAGGTTAATGAAAGTTGGGAGCAATTTAAGTACCCTGAGAAGCTAAATGACTGATAAGTTTTTCACTGAAATCCAATTAAAATACAATATTGCTTTTTCAATTTTGCCATCTGTCCTAGCAGTTGTGAATCACTGTATCATTTGGAAGTTGTATTTAAAACAAGAAATTGAGTTTAAAAAAAAAAAAGACAACAGTGCCTTTTGTGTGATGATGTTAGCAGCTATAAAATGAATTTCACAGTGCCAGCGCCCCAAAACTTGAAATATTGACAAATATCCATGCGGTCTCCTATTAAAACTTCTCCTTATCCCCATTTCTGAGATAGGTGCTTAAGAAGTATTGTTGCGTACATTAGCATTTGTGTATACTGTGGTAAGCAATCCCACAGTGTTAATAATTTTAATCTCATTTATAGTAATTAGGTAGTAAAATACATAAGTTATAGTTCGTTTGTTACCATGTTCATAGGTGACTTATTCTGAGAAACACCATTATAATATTTTTTTATGTTCCCATTCTTAAATTCATTTAAAAAATATACCCACATTTAATTTATGGAGCCTTCAGAAGACTCTAAAAGCAGCAAAATAGTAAGACAATGCAGATGCTGAGTGCAAGCAAGTTTTTTAGGACATTGATTACAAAGCTGTCTTGTAATTAACATTTTCCCCTCTCAGATTTCTTGGGATCTGTGATTTACTAAAGTTAAGGTTGGAATGCATCGTTTCCCTAATGCATAGAGACTGTTATGTGACAAAATATTTCGCATATTTTTGAGGTTGTGAATTAACAAATACTGGAAAAAAATAATAGTATTCCATATTACATTATAATCCAACTGTTTGAAACACTTGTCATTTAAGTTATGCTGAAGTAACTGCAGAGTTTTTTGATGGTTTTTGAAATAAATGGAAAGACTTATAATGTACACGTAAGTGAACGTTAGGGCTACGAAGATGATTAGGGGATTAGAATATCTTTCATATGAGGAAAGGCTGAGGAACTTGGGTCTCTTTAGTCTAGAGAAAAGAAGAATGAGGAGGGATCTTATTAATGCTTTCAAATACTTAAAGGGAGGATGCCAGAGGGATGGGAGGAGTTTTTTTTTCAGTGGTGCCCATTGATAGGAGGAGGGATAATGGGCACAAACTTGAACATAGGAAGTTCCATCTTAACATGACGAGGAACTTCTTCACTTTGAGGGTAGTGGAGCACTGGCACAGGCTGCCCAGAGAGGTTGTGGAGTCTCCCACTCTGGAGACATTCAAAACCTGCCTGGACGCTGTCCTGTGCAACCTGTTGTAGGTGACCCTGCTCTGGGCAGGGGGGTTGGACTAGATGATCTCCAGAGGTCCCTTCCAACCCTGACTATTCTGTGATTCTGTGAAAATAAATTGACCAATTTTTTTTTTTTTATTGGAAACTATTTAAAACAAACCTGCTCAAGCCTCTCTTTCTAGCACTTATATATAAGATTTGCTTATATTTTACTTAGAAGGTGTGCTCGGTTATTCATTTCGTATAAAATTGGTAATGCAGCACCAGAACATCAAGAATATATTATAAAAACTTAACAACAAAACACTTCAAATTCCAGTGGCCATATTTTTGCCCTGAATCTGAATTTTGTATTGTAGCTCGAACTCTGTCATTATGACAGTTTCTCACTGACACTGTTGTAAAATGGTCTGACTTTATTTTGTTTATATACGTTTAGTTAAATGACTTTATTTAATTATGAAGTACTTTCTGTAGAATTATGCATTACTACATTACTTGGAATTATTGCTTTGAAATTGATTAACTTTAGCGGGTTACTTGCTAGCATTTATCTAAGTCTACAGAAAATTCTTTCCTTGGCTGTAGATTTAAACTCCAGATTTTATTTGCATTGGTTTCCTTTAGTGTAAAGTATGATTAGCAAAATATGTGATAAGAGAACTACAGAGAAATGTCTTTTGTCCAAGGTCACGGAACAGGCCAATGAATTAAGGTAGAAGCAAAACGTTTTTCTTCTGACTCATCCATTTAGTTTATAGCGTTATCTCATTTTTACTTTAAAAATGTTTCTATATTTTAATAGGAAAATGAAGTGTGAAATTATAGTGTATATCTATTGTGTTTCTTAAGTATTAAACAACAAACTTCAATAGCAATATAATGATTGTTGTGGTGAGATACATATATGTATATGGTTTTAAACTTGGTAATACGAACATTTCAAAGTTTTAAATGCTGTAAAAATAAATGCTTGTTGGTCTTTGAAATGTACAGTTGCTTTCTTTGATACAGCTTTTTGCTCTATGTGATATAATTTCATTTGTGCCTGTTTCACAAAATAAACCGTAATAATTTAGAAAAGTACAAGTATACTTGTATATTTCTTTACTATAAATAAGTAAAGAAATAATTAAAAGTGGTGTGAAGAATTCTGTTCTGAGACCTAGCTGTTGATAGGAGCAATTCTAGGATAATCTGAACTACGGCATATTGACATGCTGTGCAGAAAGAAGTTCTTGGATTTCCCTCCCACCTTACTGAAAAGATCAGGCAATTGGTAACATTTTCCTAAATCTGTGTGAAACTTACTGGTGGGAATCTGCAGTCTATGGATTTGTGTCTTCTGGAAGAAGGTGATTTCTGCCAGATCACTCTCCTTTGCTAAATGTTTTTTAAGTAGCAGAATAAATCTTGTAGTGAAGTTTGAAATTATTTTGTGGACACTTACCCCTGCAAGTCATTTCACATGGGTCTGTGGAGCTCTGTGTTCTCAGAAGTATATGCTTGTACCAATTCTGTGGTAGGAGTCAAGATTGTGTACTTATTTACACTTTATAGCTTATGAAGCTAATTGTATGTGTGAGAAACTCAGAGAAGCTCATTTAGAAAGAGGTAATATTATCTGTACCTTTTACTATCTGTACCTTTTAAAATTTATTTTTTAATAATTTGAATTTCTGATTGATGCATACTGTCTTTCTGGGAAACCTCATACGGCAAATACCACATATAGTAATGAAAGATACCATGTGTGTTCTACATAAGACTTCGGTGCTTTAATTTAGGAAAAAGACTGATGGGAAATTAGAAGTAGATTACCACAATCAAAAATAATTCCATTGTTTTGTACGTTCATTGTGTTTCTGATGCTGGTTACCTTGCTAAAGATTGTTCCATGAAAAACACATCTAATCTCTTTTTAGTGGAAAACATCTCATCCAGGTGTCTGCTGTGTTAGGTGGGGCTTCATGCAATATATTTTAGGTGTTGAGTGTGGCATATAAATTTGCATGTGGCTCTATTTTTTCAGTTGATTTTAGTAGAGAACTGATGAAAGCCGTTGAAATCGTAACATGTATTTCTTGTGCTAGGAGTAGGTCTAAGTCATGGGACTTTAACTTCTTAGTGGTACAAGAACAAAACCAAGTTCTTATGGAATGTGCAGATGTTTAATCACGTAGAATTATTCTCCTCTTCTGTTTCTGAATTATTTCTTGGAGTTTCTGGGATAGCTTCTCTCAGCTGAGTTACAAAACACAGTTACAGAACACAGCACTTCAAGCCATAGAGGCAGAGGAACAAGAACATAGAATAAGCAGAGAAAAGAGAGGGATTGCCTCTTCTGTCTGCCTCATGCCTGGTGAATGTGTTTAGATTGACCTGAAGCCTGTAAAGACATTTCTGAGTTATAGAAGTGGTTGGACTCTGGGTGCAGGAGCAAGAAGAGCTGCATGGGTTTTGGCTATACATGAAAAGCTGTTTATAGGGTTACAAAGTTAACAGTTAACTGTGGAATTGGAAGCTGCCCCTTTTCCAACCACGACTGCTAGTTGGAGTCCTGGTAACTTCAGCTGGACTACCTCATAGTTCACATGGTTTGTCTTTGGTCTTTCCTCATTACTGGAAAATATACACACAAGTATATATGAAGTGTATACAGGGTATAGAGTTAGGGTATAGGGTTAGGGTTAGGGGTTTTTTTGTGGGCAATTTTTTTGTGGGCAATTTTGTCCTTTGACTGGAATATGGAGTTTAAAATGCTTTCTGCTAGAGAATACAAAGAGTTTCTAAGTCTCAAGTCTGTTGGTCCTTACAGTGTTAAAATAGATGTATGGTTCCACAGAATTGCAGGCTAGTTGAGGTTGGCAGGGACCTCTGGAGATCATCTAGTCTGAAGCCCTGCTCAAAGCAGGGTCGACTAGAACAGGTTGCTCAGGGCCGTGTCCAGTCTGGGTTTGAATATCTCCAAGGATGGAGGGACTGTTCAAACTGTTCCTGGTTTGATGACTCCTACGGTCACCTAGCTTGTTGGATTGTGCTGCATCATTATAGGTGATACAGAATTAAATTTATTTGGGCTGCTATAAGGATGGCATTTGATTTTTGGTTTTGTCTGCTACTGAAGTTTCACCTTAAGTTAAAGTTGTTTCATGACAGATCTAGCTTTCCAAATGCTTTCCCCCCCTTCATTCTGCCACCTTTTTTTTTGAGCGGGAGCTATAATATCACAAGTATAAAAGAAAAGATGGATATTAAGACAGTAGCCAACTGTTTAAATCTTTATTACTGCCTTTTTCATTGCAATTATAATTCCTTCTTTTCAGAATTACATGAGTTGGTTTAAAATGCAGGTAAAGGACTACATCTGACTGTTTCTCTTTTAACAAAAGCCATATAACGAGTTGGCCATTTCAGACATTTCAAATATTGAACTCAACTTAATTTCCCTTCTTTTCCAGTTGCTGCTGTAGTGTTATTCTATACAGCCCAAAGCCCACATAATATACCTCTGACTGAAGTCATTGGGCCAATATGGCTAATGTTGCTACTTGGAACTGTTCATTGTCAGATTGTTTCTACAAGAACTCCTAAGCCACCTCCCAGCACAGGGGGTAAAAGAAGAAGGTATAGTCTATGTTAAAGTACTTATCATTTAGGATTGTTAAACTATTCTAAAGAACGTGCATGAAAAAATATAGGGGTTTACAGCATCTGCTTTGCAAGAAATGAGAAATTTGTGCTCTGTTTTTATTTGAAACTTTAAAATGGGTGCTTAATTGGTGCTCTTTAGCTTTTATGCATTGGATAATTTATGCATTGTTTTAATTGAATCTGATGTTTTGCCTTAAAACAGTTTGTATCTAAATAATGGTGGAATGATAGTATTTCTATTAGTGCAAATTTAGTTTTGGAACTCTGCAATACTGACTAATGGTCTCTGTGGGAAACACACATTAAAGGAGATGCTATTGGAAGTGTAGAACTCAAGTCTTCCAGCACTTCACTGGATATGGCTTGCTACAGTGAATTGTTCCATTAAAATGGGAAAACCTGCAGCAGTGAATTTTGCATGTCTTGGCCTCTGATGATGGGATGAAATGTATTTTGGGTTTCAGTGTTATGATAATGAATAAGTGTTATGCTTAGTTTTAGTCAGTGAAGTTTGTTAAATTGACTTGATAAAGCTTTAACAAAATATTTTGAGAACTTGCTTGTTTTTGCATGCTTAAACTGCTGAACACGTTAATAGAACTAGTAAACTGCACTTATAAAGCAACCTTTAATCTCTTCTGATGAAGGAAATTAAGGAAAGCAGCACATTTGGAAGTACATAGGGAAGGAGATGGCTCTAGTACCACAGATAACACACAGGAGGGAACAGTGCAGAGCTACGGTACAAGCACCTCTTGCAGTATTGGCGCTGTCTTCAGAGATATCTGGCATGCTGCTTTCTTTTTATCAGGGTTTGTATTTATTCAAGGCTACATATGTGTTAGAGATGCACTATCCCTTTTCTAAATAAGTAAACATTGATCTAATGATTAATCTTTTGTTGATCCAGTTTTTGTTCTTAGCAGTAAACTCATCTCAGTATTTGAACATGTACTAACTAATGTGTTGTTTCTTGACTTTTGCAAATACCGATGCAATAATTTTGAAAAGATATGGAATTAACTTTTAATTAAATTATATTTTGATGTAGGAGTATTCTGTGTGGGCTATCAGGAGCGAACCAACTCAGTTTCTCAATTTTAATCCGATGAGAAAATTTGACTCTTTAATTTTACTTTACTACATTAGCTGCTTATTACTCTGAGAGAATGCTTATTGAACTCTGTCACTGTCACAAATCACACACTTTTTTCTGAAGGAAAAGCCCTCGGGATTCAAATAGGCACAGTGTTTAGTTTATAAATAAACATCAAAGATAGATGTTTCTTCCAATCATTAAGAAAATGTAACCCTGTTACATTCAAGAGCTGTTTCGCAGATGAGTGATCTGCTAATGCAGTGCTCTAAGCAATTAAGAAGTGTTTCTTTTTTAAAAAGTCTGTAGCAGTCTGTGTTCAAGATATGCTATACGCACAGCATTGTGAGTGCTGTATATCAGCATTCATTAACAAGAAAATTTGCTCATAAAATAGTGTGAAATTGAGAAAAGGGATACTGCAAGTTATTACATTGATGTTTTGTTGTGCATGTTGTTCTTAAATATGGCAACACTAACATGTCTGTCATACTTGTGAAATGTGCTCTTAACCACTGGTAAAGCTTATCTTATGTTACATTCTGGGAATATCTAGTTGAAAGTCTGGAGAAGTTTTAAAAGTCTTTAAAAATATCACAAGAGGAGAGTTCATTTGACTTTTTCCTTTGTAGAATAAGCTATCTTTGACAAACTACGAGTCATAGTAATAGACAAAACTGCTGTTCTTTGGGTCTGTATGCATTACTTTCTAGTATGTTTGGAGTGTAATCTTGTAAACCTTTGAATATTTTCCATTTATTGAAGATACTGACCTGCAATAAGAAAAGGAGTGTTGGAAGATTCATTTTTTTTCCTTACCTTCCCTCGTCTGGCTTGGAGTGTTTTCAGTTGGAAAGGGCTGTGTGGGACTTGCTCTAAAGACTTGTTTAAACCATTTAATGAGAGGTAGTGTGTGTATATATAGATGTTAAGCCTCAGTGATGACTACTTAGTATATATAGTATCTTAAAAGGATAAAGAACGGAGAGTGACTGAGAATGCTCTAAGTAGCCCTTAGTCATTTGTTACCTCTTCAATTGCAGGGGCACAGTTGATTGTATGTCTAGAGCCATACAAACCATATCAATAACTCGTTCAGCTGAAAAATACCTTTTTTTTTTCCCAGGAGGTCATGCAGATCAGTATTTTTTGTGTGTGGTAATACAGTTTTGTCATCACAGAGGGATGGCAGAGTGGGGATGGGAATGAATAAGCAGGAGCGCAGCGTGAAGTTCATTGACTACTTTACTTGGTGATGTTGCTGAAGAAAACCTTATGAAACCTCAGTGCAAGGAAGCTGTACAGTGACATCTGTCCTGTTTCTTAAGACATGTTTTGAAACTCTTTAGAAAAGCACATTGGAATGTCTCATTAGTGTTTATTTACAGCAGTTTTTCACATATGTTATGGTTTGAGATACCATTTCCTGGAATTTTAAATATAGGTCTTAAACACATGGTTTCAAAATTAACCTCAGAAATTATGTTCTTTGCTTTAGGTCAGGACCCTGGGTACCTAGACCATTTGCCTACACTCAGGTCATCGGTAATCTGGAACTGTGTATTCAATAAATATCCTTTGGAATGGCAGAACTCAGTCTGACTAATAAAATATAATTCTAGACTTTAATCCAGCGCAGAGGCAATTTAAAAAATACTAATTATTAGTTTCACTGGAAAGGACGACAATATCTAAATGGGTAATTTGGACTCTGGGTGCGTCCTTACTCCAATTATGGAAATCTTACAATTTCAGCTTCTTTAAAAGTTTTGCAGCATGAACAGGGAAGAGAGTTTTTTGACCAACCCCAGTGAAAATGCGTGGGAATAGAATACTTGACAGTGAAAATCTACAGTCTTCCAGAAACTTGATTTAAATCTTTCTTAATATTTTCGCTAGCTAATGCATGAATAACACTGAAAGTCATTCTTGACTTTTGCATATATTCAAGCTTTTTAAGACCTTGGATTTATTCATGGTGTTGTTCTGTTTTGCTCTTAAATTCTTTTAAATCTAGCATGAAGTTGTAAAAGTTAATTAATACTGTATATATATATACAGTAATTCTAGGTAACTATACATTTATATTAGCTAGGGAAGTATTGTTCATCTTTGTTATCGTTGTTTTTTCTTTTAACGCAGTACAGTGCATGAAAGCCTAACTTTAAGCCCAAATTTATGTTTTTCTGGCTTGAGGCTTACACTTAAATTTAGGGATTCTTACAAAAAATAACTTCTATTTCTACATTGAAAACAAGTGAAAGTTACCTGTTTTTCAAAATGACCCTTGGTTGATATCAGACTAGTGTTTGTCTTACAGTTTTAGCACTTAAATTTTGCTTGAGTAGTGAGATCCTAACTGAACAAATTAAACATACGTATGTCGTTGTTGGGACGGACACGACACTGAACACCAAGTTGCAGCAATCCAATTTCTTTATTTTACAAGCAGTGCTTTTTTATATTCTTTTACCCAGGTGCTTATCTATGTATATATTCTAGCATTCTACTTTTGCCCAATATGCTCCCACATCACCATCACACGCTGTTCATGCTCTGGTCAAAGCCAGGATGTTTGCCAACCCTTATCTTTTTACTTAGCTCTTCTCAGGACTCCCCAGTCTCTTCAAGGGTACACAGATATCTGCTCAAGGTTAATGTTAAACTCGCATTCTGATCCCTCGGACCGGCCGAGGTTTCCCACAATTCCCCCTTTTTGTATTTGTGCTACAAATGCCGCCCCCATCACCTGCTGCAGGGCCCTTTGCAGTAGGGAGATGAGACATGGCACCATCATTAGCACAACTACAACTATCAGCAATATTATTAATTCTGCTTTGACTATTGAAACCAGCCATCCCGAGAGTCCCCAATTTTGCAAAAGGTGATCAAAAGAGAAGAACCCATCCTCTTCCTTTAACTTTTCCATTCGTTCCATTAACTCTTGTATGCGTGCATGAATAGATTGAGAATGGTCTGATAAGTTCATGCAGCACATCCCATCAAAATCTTGACAACCATGACCTTGAACCAGCAACAGGAAATCTATTGCAGCTTGATTCTGCAGTGTGGCATGTCTAACTGAGTCTACATCTAGTAGTAAACTACTTAAAGCTGCAGATGTAGCATTAGATTGCTTAGCCAGCCAACACCCAAGCTTGTTAAGCGTAGTGAGCACTTTAGCTGACGCCACTTCGGGGCTAAAAAGGATGCCGCGATTATTAGGTCTCGCAGCAGCACTTTTGCTCCAGGACCCACCCGTTCCTGGGTCACAAGGGAACCAAAGTGCCGAAGAAGGGGTGGCATCGCAGCAGGAGTATCATCAGCAAGCTGCAAAAAGTTTAATACATATACAGCTTTAGTTAGTCGTGCTTCAGGGGTTTCCCCTATCCTTCCCCCTTTTGTTTTTGTAAAAGGTGTTTTAGAGTACTGTGTGCACGCTCAACAATACTCTGACCCGTGGGTGAGTGGGGGATGCCTGTGACATGTGTCATGCCCCAGAGTTGTAAAAAACAAGCTACCTTTTGCGATACATGAGCAGGACCATTATCAGTTTTGATCTGTTGTGGGACACCTAAAACAGAAAATGCACGCTGCCAATGGCGTAAGACATCTTGAGCTGATTCTCCAGTGTGAGCAGTGGCTACAAGGGCAGAAGAAAAGGTATCGATTGATACATGTATATACTTCAAACGGCCGAATTCAGTAATATGTGTGACATCAGTTTGCCAAAGCTATAAAGCGCGTAATCCTTGTGGATTGGTGCCATGATATACAGGTACATGTTCATCTTGACAATCGGGGCAGGCCGCAATAATATTGCGGGCCTCAGTATTACTAAGATTAAACTGACGTTTTAAAGCACGATATCCCTGATGATAAAAACTATGCGATGCTATCGCTTGCTGTTTAACATTGGGCACAGGTCCCAGGGCCACTGCAGACACTAAAGCATTAGCTTGTGCATTGCCTTCTACAATAAATCCTGTTAACTGGGTATGACTTTTAATATGCATCACATAATATTCCTGCTTTCACCTCTATATTGTTATCCGTAACAGTTTCAATACACCAAACAGTAATTCATTAGTTACATTACCTAAAACAGCTTTATCTAAACATCGTACCAGAGCAGCCACATAAGCTGAATCTGTCGCAATGTTGACTGGGCCGGGGAAACTCTGAAACACCATGGTCATTGCTCGTAGTTCTACGACTTGGGGTGAACCTTCTTGATGTTCGATCTTATATTGCCATTGTGTTCCTTGTCTCCAGACAATGGCACCTTTTCCAGTTTTTCCTGACCCATCTGTGAACACTGTGGGGCCCTCCACTGGGTTTCTACGACTGAGATTTTTTTTTTTGTCCAAAGATTATTTGTGTGCCCAATTTAATCAGTGGGTGTGAAGGTAAATGGTCAATGCTTTTGCGACAGACCATTGACAAATTGTAGGCGAGTTTTTCATACCTTGTGGCAACACTTTCCACTGATACCTTTTGGTAGGCTCCATGTTATTCACAAACGGAACAGTAAATGCAAATTTTTCTTTATCTTGTTCTGCCAGAGGGATGGTAAAAAAAAATAATCTTTTAAATCTATTACAACAATTTCCCACCCCATAGGTATCATAGTAGGTGAAGGTAATCCCGGTTGTAGTGCTCCCATTGTTGCCATGACATAATTAATCTTTCTCAAATCATGCAACAATCTCCATTTCCCCGATTTCTTTTTGATAACAAATACTGGGGTATTCCAAGGGCTATGTGAGGCCTCTGTGTCCTGCAACAAGTTGTTCCGTTGCCAAAGACTGCAGGGCCGTTAATTTCTCTTGGCCAAAGGGCCACTGATCAACCCACACAGGTTTTTCTGTTAGCCATTTTAGAGCTAAAGTGGGTTGAGAAACACCCTGCAATACAGTGGCCCCGACTAAAAATCCGTAGTTATGCAACCTCCCCATTGGCCTAAGCAGTCCTTTCCCCATAGGTTTAAAGGAGTTGAGGTCACCTATGGCCACAGTGTAGCCCTTTGCCCTTCTGAGTTTACAATCACAATAGGGTTAGTGGACATATAACTATTGGCAACTCCTCCGAGTCCTGCAACTCCCAAGGCATTGAAGGTTAATGGCCAAGGAACAGGCCACTCCCGTAAAGAGATGATCGTCATATCTGCTCCAGTGTCTAATAATCCAGTCAGTTGGATCTTCTTGGGGGTGGCATCATTAAGTTCAAGAACACAATGCATTTGTGGGCGTTGATTAGATACTCTTTGCACCCAATGGACATGTGGCTTTCCTGTAGAGCCAAAACCACCATTACCACGTGTAACATTGTTCGTTCGTGGAACGCAACTTTGAAATGGGATTAACTGAGCAAGTCGAGTTCCCTTCTCAATAGTCACAGGTGGTGTAGCTGTTGATACCATGGCACATATTTGTCCAGTGTAATCAGCATCAATCACTCCAACATGTACCATGAGGCCTTGTAAGGTGGTACTAGATCTTCCTATCAGTAAGGCACTTAAACCTTTGCCAGTTGGTCCCCAAGCCTCCAGGGGCACCTTGTGTACCTCTTTACTACAGGAAAAGCAGCAGGCTCGGCAATTTCAGTACTAGGAGACTCGGCATGAGAAAGTGAAACGGGTATTTTCTCTTACAAGTCCCATTCACCCAATTCCATCGCTTTTTGCTTCACCTCCCTCCAAAATCGGACAGGGTTTTGGGGTTTAACCATCACTTGAACTGGTGGTAAGTCCCAAGTTTTGGGATGCTTTGAACAACAGAGAGGACCCCCTTGTTCTATTTGCGATTTTACATCAATTGGAGAAGGACAAGGGGGAGGCAGGGCAGAAGGGACAGAAACTGGAGGAGAATTGCCCAAGTCGATAAAATTGCTTTCCTCCTCATCATCCGATTCAGGGGGCAAAGGTGGATAAGGGAACGGTGGATTAGGAGGTTCACAAGGGATGAGCACCTCCTCCGGAGGGGTCTTTTGGACCTCTTCACTGCTTTTGATTTGGTCTCTAGGCAATACAAATCCCGATCGGTTAGCACCTTCACTTGCAACTTGGTCGCGAGGTAATACGTATTTATATTGTTTATCTTTTGTGTTCATCATAAACAGTCCTTTATTTTCCCGAGCAGCAATCTCCTGCCCCTTTAAATCATCAACACGAGGTTTAGAGACAAACGGCGCAGGGGCTGCGGGCAGCTGTTCGCTCCCTCCTGCTAAATCTCTCTGCTCCTTAAAGTTCCTTAATGTCTCTAATAAAAGTCGCCACATAGTTAACAACTCAACAGCCGTTTTTGAGCTGCGCGTAGCTTCCTCAAAGTCTGCCCTAGTTTGTCCATTGCATTATACTAAATGCTGTAACCGATGTTACTTCTGCTCCCCGTTCTTTTCCCCACAATAGCATTTTTCGCAAAGTCACTTCAGGGAGGATTACACCTTGCCGTTTCAACAACAGCATCCATGTGGAGAGTATAGTCTGCTCCTCCTTAGTTAACTTCCCTCCCATGTCCCCAGTGGCTCACCTACTACAGGTGTCTTCTTAAATATGATCCGGATCCATTAACAGCTCTGCCCGCTGTCCTCAGCTTCACTGGGCTCTGTCCCCATGACTATTTCCAGTTGTCTTCTTCCTTAAAATCACGTCGGGGTCACCAGTTGTCGTTGTTGGGACGGACACGACACTGAACACCAAGTTGCAGCAATCCAATTTCTTTATTTTACAAGCAGTGCTTTTTTATATTCTTTTACCCAGGTGCTTATCTATGTATATATTCTAGCATTCTACTTTTGCCCAATACGCTCTCACATCACACGCTGTTCATGCTCTGGTCAAAGCCAGGATGTTTGCCAACCCTTATCTTTTTACTTAGCTCTTCTCAGGACTCCCCAGTCTCTTCAAGGGTACACGGATATCTGCTCAAGGTTAATGTTAAACTCGCATTCTGATCCCTTGGACCAGCTGAGGTTTCCCACATACGTACATTCTTTTTTTCTCTTATCTATTCCTACTCAACTGTTTGAGGCTACTTCTTCCTAGTGGCTTTCAAGTTTCATGTGAAATGTATAAAAAGTTCTCAAATCAAACTTCAAGACTTGTCCTGTTACTACACTCATACAGCTTAGTAACTTCTGGAGTAAGTCTCTCTGACTGGATGTGTGGATGTGTCTATCTGATGAGAACTGCATTCCCTTTTGCACTGTTAAAAAGAAATTTTTACAAAGTGGCAAATGTATATTTAATGCATTAAACATTGGCCTCAATAATGTTTTGGATGATCTTCTTAATAGACCTAGAAAATTAAAACTCTGTATGTGAACTAGCACGTTGGTGATCTGCAAACAGGAGGCTTACTAACTGCTTCTCCACCACAAAACACATGCTAAAGCATCTTGCTGTCTCTTTACCTTTGTAAGCTTACAATAAAAATTAATCCATGCAAATATATAATAACTACAGAAAGTGTTTCCGCTGGTTTTGTACTCATTTAGAAATAAAGTTGACTAAAAATTTTGGGAATAGGTCAGGGAATAGTAGGTGAGTTCCTACAAGAGAAGTGCAGCAGCAGTTACTTTGGTTTAAAAGAAATATAAATGATACTAGCTTTTTTTCCAGGAAAGGGTGAGGGAAAGTAAATGAGATTAAAGATGGGAAAGGAGGTTACCTTAATAACATTGTCTCTTCAGTATTTTGCCTTAATTCCAACAGATAAATTGTTCCTTTTTGGATTTTTCCTATTTTACCCAGCTGTCCCTAGCCATTTTTTTGTGTTCAGGTCTCCCCTGTATAGGTGGAATACGTTGTCTTGGGAGGAATGTGAGGCAACTATCCTAATTCTCCCGATTTGTTCAATGGACGTATTGAAGAGGAATTTAATCTTCTGCTCTGTAATCCAAGCTGTCACAGAATGCCTCACTCCTTAAAGAGAAAGGCAATGCGTGTTCCCTCATAGAAGGATAAGATCAACTGGACAGATTCTTGATAACTTTATGACCTATGTCCAGTGTTGTACTTTTAATAAAAATAAAAAAAATGGGAAACATGATTTATAACACTTTTTTTTTTCCCTCACAAGTGTTCTGGGAAACTAACAACCAAAATCTAATAAACACAAGACATTAATTGCTGTTCTGATTTTTTTCTATGTCATTTACTTTGAGAATACAGAAGCTTAAGTGAAGACTTAAAGTAGTCTCTATCGATAAGGTAGCAAGCTGCTATTCCTTTTCATTCCTTCATCGACTGCACTTTCTAATTTGGAATTGTAATCGTCCAAACGTTTGCTTTGAGAAAGCCTTTTTCTGGCATTTGATTTTCTTGCTGCTACATCTATGGACTAGATAAAGGCCTTGACGTCTAGAGAGTATTATGGAAGACTATTCATCAATATTAGTAGTCTTAAGAATAATAATACTGATGAATAATTTATAAACTTATTTTGTGGTTTGAAAACAGGCTTAATTAATGTTTTTGTAAGATATATCAAAATATGTTGCCAGAGGTATTACTGGATAATACAGAAAAGGGTAAATCACCTTCTGTTGAGTAGGGTTGACAATAAGCAGAGTGTATTTGAAACAACAACAAAAAATATATGTGTACAGAGTACCAAACAGCATGTTTGTTTGCAGCTTCAGGAAATGGCATACTTGCTTTGAATTATAACACTTAAAGAAACTTTTGACATACGCCTTTTTTGTTAAGATAGAATAGAGAAGTTTCTCGTTTGCATTTGAGGCTTGTGGTACTTCTATTGTCAAAGTTGCTGTGAAGTTTTAGTTTTAAAACGTAGATTTCCTTTTCTCTTCTTTCAGTAGCTAATGATATCATTTTCTTACAGACACTGAGGGCTTCTTTTGTTACAACTTTAGGAAAGGATAATTAAGATGTAATAGTTACAAATGTTGTGTCAAATGTTAATATTATTAGTTTGGGGTCATCTTAGTAGTAAAACTAAAACATGGGTTGAGAGGGATAAGCAGGATTTAGACTGGGAAAAAATTGAGGGAATCATTAATTTAATAAATATATTTGTTTCAAATATAGATCTAAGAAAGCAAAAAACTCAATAGATAAATCCACTGAGACTGATAATGGCTACGTGTCCCTTGATGGGAAAAAGACGGGTAAAAGCAGTGAAGAGTGTATGCAGGCCCATGAACGTCGATGTGAAGTAATTAAGCCAGAAGAGTCAGGGTGGAGCACTGCAACAGTGAAAGATGCCTTCAACAATCACAGTCATCACAAAGTAAGTGTGCTTTGTCACTTTCAAAGCAGGATCATTAATTTGTCAAATGATACCTGAGGTGTATTTGTATGATGCTTTTGATGCATTCTTATCTACTTCATCCTTAAAAATGTTTCAAAGTTGTATTAAGCTTAGGGTCCTGGGTCCAAAAATTACATTAAGTGTTCTTATTTCATCCTTATATTCCTAGCCTTTCCTTTTTCTTGTAGGAGGATCCTTACTGACATCTAAACATTCTTTGCCATTCTGCATTTCAATGCACCAGTTTGTGTGCTGTTTATTATCTGTGGGTTTTTCCAGACCAGCTAAATACACTGTACCTTCTCCTGCCTCTTTGGTACTCTAGGCACAGGTCTGTCTCTATGCTGAAATGGAACAAATTTTGGATTACAGATAATTGGTAATTTTGAAGTCATTCTGAGCATTTGCCTGTGAATTATCTTCCTTCTCCTTTCTTTTTTATTTTTATTTTTTATTTTATTGATATCTGTAGAAGACGAGGAAAGGACGATTTCCCTCTCAATGAAGTAGGCAGAACTCTGGCAGCATAGGAAGTGGTCATGAAAGAAAGCAGAACTTTTAATTTGGCTGGGTCTGATTATCTCCTGGATATCCTATTTTCATCTTAGTGTTCTACAGAATAGCTTTTCCAAAACATTTTTCCTGAGTCTCTTATCATTTGCATTTGAGCATGTATTGACTGCCTTTACAGCTCTAATACTTGACTCCGTCTTATTAGTATTTACCATCAATGATCAAAGGGAAATATTTTTCTACTGGAAGTATACAGGTATACGTTTTTATAAAGGAAAGGCATTCTTTGTGGATTTCATAAGCAAATTATTTAACAGCCCCTTAAAAATCAATATGATTAAGTCAGAATGAAGATGATGAAGATTCATCTCGGGGCAAAAACTTCACTCTGTTGCTCTGCAGGAGGTTCTTTCTCAGCAGTGATAACAACTGAGGTTCGGTTATCTGTATCAGTTCCAAGCATTTTTCAGTCTTGATGAAATCCAACAAATAAAGGATTTTTAAGAAAAAGTAATTTTAAAGAGTTTTATGTTTCTTTGATAGAATGGATATGATCTATATGTTTAACTTGCTTGCTGAGTATGCACTCACATTGAAGAGAAGTTGGCAGGGGCTACAATAGCCTCCTTTCTTCTCTCCTTCTCATCTCTTCCTCCAAAGACAATACACTTCGGTGCCACTGCAAAAGGTAGCAGATAAGATACCTGAGGCTGTTCTACCTGTCCTTCTTTCTTTATGCAACTCAGCTGTTAGAAAAGTGAAATGACCTGACCTTGAAGCATCTCAGAAAACAGAGTTCATCATGGAAGAAAGACTGATGTCTGAGTTGCAGGGGGGGGGAGGATTTGTTGTATTCATAGAGAATAGCTTGACTGTTTTTTGTCATTTTAGCATTTCACTGATGACAGGAAGACTCCAAATGAAATTTTACAGGGTCCTATCTAAATGAGAATATACAAAAGAGGTTTTGACAACTGAATGATCCTTGGCTGCCCTTTTTCTTTCTGTTATTGTAAGGGCTACTTTAACTTGTGGAATAAATTAACGATCTGAGTATTCTACATGCAATCTGTAGCATTTTATTGTTGGAAGAAGAGGTAAATGTTAACTTTGTACTGTATGTGTTGATAATTCAATGCTATAGTGTCTGTCACAATTTTGGTGTCTTTTTATTTTTTATTTCTTTATTCTTTTAACTTTCTGGATATTTTGCCTCTAAGCCTTTCTTGGTAGGTTTGGTTTAGACAAAATTGCATTTAAATTAAGAATGTCAGAATTGTTCTTTAGTATAATATGAACTAGCCCTTCATCATCTGAGAAATGTTTATTTTGGTATTATAATTTCTATTTTATAATTCCTGCTGTACCACTTAATTTTGCTAGTTGGAAATGCATTAAAATCTGATTTAACTGAGCATAGATAATAAAGTTGCAGAAATTAATTCGATTTCGGTAGTTAAGAAGAAAACCTAGTAAGTATGAGTATATGTCTTACTAATACAATATTTCTTTCACTAGGATACTCACAGAACTGTGACAAATTTATCAGATGAAGTTTCTAGTGAGGAAGGGCCTGAACCTGGGTATTCTTTACGTCGCAATGTAGAACGCACTTCTAGTGATTGTACACTTCGAAACAGGAAATCTCACCATTATAAGAAACACTATCCTCTGGAGGTATGTTCTTTTCCATTGCTTTGTTTCTGTAAGTTGTTAAAACATCTTGGTTTCTTATTGAATAGATATATTTTTTTCAAACCTTTTTTCTCCTATATTGGATTTTGGGAATCTGTTAATTGGAAGTCATGCTAGTGGGGGACCAGGATTTTAATTTTTTTTTATTTTTTATTTTAATGAAAGTGTTTTGAAATTAAGATGTTTTTATTTAGTTGTTTTGAACTTCATCTTATTTTTCAATTTGTTGTGAGGAGCCTAGAATATATTCTATAGATCTTGCATCAGGTTATGGCCAACTCTGTTGCTGTCTTTTCACACCAGTTATCTCCTCCGGAAACTTGATTTGTTACAAAACCGGCGGTAATTGGCAATATGCAAATTTTCATCAATGCTGATGTTTCTCTGTTAAGTTAGTATTTTGGATTCACTAGCCTTGTTGTGGAGAAGTTTGATTGACTACCTCTGAATATTTATTCCCTCATATTTATTGAAACAATAATTTAAAATGTTGTCATGAAATCTCACCAAAATTGTTAAAGCATAAAAATACTGAAATTTTAAGAGACTTGATGGCATCATAGCTTAGAAGAGGGGAATTCATAGATTCCATATTAGCAGAGTCCTTAATCATAAGGAAAGGACTCAGACACTGAAAGAGAAAGGGATATGTTATCGTGTTTTTATTTATTTATAATATTAAATAAATTATGCTCTTTTTTTACTAATGGTATGCAACTTAACATATGGAACTTTTTTTAAAGGCTGTATTGCCATTTTTTCACTAGGACTATAAGAAAAGAGTGTAAAGAGTAATTTCAGCTCTGACAAAAGTCCAATAGGCAGAGCCTCATGAGTAAGCTTTCTACTTGATACAAGAAACGTCCCCTTAGAAGGGTTCAGGTATTGCTTTCTCTGATAACAATTGCAAAGCCTTGAACTTGATGCTTTGCATAAAAACATTATTAGGTAATCTTTTCTTCTATTCATTCATTTATTTCTCACAGACTTGGGTTAAAAAGATCCAGAAGGCTAATTGATATGAGTGTTTAATGCCTTATGCAAGTTTGGTTTAGGATAACTGAACAGGTTGATACATGGAACTGCTTGTTTCATGTTAACAGAGGATGTCTCTTGACTGTATACTTGTGCAGCTGGTAGTGCTTGACAAGAGGAAGCAGAAAGACAGGATTACAATAAATTATTTTTCAGTGCAAATGTATTTTCTCTTCCATAGAGTGCTTCAGAGCTAGGGAAGACTGTAGATATATTCAGAAACTCAAGAGGCTAAATTTGCACTGTGTGTAGCTTTGGCAGTAATGTTTTCACTTATTCCCCGTTTACTTATCTGACTGATGCCATGAAAGAGGAAGCCTTTCTTTGTTGTTACAAACTCGCCTCCCCCACATGATTACAAAGGAAATGAAACAATAGTTTTCAAATCTGTGAAAGCTTTCTTTGTATTTAAAAAAAAAAATAAATTGGTGAAGTCAGTGGATATACTCTCAATTCCTGTCCTACACTTTCTTTTATCTTCATGTTTACTTGTCAACTTAATTGTTGTTTGAGCAAGCTTTTTTACTATTCTTATTTTATTAACTTCAGGACTCAATGGTACCCAGTAGTGACTGCCTTGTATAAATTATTTTTTATTCTTTTATTTTAAGAAAAACATAGTTCAGACTCTTTCTGCATTGATATTATCCCTCACTTTGTAAAAGAAAGGGAAAGAGTTCAGACCAAATTTTTTCTAAATATTTCTTTACAAAATTGCTTATGTAAAATACACTAAGCAGGATTTTCAGGAAGAACAAAGAACATTTCTTCAGATAATAATGCATACAAATAATATTAAATTAGTAGAACTGCTGAAACATTGCTTGATTATTTTTTTCAGTGTAAAAAAATTGTATATATTCTTGAGACAAACTAGTAGAAAGAAATAAATTTTGTGTTAAGAGGGAACAGAAATGGCCAGAGGATGGCGATGTAGGATGGTACTGCTTTTAAGACTACCTACCTGTCTTGCAGGAAATGGATTCTGCTTACTGTAGAAAATAGTTCTTGTTCTGAAGACAACATTAGAGCGTTTCATATGTACGCGTGGGAAGATTTGAATGTCCCAAACTTAATACTTTTCTTTCTTTATCTAAGAGATATATAGGTAAAATTTGAACATAACAAGGCATGCTTGTTTCTCAAGTACAGTTTGTTTAAAATAATTAAAATTTTATGTATGACTATGTAGATTACACATACCTAGCAGTTAGCTATGTATACTCTTGTTTATTTCTCCTCTCTACACCTGAAGTGCAACTGTCTTCGAATAACGCCACTCTCTCTTTGTCTTTGAGAAGGTATGTTAGTAGTAACAATGGGGCAATGGGATTTGTAGGGGAATTTGAGTGTCAATTCCTCTCTTATTACAGGCTCATACGTTTAGAAATGTGCTTCTGGAAAATATCAAGCCTTCTTTTAAAACTAGTTAAATTGTGTCCACGTTGCTTCCTTGAAAGGCTACTTGAGTGCCTCAGGTCTTGGATGACTAGAAATATCTGTCCCTCCTTCCTCCAGGGCCTTGCCCTTTCCTGAGAAAGAATACCTTACTTTATGGACAGGTTAATAAGTAGCTGAGGTATTTCAGCTCAAACAGCTAAAGACAGAAAATCAAAACGTCAAATTAATTTAAAATACTTTGTGAACAATGCTTTTCTCACTCTCAGTCACATTTCTGTATTACAATTTCAGTCCTGTGTATATGGCTTTAAGCCTCACTTACACACTCATGTCTGTCATGTTTTCACTAAAATAGTGCAGCTGTAAAGTGTTTTAGAAGAGGCTTAATTTATGGCTTATAAAATCAGAAGTGTGAGACATAGCTGGAGTCTGTGGCTCGATAATTGCTGTTAAAATCTAAATTAATGAGTACTAAAAATCTGTAAAATAGATGTTTCCTTTTAATAGTTAATAGGATTTCATTCTTCATTATGTGACCCCCTCCACAAAGTAGAGACCATAGACTGTTACTTGTTTGTACAATGTCTAAAGATGTGCAACTTCTTAGACATTCCTTCAATAAACTTATAATTCTTTCCGATGGAAAAAGATAATGGATTGGAACATAAAAACAAGATAAACGTGGATTCACTAATTTAACTTTAGAACTATTCTGTCAGGAAACAACTTAGAATGAAAAAGCTGCATTAATTCCAATGCATATTTTAATTTCAGGATACACCTAAATCAGGTACTAGCTGCAGTTCTCGGTGTTCAAGCTCCAGACAGGATTCTGAGAGTGCGAGGCCAGAATCAGAAACGGAAGATGTGCTGTGGGAAGACCTCTTACACTGCGCAGAGTGCCACTCTTCCTGTACCAGTGAGACAGATGTAGAAAGCCCTCAAGTGAATCCATGTGTGAAGAAAGAATACAGAGATGACCCATTTCATCAGGTTGGTATCCACCAATTTTGTTTTTATTTGCACTGTGCACAAGAACTCTATATTAAATGAAAGTAAGAAAGCCAGAATGATTTGATAGAGTTAAAACAAGGAAAATTTGATTTCTGCTACTCAATCATTAATTTGTCAAATGAACAGGATAAGACAATATACTGAAATAGCCGACAAAATATTTGAATGTTTGAATTTAAGTTGCCGTTCAGGACAAGTACCAATTGATTTAAGTTTCCTCTGTGGTAGCTGGTTCTGGGTTTGGGGTTTTTTTCTTTTTTTTTTTCTCTAGTGGAGTTACTTTTTTGTGAGCTCATATCAGACATTTTTCTATTTGCTTATATATAAATGTATATATAAAAATGCAAACAGAAAGATAATATACATAGTATCTAATGTTATATATGTATATGATGTTAAATGTGTATTACATATGTCTAAATTCTATTTAGATACAATATTTTTAGTTTTACCTCAAAGCAAATAATTTTATTTCCCTTCTTTAATGATGTTCTATAGCAACATATTCAGTCCTTTCAGTAATTTCTGAGAATTTTAGTGTTTGTTGTGCAGCACTTCAGTTGTGGCCTGCCTTGGGCTAATGTTGGACAGAATCCATTGTAATACTTGATCACTAACAATCCAAGTCTTCATTTGATGAAATCCATCCAGATGTCACAGTGGCAGTTATATTTGTAGTATAAATCTTATCTTTAAATTGCATGTTAATTGCATTGCTAATTTGAACTATTTAAGTAAAGAGATGGAGAGAATGTGAAACATTGTCATACGTGTTGGTACTGTGTCATCACTACTAAGGAATGCCATGCAAGACATGGTGTTAATGCCAGCTAAGGAAAAGAATTTCAAAAGACAGGCACGTCATTCATAACCAGAGTATTTTTTGATTTAAAAAAACTTCCCCTTTTCCCCACAATCCCCCAAAAGTAGCACTTTGGATTTCATGCAATCTTTGTTTTTTTAATTTATTTTAGTTCTTGCATACATTCCATATAAACACTAAAATGGAAGCTTTATAGTAGGGAATTGAATTGCAGTATATTGACTTTTTTTTTCCTGCAGTTGAGTGTTTTTCTATTTGATTGTATATTGTGAATTTTTGAGTTTCAGCTCCTGGTGTTGATGCTCCCTCTAGAGGGAGACTTTGGAAATCTGTGGTTAAGAAGGTCCTGCAACTAATACATGCATTGTTTTAATAATATGTATATTTTTTTATCTAATGGAAAAAAAAAAAAAAGAGGAGATATTTGAGTACTTAGCAGAATACAAAGATTTCAGATAAATACCAATAAAGCAAATAAAATTAAGTTTTACTTTTAATCAATGATAAATTAAATCTTAAAAAGAATATTACACCCTCCCCCCTGCCCCCCCCCAGCACCACCACTTCCAGTAGTTCAATGCATGTAGTTCTAGGTGATGAGGCAAAGTCGAGAGCAATTTTGATCACCTGAATGGGAGAGGAGTGAGACAGAGCTGAGGGAAGCCAGGAAATGGCCACAGCAGAACTTGTTGCGTCAATGTTTTTCCAGATCCTTCAGTTCTCACTTGGCAGTCCATTTAGAGTAAAGTTGCCTCAGCCATAAGTGCATTCAGTAAATTAGGCTGGGATTGCTTGGCTCTTGGAGCAGCACGTATTGATTAGACTCCTACTGCTCTCTCTGAGTCTTGCCAGGTACAGTTAGCACGGGGAAGCCTTTATCCATAACAAGGATTGTGAAGTACACATGTATCATTAAAAGCAAATAAAAAAAAATATGTTTGCCTTAGGCTCAAGCAGAGAAGAGTACTTTTCAGAATGCTAGGAGGAAAAAATAATAACCAGAAAAACAAAATATTCCATTAAACGTGGCAAAATTAAAGGTGGCTTGTAAGTAACCTCATGCGTCTCTTTGATATGTTTGAGCAAAAAAAGAAGCCAATTAATCCTCAACCACAATAACACTATTAGAAAATGAAGTATGGGGAAGGAGAGATCTCTGTACTCACAGCTATTTCTTGGAAAAGAAGTGGATGATTTTGTGGAATGTGGTTAACATATAGTAACATGTAGTAGAAGTAACTGCTATATAACGATACTTGTGTCAGTCTAAAGCATTTTTTTGTTAGCATATTTCTGACAAAGGCATATTGACAGGACAATAGATTTTTTTTCTCTGATGTGATATATTCCTTGTCTTCACCAGAGTCATTTGCCTTGGATCCACAGTTTGAATCCAGGACTAGAAAAAATAAGTGCAATTGTATGGGAGGGTAATGACTGCAAGAAAGCAGATATGTCTGTGCTTGAAATCAGTGGTATGATAATGAACAGAGTGAGTATTCTTTTTACTTCATGCAAATATTGTATTTAGGAGTCTAAGCACTACCAACAATAAGCTTGTTTTATGTTGGTGTTTTTTTGTTTGTTTGTTTGTTTGAAGTATCTGTTATTGACATTATTGTTCCATGGCATAGGTCACTCATTTACTTGTTACTATCAGATAAAAGAGCTACCAAATCTTAAGTGTTGGGGCAATAAACTGTGTTTGCATTGTTTGCTTACAAACATAGCCAGCCTCTGTTTTATTGTTCCAAAGGGATAAATCCTGTGAATATTCTTATTATTCTCCTTGATTCTGATGAACAACTAATATGTTGGGTTAGGAATATACAGATCTGCTTATTTGGATGCTAAAGTTCAGATTGGAAAAGAAAGCTTTCCTCTTTAGGAAACAAACATCTAAGAGCACGAGCAGGACGTCTCACTAGTCCTCCCTTGTTTTTCCTAGTACTCCTCTTCAGGAAACAATTGGAAAAAGATTTAATTGATGTTGTACTCTTTTTCAATGTAGACAATGTAGGCATTTTGTAGGCTTGAACATAAAAATCCTAGCACAGCTTAGGAAAACTATCACTAATTCTGACAAGTTGATAGTTACAATCTCCAACTTGTTAAAAAGCAATGTATTCACAAACTTAGTTCAGATCTCTGTGTGTGACTCGGTGACGATACAGTTTTGGGTGCAATCCACAGTAGAATTAAACTTAACAAAGCCATAGCCAACACAACAGAACTCCAGTCCTGTCTGCATTGTAAAAACTTTTAAAATCTTGCAACCTAAAAGCAAGACACAAATAGGAGCAACATATGGGATGTAAGCAACACAGTCTGATTGGCACACTTGGCTAATTCAGCTTTGAATGAATTTTTAATACAAGAATTTGCACTGGAGTCTTTTAACGGCAATGTTATGATGTTGGGTTTTTAAATGATTTGTCATATTTGGTTCTGGTGTGTTACGTGGTCTTTGAGGACTTCTTTTTTCTTAATAGTAAATTGTGACGATGCTTGGTTGAAGGTTTCATATAACTTATCAGGTTATAAAATTTTCTCTGTGATAGTAAGACAGTAAAATTAATATTCATTATTTCCAAAATTAAAAATATACCTTGTTTTCTTTTGGTTTTAGGTGAACAGCTATATACCAGGAATTGGTTATCAGATTTTTGGAAACGTCATATCATTAATCTTGGGTTTAATGCCATTTGTCTTTCGACTTTCTCAAGCTAAAGATTTGGAACAACTAGCTACGCATTCTGCCACTGAACTTTGTATGACTGCATTTGGATCAAATGGAGACATTCTGGTTCTCTCAATGGTTACTATAAGTTTTGTGGTCCGTGTGTCTCTAGTGTGGATTTTCTTTTTTCTGCTATGTGTAGCAGAGAGGACATATAAACAGGTACGAATGGCAAACCAAGAGGCCTCATCCAAAGCAAAACAAGGTTTAATGTTTGCATTTTTTTTGACTTTGTGGATATTTTAAACTTGTTTTCTTCAGCAAACTATGATTCATAGATCAAAGATGACAAATACTTCAGTGGGCTTACAGTTTAGGAGATGAGGCAGTTGCAAAGGACTGAAGTCTCTGTAGCTAATAAACCTTTTTTCCTGGAGAGGGAAGACTTTTTAATCTTTTATTTCAGATTTCTGGCTCAATGCATTAACCCAGCTCTTAGTCATGTCCCAGTTCCTCTCAGTTTTCCCCAAGGAGAAGGAGTTTCAATAAAAGAACTATATTTCCAGTTTGTTCTACCAGTGTGCTTCATTCAAAACCTTCAGTTTAACTCAAAACTGTTCAGTCCAGATGCTAACCAAGAGCCCTGCCTGCTTTGCTGGTAGATCAGTCTCACAGCTGGAGACCGTGAGAGCTGCTGTCTAAAGTAATACACCTGTTAATTTATTGCTTTTTATAGCAATTTAAATTTTTAAGAGAGTATCAGTATCCCTTACTAGCTGCAGAGTATAGATATTTGCTGGTGTGCAGAAGAACAATTTTTATACTCCCTTTTCTCAAATTATAGCCAAAATATGTGATTTAATATGGTAGAATAGAATTAACCTGCTTCTAATAATAATTTGTCTTGGAAGGAACTTCTGTGATACAGGCACTCTCTAATTGCAATGATTGGCAGGTTTGATTTTCTCCCAAATTTTAACAGCGTAGCACATTTGTTGTCTGAAATTTGAAGAAGGGAACTCAAAGTGTAGCTAAACTTTGTTTATCGTTATAATATGAAGACTTTTAAAACTTTTTAGTGTATCTCCTCTTTTTTAGTAACATGCTACTTATATTTCTGCACTATATTAATGTATTTTAGTTTATGCTGATACGTTATATATTACTGACATATTAAGGGAAGCCTTTTCTCCGTTGTCTTTTTAGTGCCCTTGAAAATCAACTAACAGTTAAAGTAATTTTTTTTTCTTCTCTGCAGAGGCTACTTTTTGCCAAACTTTTTGGTCATCTAACATCTGCCAGAAGGGCAAGAAAATCAGAGGTTCCTCACTTCCGCTTGAAAAAAGTACAGAATATAAAAATGTGGCTTTCTCTCAGGTCCTATCTAAAGGTAAAATAATGTATATTTTTGCTACCACTTTAATATAGAATATCTCATATGCTATTGATGGAAGGTTGATGTTCTAGTCTGAACATTTCCTCCTATGCACTTACACCTATTGTTGCATGTGCCCTGTACATTTCATTTTAGTGATTCTGGGCCAGCAGTGTCTGCAGGCAGCCAGATTGTGGGAAAGTAAACGTATATTTTTTACCTTGGAGTAAAGTATGAGTGTGTTCAGAGTTGGAGTCTTGTCTTACTAATGTTAGCAGAAAAGTCTCTCAGGTGAATATGTTGGGTAAAAATGACCACTTGTTGTATAATGCAGACAATACCTTATTGTAAGAGCCCCACCAGTTAGTGTCATTAACACAGAAGGAATTTATGAAGCAAGACAGATTATGTGCATAGTTGTTCTGTGAGTGTATATGTGCCAGGTGAAGCTAGAAATTATGTCCAAGTATTGTCTGTAAGAAATTCCGATCCCTCTATTGTATGTTCAGCTCACGTTTGAGTAATCTTCTTATACCTCTAATGATCTTTTCAAGCCAGACCACTTTGATTCTTTGTGAAAGGATCCATGTTATCTCACTCAAGGTTGGTTTTTGTTTTTTCCCCAAGTTTTTTTTTCATTTTTCTCTCTACATTACGTAATCCAACTTAGACAAAACTAGGGTTTTTTCCCTATTTGGTTTCTATAAAACCATTTTTTTGGTGAAAACAACTGACGAGCTCTTGTTTAGTGGTAGTAATCCCCTTATTTGCATCTATGCTTCTTTCCAACAGGAATTAAGAAAGGTTAGATGAAATCTACTATCAGTAGTTTTTAGAAGTAGGTAAAGGATTATGAAAACAAGAAGTTATGGTGTGGAGCCTGGGGAGTGTAGAAAGCAGGATCTATAAGCATGCAGAATTTTTAATGTAAAGCACAATTTTAACTTTGAAGAATGCATAATTTTAAGAGAAATTGAGATGATTAATTTACAACACCCCTTGTGTTGTCTAAGTTTCTGTTGGGGAGGGTGTAAAAAAGAGGTACCCTTGAAAATTTACATTTGAGAGACTTGGATCTTTTTCCTTGTAGTCTGTAATGTGTTGCTGGGTGGGAGCAAAGGAGGATAACATCATTTGGACAATAGAATGTAGTTTTGATGCTTTAAAGACTGTATATGGTAGCGTTGTTGTGGAGGGAGTGTCTTGCCTTCTTTTCTCACAACCACATCTACATATTCTGCCATTTCTTACGTCACCAAAAACATTTATATAATTATGTGGCTAAGAAAAAAGCAATCAGTGGCCAGAGGCAGGTCACAGGGAACTGACCCAACTGAAAAATAACCAGTCAAGAACAGTAATTTTCAGCTCCATCTGTTGCTTTACTTGGTTCACTGGGTAGCTCTGTAATACCTGTGCTAGCACAAGGAAAGGAATGGAGACCAGCAGCTAAGGAGCAGGGCTGCCTTCTTGCAGTGGTGCTGCTGGCATATATGGGCATAGCATTTGTCCAAAATACACTTACATTACCCATCTGTATATGTGTCCCCTTGTGAAGAAGTGAGCTGGGGTATATATACATCTCCAGTCTCACACAGGCAACACACTCTGGCTCAGTACAGAAGTAGTACGTGTATACCTGCAGTAGTAATTTGCACTTAATTTTTTTTCAGTAGTTAACCTTGAATTTGGGGAGGTAGGAAGCTTATATCTTGCATATGTACACTGTCCATTCTTCTCAAATTTATAAAATTAGTAGCATGCCTGGAGAACAAAGTAGAGAAGAAAATTTTACAACTAGTTCGTGTTTCAATGCAGCACAAGATGTTTAATTCTGTAATTAAAAAAAAAATTAGGAAAAAGCTCAGTAGGTAGAAATATTTCATTGTACCAGTAAGCAAGAAAAAAATGGTTGAAAACAGTGAGGTTCCACCTTTCATGACAAGTGCATTTGTTCCCGTTTTCCTTCTTGTTCTGGGGGACAGAATTATATTATTGAACCTACCACAGTGGGACAGTGATTTACAGCTAAAATTTTTGTGTGTCAAGAAGAGGCAAGTAACGGAAAACACCAGCCAGGTGAAATCATATCTTGATGTCCTATTGCGATTTGATGTTCAAAAATCTTTTGTTAGCGCTGCTTTGATACTTGGGGTTCAAGCCCAGTGCCGTACCGATTTTTTTTATGTCAGGGAATGCTGCCTAAATTAAAGTTACTTCACATCATGAAGGAGCTGACTGAACAAATGGTGAATATTTTATTTTCTTGTAGTTGTCTTTAAATGCTTGCATCTGGATTAATCCCACATGCCTTTGGGGGTAGTCGAATTTAGTGATATTATTGGGATCTAATATGGTGTTTGGAACTTAGATTGCCAAATTGCGAGCCGTGATGAAACATAGGTTCAGGCGTGGATCTAACTGTATATGCAAAATATCAATGCTGATCGAATAGGTTTTCACTCACATATATATGCATATCCTTTATTTTCAGCGTCGAGGTCCTCAACGCTCAGTCGATGTGATAGTTTCATCTGCCTTCCTACTGACTATCTCGGTTGTGTTTATCTGTTGTGCACAGGTAAGGAAATCTTACAACTATGACTTAAATAGTTTTTAAAATAATTTTGAGTGCTTTTTGCTTGGTGATTCCTATTAAGTTAAAAGACCACAGTGAGCAATCAGTAACAGCTATTGTATCTTTTCAGAAGATTAAGCTCCCTTTTGTATTGTTCTTTTTGTCTACTTTAGAATATTATTCTGTAAGAGCTAAAGAAACTTATTGATAGCATAATTCATAATAAGATATTATTGGTTTTTTTTTAAATCTGTGTCCTCTGTCATTTTCCATTGTGAATTTTGGAACACGGGGTTTTTATTCCAACATTTTGCATCAAAACACGCTTTTGCAAAGATAGTTGAGATTGACTTTGGTTGGTGATTTTTGTGAGAAACAAGACTGTTGGCTATATTAGCCTGCCCTCTAGTGGAATATCTTTTAGTAAGCAAATCTATGTTTAAAGACTATTTGTACTGCTTAAGATTTTTCCTTGAGCTTCTGTTTCAGCATACAGCGAAGTTTCTGAATGGCTTCTGGTTGTATTTTTTCCCACTTTCTTCCATAGGTAACACTAATGTGTTTTCCTGGTAGCTAATTATAAATATTTTAATAAGAATATAGTTTAGCAGTAATTCTGCTTGGATTCAATTTTCTATATAATTCAGTACATTTGAGAGTATATTTTGGTTTTTATCGCACATGGTGTCTTTGCAAGTTTGAACACGAGTTTAAAATTGTCTTAGAGTGTATATTTTTTTCTATTGCTTTAGGGATAATGAAAAAAAGATGTGTCTAAATTCTGATTGAGCCTTTCAGAGCATGTATTTTCTCAAACCTCATATCTTTGACACAGTGTTGATTTTAAATTATGATTCAAAAATCTTTTATGCCTAAAACCAATCCATATTACTGGGAAATTTTTCTTGGAGTTGGGGAGATATGTAATTATTTTCTTATGTTGTAAAGTAATTATTACTTTGAATTAAATGTTGATTTTTTTTTTCCCTCTTCTGTTTTCAGCTGCTTCACATGCATGAGATCTTCCTTGATTGTCACTACAATTGGGAACTCGTAATTTGGTGCATTTCACTAACTCTTTTTCTCTTAAGATTTGTTACTCTTGGATCTGAAACCAGTAAAAAGTACAGCAATACCTCAATATTACTTACTGAGCAGGTGAGAATTTGTATAGACCTATATTTTAATATCTAAACAAGTCATTCATTTGTTAGGTCTCAGACATGCATTGTAGATGTATTAAAATAGTCTGGATTAGGGAGTTAATTATGGTGTAGTGAAGCAACACTTTACAACCTGAAGTTATCATTTGATATAATTACAGATCTACCAGAACACAAACGTAAAAAGTAGCTTTTAAACAGGAAGCAGAAACCTGAACTCTCAATGTGTTGGATGGCACAGTGAAAGATTTGAAAACAAACCCTGTACAAAGTGGGTCACTGTTTCCAGTCCAAGGATTTTGACTGCCAGGTTGCATGAATTACATATAGTCTCCTCTAGATTCCTTGGAAACTTTTTCTTTCAGTCATCTGTCAAGCTTGGCTTTGAATCTACATACTTTTCTTAGGAATGTTCTAGTCGGCATTTGTACTGCAAAGTTCCTTCTCTGCTCTGCCTGGCACTGCTGATAGTTTTCCGAGCTAAGCATGTTCAGTTAGTGTTAGGCAAGAAGCAATCTCTTTCTGCTCAGAGAGGTTTCACGCTGGTGCAAAACACAGCATTCAGGACAAGGTAAAGAGGCAGTTTGGGAAACCTTCACAGGTTTCCTACAGGAAATGTGTTCAAGTTAGAGAATAAAATCTTCCAAACTGAGTCTCCCAAAGTCAAGATGTGAAGCTTATGACAGATGGTATAAATGACTGCTTTCATATTTTGCTCCATGAAAATTCATTCTGTCTTTACTGGAGATTATGAGGCTTGACACTGGGAAGACAGACTGCCTATTTACCTTGTCCTGAATGCTGTATTTTGCACCAGTGTGAAACCTCCAAGTTCCTGAGCCTGGAGAGTAGGAGCAACATTGTTCTGTTGATCCTCAGAGTACAAATAGCCTAATGTCCCAGTGAGGTTGATGTCCTCTGTTTCTGGAATGAAAATGGACGGAAATGTTTGGGATAAGGATTGGGAAAAAAAAATGCAAAGAGCAAGGCGAGAGAATGTCAAGCCTTTGTTTTGCTTTCATAGGTTTCTGTATTATGTTCTTCATGAGAGTCAGTGTTTGAACATTTTAAACCAGCATGGGCACTGGAAGAAGCACTCTCTCTATGTCCCCAGAACTTAAATAAATAAATAAAATTCAGAAAGTGCTATGTCATCAGCCACTTAGCTTTGTATTGAATCCAGCTTATCCTGTTATAAGTCATTTCCCTCAAAAATGCCTGAGATCTTTATGAAATGAAAACCAAAATAGTATTCACAATTGTTTCTCAGAAAATAAAAAGGATACACATCACCCTGGGTAGAACTCATTTTGGACTGGTTTCGTATACTAGCTGGATGCCAAAGCATATTTAGAGTGTTCTTGAGACAAACCCATGAAATTCTGACATTGGGCCTTTCATGAGAAGTCAAGCTCAAACAACTGACTCACACTCACATGATCTTAAAAAAGCACATCTGAACTGGTGTCTTTGAAAATCGTACACCAGTATTATTAGGCTTACTGAGAGCATAATGAAGTTTTAAAACAAACAAACATAAAACTACAAAAAAAAAAAAAACAGACTAAAAAAACCCCAAACCAAAGAACAAACAAACCTCAACCCCCAGATTAAATTTAAATCCTTCACGGATAGGATAAAATTGCAAATTCTACTTTCTGTCATCAAAGTTCCGGCCACTTCTGTGTACTTTATATTCAACCTATGAATTTCATGATTAGGAGTCGTGATGAGAAACTAAAAGATCAGTCATTTTACATCAAGGGGTTTTTTTACTGTATGCTGTTAGCCTGTAATTTTTTAAGCACTTTAATTGGTCTTGCAAATTAAGTGCCTCAGTGGTTCCTTCTTGAGTAAATGACAACATATGGTCTGATCAAAGTTGTTGTGTTGCCAGTTTCAAGTCTCAGAATAGGTATGGTAGATGGCTATGCATATACACATTCAAACTCCCCTCCTGATTCAAAGTTTGTTACTGAAAGCTGTTTTTTTTTTTTTTCATAAATTAATGAAATCATAGGAACTGTTAAAAGAAATTTGAACCTTCCTAGGGTTTATTACCTACCATTTTTTCCAGAGCTGCTAAATAGAGCCTTTATTCTTAGTTTATTCCTGTCTATAAACACTTGAATTTTTGAAATCAGTAATTTTATGTTTAAAGACTGGAATCTCTCTGCTTCTAAAAGCATAATTTACTTTAAAATTAAATTGATAGTGCAGGACCTTAATATGCCTTGGAATATATTAGGCATAGTTTTTGATTTTTAACTTGTATAAGAAACTTACAGTGACCTTTTGGGGAAGATCTGGTAATATTCAGTTACTTTATTTAGATGTCTATGGCCCTTATTTCAATAACCACCTTACAAAAAGGTAGTTAAATATATGACAGCATCATATAGCATCACTTCCTTTCTGCAACTTCATTTTTGTGGCTTGGGAAGAGTCTCTGTCGTCTGATGGACTACTTCAGCATATTGCTAAGTTGTTCATTTTTTTTTCATTTTGTTGAAGGTCGTCATTCTAAAATAAAACATTTGCAGCTTTTCAAGATATTTTTCCTTTATTTGCTTTTATTATGCAATAAAAAAGAAAAACTAACTTTTGCCTGGTCTAAGATATCAAAGATAGGTCACTTGAGAATGAAAACTGATGTTTCAAAATTGCTAGAAGGCCAAGAGAGCTAATTTCTACACTTAAGTAAACTTTCTCAGAAACAATGACCTAAAAAAGTCTGGATCACAGAAGTCTTGAAATGATCAATATACTGTTCTTCTACAGCAATGAAGAGTTTAATAGTTTTTCAATTATTTCAAGGCACTAGAAAGATTGATTTTTCTGCACTCAAGGTGCTCATGATGTACTCAATTAAACTAAAATCTTTTAAAAGAAATTACACTTTAGCAGAATTGTGTTTTAGCATTTCAGTCAATTCAATAACTCTCGGGGATGTTACGCCTTGTAAGGTCTGCATACTAGTATAAAAACCTTCTGGAAATGAATTGACAAACCTCAGGCAATTATTGAAGGAGGAAAAAGAAATTATGCAAACCTTACAAATGTAGTGGGTTTTCTTGCCTAATTTGTAGACTATACTAAACTTAAAAGTAAAGTTGTTGCTATTATAGTGTCAAATGTATTTTATTATGTCATAAAAGATTGTGTTTTCCTATGATACTGAGCCAGTATTTGTTCTTGAAATTTTAAAAAGGAAGCAAAAAATTTCCTTGCTTTCAGAAATGTGATTGCTGTTCTATCATATTGCTGTTGAGGCATCGCTTCATTTTATTATTAAATATTTCCAAATTAATTCCTTTGAATTCTGAATAAGTGGTGATACTTATATTTTATTTAAATCAGATAAACTTGTACTTGAAAATGGAGAAAAAGCCTAATAAGAAGGAGGAACTGACACTAGTGAACAATGTTTTAAAACTTGCTACTAAGTTATTGAAGGTAAGAATTAAAATAGTATTACCGTATTATATATAACTAAGAAACAGAATAGATTGCTTAATGAGTCACTTGTGTTACTTCTGCAGGCAGTACGGTACACTTTGGTTTAAATCTGCTCTTAACACTTTCACAGCAATTTTACTTGTTCATACACTACAGTGTTGTGTTGCTATCATTGTGGATTACGAATCATTATTATATACAATAAGTTTTAGTCTTCAACAGTCTATGAGCAGCATGAGAGTGGGTACTTCAGGTTGGACAGGATGACGAGACCTTGGGGAATAAATGATCCAAAGCTGTTGTCTGTTTTGAGTGTCGATATCTGTTTCTAGTAATAAGCTGCTGGAGCATTTGTATTCTTCCACAAAAATAATTCCTCTTAAAAACTGTCAGTGGTTCATTTCAAATTATAATTGGATTATACTTGATTTCTTCTTGACAGAGAAATTGTCACATTTATAAGTCCATTTATAAGTGAATTAAAGATAATGATTTCATTTAATTCAAATATTTAAGTCGGTTGTGCCCTTGAACTATTTGGCAATTTTTTTTTTTGTATGGAATTTTGCTGATTAGTATAAAAGTTTTTTACCTGTTCAATATTATCCTGTTTGCCAGCTAACCGTATTTGGTGGGTAGAAGACATTTATTTATGGTGAAAGAACATGAATTTTTTTATTACTTCCCATTTCTAGAATTCTGCAGAAGAAAAATCTTACTTTCACTCATCTGGAGCTAGAGCATGGACACACTTAGAGCTTTTTTAAACTTATTATTAACAAAGCAGTGGTTGAGGTTCTCAGGAAGACACATTTGATTCTAAATTGCCTCTACTGAGTTCTTCTGTTCTTTCAAACTCACAGATCTGTCATAATTTGGGAAGCAAGCAAGCTTTCAGTTGTCTGAGAGCTTAATTCTTGCTCAGCAAATGTCTCATTCTCCTTCAGACTAAACATTACCTGAATCCAAAACTTAAGGGTTATCTGAATGCCAAATAAGAGTGATAAATTTAACACTTGAAAAACTTTTTTTTTATTTTAGGTTTGGCTTTTATGAACAAATAAAATCAATTAGATCTAGTATTCCTTAGGTGTTTTTACACTAAAATTAATAGGGTATAACTTATAATTGACTGAAGTGGGCTTTCAAAGAGGAAGCCAGTCCTGATGCTACAAAAAACAAATTCATGACTTGCCTCCCCACCTCTCTTGGTATGGTGTTACAGTGCGTAATCACTTCTGTTGTCCTGTAAACTGTTTTTCAATTAAATTTGTCTAGCTTCAGCTTTTAGTATTCAGATCTTGCTATACATTCTGCTATTATGGTAAAGTTCTTAAAAAGATGCTGCCCATTTGTTATTCTTGGGTTCAGAAGTAAGGTAACAACAGTATTTTGCTTTCTCCTTCAGGGAATCAACTTCTTCATTTAGTCCAAGATAGGATGGTCATGTAGAACAGTTCCCCAGGAATGACTGGCAAATGTAAAAATATTTTCCTCCCCCTCAGATAAATTTCCTTCAGTGCACACACCCCTCCCACCCATGTTTGAGTATAGCACAACTGATACTGATTCCATGTGCGGAGAACCCCATCAGTAGAGGGAATGGCTAGGTTGTCATACAGTAAACCTGAACCATATCCTTCAGTACCTCTATACCTTTCCTCTGCAGTCAGGAAAATTCAAGCCTATCAAGAGAAACAGTTGGGTTCTTTTGCATATAATGGTGCTCTAAGACCTTGCTGCCTTATTCTACTGCACACTGAATTCTGGTCACTTACCCTGTTGGTTTCTGTGTGCCAAGAAGCAGTTCTTAAAATGAAGCTTAAACTGTGTTTAATCTAGCCAGCTAGTAGCTGAGATGATGGAGTATTTCTTCTAGTCAGCTGAGTAATTCTCCCCACCAGCACACCTTTGACAGTGTGTGTGTGGTCCCCTCATCTCAAAAAAAGCACACAGCACTTTCCATGAGAGGACTGATGGAGTCAGCCAGGACTCAAAGCTGACACAGCAACAACTTGAGCGTTATGGTACAGCGATATAGAGAGCCTGGCTAAGTCAGTTATCGACTGTGTCTCTGAGCATAAGAATAAGGGGCAGCAATGCTTTTAGGACTTGATTTTGGAACAAATGAAAGGAAGTATTCTGTGTGCATCATGTAGCAGACTTGTGCAACTGTTGGTCAAAGGACACTGTGGGTGCAGAAAAGTTATCTGGATTCAAGGAGAGAGTGGACAAGTAGACTAGACAAAGTACAGCAGATTCAGGGTACTTCATGAGTTGAAATGTCTCTACTGTGAGAATGTAGGTAGGGTGCAAAATAGCTGCTGGTGGTGGCAGGATGCTGATCAACCCTTGATCTGGTTCACTTCAGTCTTTTCCATGCTTTTCTCAGTGTTTTCAAAATAAATGTTCGTTTTACTCGTTTTTCCAGAAACATATCAACCGACATGGCCTTTCCAACAGGGGAATTGGCTTTTGTGGCACAAATCCCAGACCCAGGCCATCACTTAGGTTCTGTGAGAACGTGCCCAAATGAGATGGGATTTCCAAGCCATCTAATATGAGCTTTAAATGAATTCTTGCTAGCTAGTGATCAACACAATTGCATATTTCATGCCCAGTAGCCAAATGGAGTTGTAGTTTTTTTAATTTAGTTCTCAGTGTTTCTGATCCTTAAGCTTTTACTGAAGACAATATTATGTTGAATATTCTTACTATTTTCTTATTGGTAAGATGAATCCAAAATCTAAAAACTTTTTCCTTAAAGAATTTCTCTGCTGTTCTCAGAATTGTGTCTTTTGTGTCTTTTGTATTTGCAGCAGAGTTTTATACCACATTACATCTAAATGAAAAGGTTGTTCATTCTTATTTCACCTCTTTTGAAAGAAGAGGCAGAGTGCTGAAATTCATCTTTATTAAAAAAGGTTTTATAAGGCCTTGTTCAAGGCCCAGGATGAAATGCAGGACAGGGACGAAGATTAATTAAAAGCTATATAAATATAAATGACCAAAGCAGTGATAGTTGTTATACTTTATATAATCCGCACTTACAGTTTAAAATTCTTTTTTTCTTCCTTTATTTGACATATTTCTAGGCCAGAAGAGTTTGGGTGCCTTTATTCACACTCCAGTAATTGAAAATTGGTGAAATAGCCTCTTTGTTCAAATTTTGTTGCAGATTAATTTTGGCTAATTTTTTGCTCCTTCCAATAAAAAAAAAAAAAAAAAAACCAAAGAGTAAAATATTGGCAGTTAAAAGGTTATTAGTATTTTTTTAATTTTATTTTCCTTTTCTGGCTATGTTAATCAGTAATTAACGGAAAAGGAGGGGAGTTGCATTAGGAAAGACATTTTTGTTAATTTTTCATAGTAGTGAGGTAGCCTTCTGTCACTGTGGAAAATCTTTCTTTTCTTGTTTTCTGTGGTTCTGTTGTCTGTCAGCTCTTTTAACACTGAATGTGATTTCTGGAAAATTATAAGGAATTCTAAAGTGATGGCACCTTGGTGCCAGGAAAACTAGCTCTCTCTTTTCCTGGCTCCATGAGCAAATGGGTAGATGCTTTAGATGGGTAGCCTCCAATTTTTTGAAGGGTTATTTAGACACCATCAGTCAACACTCAGTTAATGTGATGGGTATTTTCTTGCACATTGTTTTATATATGCAGAAGAATAGGAGAATGTTTTACTGCACTGTGGCTTGAAGACTTCCTAAACTATCTAATATCAGTTCAATACATATATGAACAAAACCACCTTTGTGTAATTTTTGCTTTTAAATGATGTCATTGTTTTGCATTACTAGGAACTGGACAGTCCCTTTAGACTATATGGGCTTACAATGAATCCACTGCTTTATAATATCACCCAAGTTGTGATCCTGTCGGCTGTTTCTGGTGTCATCAGTGACTTGCTTGGATTTAATCTAAAGGTAACTAGTTGATAAGCATCCTTTCTTTTTCCCACCATGGAGTTCAGAATATTATGATAGATGGATCATACATTGTAGCCTAATGAATCCTTAACTGTGTTAACTAGAAGATTTATTGTTTGAAAATAGTTAGAAAATTTAAGAATAGTGATGTATTTGTCAAAGCAGCCCTTTTTTTTTTTTTTTTTTTTTTTTTTTTTTGCATTTGTAGCTCTCTAACTTCATTTAGGACATATAATTACCAAGAATTTTTAGACATAAGTACAGAGACATTCGTACACATAACTACAAGACCTTATTTAACTTTTCTTCATATCCCAGATCTGATTTCTCTCTTGAATTCCTCATTTTTGACTTTGTAGTTCTTTGAGGGATGCAGGAAATGCAAGCTATCCTTGTCTTGCACTGCAGTAAAGTAGTACTGTAGATACAGTATTACTGTGACCAACCTGACACAGTGTCATTTCAACATGGCTGAAGGATTGTCTTGTTAGGTCCTACTCTCTGACCCACTCTGAAAACTATTTCAAGATTCATGTTATGAGGCAATTTAGTTTCCACAAGCTTGTAGCACAAAGCCTTTAGTTGGCCATTGAGTTTGCTTATGTCTACCCATTTTTTTTCCTATTAGAAGTAAACAAATGTAAAATTTATTTTGTGTATCATAAAATATGCAGCAAACGCAATAAGAAAAATATGTGGTGGTATTGCAGTTTTGGTAAACTGAAAGCTGAGATGGGAAATAATGTTGATTTACTGCTCTAACTTTTCCAGCTCTGGAAGATCAAATCTTGACAATATATAAAGAAGATGAGATAACACAGTGTTATAGAAAAACTCATTGATTGACAAAACTGCCTCAAAGCAGCCACTGAATCTGTATTTCAGATGCTACAACCTCTTCACGGATGTTGTTTGGAAAATTGAAGTGTTTACATCTGACTGTCTTGTGCAATCTTTGTATTTATTTCATCTTCTCACTGTTTTATGTTCATTTTAGTTGACATATTTTATTTTCAAAATTATTTCTTTAGTTTTGGAAAGGGTCAGATTTGCGAAAGGTCAAAAACTGTGTGTCTGAGAACTTGAAATCCTGGAAATTGATTACACTAAATTACTGTATCTGTTGTTAAAGCTGAAGCCAAAGCTGAACATTTTCAGTTACAGTAACCCTATGTGGAAGTCATTTGATTTTTGATAGTGTGGTAAAATTGATCAGAATATTTCATTTGCACCAATCATTTATGAGGACAAAATAACATCAATAGATGTTTGGTTGCAATAGAAAAGCAAGACATGTACAAAAAATAATGTACTGACAATACAGTATGACAGGTAGCAGAAATATTTTATATTACTATTAGAAGCAAGTGGAATTTTTAATATTTTGAGTAATTCCAGGATCTAAACTCATGTAGGCTGCAGTTTAAATGTCCTGGGTTATTAATAAGGTATTATATAACAAGTCAACAAGTGCTCTTTGATAACACTTTTATTAGAGCAATAATTGTAAATGATTACCATGCTGTATGATATTTTGATAAAATTGAATATTGTATTTATTTGAAATACTGAGCTGTTCGGCGCAGCTCTGACTGTGCATGCTCAATATGTGCACTTTTTATTGTTACTTTTAATGAGAAACTTTATATATACATATAAATGTATATTAATTGGAATATATTATGGTGAACTATGGAGCAGTATATATTATATGTTGAAGTTGAATATTTAAACAAGCGAAAGATTTACTGATAAAAGGAATGCTATGAATGACTGAGCATAAGATAGACAGATGCTCTCCTCTTGTACACTATAGTATATGCCATTCATACCACATTGAAGTTTAAGAACAATTAAACACAGAAAACGAGTTCCTCTGGTGAGCAGCGGAGCTCATGAAGCCTGGTATTCTGCAGATTTCTGTCTTTGAATAACCCCGTTCCTCCCCAGCAGGGTCATTCCCTAGCGCTTTCCCGGCCTTGGGTTTCCCACCTCTGCCTTCTCTCCCTGCCTCCCACAGGGACCAGTCATATTGACTCATGGTCATTTGGTGTGACAAAAATAGAAGTTCACCCCTGTAGACTTAAGTTACTTGGAACAACATGTCCATATACAAATTATATCGGGAGGATTAATATCACCAGGCACAAGTATTCTTAATTTTATGTTTCTAAAATAGTAGGTTCATATTGAAAAATGACAAGTAATGCGGTGACAAGAGTCTGGACACTGCACTATGTTTGCTAATCTTCAGAGTCTTGAAAGATTTGAAGTAATGCGTCTTAAACTTATGTGGTATACAAATATTTTTATATATAAAGCAACACAAACAAGCATTTTGTATTTTATTTGCCTCTGTACTAATGTTTAATAATGACCAAAGTGCATTCTGGTTTTTGAAAGAATGTATTACTGGAGCTTTAAGAACATACTATATTTAGTTTCTCATGTGAAAACTTCAGCTGCATCTGATATGTTTCTTCTTTCTCTGTTGTTTGATGTTGGGATTGTTTTTAAAAATTAAGTACATTTTATACACAGTTTTTTCCAGATTATGGTACAGACCTACACAGAACTTAATTTTGCACAAAATATATTTTAAGAAAAAAAAGTACAGCAGGAGTTCTATGGGTGATAAAAGATAAGGCTATTGCTTTTTGCAGCCTGTCATTATTACAAAACCATTCTTTACTCTAGAATGGAATTATTTTTAAAAGTCTAAAATGGTAAATATACGGCCTTCAGTACCTTGGGGGGAAAAAAGAGGGAGGGAGGGAAAACATTGCGGTTTCGGTTGAAGGTGAAATTAGTTTAACCATGTATACCTCAGCAACTAGCACTGTGCTGGATTGTTGCACTAACAAATGGCGGCTTGGGGAGAGCAAAAGATTTGTGAAATGAAATTAAAAATAATAAAAACCTTTATTTGCTACCATTAGGTATATTCATTATGTTAAAACTGGGAGACATTTATTCTCCATCCCTCGATATGGAAAATCCAGTATGAGAATAGAGGCAAGTAGAAATATGGCAGATCTTGCGTGTTAACTGTTATTTTTTGCCACTTGTTTTGTAACTGGAAGTGTGATCAGGCTTGGAATAAAACTGTATATGGTTGATGGTAAAAAAGAAAAAACAACAGTGGTGAGCTATATCTTTTAGTAATATCCAGCGTATTTCTGAGTCTGCCTGTTTTGATTTAAATCCATATATTCTGTTTAAATTAAAGCATATTTGGGAGGGAAATCCTGCACATGGAATGCAAATGGTGGTTGTTAAAAGTGCACTTAATTGCAAGAACAGAAACTTCCAGACACTTTCAGTTATTCAAAGTAGTTTAATTTTATTAAGACTCCTGGACATGCAGCTTCCAAATTTTCTATTTGAAAAACATTGAAACAGAATTCAGTCTTATTTCACCAGAATTTAAGGGATTAATTTCAATCACCATTTTGACTGTTTCATTATGTCACAACATACACTTCCACGTAAAAATAAAAATACAGGCAAACTAAAGCGCTTATTGAAACCAATATGAAATGTTTCAATAACATGTTATAGAATATTTGGACAAAATTAATATGTGATAACTTACGTGTTTTATCTCTTTGTTTACTGATTAGTGAAATATTTTCTAACAGAAAACTGTTATATTAACAGCCCTCAAACACCAGTTTTTATTAGCTAAAATTTTGGCTTTTCCAAAGCTTAATCTTTGGACTTTAAATGTGTTCTGCTAGTGGTATCCCCGTGGCCACTGGGTACTGGGCAGTAGGTTACACTCTGCACTTGCATTCATTTGTTCACGTTCTAAACGTACTCCAAATGTAGCCTATTTATAATCTAAAATTTCTTTTGACGGTCATGAAAGACACTACATACATTGAGAAGTTAACATTTTCTGAGCGCCATTCTTTTTTACATCCATCTCTAGGTGACACCTTAGTGTGCCCAAGTGTGAAGATACACATAGCGCAAGTTTCCTTAGCATGGACCCCATCTGTGTCCGAGTACCTTCCAAAATAGTTATGGGTCAGAAGATTATAGGATCCGACTGTTGCATTGCTGCTTACTTCCTTCCTTCAAATAGTGTCACATTTTTGTCAAGTCTTGACCTTCTTAAAACTGCCAATAGAAAATCCTACATGGAATCTAAGCAGCTGTCAGTGTTCAGGCACAAATTCAGCACATGCTGAATGTGTCCTCCGTCTTACAGTAATTGTTATGGTTGCGAAATCCTGGTGTCTCCTAAAGAGAGATTTATATGTCTACAGTCCCTCCATTAGGGACTCCAAGGTCTTCCTAAGAGTGTGCTTCTAGTCCCCTCGATTAGGATTGAGACAGAACTTGCAGTGGATGGTGATGGAAAGTTCAGTGACAAAAACGGAAAACTGCAGAAGTCACCAAGGAGGCTGTGGCTGAGTCTGATCCCTTGTCACTTGGTCTTGCTGTGGATGCAAGATGGTCCTCTTGCACGCTCAAAACTGTTGTTGACCCAGCTGTAGGTACAGTGTCATCAGAGTAAATCATATGGAGAGATCGGTTCTAAATGTAGGCGATTGCCTGCAACCAGGCTCAAAGCTGGCAACTATTGCCACCACATATTTTTTCCTCTTTGGTCATTTTAACCCTTGTGAATACTGTGGAATCCTCGTGGACTATAGTAGGTGCAGGCAACCGCAGTAGTCTTGAGGATGCTGTAGACTACTGCATAATATTGGATGTATTCTATAGGGGATGTTCTATGTGAAGGCCAATGTGTCAACCTTCTGCTGACTGCATCAGTAGTTTACTACTTGGATCTGCTGCACCAGCCCGGGACCAGCCCCTTGCAGAGACGTCCTCTTGACATCTCTGGAGCGGAGCACACCACTACCGCCACAGCAGCCTGGACGCTTTGCCAGCTGTTCTGCACTCCAGCTGGTATTACACCAGGTTTAAGGCAGATAAGGCTTTCTGGCAACAAGATGTCAGAAGGTCGTGCTCTCGTGCCATCGTGCCGAAGACGCAGTGGAATATTTTCTAAGCAGGTATGTAAGACTGTGGATTTTAATTGTTGTATATTAATGTAAAAGCTCATGCCAGAATCCAAGTCCCATTTTGGTTTCAGCAGGGAAAGTTTGCAGTGTAGCAAAAAAAAATAGGGAAGAGCAAAGCAAACCATTTGGGTGATGCCAGTTGGATTAACTGTCAGGTTGCCAGTGTGAGCTCGTCATTTGAGAACTTCCCACTGTTACCTTCAGTACATGTCCTTATGGAATGTCTTCATTGTGCAAGTGTAAAATATCCCTATAGAGTTAGTTTACATTAAATGTTGGAGAGTCAATATGTAACCTCAATGTATTAAAAATCCCAAAGTGTTATTATGAAATAATGTAAAATTAATTTTAAAGATTTATATTTTTACCTTTTCTTTCCCTATTCTTTTCCACTCTTTAATCATTTTACACTTGAGCTGACACTTGCCATCTTTAAACAAAATTTCTGTGTTTCCTGATAAAAAGTCAGTTCTCTGGGCTGTAAGCAATGCCGTGTCTTCTCCTACCAGTAACAGGGTTCTGTGGAGAGACAAATCAAGAGAGATTTTCTTTTCCTTTCTAGCTCTTGAGAGATGAAGCTACAACCTTCAGTATGGACACAAGCACCTGTGGTAAAATAAACAGCACTGATTGCTGGTCAGGTTCAATTTTTCCAGTATAAGGTTGTCTAAGTCTTTATTATCTGGAGTAAGAAATAAGGTCATGCTGCAGAAAGATTTGTCCCTTTTGCTTTCTTTTTTCTCTGTGTTTGATTAATAGATTCAAGCAAAAGAAAGCACATGGAGTTTAGGGACGATCTTCCAAAATGATTTCATTTGTTACTAATTTCATTTATTAATTTAGTCTTTATGTTTAAAAATGACAATATTTAATGTTTAACCACACCCACCCAACCCTCTTATCAATTCCAGCCCTTGCTCACAAACAGCTCCCGCCCCTTTGGCACAATCTTACTGGTAATGAAATTTGTCAGGGATTAGGTGGCTACCTCTGGAGAAAACCGTGATCCAAGACGGAGCCTGTAGACATGTGGCTGTAAATTAAAGGAAACCTCCTGCTTTTGCTCATACGTGTGAATGGATGGGAAGGGAATTACTTGGCTAATTAAAAAATGCAGTTAACCAGATGGAACCTGAGTGTTAGACGGCCACCGAAACGGTGAGTTTAGGTGAAATGGTTGTTTTACTTTGGCGTATCAAGGAGCGCTCTAGTATTTCATTAAACCATCTCTACAATAGTGCTGATTGTGATCCAAGTCAACTAACCCGGTCTAGGGATAAAGGTTTGACCCTGATGGAAGGCTCTGCACACCCCGCTCGCTGTACCTATGGCTGTGGTCGTACACTCTGCGTAGGGTTCCTTGACCCAAGCTTCAGATGTCTGAAAGTGAGATGCTGGATTGACCCCAGGCTCCCTTTGCCCTCACTGGAAACACGCAGTGACCTGCAGAGGGGGATTTGTTCAGTTGATCTTTGACACTAATTTTAGTGATCTTCTGGGGTATTTCTCTCTTAAGTGTAAAGATAATTTAGAATCAGATGTGAAACTTTTTAGCCACCGAAATTAGGGCAGATTAACCCTGCTTTGCTGTTCTGTTCCACAGTGATGCCTTCAGCCTTCGCAGCTGTGTAATTGGTTTGGCTGCCATTGGAAAGGAAGACTTTTTTTTTTTGTGGGTTTGCTCCTAGAAAAAAAGATTTCCAAATGCAAATTCCATAACTCTGCACCAGCACTGAGAAGGTCTCCCTCGCCCCCCTGATCCGCGGTACTCCAGCTGGGGGACTGCCCCCCTTGTCCCGCTTGCTGTGTGGCAACAGCCCCAAAACATACCAGAGCTACCACCAGGATGACAGCCAGGTCCCTGAAGAGCTCTGCTTCTGTATTACTGAAATGAGTAACTTGAAGGCCGGATAAGATCAGCTCTAATCTCAACCCGCCCATGGGGAATTGCCGCTCCTGTTGTTTGCAGGGCACTGCAGGGGTAACGCCATTTTTGTTCTTCGCTCGTTGGCGTTGAAAACCCCTTATGGCACTGCTGCTGGCAGATGTAAAGATGGAGCGCCATAGAGCTCTGAGCCCATCCAGAAGCACAAAGCCCTCCCTGCTTGGCGAAGGTCCTCTGTGCAGAGCAGACGCTGCTGCACGCATCCTCCCGGCAGCTGGAATCACAGGTACCCTGTGTGCAAGAGGAGCAGAGGTGGCAGGGACGAGGCTCTCCGTATGCCTCCGACCTTATCTTCAGGCTGTAGTTCTGCAGCTGAGTTGAAGACACTCCTCACGGGCCTTCACCGGCTGCCCAAACGGCGTTTGCAGGGCAGATAAAAATAGCGCCAAAGATCTCCAGCTTGCACAGGGGCAGCCACTGACATTTTACCCCCGTCCTCCAGCAAGGCGTCCTGGTTCCAGTCTTTTCTAAACCCATGCTATGAAATTAGCCTGCTTCGAAGTGTATTTGGTAGGTTATTAATTCATCTGGCTCATGGGGATGGCAGAAATAACCCTACGAGGCTGACCGGAGGCTGACACTGGAGCCCCGTTCCCGGACCAGGCTGTGGCCCCGGCTCTGCTGTTCCGGTGCAGGAACACACTGCGGGAAGAGCCGAGTGCCGCGTTCAGCCTGCATTTCTCACCTCTCCTTTGCTCATCATTTTTTAAAGTAACAGCTCCTGGTAGCAGATAACCAGCACTGAAGGTAATGAGGTGAACCTATCCCTGATCTTACCAATGTGAATGTTGCCATGGGACAAGGTCTCTGGTTGGTCGGAAAATCATAGAATGGTTTGGGTTGGAAGGGATCTTAAAAATCATCTAATTCCAACCCTCCCACCATAGGCAGGAACACCTCCCACTAGATCAGATTGCTCAAAGCCCCATCCAGCCTGGCCTTGAACACTTCCAGGGATGGGGCAACCACAGCTCCTCTGGGCAACCTGTGCCAGTGCTTCACCACCCTCATTGTGAAAAATTTCTTCCTGATATCCAATCTAAATCTCCCCTCCTCCAGTTTGAAGCCATTCCTCCTCATCCTGTCACTACATGCCCTTGTAAAAAGTCCCTCTCCAGCCTTCTTGTAGGCCCCCTTTATGTACTGGAAGGCTGCTATAAGGTCTCACCAGAGCCCTCTCCTCCAGACTGAACAACCCCAGCTCTCTTAGCCTGTCCTCATAGAAGAGGTGCTCCAGCCCTCTGATAATCTTTGTGGCCCTCCTCTGGACCCGCTCCAACAGGTCCATGTCCTTCTTATGTTCAGAGCTCCAGAGCTGGATGCAGTACTCCAGGTGGTGCCTCAGCAGAGCAGAGAGACAGAATCACCTCCCTCGACCTGCTGGCCACACTTCTTCTGATGCAGCCCAGGATACGGTTGGCCTTCTGGGCTGCGAGCGCACGTTGCCGCCTCATATTGAGCTTCTCACGAAGTCCTTCTCCTCAGGGCTGCTCTCAATCCATTCTTTGCCCAGAAGAGAAGTCTTTTGACTTCTGTGCTGACGAGGGGTCTGCCTGTTTGCAGTTCTTGCTAGTTTGTACTACGACTTGTTTTCACCGCTCGTGAAGCCAGCTGAAGAGATTCCTTCCTCTCCTGAGCGCAGCTGCACATTTTTGCTGCCGTGCTGTTTGCTACTCCAACCCAGCTGGCGTTTCCTTTTAACACGATTTATTCCGGTGGTGTTTATACCGTGAGCATTGGTACCGATACAGCCGCCCAAGCAACGCACTGCGGTGAGGGGGTAGGAAGTTGAAGCTGGCTTCTTGGCTGCAGAAAGCATATTGTGTAGCTACACACAACAGTGATCGCTGGCACCAACCTTGGAATAAATAGGAGCCATTGAAACTCTTGAAATGGGATTAATTCCCATTGTGTATAGAGTGCAATTAATACGGTGAATGGCAATAATGTAGATGGCCAACAATTTTGGCCTTGAGGTGACAGAACGCTGCAGTTAGAGACCACCATTATTTTCTGTTCTTTTTTCCCTGCACACATGGGCACATTGTGCATTTCAATTGCACCACAAATCCTGGCTTTCCAGATAAAAATACAAAATTAGGAATTCGAAGTGCACAAAAGAATAATTGTTATAATGTGGAAGAAGCAACAGATGTTTCACTTGTTGCTGGAACTCTCTGAAGGAGAACTAATTTTCCAAGCATATCGAGTACATGCTAATTAGAAATGTTTTTCTCTATGCAGCAGCATAATGGTGTTCCTCAAAATATTCTTTGTGTTCGCTTAATAATGCACAGCCAAAGGAGGCACTACTGGGACGTAGCAGGTTTTGCCACTACCTTTATATTTTGTTTCTTTTGAATTCTCTTACCTGGGCAAGTAACCTTTCTTGAAATAAAAGGCAAAATTGATTATTAATGCTTGAAAATAGCATTAAAAAAATGCAAGACCTGTTTGTAAAAAAGAAATAAAAAATCTAATTTCACTGAAGATAAGGTTGATGTCTTGTTGAAGTTACTACTGATAATGCAGATTTAACACCTGGAGCTCACAGGTGAGGAATATATTGAGAACCCCAATGCTCCGTTCTCCAGATCTGACTTTTTGAACCAGCTCCTTCCAACAACAGCTGTGACTTCTTCTCATCAAGATGCCCGTCCAGCTCTATGAAACTAACAGCTGTCATTTCAGTACAAGAAAATGATGTAGATTAAATAGCTTGGATAGTCATTGTGGTATCAAACATTAAAAATTTCTACTGACCTTAGATGCGGACAGACTGGAGAGAATCCAAAGGAGGGCCGTGAAGATGATCGAACTACTATCCCAACCTGCCCTATGAGGAGACTGAAGGAATTAGGGCTCTTCCCCCTGGAGAAGAGAAGGCTCAGGAGGACCTCATCACAGTATTCCAGTATTTAAAGGGTAACTGCGAAGAGGATGGAGGCTCTTTGTTCACAAGCAGCCACGTGGAGAAGACAAGGTGCAAGGGATACAAATTCTCTGTTTCAGCCATGGGAGATGTCCTTGCATACACAGATCTATGTTCTAAAATGCCAAGACTTTTGTTGTATCAGAATAGAAGCAAACTAAGAGATAAAACCCAACAAAGATCAACAAGCAGGACTGGAGGACTGTTAACTCCCTGTGATGCTCCTTATCAAGCGTAATTATTATTTGAGAAAACATTTCCAGAGCCTTTGGGGTACAGCGGCAAGTGTAAGCCCAGCCAGCACGCTCCTCGGCTGGGGCTGCCGCCGGTTGCCTGTAGGGCCTTCCCAGGTGCTGCAGACTCTACAGGATTATCATCCGGGGGCACCATATATTCCTATTCTTTAGGATTGTCCTGTGCTGCACTAATGCACTTTGTTTAGTACCAGCAGCAGGATGGTCTGGTTAACATGTCTGTGATACTACTATTTTCAGTTGACATGGCAGAGGGAAAAATCTTAGTATTGCAATCAGGTTGGAGCGTTTATAGAAAATTTTCACTTGAATATGTGTTGAAGTCCTGCCTTTTTGGCTTAAGACATCAGTTAAATTTAGGCAGCAGTAAATTCCTGAATGTTTGACTACAGGCAAACACTGTCAGTGTCCCAAAACTTTAGTGGCTATGATTTTTGCAAGTAGTTTTAACCAGCATCAATGTAATCAAACTCAAACTTTGATCTCAAAGACCAGAGATACCCTGTGTGTGTGTCCACAGCCTGATTTGAACCAGGATGCCCTCAGGTTTGAAAACTGTTCAGGCGAATGATGTATCAGACAACCATCAGAGTGGTAAGTACACGAGGTTGTACAGGCTATCTAGATGCTCCACTCAATGAGGATTTTTTCAATATATTTAGAAATATTGAGATTCCACACCCTCATTTGAATTAGCCATCCTCAGCTGTCAGTTTCTTTTAAGATTTGCAGGAGATGTTTGTTTTATGATGGAGCAACGTCTTGTTCATGTGTAAATAAAATTGGGAGAAAAGAGAGAGGAATCATGATGTGGTTGGGAGAAACCGACAAATGGGTTGCTGAGACGTGGGAAAGCAGAGCCGCGTGTGCTGGGTGCACAGGGGGAGAAGAAAGACTTAGGATAACACCAAGAATTACCAGCTAGGATCTTGAGCAGAACATTTTTCCCTCCAGAAAAATGGCACTGCCTCATTAGTTCAAGGCTGAGTACATGGAAAATTGATGTTGTTTAGAATAATGATAGAAACTGGGAGTAAGGCTGCACAAAAGCACAATTTTACCCATTCTGCATATAACCTCTGTGTGGTGTAGGGAGGCAGAGGGGTAGGAGAGGAAAAATGTCAAGCTTAATGGAGCACAGGTGGTTTCTCTCAAGTCCTGGTGCCCAGGATTTCTTTCTGTGTTTCACAGGATGTGGGAGGAGAGGGGAACATCTGTCCCTCGGTCTTTCTCCATGCAATGCTGAGGTGGCTACGGTGCACTCCTGGACCTGGATGGTGGGAAATCGCAGAATCATAGAACATCTCACATTGGAAAGGACCCATAAGGATCATTGAGTCCAACTCCCTGGCTCCTTGCAGGACAACCTAAAACTGAACCATATGACTAAGAGCATCGTTCAGATGTTTCTTGAACTCTGACACACTTGGTGCTGGGACTGCTTTCCCTGGGGAGTCTGTTCCAGTGACTGACCACCCTCCCAGTGAAGAACCTTTTCCTAATGTCCAAACTGAACTCCCCTTCATTCCATTTCCTTGTGTCCTATCACTGGTCACCAGAGAGAGGAGATCAGCACCTTCCCTTCCGCTGTCCTCCTTGAGGAAGTTGTAGCCTGCATTGAGGTCTCCTCTCAGCCTTCTCTTCTCCAAACTAAACAAACCAAGTAACCTTAGTTGCTTGTCATAAGTCTTGCTGTCGAGGCCTTTCACCAGCTTGGTCACCCTCCTCTGGACTCACTCTGATAGTCTGATGTCTTCCTTATATTGAGGCACCCAGAACTGCACCCAGAACTCGAGGTGGGGCCGCACCAGTGCAGTATAGAGTGGGACACCCACCTCCCTCGGCTGGCTACTTACGCTGTCCTGGATGCACCCCAGGACACGGTTGGCCTTTTTTGCTGCCAGGGCACACTGTTGGCTCTCCTTCAACTTGCCATCCACCCAACCCCCCAGATCTCCTTCCACGGTCCCAGGGCTCTGGGATCCAGGGAGAGCTCACGTGGCTACGAGCATGGAGAAGGAGAAGATACCATGTAGAGGGCTGGTATTTGTTTTAAAAACAACCCTGGAGCAGTCGGCCCCCTTGTCAGTGTATCAGAGAGACACGGGTGGCATTTCTTGCTTTTTTCTATCTGCAGTGTTAGCGGTAGTACATCTCCGGGTGCTCATGCCATGTACTAAAACATATGGCAAATTACTTGCCTGTATGGGTTCGAAGAGCGATGTGTGTTCGGCAGATTAAACCCCAGAACAATCAGAAGACGAGCTTTGCATTCCAAGCTGGGGAGCATGGCAATCATCTCACATTGTCTAGACTTTCCTCTCTCCGTCATTTTTACATATTTTGCAGCGATTACATTCATTTCCTCTGGCTTCCTTTCTGCCAAGATCCATCTGCAACTTAGAATGGGTTAAGATAGCTTTTCATATCCATGGTATTAGTCACCGCGAGCATATTTGGAGCGAGCACTTCTGATGCTCCCATCCATTTTCGTTATAGTAAATTAATCCCATTCTGTGAGGGTGAGGGAAACTGGGGTTTCTTTTTGATTTATCTAGGCAGATATCATAAATGAAATGAAAAAAATCACGAAGCCAATGTTTTAAAATAATGATTAATCTCATTTTTCTTAGAAGATGTATTATCAGACAGATATGATAGAGAAAACTCATTACTTTGGCTGTAAAAATGTATTAATTAAAGGACTGTGTCACAACAAAAAATGAAGACAAACTTATTACAGAGTAATTTTCATTAGAAACTAGTGAAAGTGCCATTCTTGACTAGCTGGAATTAGGGGTTAATATTCTCCTTTTGAGTTTGCCGATGTTGACGGGATTTTAAATGACTTTTGACACATTTGAATAATATTGCATATATTAGCAAGCTGTCCGTCAGCAGGCGAAGGAGAGTGCTTAGATAACGGCAAAACCTCCTAACACGAGGAAGGGCTGGAAGGTGGACTTTAATCAAAACCTCCGGATTCCTCGTGCTTCCTCAGCTGAAGGGAATATTCTCTTACCTGAAAGTACTGATTGAGTTGTACTTTCCTTTCACCTTGGCCCGAAGCTAAAAGCCTCGCTCTCAATCACTGCTTTTCAAAGGAGGGAGCAAGGAAAATTTGCCTTTAAGATTTTACCGTCTTAAGGTTTGGGAACCAGTATATCAAGCAGACATAATTTTTGGTATAGGCAGGAGCTTGGTGGTTATTCGTGTTCGAGGGAGCAGTGAGCCACCATACAGCTGCTATGGAGCTTGTAGCTCAACTGTGTGTGCTCTTCTCCCCAAATTCTTCATGTGTGGAGTCCATTCCTCGAGCTGGAAATCTGGGAATTGATCTGGTTTGGTTCATGCAATTGATATGTACATTGCTCTCTGAGCAGGTAGTTCTCTTTCTTCTTTCAGCTGTCGTGGAACTCCAGTCTGGCATGAGAGTTGGGAAGCTGCTGTGGTTTAGGGGGTGCTTCTGGTCACCGGAGCAAGGCGCCAGCCTGAGCCCTCGATGCAGTCCCCTGTTTCTGCAGGGCTTCATGCTGCTCTTCTCTGCATCCTCGGTGCTGCCCAAAAGCGTTACGCACTGCCACCCACGCGCCTGCTCTGCCCCATGTGCACAAATGTGACATGTGTCTGTGAATAGCTTTTTCCTCCTTAAGTTTAAAATTATTACTTTCTGCCATTTTACCAAAATAGGTGTCTATGCCTATTGCAAACCTGTACTTATCCCCCAGCCTGACTCTGGCAGAAATGCAGAACAACTGCCCAGTTACAGCCACATGAGGGGACCAGACCCTTACAGCGTTAGCTGGTAGGTGATTAAGCGAAGAGTGGTAGACGAGGTTTTATCTGCAGCCCACTGCCATGATTTGCACAGCAGGGCTGCTCCTCATCCTGCCCCGCGGTGCCACGGCTTTGCCCCAGCTCAGCCTAGCTGGGGTGCTGAGCTGCTCTGCTCCATCCTGCCTGCAGATGGGGACTGAAAACTACATTTTGAAGGCACAGCTACACCGAGCTACACTGCAGCTCGCGTCCAGAAGGCAATTACTCATCCCCTGCAAGCCGGGCTCTACCTCCTCCCGAGACCCGCATTTCTCGAGGAGAGGAGCGCAGTGTTTAAAAGAGCAGCAGTCCTTCCCCTCGAGCTGAATTCCCAGGTCCTCTGCTGAAAACCAGAAGGAACCTGAAGGACCAGCAATAAATACAATTTATCAGTGCAGACCGCTGTAAGAAATGGGCTCAAACGTGTGTAAGTGCATACAAATATACACACGTATTCATACATGCATTTAGTATGCTGCTTTATATATCAAATAGAAAATGCTGGATAAACAAAAGCATGGCTGAAATGTCTTTCGTGTTACCGATGCTGGGACGTGAAGCAGCGGGGAAAGGCAGCGTGGCAAGCCTGCTATTGATTCTCTGTGAATGGCTTATTTGGACTGCAGATGATCCGGCTTGCATTTGTTACGCTGATAATCAGAGACGGCTGCTGTGCATCACGCTCCTCAGCTGAGATGCAGTGCCGTGCGACTGTGGTTGTGCATTTTCCCAGGCCAGCTCAGCTTTGGGGACGATGTAGAAACGCATGACCGAGCCACCTGGGTGGCTCTGCCTGGAGACGTCCGGGTTTCACTGTGGCGGGCCAGAGCGGTGCTGCAGCGCTCAGCGCCCCTGCAGCGAGTGCTTCGCTTCGGATGGGGCAAATCTAGGTATTTGCATTCCAGAATGTGCTGAAGTCTTCCATGATTTGTAAGAATTTGGAGAGAGCCCAAGCAGGGGACTCAGCACCAAGTCTCTGGCTTTTATGTTCCTCATAAAAGGCTTGAAGTGCTCAAGTAGGCCGGTGCTCAGCTGGGGGTGCTTCTCCCTGCACTGTAATAAACGGGGCATAACAGCCGATTTCTCTTCCAGGTGTTATATGAAATGCTGTCCACCCTGAAATCAGAGGTTTCTGTTTGATTTCAGTGGAGCCAAGGTTTCGTTTTTATTTCGCAGGGAGTTTGCTGTGATTTATATGATTAAGAGTTTTATAAAACTTATTATTCTTGTAAAGATACATTTTTTTGCCCGTTTAGAAGTTTCCTAAGTGTGGAGGGACAGTCATACCCACAAATCATGTCTCTAAGATGAAGGTGTTTTTGTGAATGTAAGCAGTAATTGCGATAAACAGGGAGAAAACCACGACAGCGTTATGCTACCTCACACCCCACTAGGGTGCAAATACATGAATGAGAACGTGCTCAGGAAAACGTGAACAACTCAAAGAGAGCAGCCCAGTACAAGTTCCAGGTGGGGAGGGAGCCTTGTGAAGCCGGTAATGCCACTCTGAATTTTCTTCTCTGCCTTGAATTGGCCCTTATGTCTTTCTTCTCCCAGATTTTCGGATTGAAGGCTTATAAACTCTGCTTATTTACATTTGCAGATCTTTGTTAAATCAATAGTGTTTTAAAAAAAATCAAACATACAAGTCTTTTTTTTTTTTTGTGTGTGTTGGTGTTAAAGAAGACCGCAAAATGAATGACGTTGGACCTTTGCCTCAGTTTCCACAAAGAGCTGCTGCAGGACAGTGACATTAAGATGCCCTCAGGTTCCTTAGCAGGACAGAACCTCTCCGTTTATCATTGGTTCTCTGGGGTTTGTGAGCCTTGGCTTTACTACACACCGTATGTGCTTGCCTTGCAGGATGCAGGTCTCCGAACTCTGCTGGTAGCAACTGTTCTCATCCCAGGGGAATGGCATTACAGAAGAGCCCTGCTGGGACACAGACTGCCACAACGCGTCCCACACAGTTGTGCTCGTGAGCATTGATCTTGTGACTCACCCCAAAGTCTCTTCTTTCCTTTCCTATCTCCTTGGTGTCTCTGAGTCCCCACCTGCATCATCCATGCTGGGCTTATACAAGCTTTACAATGTCTTTTATTAAATATTGAAACCTTTTCCATCACTTTATTAGGTTTTATGGGTTCCTGAGAGACTGAATTTCCAAAGCATTTTTTGTTGAACAGCCCAAACTTTAAGTCCCAGCTGTCTCTCCAACTTGTAGTCTCACTTTGCCAGCAGTTACAGCCTTTGATCATCAAAATTTCTATTATGCTACTTGATTAAAAGTATTCAGAACTCAAGGTGAGAGCAGACAGAGATTTACATTTGAAGTGATTTATTAACCTGCCGTAATTTAAGGTCATGCTAGTTTCAGAATATTGTTAGTCCTTAATTTCTGTCTCTCTTTGTGCTATCCAGTAATAGACAACTAACATTACTTTAATTCAAAGGGTTTTTTCTTCCTTGGAGGAAATATTAGAAGGAAATAAAAATTCTGTAGCTGGTAAAAGGCATTAGGAAAAAAAGTCCTTTTCAACTCCTATTCTGAAAATCTCTAGGCTACAAACACAACGGGTTAAGGCATGACCTAGTTAAGAAATAAAAAATTACCTCCATTGTGGCCCAACTCGTACAGTACTCTTTAGGTCACCTACTCAGTAGCAACGGACTGTCAAACTGAGCTGTGAATGGTGCAAATATATTGTAACTATGGACTTTGCTTGATAGTGCTACAGTCTCCTTTTTCTTATGATATGAAAAATCCTGGATGGGTTAATTCTAGAATAGACAAACAGTTCAACTGCAGTGCTCAGCATATCATGACCATAATATCCTACTCTTCTACCAGCGCCACTGTATGGTGCAGAGAGGATAACGGTTTTGATCCCTTTGTCTGTTAACCATCCCCTAACTGTCCTTCAGCAAAGTGAGGAAGTTAAAGAGTATCGTGGGGTTTGGGCATGGTACAGACGGTGCTCGCTAAGCACTCTCACTTCATTGTCTTCATATGGGACACCTTTTATTCCTTGAGAATAGAATAATAATTTGATATACAGAAATACAAGTACAGGCTTAACCTGAGAAAAATAATGTCAAACGCAAAATTCAGGTTTCATGATAGAAAGCCCAAATGATCCCAGAACGAGAGAGCTTCGGGCCTGAATATATCTACACAGACTTTGCTGGCAGAACTCTGACTGAGCAGGGCTGATTGTGCGACTGTCGGGATGTGTTTTTGTGAGTGTGCGTGTGTGTGGGTGTGTGTAGGTCCTCTTTGCTGTGCCCTGGTTGGGCAGGAAAGTTCTGCTTCATTTTCTGTTCCTCACCAAGCATACCACGTGTGCAATGAGGCAGAAGAAATTTCTGCTTCTGTGTCCCCAGAGGAAGACAGGAGTACCCGGGAATCGATTTCTTCCATGTTCCGTAAGGGGCTGTTCCTATTTCTTTGAGAGACCTGGGCTTAGATTTTTCATACGTCTGGTATTCTTTTAAAACAGAAAAAGAAAATCATAAGGACAATTTATGGGGGAAAAAAAGATGACCAAACAAGTCAAATCATTCAGGAGGTCTGCAAAAAGGAAAGGTAAACAAGTCTGGGGTAGCTGGAGCTGGGATGGTGGACTGTGTGTCAGGGACAGACGCGTTGTTGGGTTCTACACAGAAGCACCTGAAAGAAAGGATCCATCATGCCCTGTGCAGGAATTGCACTCTGAGGGAAACTCTGTGTGTGGTCTGTTAGAAACACGCATTTTTCTCTAACAGCTGTACACCAAACCCTGAACTGCTGTCTCTAAACACCTGAACGCACATCACGGTGAATAGCAGCAGTATAATGTCGGGAAGAGGACATAAGAGTCTGTGATGCAAATGTGAACTTCAGAAAGAGACACTGTAAGTTACCAACATGACACCTTTGCAAACACATTAGTAATTACCTGCCAGTTAGATGCACTGCAAAATATTCACTCTTATAAACCTGTGACATCCACAGTTATTCACTCTTGTGTTACTTTCTGAGATCACACGTGTGATCTGGGGCAGTGGCCGCGCAGGCAGGGCAGGGAGGGCAGTAGCAGACTCTGGGAGTTTTGGTTTCAGCAGGACTCCCTGGGTAGGGAGGTCTCGATTCTCAGAAGAGCCTGGTCACCTTCCTGCCTCGTTAGTGCCAGCGGCAATCCTCTCAGATTGGCAGAGCTGCAGCTCAGCTACCTCCTAACTGCCCGTGGGGCTGAGTCCCTGTGTCGGCTGTGGGCACCTGAGTGGAGATGTTGCACACAGATAATATAACTAATAGCTCCGGCTGAACCCTCAGGGTTTTGCTGTTTATCTCCTTCACGCAGCCTGGTCCTACAGATATGCTCAGGACATGCCTGAAATTGAAAGCATCTGGGAACATTTTAGCAGGGATTTATCTATCCTGACTTCAGAAATTGAGACGTCAGCCATGACTTGGAGGTAGTAACCCTGCACGCTCTTTCCAGTCAATGGAAAAATTTTGATGCGTCTGCGGGACAATTAATTTCATCTTAAAGATGTCAGACAAATCTCCTTCTAAAAGCGCTTATTGGTCTCCTTTATAAAAAGCCTAAAATGAATAACAGTAATGTTGATATCTAAACTGGGATGAGATGAATCCTGCTCTGCATTTGTATCCCGTTAGGCTCTGGAGCAGGGACTGAACTTGGGACACTAACATTCATCTTCCAAACCACTGGGCTACTGAGTATTCTCAGTCTCACACGGTCTATATAATACAAATGTTTACAGGGAGTGAGGACTGGCCCTCAATCCATAATGACTAGTTGTGCATCTGAGCACTGCAGCACCACCGTGTTTCCTGGTTTGAGGCAGAACAGAACCAGTTTTCTGTTCAGTAACATCACTTTTTAGCTAAGCCTCTTCTAACTACTAAAACTGGCAGCATATTGTGCAGACACTGTTCGCGCTCGCAGTGTTCAGACCGATGTTGATAGCTGATGCCCAGGCATGGGATGCAGAGAGGCTCCTGCTTATACTTATTGCTATAACCCCCACGGCCAACCAACTCTGTTATTTGCCCCGTTGGAAACTTGAAAGCAGAAAAGTGCAGAGGGGTTCCACCTGCGGGGAGGAGTGGACAGGACAAGTGACCCAAAACTGACCAACGGGGTATTCCATCCCATCTGCCTCATGCTCAGTATAAAAGCTGAGGGATCAGAGGGGTCAGCCTCTTCCTTTAATGGCCGACGTCTGAGGAGGACTCTGTCTTGTTCATTTGCCTTTGATCCTGACCCTGAACTTGAGACGGAGCTTGATGTGGTTTTGTATATGTTTCATTATTTCCTTTTTATTTTATTATCAATATTTCATTAAAGTAGTTTAGTTCCTTTTAAACTCATAAGTCTCTTTCTCTCCTGCCTCTCTTTTGAAAAGAGGTAGGGGAGAGCATCTGTCATTCCACCTGAGTGGCCAGTCCGGCCGAAACCACGACACCGTGTCATGGAGGAAAGCTGGAGCAGAAAGCACATGCGCACACATACACACACACATTGCTCTTAAAATCCTGATTTCCTTTACCCAGTGATGTAGTAAAAGATAACCTTATAGAGATGACTACTGAGCTGCAGCAGAAGAATATGGCAAATGGGAAGTCCACAGCAGACTTTGAACCACTGCAGATATGCAGCAATGTTGATCCTGTGTAGAGTCCTTAACCAAGGCATACGGTGCTGGAGCAATTCCTTTCTTCTTCCTTCGGTCCTGTTCTTGTAAGGTCCATAACTGTCTTTTGTACCCTTTTGCTTTTTTGTGTTGTCACCCGATGCGGGATATTTCATGTTATATTTTTTGCTGGGCCCTTAAAACAGGTTCCTGACAGCTTTTGAGGTTACATTCCTTTTGGGTCCACTAATTGGTAATTTGTGCTTTGTGTTTGTGACCTTGCAGCCCCAGTGTCATCCTGTCCCTGTCATGCATCCTTTGGGGAGTTCCTCTGCTGCCACCCTACATTCGTGCTTTCAGAGCTCCCTGCTATACAGTACAGACTTAGCCATTGATTACCAATTCCCAATATTAAGGCTATGTGTCCTTTGAGTTCTTGACTGTAACCCGCTACAAAATAATTAACTGTCATGCTGGAAGAAATAGGAAAGCTCAAAAAAGTCTGTTTCAAACTGGAAAACTAATTTAAAAATCAGTGCATAATGAATACACAGAGAAGAAATTACAGAAATTCTTGGCCGAGAAGTCTTATTCCTGTGAGGCTGACCCGGGTTGGTGCCAGGTTGACCAGATACCAGACAGATACCAGCCTGGGGGAGGATATTTCTTTGACAAAGGCTCCAAGTTTGAGTGTTTTTTTATAACTGGATTTTCTAATCCTATTTTTATAGATTTATGTAGTTGCAGTTTTCTTTAGTGTCTATGGATTGTATCCATTGGGTTACTTGGGCCATAGGTCAGTCTGTGTAACTGTGTTGCTGTGATTTGAGTTGTTATGACTTGGTAGTTTCTCCTGTGTCAGTTTCATTCTGTGTTTTCATGCCTCGATTCCATAGACATCATAAAATATCTGGTAGTTCCCTAAGGTTACATACTTACAAGATAATTTATAATAATTTCTTAAAATGGTGCAGGATTAGCTAATTATAAGAATTCTATGGCTATGTATATTATTTATGACTTAAAGGACAAAATTATTTCCTCTTAAAGTATTATGTTTTTTTATTATGCTGGTGAATCACTTTTCTGCTGAAAGACCTTTGTAGAAAATACGATGTTTGCTACTAATGCTTACTGCCAAAGCTCAGAAAATCGACACTGGGTTGTAGACTATGTTCTCTAAATACTTCTGTGTACAGAGCAGAAGAGCTTTAGCAGGGCCACGCCAGCGTGGCTGCCGTACCCTGCGTGCCAGTGGCATGGTCCCAAGCGGCCCAGCACCAAGCCTGCCGCGGGCTGGAGCGATCATGAAGATCACACGTCCGAGTTGTCCTTTCCCAGCGGTGAGGTGGCGAGCAAGAGTCAGCACCAGCAGCAGAGCTGCCTGCTTCTCTCTGCTTCGGACGCGCGTACCGGCGCCTGCGCTGTGCTCCAGGGCACAGAGCACCGTCAGCAGTGTCCTGCTTCATTTAACTTTCCCCCCTTCCCCACAGAGCAGCTCCCATCATTCCTGTATCCTATAAAAGCTAGCCACGGATGGCTTTTTGACATACAAAGGCTGTCTCTAACTGCAAGAAAAGGGAATAAGAGATGCCCTTAAAATGAGCAGGTCAATTCATATTTCATATTTCACATGCTACAACACCTTTTTGCTTTTTTTACCTATTACTTCAGTATAATCTTTTATAAAAAAAGATGTAATAGTTTCTTACTGTCCCTCAGGCCATGCTGGCCGAGGTTCCTGCGCTTGGTAGCATGATGTGAGAGTAATTGCTGCTGTTGTATAGCAACAGCCCAGACCGCCCCGCTTGCACTCCTGGGGCCCATTCATTCCATCTGAGCCTGTGATGTTTACGTGGCCAGTCCTGGATCAGCGGTCCCCAGCCGCTTTTCTCTTTTGGCCGGGTCACCAGGAGACGATCCGGACCTAGATGGTGAAAAGCATCTGATTCTCACATTTTTTACTGGGTCCTGCTGGTGCGAGGGAAATGCCTGAAATGACCAGGGAAATCGGGGGGGATTTGTCACTAGGCTGGACCATCATTTCCGCCCTTTGGACCTCAGCAGCTGCATAAGCAATGGGCATTGCAGAACACGGACAGCTAAGTGGGGAGGTCTGACTGAGAGCAGAGAGCTCTGCTGGCACCCAGGCCCAACGCACTTGTTGCCTCATCACCTCCAGCCCCACTGCTGGCATTTTGCTGGAGCTAATGGAGCTCAGGGATGCTGGTGCTTATAAGTGAGGCTGAAATATGAATAATTTCTATTTAATTTGCAAAACATTTTAACAACCAGTCTTAAAAACACTAGCTATCAAACCTTCTGAATTTATTTCAAAGCCATTTAGTCTTGGAAGGAGCTGCTAATCAAAGAACATAATGGACGTATAGAACTGTGAAGTAGAGACCTACTTGTTAACCTCAGGGGACCGAAGGTATGGAGGGGATCAATTCAGGCTGCATTTGCATTTGTATGCCAGCATGAAAAACGTTCAATATAAAGAGAACAGGATGAGAGCAGAGGGAGGTGGATTGGGCAGAGGCTGCTTGAGGAGTCTGCCCGCAGGGATTGAGGTTGCTGATCCTCCAGAAACTCTTTTTGAGCAGAGCCTGGGGCTGGGCTCTTTCAGATTTGTTAAATGTGAAGTCTGTCTTGTATTTTGGGATGCGAAGACAGGGCAGAAGCATTGCTGAAGCTGCCCTCTCCCAGGAAGAGTGCTTTGCTATAAATCAATACGGCAAGTGAATTAGCAGCCAGGTGAAGGGGGCTGTGTGCCCCAAAACAGGATCACAGGATAAACCGTTGCAGTTAGAGAAAAATCTTTTGCTCCGTGGCACAAGGCTATTTTAGGGGCTTGTGCTGTCAGGTGCTAGTTGTTGGGAGGTGTCACAACATAGGACTTCATGCTGCGTGCCCGGGGACGCAGAGCTGTTCGTGTAGCCCCACGGCCCAGGCTTGTGACTCCCTCTCAGCTGGATGTTGCGCAGGATGGCTCTCCGTGCCCCCGGGTGCAGGGGGGATGCTGTGGTGCTGGTGTGCCAGTCGGATGGGAAGGTGCCTCCAAAAAGCTTTGTGTCCTACTGCAGCCACCATGGCACGGTGGCACTCGGGGCATGTCTCTACCAGCAACCACCCCGAGAAGCTGTGCAGTACCGGGGATGCGGGGGACAGGTGTCATTCAGGAGGAGGCATATCCTCGCATTCATCTTTCCTGGGGTGATATAAAAGAGTAATCAATTGATATTGTTTGTGATGTTGGAGGTTTGAGAGTTACACTGAAATATTCCGTACTAACACATCGCAGTGCTCCGTATTGCCTGCTGGCCTTATTTTTAAAAAACTTTTAGAGTGAGTGAAGTGCTAATTAGAATAGGTGTTTTGTACATGGTGAGCTTGTGGACTATGAAGGAAAAGGTCTGATTTTCCTCCTGAATTAAATAGGTACCTAAATGTAGCTCTTTGTACTTGCTGATTTAGAGACAAGGTGAACAATTTTCTGGTTTATAGACTGTAATTCTTTAAATACTTTAGTTAAAGCTCTTGGCATGGTTTTTAATCACTTTGGGAAAGTACAACCACCAAAATTCATTAATTTCATACCTACATATGAATAGAAACTTCTGAGCCATGGGCAACCCGGCTGTCTGGTGGTGGCAGGGGAGGGTGTTTTGGCCTGGTTGCCTGTAGTTTTTCACTGCTTTTGAGCAAAGGGCAGTCCAGGAAGCAAAACCTACATTTTTTTGTAGAATGTCAGAAAAGCAGTGTAAAAATTCAGGTGGCTTCAGCGACAGCAACGGCTCCAGTTTACTGGGAGGGAGGGACAGAAGGACAGTGGTGCCCTGGTCTCACTCCTGCTGGGTCTCCTGCTGGATCTGTGGTTCTGCGGATGCTCAGATCCTTTCTTCCAACTTGCAGCTGCACCGGCGCTCTCACCGTAGGTCTGGATTTGGCTTTCATGTTTTACTTACTCCTCCCACTGCTTCCACATCTACAGCAGCTTTGGGTGGGCAGCAAGGCTGTCCCTGGGTGGTATGTCCCTCGGTAGTCCTGGGGCACAGAGGTAAAGAGAAGCATCACAGGGGTTGGATTCTTGACCGTCCTACATTGCAGGGATGTAATTGCTGCTGCTGGGCTGTCAGTGCCGTACCAGCACGCTGCTGAGGTCACTCGACATGGCTGCAGCCTCTGGAGAAACTGAGGGATTAGTCTGTGTGGAAGAGCCCACCAGCACCCCGGAGTTGCCCTGGAGGGCAGAGGACAGAGTGCTCTCCTCTCCTCTGGCTCCATCCCTCTTCTTGTGTTTAACCAGGCCTTTTACTTAAATAAATTAATTTTTTTTTCAGAAGTGTAGTCACTGAATCACAACAAGAAAGGTCTTGCTGGCCCCAAAACTTACAGTGCTTTGTTGCAGCATTTGTCATGTTTGATAGGTCATCTTTTTTCATTTTTAAGCTTGAAGAAGTTGAAAACGGAGCAGGTCAGCAAGTGACCATATCACAGAAAGCCCTGTCACTCCTTCTCCTTCTCACCACACCCTTTCTTGCTCGTGTTTTCAGTTTTGTTTGTTTGTTTGTTTGTTTTTTTGTTTTTGTTTTTTTTTTTTCTGAGAGGGACAGTGACCCACCTCAGACACAGATATTTGGGAAGTTCCTGAGTGGGAGTGGAAGGTGCCGCTCCAGGCCTCTGTGTGGGTATTAGTGCACTGGTGTTCCCCCAGCTGTTTAAAAGAGATATATTTGTACTTTGTAAGAAAAACTCTTCTTATCGATTAATTGAACTGGCAGAGTGACGTACTGCCATAGAGGCACTAAAGGCAGGAAAGGCCGGACCATCATTTTTAGATTGGCTATAATTCAGAGATATTGCTTATGTTTCTGTGTCTTGACGATATATTTAAAAAAAAATTGCTCTAAGCTTAGGTGCCGGCTATGGAGATAAATGTGAGATCACCTCATTACTGTTAGAAATACCGAGAAAAATATTTGGGGACTGGGAAGACTGGACTGTACATGCCTGCACTGGCTGCGGGAGGGTGATGCTCCACGCAGAGCCTGTGGTACTTCTTTGGGCAGTGGGAAGAGGTTGTTACTCCAAGGGACAGGCCAGTCCCGGGTGCTGAGCAGGGTACCTGCAGGTTGGGCAGCGAGGGGCTTGGGGCATAGGTGACATTTGAGTCCTGGCCCCTGCTGGAGCACAGATGTTTCTGTCCAGATGGTGCACTGGATTTTCCTTTGGGAGTAACAGCTAATCAAAAAGGCACACTGTTTCCATGACAGCTGGGAAGGTAAAGGTGGTGTTCGGCTCTGACGTGCTAGATGGAGAAACAGCCTTGGGAGTCCTTGAGTCTAACGGACGTGGGGGTTGGAGCCCTGTGTGACACAGTTATGGAAATTCTCTTCAAGTCCTCTATTAGTCATGAGAGTAGGCAGCCTGCCTTGCCCGTGTGGCCTTTTTAGCAACAATTACGGAAAATATCTCAGGTGTCAAGGGGACAAAAGAAGGAAAGGACTCTTTAGGAGATGTACAGACGTGTACTGTGAAGTAAATTCCTGATGAGATCAGTCATCCCTGGGCAAGTCCAAAGCCTTCTCTAACTTTTTGCTTAACGGCAGTGTACCAAGAAACTTTTTCCCTTCACACCAAAGCTTCCCTCCAAGCAAGGAGAAATGTGGAGGGTGACATCCTCATTAGCTGAGGTGTGCTCTTCTACTTATGCCTCTGCAGTTCTGGCCCCGTGTTTCTGCTGCAGCAGTGGTGTACAAAAAGAGTGTGTCGGCTAAGACAGAAATGTGCCTGCGGCTTCGCCTGTCCTTGCCTTTGTAAAATGAATGTGGAGACCTCCAGTAGAGATCATAGCATGTTGCAGCCACAAAACCTGGCCTGAATGCTTGGATCATTATCAGTACATTTAGCTGTACGGGCATTGAAGAAAAACCATTATCTGTACTCGCAAAGAGAGTAACTGGCTGCATGTAGAGTTAGTATGTCTAATCAGTAACCACTGCTGGTGTCTGGAGGCCAAGACAGATGATCTGGGTTGGGCTTCAATATGAGGTGTTGGGTATGTCTATGTTTATATGATACCCAGGAGTGCATTAATGAGTTGGCCAGTGTCAGTAACTGGTCATGACACCTCTCAGCAGAGGTGTCTAATGTGGAGCTGCTGAGAGGCTGAGGTAAGGCAGAGGTTGAGAGTGTAATAAGGTAGAGGTTGAGTGGCAAATGGTGTCAGCTGGTGAGAGAGGGCCAGAAGGAAAGAGGAAAAAAGAGGAAGACAAAGTTCTGAGGGACAGAAAGAGAAAATGGAGAATGGAAGAATCAATCCACTGAGAGATGGCAGGACTTTGATCTCAGAGTTTGGATTAAGAACAAAAGCAGTGGGGAGCTGTGAAAGAAGAGGAGAGATTCAGGAGAGATGGTGGTGCTGAGGGCACCTGGGATGTAGAGGAGGCTGAGCATGAGATGTTCATACTCAGCAGAGGTCGCGCAAATCAGGCTAAAGCTGATCTTTGATGGAGCTGAGAAATTCTTGGCAATGGCGGTGGCTGCACATTCAGACAGGAGACGAAAAATATCAGGTAAGAAAATGGGCCATGCTTGAACTTCTGCATCAATTCCTAGCAGACAGCTATCCACAATCTTATCACCAAGGCCACGGAATAGGCAGATACATGGGCTACAAATGTCCCTCCTGTTTAGGGGAGGGTAGTGCAGTGAAACCAGTGCAGCATGTGCTCTGTTGTATGTAAGTGAACAAAGAGTGCTGTCACTCCAGCAGCTTTCTGGAAGACAATATGGCATCTTTGGCAAGACCTTGCAGGAGTTGTTAAACTTTCTGGCTTTTTTATTAAACTTGTTTGAAGATCTACTCTTCCAGGCTCTGCAGTTTGTGTGCACTTCCTAAAGCTACTGAGCAGAGAAATACCTGGATAGAGAGTGAACCCCAGAGCTGACATCTGGCACTGATTAAGAAAAGGGCCGCACCAACCTCTGCCTGTGAGTTTTTGCCAAAACTCCTCCCCAGATGTGCATTGCTGATCACACGCAGGCAAGCTTACTGAAGGCCATGCGTTGGAGTTTGGAGCAGAGAATCTCCATCAAAATAAACATCCAATTTTGTGTGTTGTTGCATAGGTATGAAGAAGTAGATGAAAAGGGTTGTAAAACTTGCAATGCAATGCAAATGCTGTTCTATTATGTTTAAAAAAGAAAGGACATGTTATTATCAGAAAAAGCTAGACTGGGCAGAGTAATGTACGAGTGAGGCTACATGGCTTCATCATGCCTCTTGGTGACACCTCTGGGTCTGAATCAGGCCCATACTCAGATTTCTGACCATGAAAATGGTGGCTATTTAAAGAGCAGTAACTATTTGTGGAGCTTCAAATTTGTTATGTGTTTATTGCGATGAAAGATGATGTCATTCAGCTGATTGTAATTTTTTATGTGGAACCTTAATCTTCTGGAAAACGAGGCTCTGCAGAAACTGACTCAGGGTTTATGAAGTCCGATTATTATTTTTTAAAGACAATTTTATTTTCAGGAAAGAGGAAATATTTATTTTAAAAAATGTTGTATTTGTGTGAAAAATATTGGTAGCTTTCCAGCCAGCACATCTTATGGTGCCTACAGTCTGTAAACTGGTGATTTATTTTGCCTAACTGAAGGTAAGGAGCATTTTTCTGTTCTGTTCAACAAGGGATGGATTCGACCCCAGAAGAGCCTGTCTGGTTGCCATTGTTCTTACACCGTTATGATGTTTTCTGAGATATTGTTTCTGTAAAGAAAACTGGAAACCAAATTATGCCCCCTTCACTCAGCTTGTAAACAAACCTTTCTAGAGCCAGTTGGAGCTGCCAGATTCCTTCTGTATGTATGATGCACGCTCAGAGGTTGTTTCTCGGTGCTGGGAGTCTGTCCACCCCAGTCCTGTGTCTCCTGGGACTGGAAGGAGAATAAGAGTTCAGGCTTCTCCGCCAAGGGAGAGATTTCTCTGCATCTGTGTAGCTTCAAACACCTTAACTTGCCTATACAGAATTTGTTCGGTCACCTACATGTATATTCATAAATTGTACCCCTGTTTGGAATAAGCAATCAAAAAGGAGCATTCCCTTTTCTATAATGCAGCAGTTAATTAATTCTACTCATATGCATGCAAATGATTGTGTCTCAGTGTAACACTGAAGCCTATTACTCAAAATTAACACAGAAATTGAAAAAAAAAAGATTTTTGGATATATATTTTATTTGACAGTGGTTTAGAATATCATACAGTAAACAAGATTTCTGTAAAAGTTAATTTATCCATAGTGGTGCGTTTCATAAAAATAGTTGCTCACTTACAGCCTTTCTGTGACTATTAATACATGGAATTATATTTATAGAGATAGAGCTGTACAGGGTAAATTCACAGCTAACACTACACAGAAATATTATTTGGAATGGGGTTTAGATGATGTGCTGTCTTCACAGGTTATCGATTACAGCCGCATAAAGCAATTACTGCACAAGGAGTAGCTGTGAACTGTGCAAATTAGAGTTTATGCAAGCATAATCTCAACTGTTTTTCAGATTTCATTGTTTGCTTTCTTTATACATAAAAATAAGATACTGGGACGTGCATCTACACTACAGAAGCATTGTCCAAAATCAGATTCAATAAATTAATGGCAAATTATATTGGATTCTAGTTCAGGGGATAAAGATTTTTTTTTTCCATTAAATAAGAGTTTTATAAACAGCTACATGGACTTGTGCTTTTTTAGAAATTATAAATGGATTTTTCTTTCTAAAAAAAATTGTTTGAAAGCTGCAAAATCCTTGACTTGAGGCTTTTCAAATAAATGGACAGGAAGAAACATGCCTATAAATTTCTCAGTCCAGTGCAATGTTTGAGACATACAGTAATGTGCTAATTTCTTGGAACAAAGCCAATTTCAATCTAATTTTTCAGCAGAGCATGTGAGGAACTAAGATTGCTAGAGAACAATAATTTTTAATACGAATTTTTGACAGTACTTAGCTTTATGATTTTTTTTTTTAAATTACCAGTTTATTATTGCCCAGGATTTTGTTTTAATTTTGACAGACAAATAAGCATATGCACACTTACACAGACACACACGCATCTTTTTGAAACAAGGTAATGACTGATTGACTGAACTTGGAGTTATTTCCTGTGAAGGCAGACTGGAATGTTTACCTGGCACTTAAGGCTTGAAATTCAAAACAGACAAGCAAGAAAGATAAAACAAAAAAAAGACCAAAGAAGAAAATATGGAGGTAGGGAAGAAATGATAAAATGAAAACCATTGTGAAAATGGAAATATATAGAATTTACCGAATGAGGACACCAACAACTGTATTTCAGAAACCGGTCTAATTATTGTTAACGTGTGCCTGAAAGGCACCTGCTCTGCCAAACTGAGGGGATGAAAGGTGAGAGTGTCCTAACTGAATGCAGATGGGTGTGAAACATAGCACTGTTGATTAAGTGAAGCTCTCGTTTTCCGCAGGAGGGAAAGGCCTTTCCTTAAGGAAACTGCAGCTTTTTCTCTGTAGCACTCTTCCTTTCTTTGCAAGGGCCTCGCAGACGTCTGGGTTTTGAGCCTGACCAATTGGTTTGCGTGCTACCTCGCAGGATTTGGGGAACCTGTAGTAAATCGCTTTTGAGAATAATTTGCAAATACAACTCCACCCTAACTCCTTTCCAATGTACAGAAACATGGTTTGTTCACAAAAATGGCAGTAGAAATGGTATCACAGAAACGGATCCACTGGATTCCCCACTCCTCCCGTAGCGCCCAGTGAACTATGCTACAGGATATCACGTGGACTATCCCAAAGCGTTAACAGTGGAGACGTGTCATGGGTGTACAGTTCCAAACGATGCTTCAAAGAAACCCTTTAACCCCTGTCTAGATATGTCGAGAACAATTTATTTACAACATTTTAGCTCCATGAAAAGATCCTCTCTCGGTTTCAGCTTGCTCCGTGCAGTTTTATTTAAGGCGATGTTCCAGTTTGTGATTGCTCTAACTTGTTCCAGTTTCTTGATATAAAGTTTGAATGAAATCCAAGTCCTTCATGCAGTGGGAAAAAAATGCTAAAGCTACACTGCACTATCCTTCTCTGATGTACTGTCCTTCATATTGTTTTGGTTTCTTCCATAGCTGCCAAAGTCCCTAAAATGGAACCGGGACTTTAGGGTCGATTTTAAATCTCCGTGTTGACTATATGCTTTTGAACTTATTAGGTACTGTGCACATTGTCATGGAATTACACACTAATGTTTTCATTCCTCAATGCTTTGTGTATATGTGTGATAGTTAAAATAAATTAAAACAAACCAATGTGAGACAAAAACTAAGAAGAATGTTCTGCGTCAGTTTGAAACAGTTAGAGGGCAACAGTCCCTTGCTTATCTGCTCATGGCAGAAGTACCAGACTTCAGGACGCTAGGTAGCTTATCTGAGCCAGGGATTTTCCACGGCCCTGGGGAGACCGTTGCCTTTCGAACTGTGGGGTTGGTGCTGCGAGTGCTAATGGAGTGGAGATGTCCCTTCCTGGGGAACTCACTGGGTTTCCCGTCAGGGTCCCTCTGGCTGTGGTCCATATCGCTTCCAGGCGAGCTACAGCGGTTGCTACTGTACGTCTTGGTAGCACCTGTATCAAGCTTGACATGGTCGGGTGCTGCAGCTGACTTCTTCTCACTGGTATTTGTGGATTTGTGATCTTCTTTTTTGCTAAGAGATCCTCCTCTCTTGCTTTCCGGCTTCCTCAGCCTCCCAAACTGTTCATCACTGGTTCCAGCACACACGTGCTCTCTTGCGCCAGCCTCGATCATAACGCTGTGTCCCACCACTTTGCTTTCTGAGGTGGGCCTGCCACCATCAGTGGTCTTGTGTTTGCCTTCCGAATATCCTTTCCAAGAAGCCTCTTCGTGCTTTGACCTGTCTACCTTTTTAGGGCTTGCTGACCTTTCTCTTTGTTCTCCTAACCTTTTCTTTTTGTGACCGTTCACCGAAAGCTCCTTTGGTTTCCTTACATCGTGTTCCCTCTTGATATCCCATGTTGCCTCTGGGCTTATCTGGTGAGAAGGGTCAGAGGGTGGGGCTATGTGTGATGAAGATAATGGTGAGATTATGTCTTCAAGGGAAAGAGCTACTTCCGGCAGACCTGGGGAGGTGGCAGAGGGAGCACTCCAGGAGTTTGGTTCGTCTGTTGTAACAACAAAGAGAAGGGAGTTACGGCCATATTCAGCAGCACAGCACGTGTATTGCATAGGCATATGTCTGTTGAGCAACATCAACACCCAAACCACCAGACTTAACCTCCTCTCTCTTGGATGAGGCGAAACTCCCAGGGGAGGCAAGGGGAGGAAAAAAAATATAATCTCCCTCCCTCCCAAAACAAAAGTGCAGGAGAAGCAGGAACCACAGGGCTGGTAGCACAGGGCAAATGCTGAAAACCTCAGTCGTTTTTTCATACAGATTCTGCTTTCCTCTGCCTACATTAAATTATTCTTAAAATAATAAAGGCACGTGCTCATGAAATCAAATTGCCTCTTTTGTAGCCGTATAATGGATTTCTTAGCTGGGCAATATCAGCGCTGTCTCTGAGGACAAATGAGAAGGACTTTCTGCCATCTATTAAACATGTCCCTACAAGCATATAATAATTGACAAGAATTTGTAGCTCAGATAAGGTCATCATTGAATCCTGTCTCATATATTTTCCAAACAGATATAATATTGCAGTGTTTATGGCCCCACAATTCTTACAGAGTACTTACAAAGCTCTGCCTTTATATCACAGCGTCAGCCGCTGACTCTCTTGGCTGTGCATTTTGAATGTCTCCTGGTTACTTAGCCTCAACACAATATGGTCGGATTGTGCAGATCCTGTTTAATTTAGCTAAACAGACATCTCCTTTGCTGAATCATGACGATTTTCCTAATCCATCGGTACAAAACAGAATATTCTGAGATGCCTTCCTCTTGCATAAGTGATCCTCATTTGTTTCGATTAACATTCTGGCAGACAACGAATCCATCATGACTAATGACAGCACGACTCCTATTCTTACCCGTCTACACGGGGGTTAGAGAAATCACTGAACTTGGCTAATGTCATTCCTTATTTAGCACCATTGCCTGGCTCTGAACGGTATGAGCAATAATCTGTCAGAGATGAAGGACTGTCTCAGGGATCCATGGAAACGAGGTGGAACTTGTAGCAAGAGCCGCATATTTCATGGGGGGAGAAAACGTAACCTTCTAGCTGAAAAACAAGCATGGACTTCTGCGGGTCAGGACTCGTATCTCTCAGTGATATCAATTGTCCTTTAAAAGATACATTTGTTTTTCTCAGTGCTACGGCTGCCTTCAAATTATCATGAAGATTCACATCATCTCGAAAAATGGAATGGATTTTACTGCCCAGCCCGGGATCTGCAGCTTGCTTGACTGAGACAGCACTTTTAAGCTAATAGCTTGATTGAGTGATTGCTGTCTTGCAGATAAAAATAGGAGAGACAATAGTGAGGTGGGTGACGTAAAGGGAGGGAGCTGTGCGGTTAGCTGAGGAGCTGTTTATTTTCCCAGATGGTGTTTGTCATATGCTTTTGCATAATGAGCATATGTGTGGAGAGGATTAGCATTTGAGAGGGGAGAAAGTACAAGTTCTGTGTAAGACAAATAAACTTTGAGCTGGGAATCTAAATGGGCCGAGGGTCTCAACTGAGGTGTTTTTTTTTAAAAAAATCACACTTTCTTACCCTCCAGTTAAGGCTGAGTAATGTACCATCTGCTCCCTGCTTGGCACTTGAGCAAGAAAAAATAAAAAGAAGGCTCATGCATGTAGAGTGATCAGCTCTTAGGAGCTTGCCTACAAAAAGCATCTGCTTCGATGGGCTACTTCTGCTCTTCAGCGCTGCTCCGGCAGCGCAGGAGCGCTGGCTGTGCCGGACAAGGGAGATGCAGACCCCGCCCCCACTCTTTCTAGGTCTGAAATCCAGGGAATCCCCATTTCGGGTAACGCTCGAATCAGGGACTGTGCATGGGGTCCAAATCACTTTGCCTGGTTCTCTAAGACTATGGCTGGGCTCCGCCGAGCAGCATGAAGCTGCCTGCGTGCACCGGCGAGGTGCCCGAGCTAGCACTGAACAAACCACCTGGGGTCTAGAAAATTAAGTTTGTGCTTTTTATGGCATTGTCACACCTCCCCAGGACAGAGGCGGTGCCGAGCGTTGGACTTATCAACATATTTGTCTTAAATACCGTATTCTTTCCCATTTGTCCCCGAGCTGATGTTTTTCACTGAGTGGCAGTGAAGAGCAGTGGGCCACCACCAGATCTCGTGCAAGGCTCTGAGAGCATCTGAAGTTACACAAACAGCTTGTTACTTTGGGAAGTATCAGGTGCACACCAGTAAGAGCATCAAATGGCCTGGAGAAGCAAGATGCTTTCGGGTAACAAGATCAGCTCTGCATAAAATATGCCACTATGCTCAAATCATCTGTTTCTTGTCCAGGAGGACAAGCCAGGTGGCCACCATTCAAAACCAGGGTGGCAAACACCTCTCATGGCTCCTCTGAGGCATGAAGGGCAATATTGTAACACTTCTTGGTGGGACTCTCGGGGGAGGAGATGTGGGGGTGAGTGGCCTGCTGTTTTATCCCCTAGTCACAAGAGAACTGATTTATTAATGGACTGTCCCCCTACACAGTTTTAATATTTTTTTTCTATTTTCTTTTTTGGAGGGGAGGGAAAAACCACCAAATGTTGCAGTGAGAAATCATAGCGGGTTACAACCTACTTCAGCGAAAGTGAATCAACATATTCGTGTGTTACATGTAATGATATATAAATATAGATGTCTATAAAGTAGGACGTGCAATATTATATACATTACTGGATTTATGCCTCTCCCCCAGAAAACCCGAAGAAAAAACCAACTTGGCCAGCTAAGCAAGAAGACTTGTAGCCACAGCTTAGAGGGAAGTTTGGCTGTGGGAGAAGCCCAGGTGGGCCACTGGCTGTAGTTTGTTTAAAACAGTGCTCCTTCTTGCTGGGGAGGCAGCTATATAGGCTGTATTTCCAGGGCATAGGGGGAAAAGCTGCCATGAAATAAAACTGCCATTCATATTCTGTGGCAATATAGTACTCACAAGTAAGAACTTGACAAAATGACTTTCCGTAAGGTTTAAGTACCATCATCTGAGACAGCCAAACCCCAACATAACCTGTTTTTTCTTTCAAATGAAATGAAATTATGTAGAAAGTAGCCCTGGTAGATGTTAATGTCAACAAGCCATTGTTGCAGTATGTTACTGGCTAGTGAGGAGAATACTGATGTGAGGGTATCGTAACCGACTTTCCTCTAATGTTTGAACATTATGGGAAAATATCAAAATTACTAGAGTAGGGCAAAGTGCAGTAATGTAAGTAATTTGTTGTTCAAAAGAAAAACCTTTTAAAGAGCTGTGTTCAAGCCATAAGGGTTCATTTGGACTTGTTCAACCAACACTAAAATGATCGTTTTTCCACAACAAACATAAACAAGAGAGAAATGCAAAATTTTATTCTGCAGAGCAACTAGACTAATGATTTCTCTTTATGCTTATTCTGAAGCTATAGCTGCATTTTGGAGAGGGTTATTAATAATTCTGAATATTTTTTTTTCTGTAGTTTTAAAGCTAAATATAAAGCCTATACATTAATTGAGAACATAACCTACTTTTACAGTCTGTTATTCCAAAGTATCTCAAAACATTTTGCAAACATACTAAACCAGAGACAGAGCAACCATTTTACTTTTTTCTCCCTTCACCTCTGGGAGGAACTGAAGACAGTATTTGTTTAATAGAGCATGAACTACTAATGCCCAAACAACTTAAAAGCAGAAGTGACGGATATTGCATTCAGTTGGACTGCTAGAGATTTAGGGACGATGTAGTTTTAAATTTGTTTCTGACTTTGTCACCATGGATATCATCCTTACTGTGGGAGAAATTGTTTTTCAAGGGTGTACATCTCACTGAAGGCTAATAGATGTCTTCCCCTCTTCTTTGAAAGGAGAAAACCTCCCTTGACCTACTAATTTAGACAAGATAAATGAGTTGGGAGCAGCACTATAATCTGTCACTGTGATGGCATTTGATTTGGTGTAATTTAGTAGGTGTTTTCTGGGTGGCTTTTAGTTTCCACAAGCTACTGTCATGCAGGCTGGCAGCACTTCTCCATGGGATGTGTAAGAATGACTCACCTACGACCTGTTTCACATAACTCCCAGGCAAGGAGTAAATTGCTAACTGAGTAAGAGACACCACAGACACAAGATCTTGAGTGTGTAGGAGGACAAGTAGGAGACGAACACAGCCATTTTGGAGGAGGAGTGACAAGGGGAAAACATCAGGAGCAGAAGTTTTCTGTCTAAAGGTTTTTTTGTTTGAGGTAGAACTGCCATATGCGTGAATCGTTTGCTTTGCTGCATCAGCTTACACACGTTCAATGGAGTGGAAATGAGGGTACTGCTCTCATGAGTCTACTGGCTCCTCTCTTAACTAAAGCCTCGTCTACCTGCATCCAGTGCTTGCTGATGGCTTACACCTAAACGACTAGCAAAACAAAACTGGCTTTACTGCTAATGGAGAAAAGAGGTCTGTCTGTCTTACTTCCTGAGCATTGCCAAGGTACTACATCAGAGGAAAGAGCTCAGCCTTCTGATAAATTTCTCTAGTTTCCTGCAATACTTGTGTTTTTTTTACAGGTTGCCCTTCTAAGATTCTGCCAGGTCTAGTCTTGCTATGCTTATCTGCTCTGCGAAGATCTCAGGTCAACAGAGATTAGACCTCGGATTTGTTACTAGGTTCTCCTTTGGCATCAAAATATTTTAAACAGTTGCTTGGTGGTTTATCAGGAATGCAGGATTTTTAATCAGATAAAATTAACTGTAAAGTACCAATATTGATTTATTTAATATTTAATAGTAATGTAAAAATGAAATCATATTTTATTATTCAAGTAAAATAAAATCTCAATGCCTTTTTAATTTCCAAATTATGTGAATAATGAACAATATATTAAAGCTTTGAATGCTTTCAGTAGTCTGAATGAAACATTTCCTGAAATGTCTAAGCAGCTGTTTTTGTATATTCCCAGAATTATTTTCCTAGGGAATCAAAGAGTTTGTGATTAAATAAAAAATATGGTGCTTTTTTCCCCCCACACTTTTTGCCTGAAATTATGTATTGCCAGAAGGTGGCAAACAGTTCTTACAGATGCTGCTAATAATGAAAATGGGACAAATTGTCCCCTGGTGAGTATCCACTAATGTTGGCAGTGTTACACCAGGAATGCATTTGGCTCTTTCTCATTATAGCTTGACATGTCTGTGATGTTCCTGATTGCATTGGTCTCCTGCAGCTTGTCTTTAACGCTCTCTAAGGAGGGATATTTCAGAATATTCAAAGAATCTTTAATCTTTCATCCTAGAGCTTCCACAACCCAGACATACAGCACCCTTCGTCTCCCGAAATAAATGATTCTCTGAGGTTTTGATAGTCAGAAAAGCTCTTGATACTGTCTGTCCAGCTGTCAGCCTCCTGCAAACGTGACATGATATGCCACCCTTTCTCCCAGCGTCTCCCCGAATGTGAGTGGCAATGGGCTCTGCCCCCACCGTACAGGCTCCCTATACTTCTGTCTATAAACTTGTGCTTCTTGTTAATTATTCAATAGTGCTATGCAAATGTTTTCTCACAAATTATACTTTGCTTGGCTTAAAATTGCACTTTGCTTGGTTCCTCTTCCACTGCTCTTACCCACATTCAGATCTCCCAACACCAATAGCTCTGCAAATAAACATCAGTGGATTTAGGTGTCTTCTGCTGTGATATGGTCCTTTGTTTGGTCAGTCACCGTGGGCACATCCAGGTGGAATAGCCTTTTCATCATTAGCACTGCCCTTACGCTTTTTTATTTAAGGTATGATGGCAGTGTGCTATGGGTGCAAAATGTTGATTCTATATACGAAAATTACATACATGCCATATGCATTTACAAAATAAATCCAGGCTATAGCCAGTTATTTTGGCATATGAACGACTTTTCCTTTCCTACCCATGCAGTTAAGTGATCTGTTTGGTATTGCGAAGTCTTGTATCTGATGCAATGAAAACCTAATCTAATTTCCTGCTATCTTAATGTAACCACACTTATTATCCTGCTTGCTTTTTTGTACTCGGTAATGTCATGGTGACTCTGAAAGTTTATAGTAGCTTGTAAATGTAACTTTGCTAAAGAGCAGAATTTTTCTGCTTTATAGTAATTTGTGGTTTTTGGCTTTGCACATTTGTTTTAGCAAATGTTGAGGATGGTTGGTCAGGGTAACCAGACTGAGTTAACAAAGTCATGAAAGACTACAGGAAAACAACATGCATCTGTGTCCCTGCATCTTTTACTTCTGACTTTTGCGCTCAGCATTTTCAGAAAAGTAGAATAATTGGTTAAAAAAGATTGATGTTTGGAGTATGAAACACCATCAGGCCTAGTCTCTCTGTCAGCAAAGTCATTGTGCGTTTCTATTTTTCTCACTGGTCTGCTGTTGGAACTCGGGGGCACTACTAGTACTGGGAGCTACTGGTGGCATGGCTTCAGCAGATGTCCACAAGAACTGATGAGATGTGACTGTAAATGTAGGGTAAATGAGGAATACTTTAATCTCCTCAGTAAACTTCAAACGTTTAATTTTGCATCCATAAAATTCAGAAAATTCACTCATTGACCTATTCTAACACTGGAAAGCACAACTCTGCTTCCTTCTTTATTCAGTTCCCAGTGCCACTGATACTCTGATGCTCTACTTCTTTTCATGTTACTAATTATTAGTGAAGTGCAGTCCTTTGGGTTCATTATATCCACCTTCCATTGTATACTTTACCTAGATATTACATGGAAGATGCCCCAAACATTTTTACAGCTGATGGTGTATACAGAGTCTGTGCATGGGCCATCTGATCTCTTGGATCGCATCTCAGGTAAAATTCACTTTCATCACCATTTCTGTTCTGTGCATGGAGGTTTGTTAGAAAAAGTGCTTTCATGTTCAGAGATCTAATTTGAGAATTATTGAAACACACTTCAGAAAGAGCAGATTGTTAGTTACGCTTGGAAGACCAAACACGCAGAAGCTCAAGGGATGATATGACTTGTTTTTGGAGCTAAGGGAACAGAGAGAAAGGGAAAATTCGAACTTGGGGCAGAGAGGGCAAAACTGCATATTGCAAGGAAAAAATTTAAAAAACCCTTTAGACAAATGCTGAATGTTTTATTGAAACAAGAAAGTCGCACACATTGATTTTTGTTGCCTTTAATCTGTAGAAAGTGCTATGAATGAAAACACTTTTTTCAATTTTTTATGTAACGTGTTCTTTAGAGATGGTTAACAAAGAAATTTGGGAAGTGACTGATCTGACTTGGAGAGTTCCTATTCTTATTCTGCACTGTTTCTGATCCGACACTATACCCAGTGGATCCTCATTAAATCCCTTTCCCTGACTCAGTTGTTTAATCACGGCACTCCTTCGCCAGTATTTTACTGTCCTAATCACTTGAGATCATAATTTAATTGCCTTAGAGAGTCAGAGAGAGAGGTGTCTCAGAAGACCTCTGGAAAGAGATGTCTGCTCGTCTGTTGAATGTGTACACAACCGATGTTGGGAAGCTCCTTCTGGGAAGCCCTTTTGGAGGCTGTGGATCAAAGCTGAGTGGATGGACGCAGAGCTCTACACCCATTGCCCCACATCAGGCCCTTTTTAGCAAGCATGGGTCACTGCAGGTAAGTGGCCCAAGACCTTTCAGGCTAATACAGGAGATAACTAATGAATTCAGACACACGCAGGGTTTCTGCTCAGGAAAGCAGGTGGACTGGGCTGTCTCCAGGACTTGGATGATCTTGGGGTGCTGCATCTAACTTTAGCCCTCTCCTGGTTACCCTGCCGTTGTTCACCCCTTAAATGTAAATCACATCCATAAACAATTCAGTGTGATTTTGTAATAATGCCTAAACACTGAGTCATTTGGCTCTCTCCAACATCAGTCACACCTTACAGCAGGACTGAGATAATTTTAACACTGCTCTTACAGTAGCAATAATAAAAACAGGTAAATTTTCTACACAGGAAATACCTACCTAAAGTGCAGAATGGGAGAGGGAAAAATAATCAAGAGCCGCACTTACAAACTGGTTATATTTCAGACCTGAAACAGGTAAATTAATTTAGTAAATCAATCTACTAATTTACTGTAATAGTCTTCTGGCTGTGAATCTTAAGGCCAGATGATTATGAATACACAATTTATCACCCAGTCCAAGACCCATTTTAGCCTGTTCAATAGATATGGATCTAGCAAACAGTCCTATCCATTAAATATTTAAGCCAATGATCATGTTCACTAATCTGACTGAACTCGGTAAATTTGATTTTTCCTTGAATCAGGTTAATGTATCTGCATAAATTTTACAGGATTACTCACTAATACTGTGAACTGCTGAAATGAAAACTTGCAGCCTGCACAGTGCTTTTGTCCTCCAAAGCAAACTGCATCAGTATTAAGTGTACGGACAGCCTAAGTGCTAGTCTTGAGTGATGCTGCTCTAACCAGGCATTGTCATTCACTAGGTCCTTCAGGCGGTTTGGTACACTTTTTGAAGTGTTGAGCATCTCACGTACCTATCAGATCAGAGCTACTCAGGCAAAAGAACCTCATCCCTTCAGAAAAGAATATTTTATTTTTTCTGTGTGGTCAGGCAGTAGAGTTTAAGCTGCAGAAACCTCAGCAGTTCTCTTCCAGAGCCGTGCTGGAACTGGAAAATCTACATTGTAAGTTACTGTATAATTAAAAAAGATAATGACTTTAAAATAAGTTTTTATTAATAGAATTAAGCCACATTAAGTTATAAAAGGTGTTCATAAATATGTTAATAGAATGTGTGGTATTAATGAAAAACATTCTGCAGAGACTGAATAATTTAAGAGTTGGATATTACACACTTAATTAAACTTAAATATTAAAATTATTAATTATCACAGCTAGAATGTGTGTTACCAGTAGGTACCACATCCTGTCTGGTCAGTAAATAGCTGCCATTACTAAAGGTATGTAGATAATATATAAAATGTATTTAATAAGTGAGGAATTAGGAGCATTTTGACTCTACATGAAATCCCCCTAGACAGTTGTTTCTGGCAGGTGCTGAGTGTTGGCAGTTATCACTTAAGATCACAGCAGGATCTTAAGCAAAACACATAACTTGGTTCAAACACATCCTTATTTACAAAGCTCATGAATAAGTATTCCCTCCTGCTTAGGGTAGATGCTGCGGAAATAGTTTAATCTCTCTTTATCAAACTCTTTTCAGCCCGGAGGCCACTGGGCACTGAAGGTGCAGAGCTGACCTTGGGACCATAATTGCTGTCAGGGCTGTTGTGTATCTGATAGCCTTTGGCTGCTGAGACAATTTTCTCTGAAAACCATCTAATGAGATGGAAGTGGACGAATAAATGAGTGTCACATTGTAATATTCAGCTCCTAATAAGTAAACACAAACTACATGTTAGAAAACCCAGATGTTTAAAATTCTGGGTTGCATATGTATTGCTGTAGCTCAACAAAATACTCTATGGTCATGCTTGTTAAGCATCAGTTGGAGAGTGGCAGTTACCTCATATTGTCAAAGCAAAAAGAAAAAACATTTCGTTTTCTCAGGGTTTTTTCTCAATCTAGGAGTAACAAGTTATAAGAAATCTGACAAGATGCCACGAGCTCTGCTAACGTCTCCCTGCGGTCAGGCCAAAAACATCAGCTGGGAATTGCACCATGGGACGGCAGAGTGAGAACAGCAGAGGCAGGACCAACTGCAGGTCCCTCTATAGACAAAGCTTGCTGCCTTCTCTCTAACGGTTGGAATAACAATTTTTTATGTCACTCTCTGTATGACCATTTAGATTCATTGAATTTCCCATGCCAATGATGAGAGTCATAAGAGGCCCTGTTAGTTTAATTTAGTCTTGGATATCATAGCATCAGGCCACCGGCAAAGCTTTTGTGATACAGCTTGATTGCCTCTTGTACTTTTGTATCGCTTTTTGTACTTCCATGGCTGTGCTTTTGTCCCTAAAATAACTGATAGCTGTTTATGGATTCTTTTGAGCACGGCAAAAAGCCAGACTTTTTACACCTGGATAACCACAGATCAATTAAAAGATTATGTAAATGAGTTCAAAGCCATTGTATCCCAAGTTCAGCTCATGTTCTTAGAGGTGGAATCTTTGTCAGGAGGTATGAAGATAAAATGTTCTTGTTCATGTCAAGCCAGAGAAGGACACACAATAGTTTCTGGGTCCTTCAAAAGAGCATGAAGTTTGACATCTCCAAATCACTGTTTACTTAAAAATGTAGATGAGTGGCTCTGGTCTCCTGTGAGGAAATCCGTGCCATTGCAGAAAACTGACTGTGCTGAAGAGATTGTCAAGCATTGGAACAGGCTGCCCAGGGAAGTGGTTGAGTCACCATCCCTGGAGGTATTTAAAAGACGTGTAAACGTGGTGCAGAGGGACATGGTTTAGTGGTGGATTTGGCACTGCTAGGTTAATGGTTAGACTTTTCCAATCTAAATGATTCTGTGATTCTATGTGGAACTGGTTTCAGATCCCTTGGAGTCTAACTATTGAAGCGGTTACTGCACATCCTTCATGGTGAGAATTATTGGGCCAGGCCACAGGCGTAACGATTTGTACCTTCACACTGTTCCCTTCGATGCGTAGCTCTGTATTGCAAGGATACCATCAGAGACGCACAGGGAAGCTACCTCTGATTAAGAACAAGTTGGAGTGATGCAGTCGTCCTATTAATTGGGAGCTTGTTGTGAATATGCAAATGAGAGAGACTGTGAAATGAGCAGCAGGAGAGGGATTTTACAGGACGTTACGCTGCAACTGCAAAAGATTGGACTTATTCCTATGGCAAACTGCAAAGACTCAGTAAGTGTTACTGAATTCCTATTTTTCCTGTTTCTCTGGATTACGTGAAGAGAGGAAAAACTGGTGCTGTGGAGACAGAGAGGTGGCTGCGTTCTTTCAGGCCCTGTATTTTGGGCATCATCAACTGGATGGAAATATAGGAAGCCACACAAAAAAAGTTAGAAAAAGATTTGTGAGTGGGACTTTTCCCTTCTTTGGCTGGTAAGTCTGCTTGGCAGTTAATGTGAACAAAACCAGGGATAATGTTTGTTCATCTGTTTTATTCACTGTAGTTTAGCTGTAATTATCTACACTTTACACCATATTAGTAAATCTACTCATTATATTATATTATAATAATTAAGCCTTAGTAATAAGAGAACTTGCTCAGCGGCCTTATTATTAAATCTTTGCTCAGATGTGGGGGGACACTGCCAATTTTGGTGTGGATTAGTGAGGTTCTGCCTTAATAATAATACTGAGCATCCGACTAGGAATTTTAATCTTTAAAGTGCTTTTCAGGCATTAAATAATTAATCCCCATAACACTCCCATGAGACAGGTAAGTAAATATTACTATCCCCGTTATACAGCTGGGAGAAGCGTGGTTTACAGAATTCAGCTGGACTAGCCAAAGCCACTGGGAGTGTAATTGCCAAAGCAATGTTTAGGACTATGGAAAGGACTCAGTATTTTTGCATTTAAAAAGTGAGGAAAAGATATCTCTTCCCTGGAAGCTCAGAAACATTGCCACAAAACTGAAAACGCCTTCCCATGTGTCCCTCTTTCTTTCAAAACTGTGTTTTCTATTTCTATATCAAGGGATACCTGTGTAAAAGGTCTACATATTTTTTAAAATAGAAATTTGCTGTAAGACAGAAATAACTACACACCCACATACACATAAACTGTTATTTAACAGAAGGATGTTCTACTTTCCTGCCAGCTGCTACATATTTATTAAATACTAAAGACATGTTTGTAAAGCAAATTTTAATATTCGGTTTTGTCCTTGAATAGTTTTTACCCATAGCAATAAACCAGCTAGAACCTTTGGGAGCCCATATTCAAACTGCCTGATGGTTTTAGACCAATTTTATTAACCAGTATACTGATTCATTCAGTTAGTCCTTTTTTTTTTTTTTTCCACACACCACAGGTTCCTGAAATTAGGTTGGTATTGCTAGAAATAAGAAGGTGGTATTGGAAATGCAGCAGGAATATGAATGAATGTTTGCAGTTCCACCAAGGTGGTCACAGAAGTAAAGGGCACTTTTCCAAAATGACTATTGATTTTTGCGCTGACATCAGATGAATGTTATATGGGGCAGTTCAAGTTTCAAATAACACCCAACCTCAGCTCTAGAGATTTATAAAATGAGCATTAAAAATAGGATGAATTGGATTATCTGATCAGTACTCTGAACAGGTAGGAGTATCTGGCTTGAACAGGCCAAGATGCTTTAGCCATTTATTAGACAAACATAAAAGCTTCAGACATACTAACAGAGTTAAAGAACTAGCAAAATGCAGTTTGCAGCTGACTGGAGATTTCTGAAGGATTTAACTGTATTCAAACAGTAAAAACACAGTATAAGCTCCCAATTTTTCATATACTTTTGCAAATATAAATGCAGTGGTACTAGGAAGGGCTGCCAAACCCGTGGTGCAAGGAAGCACGGGCACTTATCCCTTCATCTGGATGTACTTTCGAAACCACCTTCTAGAACCTGCATCTCTCCTGTGCTCTATCTAACATCACGTAAGCCTGCTGATCATCTTCCATAAGTGATTATTTATACAAAATACAACAATTCCAGTGGAGAAATGTGGACTCATAACAGACTGCACGATGATGTTACGGTAGAGGCCTCTCCCAAGGCATGCTAGAATGGTCAATATATCTGTTCTACGTCAGGAAATTTGACTCACATCCTTGGTCAGTGCTCTAATGAATGGTAGCATAGACACAATTTTGGTTGGGAAGAGCCCCATTGCAAAACTGGGTCTTTAGGAGAAACCCCTCGAACCTCTTTCATTAAAAACACCTGAAATGGAAACATTTTATAACACACATATTTTCATTTGACCTGATATTACTTTTTTATCAATCAAGTGTTTCAGTTTTGGTGTTGACCCAAATTAAATTGCTTTTGATTTTCTGGATATATTTTACTGTGAAAAAAATTCTGTCCCAAGACTTATAATCAATAAATAATCAGAACCATTCACAGCTAAGTGACTGTGCAAAACTAACTGTAGCTGTATTTATGGAGGATTTATGTTTTTACTTATATCAGGAAAAAAGACTTATTTTCTGTGTCTGTCATGCTATAGGAGGAAAAATAAAGATAATGCATAGAAAGTCATGGTTATAAATATCTAGCACTTGTGGTGGAACTGCAGTTCACTGGACTTCCCGTGCTTGACAACTGGGACATGCAAAATGGCCCTAGTGTCAGCCTGGATTTTTAATGCCGTGATCTCTCTGAACTACTTTTAGTGAAGAACAAAGCACAAGTAAGGTGAGAACGACTGCAAGGAATGGTGCAATTCAGATTTCTACATGATGCAGGAACGTCTTTGTTGGTAGGAGGTCTCTGATGGTGACATACACACTTGAACCACACGGGTACAATTTTCAAATGGCCTCTAGATATGTCCAGCTCTGCACTAGCAAAATATAGGGATACGTCTGTATTCAGAAACATCTTATTTATAGACACAGATTGGAAACAAGCTCTAACTGGAAACGCATGCAAGCAATTGATCAGATCACCCAGACTTGCATGCACAAGACTGATACCTCAAGCAGAGCTTAGTGCCTGGGTGCTGGGGGCAGGAACTCTGTGGGCATCACACTGGAGGATCCGCTCGAAGCTCAAAGGCTGGGAGGATACCTTTGGATATAACTCCCTTTCTATTTCCAATCCGTCTTCTTCAATAGCATGAGACTGGCCTTATAATTTTATCAAGTATACTACATTGTGCAAAGTCAACAGCAGACAGACTGAATGCATCTGAACACTTCTGCATTTCTGTGATGACAGCAATCAATAAAAAAAAATAGGAAAAATAAGTTTTTCTTTTCCTTTCCTTTCCAGGTATCATTTCTGGGCCATGACTCTGTATTACAAATTTGATGTATCTGAACAATCTGTGCAGTTGGATCGGATTTATGAAGAAAATAGCTTGAAATCAAGTGCAAAGTGCCATGTGTAAATTCAGCATAGCCACTGGGTTTAAAAAACAAGGAAGGGGAAAATTATGGCTTTGGTTCTCAAAGGTTTAAGATTTTCTCCCTGAAAAGTCATATTCGGAGGATAAATTTTTGTCAGGAGAAAAAGTGGATATATAACAGACCTATGGCTGTGTTTCTTGCACTAGCAGCAATGTAACATGAAGAACCAGTGATCTAGGACATTAAAAGACATTTGAAAAATGCATAGCTGTTTTGATATCTAAGATAATCAGTTATGAAAGAAAAGTCAAATACTATAGAAAGTCTTAAGTGAGCTAGCATGTAAGAAAAAGTTGGAAAAGACTCTATTAACAGTTGTGAGAAACAAAAGCGTATTAGAGAAAGATAATATACATGCAGAGTTTACAAACCGTGTCTTTAGGGTGGCCCAATAAGTAGAAATATGGGGACCCATGCTTGTCACTTTTCATGCACATGGAGAGACTGGAAGGTACCATTCCTAAAGGAAGGGGAGGAACAGCCTAGGACCAATCATTAGAATTAACAGAACCAGTGACATACAGATATTTTACTATTGTTAGAGCAGAGAATTCTTAGTAAGTTTAGAGCTGAGTAAAAAGCTTGTATGTAACAGGAAAGAAGTATTTCTGTAAAGCTAAGACAAATAAGCATGCTGTAAGTCTAAATATTAGTGAATGACTAAAACTACTGTGCATATATATTCAGGACATAGATTCACCTGGACTACGATGTGGAGTACATCTTGAGGTGCTTTCTGAAGGAGTCAGAGCAAATCAAAAGCAAAAGGTTTAATGCATTTCAGGACTGTGCCAATTTATTTGTATGAAAAATCCTTGTATTGGTATCAACTCTGACATTTTTTGGCTTTGTTGGTGGAGTAGTGCTGAAACCTGAGCTGAGAGTTTCTTCAAGGCCCTTCCAAAATGACGTCCTGCTAACTAACTTGTAGCTTTTATCTGTTAACCAGCAATGATTTTGTGTATACTAAAACTTTACTTTTTGCTTACAAAACTCTTCCTCCCTTAAATAGCCAAAACTGAAACTAAATTCTGGTTCTGTAAATATCACCTGAATGCCACAAACACATGGGGTGGGTTTTGTATGTAGTTTAGCATTGTGTGAACCAATAGAGATTCCAAAAATACACAATGCAACCTCAGGACGTCTTTTAACGAAGTTAAACATGGGAGGGGAGAGAGGGCAAGAACTGTAATCCATGTAATGTAAATCCATAAAGCACCAATCAGGCCCATGACACAGACTCCTCGTTCACCAAACCTTAACGATTCTATTACTCACGGCTCTGTGTGTGTTAGCATCACAGCGTGACCTAGCATGCTCAGGGCCAGATCCAGATTTCCAAGACAGGGCAATGGAAAAGTTTTCCAAAATCTCAGTGTGAATGGGCTGGAATCTCTAAAACTTACAACTTTCTGCAGGAGCTCTTAAGCGACTAAGTGAAAAACTACTGAATTTGATAGAGAGTATGATTTTGAAGTCCTGCTGTGAAAGCAGGAAGGGAAATGAATTAGCTTTCTTCTAGATGTTCTTCACAGGTGAAATTCAGTGTTTCTGCCCCCTCTTCAGTGCCAGACAGAAAGCATCTGGGGCAAGAGGCTGCGCCTTGCTGGAGGGTTGGAGTCCACCTACAAGTGTTAACTGTGCCTCAGCCTCCTCCACCTTTATGCCCTGTTTGCAATTATTTGGTTATAAGACATTGCTTTCGGACACTTCTAGGAACCTACACAGTTTAATGTAGCTTTGAGTAATGAAAGCTCCAGTTGGGAAAGGCTAGGAGCAGTAAGCCAGAAGAAGCAAGCCGCCAGGACCGAGAACGAAACAACCCAGGCTTTCCTAGGGACCTTCTTCCAAAGGTATTTAGAGAAAACAGTGGTTGTTCTCAGAGAAAACCGTAGCTTCCTGGGGCTGATCCATCATTAGAATGAGCTTGCCTCTTGCAAAGCTCATTGCTGGATGGAGAGGCTGTGATTTGTTAGTTTTACTTAAGCTTTAATGTTACTATTTTGGGATTTTGTGAACAGTTTTCCCACCTTTTGTCTTGGTCTGTCATTTTATTCAAATTGCATTTAATGCCAGGATGAGAAGTGCTCAGTGATGACCGTGAGTTCTGTGTCCTGTGACATGTATGAAAGCTCACACTCACTCCAGCCAGCTTCCCCGGGCATTAAGTGCGTTGCAGGATCAGGATTCCCAGCAGTCCCTCTAGCCTTTCTTGTGCAGTAATATGATTTCTTGCTATGACTTGGTTCTTTGGAGAACGTGGCTGGCAGACTGTTTCCTATGAAACACGATGCTGATGTTCTTCGGGTTTGGATGAGCTGTGATAATTCACCTTCAGTGGAAGCACAGTTCCTCTGGCTATCCTTAACCCTCAGCAAACATGTTCTGAGATGCTGGGTGATAAAACATCTGTTTTCTAAGCTTCTTTTGTTGCACCCTGCTGTGAAATCAGCTATCGTTTTGGAGCATTAATCATATCCATGCTCCTTCCCATGTATTCTGATGCTACCGTGCATGCTACAAGGGTATTTCTCCCCCTGAAGTGCTCTGGGATCTTTGGCATTTCTTTTCAAGCAAAATCAGCAGCTGGAGTTAAGGTAAATGATGCATTTGCAACACACTTTATTTCTTCCCCTAGGTTTAAATAGTGCTTCAGCTCAGCCAGAATTTTCTGAGATGTACTTGCAGGGACAGATCTCCAGGCAGCGTAAACAGACATAACTCATTTACATCCTCCCAGGAGCTTGTTCTTTGTTTCTTCACTGAGTGCTTTCTTCTTTTCAATACACATTCTTTAATTGCACAGATCCTTTCCTTACCATTGATGATTTTTCCTTAACATTGCTTTTACTGTTATCAATCACATCATCATTCAAACACTGGTATTTCTTGCACTGTAATATATACCGCCATATTTTGTACTAACAGAAACGTGGCTCTGGAATTTAAAAAGCATTGATTATATCGCACAAGGAAAATAAAAAAGCTGAAGTCTGAGAGGGAATAATGTGATGGGTTTTGGCTGGTTGGTTTAGGTTATTCTAGGTAAGCTTTCTTCTTTTTAGTGCTGTGAGCCTGATTGCCACTGCTGGTGGAAAGGTCTTTAAACAAGGTGTTACTACAACTGACTTGGGAAGACCCTGGCTGTTTCGCTTGTCAGAGACCGAGAGAGAATATCCAGGAAAGGACCCTGGCATACTTGCTCTGTTTTCATATTTCTCCCTAGGCTTCTGCTGCACGCTACTGTTGCAATCCAGACTCCAGCTCAGTCTGCATTTCTATACTCAGCTAAGTCTTATTTCCCACTGATGGTCACCAGAGCTGGACCTTAATGAGAATAAGAAATATTTCTGACATGTACTTGCTAAAAAAAAAACGATAAAAGGGCAGATTATTTCCGAAAAAAAAAGCTCCAATTAGTTTTGTTACATCTCAACTGTGCAATGCCGGTGGGAAGAAGAGGGAACTGCTAGATATTGACTAGTTTATCTGCTGTCCTCAGGACCGCTTTGTCCTTGAGCTTACTGTCGCAGTCTTCTCTGTGTTCAGTTTTCCATTATTTGGAAAGGACGTTCTTTCTGGGGTCTCTGTCATTAATACTCTGAAAGACATTCTTTGCAGCACGACTTACTCTTGAGATTTGATCTTCTTGAGACATGCCCTCTGGTTTCAATTGTTTGTTTGTTAATTTCTGTCTTTAACTTCCTAAGCAGGCTGCTGTTGGTTTTTGCATGCACCTTCTCTTTGTTCTTACAGTATTTCTCATTGCTTTGGGAAATGACCTAGGGAGGACTTTAATATTTCAGTTAATTTCAACAGGCATCTTCTTGTTTTTCTTCCATTTTGCCTGCAGACTGGATACAGCACTAACATGTCTCTGCCTGCGTGATGCACCCATTAAGAACTGGAGACACATGGACGTTATCCTTTGCTGTGATGCTTTCTGTAGGTTGTGCGTACATTACGGAGTAACTCCTGAACACTTTCAGTGCTTTTGCAGTGCAGTGCGACAACACGGCTTTCAAGAACAGCTACTTAGTTCTCCTCCCATATGGAACTGTAAGCTGGGGATGCGGCCAGGAAAATGAGCTGATTAAACAGCACTTCTTTGTAGCAACTTTTATTTTGTGGTTATCTGCATTTTTACAACTAATGCTAAGCATTCCAAATGCCTTTTGAAATAGCGAGCATGGCCTTAAACAGTCCTTTGAAGTCATCTTGTTTCTTTCTGTTACCACTATAAACCATACCCGGATTTGTAGTAGTTTACCTGTATTTTCTGCTCGTGTTCTTCTGGGGAAGGGAAGGCTCACGCACATGTACATCTTTCGTGAGATTTGTTTCCCCCAAACAATGCTATTTGCACTGAACTTTTTTTACATGTATTTACATTTTCTTATGATTCTGGAATAAGGTACAGACTTGCAAGATTATATAAATATAGAAATCTATAGAAATAAACCTAGGTTTAAGTGCCATCCAGAACTCAGATCTTAAGAAAGTCAGATTTGGAGTGGGTCTGAACTGCAATCAATTCTTTACTCATAGCAGTCTCCTGTGGCCCCTCCTCAGATTAAATTGTTTTCTGAGGAACCAGAGAACCGCTGGTATATGGTTCTGCTATTTGAGAAGGTTTACTACCACTATATCAGTCCTGGACATTTGTTTGTTCTTTCCTTAAAACTGATGCACCTCTCCCTACAAAAGAGTTTTGGAGGTCATATGAGTCTCTGCCAGAGGTCTCTCTGGCAGAGGATTATACTCTGGTTAAAATTGATATTAAATGTTTTAGTACCTATTTATCATAATCCCTGAACACCATTTTGGGTTTGTTCCTACTCACCAGAAGTATAACCCACTAACTATCACCAGATGGGTGGGCTCTGGCCCATCCTTGCTGCCCTTATTCAGAAGCTCTTGAAAGCTGGAAAAACTGTGACACACTGAGTATTGCCTCAGCCACAGAATTCGGTCTAGTTTAGAGAGGAAAATGGTGCAATTACCATGTATACTGACAGCCGGCAAAGCGCTGACTTTCAGTGGAGCTGTCTCCAACAGAGGTAGTGAATTTGTGTTGGTTACAAAGACTGACCTGAACCTACAGTTAAGCCCAAGTATTACTTTGAATTTTCATGTGCTCCTAGAATTTCTGATTCTAATGGGAAATTATGCTGAAACTTTAAAAGTAACATTAGAAAATTTTAACAGTTTTGGACCTCCTAGCATAAACAAGTCAAGGAATTTTCATTAAAAAAACCCTTTTCCTGTGAGATTTCAGGCCCATCTGTGCACATCATAAAACTTATGTAAATATATGACATTGTCATACCACGCTTTAGAGTAAGCTTTGATTTCAATTTTTAAAAAGAGCTTTTTGTCTTTGAATTACCTTTGGACAGTTTATTTTTACTTCATGTCATTTCAGTAGGGAAATAAGGTTTCTATATTGTCTAAATGACACACACCTTTTGAAATACTCAAAAAAGTCCCAGAAGTTCCTCTGAAACAAAACATGAGAAGAATGGGACCTGCTTTCTCACCACAATGAACAGAGTCTCCTTTTTCATTCAGAGTTGGCTTCTACTTGATCATCTGCGTATATTGCCAGAGATAATATAATGGGCGAGGTTGTCAAAGAAAGAAGTACATTCTTGTTAATGCTTTGAGTTTAAACCTGAGCCACTGTATTGCTTGGCAACAAGATCATCTGCGGTGATTCAAAATGTGCAGAGAAATACCAATAGAGGAAGAAAAGGACAGTTTATGGATGAATTTTCAACTCCCAGCACCCTCAGAGATGTCCCCTAAAGAGTTCAAAGTGCTTCCTCCAATGCACATCTTATAAGCCATGGTCTGTGTTGGGAGGGCAGCAGACGACAGTGATGTACACACATAAATGGTCTTGAGCCAAGGAAACACTTAAACATGTGAATAAGTCCACCTCTACTCAGGTAAGCACTTAAGCCCACACTTAATGTGCCCCAGGACATTACAGTATATAAATATCTGCCATTGCTACTTAGCTCAAAAGCAATATAATTAATTTATATGGGTTCATGCACATAGAAAAACGTAAAGATGAAAACCCACCATATTCTGGGACCTGGCCTGTTCCACGTTTCAACAACAGTCGCACTCTCCTGCCACCAGACTTGATTAGCTCTATTGCTCTGGCATGTGTCATGTCCCTTGTGCTTTCTCCATTGATTTCAATTATTTGATCTCCTACCTGTCAGGTAAGAAGAATATTGAGTCAGACAGAATTGCAGTAAAATGAGCGTTTCAGAAAGAGACATATTCAAGGGATCACAGGTTACTTGAATGACAGACAGACACATCAAGGTAAATTTGTTCCTGTCTGTCTGAGGGATATTACTGGCAGATTAAATAACCTCCAAAGTGGATTCTGAATGTGGTATATCAAATGCTGCTCGTCTTTTGCCGAAATTGGTGTAATGTATTTGTAACTTGCCTCATGTCCTCTACATGTAAGAGGTTTTTTTTGGAGTTGCTGGATATGTTGGAATCACTGGAAACATTATCTGTGCTACACTCTCACTTGTAATGTTGTGTGGGCCCGAGAAGACCTTTGCTGCGTTTGATTTGTGTTTTCATAGAGAAAAGGGAGGTTTGAAGCACAAATACAAAGATCCATCATTTGAATATCCAAATCTTGGTAGCAAAGTTTCACACCAAATTAAGAGTTGTTATGAAGCAAGTCATTAAACAAAGTGAAGTTAGTGGCTATAGCATAGATCACACAGATTTGCTGGAGTTCTTACGAGAGCATGTCTTCAACTCTTTATCCACGGAAGGTTTTTGCTCAGAGTAAGCACAGCCCCTGGCTGAACCGTCTAGTTAAAGCAGCCAACCCCAGGGCTCTGATTACAGATTTCTGCCACTCATCCCCTGGCCGGCTTTCCAGTCAGGGTCAACTTCATTGTTATTTTTCCACCTCTGCTTCTACAGCTGTAAAATGGAGCACTGATGTCTGCATCTCCCATCCACCCCGATCTGCCCCCCCCCCCCCAGCTTTGCCTCCAGCCGCTATGTTTTGGTTCTGCTCTTCTCTCCATGAGAAGAGCCATCTTTCCACGCTGGAAACCTTCTCAACGTATAAGGGAGCAATTGCTTTCCGCTGTGCCTGGTCTGCATGGCAGGCAGCGCATGTGGTCAGCAGCAGCCGTACAGCCTCTTCGGTGCTGCCATACCACAGCCGCCCCCTTATTTTGTGAGACAGTTAACTGAGCAGCACGGTGAGGCGATGCGTGAGCCTTGTGCTGGCAACACCTCAGCCTTTGGAGTTCACGTTTCGCAGCTGCATTGCAGAAGGCTCCCAGCCCCCCCGGCAGGGTGGCCCAGGTGAAGGAGAGCTGATCTCCCGGCGCTGGTGAGGGTGCGGGTCCAGGTGATGGGCAGCCAAGAGGGGTGCGTGAGGGGATCAGTGGAGTGGGTTCGGCAAACTCGTTTTATCAGTTCCAGAGGAGCACATCTGCTCGGCAGGATCACATCTGCCTCGGTCTGCACCTACAGCTTCCTCTCCGTGTGTATCCACTGCACTAAAACACCAGAGCTGCACGCATCCTAGAGAGGTTTTAAGGAGACTATACAGATTTCAAGATGATGGGCACTTCCTTTTCCTCTTACAAGCCTGTCTTGACAAAACCAGCTCTTTGCTGGCCTTGGACATTGAAATGTTTTCTGTTTCGTACGTTTTCTTTGCCACTATTGTATTTCTGTCAACTAAAAGTGTTATCCTTCAGAGGCTTTCCTTCCTTCCTGAGTTTGAAATATAGCATTTACCAAATAAGTGTGCATAATATGAAATGTCAACAAGACTCTTGGCATCAAAGAAAACTGGAAGGGATGTCAAGAAGTTATCTAGTCCCTACTTTTGTTCGGAGACAGAAAGAATGCTACTAAAAGCACTATGGCAGTGTTTCTCAATAGGAATTCGTACTTTGTCAATAGGAGTTGCAGCCTATTTTAAGAACTCTCCCAGGATCCCATACACAATCTATGCCAGTACTTTACTTAACTAAAACCCCATTGATCTGAATAAAACCTCTCAGCCTTGCTATCACACTTTGTAAATGCCGCAGACTGAGCAGTAGGGGAAAAAAATTGGGATTATTTTGTGCAAAAGGCCTTATTTTTGCAGTGCACGTGTCTTCCCTGGCGGATTTTCTCTGTGAGGAGGAATGCATTTGGCTGTACCATGCAGTACGTCTTTTCAGACACTTCTGACGACCTCCAGGCCACAGTGACACACAGCGCAGGTGCTCTCTGGATCGTGGAGAGATGTCCCCTGGGTTTGGCCATGCAGGGCTGTTCACCTCACCCTGACTTTTGGGGCGGTTGGTAGGATGTAGCTGCTGCAAGCACTCAGAGCAAAAATGGAAAATCTCTCTTACCACTTCTGTAGCACAGAGAGAAGATGGATTTGTAGCATCCCCACAAGGATACCATTCAGGCCAAATACAGACAAAATTCAACCAGTTTGGGAAAACCTGTTTCTAAATGTCATAAAACAATTAAACCCTGGTAGAAATCCTAAGAAAGTAAACTCAGGTTTTCCAAAGGCTTGAAGGCAGCTCTTTTTTGTGTCATGTTGCCTGGATAGACCATGTTTTGCAGAAGGTATTTAAAATGATCTTGTTAGCATGTTTTGAGAGAAGAAGTGCCAGATTAGATCAAATGAAGGAGGTGTTTTTAACACTCCTTGATAAATAGCCTTTAAAATGAGTACTGATGAAAGCTGTTCAGAGCACGCACAGTCCTTCAAATAAAATCCTCTGCACTCCAGAGCAGGAAGACAGAAAGAGATTTTAATACAGTTTAATATGTAAAAAGGTTAAGCTAATGTCACATTTTTCCCTTGCTGTTTGCCTTTCTTCTGTTCTCATTGGTCAATATGCAGGAACTATCTTGTATTAATGTAACCTTTTCTGTATTTCAGTGGATTAAAATATTTTTTTCTCTGTAGGCAGTATGTAGCCGATTTGATAGTTCCCTCTTTTAATAAAAAATCTTATGTGAAAATAACCTTAGAAAGCTTAAAAAGGGCCAGCATATTGGTTATGTGACTGAAGGAGGGGAGAGAAACAAGCTTGCAAAAATTAGGTGCTCTGAAATTTGCATCAGAAGGCGTGAGACCAGAGGTAAAATGAATAGTTGCAGGAGCAGTGGGTTAATTGCGTTCCATGCATTTGTGTCTTGTGGCTGACTGATGTATAACTGAATTACACGGCCTTTGCAGCATGAGCCCAGCTCTGATTAGGTAAGAAAAACAACACAGAAGGGAAAAGTTGCCAACACTCTTGCCCTAAGAAAAGCTTCAATTAGACTTTACTCTCATATCTGGGGAATTCATACAAAAGAGAAAACCTTGACTGAGGAGTGGTTCCCCATATGTCTAATATGGTACAAAATCCTATTCTCTTTTTTTCTCTGATTCTCTGATGTCTGATATGGGAGGAAAAAAGCTGTATGCTTTCTCTCTGTCCAGGCATTCAAATGTGCTCATTCTTTCCTCTTATCTCTTGTGGAATAGATTTTTAGATACCATGGGGCTATTTATGTCTTTTTTAAATCCAGTGATTTTTTAAGGGGGGCTTATGTATACCCACATATTGAAGATGCACCAAGGTGAGGCCAGAGGCAAGGGTAAGCATAGAAACACATCCACATAGATCCAAAAAGAATCCAGTGCCTGTTATATGGGATCCTCATTTCTCTCTTTTCAGGATCAGAGGTTGATTCCTGCAATTTTATATCACACATGACATTTCTCTATACTTCTCTTCCGGATCCTTCCAAGTCTGTCCATAGTCTCCAAATTGGAGATATTACTAAGGTGGGGGGGTAGGCAGAACAAATCGGAATGATAATGTTCTTCCCATGGGGCAGAAACACTTATTAACAATGTTCCCAGAATTAGACCTTTGCCTTTTTGTAACACATCAGATTTGTGTCTCGCTGTTAGCTTGGATTCCAAGATTATCCTCAGCAGTACTGTCTAGACAGTTATTCCCCTTTTTACTTTGTGCATCTGATGTCTCTGCCCTAAACTGAACATTGTGCACCTCTGTGAATTTTATCAGATTCAGTGCTCTAGTATGAAATTTTCATTTTAAAATCTAAGGCAGTGCCTCAAAGTCATAGAATCATAGAGTGGTTTGGGTTGGAGGGGATCTTGAAGATCATCTAGTTCCAAACCCACTGCCCTGGGCAGGGACACCTCCCACTAAACCAGGTTGCTCAAAGCCCCATCCGGCCTGGCCTTTCCAGGGATGGGGCCTCCACAACCTCTGGGCAACCTGTTCCAGTGCCTCAACACCCTCACACTAAAGAATTTATTCCTAATAGTTTATCTAAATCTACCCTCTTTCAGTTTAAAACTGTTACCTCTCATCCTACCACTACACTCCCTGACAAAGAGTTCCTCCCCAGCTTTCCTGTAGGCCCCTTTAGGTACTGGAAGGGGCTATAAGATCTCCCCAGAGCCTCCTGTTCTCCAGGCTGAACAAACCTTCTATGAATAGTGACGTCTTGGCATCAGCAAATTATTTTATTATTTAGGAATAGGTCACCAATTATTAATACAATTTTTGAATTGAGCTGTTTTCATCCCAGACCCCTCAGAACCACACATGTAATTTCACACTTGTAATTACTTTTCAGGAGCGAACCATTCAGAGCAGCCTTTGGGAGGGGTTATTTTCACTAACCACATTAGAGGGATTCCACCTAAAGTCTATTTCCTCATCCTATTTCTGTGAATTTCATACAAAGTGGTGTTAAGAGGTGAAATGAAGATGCCTTGCACATTCTCCTTCCCCTTTTTTCACAAAGAAATCAGAAATAAGAAATGAAAATTAGATTGATATGACAAGATTTGCTTTCCACAATTTAACTGTTGGTGAAATTTTTCAATTTTTTGATAACTTCTCACAGATTATTTCTGAGAATTAAAATTAAAAGAACTTTTCTCTGTTATTTGACTTTAAAAATAGGGAATCTGTTTTCCTTTCTCTGTTCTGTTACTAACTTTCTTGTCCTCTGTGTATTCTTGGAAATAATTACTAATAGTCTAGAAATTACTTTCTCTTCGTCATTGAGCATACACGAACATCAGCAGGTTCAGTTGACTTGAATCTAAGTATGCTTTAAGCAGTTTTCTCCTTATTCTGGTTTATACTAATTTCTCTTTGTTGAAGTTGATCTAGTAAGTTTGTGGTCCTTCTGAACATCTCAGTGAAGACTGATACAAAGAAAGCACTGAATATTTCACATTCTCAGCAAGCAATGGACCTCTTTTTTCCTGTTCTTCATATTCCTTTTAATATATTTATGTTACCTTTTCTTGTTACCTCTTATACTTCCCTTGCAGACTGCTTAGATATTATTCTGACACATTTAATCTTCCCTCTGCATCTAGCAGGACACCAGCCACCTAACAGTTGTTGTAGCATCAAGCTTTGAGTACCTAAATGCTTTATTGGGTATGACCCTGTGGCATTAGCTCCTTTCATGGAAAGTGACACATTTGAATATCAGACCATTATTTTTAAGAGGCATTTCAGCAAGCTGTCTTCTGTGGAGATATAAAGCCTTTCAGATGAAACTCCAGAATATTTGAAAATATAAACTTCAATGTAGCAACATTATCATTTTGTGTGGCATTTAGGTTCTCTGTCACTTACACTTCATGGATTTCATTTTTGTCAAGAAATTAACAGGAAAAACAATTCCCCACATCTGGAGGGTTAGCCATCCCTAAAATAATACCTTCAACTCCCATGTCATTCGGGTACAATTTTTGCCTGACAGCCTGAGAGGACGCATGCATCATAATCATCAAATTTTAAATCCAGAAATAACAGGGAAAACATTTGAGAGTGCAGCCCTCGAAATCCAATATTTTAATCTCACAAAGCCACAGACTGCCTTCCACTCTTCGGAATACACTACTTTGAAGGTGTCAGTACATGGGATCCATGCACGGAGCTGCAATGAATGCATCCCTTTGCAAGGCTGGCGGCTGGTTGGTGGCCAGTCATGCGAATGGATGTGAATCCGGCCGATGGACCCCTTCCCACTCCCAACAGGCAGGCCCTGCATCGCGGGACACCCCTCAACTGGCATCAGCTCTGACTTGTAACCTTCCTGGCAATCTTCAGCAAAGACTACAAAGCCGGAGTGATCAGCCCCCGCACCCTTCAGGCATTCCCACCAGCATAAAGTCAAAGCGCGTTGGCCAGCCAGCCTGGGAAGCTTGCACGGCTGCTGGCTGGGCTGAGCTGAAGAGAAACACTCTTTGCCTCTGTGAATCTGGCAACTTCACACACGTTGACTTCACATTGTGTTTCTTTCTTCCTACAGAATGTGGCCCTGGCTGAATTTCCACGCTTTTTGGGATAAATGCCTACCCAAACCCACCGGTTATCTTCCTGACCTGCTGGCATTTGATAAAGAGAATGCTCCTCTATTATATTCTTACAGTGTGCAAGCACAAAGTAAACACTGAATGCTTCTCCCCTCCTTAATGTTTTTAAAGTTGAATATTAATGATTTAAATGTAATTATGAGAGTAGTTTGTGTGTATGGGAAATGTCTCTTATAAAAATCTGTTTCAGTTCAAGTTAACTCAGATGCTCCATCCATGCGTAAGAACAACTGAGCTATAAAATTGGGCAGCGTGTTTTCCGGCAATAATGAGAAGATAATATTCCTAAGGAGTGTTTAAGTGACATCACTATTGATAGGTTAATTAGAAAGAAAATTGTAAAGCGTCTCGAATCATTAGAATAAACTGCCTCTAGTACATGTGAGTTTAGCTGTGGAGTCTTTTTTCTGGTCATATTTTATAGTAATTTTTACATGTCTTGTTAAAAAAAGCCAACCACACATATAAACAGAATTTCAGAAGCAGGCTAAATCAGAAGGAACTACATATAGCTTTAATGTAGCAAGGAGGTTTTTCCTTGCTCACACGTACTTTTAAACTACTGATGGTAGCCTTGTGTACGTTTGCCTCCACGAGTGCATAAGGAACGGTCTCTAAGCAGGTGTATAGTTCCTGCTTGCACAAAATGAAATTAATTGTGTATGCACAGTTTCATTTTATGTTAAATGAGGAAATCTAATGATAAAAGCAGCCCCAAATGATTTGTGCAGAGGGCATTGCTATCCGTCATTTTATTAATGCATTCTATAATTAAACCTCAGGAAAGAGACTAATTAAACCTAATTCCTTTTATATGGGCATTCTATTTTTATAACTGAAACATTTTTTGCATATTATTTGTTGCTATTGTTATTGTTAATGAGTCCAAAAGGCTGAGAGATTGTCTGTATTTGGAGACCGAGTAGCAACTCCAGAATATCTATTTTGGTGAATTTCCAAGTCCTGGCAAGCCCTAATATCATTGCCTGGAATTAGGCACAGGCTGGATATCTGCTGTGCAAATTTCCTCACAGCAGGGAATCTGTACTGCCTGGAATTCCCAGGTGTAATGAGTGGCCTGAGCAAAGCTGTGGGATATTTCTAGTCTTGGTCTCCTTCCAATGCATTTTGGGTATGTGAGCTTTGGTGTCTCAGTAAGAGACATGGCATTTCATGACATGAAATGCAACAGGATGACCATGCAACAGGATGACCAAGACAACAGGCTGACCATGAGCCAGCAATGTGCCCTGGTGGCCAAGAAGGCAAATGGCATCCTGGGGTGCATCAAGAAAAGTGTGGCCGGCAGGTTGAGGGAGGTCATCCTCCCCCTCTACTCTGCCCTGGTGAGGCTGCATCTGGAGTACTGTGTCCAGTTCTGGGCTCCCCAGTTCAAGAAAGACAGGGATCTGCTGGAGAGGGTCCAGCAAAGGGCTACAAAGATCATTAGGGGATTAGAACATCTCTCCTACGAGGAAAGGTTGAGGGACTTGGGTCTTTTTAGTCTAGAGAAAAGAAGATTGAGGGGGGATCTGATTGATGCTTATAAATACTTAAAGGGAGGGTGCCAGGGGGATGGGAACAGTCTTTTCAATGGTGCCCAGTGATAGGACAAGAGGTAACGGGCACAAACTTGAACATAGGAATTTCCATCTTAACATGAGGAGGAACTTGTTTACTTTGAGGGTGGCAGAGCACTGGTACAGGCTGCCCAGAGAGGTTGTGGAGTCTCCCACTCTGGAGACATTCAAAACCCACCTGGATGACATCCTGTGCAAGTTGCTGTAAGTGACCCTGCTCTGGCGGGGGGGTTGGACTAGATGATCTCCAGAGGTCCCTTCCAACCCCAACCATTTTGTGATTCTGTGATTTCTCTTTGGAGGAACTACACTAATGTAACTTCCTGGTTCCAGCAAGGATGGGGTTAATTTCCCCAAGGAGCAGGCAGGGAAGGCAGCTATTCCATACCACGTGACCCATGCCCAGCTATAAGAGGCGCGAGCCGCGGGGGTGGGCAGTTGCCACTTGGGGGTGGAGTGCTGCGGTGTGGGCGCGGTAGCGCACTGCGCGGAGGTACTGTAATCGTGTTCTTATACTCCTTTATCGGTCTTATTGTTTTTCTTTCTTCTTCCCTTTGGCTGTTCTGTTAAATTACGCTATTTCAACCCACGAGTTTTGCCTTTTTCTGCCGATTTTTCCCATGGCTGTGGGAGTTGAGCGAGCGGCTGCGTGGGTCTTTGTTGCTGGCTGAGGCCAAACCACGATAGTAACTCGTGCCACTTTTGAAGCAACTGCCCGTGAATGTTTAGAGCCACAAACTCTTTTTTTCTGTGGCCAACCAGCTGCTTAAGCAGCTGTGGCCTCTTACCCCTGGAAATGCCCAGCTCCTTGCTCCCACAGAAAGCTGCTCTTGCCTCCTGCCCAGAAGGGGAGGGCACGTTGTGGGGAAGAGAGGGGCCATAGGACAAGGACTGAGCTGGTGCAGAGCACGAAATGGCTTTCACACCACTCTTCAGCAGGTGCTCTAGCTTTTTTTCTTTTCACTCTTTCACCTTTTCCTGAAAGATGGAGAAACATTAGAAGTGCTATTAAAAAGAAGAGAGCTTGGAAAGTGGAAAATGTGCATGACCAAGTGCAGGAGAGAGAAAATGGAGTTTGCAGTGATGGGTGGGCTGACAAGACAACAAAGTGGACTTCTGGTACTACAATAGACTTGATGCCTTCTGCAGCATTGCTGCAAAATAATCCATGTATATGTGAATTAAAGGTGCTGAAGATAAAGAGAAAAGTCATTATGTTACTGGAGTTAATTGAGATACCATTACGTTTTTAAAAATAGAGCTAGGATGACTCTGTGTAGCATAATGTAATATTAATACCATAATTTATCACCTTGTCTAGGTGAACCTGCTTTGGCAGGGTGTTTGGAGCAGGTGATCTCCAGACGTCCCTTCTGACCCCTACCATGCTGTGATTTTGTAATAGCACATACTAGCTATTTCATGATGACAATCATTGATAGGAACCAGTAAAGGCTGTTAAAAAGGAAGAAGATAATTTTCTGGTATCTTCTTGATGGTCTCAGCTAGTTCCCATTACACAGAAGCACTGCAAATTCAAGACTTGACAAGCTGATCTTGGAGATCCTACATAGAAGCCTAGGCGTAAATGTTCATGGAGACTGCTTTGTCCAAAGTTGCACCCACACAGGAAAACAGAAAAGAACATAAACCCTGACAAGTTAAACATAAAATCGCAAAAAGATTTTGAGGAGGAAAACCACTAAAATGTAAGAGCTAAGAATACACTTTCAAACATACCAGAGGTGTTGAGCCTGACAGAGAACCAAGATCTCAAAAGACAGTTTGGGTGCAAGGTAGAAAAGACCACAGAAAACAGTTAGATGAATTCTTTGCACCAGTGTTTGCTAAAGAGGAGGGCAGCAAAACTCCTGCAGAGGGTCTGCTCTCCACAGGGGTGAGTGAGGAACGGACTCCCAACAGCAGGGTCAGGGGCAAAGATTTTATTACAAACTGATCAAAAGGATAGTAAGAAACCACCAGTAGTAGATGGCTTTCATTCTAAACTCTGAAAGAATATATGAAGCTGCTGAACTAGTAGCTACAGGATGTCATCTACTGCCTAAATCAGTAAATTGTTGAGTAGCAGAAGAATGGGAAGTGGCAAGTGTGACACCAGCCTTTAAGGATGATCCTGGAAAGTAACCAAGCAAGTCTCATGTTCAGTTGAGCAGACGGAAGGAAGCAATAAGGATGGTGAGGGTTAGTTGGCAGATGAATAATGATGATACAGTGGGGAAGGGTCAGTGTGGCTACTGTAGAGGAAAGCCATTCCTCACAGATCTATTGCAGGTCCTGGAGCTGTCAATGACTGTATAGATAAATGCGATCTGGTTAGTATACTGACGTTTTCAGAAAGCTTTTGACAGTAAAGCCTTCAGTAAAGGCTCTGCTGTGGGATGAGAAAGAATAGGGTCTTGTAGGTAAGAGATTAAATTCGAGGAAAAAAAATGCTTTATATAAGTGGTCAATTTTCACAATCAAAAGACCTTACCGTAGTGATTATTCTGTTCTGCATATTTGTAAATGGCATGGTGAAGAGACTGAAGATTGGGGTGATAAGATTTGCAGGCAACACAATACTGTGCAGGGTTATCAAATTTAAATTTAAAGTTAAAAGCTGTAAAAAGATCGCTCAATAATGTGTGTTAAAGCAGCAGGTGAAATTCAGTGGTGATAAGTGCTAAGCGCTAAGAGCTAAGTACGGTACATGTGGAAAATTACATACACAATCACTCTAAATAAACTATTACTCCTGAAGAGACAGATCTCATAGTCCTTGTGGTTAGCTTGCTGAAAATGTCAGTCCAGTCAAAAAAAGCAAACAGAATATTAACCATTAGGGAAAGAATAGAGTGTAAAGGAGAAACCATCGGTATGTCATTCAGGAGCGCCAATATGTTTGTCCTGGTTTGAGGTAAAACAGGACCAATTTTGTTCAGTAACTTTGCTTCTTAGCTGGGCCTCTTCTAACTACTGAAATTAACTGCATATTGTGCAGACACTGTTCACTCTCTGAGTGATAAGACCAATGTTGATAGCTGATGCCCAGGCATGGGATGCAGAGAGGCTCCTGCTTATACTCATTGCTATAACCCCCACGGCCAACCAACTCTGTTATTTGCCCTGTTGGAGGGTCGGAAGCGGAAAAGCATAGTGGGGTCTCACCTGTGGGGAGGAGTGGACAGGACAGGTGACCCAAAACTGACCAACGGGCTATTCCATCCCATCTGCCTCATGCTCAGTATAAAAGCTGAGGGATCAAAGGGTCAGTGCTCTTCCTTCAATGGCCGACGTCTGAGGAGGACTCTGTCTGCCTGTGATCCCGATCCTGAATCCAGATCCGGAATCCAGTTCCCATCCATCACTGAGTCCAGCCTGGGACTGCCCCAGTGCCAGTCGGTGTTGTGATTGTCATCTCGGGAGCTTGATACAGTTTTGTATATATTTTTCATTATTTCTTCTTTTTATTTTATTATTAATATTTCATTAAAGTTGTTTAGTTCCTTCTAAACTCATAAGACTCTTTTTCCTCCTCTGCCTCTCTCTTTGAAGAGGGGTAGAGGGGAGCATCTGTCAGTCCCATCTGGGGTCCCTTGGGTCCTCAGTAGAGGATTTGGCCTAAACCACGACAATCTTGAAAACTGCAGATTGTTGTGGTGCTTCCACCTCCAAATGAATGTGATAGACTGAGAAATGGTTTGGAGGAGGCTGATGAGGCTTGACAGGGGTAAAGAACAGCTCCCTTATGAGGCAAGATCAAATAGACTGGTAAGCTGCAGTAGGAAAAAGGTGGATATGCTATAGGTCAATAGAATAAGGAATTATATGGAGAATAAAGAAGCAATCGTGAGATTATAATGTTGTAGGTACATACCAAAAAAAGGACCTTTTTTTAACAAAGAAAGTATTTAGCTTTGGAATCCATTGATGGAGTATATCAGGAATCTCAAAAGGATGAGAAATTCAAATAAATAATAGTTAAAAAATCGTCAGAGATACTAAATATAAAAATTCTAGCATAAAAAAAAAAGTAAACTGCTGATTGCTGGGCACTTGGATGTTGTCCTACTCAGTGAAGAATCATTTTGTACTTGTGCTGTGTTCCTTTCCTAAGCATCGTCTACTTGTCCTTGTTGGAGTGAGAATACTGGGCTGGGTGTGCCATAGGAATGGGTCAAATATCTGTATGCTTTTACCTTCATAGGTGATCTCTCCTAATTTCTACTTGTCGTGGTTTGGGAAAACACAGAAGACCTGCTGCCTCTGTCATTCCTGTTGCTGGACAAAGTGTTTCAGTTATCAGAGCAGCATTATTTGGTGTGTTTACTTTTTTCTAACACACTTCACACACAGAATCACACAGAATCACCAGAGTTGGAAGGGACCTCTAGAGATCATCTAGTCCAACTCCCCTGCTAAAGCAGGATTGCCCAGAGCACATTACTCAGGACTGCATCCAGACGGGTCTTGAAAATCTCCAGGGAAGGGGACTCCACAGCCTCCCTGGGCAGCCTGTTCCAGTGCTCTGTCACCCTCACCGTAAAGAAGTTTTTCCGTGTATTTGAGCGGAACTTCCTGTGTTCTAACTTGTGCCCATTGCCCATTGTCCTGTCACTGGGAACCATTGACAAGAGCCTGGCTCCATCCTCCTTCAACCCACCCTTTAGATACTTGTACGCCATAATAAGGTCTCCCCTCAGCCTTCTCTTCTCCAGGCTAAAGAGTCCCAGCTCTCTCAGCCTTTCCTCATAAGGCAGATGCTCCAAGCCCTTAATCATCTTAGTTGCTCTTCGCTGGACTCGCTCCAGCAGTTCCCTGTCCCTCTTGAACTGGGGAGCCCAAAACTGGACACAGTATTCCAGTTGTGGCCTCACCAGTGCCAAGTAGAGGGGGAGAATGACCTCCCTCGACCTACTGGCCACACTCTTCCCTATGCAGCCCAGGATTCCATTGGCCTTTTTGGCGACAAGGGCACATTGCTGGGCCATGGATAATTTACTGTCTACCACAACCCCCAGATCCTTCTCCTCCAAGCTACTTCCCAGCAGGTCCGCCCCTAACCTGTACTGGTGCCTAGCATTCTTCCTCCCCAGGTGCAGGACCTTGCACTTGGTTTTGTTGAACCTCATTAGGTTCTTCTCTGCCCAAGAGAATCAGGACACTTGATTCTTAATTTTTAAGGGCTAATTAGTTTTTTAGACCTGAAAAACTTTATAGAGATTTAAATATTGTACCTGCCTGTCAACTAAGTATTTTATTCTTAAAATTCCATACTAAAACATTTTTATCAATATTATCGACTTTCTTTTGCATAGCTGGCTTGAAGGATTTTGCCGTTAGGCACAGAGTTACAAGGATGCTTTGAATGTGTTAAATTGAGTACATTTTTACAAGAATGATGTTAATTACATGTGTGAGAGGAATATTCTGTCTCCTTACCTTTCTGCAAACAAATTCTAAAAAACACACCAAACTTTTTTTGAGAAATGCTGAATAATAGTTCACCTACAGTTAATTCCCTCTCAATGTATTAAGTTTTTATATTGTCAAAACATATTCCGGGTCCCCAAGACCTCAGTTTGCATTTCTTTGTTGTGCAAACACAAGAATGTTGATTGGCTTTATGTCTGCATGTCTGTATATTCTTCCTTGAGTTCTGCCAATTACACTAACGCGGCATCTTGCCACAGGCTGGCACACAGCTCATATGCTCGAGTATCCCAGTTGAATTCCCAGAGTTCAGATCAATCACACCCAGTGTCACTACAAGTGAGATTGGACAGTGATGTATGTAGTAGGGAATCGGTGTGTGAATGAGATTACCCCAAAGGGACATGCAATTCGGTGGGAAGCATGGCTAACCTCTTCCTGTACTGTTCAGATGGATCACAAATCACAAAATAAATGGATGGGACTAAGAATACCTTTGTCTTTGTGCTCCATTGTAATGACAGCGCTGACATTCGCTGAATGCTTACTATGCAGGTAAGATTTATATTGCAGCATAAAGTAAGTCAGGTATTCTGGAGGTTTTAAGGGTAAGTGCTACTTATGTAGCAAAGATCGGCTACTTAACTGACATTTATCACTCTGTAGGCACTTATCTTTCAGATGTGGGCACAAGACCTTCGTCAAACAGAGGCTGGGGGAGCACTATGTGCTCCTGGTGTGTTTTTCTGTCCCTTATGTGTGGGCATAAGGTCAATATTTTGTATCTAAATATTACTGACTTTTCAGTGGGGTTTCCGATGACCTTCCCAAGCCCTCACTCATGGTAAGCGCTCAGCAGCTGACTCCTTACTGCTCCCAGCACACCACCTGGGGAAGATCTTTTTGGCTCTTAGGACCTACCACTGCTCCTTCCACTTTTATGCTTGCTCTGACTACAGTAGAGTTGCAAGAGGCTTTCCAAGAGCAATATCTACTTTTCTCCAATATTCTGAACATACGACTTCAGTGTTTTTTAAGACCTGGAGATTTGCATGGGTCAATATCTTGAAGTCTTCAGCTTTCTTACTGATCCAAAGCTTTTGCCATGGCAAAAACTAAGGATTACACTAGCCAGTCCTTGGTTTATTTTTGGATACAGTGATTGCCCTAAATGTTTGTAAGAAGGTCATGATCGATCAAGCTGTTCTTGCCTTCTTCCCATTTCCTTGCTGCAGCTTTCTTGATTTTGTAAATAAATGTTTGTATCTGTCATCTACTATCTCTACTTTGTGACATCTGCTTGCCTTCTGTTTTTAATACTTTTTGCTCTAAACACCATCAAGCTGAGCTGAGCTACTTCTTGCTTGCCATACTTACTGACTGCAAAAACCTCAGGTGTATGTATTCCACGGCAGAATGTAAGAAATAACCCTTTGATGTGGGGTTAATCAATGATGGAGCAGCCCAAACAGATGCTCTATTCTTCGTTAGAAGAAATCTAGGAGAGGCTTTATACCAGTGAGGAGCCAGTGCAAGTTGTGGGGTCTACACGGCAACATGCTCTTAAAGATTTCCATTTACTGTAGAATAAGAAATCATTCATTCTTCCTTTTGAGCTTTTATTGGATGGTCTCTGATAGGAAGCAATCAGTCCTGTTGAGGATCAGTACTTTTTCATATTTACCCCTTTCTTTTGGCAATAGGACTACAAAAAGCTGAGATAACCCTGCAGAGACTCTGTTCTGGAGAGACTGAAGAAATACGGCAGTAATGCGTGGAGAGAAGAATCACAAAGATTAGGGGAAGGTCCCTGTGTCTGAAGCTGTATGTGATTTCTGGTACAAAATTTGACCTTGGAATGGGAATATTACTAAACAGTGTACATGGTAGCCCAGCCATTTCTGCTTGGATTTTGTCTTCTCTGAGATGCAAGACAACAGCTACTAAAAAAACATTTTAAAAAGAATGATGATACTTTACATATGATGATATGGGCTTAAAAGAAGTGTCTGTGGAAGCTGTATTATGTTCAAGCCTCACACATGGAATGATTCCTTAATTGGTGGAAACAGATGACTTTGATCTTTTAGAAACCTAGAAATCAAGGTCTGCTAAAAATGGATACTGTGATAAAGTGACTAGATGAACACCAAACTAAATGTAGGTAACAACAAGCAGTCAAAAAAGCTGAAATGGAAAAATCCCATGATGAACACAGAAGAAAAAGACTTCCGCTTTGTGTGGTATAAAAACCTTTCGATCCACTGTAGGGACATAATTAACTAAAGCTGCTCTAAACTTTGCCAGCTTTTCAGCCCTGCCTATCTACCCACTGAACCCAGAACAGCTCAAGTGATTTCTAGGTGCCTGACTTGAGACGTTCAGGAGTGTCCTGCTCCACAGAGATAAATTTATATTCCCTTGTTAAACTCCACTGTTATACAGTTTACAGAGCCCAGATAGAGAACTGCTTACGTACTGCCCATTCCTTTGAGAAGTCTGAAGAGTTAGTCTTGATCCTAACTGATTTCTTCTGGGAGACATTGTTAGCAACAGCCAACTCTTACATGACACTCTACTGTTTAGAAGCCTGGCCTCTAGGCTTTTCAAAGGGGACTTAAAATTGTCTCCTATAGCTCAAGAGAGGGCTTTAATATCAGGTTATGAGTTTCATAGGCACTTTGTCCCTCTTATTGCAAACAAGGATGCACAAGTTTGTTGTCAGAAGGAAAAAAAACAGAAGTAGTTGCCTGACCTTGTATTTGGGATGCTAACAAAGAGGGAAATGTCAGTTTTGAATGCTGTCAAATGCTCATACGTGGGTTTTAACAGCAGTTTCAAATGTAATGCTTATGCCTTCCATGATCTGAAACTTCAGTTCTGTTTCCTTCCAAATAAGAGACAGGTTCCCTCTTGTCTGCTTACCTTTTTTCACCCTTGTCTCTTGAATACTGAATTCTCCCTTTTTCCTAGGTATCATATTTGGTTTAGGCGGATGAAGTTTCCTGAACAACCACAAATAAGATGGTGTGAACTCTGTTATTTTGGGGAAGGACAAAATACACAAATTGTGCTAGTTTGCAGAATGCAGTGAACCTGACCACAGCACAGGTTGGTTACTGTTGTGAGTGTCACTGCGCTGCTCGCTGGGCAAGCTAGAACAGATCAAGCAAGGCTACACACATTCCTATGCAGGGGCAACACAGAAGCTCATAATTGACGCTGTAGGAGCTTCCTGTCCCTTGTGCCCATTTTTATCTCCAGCTGTGTACAGCTGAAACAGAGAGGGGCACAGACAGCAATAAAAGCAGCAAACAGAAAAAAGGATTGAAGAGGGAACGAAGGACTGCAAGGCATGAAAGATATAAAATTCTGCAGTGCCTGTATTTCAGATGTCTGTTCTACAATAAATAAGAAAAATCTACAAAAGAATAAGAAAAATAATTTAGTATTAGGACATATGAGGAAGCTAGAGATAGGGCTAACTGGTGTATGTGGACTAAGAAAAATGAGTTGACAAGACAATAAAACTAGAAATGTCAGAGATGAGAAGTATGACTTTCATGGAAGATGTGAAAAAAAGGATGTAAATTACAAAGTGACAAAATGACACAGAGGCACATTATGTATAAAAAAGCACATTTCGCCCTCATTCTTCATGAATTTCGCATTCACTAAACCCATTTGTGCAAGTTACCCTGTATCTTTGCAGCCCTCAGCCACAGGCTCTATGTTTGATGCTGGTTTCAATAAGCATGCTGGCTGCAGGAGATATCATTCAAGGCAATAAAAGATCTGTTGGTCTATCTCACACGTCTAGCAAACACCATGACCATCCTTAACAATTCTCCTGAGAGCAGTCAGTAGTTCCCCATCTCTAAGGCAGGAAGGGATAGAGATCTGCAAGCAGGGCTCTGCCTATCGTTGTCCTCAGCATGAGACAAGAAGGCAAATACGGGTTATCGTGAGCCTCATCTAAATAGACCTGTAAAATTGTTGCCAGTAGCATCTGAATCTTCAAAGGCTGTGGGGACTGTGCTCCACAATGGCTGTTCTACGTCCCTCATCTCTGGTGACTGATTCACTCCTATCACTAGTAGTGTGTATGCCGTATTCTTGCCCTACTCTGAGACTAGGCCTTGCAGCTTTATTTTTCAATATTGCCATCACCAATTAGTTCCAATTTTTTTCCCTGGTGTTAGGATTACTCGAGAAACGGAGTCCTGATGTGCTCAGATCTCTGCTAGTTCGGGATGAGATATCAAAGGCAGTAATAATTCTCCAAACTTTTCTCACGGTTCTTTTGATATATCTTTGTCTTACGGAGCACAGACATAGTCCTATTCAGTCCTTTGTTGCCACAGTGTGGACAGAGTCTTATATGTCTGGGTCTCCCTCATCCTGAAGAAGAAAGGAGGGTGGAGATAAATTTTTAGAACTTGGAGCTTTCAGTGGGTCTATCTGCCACTTAAAGTTTTGGATAGTCATATTTTCTTTTGTAGTCTTTTCCTTAGATCTAACGAAAATTTTCTTTGTTCCTCCTAACTTGTAAGATATCTTGCTTTTTGTGAAAATTCACAAAATTTACTGGAAGTATTTTGAATCACGTTTCAAGTTCTGTAAACCTTTGTTGTGGCGGGCTTTTCAGGATTCATCATTGTAGCTTGCTCTCTGCTCAGCTGTCAGAATTAAGAGGGATCTGTATTTATTTCCAGTGTAGCAATGAGGTTCCCCCCCTACAGAGGTCTTCTGTGAGGAATCTCCATATGTTTTATCCATGAATTGCAGTAAAATCCTACCAAAGTTAATTATGGTATATGACCTAACATATGGTTTTATATGAAGTTACACAGTACACAGTTACAGCTGTGACTTTCCAATGCTGCTTGAGAATAGTTTACCAACCATGTAGGCAGAGGATGCATGTGAAAGAACACTTTTTCCTGTAGGCTTCTGGGTCCTTTGGTGGACATTTCCTTCCTGTGTCTAGTGACAGATGAATCCAAGTTAAACTAGGATGTATGCTTGGGCTTTCTGCAGAAGCAGAGTCTATGAGCCCAAATAGAAGTCTCAGTGCACCTTCACTAAGAACAGTGTAATAAGCCTGTGGAAGTTTTAAAACTGGTTTTAAAGGAATAATTTGTTGAAACTTAACACATAGCACCATGTCTATGTAGGCTGGCAAAAAGCGATCCTTGAGTAGAAAAGCGATATGCTGGTGAGACTGATGAACTCTGTATGACATCAATTCACTAGTCTTCCACCTTTCTGGTTCTCAGAACAATTTTGTGGAAAATCAAAGTAGAAAGCTCCATCAGTCATGAAGGGCAATTAAAGATTATTTTAGACCTTGTGATCCTAAAATTGAGCGTTCCTCAGTGGATTTGTTTCCAGTAAAAACACAAAGTGCCTAGCATGCTATTCCCAGCGAGAAGGAAGATCAGAACTTCTGTTTGGAAATGGTGATGTGATTAAAAACTTCATTAAACCTTTTCCCCCCTTCCATCAATCTTTTTAAATCCAGACAGTTCTGGCAGGGCCAGTGGATGACCATCACTCCCGGTGCTTTTGCTGCTCAGTCTATAAATCTGTTCTCTCATCTGCTCCCAAGATTCACTGGAGTTCATAAAAGCCTGAAGATCAAACTGAAAGTGTCATAAGGATGCCCTGATTTTGATGTCACTTTCTTCATGTTGTTTCATCATTGTTTTTTTTTGTTCAATTTCTCTTTGCTTCTATTATTGCTGTATTGTATTCCTTTCTTACTTACCTTCCTCAGTAATGGATCTACTCTATTTTCTTTTACAAGAGATAGTTCCATACTGATTTTTTATTTACGTCTGATTTCCTATAATCTTAGCTTTTACTTCCTTAAATTTATACTCTGCATCTGTAATGCATAACACTTTCCCATGTATTTAGACCTCAGAATCTTTTGAATGCGTGCTGATAGACTTTCAGATTTTTTAATATGTGTCCAAGTGTTGGGCTTTTCCCATACTATGGCTCTGCAGTGCCCACTAACAGAGTACAACGTGCAGACTTTGACTTGCCTATCTGAAACTGTCTTCAGTTAGAGATTGCAATGCTTCAATTATACAAATTTAGAAACCCACCAGTATAGATGTAGCTGTATTATTTTAAAGTACTTTATGTTCTTTTATTTATTTTTGTAAAGTAGGGAGATTTACATCATTATGAATGCGTCTTTATCAGGGCTTTTCATGTTTCATTATGTGATCTATTTTTTTCAACAGCTTAGCTGGTTTAATTTTTCTTTTCTCAGCTTGGTGAATGGGGATAATGGTGGAGTTATGTGCATTATTTCTTTCTATAAGCATGATCTGCACCTTGTTTTATCTGCTTCACGTTTTTCTGTAAGGCTTCAGTTAAATCAAAGAAGGCTGTTCAAGCAGGAGGAAGCAGGAAGCAAAACAATAATGGAGATAAGTAGATCATGAGAAGAACTAATAGCTGGAAAACGCTCCTGATAAGATCCTACCACATCAGCATGGTTTCCTATCCCCAGTGTTGAAAGCTTAGGATCAGAGAATTTGATCTTTAAAGACGATGGTATGTGAAGCGAGAAGCACTGAACAGATTTTTGCATGGTTTGCTAGAGAGATGCATTTGTGAAACAGAGAGATACAGAACTGCAGTAGGCAGGCTGGGGGTCCCAGCCAGGAAATGGGAATGAACCCCCATTATCAACAGTACATGTAAACTGAGGAAAGGGGATACGTGTACAGAGCTCTGCTTCCTTTGCTCATTTCCTACATACTCTATTCCTTTCAGCAAATGTTATTTTTTGTTTTGTTTTCACATTTTTGCTTTGAAGAAGCTCGCTCGAGCTTCTGCCATCCATCAGTTACAGGTCACTGAAGATAAAAGTCTTGCAAGTTCCAAACCCATTTGTGACTGTCAGGTTAAAATGGCCGTTAAACAGGAGCGTACAACACAAGACTCAGTGACAAGGCTGGAGGGTAAAACTCATTCCAAAGAACGGTGCTTTTAAAGGGGAGAAAAAACACAGTTACAACTATCCGGCCAGAATAACACTTGGCTGTGTCTTGTGGCCAGATCAACAAAAAAGCTTTAAAATAAGTTATTTTAGAAAATACATTAATAGTTTTCGTTATAAGATACAGGATTTTTCCTAGGGAAATTGAAAAAAGCTCTGTATGTTAATTACACACTTTTTATATTTAGGCTATTCACAGAGTGGATGGCCTAACTTTATTCTGTGGTACCAGTTTGTTCAAATGCTGCACAGATTTTAATAGGTTATTCTGCCTAATACAAGTTATTATTTGAAATGAACCCTCCCCAAAGGCATTGTTCTGCTGTTGTTCCGTGGTCTTAGCCATATGTGACTCCAGATCTTATTAAAAGCACAACTTTTTCCCCATCTTTAACCACATTATGGCTGCCAAGGTACATCTTGCTTATGGCTTTTCATTAAGAGCTCAATACAAGAGAGATATCGAGGTGCTAGAGCGAGTGCAGAGGAGGGCAACGAAGCTGGTGAACGGCCTAGCAAACAAATCATATGAAGAGCGGTTGAAGGAGCTGGGACTGTTTAGTCTGAGGAGGAGGAGGCTGAGAGGAGACCTCATCACTCTCTACAACTATTTGAAAGGACACTGTAGAGAGGTTGGTGCTGGTCTCTTCTCACAGGTAATTAACGACAGAACAAGAGGGAATGGCTTCAAGCTCCAACAGGGTAGATTTAGACTGAACATTAGGAAAGAATTTTTCACAGAAAGAGTGGTCGGGCATTGGAATAGACTGCCCAGGGAGGTGGTTGAGTGACCATCCCTGGATGTGTTTAAGAGACGTTTAGATGTGTTGGGGGATATGGTGTAGGGGAGAACTTTGTAGAGTAGGGTAGATGGTTGGACTTGATGATCCCAAGGGTCTCTTCCAACCTAGACAATTCTATGATTCTATGATAGTGCTACAGTAAAGGAAAGGATGAGAACACTCACCAGAGAAGATATTCTTAATTTATAGCTCTTGTTGCAGCATTAATTCACCTATATTTGACAAATATTGTGGGAGTATTTCTGAGTTGCCCAACTGCATGCCTGCCTGGCTTTTTCCTCACAGTGATGGCTGAGGCCATTGCTCCTGCGTGCAAGCTCCCAGAGCCAGGGGTTTGCGCTCTGTGGTATGACTGAGGACTAACTGAGTTCTACAATTCTACAAAGTGGGCAAGTTAAGAGCCACTTGAAGCATAGTAAAACTCCGAAGTTATATACAGAAAGTCTCTGATTGTATATTTAAACCGAGGACAGTGCTCTTTCGGTATGAAGTCATAGTTGATGTGATTGTTAGGGTCGTGAAACAGAAGCTGTGTTACAACGATGACATTTGCAAAATCTGCTGTTACTACTGTACAGAATACAATTTCCATTGCTCATCTTTATAATTAGACATTGAACAAGGCTGCACTTATTAGATACATAAACAATTTTTTTATGTTGACTCTTGGTAGTCTCTTTCACCAATGCTCTCTCCTTCTCCTTTTTGTGTACTCACTATTCTGCAAGGTATCAGCGACCCTTGATGAGTTTATACCTCCTCTTTAGCACAACTGGACAGATTAAACTCGTCTATTTTTGATTAGGTAATTTTTCCTACACAGAACACGTATTTTTTTTTTAGGATGGATTTCTTAAGCGAATGCTTTTAGATTTCATATTTGCACGTTAGTGTTATTATGATTTCTACCAAAACAGGACTCAAATGCACCAAGACCTATGCAGAAAAATAGTGAAAACTGATCCCTACAAACAAGATTGAATAATATCAATAAACAAACTTAGCAAATGCTATGAAGGTACCTTGATTAAATTAGTAAAGTAACACAGAACACGTCTTAGGTTTCATAGTTATCCACTAAGTGTCATATAGCTGTCACTTTGCTTTTGTGATTAGAGACATAACTGTTAATTATGCTGATATTATTATCAAAGAAACATCAAACTTTTTGAAAGAGATTTTTAAGTTGCTCAGATACGAGTGAAAGAATGATAAGAAAAATGTATTACACAGTAAAAGTGATTATCAACAAGAAGTAATACATTTATTTCACAAAGAAATGACACAGACCTACTATAAGTTTCAAATAATTTCTTGAACACCTAGGAACAAGTTTATGTTATAAGAGGTATTTGACACTGGTTCTTTAAAACCTGATCAGAGATGAAAAAAGTGCCTTCTCTTTGATCCCCCCACCAAATAGATCTGTAAATGTTGAAAAAAATGGTTACAATGCATTTTACTTACCCTCATCCTTCCATTCCTTATTGCTGGTCCATCTTCTGCTAACCTCAACACATACAAATCCATTTTGTACTCCCTTCCTCCTCGAATGCTAAACCCAAAACCTTTGGCTCCTTTCTCCAAATCAACAGTGAAATAATCAAAGTCCTATATAGACAAATACAAAATGAAAGACAATTAACCATATGAGTGTCATGGTATACATTTAAGAAAACTTTTTAAAATACATCTCTCCAAAAGTGCATCTATCCAACTGATATGAGCGAAGGGACCTTCAAAGCATACTTCTGCACTGACAGACTGTGCCCATTTCTGAAAAGAGACTTTAGCAAAATGTAAATGCCTGAGTCTAAGCCACCCTGAAAGGGCATCTTCCAGCTGTTGCCTGGTACCAAAAGCTCTTTAGATGGTTTCCATATTCATCCTCAATACCTTCATGGCACCTGAGTGTAAGAGTTTAAGTCTGTGCAGGAGTGCTGATTTGGCCAGCGAGGTAGCAGGCAGTTCATGTATAATAAGCATCATCACAACTAAAAATTAGTAGGAGAGACACCTCCTAGATTCCCAGCAGAACTTAACATAATCAGCTGGCTGGACTGCGTGGAGTCACAAACTACAACAAATCTCATCACTTTGGTTAAAACATGTGCCTTGAGGAGGAGTGGGAAGTAGGAGATCTGAGTTTCACTTTCACATAAGAGCAAGCTTGGGTGGTGTAGACCAGTGGTTAGAGAATTAAATTGGAGGTGGTGAGAAACAGGCAGTCTAAGCATCTCTTTAGATGCTAAGAATCATCTCATAGGTTATGCACATGGAGATAGGGATTTAATATTTAGATACTGAAATGCATAACATTTTCAGAGTTCTCTGGATGCCATTTAAGAATTTGGATATTCCATCGAAAGGTTTACATGTCTGGCTTTGAAAATATGTGCATAGAAACCATGTATATATGGCTCCAGCATATAGTGCCCAGAAGTTTACATTCTTATTTAATATTTTTCTGACCTCTGTTTTTTTCTGCCTTTATGTAAGGAGAAAGGAGGATTTTTTCAAACTTCTGAACTTTGGGCTGATTCCTCAAACCTTCACATCTGTCAGTAAATATTTGCATCAGCAGAGTCTTGTCCGAGGTAACATAACTCTTCATCTAACGTTTATTTCTTTGAATTTGTAATAACATGCCTGATGTCGAAGAAACTAGTTGCACAAGCTAGTTTCTCCTCATCCAGACTGTTCCCAACAGAAATGTAATTATATCAGCCAGGATTCACATTTATTTATTAATTTATTCAGATTAGATAAAATCTTCATTTTCAACAATGCTGTAGAAATGCAGTCTGACCTGAGTACATCCACTGTTTGATGACTGTATTATGTTCCTACGAATAAAAAATTCCTCTGCTGATGCAAAGGCAGCTTATTTTAGAACTTTTATTTTAACTCCACTACCTTAAAAATATCATTTATTTAACATTAGAGTCACGCAATTCTAAATGTAGTATTATTTGACAGATCACATAGTTCTTCATTAATATTAACAGTTTTGAAAGAATTTCCTCTACAGAGGAATAGGAACTCAGAGTAAAAACAATAAAGGTGTCCTTTTTCTTCTATAATGTCATCTTTTTTACCAATAAACCTGATGTGTCCCTGAAGACCTAATGCTTTCTGGTTAGGAGTGCTGTAAGTATTTCGGTTGTACCTGGGGCTGCCTGTACTCTGACAGAGGGTACTGCCTGGTGTCGGGTGAATGCTGCCTGTAATCTATCAGGGGCGGCTGCCTGTAGTCGAGAGGGGGTGGCTGCTGGTAGTCCATCACTGGAGGGTGCCTGTAGTCCAGCGGAGGCTGTCGGTAGTCCGTTGAGGACTGCCTGTAGTCTGTAAATGGAGGTTGCCGGATATCAGGTTTCACATCTTGCCTGGCTTTTACTTCTGACCTATAACTGAGAAAGGCAAAACGATTTCGTTTCAGCGCGTGGCAAAACATTGCGAATATGCATTACACGCAATACGGAGGAGTGAAAGCAAACGGCCTGACTGCAAAATTGCATAAAACAAATCTTCACGGAGCAAACTTTTGAGAGTAAATAGTCGAGGCATCCAAAAAGAGTGAGCGCTTTTGAAACACGGACATAAGCAATTTTGCCTTAGGTCATACTGTGCAATTTTCCAGCTCGTACCAGTGAGATCAGGATTAGGCTCGAGGGGCAGGAATAGGACAAGCATCTTGATTCCCACTTATCTTGCCTACTTGGAAGATGAAACTGCATGTGAAAACACCCACAATACTCTACAAAAACAAGCATTGAATTTATAAAGTGTTTTTTTTTTTCCAGAATTAAGATTTCTATAGAGTAAATGGAACGTTAGTGCAGACATTTATAGCCCCTCTGTTTCATTGAGAGAAACTATTATTACTGTGAGTTTCTTAAGGTTAAAAAAGGATACCTTCTTTGTAATAGCTGTTATCTTTTAAGGAAAGGTAGTCTTTGAAATAACATCTGTTAATATAGTGTGCCTTATTATTTTTACACGCTCCCTATAATACTATCTGGCTACAAGCCTGTAGAAAGTCCTATCAGTAGTTATGCAGAGACGTAACACAGGGTGAAGGGAAAACAAATTTGTTTAATGAGGAATTAATAACAAGTAAAATATTGCTTTATTTGGTAACTGGTTACAGGAAGATGAGTCCTAACATTTCAAAGAAAATGTGACTTTCTCTTTTACAGCAACTAGTTAATTTACTCAGATGGGAATGAGTGGCTCCCTTATTATATGGAAATCAGTGCAGAATGGCATTTCACACTTCAGGGTGAAGTAAAGAATATTTCTTACTGCAGACCTCAGTTCCTTGGCCATGTAACCTGCTGAATGGGCACAAAGGAAGTCCTGAACCTTTCTAGGAAGGTAATTCTGTAATAATGGTTTGAGTTAGATTTTACAAAAATTTTCACATAGCGGATGTTTTTACACTCTCCCCTCGGTGCAGAAGGAAATATTTTTTTTTCTATGCGGGAAATATACATTTTAAACTCTGCATTAATATTGGTCCAGGAGTTTTCAGTCAACCAAGTGACCATGTATGTACATGTACACATGCAGATACAGGGACACATATGAAATTTTGAAATGTACGTATGGATTAAAAAAACCTGCATTCTGAATAAATGAGAGCATTGTTTTTGATTATGTTAATTTATCTATGTAAAGATAATCTAAATAATCTAAACATTTCAAAATATGATACGTTTCAAAACTTCATTACTTTATTAGTACCATTACAGTAACATTACGGCAAATCTTCCTACACACTAGCTTTAATCAGCTAAATGTCTAACCAAACACAAAAATATCAGAACTGTTTCCCTTTGACTCTTCTGAGAAGGTGAAAATAGTCTACTGCCACATGTTCTTTTAAAACCTATACATGGCATCTCTAATAAGACCTGCATGTATACATGCAATCCTCTTACTTTCTTTACTCAGTATCATGATCCTGTAAAAAGAAGTCGGAGAACAAACACACTTACTGTGATACTAAGCCTTATTAATGTTGGAAGTAAACGTAGTAGTTAGCATTTCTAAGAGTTTTAAATATCTTATGGTATTTTGATTTTTATATTGATACAGAAACCATGTATGTGGCTATATAAACAAGTGGTAATATGAATCTAGTGAAAAATGCTACTGTATGAATAAGCAGTTTCTGGCTAAGAGTCATCCTTAGGCAGGCTCCCAATATACAAACACAGCTCTATCCCAGAAGTCGATGCTTGTATTTACAGTTGGAGGTGCTGTAATTTTTGCTGAATATGAAATGGTGACATGAGCAATTATAGCCTATGTTTTTCAGTGAAACTATTACAGAATTTCTTTTTGGAACTTTAATTGCTATAGTTTACTGGTCCCCTCTGAAAATTCCCAATTCAACAGACATTTAATACTGACTTAAAACTGCACAGAGAGATTTTTGTGAAAGCTTTGATTGGATTTTGTCAGAAACATACAACTTCTAGAAGGTGATCGCTTTTGGAAAAAGTACTCAATGAAATATAAGGCAAAGAAATTTGCCAAGTGTGACTAATTGAGAGAAAATAATTTTGGGCAAGTGGAATTGCTACATCTGTTAAGCAAGGAGAATTAGAGGGCACAGTGTCTAAATCACAACTGAACTCAAGTATCTGCAGAAGCAAAAAGTTACAAGTCTTTAACTGGCATCTACTATTTGGAGAAGAGGGTCTTGATGAGCTATGTTGGTTACTGAACATTAGCATAAAGACAGTCAGTGTAATCAGCCTCATTTAACATGCCAAAAAATTAATCCCAAGACTAAATAGTGTTGATTGGAGATCACAGAAAGTTGCATCATCCGGCAGCCTGAGCATGCTTTTTTTATATACAGCTTTTAATACAGCTGGTCACAAAATTTCTATCCCTCTACCATTTAATTTCCATCACAGACAAATTCGTCAATGCATATGCATAAATTACACATGATAAACTGGCTGGAAAATGATACACCATAGATAAAACCTGTTATAAAAATATCTTCCTGACTCCAGAACTCTAGTAGACAAAAAAAAAAAAAAAAAAAAAGACATGTAAGATAGTGAAAAAAAAAGGATACCTCACGATCAGATACCGATATACCCATATTTTGTAAGTTGCAGTGATATAAGAAAGTATGTTAGCAATGAAATCATTAGCAAGGAATACTTCAGTGCTTAGTTCCTTGGCAAATAGGATCCTGGTGGACTTTTGAGGAAGCTTGGCTAGATCTTTGTTTGTAATAACATGTTTCATACCTGAAGAAGACTCACAGATCATCCTGGCATGCACAATTCATGCTCTGTGAGCGCAGCCACGGCGCCGTGGCTCGTCAGAGCCCCACAGGCGATGGCTCACAGCTGCTAGAAACAGCACGAAGACCCGGCACAAGGGTGCCCCGTGGTCCTCACGGGAGGCAGAGGCTGGAGGAGCCGCTCTTACCTGTTTTCGTGTCCCTGCAGCTGGAGGGGCTGCGGAGGCGGGGGCTGGGCGACGGGGCTGTGCTGGGCGACGGGGCTCTGCTGCGCCAGGGGACTCTGCTGGGCCATGGGGCTGTGCTGCTGGGCCATGGGGCTCTGCTTCTCCGAGCTGGGCGCCGAGGCCGGGCTGTTCAGCTCTGCGTGATGGAGAGCTGGAGATTAAAGACCTGTCGCCGTGCGGCATTTAATAAAGGGCAAAGGTAGACAATAATCGTTTTGGGTCACACGCTGCCCCTGAAAATTTATGCTTTGTCGCTTTTGCTCTCTTGGGTTATAATTAGATTTTAAGACATCTGAACCTAATGGGCTCCTTTTGATAGTCTGTGGAATCTGAAACCTTGGTCACTTCTATAACTCCAGTTGACACCTCCATTATTTAAAACCCAATTGAACAAGGCAAATGGCTTCTGCGTTTCATGTTTTCTTTTAAAGCCTAGAAATACTGATATTTGAAAACTTCTCATTTTGAGAGAATGAACGATTTTATTGCTTTCACCACTGTTAGGGGATGACAGATTGTCATCACAAAAGCTGAAACACTGGTGTGCTTGTGTTAGCTCCTGCTGTCTTTGAGCTAAACAAGTTTCCTATCTTTTGTAAATCTCTGGGGACTGTGAACAGTAAAACAAATTTCAATAAATTCTGACTAACCAGCTAACCCGATGTTTTATTTTGCTGTACTGTGCCAAATGACCAGAGTTTCACATAGAAACACTGCAGAAAACAAGAATCCTTCTTTCCAAACAACATAAAATTCAAAAAGACAGGGAGGCTGGGGTAGGAAATGTGGCCTTGTAGCCTTTTTACAAATAAAGGATGCCAATCTTCCTTCAAGTTTCCTGCTGCACTTGGGAAAAGGCACATTTGGCCCTGAGCTCCTATCGAATACGTTTCTCCTGACACACTGGCAGTTATGTTGCTCGTCATTTACCTATTAAGAAGCGTAAACGAGAGAGACCCCACCCACAAGAGGACAGAGCACTGCAGAAGTAATTGCTCACGCATTATCAACAGCGAAGGTACACATTATGGTTTTTTATTCCTGCTTGCAACAGAATGAGTGAGGCCAGTGTGGTGTGGTGCAAAGGACCCGGAATGGACATGTGTATGGCTGAGCATCCCTAACAGCAGTACCTATGCACCACCCCGATCTTGCCTAATTTTATTTTTTAATCTAGTCTGAATTGTGACTGATTTTATTTTTTATTTTTTAACATGAGAGTTTGTCCCCTATGACTGCACATATCTAATGGCTTTCTACTTATTTAAGTTATGCTCATAATTCTTTAAAAAAATTCGGCTACTTTATTAAAAATCTTTTCAATTTAGGCTTAATTGTCAAAAAAGCTTGTGTATTTGCACTTAAAACACTCCTCATGCAGGCATAAGCAATACTTGTCTGTGTAATTACTATGCTTAAGGCTCTAATTGCCCATTTTGCATCTGTGAGTCTCTTTTGTATTGCAGTTTCAGAGGCGAAGATTGGGATTGTTGTCCCTCATTTCTACATTACTCTCATAACTATGGATGAACTAGTGAAATCATAAGCTGCTTCTAAAACTGCTTTGCATTTATATGGTATTTTTCACCTGAAAGTACATTACAGAGGTATTAGATTTTTTCTAATTTTATAAGCTGGGAAGCTAATATCCCAAGGCAAATGAGGTGTCCAGTGTCACACAGTCACACAGGGAAGCCATGCCTTGGGCACAAATCATTTCTCAACACTAGAGCCCAAGAACACCTTGTAGCACTGCATCTCAGATGCACCTTTGCTTTCTTTCTAATTGAAGCTATCCGTCTCTAACGCTGAACTATTAGCAATTTGCTAATATGAATTGATCTGGGTACCAGGGAGGCCTGAATAAACCACGTAGACTGCATATAGCATCACACTTGTTTGTAGATGCTCGCAAAACTGACCTCCAGTGATTATACAGCAGCTCTTTGGTGTGAATTCTGAGCTTGTGTATGTTTGTGGTTTTCTCTTCAGTGAATTTATTTAACAAAGTAGTTAAATCCCCCAGCTGCAGTCCATGGCCAGTGTCAGACTATTTCCTTGCCCCATTGCTGGATGCAGCAGCAGAAGGTGAAGGTTGTCTGACTGGAGCATGGATCATTAAGTAATTACATTGCTTGCTGTGTGACATTCCTAGCTCTAATGGTATTTGTTACTGAGATATAAAGCCACAGTCTCATTAATACAGTACAATTCATACAACAGTAGAGCACATTGCTAAAATAAAAAAAGCCCTCAAATCAACCCCCAAATCCATGAAACCAACATCAAAAGATCTTCACTGATTAGCTGTGGAGTAATGACCAGAATAATGAGTCTGTCCCCCTCTCCTCACATTACAAATGAGATAATTTAGGGTTCAGTTCTTTCCTGCTTTGTGCATTTATAGTGATATACATGGAGGAAACTACCAAATCTGAACTCTTCCTTCCCATCACTTTGTCGCAGGTAGCTGATAGCTGAACATGCCTGGTGACAGCCATTGCACTCCTTGTGAGTGACTGTGCCAAACTTTGGTTTGGTTTATAGCAGGATACAAGGAAGTGAACTCAAAACCTGGCTCTTTTTTAGGGTGCTTTTCCATGTAGAAGGCAGTTCTTCCAAATGATGTTAAAACTGACTCGCTGGTACTGAGCTCGCTCTCAGGTTTCTCCAGTTTTGCTTTAAATACCCTTTTCATAACCAGGAACCTTTTCAAGAATTCAGATATTATTCAAGCTAGTTCTAAGGCTGTAATTTTGGTGTGCTGTATGTTACAGCTGAGAAAGTGAGACAAAAGATGTTCTTTCAAGCAGTGACATAATTCAAGCTAATTGGAGGCTACTTAAAATTTTCTTCCTCTTTTTAAGGGCCATTGACTTACCCTCCTGAGGAATGATGCGAAGAGTTACACTGAGACCTGCATCTTTAATTAGCTTCACAATATCTGCATGAGGCATGTTAATAATAGACTGGCCATTCACAGCTAAGATCCGGTCTCCAACTTTAAGTTTTGCACAGCGATCCGCAGGACTTCCATCAATTATCCGCCCTATTTTATGGGGTACAGCTAGACAAGGAACAATAGTCACAGTTAACATAGTGCTGAAACAAGTGGTGATGTTGACACGCAAAAGAAAATGAGCTCATTTGGAAGAAAGTTCTATATGAATTAAAAAACCCCTTGTGTATAAACATTTAAGTATACAAATTCTTATACAATGTTGTTTGCATTAACACGGTACAGGTTTCACTAAAAATTCAGAATTCAGATATGCATATATATATGAAGTCCAAAATCAGTTTATGGTTCAGCTGGTTTGCAAATCTGTCATGTAACAAGATAATAAACAGATCAGGAGAACAATAAAGCATTAAAACAGTGAAGGGAATAAATTTGCACAATAAGTAGTAGTCATAAATTGCCTCCCACCTCCTTGTTTACAGAATTTCTTTATTTGTATGTTGCAACAGAGGCACTACAAACATGATTTATTCTATATACAATAGATGTTATTAGTGAAAATGCCCAGGCTTCACTAAATTGTTCTCCTCCTCCATTCAAATATGTTAATTGATAAATAGAAATCATACTGAAGATGATTTATTGAGATGTGCAGCTTTCTAATTAGATACATGCCAGCATGAATTTACAGTTAATTATGAGTGCATAGACACATTTACTACATCAAATAGACACCCCCCCCCCCAATACTTAAAACATTACAGATCAACTTTGCTCCTCCTTTTGCTCTTCTCTGTGGTTCTGCACCTTTCTGTGTACTCCATCCATCCTCTTGTTCTGTCTTTTCCCTCATTTTCCATTGAAATTTCTAAATATTACTCTTTATCTTTCTCCCAGTATTCCTTTCTTATTCTCCTCTGTTTTTTAACTAAAGGCATATTCTATAGCTGACTCTTCTTTTCTCTCAGTCTAGGTTTCCTCAGAGAACATGCTATTTTTCTTTCTCTCTACTACTCATAAATACGCTTATTACAATTGAATTTCACTATATATTCTATTAATATCCTAATGGTGTCTGAGTACCCCCCACCAATCCTACACTTCAGTCTTGGCAAACTTAGCACAAAGCTGATTAGCCTCACTATCCACTGGCAACTGGTGTTTAAAAACAGTCGTGTTTCTTTTTAAAAAAAATAATATATTCTTAAAATTCTAATATCTAAAAACAACTTGGAAAAGGTGAAAGAAAAGATTTTTTTTAAAATATGTAGGCTGCCAATGCCCATATAAAACAAAGCTCTAACAGGAGATGTGTTCAGAATACTCCATCACTGATGAACAAATTCCTCAGCCCTCTGATAAACATTCCCTGAAGGTGGTGGCAACAAACACAGATTGCACATCTCATGCAAAGTCACAATACACATACCTCAAAGTGACTTTTGTTTCTAGTATGGATGGAAGTGTTGCTTACAGTGTTAAAAAATAATTTTATGAGAACTAAAAATATAAGTGAGTACTCTGAATTGCAATCCTTAATCAAACTGCATGCTCCTTTACCACTATAGTTTAGGCAAGAATATAAATTAAATTATGGCTTTAGTAATATGGGCAAAACTAGTGTACTTCAGAAATGTCTTGCTGTTTAGGAAATAAGCACCTAATTTATGCCACAATGTCTAAACATTTCTATGTTTTAAAATATACTAAATATGAATAGCCACACTTTGTACAAAAATTGCATTTATTTTGCCCTCTGTGCAGATGTATAACTGCCATGCAGGCATATCAGTAAGTAAATAAGTAAAACAGTAACTTGACACTGAAATAGTTTACATTCACACAGAGCCTTTCGCATCAAATCAGTTCTTAAAGCATCATGAAGAATCATTTAAGCTAAGACTAAAATGTGCCCGTTTCTGGAATATATAATAAAAGATCTCTCTGAAATTACCATGTCTGTACTACACATCAGTGGAGATCTGAATAGGAGACAGCCTTATATGAAAGAGCGAGAAATTTAGTAGGAAGAAAGAAGGGGAAGTATTATGGCCAAGACACCATTAAAATTCCCATGCTTGCCATTGCTAACCCTAAAGAAGATGCTTTTTGTAGCCTAAGTAATTAAGTAGAGACACCATTTCAGTAGTGGGTGGGTGGGGGGGTGGGTGGGAAATGCTATTAATTTGCCAGAACAGGTCTTTTTTGGACTTCTTGCACCTGACAAGTGAATAAATCAGATGTCTTTGTGTTTGACATGTCTGCTAAAATCAAAGCTGGAGGTGGGAGAGCCACGAGAGTCCGATTCGGCTCCAAATCCTGAGAAAAGGGAAGGGAGGGAGAAAGAGGAGGAACTTTGTATACCTTTTTTCTTCCTCTTAAGCCTAATGGCCTTTACCTTCCTGATAAAGGTACGCACTCTGAATGTTTTGGTATCACAGCACTCCCTTCGTCCCCTCCTGTGCTATGGTAGGATCAACAGTAGGTGACCTTCAGAACAAAACTCATGTCTGTCAAGGTACCTTTTCTACTGCACTTTGGTTTTTGAGGATTTAATGTTCCCCTTCTGAGGTGGTATTGGTGCAATGTGTCGCCATGGGATCTTGCTGCAGAGTGGGGCGGTGAAAGCTTTTGCAGAAGGAACCTGAGTCTCTATCAGAGTTTGCAAAGGAGATCAGTGGTACGCTATATCGGGATTTTATAGGCAAAACCACTGAATTACTAATGAAACTCACAGCAATTCAGCAGAAGCTGGTTTCTGTGCATTTCTACATAATACGAGAAGTTTATCTCCTGGCTCCTTCTCTCCCAGTAATATCCTGCGGAGTTTCTAGTTTCTTCTCGGTCCCCAGCAGACCTCTGCCCAAGTCTTCTCCTAAGCCACAATATCCTGGCCACCGTGGTTCTTGCTGCTGCCTTGGGAGGGGAGGATTTATTTAAGGATTTATTTGCAAGCATGAGTGCTTCTAAGGAATGCAGGCTATCCGATGCGCAGGTTGTTCATGAAAATATAAACATGTTTGAGTATGTTGGAAAACTTTTAATTTTTAAGAGCCTTTTGTGGGGAAATACTTACTGTGAAGGGATAAGAAGGAACTACTCTCATAGAGGATTAATTAGGTAAAAGCTAAGGAACAAAGGTAGAAATGAACTGTGAATTTCCATAGTGGAGAATTTTTATCGTTCAGAACGGTCAGATCTAAAACAGGTGTGTAAGAGCCAGTACCGAGTGGGTTGAGTGAAGCGGCAGACAAGATCTCATGAAAAGAAATGCAAGATGATGTGCATGGGGAAAAAATAACCCTGCCCAAGCTTAAGCAGAGATGAGCCCTAAATTAATTATTACCACTCAGGAGGTCTAGAAATAACTATGCTTACTTCTCTAAAAACATAAATTCAGTAAAACAGTAAATAGAATTTTAAGAGTTTGAAAAAGAATAACAAATGAAAAAAACTATTGCTAGTTCCTACTGCGTACTTAAATCATAGAATCATTGAATGGTTATAGTTGGAAGAACATCTAGTTCCAACCCCCTGCCATGGGCAGGGACACCTGCCACTAGACCAGGTTGCTCCAAGCCCCATCCAGCCTGGCTTTGAACACCTCCAGGGATGGGGCAGCCACAGCTTCCCTGGGCAGCCTGTTCTGAGTACTGCAGACAGTTTCAGTATCCTTGCCTCACAAATCACAGTACAGAGTGAGCAAAGATTCAGAGAAAGACAGCATGGCAGTCAGAAGCAGAAAACAGCCTCTTCTCAAAGGAGCAGTCCGTGAGCTCACTATCAGCAGCTTGGAGAAGAGAAGGTGGGGCAACCTTCTGGAGGGACAGAAGAATGAATGTATTCAAAAAGGAAATAGAAAAATTCACAGAGGTGGATGCACTGCTGATTAAATCATAACGTCGTGGTTGTGAAAGCTGAGGAGATGCCTGGGGAAGGTTCCTGTCTGCTGTAGGTGTTGTCCTCTCTGGTCACGGCCAAGGACAGCACGGAGCTATGCAGCTTTTCGATGTCTTCCAGCATCACAGGTCCCTTCTCAAGAAGAAACCTCCCATGTTTGCCTTTGAATTATGGCTTTGTTAACACATCATATTTTTTCTTAAATTGCACCTTCAGTGTTTTATATTTATCTAAGCAGAGCATTTAACAATGGAACCTTTTAAAGGAAGTCCCAGATCACTTGACTGGTGATAAATGATTCCACTCGCCCTTAAAAAATTTTTACTAATCTATTCACACCTCTTTTAAGAATTCGCCACAAGCTATTCTCCAAACATATGAACATTTTGAGCAGTGGCAGCACATGCCTGGATTAGACTCTGCAGAGAATTTGATCTACTTATTTCAAAACAGAGTTACCTGAGCAACATTTAGTATTAAGCAGGCTATACAGAAACACTTGGATTTGTGGTTCTTTTTTTTTTTTTCAGGAATTCCATTATTCGTGCTAAGAGTGCGCACAGAAAACAAGCTGCCCCTTTGCAGAATAATTCATTAATTAGTTCTCTCAGACTACACAATAGATGATACTGCAAGGGAAAAATATTATGGTAAACAGAGATTTATACAGATGTTTTTAACTGTTGAGAATATGGGAAATTAGTGAGATACAGTTCATATGTACATGAAACATACAGTCCTTCAAAACAGATATATAGATTTTTTTCTCTAATACTAGCAAGTTATCCAAAATGTGATACTTGAGTGATATATATGGATAGCTACCTTAAGAAAAAAAAAATTTTTCTGAGGCAGAAGTCATAATCCTAGCTCCAAAAAAATTTAGCTGAGAACAGCGATGCCGCAGAAGCATTTCCTAACAATGGATCTTATGATGGGATCTAACATTTCTGCAGTGTATTTTTTAAAAAATTCATGACTTCAGGAAGATTTGAATCCTGAGAGCACCAAAGCTTCTAAGATATTTGAAGCCATCTCTCTCTCTCCCTAAATCTCCCTCAGATACAGCATTTGTGTCAGGAACACAAACTGACCCAGCACTGGCACCTAGCAGCTGATGCTTTCCTAGAAGGTAGTTAATTGTGCAATGATCAGCTCTAAGCTCATTATCAAAAGAGAACTTGAATTAAAAAATTAAGAGACAAAATGATTTAAAAGAAATATTTGCATTTAGAAAGTGGATAATGTCTGCTTTCAGTAACTTATTGATAACTACAAATTCACATTTTTTCTCTATATTAATATTTTTCTTTGACAAAATCATCCACTTTTGCTTTCCATGATCCAAATCGACATCCTTCTCACACCTTCATGTCATAGAAAAGAAAGAGTAAATTCTGTGGTGTTACATCTGAGGGTCCATACGCTTGGGTCAGCTGTGCACAAAGACAGAGCAGTTGCTGAATACAGGTACTGCTTCTAACCCTGTGTATCTATCAGCCTCTTCTTTTTCGGAAATAAAAATGATTTCTCCTCACTTGGGAGACCCATATGCTAGAAATAACTGGTTCTAAGAAGATGTAACCAACAAATAATGCTTTTCTGGTTTACATCAATACATTTTTTAACATCTATTCAGTACTTTTAGTCATAACTGTTGAGACTGTATTTTGTAGAAAGCAACTTTCCTGTTTTTTCCCCTATATAGCAGCTAAATGTCAAAACCGATTAGTTAAGGGGAAAAAATCAAACCTCTACTTTATCTATTAAACCCTCTGGCAGATAGTCTTGCAATCTTTTCTAATGTTAACGAATATAGATAGCAAAGCACGCAAATGAACCTTCCTGAGCCAGCTGCCCTTTTCAATGTTGTACAGCTGATCACATGAATATTTATTATATCCTCAATCCTCAAAAGGTGCAAGAGTTTTCATTCAACCAGCAGGCTCCGGCATATCAGATTTTAATTGGGAGAATATATTAAATGTAAACATCTGTAATTTCATTGATACTGAATAGTCTAAAATTTGGGAAGCTTGGGTATGGGGGACTTTCCATCGGGGCTAATATTAGAAGCAAGATAAAATATTTTCCTGAAATTGATGGGCCATTTTATGTGACACTCATTTGGAAAATAGAAATCTGTGGCATGCTGCATAGTTGCAGATGACAATAATCCCTTTTGTTTACAAGGTTAATGAACCAGTGAATTGAAACATCCCATTGTGTGCTGATGGGGGGTGTATTTACTTCCATAGCACAGGCATCAGAAGCTAGGTGGGAAGGAGTGCACATACCTTAGAAATCTGGAGATGTAAGAAAAGAAGAATGGAGCTTAGGTACTTTAATTCAGCCTTCTCACGAAAGCAAAATGGGCCCTGTGGAATGATTAGAAAAACCTCGATTCCCTTCCCAGGTTTGTGCTAGGAAAACTCACAGAATTTGTTCTTTAAAAACACAAGAGCAGCACCACTAGGTCCAAATGACCTATTCAGGATCACATTGGAGGACAGAAGTCATCTGGAGAGGAGAGTGATGTGGTTGAGATCCTCCCTGCTTTATTCTCCAGAAAATATCAAATAGTCAATTGAATATTTCATGGCTGCAAACTGCAGCAATATATTTTCGGTGATATTAAAAATGTCTTTCACTTCTTAAGGTTATTTCACTATTATTAATTGCTTATATTGATTTGAAAAACTAAATCATCTAACAATTTCTATTAGCTCCAAATTAAACTATCAGTTGAACAAGCTTAGAAAGTGTGGTTTTGCAGCGGAAGATGCAGAAGAAGAGCTCAAACCTGGATATCAAAGCCAAGTAGAAAAGAGAAACCAGATTCCTTGCCCACAAGTCGCAAGTATGTTCCACAGGGATCTCATGCTACGGGTGCATGCCCTGTTCCAAAGATCTCCAAGGTGGGGTCAACAGTCATCCTAATTTCCAAAGCTCTGCTTTCTTTAGAATTTGCAGATTGGTCACAGAAAATTGTGTCCCTGGGCACCATCTTACCCAGGAAGAAGCATGGGTGAAATCACTGCACAAATAACTGTCTCAGATCACACAGTTATCACTGATCAATAAGCTGTTTTTTATCTCTAAACTGCAAGGAGTTCAAAGAAACTCTGGGGCTGAATGGGACTTATTTCAGAACGCTGTTTTCTGCAGTCAGCAGAGGCTTATCTTGGATTTATGGTTTTTAGTTAAGACTGCATATTTTGAGAAATGAGAGAAACTTCTTCCATTAGACTCTGTTTTATCATGTTTTGAAAATCCAGCAGTCATTGGCATATGCAGTGTAGGGGCAAATTAAATCTACAAATCCACTTTTGCTAAACAGGAGGAAGAGCATAACAAGTATGCACAGTCTTCTGCCTTTAAGTTTATAAAAATTGCTTATTGATTATGACTGTATTTTCAGTTTGTTTACACTTTATAAGTGTGTTAATTGACAGTACCTGCTACAGTGAAATTCATGGAAATATTGCCAGTATTCCAGTTTCACTGGAATGTGCCAGTTAACAAGATCTGTTTACAACACGTGGTTTCTTTCTGCAGAAATTAGGGTGTTAAGAGATTTACAGGGGATCACAAATTCTCCTCCTAGAGGAAGCTGCATCCCAAACACATGAAGTAAAAACATCAGGAAGATGTGAAGTAGGCAGGGAAATATGTACTCCATAAAGTTCTGGGGCAAATTGACCCCGAAATCTCCTTTTGGCCATTTCTAGCTGGCTACAAGTCCTTTTCCATGGGATGCAGATGGTGAACTTATCTTCATACCCTAAAAATCTCCACAAGAATGGAGTTTTACCACAGAGGACACACACTATTGAGTATTATCCTAAACATAATGCAAAGGGTAGATTAATTAATTCAGTTTCAGTATTTTAGCTGTAATGTGCCACCCAGTACTGTCCTATGAGGCAATGCCACCCCAGGCACAGCTGCACCTCCATAGCCTCATGCGTTGATGCAGGACGCTGGGGACTCGGAGGGGACAGTCCCAGGAGGAGCCCTTCCTCGCAGAGCCACACGCACTGCGGGTATTTTTGTTGGGGGAAGCATGAAGACATTCCTCAGGACAGGACTTCAGAAACAGGCTGTGGGTTTGCTCAGTTTGGCCACTTAACTCTGCCACTGAAGCAGAGCATCTAAAAGATGTTCGTAATTTGGGGGCCAAAGGCAGTCCTCCACAGAGCCACGAGGACAAAGCAGTCCAGATCCACCTCAAACTACAAGTGAAAAACTAGTTTGTAGCTTCCAAGCATTCAGCTGGGAATGTGACACAGTCCTTTAAAGAAATACCACTGGAGATGACAAAATCTTAATAACCTGTACGTAGCCTGCGTAGCAAAAGAAAGCACAGAATAAGGTCAAATTTAGGTGGCCTGTCTGGAGGGGAGAGGAGAGCCAGAGCACCCTTTAATGCTGGGATGAGGTCTGGGGTAAAGCATGATAATATGTTTTAGGGGCAGTGGAAGTTGATCCTTTCATTAGGAACAAGTCAGGAGCCTGGTCAGGCGGATTTTTTTTTAACCTCTTAGCACTCTAAGATCCTCTGGGTCTGCACTAGCCAAAACAACCTGCTCTTGGATGTACCACTAACACATTTTGTTATTTATACACTTAATCTTCTTTTACTGATATCATTTTGAAGCATGGCTGACCTTGTCTATGCTCCTGCTTTGCCCTGTGAAATCTCTTCATTCAATACTTGTCACCTGTTTTCCACTCCTGATCTGTCCCACATCAGAACTGTGGTTTGGTGCAAGATAATCCCCTATGCTAGATTAGAGAACATCCCAGGCAATGTGTTGACAAAGGGCAGACAAAATTTCTACCATTATAGAACACAGGAAAAGAAACGTGCCACGAGAATTGGATGTTTAAGCAAGTACCAGTAAGTCAAAATTATATCCAGATCTAAAGGTTGGCTGCTAACTACGGAATAGTAATTTATTTAAACGACAGCCACTACAGTGCTGCCTATCATAAAATGTGAAAAAATAGTCTATTCCCTGATTATGGCTGCAGTTTGCCCTCACCCTGTGCCTGTACCAGGGTAAAAAAAATGCTCTTAGTGTTTTGAAAATTTCTGCAAGGCAAAGGCAGGTCTGTAAATCAACAGTGATGCTGAACTCTTTGCAAAGCATGTTGAGAGAAAAGTTGACCAAGACCTTAAGCCTCGGAACACGAACGACATCCTCAATTCTGGGAGCTCCCGAGCCTTTCTTGGCCCTTTCCCAGCTCAGAGGGAGCGTGAAGCACTCCTGATAGGCTACATGGGAGCAGCACAGCGCACACCCCATCAGAGGGTGGGAAAGGGATATGAGACTCAGCTGGAGTATCGCTCCTCTGACTTCATGGGGTGATTCTACAGCTTCACAGCCAGAGCTGGTTTTAACTCCCCTGGCAAACACCCAGAGGGTGAGCTTTCATTGTAACCCCTAGAGCTTTGGGCCAACTGCAAAGCCGCAAATCCATGAACCTGCAGCTCTGAGGCTCGTAGCAACTCTGTTTGAACGACTACCTAAATTTTAACAGAGCATGAAGCACAAGAGCCCAGTGACACAAAGTTCACGGTCCTGTACTGAGCAAGAGCTGTTGTAATTTGTTGGATTGTAAAACACAGTTTACAGGAGTGATTTCAAGAAAAAGGAAAATACTTTCAGTGCACAATTAATTGCTTTCTTGAGTAAAAGTAATGATGATAATCATGCTTCCAAGTCCTCAAGTCTTTTGCTTTTACAAGAAAGTGGAGAGGGGAATAGAGTTATCAAAATAAACGTTCTTAAATCAAAGGAACTCTTCCTCACTTTGCCCTGAGGATGCTCCCAGTGAGACGACTTCTTAGGCTATGCTATTCCTAGTAGTGTCTGGCACTACAAGATATTCCCTTTTCTGACCTATTTTGCCCATTTTGATTCTTTGAGAGTCGCCTTGCAATTACAACATTAACTGCCTATGTTTAGGGTATGTCTGCACAGTATCATTCTGTGCCGGGTGGGGATACGTGAGCTGGCAACAAGCTCCCTGGCTTTGAAATCAGGAACGCTGGAAATATAGCACAACACTTCACCAAATTAACACACTACTTCTATGAGAAGTGAGTGACTACCAGGGTGCTTGACATGGTGCCATGCAGATCCATATTTCCGATATAAGCTGTATTTTGGACATTACACCTCCTGCATCCAGTTGACACTTTCCTACTGCTAACACACTTTCTACCCCTGATCGTGCATTTTAATCAAAGGATTTCAGGCTATTTCAAGCTGGAAGGGACCTCAGGAGGTCTTAGTGGATGCTGCTGAAGTTTTTCTGTTCTGATTCTACCAAAGAGCCCAAAACTGGGATACTGTGTTCTAGACAGGTCCTACTGAGTGCTGAGTTAAAGGGGATAATAATTTCCCCTGAATCTACTGGCTATGCTCCTGTTAATATAGCCCAAAGTACTTCACCCCCTAAAAAATTAAGTAAAAAAATGATTCTCTCTTAAACTATAAAAAAAAACAATGATTTTTTTAGCCTGTTTTTATTACTAGTGACAAAATATGTAATTTTCAGCTTATTTTTTCTAATACATTTTTGGAACAGAATTCACATAGAAAGGGTAATTTCTTCTCTGATCTGTCACTGTCTACAGCAAATGTCATTTTTTGGTTCATTGCAGTTCTTCTAAACTTAGTATTTGGATGCTCTTTGGGATCACTGAAATTCAACGCAGTTATTATTTGAATAAATTCGCTTGTCACTTCCACAGCAGAGTGTCATTTTCATTTACTATTGGAGGTGTTCAACTGAGGTTCAACAGTGGCTACCTATGTAGTTGCTTAGGGAGAAAGAAAAGTACCTCAAGAACACGTTGGAGGGCAGGAGGCAAAGCAAAATCTTGAACCTGGGCCTGTTGTCCTCAGCAGAATACTCCAGTCACAGAACTTTTGGTTGCTTGGGCGTTTTCTCTTTCCTTCCCACTCCTCTTTCGCCTCTCCAACTCCCCTAACCACAAACCTTGTCTGTGAAATAATTTTCTTGAAAAATTCATGACTGACTGAACTGATTAATATGTATGTATCTCAATGTCCTCCATGGATTATTTTTTTTTCTTGTCTGATCTTCTGCAAAGAACTTCCAATTGGCTATTATATTCAATAAAGTGAAAACTCAGAGTCCCAAGAGACTAATTATCTATGGTTTTGTTTCAATATTAATTCTGGCAACCATGGAATTTTAAAATTCAGCTGAGGTAATATGAAAAAGAAGTCTTTTAATAACTGCATGATCATGAAATACTGTGAAGAAGTTTTCTGAGGTCATTTGCAATTGGGAGATATGGCTTTCCCACTACTTTCTCAGTTGCTTTTCTGTTATGAATTTAGAAGGGTGAAGTTTGGCCCTAAAAGCTGAAATTGTTATTTTATTTCCTTAGGAAGCAGTTTTGGGCAAAAGAACAGTTCCTTCAAAACGTATTTTGAATGCAGGGAAAGGACTGCATTAGGCTGCAACTTGCAAAATGACAAATATTCTCACTTGTCTTGCTTTTTCAGCAGTGGTTAGCATCCACAATTTCTGATGATGGATTTGGTGGGAGATGTGTCTCAACATAAAGCCCTTTATGCTTCCTCTTTCCAAGGGGCTTAGCTCACAGTCGGTTAAGCGTCATTTGAAACACCCAAGGGCACCCCTGTGCCTACAGCTGCCACTGTCAAAGGGTCTGAGTCTCCTGTAGGTCCTATGTCATCTGCCCAACCTCTCCCTAGAGGTACCTAGGACACCTCAAATGGCACAGATACCTATATTAAAGCAATAAAGTTAAGCCCCAGCAAACATTAGTTTTCTGGACAGAAAGAGAACTATAATCATTAAGGGCAGGTGTTGTCACCGTATTCACCATATCACTGTACTCAGTCATAACTTTTATACTACGTATAGTCCAGCTAATTAAGAAAATCAACCTCCCTGGGCCTCTGCATAACCAGTTTTCCCATTTTGCAGCTGCTTCTGCAGTGTCCTAACTGGACAGCTGCTGTCATGGGGTTTGCTGTGATCTCAGCTTTTATTTCAAGTTCCTGAACTTCATCTTGATTAAAAAAAAAAAAAAAAAAGGTATAATTCAATTGTTTGTGGAGGAATAATTTATTCACATAACCCTGGTGATAACTTGCAGAGTCTCTCTTTGGGATGTAGGAAGAAAGAAAATCTACTTTGTGGGTGAGTCCTGTCGTACTCTGACTGCCAAGTGAGGGTGTGAAGCACAGAACCTCAGAGGCCAGAATAACCTTTGGTTTTCTCCAAGACACGACAGACAAACGGTGCCCCTGGAAGCAACCTTGAGAGTCCCTTCAGCTTTAATCTGTGCACTGATTAATTAGCAGGTGTCAGGTCTTAATGAATTCTTTTTTTTTTTTTTTCTTTTTATTAGGGGTGAACTTGGAAAAAAATGTAAGTTGAAAATTACGATTTACTTACTTATTGTGGACCCAGATTCGGGCCTGTTGAGGGAACTGATGATAACAAAGCCAAAGCCTTCATTCTCCTTGCGGTGGATCACAACGTCGCTGGTTTGCAGGCTGTGAGAAGCGAAGCCCTCGGGGGGTGTAGCATTGCTACTAGAGACAGCGTGATTACTGTTAGCATAAGTAGTGTAGTCACTTCTTGGAGAACTGTGGTGCGTAGACACCGAGCCTGGGCTTCTGCCATTCTCTGGGCACGGTTCTCCTACAACATAAACCACACCAGTATTACTGCCTGACTTGCTCAGTGGCTTTGTGACTTACACTACATTTGCTAATGCAACATGAATACAGTTGACTGTCTATAGCCCAGACTACTGCAAGTATTAAACTAGGAGCTGTAATAGATGCAGAGAGACAGGAATCTACACAATTATGCAAAACGTTCAAGGGCGATCAGATAAAGCAAGCATGAACGCTCACAGCTAAGCTATCTGAAAGAGAGGAAAGGAAAGTAAGAAACAGTGGTTATCTGGATCGCAAAAACATTAGCAAGCACTGTTGCCTTGTCTGTTGGTTGATCTGTCATCGAGAGGAAAACGTAACCATCTAATCCAATATAAAATTATTTGTGTTTGGATTAAAAGAATTTAAGCGGACGGCTAACATAGGGTGATTAGGATTAGCTACGTAACGTTTTTCTTCCAAGTTGATTAGCATGCTCAAAAGACGTTCATGGAACAGAGCAGTTATACAATGGAAAATATTCACAAATAATTTTTCTGTGGGTGTTGTGACAGACGCAGTGCTCATTTAAAGCTTTTGAAGATGCTCTTGTACGGCAAGTTGGAAAGGGCAGAAGTGAAAATGGAGTCCATCCACACTTCAGTATTGCTTCACAGTAACAAGAACAGGGAACAAGTTAAATCTTGTGGGATTACGCACTTTTTTAGTGCAAGCATTCTGGCAATTGAAAACGGTAAAGTTACACTTCCAGATGGGAAAAAAGATTTATATTCCTTGCAGATCTAAGTTGTTTACACAAATCATTATTTATTGAGATTTTTAATACAGAACTTTCAGATTAATGTAGGTAATACTTTTTCTGTTCGGACCAATGAGAGTGGCAGAGTCATTCTAGTGAACATGTGAAGAGCTTACGCATACACACATACATCCTAGGAAGAGAGCTTGCAAATTAGACCTTCAGTGTGTATATATTAATAAAATAAACATCATCCAAGGACAAGCTGTTGTTTTCTCAGTCAGGTGTGTCCTTTAGCAGTCCTTCTGCAACTATGAAATAAAGTGATTAGAGAGAATAAAGAGGAAGAAAAACAAACAATTATTATATTTCTTCATGAGAATTGAGAATCTCCAAGAGTTATTGAACCAAATCTGCAACTAAATGCCATAGTCAGTGACAAGAGAGATCTCATTTTCTGGCTGTCATGTTTCAGAAAACTGAATACTGTTTATGTCAGTATAGCTGCAACAGAAAGGAAATTATCTTACTCTGCAGAATGACCAAGAGCTGGCTTGGCCATAAATGAATGCAACTGAATGCCATTTAGTATAGGAAAAGAAAGACAAAGGAGGAAAAGTTCAAATGGCTATTCGATTGTCAGCTGTGCAATAGACAATCACCAGAAAAATTACATTTTACTTCTGCCTGCGAAAAAGCGGCACTTTAATCCGCGTTGCTCTGAATAACACATTTTCCTAATCAAATGGTTTTCCAGGGCTTTGAATGGTGATTTTCTGTTCCAGATTTGGGTAAGCACCTGCGCAAAATGGTGATTGCAGGTGAGGGCTAAGATACGTACATCAGCTATCAGGCAGGTAAGGAAAGCCCCAGATCCCTCTGTTGTATACATTCACACTGGTGAGAAATTCACATGAAGTCATTTGGCCTGATGTGTTAGTATAGCATTTTACAGTCATGCCCAGCATCAGTCGTTTTACATTTTTTCCACAAAGCTTATATTGTAACACACCAAATTAAAATCCTGTTCAGCTCCTGAAACGCTTAAACATTAATGAGTTACACGTTATACTCCCCGGTGTGGCACTCTCAAGGCCCAAGAATAACTCCAGGTGTTTTACCAGCTTTGCTTCATTTTCTGTGCCAGGAGACCGGAGTGTCTAATAGACCCTTTTATTTAATATTTAACAAGCAGCAGCGAAGGCTGGCATCCACTCCGTGCTAACCCTCTTGCTAATTTTGCCTGCAGTCTGCACAGCCGGCTGACCCGGGAAAGGTGCTAATCGTAAGCGCTCGGCGGATTACCTTGGTTATTGGCCATTTTCCTAGCGCTGGGGGAGCTGCGAGGGGGCGTCGCGCCGGGCGGAGGGGGACCTTTCTGGCTGGAGGACTCTGGAGTCAGTAACAGAAGAAAGTCAGTCCCGCGAGAGCGCGGCTGGCAGGGAGCTGCGGTGCCGCAGTGGGAGGGGGACTGCGAAGACGAAGGTGAGTGGGAGGGCGGCTTTTTGGCAGGGGAGCCAAGGGGAATGGCGCAGGCAACGGCAGCGGATCTAGGGCGCGGGGAAGCAGACGACAGGACAGGCTGGCAGCGTGTTTTTGCTCATTTCTGGTGCCTCAGTGAGGGGTAGTCACCACAAATGTTTCAAAAGTTCTTAAATAAACTTCTTTCCTTGAGTGAGCAAAGGTTGCAATGGAACGGCAGCAAATTCTCCCATTAAAGCTTTAATAGATGCTGCCACACATTTTTTCCAGGTTCCAGTGTTGTGCAGTATTTGAGACTGAGCTGGTCTAAAGGTTTAATTTACTTCAAATTCTTCATATTGTTTTAGGTTTATTTTCTGAATGTGTCTGCTTGAAGGGAGGACCCGGCCCTGTTCCTAGGAGCCGCTTGTGCCGTACGGAAGGTTTGCAGCCAGCTTGCCTTGCAGCTGGGGGGGAAAATTCCAGATGACATCAGTGAGACCAGAAATGGGCTTTTAACACATACAAGAGCGAAATGAGTTCCTGCTCTAAACAGTTAACAGTCTTTGAGGCTTTCTCTGATTGCTTATTGACATGGTCAGCTTTAACAGCTTTAACTCAGGTGAACATTTTGTCCCAAAAGCGGACAAGGGGCGACAGCACAGACCAAGACAGCACGGAACAAATCCAGAGCACTCATGATCAGCACACCGGGGCTGCCAATACTGTTTACACTTCCGAAGGAAACAACACTCAGCTGTAGTGCTTTTGTCACAGAAACAAGGGACACATATTTACATTTCTTCAAAATGACACAAACATTCACTTTGACTTTAAATTTATCTTTTTTTTTTTTTTTTTTTTAAACAGCACCTGTTTGTGCTCCCAGCATTGACATCTGTTTTTCCTTTCACCTTTACTCACCCGTGGGTAGCACCTTTCTCCTCACAGTAAGATTCACTTGCCCGTTTCGGGCAGCATTATGCATAAGATCAATCACATATCGGTGGGTTTTGCCGGCCACTGGAATCCCATCTACATACACCAGCTCATCACCAGGATGGAGACGACCATCTCGATCTGCTGAGCCCATGGCAATTACTGCTCCAATGAGAATCTAGGCAGCAAAGAAACAAAATCCCATCATATATACACCGAGCCTCCAATTTAGTGCTATGAATGTTGCAGTGATTTTCCCTTCCTTTCGAAATTAAGCTAGAGATGGAGTGCAGGTGGAGATATCGGGGTGTGTCTGAAAGCTGTGTTCCTCCTCTGTAGGTGCAATTGAAGATGTGTCCTTGCCTTTGGTAAGAAGGTAAGATGTTTCCTACTTGTCTAGGAGTGACACACCTGAGAATCCTCATCTAAGGATGATCTACCTGATACCTTCAAATCAAGACAATTTGTCCATAAGGAGTGATAAGTTTATATAGACTACATTATGCAGAAGATCTAAACAGAGTAATTCCACGTAAGGGTCGTTTTGAGTTAATATTAGTTAGTCTGCATATTTCTTATTGAAGGTTCCTCACTGCTGCGTGATTTAAGCACCTGGAGTAACACGCTTGAGGTCAGTAGTGGAAATGATGCCACTACACAGAGTTTGCTTTGGCACTCTTTAGAGGAAAAGAAGTGCTATATCAGATGTTGTTACTCATAATGAATAATTGCTCAGGTAGTGGTTGATGAAAAAAATGGAAAAAGAGGAAAAATATCAGCTTACTCTGGGCAGATGTTGTTTTCCCAAATCGACATTTAAATGCAATTTGTATGGGACGTATAAACTAGTAAAAAATCTGTTCAAAACCTTTTAAGGACTTTCTCCACTTTCTATGCACATAAATTCACATAATTTATTAGAAGAAGACATATATATTTTCCCTGTGGAATAACTGCTAGAACAGTTGAGATTGATTCAAACAAAACCTGCTTTCTTTGAAAGAACATTAAAGCATTCACAGAGTGTGTTCTAAATTTTCCTTTCTCTTGTTCAGCGTGAGAGTGAGCACAGAATGATGGATATGACATGCCGTGTGACGATCCGCTTTAAATAATAAAGGATAAAAGCTATCAGGTATTGCTTTTCATGATGAACTGCAAAGGCTCGATGTGGCAGTCATGCAGGTGATCTTGTGGTTTTTTGTAGTCTCAGCTGCAGAGTTGTAAGTATCCCAGCAGAGTGTTTAAATGAAACCCCATGGGGAGCCTGGAGAAGTTTCTCCAGTTCCCAGCCTCCCTTTGGCTCACTTTTGCTTTCAAAACTTAGCAAAAAGAGAACGCGATGCGGTGTTTTCCTGCTTCCTGGTGTTCCTGGGATCCTGTTAAGCAGTGCCAGGCTGAGTTGCCAGAGGGACTCTTTCAGGTTCTCCATTCTGTTCTTCAAACAGTGAAAGAATATATCTCAAAGCTTTGGAAAATACTTTGTGCAAAATCCAACTATGAAATATGTATTTGTGCTCCTTTACTGGTCAGGAAAAAAGCTGTCTAAATCTATGTTTAGCTAGATCTCCACAAAGTATTCTCAAAACCGTTACATTTGGACGTCTCATACAAGCAAGAATTTTTTCCTAGTTATCTTGGGAAGAGAAAGGTAATAACCCTCTGCAGCTTGGAAGATTGTAGGGACTGTCTTCCTCCTTTGGTTTTATTCAGCATTTGCAGTTTCTTTATAATTGGCTGCCAAAGTATTGAACAATTTGTGCATCTTTAACCTTTAGGGAAACACAAATGCAGCTCACAGCGTGGTAGGTCTTCAGTATCTACAGCAAAGTGCAAAAACTCTTCCTAGTTTTGACTAATTAAGTAATTATTGCTGATATTTCACATGTCCACAGTGGAATGTGATTGTGTTACTTATCTCAGTGGTGGAACCGACTCCTAACATAAGCAGCAGAGTCCTACTTTAAACACTTCAGGTAGGTGTGTTTGTCCAGATGATGGCCACCATATCTGTTACTGGGTATATTTAATAGCAAGAATAACTTAATTTTCCTTCTTTTTCATTTTCTGTGTCTGAACTTGTTTCTTATCCAGTATCTGCTCTTGTTTCATGGCTGAGTAGTTTCCATAATAGTTATAAATTCTACCAGCAAAACGCAAATTGGAAAAGTATTTATCAGGATTATATTACCTCTGTAATGCAGTTTCATACTGGCGTGAGATTGCTTTGAATATGTGAGGAAAAGGATGATGGCTTGTAGGCGATAAAGAGTGTGTTGTAGAGAAAAGGGAAAGTTTCACCTGTTGCTTCAGATCAAACATGAGAAATGATGGGATTAGGAAAACTGTGACAGAGCGTAATCTGAAACCGAAGCCTGGGTCTATTAACTCATACATGTTAATCTGTTTCGATACTGAAATTTTTGTGATTCTCAGTAATTATTTGACTTTGTGTTTCGGTTTCTCTGAATATAACATGGTAGCTTCACAGGGACATAGTAAAATGTAAGTAGTACACATAAAAGGTGTGATTTATCTCACCTAATTTTAAGTCTCTGTGATGTCTAAATCCAAACTAATAATCTGAACTCTGTCTAATCACTGCTAAAAATAGGAGCTCCTACGGTGTGGTCTGTGTTATCGTAACGTTGTGCTCTATGGGCATCTGTTCTATCTTAGAAATGTCTCTTTCTTGGCACTGATCATAAAAGAAATATAGACATACATCTTGCAAGCATTTTTGAGAAGAGGTGAAACTATCAGTGTAATTATGTATATGTGATTTTGAGTTTGAGCTGCACATACATATCCAAAATACTTCTCCACTTTGGGACAGCGATTTGCAACTTCAAAAAAGGTAAAATTTACGTATATTTGCAACCTTTCAGTGATGTTATTATTCACCATAATAGAGTCAGATTACCTCTAACTCCAAGTTACTGGGGGATGTGATAAATACCTGCGGTGGCACAATCTCATGAGATTTGAGAGCTGATTGGAACCGGCACAACCCACAGTCTTGATATTTGAAATTTCTCAATAAATTTAAGTCTTTCCTTTGGTAAGCATCTTTATGCTTAAAAATATGGAAAGCGGAGTAGTTCAGCAGCACTTTCTCCTTCTAAGTTGCCAGGTAGCTGATATAACTAGAAGGAAACTAAGGTACAGTCCCTCTGTAGTGTCAGTATTATCCTTCTAAAAAACTTTATTTGGATTGTGCTTCTTTGAAAAACTTATTGCCTTATGCTGAAGAATCCATATTCCTTTTTAGAAACCAAACCACAAAGACAAAAGGCAATGAAAGCTTCCTTTTGTTCTGTGTTACCCGACTGCACAGCAGGAGAGCCGAAACAAACATTTCAAAGCGTCTCAGTTCTCGTTTCATAGGGAATGCAGGGGTTTGGAGGCCAGCCAGAAACTGCCTCTCCTTTTCTGGAGGTGAAAGCAATGGGAGGCTGCAGGTGGGCTGTCCATGGGGGAGCAGGGAAGCAGTGGAGGAGGGAAAAGAGAGTTAAGAAGTCTTGTGTTCTGAATTCAAAGCAGATGGAAACTAAAAAAAGTGGAATACATCTGTCGTCTTTATTAGTGATGAATTTGAGCCATGAAAACACGTAGATGGGCAATAAAGAGGGAGGGAGAATTGAGAAATTCAGCATTGCAACACCTAGCTCTAAGGAGGTGCCTTTTTGCCTTGTAGGATCCTCAGCCTCAAGATGGGATCTTATTCATTCCTGAGGATTTTGAGGCATGGTTTGTGGGGAGACATAAAGCCTGTTAGATTGATACGTCTGGGGATAAATGCTTTTGTATTTGCAAGCCCTGAAATAGAGATAGCAACCTTGAGGCTAAGTGCAGGCTGAGAACAATTGTTCAGCAGGACAGTAAAGCATCTTAGAAGGTGGTTCACAGAAGGCAGCATTTTTGGTCCTGCTCTCCAAAAATAGCAAGGTGGTTATCTCTGCACTTGGTATCCAGCTATGACTCTTTGACTTTGGACAGTAAAGTCAGGTCAGTCCTTTGCTGAAAAGAAACTATAAAGAGCTGCTTCCTCTGCAACTATGTCCTCCCAGCATAGTGCATGTATGTAGCTGGGAGGCAGAGGACTCATCTCCAAATTCCCACTCTACCGGATTGTTAAGCAGAGACATAAATTCAGGTCTCCCTCAACTCTGGCATGTATTCTTAACCATCAGAATATTAGATATTCTAAACCAGTTTTCTCACAATCCTTTAAGTTGAAATCGTTCCATTTTATATAAATAATCATCTTTCAGATGAGGCATTTGAGCTGCACTTTTCCCCACGAGAATGTCGTAAACCTCCAAACTGCAGAGCCAGTCAGACACGCAGTCTGTGACTACTTAATTATCCATTTGTAACGAAAAAGGCACTGAAGGAGATACCGAGACAGACTTTCCCAGAATACTGAGCAGCCTTGTAGCCAGGGACACTTTCCTGGGAGGTGGGAAATGCCACTAGACACTACTGTCTGAAGCAGGTAGAGAGAGATTTCTAATTCTTCCACTAATGCCAATTCGTTGCAGGATAAAATGGGACATTTCCTCTGGCTTCTAACAGATTTCCTTTTTGGCTTCACCCAAGTAGGCAAGCTTTGAGACCCACACTGGCTGGGCCATCCAGAAAGGACGTGCAGATGGTGGCTCAGTGGCTTCACAGAAGAGTGTTAGATGCCAGAGGGGCTTCAGGCATACTGCAAATGTAGATGATGAAACAGCGTTGTTTTGGGGTCCTTCTGTGCAGCTACGCCTTATTTATCTTTGAAAATCCATTCCAAAACACTTATTCTGAAGCAGGGTCTCTGCATTTCAATCAGCACTTGAAGCACCTTTTTTAGAATACAATGCATTTGTTTCTTTTTATGGAAGGCATCAGTAAACTATTAATATTTATCAGCACTTCGACAGATGTTGACAATTTTAAAATAAAGGAGCTGCTTTGTTTCTCAGAGACGTGTGTTGGTTAATGTTAATTCTTGAATGACAACTATATTACTCTATACGAATTTGAATACATAGTATATAATCTATCAGGTAGTTATACATTACCTCAGAAATGTGGTAACACAGGACTCAGACTATGCATAAGGTCGGGATAATAAAATGTTATCATTGTCGATTTGGGATTAGTCTTCACCGACAAACGCCAGTTACATCATCAAAGTTACTCTGCTCTCTCAAAATTATAGTATTTTTATATATCACTAATTTACCAAAATGTGTATGCATTTCTTTTTAAAATAGTGTATATGTTTTATTTTATATTTTGTTTCACCTGCAGTGAATCAATGTTGGTTTTGTTACCTGTTATTTGGTTATGGGGATGTCTCCCTTCTAATTGTATAAAGCTACCATATTTATGCCTGATGCATCACATGATGCCGTCCTGGAACATGGATTACCATTCCCTGTTGGGTCCTTCTGTGTTTCTGGAAACAAACTGCATTGTCGACAGTATCTTTTAACCTTATGCATATATATAATCTGTCTACATTGAACATGGTTATGCATAGTCTTACATAATCTGATTTTTATAATCTTCTGCTTAAACTCGGTTTTGGAAAGCCAGGATTAAAAGATGCCGGGTCACTTTCTGCAGTAAAGGGCTGAGTGATGCACCATTTTGAAGTTAATTCCTTCTGATTCTAACTTAATTTACTGTGACATCTTTTAGATGCGGACAACCTGAGAGTCCTGTCTTTTTCTTTGGATGAATAAAAAAGCCATTTTACTTATAGCCTTAACACGGTGTTCGTTCGGGTTCAGTAACATTTTTCTGACTTTTACACAGATTTTAGAGTTATAAAAAGGAAAGTCAGGAAGCAATAACTCACAGGCTGTCCAGGCTCATCTCCTCCCAGGATCCTGAAGCCAAACCCAGACTCCATTCTCCGAAGATGAACATCCAGCTCCTTGTAATCGGGACCTGGTTTAAAGGGAAATCCCACTGAGCAAAGCATTTTGGCTTTGTCTTGAGAATTTGCACCATCTTCCCTCCCACCTTGTGTTCATTGCACATGACTAATGGCATCCTGGTTAGAGCTGGTGGAAACAAATGGGACACAATGTGTTGTACACAGACAAGGAGGAGACTTGAAAATGTAGGTATCTCGGCGGATGATTATGTTCAGTCAAATACACTAAACCAAGCTAGAACGCATTCACAGCAGAACAGTACTGGAAAAGTCTGTCGAAAACAGAGGTTATAAAGGTGCCTTCTTCCTACAAGTGACTGCATAACATACTGCTGTTCATCCACCTCTGGCATTTAATTTGTGTTTTCCTTGCACTTCATTAAAACCTAAAGAGAATAAACTGAAATGGGAGATACATAGATACATAGAAAAAATATCAGTCCAACTTACAAAAGATGAATAATTGTTACAGGCCGTTTTAGTTCCACATACAGATAGAAAGCAGTATGTCTTTTTATGTAATGTAGCTTTTAAGTACTCCACCTTCAGGTAATACCCTCAATAAAGAGTTTTGACGAAAGCTATCATTATAAGTCTTTGAGTCTTAGGTTTTAAATTGAAAGCTAACATCATTAACTTGAACTCCTTAATGCTACTCAATTAAAGTCTCAACAGCTTTATGAATCATTAAAATTGTCCTTCCATATGCCTGTGTAACTTGCCTGTTAACATACATTCTGCCCTGGAATATATCAGTTCAGGAACATACTGTTTTTTAAAAGTCAGTTTCTTGTAAAAGTGTCTTTAGCTTCATTTGAAAGAGCCCATTGTTTTGGGTCTTGATGCCCTCAAAATACAAAAGAGAAATTTTGAATAAAATTTCAAATTGTATAAAGCGAAACCCTAAGCAGTTAGAGGAATAAGAAGTTGTTTATTTTGACTATTGCTTTGTCTGCATGCTCAGAGATGCTTTAGGCTCATCACCTGAAGCAGGACAGTGATTAACAGGCACTATCTTTAATACAAATTGCACTCTGGTCTATAAATTGTGGCAGCTTTTGGCCAGTGTCAGCTTGTTGCCAACCCCAAAAGACAAAACGTGAACGGTTAGGTTTATTTCAGCGAACTGTTCATAGTGTCTCCAGTTGTGCCTTGTTTTCTCTGGAGGGGAGGGACTACAGAGGGCTGAAACATGGTACTTCAGAGACTCTCATTTACGGATCTCCCCCAGAGCCATCGGGGCACTCCTCACAAACTGCAGGATTAAAGCTGATTCAGTTTTAGTCAGGTTTTACAAAGACAGAGATGCAGGACTACATGCAATGGCTCTATACTATGACCGTGCAATAAAAATCCTATTACTATTATTAGACAGCAGCATAGTACATTGTTTCAGCAATGTTTATTGGTATGAGTGAGACTGAATCACAAATATTTCTGTTGGTAAAACAAAAGTATTAACTTTCCCTACCAACTTGCTTCTCAGGTATTTAGAAGACAAACCCAAGCAGATCCTAACAGCTTATTATCCTGTTTTTCAGTTTATTTGATAAGCATCTCAACAGTGAATAAAAGAACAAATTGAGACTGTGCACGTACAGTATGTTAACTTAATACAAAGGTTTGTTTCAGAGTTGCAAGAGGCAAAGGAATTTTAAGATGAAAGTGATACCTTATCTTTACCTGATTTGCTGTGCCTAAACGTAACACGGAGGGGGCTCAGTGCTAGGGAGAGGGCTTTGTAGACAGACACGGTAGGATCACCATTCACAGCCCAGGTCTAGCACTCAAAGGCACTGTTTCTGGCAGTCTGTCACAAACCAAGCACTACTTTATTTGCACACACGTGAATGAATATGCACAGTTGGGAATACATTAAGAAAGTATAAGAATGTCAGGTGGCGAAGAATACGTGCTCTGGCACACTGAGATGAAAACATCCCCCAAACACATACATTGACAAAGCTGATCCAAACCAATGTCAGCACCAGACTCCAAAATAAGAGGTACTTTTTCTTTTTTTTTTTTTAAAAGAAAGTTTTTCTACCCATTTAGAATGAAATGGGTAAGCCAGGTTGACCATGAAAATGTTTAGGGTAAAAATACTGTATATGGGCATACTTTTCTATGATCTCTAACACAGTTCGGAAGCCTTGGGATTAACTGACTATGCCATCATGCTTGCTCCGGAGAGTCTCCCTTCCCAAAGAGCTGGAAGTCTACAGACCCCACTCTCTGCCAATGCTTGCCAGGTCACTGAAAACTGCTTTAAAAAAATAACGCTCTTTTCTGTCCCACCAAGCAAACAAAACATGGAACTGGAAAGAATCTAGTCCCTGTTATTTCATGCCTCTGCAAGCAAACAGCACGCAGACCTTACCAGTAAAGAAGACACTGGGTGCCTAAGCCTGTTTGTGGCCTTTGTCACTAGGTCACCTGCCTCGTTCAGCATTTCACTGGTGGATTGCACCCCATGAGTTTCCATACTTTTTCACAGCAATTCATACTATCTCCAGCAACTGACTAGTATACTTAAGAGCGTTTCCTCCACTGCTATTGCTGCTTGTTTCGGCTTTCATGCTTGGTATGATACAGACCCATTGGATGCACTGACCAGCTCTCCATTGGTCTGGAGACAACTACACCATAGATACCTGAAGTTACATGTCTGAATGGGACCTAATTTCCACCTTTAGTTTTTGTGTTTAGGTCATTAATGAAAATAACACGGAAGACTTATTGTGAGGCTCTCCACTAACAGTATCCCTTAGGTCCAGAAACTGTCCTTTTAGCGCAATCACCTATCCACTTTTTAGCCGTTCCCTTTACATTTTGTGTTAAGCACTGTCTTCTCCAGGCTAACATGCAAGCGCTTCAATTATAACTGGCATTTTGTAAAATGCCCAGTTGAACTCTAGCTTGATTAAACATGCATTGCTCGTTTGGTGCAAAAAATCAGTTACCAGTTTACTGACACAACCAACATTTCGTAAACTCCTTTTGCATTAGGTCTCAGTTTATCTCCATGTCGTCAGATAGTCTTTAATCAAAAATATGTTCTAAAATCTTGCTGATGATGAAATCCCTCTTTTTCCCATTTCTTAAAGACAGTTAAGATGTTCACTACTATGTGTTTTTTACTACAAGAGCTCATGCTTGGTAGATTTACTAAAAGCCCCTATAATTATTTTAAACAAGCTGTTTCAATATTCCTGAATGTACATTGATCAAGTCCCCTTACCCGTATAAGTGATTACATTTCATCTGTTATTTCTTCAGTGCTTGCTTCTCTATGATTCTGGTACTTTTTTTTTCCTCACAAAGGATCGTTAGATAAACTAAATTTTACCTTTTCTTGCTGGAGCAGATTTACAATTGATCATACAAAGAAAATTACCTATACTTACAGAAAAATGACGCTCCTGTGCCTTGCAATATACTGCAAACCGTTGGTTAATATAACTTCATTATGGAAAATGCGCCTTTTTTTTTACTCTTCGTAAACTAGATTAGCACCTTGTGGTTCATGCCAAATAAGAAATGAATAGGTTTGCAGACACAGGAGTCAAGCCAAGACTGAATTAGCATAGTCTTTTGCACAGTTTGCTTTTCCTTCCAGTCAACTTCATACACCTGAATGTTCCACCTGCCACCAGCTTCACTGAAAGGAGAGTTTCATCTCAAAGTCAGTATTTCTATTGATATTTCAGTATCAGAAATCCATATGATTTCTGATCGTATCATATGGATATCCTGTGCAAGAATTACTATGTTCCTTGTTCTCCCTTGCCTCTCTGCACATTTGTATTAGAAAAAGAACTCTAGATTTGCCTGTTAGAAACTACATTGTCTTTTTTATAGCATTTTTTTCTTCTTTTTGTGTAAGGGAAAACTATCTTCCCTGATCATTTAGCCTAGTAGAGGAAAAAAAAACCACCAACCCAATTCACTTTGCTAGGTTATAGAACCAGCTGGTTTCCCCATGAATTCGAGAATGGAATTGGACAAGCCGCAATCTGATTATTGCTGCACAGTGGGGACAGTAAAGAGCATTGGGAAATTCTGCTGGCTGGTTCCTGGATGACAGGGAATTTGCTTTAAATGTAAAGGTACCAGAATAGATTGATACTGAACAATAGTGAGATCTCATAGGTGAGGATGTGATTACCCACTCTCAGCTACATTTCTGTACTGTATTCATTTGAACTTCTAGGTGAATTGCACATTGATAAGTGTACATGCAATTGTTTCTTAAAAGTATTAAAGAAAATATATTCCTGAAGATGATTAATCAGTTTTCTGTATCAATTGTTTCTTAAAAGTATTAAAGAAAATATATTCCTGAAGATGATTAATTAGTTTTCTGTATCAGTTAAGTTGCACAGGTGTGATGTGATTTTTATAGTGGTAAACCTGGTACTGGATATGATGCTGTAAATGTTGAGAAGAATTTTTTTTATATAAAATCTCTTCTATATTGCAATTAAAACAAGGATGAAGAGCTTTTTTTGTAATAATTTTACTGTCTTTCTGAGTGTACTCAACTTTCCTGGACTCCTTTGCTGAAGATGGTGAAGATTTTTGTTCTATATAAATCATTACCGTGAATTGTGATTGACACAAATCTACAATAACTTTTTATCTGAGTTTCAGATGCTCTTGAAAGATGTGAAAAGCTTAAAACCAGTCAAGGGTATGCTGGTCTCCAACATGAGTAGCCTTTTAAAAACCATACATATTTCTGCTTGATAGTTATAGAGAGGAAAGGATGTAAATAAAGGTTTCAGTATAACAATCAGCAAAATGGAAAAAAAAAAATTGGTGTGTTAACAGAGTTATTCAACATATAAAGCCTACTGGGGAATGCAAAACCAGCCCAGTATCACATTTAATTTATGATGGCTGTCCAACCTGTGTAAGACTAGAAAAGGCTTTAATGGGATTGTCAAAACAGCCTTTGTTTAGGATGCCTCTTGGAACTGTTCACTTAACATGATCACATTGGGATATCAAGTATTGCTGGTTTTTAAACAAGTCCATTGCCAGTTTAGAAGGCTGATGTTGATTCAAACACCTGAAAAATCTGTTCTTTTTGAAAATTTTTGCTTTTAGTTTTGTACAGAACAAGATTTATGGGAGCAAGGAATAGATGGGTCTGCATAATACATCAGTTCTGTTCTTTTGCAAATGAAGATAGAATTAATTTCAGTTTTACACAAAGTATACCTTAAGCTTAGGCTTAGGCATGAGCTATAGAGACACATTTTTATGTTAAAGAGTGAACACTAATGTATGAAAGCACATGTAAATCATCGTAAAACATATACAAAGACTGGCTGAGGAAAAAGAAATGCTTTTCCTTGCTCATAATGCAAATCTACTCTAAAAAGATTTAGAGTTAGCATTCTATAACCCCACAAAGCTGATACAAAAACAAACGGGTGACTGGGCAGTCATGACTGGCCATTGTCTAGAGAAATGATTAAAGAAAGAAGAATAAAAACATAAAATGAAGGACAATTAGTTTACAGAACAATGAAGGCTGAAGAATACTTGCCAGAGGAATCCACTCGAAAACCAGTCCTGGGCAGCACTTGTTCTGAATAGGAAAATGGGGAATTAAAGATGAAATACGTTTCTCAAGTTATTTAAAGATGCAGCATCATTTTCTCTGCTGTGGTCTGAATTACTGAAGTGCAATTTCTACTTTTTATTGCAGTTTTTTTTTTTCTCCTCCCCTCCTCCCTGACTTCCTAGGTGGTACATGTGCATATTCATGCCAGATGTAGATCTCCCTGTCCATTTCTACGCAAAGTGAAACAGATGGTAAGATGGTTCCTTTAACGTAACATAGGTTATGATAAAGATAAAATTGTTAATGTGTTTAAAATTTTGAAAGTTAGTGACAATGTTTGTGCTTATTCAAGTACAGCAGTAAAAGGGAAAGTTTAATGTCTGTGTTTGGATGACCTGACCACTGCTTTTATTCAACTCAATTGCAAAATGTCTTTTATCATCAAGAAGAGAAAGATTTTGCTAGAAGGACGTATGTTGCCGATAACAACAAATGGTTGTACATGAAGGCAAATGCAGATAAACCCATTTAACCTTCTTTCCATGCAGGTGGTTTCAAAGTATTTACATTTCACTAGATGAAATGCAGCAAATAACTGCTTTGTTTTCATATATAACTACTTTGCTGGCATTAGAGGGATCCGGAACAAGTCCATAGCTGAATACACTGTCACACTTCCTTTGCTGATTTTGAAATGTTCTGACTAAGAATTTTTGTTTTATTATCTCTGCAGCATCCAGAGTGAATTGCAAAACACCCCAAAACAGAGGTGATTTCCATTGGCCTACCAACAACAAAAAGGTAAATAAAGCAGTAAGGCATTCACGTGACTCTCAACCAGAATATCATACCACGCATATTTCATGGTGTAAATGGGATAAGGTCTGTCACATCAGCACCTGCAGGACAGCGATGCAACATGCGAGTATAGATTATCTTCCTGAGACAGAAGGAATACAGGAGTGGATTGAATACTGGAGGTCAGCAATTTTGGCTAAGCTTTCTGGAATTATGTGGTAGTGGTGAGAGAAATGAGAAGACGGCATTTCCTCGGTGGGCAGCTCCTTACCACTTTGGAAGAGTTTGGACTAAAGGTACCTGCCTTCTGGTGCACTGCTTCCTAAAGGCAGTGTGGACTGCAGTGGTAGCAATGAGTAATTCCTCGTTCACTTGAGTCAATACAGAACTAACGCTCTAGGCCAAAGACATTTTCCCAGAAATGGATATGGACACCACTGAACATCTTACAACGTTTTTGGTAAGGGTATTTACATAACAGCCACGACCTGCTCAAATTCAGATGACTGCTACCCTGCTTACCTAAAATACAGTCTAGAAATTCCACTGGACGGGAAGTTCCCTTTGGATTTGGTGTTCCTGTTGTATTTGTGTTCACCTGCAGTGTTAGGAGTTGTGTCATGTGGGCTATGGTGTTTTAGTTTATAGGTGTCTGCATGTCTTTACTTTGGTGGTTAAAGGAGGTAATTCCTTCGCACACTTCAGATTTTGTAAAGGGATTCGGGATCCTTCAAGATGAGAGGTGCTATCTAAATGTAAATTATTCCACCAGCTCAACTCCTGAAAACCAAAACCTTTGAAACTGATGCTGCTCCACGGCAAACTTATACTCACATCCTTTCAAGATTTAATGGAATTCTTAAAAGAGACAGAATGATTTTAATGCACAGAAAGCAATTTCATCTTGATAGTCTCAATAAGCTTTTAGGTTTAAAAGGATGTAAGTCTTTTCTCTTGGTCATCCAGTTAGAATTACTCTTTGGAGTTGCTGTAAGATTGGTTCACTCAGTGTTTCCATTTCTGCTTGCAGTCTCCCTAATATCCCCCAGAACTGGCCTCAAGCAGCAAAGTGAAAGAAGGACAACCATGCTCAAACTGTGACAAATTAGAGGACAACTTGCTATGTTAAGGTAGCCATGTATTTAAAGTAAGTTAGCGGTATATTTTTGGTCAAGCAGAGGTGCATGTCAATGGGGTAGTTTCCTTCAAAGCTAATGTCATTTAGTCTGGTCTGGTTTTTGTTCCTGAATGGGTGTCTTTGCCTTGCAGAACTTCATGTAGAGTCTCATGGTGTTAATTATCATCTCGTAATCAACCATTCAACATCTAGCATTTGTTTTGACTGTAGTTTAGGAATTCACACACAGAAAACTTGGAACTGTGCTAGGCTGAAGGTGTTCAAGCAAGCCTTAAAGTTCTTAAACTTATGATCACCAGAAAGATAAAACTAAGTGCATTTTTGGTAACTACAGCAAAGCAATGTTCATTTTAGGAAGAATCTACTGTCAGCAGTCTGGGTCTGTGTGAAGTACAGGATATTTGTTTTTATGGCACCGGCACTTTGAAAAATAGATTATAACCTCTAAATAGCTGTGCTCATGTGACAGGCAAACTGTTAGCAACTAGTAGAAAACTTCAAAAAAGGAAAGATCTGTGAAGAATATTTAACATATAAGAAGGGACTTCTTAGGGCACTTAGAGAAGGAACTCAGAGATATCGCCCTGTATCAAATGCAGACATATAGGTAGTTCTTTTGAAAACTCACACAGTTCTGGGCTCAAAGACCCTACAGAACAGTGACTTGCAAGTGAAGAGGAAGGACCGCTGGGACTGGTCCTCAGCCAGGCAGAATGCATGTCATTCGTGTACATCCTGGTGCTTTGTATCTGCCAAGAACAAACTGAATGGGTAATTTTACCAAAATACCGAGAGACTCTAGCAAGCTTTGTTTTATAAAACCCTGTCAATTAGTTTTTATAGGAAACTAAGCTTTACACAAGGCAATTTGAAACTTTCCATTTACTTATTATTAAATTTGTTTTGACATTTTCTATACTTTTGCTATGTTAAACCTTCTGCCTCCCCCTCTTAGGAAATTAGGCAGCAGAAGGTGTGTTTGGAGAGGCCAGGACAAAGAGACCAGACTACCCGACACTTCCCAAAGTGCAGAAAGTTTTAAAATGTTGACATAAGATTTCTGTAGTCTCCCTATGAAGCCTTTTTGGTTAAACTTCCTTGGCTGCATTGCCATGAGGAAATGTAGTCTTTTATGTGAAATAGGAATGAAACAATTACAAAGTAGACTTGAATGAATAATAAAATACTTTGTAAAACCTCTGCATTGATTTTTTTAGTTCAGCTAACCTGTCCTAGAAACAAGAATCAGGAAAATAAAACTAAGAAGCCTTCTTCTGAACTGCTGCTTGTATATAACTGCTCTATGTGCTCTGGAGAATAAGCCTTGCTATACATCGATTCCTTCCATATCAGATGAATGCAAAGCCAAGGTTAATTTTGCTATTAGAAGACAGAACAGTAAAAAGCTTGCACATCTGGCTTCATGTTTAATCTAAAATAAATTACACTCATGCTTCTGAACCTGAAAGCTGCAAAATATTTGTGAAAACAGATAAACAATAAACAAGACCTTGGACACAATCCTGACTTAACTGAAACCAATGTTGAAAACACCAGACTTCTTTACTGTTGAGATACAGCCCTAGGAGCACAGCTCACCCACAACTTGACACTAGGGTATTCTTATTTGCAGCAGTGGAGTCACTGGTATTCTCTGGAGGAAGAATTATGCTGATGAAAAATAGGGATGATAATATGTACTGTCCATACTGCGTTATTTTCTGGATCATACTTTGCTGAATGCTAAAGACATTGAATAAAACTAGCACTAGGAAACATTTATATTTCAGCATCTCGGTCCTAGCCATGCTTTAGGTAAACAGGAGTTTTACAAATGAGCAGAATGAATATGATCATGCTGCAATGTCCTTTGCAAAGCTGGGCAAGCAGCAGTTTGAAACAGCACATAGCCAATGCAGTTCCCATTGGTCTCATGCATCTGTGACCAATTCCCCAGTGCTTACAAGTCAGTTTCTTAAATTATTACTTTGACTTCTTAAGTACACTCTAATGCTTTGCAGATGAAAATCTATTTGTATACCTTTTAGTAAAGTGTAAATTGTTCAAGAGAAAGAAATACTGCATCTTTAATACCATCATCAGTTGTAAAACTGACACTTCATATTAGCATAGGTCATTTGGGACCTACTTTGCAATCCAGCAATCAAAATCGCTTTACATCCACAGTACTATGATGATGATATTCTCATAATTCCATTTGAAAATGCTTTTGATTTCACTGTCAGTTCTTATAACCAACACATCCATTTTGTCATGGCGAGTAACTCCTTCTGCAGTGATGAACAATACAAAATTATTTGATGCTATTTGTCTGCTAAATTTCCTCTCCTTTTGTTATGTATCATCTCTTATTAAAAAAAAGGGTTACATTCACTTCGCAACATAAGTTTTTAGACCTTCTTTATGCTGTTGCTTGGGGTAGCAATAGATGCAAAGAAAACAACAACCCGTACTGTTTGGAAATTACTTTGAGAAATTACCTTCTTATAACTCAATTGCTCATACTCTAGGACAAGGAGTAGTTTGATGATAATACGCAGTAATTAATAATTTCCCAGTACTCTTTCATTTACCAAGTGAGGGTAGGCATGTCTTACTGATATTAAAGGGTTGTAACTGGTAAACAGAAATATTGAAAGATATGGCAAACTGAGATCACAGAAGATTTGAAACTAGAACCCAACTTTCTGGATTTATAGAGTCAAACCTTTTACCCATACAAAAAAAACCAACTTTATATTTTTACAATACTTCAGAATACTATGTATTTAACATTATCATAGTGCTATGTATATATACATATGCACACATACGTATATATTTTTTTACAGCACCATAACCAAAATGTGATTTTTTTTTACACCAGAGATGAGCAAAAATGGGAAAAAATGTTAGAGACAAAACATTTTTGTCAGGTAAATAATGTCTGAAAAAATTGCAGTAACAATTATGGGTAAAATTTCCTTCCGCTCTTAAGACTGTAACTGTGTAGGTCTTCAGCCATCAAGCATTGAAAAGAAAATTCTACTTAGCTGTAGACTATGCCATAGACCCCCTCAGGTGATAATGCATTCAGTTCTATACACCTAATATTTTTTTTTTTTATGTTCTGTGAGTATTAAATTTAGGAAACCCTGATGGCCTTAGTACTTTTCTGCGAAAATGGTATTTTCAAAGTTACACATTATGAGTCGGTATAATGCTGTCTGACAAATCTTTCCTGTTGCTAATACTTTAACACATATCTGTGCTGAATACCTGCAGTGACATTCCAGAGGAAAGGTAGCCTGTGAATATGCATTGAAATGCTTGTCTGTGACCCTTAGAGAAATGTATTCATAAATCTGCATAAGAAAAACTCCATATTTTATGAAGGCTAATAATGCATTATGCTAATACATTTGCTATTTACATGTTTCACAGCTGTTGGTGGACTTTGCTTTTTGGTTCTTTTCCAATTTGTCTAATTCTCTGGCAGGAATAAAATTTACGGTGCATAAGACAGATGATGGATTTGAAAAGAACTTGATGAATTCGTGATACATGGTCAGAGGAGAAAATAACATCAGAGATTTTGAAGCAAGGAACCTTTGTCCTTCCAGTAAAAGGTGGACCTGTAATTGTTCAGATTTCACTTTTAATAAGAGCTTATCACTGTCTTATCTCATCCTTCCCACTGGCATTTTTGTGTCATATCACCAGTCTCGGACTACCACACTCACTGAAGGACAAATGTAACCTAATTGCTGTAAAGAAAAAATGTTTAATTTTACTGCTTTCTTTAGAGAAAGATAAAACCAAATTTCTATTATACGTTTTATAACTAGAGAAATATTATAGCATTACGATTCCCAACAGCTTTGTGTCCCCTGTTTGACTAATTTCTGACTACACAGGCCTCTGAACAAAGTTTGTTGTGAACTGAACCAACAAACAGTTGTTGATATAAAATACAAGAGACGATCAAGAAAATTTATGAAGGCAAAAATATTAAATTTAGGAGAATGAGTTCTGCCAATGACAACTGCAGAACTCCAGTTACAGCTGTAACAACTGGTGCATATCAAGTCTTATACATTTTTTCATTAACAGGAGATTCCTGATCTGATGTTCCATATTCTAGTTCCTGTACCTAACTTCCATGATTATCAGCAGTCACACTATCCCTTACGCTCTGAGTTTTCATAAGGAGAAAGGAGGTAAAAGACATCTAAAATTTATAGGTGGATGGAAAAAAGGAAAAAACTCTACTCATTTGAGCAGGTCTTCTCCTCCATTTCTGAGTTTTGCAAAACAATGTTTACAGCAGAAAGCTGGTTCTCTTTACCAGCAAGAAGAAATCAGTGGGAAAAAAAAAAAAAACCAACACCACCCCAAAAGAGATGCAGAGAGAAGGAGAGACGTAGCTGCAGAAAGGAAAGAGAAAGAAAGAAGAAAATAATTGCCCTTCTTTTACTTTTAGGCATCTGCCTTGCATGATGTCTTTGGAAACACTGTATGTTCCTTTTTGGCTACTTGGTGCTTTTGAGCGCAGTTGATGGGGGGCGACAGCAGAGGCAGGGCGACAGTGAGAGCTGACAGGTAACAGCTAACATTTGACAGTTTTCCAAGGAGCTATGACTTACAAAATAGAGTTGCATTCCACGTTTATACTAGCTAATGCATCATTTGATTTATCTCAAAGCTGTCTTGGTAGAACTGCCCCTACAGAACTGTTTCCAGTGGGAAGCAGTAGTCCTTTGTAATTCATATGTGATCATTAAAAGTTGAAATCTCCCTATCGCACAAGGTCATGCAGACCCTTCACGTGCCTAAGGTGGAAAAACATCCCTATAGAATCCCTTTTCCGTGGAGAGTTCCTGCTTGAAGCCCCTTTCTCACTATCATTAGGTAGGGATGAGCACACCTAGAGCCTGTGAATCAGGCTCTTCAGGTCTAGTTCTTGCTCTGCTTCGAGTCACACCGCTTGTGCTCCTCACAGAACTACGCTGTGATGCATAACTTGCTCGACTCCCTGATAGGGAAGCAGGAGGCTTTGATGAGGTCCTGGTGAGTGGTGACTGTGGTGAGATCCTCTGATAAAAGGATCTGTAGAAATTCAGAGCTATAGCAGTACAAAAATGAACTGTTTACTAACAGAGTCTCACTGTGAGAAAAACAAAACCCTAATGGTATCTCTTCCTTTTTGAGTTTTCCAGGTTGTGACTGTTTGCTTCTTTGCACTATTATTAGAAGGTGAACCCCCTTATTTTCTGGTCTTGCCAGGAGATAAGGCAAACTTGCTTTGAGATAAGAAGCACTTAAAAAAACCAAAGTGGCTGAACTTTTCCTGTGCACTTTAAATGTATGTCTTTACCAAAGATAACCAACCTGACACAGCCATATGGCAGGAAACTAAGTCTGTAGTATCTTGAAACTCTCCCTCCCAAATACTCAATTTAGATGACAATTTCTTGACTCAGTAATGGATTTCCTGCCTGTTGTTTCTCTCACTTCAGGAAGCGCGAGCACTATGTAGAGAATAAAAGCAATCAAATGCTTGACAAACTGAGTTTGCTAAAATGTGTGCTTGTGGCATTCAAGAAAAAAAATGCCAGGGAGAACAGAGATGTTTGGAGGCAGTTATTTATGACCAAGGGATACAAATAGATGCAGAAGAGATCTGGTTGGGAACTGTGGAACCAAGGCTTGGAGAAAACACTCAATGGTACCAGCATCAGAAGAAAACAGATTAAATCTTTCAGGATTACCTGGAAGATGAGGAAACTGCTGGAGAACTGGGAGGAGTGGTTACTGAACTCTTGCTTTCCACCCCACACTTTCTTGTTTTGGGCCTAACAGCTTCATGATTTTTAATTCTTCTATTGTCTAGGTAGCTGGCTGAAAAAGGCTTGTGTACAATTTTCAGTTCCTTCTTGGACAGAACTTAAGTGCAATTAAACCATTTAAACACAGGCTTTAGCATAACTCTAACCTATGAATAATCAGCTCTTCCCCTGGTGTACCATATGCTCCTGAACACAGTAGGTTATATCAGTCAAAGACTGGAGTTCATGTTGGTCAAGGAAGTATGCAGAAAACTCATCGAAGGCATCCATTAACAATAATGAATCCAGTCTTTGTAGTTGACGTAAGATCTGTATTCCTACAGTTTTGTGAAGGGCACACATGGATTGAGCCTATTTGCTTTCATTAATATTTAGGGCAATTCTGTAAATATAGCACTCTTCATATGGTGAGATCAAGATGAAAGGCGGTGCCGTATAAATATGTATCCCATATATGTCTATGGCATGTATAACTTTTTCTTAATTGTCTTATAAAGATAATTTATTTCAGTGCAGGAAGTCTGTAATCTGCACTTTTCCCCTCTTGACTTGATGACTTTAACCATAAAAGATGGTTCTGACTCTGCTGAATGGAAAGTGCAGATTTTTGCTAAAATACTTCACTTCTAGAAAGTACCTATATGGGAAGTAATGATTTGCAAAGGGTTTTCCTTTCCTTAAAGCAGTATATGAAGTCAAGAGTGTTTTCAGTAGAAGTACTGAACTAGATAAGACCCTTGTTAACTGTGGAATTGTTTCTTTTTCCTTTAATTTCTCTTTATAGTCCCAAATCCCAACACTTTGTGGAATAGCATTTCAGCTCTGGCAAATCTTTTATTTGTTACTCTAGCCCTTAATGGACAAGGGGAAGAGAAAGAGAAGGAGAAAGAAAGAGAAAAAGAGAGAGAAAAAGAGAAAGATAAAAGGAGAAAGAGAGAAAGAGAAAGAGAGAAATAAAGAAAGAAAGAGAGAAAGAGATGTCTGAAAATTATTTCCAGACTGCTCAAATCTAATCCTACTTCTTTCAAACCTTTTTTGGCCTGTTCCACACTGTATCTTGATCCATACTTCAAAGAGTTTTAAAGTTTCAAAAATTATAGCCTTTAATTGTACAGTGCCTTGTGTACCTTGTACAGTCAAGAATTACACCTGCAGCAGTAGAAGATGCTACATTAGTAAATAATAATTATTATATTAAATAACAACCAGGATGGGCTACAAGGTGTTTGTAAATTCAGTGGCAAGCTCAGTTCCCATGCCTAACAGTTTATAATTGATGATCAAATACTTTTTGTAGAAGGTCTAATATAAGTTCTCAAATCGATATGTAAGGGGGATAAGATACCCACTATTGCTGAAAAAAAATCAGTAATTTACTTAAGTACTTAGATTTAAACTCAGGATCTTAATTTCAGACACCTATTAAATAAAAAACAAAACAAAACAAAACAAAAGCCCAACCCCCCCCTAAAAGGTCTGGACAATGGAAAGTGAGTTTTATGGTGACAATCTCTACTGAAAAATTCTCTACTAGATGGACCAAGGTGGCAGAAGATGGTGGCATTAGCCATAATGGCAAAGAATTGAGGAATCTGAGATGCAGTTTAGACACTAGGTTAAAGTTAACTTCGAGCTGATGTAAAGTGGACCCTGTTGTTCCTCCAGCATAGTTTTCCTGCTGGAGACTGGAAATACCAAAGTCAAACAGGAGATGCTGATGCTGTAACTAAAGTATAAGTGCCAAGGCAAGTAAAAGCGGCACCAACCCAGTGTTTGGGACAATAACATCTTTAGTTCAGACTATCCCTTTACATGCTGGAGGAATCTGTACATTCCCGATCATGGACTATGATAGTTTAGGTTTATCTCTATGTCTTAGGGCCCAACTAATATTAATGGGCTAATCTGGATCAGCTGCAGTACAACACTTTATGTGTAATTTATGAAGTAATTCGATCTATAGGCTAAACTAATTTATAAAATGAATTGAAAGATGGCATGTACAAGTAATAACTGCTATGAAAAAGCTTTCAGTAAAAAAATAAACTAATTTGAATCTTTGATCTTAACAAATGCAAAAGATCTGGACAATTCAGAACGATATTTTTAGCTAAAATGTTCTTTAAGATAAGGAGTAAATAAGTTTAACCCCTTTTACCCTTGTTGTGAAAAATATACGGTATACCCCTCAAAAGCATGAGAAATGAAATCAAGAATCGGTACTGTTTTGTATAGATCTTCAAATAGTACTTATTAGTGTTATGGGTTTCTTTCTAACTACTAAGGACACTGTGAAAACTAGTTAAAATCATTTTTATAAAAACAAATAAATTTGAAATTTCTTTAATAAACTTCATTTTATAATGAAAGTAAAAGTGGAACGATTTTGTATTGATAAATTTACATCCTCCTATTGGTTAACTACGAAGAAAAATAGCACAGCAAAATGTCATGGCATATATACTGTTGTTCACTAAGTATTTAACAGTCAAAATGAGGAGAGCAAAAATATAAGGAAAAAACCTATGAAAGTCAAACTTCAGAATCTAAGCAAGATCTAGGAAAATATATAAGTATAGAACTAGGATTATCGTTATTTTCTTTAAATTACAAAATATATTTATGGAAAATTATGTCAGCAGTGACACTTTGATAGGCAAAAGCTTAAAATATTAAATGGTCGGGGGGAACAGGGCTTTCACTTACGCCTACTTTCATAAATAGCTCTTGATTTCTCATACAGCTCGTATGGGTCAGGTTTTCGTGGATCAAAGGCCTCTGTTGAATCGGGAAATGAACTCCTGTGAAGAGTGGGTGGATAGGGAATATTCTGTGGCATAGCTGGAGCAGATAGGCTTGTCTGAGGGCTGCCTTGATTCTCCCATCGTTCCATCATCTGGAATAAAAACATACAGAGAATAAAGACGAAGCTTTGCAAAAACTGCCTTCCGCAGTGAGACCAAAGACAGTGATATCAGTTAAAGATGCATTTTGTAATATTAGTAAAGCCCTTTGCTGCCTTTTGAGATGAAAGGTGCTGTTTATAAAATTGCTTGATTAAATTTATTTGTTAATTTTTTGCTTATGGGTGGATGTGATGTCTCTCAGGCAGTATGATCCCGTGTGGATTAGGGTCCAGCATTACCCCTGGGGCATGTTGAGTATCTCTCACAGAATGCACTTATTGGAAGTTATTCTGCTAAAGGTGGAGTCTGCGGGTCTGTGAAGATAAAATTATCAGATTCATCAAAATACATAACTGAAAGTAGTGCTTAACAAAGAAGTGGCCAGACTGGGTAGCAACGGAATGATCTTAACGTTGTATCTTTTGAGAATGCATGAAAATAGCTAGCTGCCCAGGGAGAAGTAGATTACTGTAACTGTGAGCAGAATTTACAGCTTCAATTGAAGAAAAAGAAAAAAAAAAACCCAAGGGAAAATTATTACAGCAGGCATTTGAGCACCTAGTGATAGTCGAGTGTTCAATGATAAAATACAGAACATGGTGAGAGAAAAGTGGGCATTAGTCCGATGCAGTCTTTTTCATTTCTTACTATTTCTTCCTTATATCAAAAATTACATTGGTGTCATCCAGCCAAACTCCCAAGCACAGGATTTTCAGCTCTTCCAGTCTATTTACAGGAGAGTACACAGCAGTGTATTGTCTAAGCGTGAAAGCCACCTCAATCCATGTTTTCTCCAAGACTGCCCTTAGTGGTTGCACGAGTACATCAAGCCAGAGGGAGATAAAAGGACAGACTGCAAAAGAAGGATCAGGGATCTGCGTTTTCATTTTTGAAGGAGTTGACTACTAATTAAATTGCATTAGCAAATAGATTTGAAGAGGCTTAGTTAAACAAAACACAAATGTTTATCCCAGGAAACCAATATCTGGCTTTTCCTGTGACTGTTCCTGAAGAAAAGGGTGATGAGGCCCCCAGAACAGTGTGCTCTTGCACGTAAGCCAACAATCAGTTAATTACACAAAAAATGACTCTTGGAAACAAACTGAATTGTAATTAAGTACCGCAGACTTCTAGTGTTGTATCAGCAGTGCCTTATCAAAGATGATTGCAGGTTTACAGCAAATTTGCTCTACAAATTCTGTGATTATCATTTGCCTTTAGTTCCCTGGTTTCAGAAGGTGTTTGGCTCAGCAGGTAGGCTTTGCTCTCTATTCTGGTGATTAACAGCATCGGGCTTTCCCCACATCAAGTACATGTGGAGTACAGATGTTTTAGAGTCCTCTTGGAGAACATGCTGAGTAACTATCACTCTGTGCATCCCATGTGTTCTGAGACTTCGCACTTCAAAATAAACAGAATAGGGATATTGGCCATTTTAAGTTGTTGAGGACTTCATTATGTGTTCAGAGCAGTCTTGTAATTCAAACTATGCTTCTGTCAGAGTTTCAGCGGTAAGTAGGGCTGGTTCGTTGCAAACAATGAAGAAAAGGAAGATCTAGGTATCTCAGTCAATCATAGGATGACTGTCATGCATTATTATGTGTGGGATACGATATTTAAGTTGAGAAAGGGAAGTATTAGTGCTGTGCAGTGCTCATGATGAAGATAAGGAATACTGTATTTAATATTCACCAATGTTGTTCAAGAAAGAGACGTGTGGAGTACAGATTTTTGGTCAGATAAATGCACTATAGGTATGTAGATCCTGTGAAATACAGTGACATATGGAGATATACCTGAGTTATCAGTGAAATAGCTTTGGTACCGGAAAGTACCTATATATAGGTACTTTATACCAAGATAAATTTATCCTCTGTGTTGGGTAAATTAGCCTATGTGGCAAGTCACATGAATGTCACAATAATACTTCTAATAGCTCTTTTGACTCTAAAGGAATTGCATCAGGTATATATAAACATATATAGAGCATAGCATTGTACCATGGAAGTGTAAATTCAAAGGTCTCCAGAAACAAATCTCATTATGAAACCTATGCCTAAATAGAAAAGGACAACTGGGCTTAATCCAAGTTCCTTATGATCAGGGAAAATAATGGAGAATTATGTTTAGGTTTTGCCTCCAGTGAGGAATCTAAAAAAGAATATAAGACAGTGAAACTGAACTATCTATCTTACCACTATGAAACAGAAAGACATATGAGGCCCTGTCTATCTGGAAGTGAATGTTTTCTAATTGGCTGGACAGTACCAGAGAAACAGAACACTTACCTCTTCCAAAATGTGAAACTGAATAAAATTAAAATATTTAAAGAAGGCTTTAAAAAGAGAAAGGAAAATATAATTATCTTTGACGAGCAAAACTGTCCCTGGAGGAAGGACAATAAACTGGTTAAGCCCTACTGAGTCCCATATATCTAATTCTAGCTTGCTGGTGAGCTCTAAATCTTTAAGTGTGAAGTTAAAAACTGAGCAAAACATTCTTACTTGTGGGTATTACTGCTAACATAAATATTTACACGAACAGATAAACACAAGGGGAATTATATCTCCCAAACCCCCATCAATTAGTTAAATAGTTACATAATGTTTTGCAACGTGAGTTATCGTAATGCTGGCTCACAGACAAAGGTGCTCTTGGAAAAGAGTAAGCATGGTACTGAGCGCAGTGCATCACATCTAATCTGGGTAGTGACTTGGTGACAGTGCTCAGGTTCATTTTGCACTAATCAAATCGTGTTACATATGATATATATAATATATGCACTATATACCTAGAAATAAGCACTGCATACATAGGAAATTTCTGTCAGCCCAGGTTACTCTGGGATGTTGGGCACACTGAGACGCAGTGCACACCATCCCTGAGCCTCTGCCTCAGGGAGAGGAGCTTGTCTCTTCTCCTCTTTCAGCCAATGGCCCGTGGTCCCCTTTTTGCTTTAAAGAATGGTGGGTTCTTCTCCCCTGAGCATCAAGAGAGGCAAAGGGACAGCAGTAGTCACCCAAGCAGAAAAGAAACCTGGGTTTGGGCCATCTACAGTTTTTCTTTCCCGTCACACACCTACAGGGCTGTGCTGTGGTGGTGGAAAGGCTTTCTAGGCCTCGCGGTGCTGGCCTTGCTGCTCCAGACTGCCTGCAGACACTCACCGCTTCAGAGGCACTTGGTTTCAGTCTTACCTCCATGTCATGGGCACTAGAAATTGGTGTCTGATCATTTCGCTAGTTAAGGTGGTGACAGACAGAGGAATGCACGCAATCTTAACCTGCTTAATAATTTGTAGACTCTCTTTCTGAGACTCCCCCAAAATGGGCTAGCTGTGTATGGTTAGCCTGCACTCAGGTACAGTACCTGCACACAACGGTGTTACAGTTTTGTGTAAGCCCTGGTTTCCTGACTATTGCATGAAAAACTGCATCACTCGGGTTGCTTCTCTAGATTTTGATTATTGGCAAGTGCTACTCGAGTATGAACTACTATACTGTTTATATAACAAAGTACAGGCAATTGTTAACAATATGCTGGTATTTGTATCTTTGATATGTATGTAAAGAGGGTGAGTGCTGACAATGGGAGGTCTTTGAATTTGGATCTTTAGCAAGTAAGTTCCAGGTTCTCTATTTCATTGCTTTTTACGTGAGATTAAAAGTTGAATGTCCCAGTCAGACAGGAGCTTTAAATGGGTGAGAACAAGCTAGCCCTTAACAGTCAGATTTATTTTCACAAGTGTCCTGCTACTTAGATGAATAAAAAGCCTTATGCAATACTTATTGCAACGTATGGCATCCTTCCTCTCACCCTTTACATCAAAAGCTCTGCAAACTGAAGCAGCCTGATGGAGTTGCATCAGTTGATTAATTAATTGCTATTTGTATTTGATGGGCTACAAAAAATATTTTAGTATGCATTAAACATGTCATGATCCATTATGAGAAGACATGAAGTTGTCCAGGTTCAACATATCCCCCTCCTCCCCCTCCAAAAAAGCAAGCTATAAATAGTTTAAATTATATTGGTATTGTTATTCCTATTGTTCTTAGAAGCCTACAGGCAGAGTCCCGTTTTTTTCCCTACACACCTCTGATGAGAGATAAGTACTATTTTGAGGTCTTTACAATCTACATAAAAAAAGCCAAGTTAAAAAAAAAACAACAAACCAGACAACCAAAAGTAGCAGCCTGTGATTTCTTTTTACACTGTGAATGTCACGATTTAAAAAAAAGACGCAATGTGGCGTCAACAGAATAAATGCAGTCATTGCTTAAAGTCTTACAGTAGGAAAGGTCTTCATACCTTGGGATTTAATGTCAAAATCATAGAAACACAGAAATGTTGGTTAGAAGGCACCTTAGTAAGTTATCTAGTCCAAGCTCTCACGTGAAGTGTGCCTATTTCCAGCTCTAGATCTACTAATGCAAGAAAGAATAACAGTCACTTTGAGGATGTTAAGCTCAAGTAACTTCTAAACCTGAAAAGTGTGTGTTGTCCATTTCAAAGAGATTGCCAACTAGAAGGCCAACTAGACTGGCCTCACTGCTGGGGCCTTCTGCTGCCTTCTCGTCCAGAGCCACTGCATTTCTGGTTCTTGACACCCATCTTAACATTGAAATGTTCCTTTCTCCAGAGCACTGCTGGCAGACTCCAAGTCAACAGATCTGCAGAGTTTATTAGTGAGGCCACCCCTGATGCTGTCTCACCAAGAGCTGGGGCACTGTTGAGAGGTGTCTCATGAACTGGGAACAGGAGGGTTAGATGACAGTCTACAGAAATTTGCTTTGAATGATAGTCATCTTATGAACTCACTGTGTATAATTTTGAAAGGGAACTTACAGGCTTTGGAGTTTTCCATGGAGAAAAGAAACCTGAAATAAACAAAAAATAGCGTTAGCAGATTTTTCTGATGCATAAAGAGCGGAGGCTAAGTGGCGTCTATGCTCCCGTTCTCATTCAGGTCTGCAGGTAATATTGATATATATGAAAATTCTCTACACACAAGGGGTGAAAACACAAACCACAGGGGATAATTTCTAAGAAAAAATATATGCAAATATATATATACACACAGACACACACACATATATATATATATATGCAAGTGGAGCTATTGAGATCATTGCCATACTTTACAAACAGCATGGGATTAGGTTGAAATTAAAAGAACTGAACAAAAGGTCTTCCAATTGTCTTGGTGGACATTGGATAAGACACCAAATGACCTGATATTGATGTGTCAAATGCAGTCGCACCTTTAAGAAGAAGCAATTCAGAACATCCCATCAACAAAACCTAATAATACAAGAGATTTTTTTAGAAAAATAACTGGAGAAAAATAACTGTTTCATCAATCTAGATACGGTAGCAAAATTTTGGGATGGTTGCTTTTTTTGATACCGTTCTGTTTTTTTGTCATAGTTAGCAAGTGGTCTGACATGACTGCCTCTTCTACACAACTAGTTATCTCCTTTTCCTTGATTATTGGCTGACCGATAACTTTAGTGACTTTCATGAATTGCAACTGTTGTAGCTTACAAATGTTTAAAACTCCAGATATGTCCTTTTCATAAAAGAAGATAATTTGAAACACTCATTGTAAACACTGTTTTTATTTTATGCAGCACAATGTTAAAAAACTTACAAAATATTAAATAAAAAAGAGCATTTAAAAAGATACTGGGTCACTTTTTTAAAAATACCAGCTTTCTGCATAGCTTTCATTAAAAACCTCATTCTCAGTTTAATAGCAGGTAAAAAAAAAAAAGTCTGTGGATCTGCCTAAGTAAGATTAAAAGCTAATAACAAAGAGCTCATTTGTTTTGTCAGAAACACAAATGGGGCTTAAATTGAGACATCTAATAGGAAGGCTGCTCTTTCACTCAAAAAATGAATTAAGCTGTAAGAGTACTACTGACTTCATTATTTCTTTTTCTAAGGTGAGTCTAGAAAAAAAAATTAAAATCACAAGAACACTAGGGAAGGTATCTCTCTACAGAGAACTCACAACAGAAATTATATTTGTACAGAGTATTTAATGTTCCAGAATTCTGTGGTAATGAGGTAATTTTTTTCTGCTGTGATACCCAATTAATTTAGATTGAAAAAATCTTGGAGAGTAAAAGCCTTTTGCAGAGAAACACTGACAGTTTTGTAATGCTGACGTAGGTGCTGATAGTGCTTTTAAACAAAAAGTATATTGGGAAAAGTAAGCCTGCAAAGGTTTATGTTTACTGACTCTACAGTGTTTGGATAAAAACTGCTTTATTAACAAGCAGAGAGATTTCTTCCCATCTGCAAACTCAAGCTGAGACAACAGGCATTCTGTATAGATCTGGCTTGTACATCACCTTCTGTATTAAAGACTCTGTAGCAGAAACTTATTTAATAACTTCTTGGATGGCAGATGGCTACCTTGTTACCTGCTATTGTTCTGTACAGGTAAAAAGAGTGAAAGTTAAAAAGCATTTTTCCCCTCAAAGCTAGAGATAAGACTTGAAACTTGCAAGGAGGTTTGCTGAAAGGTAGCTCAAATCAATGTACTACACTGATTTGGTGTTTGGGAAAAATTGGTAGAGGTAACACTCCTCCCCACTGGTACTGGTGCACCTCCCATAAGTCATTGTCAGCAAAAATTGCTCCAGGTAAAACTGAAATGCCATTTTTTCCTGTTTATTTACTGTCTCCGCCTAAAGATATATTTTGTTGGAGTTATCAGGAATTTTTACTATCAATTACTAATAAATTAAAAAAGCCTCAACTAAAAAAATTCAATTATCCACCCAAACAAGGAGAACTTATATTTAGCTTGGAGGCTATGGGCACAGACTGCAACATACAAATGACAACATCTACACTCAAAACAAATAAAAGGCAATATTTATTCACACAGCATGAAATTATGTTAAGAAAACTAATGGATATAGGATGCCACGGAAGTAAAAGATCCAAAGCAAGACTGTAGAAAAGTATTGGATATCCATATGTGTACAAAAGCATGTTAGAAGCTAAAATCTTTAATGGTAACAAACCTTGGAACTGATATTAAAATCCAAACTTCAGATTTAAATACAGATATTAGATCAAGACCTCATGTAAACTGAGATGTTCTCTCACCTATGTCAAAGACCAGGGGCTAGCCTAAATAGGTGAAAGTCTAATTCCACAAAGCAAACCCTATCTTTCATGTATTTCAGGGCAATTTTAATTTTGCTTCACATAACATCTATATTCTCAGTCAAATTAAACACCCTTTTTCCCAATCCAAACACAACTGCCCTTTAGACAATGCATGGCTTTATCAGTTATTGAAGATGAGACTGATTATGGATAATTGTTGTGAACCAAACATGTCCTGAATTATCACTGGTATTTAAATACATGCAACCATTGCTGCAAATTCAAGAATTCAAGAGTACAATGCATAAGTAGAACATGGTAAGTGTAAGGGAAACTTCACACGAAAAAGCGTAAAAGCAAAATGCACTTTCCTGTGTGGTCTGTGTGGTCCCTTCTAACATTCACCTTTAGATTTTGTTCTGCATAAGTATGGGACCAAATCCTCTACGTATAGAAAAATTCAGGCTTGGAAGCTCACCTGAAGAATATATCTTAATAATGCGTATTCAGTGCATACTCAACAGCGTTGGCCTTCTGCAGCCACTTCTACAGCTGCCAGTGAGAAGCAGTGGACTTTCACTTAGTTTGACCTCACTTCACAACACCACGTTTTCCCTTGATTTTCTGGCACTTGTTCATTATCTGCTGTGAGTTTTTCCACCAAGAAAGTGGGACCTTACTACATAACAGCCGCCAGCAGGCTGGCATCAGTTCAGTACTGATTTAGAGGCAAGACTGAAATTTGTTCTCCAAAGAGTGCAACTTTCAACTTCTGATGAGGATTAATACAGCACTAATACTGATTGACCTCCTAATCACCTGACATCTAACTAGGCACACATACCGGGAAAGCTCTTATAACCTCCTTATCCCACTCCCAGATTTCCACTTCTTGCTCCCCAAACCCTCAAGCCCCTACTATTCAACTTGTGATGTCTTCTATGAAACCTGAATGGCTGAGAATATTTTATATACACATATATATTATTATTACTATATATACATGCACATACATGTATATACATATATACACACACTACCCCTCTCTTCACATACAGTTTTAAAATTTGAAATAATAAAAGCCAGCTTAGATCCACCTAAAAGTACTTCGTGCAACCTGTTCTTCCCATGAGTGTCTTTCTGCTCACCCATGTGCCTGACAACCTTCCCTTCTCCTAAGAGCTTCACCATGTAAGTTGTGGCTTACTTTCTGAAGATTTCTGTATCTTTTAAAAAAGTCTTTATTAACGCTCCTTGGAAAGGCAGCAGTACAGGTTAGAATTGCTTTTGGAAGGGAGAGCAGGGTTACTGGCTTCTGTCAAAGAGCACCCATCGCTGCTCAGCTAGATGCTAGCAGGAAAATACTATGGTCACCACAGAGAGTAATGTCATGTAACGTGTAAGGATGTGAGGGTAAAATAGCTCACCTCATACACTTCTCTAACGTTAGTTTTGTGAATACAGTGATTTATGTTTCAGTGTTGACCACTTACACTCTAATAAGGTACAGCAGCTGGTGGCCAACACCTTTATTGAAATTTTAATTGTTTCATTTTAAATAAATAAGCCGAAGTACAGCAACAACCATATGTTTTTTTAAAAATCAGAATTACATTTTCTCATTAAGCAGTGTTAGAGAAATTATTTTTGACATTGCTTTTTAAATTATATTTACCACCTTCCAAAATGAACTTCCCTGGAAATCAGAGTTGTGATGGTTTCTATGTTGTAATTTTACTAAAAAACACTACTAACAGAAAAAAAATTTGGATTCAAATGTATTTGGAGGAAAAAAAGATTTTTTTTTTCTTTTTTCAAATCAAGGCAAATTCCAGCTTCAGTTTACTGTACTTCTTTTCAATGAAGATATCCTATAACAAAAGACAAATCACATCACACTCATATCTATTTCTTCTTTTGTACAATTTGAAATATGCTATTGTCATAAAACATGCTTACAGATTTCACGTGCCTTACACTTCAGTCAGTATTTATTGTTGGAAAGCTTGGTTTTCTAAAAGCAGCTTATCAGACAGGACTTAGAGCATTTGCAAGATAGAGTCCTGATTTATTGCTTTTTTTTTCAGTAAAAATCCTGAATTGGGCATATTCTGTAATGTCAGTAATACAAACCCCGCCTTTGGTTATTAGTCTGCTGCCATGTGCACGCTTTTTGCTGCATTTCTATCATCTCCTTTATTCTTTTCCACTAGACAAACCAGTTTCCTCACTATTTTGTATTGATTCTTGGAAAAGTTCTTAAGACCTTGTAAAATCACAAGTAACTAACGTAGGTGTTGCCAAACCACAGGATCGTTAATGATGTTCACCTCCATGGCAGACATGTACGTATAATTAAGCTGAAGCCCAGGAACAGTTTGATTTCTGCAGTGACGGCATGTGGTAGTGCTGCAGGGAGGAACTCAACAGCGTCAAAGATAAAGCCTTTTCATCCAAAGCAATGTTCAGGGCACGTCAACTTCCCTCCACATCATGGGTTTTTTTGTTTTCTGTGTGTGTGTCTGTGTGCTATAAAAGCCTTGCTGCATATGGCTTCCTGAGCAAAGCTGTCCCAAGCACTGCACAGACCTTTCTCACGTAGATGCTTGGAAGTCAACGAACAGATGGCTGATGAGCACTCCCAGAGCATTAACTGACTCCATGGGCATCTTATCAACGTCCATGTGACAACACCTCCCTTCAGTAAAAGTGTTCCTTTCTAGAAAAGTTACTGTATAAATTTACTGTAGCAGTAGATTTTTTTTTTTCTGTACTTTTTCTTTCTCTTACTGGGATCCCTGAGATGTCTATCAGTTGCCTACATTTGGGCCTCAGTTCCAGAGGTGTCAAATACCCATTAACTTCAAATGGATGTGACAGTGGAGAACTTCTCTGAGAGTTCAGACTCACAGTGTACACCGTTAGCAGAAGGCAGGGGACTGGTTCTTACCATTCATGTTACATCTGCCTTCTCCTTCTGTTGAGCTGTGCTAGGTGTGGTTGGATTAGGCGCACAGAAGTCAAGCTACAATTGGGCTCACCCATTAAGATGCAAAATATCCTCCAGCTAAAATTCCAAAAATACTGGTGGGAGACATAATGTTGGTTTTCGGTTGGGTTTCTTTTTTTTTTTTTTTTTTTTTGGCATAAATAAAGAAAATATGTAGCATTAATTCAATTATTTTTCAAATATTTTCCCCTTTTCAGGAAAACAAACCTGATCAAGTTGAACAAGCAGATTCAAATAATTTATATGCTGTAGCAAACAAAATCTAAAAGGAAACAGTGAATTAAAATAGATGCAAATAATACTTATGAAAACAAGCAGGTGATAAAAAGTCTGAACTGGTCATGTCATATTTAAAATACCAGATGATGTATAGGGAATGGCCATTAGAAGTTCCATTTCTAATAAAATCAGTCATTACCACATAATATTTTTTCAAAGGTCCATCTCTTTCAAACAGCCTTAAGTATTGTGCTCTTACTCTAGCAATAACAAAAAGTTGGTTTACCTTGAAATAAAGAGTAGGTGCGAGAAGACTGGGAGCTTTAGCTCTTCAAGCATAGTTAGCTAGTCCTGTTGTCAGCTGTCCTTCAGAGTGACCATGCCATGCCGCGGAGGATCCATTTGGTCAACGCTTGGTATGGCACCCAAGGCAATGGGTCAAAAATCAGCCCACATCAGAGTGAGATGAATGACCCGTCATGTTTGATCAAGCCCACAACATTATATATGGTTAGACTCAGTGTCTTCTCCCTTGCAGTAGGCTACACACTGGCAGCAGGGCACGTAACCGATGTAGCACTGTGCTGCAGTGAGATGAAGGCTGGTTACAGTCATCAGTTGTTGTATCAAATGCAGGTTCAGATTAATGAAACTGAAAAATGTCTGTCTTCTTTAGGGCTATATATGTATGCCCTGATGTTTTTATTAATCAGTTTCGCCTGAAAAAACCCTAGCAATGGTACAAACTGATCCTCAGCCGTTCCTTGTGGTGGCACTTTGCTTTATGCTCCACTATACCATTGCTCCTGATCTCAACCCAAGTGAGACTGCTATAGAAGTCCAAATCAGCACTATTTTTCATTCTCTTTGGTCTATTACAACTGTGAAAAGTGACTCCAAAGAACGAATTCATTCCTGCCCACAGATAATGACTTTATGAATGTGCAAGGCAAAGAGCAGGCACAGTTCACAGGAAGGTCAGCTGGATCTTTATACCCCGTTGGGGTAGCACCTTCTGTGGCTCATCTCTTCTCCAGATGACTTGAGGGTATCGTGAGTCCAAGTCGATATTTCTTCCCCTAAAACTTTCAGATTTCTTGATGAGTAGCATAAAGTGCAACATGGAGAGGTTTATCAGAAATGAGTGGAGGTAGAGGACTGCCTTGGGAAATTAAACTTGATCTCATCTCACTGAAGTCTATAGAACTGATAAAGAAAGCTTAATTGACTGTGAGATCAGGTACTAAATCAATATTAATGTTTTTATACGTAGGAGCACTTTTTGTGAAGTTCGTGAAGTTTCACTGCCCTAGCCTTCTTGAGTAAAAATTTTTCAATAATATTCAGATCTTCACAAATAATTAGAAAAAGGATAGCTATTCAAAGTCATGAATGACAGAAGTACTTGCTGGTGAGCTGGGATCCTCACTGGTCACCTGTGTCTATGAGAATATCCTCTAAAATACACCGGAGAATCTCAACCTGCCATGAAGTTTTCACTTTCATGAATAGCAAAGAGTCTTTGTTAACAAGAATACAGGCATCAGAAAAGGTCAGAAGCTGGCATAGTAATGAGTTAATTTACATTCTAATGGACATACAACTATTTATTTTGCTTGGCTGCTACAGGTCTGTGAATTGCTTATCAGTCAGAGATTTGAAACAATTTATGAAACTAGAAAAAAACCCAACAAACTAAATGCCATCAGCTTCTGATTAATCTGGATGTGAAGCAGAGAATTTCTGGATCATAGCTAAAACAGCGCAGAGGGAAATTCAACATTGGCAGTGACGGTTTTTGATGCTTAAATATACTATAATTAGGAAGAATAATAAAAATCTACAACAATTTCTGGAAATCACAGAATCACAGGATGGTCGGGGTTGGAAGGGACCTTTGGAGACCATCTGCCAAAGCAGGGTCACCTACAGCAGGTTGCACAGGAATGCATCCAGGCGGGTTTTGAATATCTCCAGAGAAACAAAATTTTGGAACAAGCACCTTTTATGTGGTCAAAAAGAGCAGATTATTTTCCACAGATGAAGTTTGATACTTAACACTTACAGAATGTTACAGTGGGCGACACTTTTATATGAACTTTCTTCTCTTTTCTGGCACCTATTACCAGAACAGTGTTACAATGTTACAGATTTATTTCCTTTTTAATAGCAAACCGTTTTACCTGAAGAACTGCCGTGCCTCAGAATAGAGAAAATGCTGCTTCAGAACAATTCAGAACAGATTTTAATGGGACAACTTGACCTGTTCAGAAAAAGATATCTTACGGAATGGAGGAAGACCCTTGTCTCTGGCCTTTTCTTGCAGAAGTTCCTACTAAAAGTTCACATCCTTAGGTCCGTATCCTGGTTTATGATTTGCAACTGCAAGTAGTACTGGATGAACTGTTATTTTCCTCAGTGAGGTGTATAATATACATTTTTAATGCAATTACTAACCTAATTAGCAAGTCTGCATGCCCAGCTGCTAGCACATGATGAGCAGAGAAAGAGATTTCAGAAGTTTGCTCACAGGTTGTGAACTCTACCAACACGTTGGAAAGGTCAAGAAAAAGAACCTTTTGTTCAGCAGAAGGAAATTTTCCCTGAAGAATCCCCAGTTTTGTTCCTGTGCGTTGTCCAACGACTGCTGCTAAAATCAATGTTGCTAGTTCAGGTGTCCAGGCTAGGGATGACGCTCCTTACTGGACTCCTCTAATACTGCAGGAGTTAGTAATGCAAATTCTGCGCCATCCTGGGCATATGCACTGTGTCAGGCAACTCTCCCCAAGCAGAGCAGACACAGCAAGGTGAAAAGACTGGTAGATGTCACACACACTGAACCAGCAACATAATTTAGAATATAAATTGAGTCTTCGGAGTCCTGACAGCTTGTGACTGTTGCTTTTAGAAGAGCTTGTGAGAAATGGCATACCCATAAAGACTCTGTACGCTGGCTAAGAACATCTCTGGCTATTCAGCCTGGCTATACTGAAAGCTAATTTAAGCTTCAAAACTAACTTTTCAGGAATGTTGCATCATATTTTCAGAGCTCTCTGAAAGTCAGAAACTCTGCCTAACTATGCCAGCATCTCTGCTCTTTCATGGATTTAGAATCTGCTCCCATTTAAGCTTTTAAACTTTCTAAGCACATTAGAGAAATCTCAGTTTACATTATGGCATGTCACTTTGATGAATGCCCTTTGATGACGGCAAGTTCCCAATATTTTGTGTTAAAATGTAGATGAAGCATAAGTTGTTTGTATACAGTGTCCTAAAGACCTTTTCATGAAAATATATTCACAAAAAGTCTTCAGCAAGCGTGGGGGAAAAATATTCAATATTATATCCATTCCTTTGCTTATAAGTAAGCTTCATATTAAGGCATAGATGGAAAGGAGTCGCCAGACACTTAGTGTTAACATCTATGCTTCCAGTTACTCCTCTTCTAAATTCCTGCATTGCATCCATGTTTTCTTTCAGCTATCCCCTTCTTCAGATGCCTGAACTCTCACGGACTTCCCCTCCCTGTTCCCAGGATTTCCCTCTCTTTCTCCTGATCCTGATTTGAAAACCAGATAATCCTCTCCCTGAAACACTGACCAGAAAAATCCCTAATAAAAGAATAAAAATAGATAAAAGTAGGGAAATGCCCTTGGTGTTCGTGACTGTTTCTGAACAGGAAACCTTGCAATAAAATGCCCCACTCTTACGGGAGACAGAAAAACAGCACATCAGAAGCAGTGTTGAACCATGAAACTAGGTAGAACAGCTGAGTCTAGAAAGATTTCAGCTATCCAAAGAGAGGGGGCAACCTCGCAGTGACCTGAAAAACTGTGTGGACTCTGTTGAATAGTTTTCCAGATGTCAGCTCAGTTGCATGACCATCTAGTGTCTTTTGGGTGGAAATATGTATTGTCATGCCGTTGCCAGTTGTGACAAAGGACCTGTAAGTGGGAGGTGAGGTGGAATACTCAAGGGCATCTCAATTAGTACAGGATGCCTACATTTATGTGCTTTGCTGAAGCCCCCATCAGTTATAATGGACACATAGACACATGCACCAAATTTAGACACTGATATGCAGACAATTAAATTTTGATGTCATAGTCTGTGAATTAGGAACTTAAGGCAGATGCACAACCATAAGTCTAGTATCAAGGGTGCCATACGTTATGTTACTCAGAAATCTGTGCTGGATTGGCAGACATGACACAGGAACTATGGGAGACGACAGAGCTTCAGTTGTCATCCTGGACGATCTTGAGTCTCCCACTGACTGCCATGCCAGTGAAGATTTCTTGATACCCCAGGGCACCTCAGGTGGGCCTGGATGTCTGTTAGTGAGCTCAGAGTCTCACTTCTCCTGATTTCTCTGAGGTTTGGAAGCACTGGACAAAAGTTCATCATAAAGCAATAAATAAGTTAATAAGAGACTAAGAGAGCCTGCTGGTTTCACCTGACTGCCTTTCTGTCATTATTAAATTACATTGTAGTAACTTCAGAATTTTGTATTTAAAATGCATTAAGCTGTCAGCATGGTTCTGAATTTTATTGATTTGCCTTTGAAATCTCTTCTGTGACAATGGGAAGTGTCAGGAGCTCAGGTGTATTAACTATAATTGGCTCATTTTCATACCACATGTTGGAATGGTGAACACTCAATGGCAACATAACGAAAAGGTAATCATGCCACTTGGCCACAGTGGTGGAAGCTGGAATAAGCAATAGCACGTTTATTTGATTCTTTGGACCCAGATGTTATTCAAGGTAATAATTTCCTTCCAATTTCCTGCTCCTTCACACCAGCTTGACAGACCAGTTTATTCCTGGTTATAGGGATTCAGGTAGAACAGAAAGGTTGACAAACAACGGCAAACTGTGAAAGAAAAGACTAACAGTAGAACGAAAACTTTTCACAAGATTCAAGTTTCACATGGTTGAGTCTTAGCTGTGAATGTATATCGTTTAGCGTAGGAAAGCGGAATATTTGGCAAGGGAAGTGGAAGGCCGATGTCTGAGGAGTAACAAAACTGTGAAAAGAACGGTGAATTTCTAAACTCTCAGTTCCCAGATTGAACCTCTAGGTAATTCACTCGGCTTTGAGCTGCTGAAGATTTGATACTGTCCACATTGACATGTACCTAGTAGAGATAAACCTCTTTGGCTTTCACATTCACCCAGTCAGGAGGTAATTATCGGTATTCAACTTATCAAGAAGAACAAAGCTGAATTAGTAAAAGCTTTGCAGTGATCTAAATGATAATGGTTAAAATGACATGAAGTTCAGAAGATTTAGCATAAGACCATAGGAGCCTGAGAGAAAAAAAAGGGAGGGAAATAATGATTGATGGGCATGATACTGTTGCAGTACAGAACACTAAAGAGTATAAAGCATGATAAATCGATCAAGATGACCTGGCTTGCAAAAGAAGGTTGAGAAATGTCACATTTTTCTGAATTTTTGAAGGCTTGAAGATGAGCAATTAACATAAAGAAAGGCTGTGTCCTTAAGCCTAATGAGAGAGGAACAGTATTGATGTGAATTTTATATTTAGATTGTGTGCTGGTCACATGTAGTCCTGCGCAGTACTTTAAAAAGTTAATGAGCAGAACACTAAAAAATTATTCTGATAAAGGATCCTGACAAGATAGCAGGGAGCTGATAAGTATTAAATGAATGTATTACAAGGAAAAGCAAGAAAAACTGTGACTAGGTATTTTTTTTTGCCCTGTGACAGTGCTCTGTCTCTCAGAGAAACATAAATTGATTTCAGACTATTGAGATTTAGACAACATGTCCAACATAATGGAACTAACCCCTCAATACTGAGAAAATTGGAACAGTAAATAAACATGACAAGTTAAACAGAGATGGTGCTGACAACCGTGAAGCACCTTGTGGACCTCACAGCTGGCCTAAGCTTAAAAATTAGCATTTTTAGAAAGACTTGCTAGGATACCTAGCACGTATGTCCTTCCTTTTTAAAAATCAGAACTTACTGCATAAGAAAGCAAAATTGGATGTGCCTTTGGATCTGTGAAAGATCTTTTTCTTCCTCAGTATACTCATATACCTCAGTATGTCCATATGATCACAGAACAAAACTTGTGAATTTATGCTTGAAGACCATAGCTGGCTGAAGGAATCTGGATGAGCAGTACAATTAATCAGTGGCGGTCATCAAATCGGATATGATAAATGCTTTTTTCCTTAGGGTTCCCCAAAGAATAGGTAAATAAAAAGACATTAAAGGTAGATCCGTATGCTCTTTACCCAGTCACCATACAGTTTTGGTGGTGTATAATCCCAATCAGCTAGCATAGGAAATAGTTTGTAGGGGAATAAGCCCCTGGCTTTTTTGTTGTTGTTGTTTGTTTGTTTGTTTTTGTTTTCAACATTTATGAGCTAATTTAGAAAGTATAATTCATGTCACAGAGATCAACAACAGAAGATCTACTTCAGAGGAAGAGGAGGGAACAGGTAGATTTAAATTAGAGCTTGTTAGTGCTCTTCTGACAAAAGGAGTTTTCATTGGTGAATGATGATTCGCTAAAGCCATTTTTGTGAAAAGCAGTTGCATTTCCAGAATATATTGAACTTTTCTTTTTTTTCCTTTTTTTTTTTTTTGAAAAAAACCCCAAATACCAGCTCTCAGATGAAATTTCTAAGTAAGTTCTAGATAAAATACCCAGTGATCTTCTAATATTTGGCAAGCACTAGATATTAGATGCTCCTGATAACATGGAGCCTGAATTAATTTATCCTATTAGAAACAGGCCTTTGTTTCTCATAACATAAATAAGTTTTCGATCTATCGGGCAACTGGCAGTTGTAGACTAAGTTGCTCTCTTTCTCAGTGCGTGTTCTCTTTGGTGAAATTTTTTAAACGGTCTGGGACTCAATCTTGGTAGGAGGTGTTTGAAAAAATAATATTTCATAGACTAGAGGAATCCAATTGCAATCCCATTCTAGTTTCAACAGTTATACATCCAGCTACTCAGAATGTAATAATTCAGAAATTACTGCTGCAATTTGAAAATATTAGCAAAAATACAACAGAAAGCAAACAAAAATATCTCAGATCCTCCATTGAACAGCTTTTCCATGCAGAACATTCTGAAAGTTGTATAAGTGTTCTGCTATACAAAGAAAGACCCTAAATAGGAGACATACCAAACATCTTTAATCTGGTAAAGATTATCTACTGTTAATGAGAACTGGAAAAAACAGTGTGCAAGTAGCTGTCGCATATTAATCAATAAAAGTCATTACCTCTGTGCACAAACACAAATAATGGAGTTTTTTTTCATCCCTTTTCTATTATGAATGAGTTAGAACTGCAACTGAATTGCAGCTTCTACACAAGCACTCTGCAATAGATGTATTTTGATTTAATGACAAAAATACGTATCTTGTTACACTGCAGTTCTTTATCTCTCAGACAAAATAGGGGAGCAGAAAAAAAAGCTTGTGAATACTTCAGAATTAATACTCACTCTCTAGAGACTAGGTATAATCCTCCACATGCAAAATTTCAGAAGCATTTATTTTTCTTTCCTAAATTTGTTGGGTTTAATTTGCAACATTATTTTCAATACAGAATTAAAATAATTAATGTTTTCTTATTTATTATATTGCTTTCTAAATCACTATTATTTATTTTTACTTCCACTATTCTTTGAGATTTGTGTATTTTTCCAAACATAACCTTTGTAATTTTAAATAGTAATAAGGGAATTTTTGGAAAAGCAGTAACAGTAAATTTCCATTTAGGGTTCTTGTTTTGACTTCATCATTACAACGATGCATATTATCTTTGTGTTTTATCACTCCAAAGTTTAAAATTGGTGTAATAGCACTTTCCCCTCTTTTTACAAAATCTCTGAAATCCCTAGAATTTCTGTGTAATATTTTTTTTTCTTCATTACTAACTCTTACTTAAATAGCCACAGAACTGATGTCAGAGTTACTGTTCAGAAGGAGAAGCATCATCACTCCTTAGTTCCAGCATTCAAGACTTTGATCTGCAAGGTGCAGAATGTGCCAACCTGGGATGTTGGTGAAGAAGTGACTTTTTATTTTGTGGCGATGCGGCAGGTTTTGATTTGGTGTTTCCTTCCTGCCTGAGATGGAATCCCACATTAGCCAAAGATTTAAGCTGCCTAGAATCCTTCTTACAGACAGCTCCAAAGGCTGTCTAAACCAAACCAAAACCCAAAGCACCAGGCTTTATTATAATACAACTAAAATAAGTAAATTTTCAAACAGAGAAAATGCAAAATGATTATCTGAAATATAGAAGCAAAAGGCGTTTCTGAGCAGCTTGCCCTGCTCACTATTTCCTTACATTACAGGTTCTTGTTTCCAGTCAATTCCTTGTGTTAAAACAAGCTTTGTATCATCCCTGCCAGTCCCCAGAAGATTTTCATCCCATTCCCTCTGAGGCCTATGTGTCTGCTCCCTGCTGCTCTCAGCAGGTTCCTGTATTCGGCTGCAGCTCTCCAGCTCTCTGCCCTGAGTCCTCTTCCACTTGCTCAGATCCCACAGCCATTGGAAATGTCTCTCCATGAGGAGGACCTCAGGGAGGAGCGATCCGTCTTCCCTGCAGGAGCACCTGCCTGACCCAGGTACTTTTCAGAGGAAGGAAGGTAGCATACACACTTGAAGGAAACCAAATAGGTGCTTTCCATCGGACTATATGCTTGACACAGAGGATGGTTATAGCTGTTTTCAATAAATAGATTCTCACGTTAACCATAAATGTCTTTCAAGCAGTTTTATAGCTAGTAGACTCTGGTACCCAGAGTGTTGTAGGTCAGGGACTGTGCTTCCTTTCTGCTGAAAAAACTATCATCCTACAACATGGCTCCTTAGAGAATTGCTTACATGACCCCAAACATCTTTTCTGAATCCCTAATTCTTCACTATCTGGTTTCTATCCTTTCAGCTCTGTTTTAGGCCACTTTTCCCAAGCCAGGTCCTTTTCTTGCATTTCTACAAGCTTTTAATGAACCACTGCTTGCAAGATTGCTCACGGGAAATAAATTCTGAAATCATATGCTTAATTGTCTGTACAGAAAATGAGACATATTATAGGAGCTGGGTATTACGGAAACATCTTTCCATCCACCTTGCACATGGGCAATTGAATCAGCCATTACTGTTAATAATGAAGAACTGCATGGAAAATCCTAAGAAATCCCACATGTCAGGGTTGCTGCTAACAACAACAGAAACTTTAGTTAAAGATAAAGTTCCTGCAAGAGGCTTCATCTTTGCAGAGTATGTGGAATTGTCATGTAATAGCTTTGAAGTAAATGTGGAAAATGGAAAAAAAGATGGAAGAACAAATATGAACTTAAGAAGTGGGGGAAAACTGAAAATCTGGAACAGGATTTCATTGATTTCGTCAATATTCATAATAAATGCAATAAAATAGTTTACCAATGGCATCTTACTGAGAAAAATATATAAACAACAAGTTTTATTTTAAGAAACTGTGCTGAATTTACCTTTTTCATTGTGATTTTATGCTCAGCTGATTATCTGTTCAAAAGCACTTTGGCAAGTTTGGGCTGCATTCTTTGCTCTGTGTTTCAGGAACTGATTTACAGTAACTGCATAAAAATGCTTCTTGTTTGCTGATGCTTAATTTATTAAGCATTCCACATTGCTCTTTATCAGAAATGACGTGGACCAATCTCTCTGCCATCTGCAAACTTTATCAGTATTGATTTTATGTTTTCTACAGGATCTTCATAAAAAATGAAATATAGTCAAAAGCCAAGAACTTATCCTAGAGGAAGCTCATTAAAAATAAAATCCCTTACTGATTCCCTACTTATAATTATGTTAAAAGATCAATCAGTTAACCAATATTTCAATTCAATGTAAGCCATACTAATTTTACTTCTTTCCATTTTTAAATGAGCGGGACTGTTGCATGTAAAGCCTTACAAAAGTCCATTATAGAAAAACAACTAATTTTATAATCAAACTTGTAATAAAAATAAAGATATTAAGATATATTTAATCTGAAATAATAATTTTTTATGCGAACCCATATTCACAACTTTCTTTTTACAAAAAAAGCCCAGATTAACCTCTATGGAAGCATAAATGGGATTCCATATTTAGCTATAGTGTGTGAGACAGATTCCAACCTTTGTGATAATACGGGGTTGGTTTGGGTTTTTTTTTTTGCATACCTTCAATTGTTCTGTGCTTGCTTCTGGTGTTTGGGCAGGACTCCTCTCACACACCCTTGGCTGGCTGGCTGGTCAGCTAAGCTATGTCCTGAGCCAGACTTCTCTGTAACCAGTGGAGCATGAAGGGCAAACTCAGAGAACAAGCTGCCCAAGCAATGACTGAATAAAATGATGCGTTACCCTCTTCAGGTGCCTATTTTCCACCACTGACTGCAGAGGTAACTATTTTGACTAGTGTAGGCTAGAAATCTTACTTTTTTACGGTTAAGTTGGGATTCATCTAACCAAATGTGAGTAGAAATTTAAATATGAAACTTTGGCAAGTGAATTTTTAAAAACTTTAATAATCAACAGGGAAGAATAGTGTCTTTTAGAATGCTGTTCAATTTTGCTACTTTAGATGTTTACAGTAGCTGAATGGCACGACAGAGGTGCCTTCTTGCCTCATCATACAGGGGTCCCTGCTTGCTGCCCAGCTCAGATGAGGAAGGATGCCCTGTAGCTGTCTGCACAGGACCTCTGATAACAACAGCTGAGGTGAAGGCGGCTGTATGTGTTGCAAGGCAAGCCTGGGGAGATAGGCTGAAGTATGTAGCATGTAAAACGGTTTCAGTTTCTTTGCCTTTAAGGACCTGTAAAAATGTACTTTCACAATTAATTATCATGAGATGACTGTTTAAAAAGGGCCATTTCGACTGAAACTATATAAAGTTGGTTCTTCTTTTAGTACAATACATGCTAATGTGCTTCTATTACGATAAAGAGCTGGATAAAGGTGAAAGTCTGGTATACAATGAACAAGGTACAAGATAAACCTCTTGCTTAATTAAGATCAACCTTAGCAGAAATAACTGTAGTAGTTGATGTCCATGTAGTGAATGTTAGCTGGATCAGACTATCTAGCTGTTCCTATTTTAGAGCTGACCCCACAAGCCATTGAGATCTCTCAGGAATACTATATAATAAAACCCCAAACACTCCATTATTTTTCAATTATAGTGTGAGAATAATTTGCTGTGTATGTAATCTCAATGAACACATCTGGCAAGCTGAAATCAAAAAGCATGTCTTCATTCTTTCTGTTTGCATGGATTTCTAAAGAACTTTCATATATAAATAAATAAATATGTTTTATATCAATATATATATTCAATATCATGTAATAAGGAGATAAGATTAAACAACTTCTCTTTACCTCTGAGAAGTACTGTGGAAGAAGTTTAAAATTATCCAAATGGTGATTTATTACATTCATTCAGAGATCCTCTCTTTTAGCATCTTAGGCCCCCAAACATGAGAAAGATGGGGAACCATAGAATAATATAAATGTTTTGGTTGGAAGGGACAGTTGGAATTCATCTAGCCCAACCTCCTGCTCAAAGCAAGGCTAAGTTCAAAGACTGGGCTGACATTCAAGAGTGACAGCTTCTCTGAATTGCTCAAATGAAGGAAAATGGAGCCAGAATGACAAGCACTAAACATACAGACTTAGGAAGGACCTGGGTAAAACATGGAAAAAGCTAGTGAAGAAGGGCAGAAATTGCATGGAGATAACTGTCTTTGGCTCTGCCACATTTGTTGGCTCTCACTGGCCACAGACCAAAGTCCCGTGGATCTTTCTATTCCCCAGACTTCTCTCTGGACTGCGCTAGGACCTCCTATCGATGTAACCATCCTTCATTTTGGTTACACAGTTGAATTACTCTGCGAGAATCTTTCCATCTTCTTTCAGTAATTCCAGATACTTATTCCTGAGAACATTATGTGTTAAATAACATGATGCTGAAGACATATGCAAAAGAGGAGCGAGATCTTCTGATACACTATCCCACTAGGATCATATTTACAAAATAAAAAGGAACAAGTTTCTCCACTGGTCATTCCTTTTTTTTTCCACAAGGAATAGATTAAGGTGTCTTCTGCACTACTTCAGAGACATGATAATGTTATACTGCAGTAAGAGGCACTGCTTGGCCCCAGATGCCTAAAATAACCACATCTATTGCGAACAAGCAGTTTAAAATACAGAAATTATTTCACATGGATAGATGTTGTCTTTGTATTGGCAAATGTATTTGTCAATCTATTAAAATATACACAGACTGCAGTATTTCCTGTAATCAGCAACCCTTTTCTATGATGCTAACTAATCCCTGAAGTATTACTTAATGAATTTTTTTATTCTTTAAGAAAAACTGCCTTATTATTATTGCTATCATCATCACTTATCCTTTTAAAATATTAGCAAACTTTCTGATAGGGAAAAAACCAACTCATTGTGGAAACGGAAATTAATTGACAAAATGAATTTAAAGATGATTAAAATATTTTCTCATTCAAAGGTTTTGAGTCTGTGCTTTAATACATGCATATAGACTCTTTTCCTAATTATGACAGGATCTTGAAAGTTCTCTACCTAGAACACATGAAACGCAATAAAAATGCTTACATTAGAGAAAAAATACTCCAAAAATTCCATTAAATATAATTTGCACCTAACTGAAATATACACTAAAAATAAGGTGACCCTAGGAATGTGTGCCCAGAAAGCTTGCCTTCTTTTAGCTCATGCTAGTAAAAGGTACAAAATAAAAAGTCAGTTTCCTTTATCGAAAAGGAAAACTGCACAGTATGTTTCTTACACACTGAAATATTGTTCCAAGTTATGAAAAATCTGGCTTTGGAAAGCAATTTATTTCTTTTAGAAATCTGTTTTGACACACTTGGGAGTCAACTTTCAGAGTTTGGGCCTGACAGCTTTGGCTTCCATGTCCTTTTTTGTACTGTAATCTGAAGGTCACACAGCAAAGGTGTATGTAGCCTGGTGTTGGTTTTGATTGTATTTGAATTATGAGTCACCTAAAGGCTTCCTGAGAAGGGCAGTCTTGTATTTAGTAAATGTATGGTCTTGGTTTATAAAAAAAATAAAGTAGAGCATTACTCATAGAGGGCAAGTGTAGCCACTGTAAAAGCTTTCCTTCCCTTTTCAAGAACATAAAAGAAAATTGCTTAAAGAATTGTACAGGGATAAATACCTCATCTAGAAGACTAATTTAGTTTCCGAGCTTTTACTGGATAGGCAAACCGTAGGAGCCAAGAAAGTTTTGTGGCTTTTGTAAGTGGTTTAGGAGGTGCCTGAAAATCACACCTTCCCGTCTCCCCAGTGCTTTGTCTCATGTCTGTAGCACAATAGATAATGTACTCACTTGTTTCATAGTGTATTAGCTTACTTTATTACTATAAAATATTGCACTATATTACAAATCACCACGTCACAACGTCTACACAATGTACTTTGACAACAGATTTGGAAACCCAACAAATGTTGTTTAATAGGACATTACATTATACTGAACCAACAGAAACATTGTTCAACACATTTAGACTAAACTTTAGACATGCCTCAGTACACAAGCACAGGTTGTATGGTACGTTTTTAGAGTCCAGCTCTGTAGTTCTCCCTCTTAGGCTGAGATCTCCCAGATCTCCTCTGAGGAAGGCTAGATTCACTCAAAGCCTACACTATGGGCAATTAGGAGAAAAACAAGTTTCTTCATGCCCCAGTATTGCAGTAGGTTCTCCCATGTACCATGCTTGGGAGGTATTTGGCTTCAAAAGATGCCATTTTTCACTGAGATACACAGTCCAAGATAACCTGGTTAGTTTTCTGATAGTACTGCTTGCAAGAACAGAGGAGAAACTTCTCTGGCCTGGCCAGATTCAAGTGCAGGCAAGCCAAAAAGTCTGTTTTCTCAAGTAAGCTGTTCTACAATTAGTATTCATTCATTCACTGATATCAGTAAGACTGAAATCAGTCTGCAGTGCTATCAGCAGAGCTCTTGGGTTCTCGCAGTGACGTGGGCTGCAGCTGCCAGACACAAACGTGCCCTGCGCTCCTCGACAGAGACAAGTAGTTGCCTGTCCTGAAGGCAGAGTTCCTGCAGCTCTGCACAAAGCCTAGGTGCATGGCAAGTCTCTGTGTAGACCTAATAATTATAACGTCTGACTGGTTACTGTATGTAGCCTCATCTTGGGCATAAGAATTTAATGGCAAAATAGCCATTGGAGCAATGGTAGTTACCTCTTTATGACATGCAATGATGGGAATCTATGTCTACACACATGTGGGTTTTTTTGCTAAAAGGTCTTCTAAAGGGACCTGTTTCTCCAGTGTGCAAACTAGCTCCTTTTAATGTCAACAAGAGTCAGGCACACACATCCCTAGGAGAAGTGTCCCATAAGTTTTAATAGAAGCACTGTTCAAATTTAATACAGACCATATAAGTCTACATTAGAAAACAGTTTCACCAATAATAAAAGTACTTTTGAAACAAAATGCTTGCTAATAGTCATTGAAAACCTTCTATGCAATATACGTAAAAAAGATTTATCTAATGCTTTGCAAAATTATCCACAAATGTACAACACAGTGCACAAACATTAATAAGAAAGAAGCGGCAAAACCATAACACTACCACTTTGAAATGTAATGCAATTAATACTACTTCCATTAATACAGTGTAATAGCTACTAACTATTATTGATGTCTATTTTTTCAGGAATCCATATTCATTAAGGAGGTCTATGGTTTCTTTTTCTTTTATTCAGAAATATGGAAGCAATTGCACACTGTTTCACTGCTAACCAGAGCTATACAAGAAAAAAATACGAAACTCTCATTAGTGTGAATTTTAAGATAACTGGTCTCCTGCCATGGCTCCCTCTGTTCAAATTTGTCATTCCCTGTGCTACCGAGAGGTTACCATTTCTCTTACTAACAAGATTTAGATTGAATCCTTTAATAAACTAGGCTATATATGTAACTTATTTTTTTTTTAGTTTACCTGCTATAACATGTAAAATATTTATTAAAATAGATTTCATATGATTACAACAAGATGCTTAAAAATATTTCAAGTTAATCCAAAGTATAAAATAGTCTCAATGTGTAAGACAAAAAGGATGCAAATAATTTGAAGGTTACTCACAGAATACATATCTCACAGCTAAAAATATGATACTCTGTAAGGTGAGACATGCCTTGTAAAAATTAATCTGAACATCAGTGCTTCCAAGAGTTATGTTAATAGAACATCAGTATTTCTTGCACGGTAACAGTATTTTCTAAAAATCTTTCAGAGATTTTACTTCTGGAATTAACATAGGAAAGACAACTGCCCCTTTCACAAGGCTGTTATGAAACTATCTTGCACAAACTATTGATTTCTATGCAGGAAAGGTAGGAAGGGACAAGTGGCCAAGGCTGGGGGTGGGGAAAAGGGCAACATGACATCTAACAGCAAAGTCAATGAAGCGGACAATGTAGCATGACTCACAGTATTTTTGATCATTAAATATTTCTGGCATGACTAGCTAAGAACAGCAACAAAAATGAGCAAAAAAATGAAACAACTCAAAAGCCAGCATGAGAAGCATACATTTACAGAAAACTCATGCTGAGGAAACTCTTGAATTTATGTCATATGAAAGCTCATAATTTTGAGATGGAAAGGAAAAAGGTCAGCTACAAACCTTTGTTTTCCATCGGTTTTAAAGCAGACAGACCCAGGAAAAAGAGAGCACTTCATAGAGGGATCGCAAGGCAAAATGGTGTGGTAAATTGGAAAGAGAAAATCGAAAGAGGATGTTTTAGCAGCATGTTGTACAGAAGAAATTTATGTCATTGACTTCTAGGTATCAATGGTTCACTTGGTTCACTTCAAATGGGTCAGTGGTTCACTACTAGGTTCACGTGCACATTCCCTTTGTGGGATCAAATGTCCCTTAAACTCACAAACAAGAGATACAGGTGCCATTTAAGAATGCAGCAGAGCTAAAAATGCAGATGTTGATGAATGGATCTAAGTTCCTCTCAACATTAGAATACTGTCAAGAACTGGGAGAAAAGGGATCAGGAGTAAACGTACAGTTGGAGTAACTGTCTGGAGAGGAGAAAATACAGCAGGAAGCAGGAGAGCTATCAGAGCTTGTATCTCCCAATATCTGTTGTCAGAGACAACAGAAAGAAGCATACCTTCATGAACAAATTAAGCATGAACAGACTGCTGTTAATTCAGAGTACCCATAAGAAGCAGTTAAACAAAGACTGCGTTCCTTTACGAAACAACTAGAATGAAAAAATTCACCAATGACTCAGGGATGTACAAGAGTAGAGACAGAAGAATGGTAGGAAACCTCCACAAGTCCCAAATCAAAACCCTACACCATTCTCCTAACGATGTCATTTCTTCAAACCCACAGTACTGTTGACTAGAAAGTCCTGAATTGAGGATGAGCAAGCCATGAGACACGGGGTCTTCAGTTTGCACCAGGTAACTCTCTAATATTTTGAATGAAGAACTGCAGGAGCAGAGTCAAAGCTCTAGAGACCTCAGTGGTGGGCTAAGGTTGTGGAACCAGGAGATGAGAACTGCCTGGGCCAGACTAGTGTTAGCAGGGTGATGGTGCTGCCTGCAGCTTTGCCTTGTGCAGCTTTCCCAAGAAGGAGGACAACTTGGAGAAAAAGAAGCCTGGAGAAGAGAAGGCTCCAGGGAGACCTTATAGCAGCTTTAGTACCTAAAGAGAGCCTACAAGAGAGCTGGGGAAGGACTTTTTACAAGGGCATGTAGTGATAGGACGAGGGGGAATGGCTTCAAACTGAAGGAGGGTACATTTAGATTAGATATTAGGAAGAAATTTTTCACTTTGAGGGTGGTGAGACACTGGCATGGGTTGCTCAGAGAAGCTGTGGATGCCCCATCCCTGGAGGTGTTCAAGGCCGGGCTGGATGAGGCTTTGGGCAACCTGGTCTAGTGGGAGGTGTCCCTGCCCATGGCAGGGGGGTTGGAATGAGATGATCTTCAAGTTCCCTTCTGACTCAAACCATTCTATGATTTTATGATTCTAAGTATGAGCTTTCCTGACCAGAGGAATTGAAAGACATCTTGTAGCAAGCCTGGACAAAAAAAATAAAAAATTCATCTCTGTGGTAGAGAGGTAAATCTGAGATCAGTCCATGGAAAGGTCACCAAGGATTCCTTCCACTGAAGTCTGCTTATTTTGAGGGACTAGGCTTATTCACCAGAATATGCAGATATCTTTTTTTTGTGAAATTTCTGGCTGTTTTGGATATTGCTGGTGCTTCATGTGATGTAGTGGTATCTGTTAGCAGTCTTAAGGAGTTACAAACTTCTACTGGGGTTTATACAAAATCTGAGAAAGATACTTGGCCATCCTTTTATTCTCACAGTTTATATCTACATAGTTTAATTCTCCCTCCTCATCTTGACTGTGCGTTGTGTGTGGCCCACGCTATTTCCCATATTGTGTCAGGGTGAAGCTGGTTGCTGGCTTATTCCATTCCCATGGCCACAGTGGGCTAACAATTAACCCATACAGACAATAGGTCAGTTCTCTTGCTCCATTTCATACTAACAGTCTCAGTTTCTCAGAGTCTGTTTGGAATCCACCATCATAAAAGAGCCATCTGATGTAGGACTTTGTCAGGCTCCCACTTTTGCATTTAGTTTTAATATTTCACTCACAGCACTTGTTTAGGAGTTGCCATAGCTTCATGCATCAGTCCTTGGTTGTCTTCAGATTTCCTTAACAGCAGTATTTCAGACACAGTCTTGATGGATCTACATTTGAATGTGTCAGTTCTTTTTTAGACAGGAACACTTCTGGGGCTGGGCTGCTGTCTATAGGTTTATATATTTCAAAGGTACTTTCCAAAAGAGATGGCATATGTCATGTACTTGGATATCTCATTTAGTAGAACATGCCAAAACCAATTTTTAATGTCCTAATTAGTGAACATTTTGCTCTACATAAACTTGGTACATACTGCTTCAACCATGTAGAGCTATTTTTCAGTAGTTCTGGACTAATGCAGAACTTCTGCTCTATCCACATTCAGAAAGACTGATTTTTGAGAGCTCTGCCACACTATTTCAGCAGCCTATGTTCAATGCAGACTGCTGCAGAAGCTGAGGATGAAGTGTGAAGGCTGAAAAAAAGCTGGAAAGGGGTAAATCTCTTTGGGTAACAAACACTTTCATATCTTTTTCTTACCTTTTTTTTTCTGTTCATTTTTCTTTTTTTTTTTTTTTTTAGGCAACACGTTTCCACCATCTTTTCCTTGTGTTTTATTTTTTTTTTTCAGTGTGAACACTTCTGTCAGCTTATAGTAATCAATGGAAACCGGTCAGCAAAAACAGATGCAAAAAACCTGAACTAAGCAGGGCATCTGTGCTTAGCAAAGCACCTGACTAATAAACAGAAAGAAGATTGTAAGGTCTCTAGCCAGAGTATCATAGTTGCCATCTAAACTAGTGCTGCTTAGTATTTTCTCCAGCATACAATGATATTGTTTCCATGGTTCTTTTTAACAAGCAGGTAAATTACTACTTCTGCTTTAGAAATTTTAAAATAAGTACACTCTAAATTCAGTAGGACTTCCTTCAGCTGTATTGTACCTCATGACAAGTCTCTGTTTGCTGTCAGTTCAGAGAGTTTTTCTTAGTGGCCTCTTTAAATTTGAGTACTGCTATTCTCTCCATCTTTTTGAAACATGCAGACCTTTCCTTCCCCTGCATACTCTGGCCGTTGACCTCCTAAGCTTGAGGGACAATGGCTTTTGACATACCGTAGCACACATACTATATGCATAGGAGAGAGCATTTTTTCCTGCATAAGATGTTTTTTTTTCCTATAGTGAGAATATACATCAGCCAATGTCGATCTGTTTCTTGCCTGCAACGTAGATAAGATTGCTGGATGAGAAACAGAAATTAAGACACTTACAAAAATGGATTTGCCACAGTGAACTACGCAGTGAGGCCATATTCCTATCAGAGACAGAATACATTACGAGGCAACACACAACCTTATGCCAAACACAGCCTTCCTCTTCCACAGGCAGGAATAGTACTTTGGTCTTAATCTTAAAAATGAGATGCTAAAGACAGGATGCATAGGGTAATAATGGAAAAGGATGATATTTTTCAAGTGTCATTACACATTAGAGGTAATAAAATAGAAGTTGGATCCATGGGTAACAAGAAAGTACGCCTTGCTTCACTGGTGCCACAGACTAAATATTTTAGAATCACAGCAGGTTTCTCTAAGTTTTGTTTTGTATTCAGATTATTTCACATGACCAAATCTTGTCATCTGTTTCTTATTCATAACATGTGGGATAGACACATACATCTGAACCAGTCATTCTCAATTCCCTTTATAGTCAGTCGAGCAGAATATATAGTTTTAGGGTACACCTGACTTATTTGAAACATCTACATTGGAATGGCAGGAATTGCACCCTAGAAAGGCCTATTTCTGCCCAGAGACTATAAAAGGAGACCTGATGACTAGCATAGATATGATTACCTGCATTATAGATGTTACATGGATTCCCTTTTCCTATGCGTTTATGAAAAAAAGCAGCTTGACACCTTAAAACAGTTCTCATATTCCTGTTAAGCAATGATTTAGCCATCTCAGGTACAGCAGGTTTGTCTCACACACGATTTTTTCACTTCTTTTGAATCACTCAAACAAATGAGCCTTTTCTTTAATTTCAGAGTCTAACAACCTTGCATTAAGGTATATTCCTTATTTCTGATGAAAAGACATTTCTGATAGTAAACTTTCATTTGTTCTGTATCGTTCCATTAAGTTTAATCACTCTGTAGTACTTCCAAACAGTTGCTTTAATCTTAGTCATTGTTTCACCACGAACAAAACATGCTCTCGTTCCCTGCTCTGCATTCTCTAAGGCAACAAACCACCCCTGCCCCAGCAACTGAGGGATAAGCCTCAGGAACACGTTACTGCATTTGGACCTAGTATTTTCTGCCAGCTGAACTAGGGTACCTATCTGTACCTCCATGCTTGGCCTGACAAAGGACAAGATGGTATAAATTTATACTGCTTTTATTGAGGGTTGAACTCAGTGCAGTATCTCCTATCTGCCACAGCAATGTGTAGAAAACAGCCACAGCTCAGTTAATGTACCAGAACTTGTTAAACTATCATGTTGATCAACTTGTTTTGATCATGAATTGATGCTCTAAGAAGAAATTCTCTTGAGAGAGAGAAATTATCCTCATGGGCTTGAGTATGTTTCTGCTTCAGGGTTTTTTTTTTGCTACTGTCCTGCAATGATTGCTGAAATATCTACTTTCCTGTCTATTATTACTCAGGCTTGTTCAGCGTACTGGATTTCACACACCACTTCTCTCTGAAGATTGGTGTTCTGAATTGTTTTCCTCTAGAGGAGGATTAGCTTGCATTTTTCAAAATAAAATCCCATCTTTGAGGGTTACGTTAACCCTTCTAATCCCCTTTATACTCTTTTTTTGCTATGCAATTCTCCCTAATTTGTCAGCATCTTCAGAAAAAAATGTTGCCTACTACACTATTCCAGATTCTTAACGGATTTTAAATAAAACCAGATTCAATATCAACCAATATAGCACCTCTGCAACAATTAACTTTCTCCAAGTTCATACACTATAGTGACATCAGTTGGCCTTTACTTATCACTCTTAATTGGGCTTCATTCCAAAGAAATGTCAGATTCTGCCTCTTACAAAACATTCTTTTAAATATAGATATGAAAAATACTTTATTGGCTATGTGATTCTACAGATATTTAAATCACCCTATGTTTATTATTTCTGCAATTTGATAAAATGTTACTATATTCTTTGTTCTAAGGATTTGGCATACACAAACACTAAAGCTTCACTGTCCAACCTCTTTTGAAGCGCAGACTAATGTACATTCAGTGACATAAGAATGCCTTTAGAGGAACAAACACCTTTAATCAAAGAAATTCAATCATTACTCACTTCCGGTAATAATAAATTGTGATGGATGCTCATCTCAAACCATCGAAGAAAATTTGTTTGGCTAAAATATTAAAAGCTATAAAATTACTTATCACTGTCAAGGTATTAAGACTTCTTCTGTTGTTATTGCTTCCTTACAGGTAAGTCTCGACTCTCCCCTTCCAGTGGCGTACCTTCAACTTACTGTGTCAGGCTGGTCAGAGAAACTAAGTTGCTAGAAGCTATTTTTTTAAAAACAGAGAAAAGTATACTATGGCTCTTTGTGGTAAAGAAAGAAACAAAAAATCCTATTGTAAAACACTTCTACAATGAAGGAAAAGGAGGCAAAATGGCTTATCAAAACCAGTAACCAGCCTTGCAAAGGGCTAATAGATTGCTCTGATTTTGATCTACCTTAATGAGTCAATCTATACAATCATACTAAAGCTTGCAGCACTGCTTTGGGACTGTAAGAGTTTGCTGCAGACACCATACAAACTATTATGGGGTGAAAGGTCTGGAACTGCTCTAGTTTTACCCTTATACAGAGGTGGGACCATTGACACTCAAAAGACAAAAAGGACTGTACAACAAACTGTTAGATTTTGCCTAGGATACTTAATTGCAGACACACTTTTCCAGAACCAATGATGTTACCTCCCGCAACATGGAAATTAATTTCCAATCTAGTACACAAGGATGTAGTGAGTATATGTATGTCTTATGGTTTAGAACCTTTTACACACATTTTTGTAATTGTACAGACTTTCCAAACTTACCTCCTCTATGGATAATCAAAGAAGTTTCACTTCCAACAGGACATTCTTTAAGTATATCCACTACTTCTGCATGGCTCAGGTTCTGTACATTCTGCTGGTTGATCTCAACAATGAGGTCACCTTCACACAAACCAGGACATCCCTGAATGTCTAGAATTTGCTTCACCCTCTGTCCTGTAGGACTGTCTGCTATAGTGAAGCCAAAGCCCTGGGCCCCTTTCACAATGGTTAAGGTCATGAGTTCAGCTTGGGTGGCCCCAGAAGAAGCCATTGATACATTATCATCATGGGCAGGTGGTGGGAATGTGCTATCAAGCTGACTATCTGCTGGAATGGAGTGCAAGGAGTGTGGTGGTCGATCTGTTACGTCTGGAACAGACTGAGAAGTCCTAGAAATGTATTCCAAATAAGTTTCATAGTTATGTCTTCCATTTACCACTACCGGAGGCCTCTCCATTACTGCAAGGGGTGGCACCATGCTGTTGGCAGGATCTTCAGGATCAAAGGGCAAAGGGTATCCACGACATAGCACCAAGTTGACACTCTGACCAATAGGAACAGACTGGAAGAGTTTGACTACATCTGCGTGAGTATGTCCAAGGACACAAACTTCATTAATATAGACAATGACATCACCTAGAAAGAGAAGAAAAAATAGTGACATGAGACAACTTCAGTTACTATATATGCAGTGCAAGTTGTTTTTTTTTTTATGAGCTAAAACTCTACTAAACAATAAAATAAATCAGATCAACATCCTGACTCAAATATTAGAGACAAAAATTCAAAGTTTTTTGGCCAGTAAATGTAATACAAATAGGCAATGACAGAACTGTTTCTTTTCTGTAGAAACTCACAGCTGGAGAATTAAGCTGGATCCAGACATACACCTTTTCTTAACTACCTTTCAATGTAGTCCACAGATTACTTTTTTACAAGATACAATGCAAGTTTATTTGGAGGGTTAGTTATCGAGAAATATCATTGTTTGGTGAAGAGTAAAAGGAAAAAGTAAAGGAAATAGTAAGTACTCATGGACTTAAAAATCAATGAATAGGGATGCAAGATTGCATGCATGTGCATAAGGAAATACTTTTTGTATTGGTCATAATATTGACAGTTTCCTATTAAATTTCATTACTTGCCATCAGACATCAAGGACCACTACTCTCATTTCCTATTCTAGGCACGACTAAACTGTATCTTGCATATCATAGAGATGTGTAGTGGCATTTTGTTGTAGCCATGATGGTTCAAAGAAAATGACAGGACCAATTTCGAAGCTAGGTATAATAGTTTTTTATTAGAAAAATCTAGGCAAATGTCTGAAAATCAGTTTAATATTTCCAACTGAACCAGATGGTCAAATAATAATAAAGATAACACCTTTCCCTCCAAATGTTTTCTCCTGTATAGGACGTTGCTACAAGTCACAGCACATATGAAAGCAGAATACTTTAAGTCAATAGGCTATTTATGGGTCTCCATATTGCTCATGCACCAACCAGCTTCTGGTACTGAAAAGTTTGGAAATAAGTTCGAGTTCCTTCTTGCTATTAGAATAGATCTATATCTTTATAGCCATAAATAATTTTTTACAGTACTGTTAAGATGCATATTAAAATAAAAATGAGTAATCAGTACAAACAATATTAAGAATAGTTTGATGACCCACAGTCAGTTTCCACTTTAATAAAACAGTTTGCATCTTTATAAGAAAGGAGAAGGGTATTTGGTTAGAGAATTCCACAAGTTAAAGTATTTTTCTAAGTGAAGATCATCCTTTTATCCTACCATTAATTAGGAACAAGAAATCATTTATGCAGACCACACAGTGAGGTGTCTACAAGGTACAGAGTTCAATAATTGACTTATCATAACATCATGTCTTTTAATGGTATTTGAAGATTCAGCAATATCATGGAAATGATTTAGGGAGGATAAGGTGGTTTATGTGGAATTGATTGAAGTGTATTTATGAAATTATGTCTTTCAAGTACTTCAATCAAAAGATCTAATCAAGCAAACTGAGGAAAAAAGAGCATCATCAAGATGCCAGTGCAAGGGCTCTTTCTATGTGAAAATGAAATGGTCAATTCCCACATGATCAGCCTGTCTAGCAGCCTGACAGTAATTAATTGCATATGCACAAATTGTGATTCAGAGAAAGATTTCTTCAGAGGGTGTCTAGGGAAAAAGTGCTAAGAGAGTTTGCTTAAATGTTTGTGAATATTATTCACAGAAACCTTAGGAGCTGCAAATACTGTCTTAAATGTGCATCATAAATAGGTTGTAAACTATAAGCAAAAGCAGTAAGGTCACTTCATAGGCAGTGCTGAAAGAACTATGATTTTGTCTCGAGCAGCTGAGAGTAAAACAGTTTTCAAAAGTCAAGATTTAAAAACGAGAAAGAATGTACTGCACTAAATTATCGTGGCAATGGCTGCAATTCATTGTGATTTGCTGATGCCCTGGTATAGAAAGATCTTACCTGCATTCTCATCCCTGGCTTCCGCATTAGCCGTGAGGCTGACATTGCTCATAATAGGACTGATACTGTTGAACTGAGACCTCTTCAATGCATGCTCCTGTTTCTGTAGCTTACGCCTAAATAGTACCCTTGCAACTTTCTAATCCATGCAGTCTTTATTTCCCTGAGTGCTGGCAATGCAGATATGTGGTGGGAGGAGACCAATCTGTTTGTTCATCCTCTCTTGCAGTACTTAAGCAGGGTGCAAAAGGAAGAATGCATTTATTGTGTTGGGCGAGTAAATTGTTGCCTCTTTTGACCTCTTCACTTTATGCATTTGTACAGGATTGGCTATGATCTAAAACTTAAACCAATATGTTTTTCATGAATCAGAAAATCAGGTAAATTAGTTGACGTTACATAGGTCTTCAGTGAAAAGAAATTAGCTTGTGCATGAGGAGTGCAGTCAGGAAATATATAGGCCAAGTAGCCCCCTTGCCCAGTCACTAAACAGGCAAAAACGAGCATCAGAAAGTCTTGGGTAAGAACTCCTTCTTCAAATAATAACCCTGCGTTATCCCTCACAAGACAGCAGAAAATTCTTCAGCATTTCCTGAATCAGTATTTTTAAAGGTCTTTGTGGTTTCTGAGGTATAACATGAACAGCATGCCTAGGCACACTCTGAAGTTGCAACTCACTCACAGTTGGACCTTTTGGGACCCATAATGCTGTATTGTCGTACGGAGAACATACGGCTGAAGGTTAAGAGGGATAGGGAAAAAGGCATGAGTTACTAAGTTCAACTCAAAGAAATAGCTACAGTGGTATTAAACTGGGAAAAAACAGCGTTTCAGATCATGAGACATGAAGGAGGAATAAAAAGGGTTAATTTAAAAAATCCTTCAAGTAAATCTCTGGACTGTAGGAGTTTCTCCAAATCTAACTAATTTTCCAGGCTGAGAGTTCCTCATTGCTGACACAGAGAGAAGTACCCAACACTTGGTAGGAAGAGAGAGATACGTTAAGAGCATTACCGAGCCTGTGCCACGCTAATGCAAAGTTCAAAACCTCTCCATTTTAGGAAAACTCCCTGAAAGATTCCTGTAGCATCTTTTCTGCCTGTTCTCTCCTGCTGCTTCTAATAATAATGGGTGCGTATGGGCAAGCGTAATAGCGATCTCTTTTATAATTCCTGCCTGATTTTCTGAGCAAGCCATAGTCTGCCTCCAGAAATCACAGTTTCACAGTGAGTGGGTATCTTTGAAGTTATGCAGAACATTTATATTAAGCATCAAACTTTGCTTGGCTTTTAGAATTAAACCCACTAAAATGGCTGGAGCTTGCTAACAGAATCACAGAATGATTGAGGTTGGCAGGGACCTCTGGAGGTCATCTTGTCCAACCCCCCTGCTCAAGCAGGGTCATCTAGAACCAGCTGCCCAGGATCATGTCCAGGTGGCTTTTGAATATCTCCAAGGATGGAGATCGCGCAACCTCTCTGGGAAACCTGTTCCAGTGCTCGGTCACTCTCACAGTAACAAAGTGTTTCCTGATGTCTAGATGGTACCTCCTGTGTTTCACTTTGTGCCCATTGACTCTGGTCCTGCCACGGGGCACCACTGGAAAGAGCCTGGCTCCACCTTCTCGGCACCCTCTCTTCAGGTACTTGCATCCATTAGTAAGACCCCTCTGCATCTTCTCTTCTTCAGGCTCAACATCTGTGTACTACAACGTCTTCACTGTTGGGTGCTCTCCCCAGTTTCATCTTCCTTACTAGCCTGTACAAACTTTCCACTTGCCCTACCAACCCTATCTTCCCGAGACTGTTCAGGGATGAGGGAGACGAGGAGGGCTGGTCTATGGAGAAGGAATCTGAATGAGATTCTCTAGATGCAGTGCCAGGTTTGATAGGTACCCAGCAGAGTAGACAATAAATATCCTGTCCTACATCTTAGACATCTACACCATCACAAGAACATATTCTGCTGTCCGGCAGCCAATGTCCAAACTCTGCACTGAGTCAAAGAATGTTAGAGAATACTGACAGCAACCAAATTCGTCAAACTATCTTACAATTACCTCTGCTTTACTTAAGGGTCTTGCATTGAACTGAGAAATTTAGGAACATAGGTATGGAGGTGAATCCCTTGATGGCTGAACGTAGTCCCCCGTTGTCAGATACAACACAGTATGTTACACTTGATGAAATCTGATGTCTTCTTCACAGAAATATCCCTGAAGCCCCAAAATATTTCACTTCTTTAACTAGCTTGTTTTGCTTATTCAAGTTTGCTGACCATTAATTATTTTGTCATGTAATACAAATGGACTCAGTGCCTGAATGCTTGGTAAAAGGTTGTTTTGTTGTCTACATGTTTCAAAGCAAAACCAGATCTAAACTATTATTACCTTTTGTTGGTTTAGTAACTGGTGAAGAAATTTGTGACTTTCAACATCCTCTAATGACAGATTGTTACTTACATTCCTCTCTACAGTAATGTCGCAGAGGCAAATCTGACGCTCTGGGGATTTTCTGCAAGCATTAACTCTGCAAAAGTACTTTGTTCATGCTTGAAGTGCTTGATCCAAACAGAATCTGTTTTATTGACATAACTCATTTCATTACAAATTATTCTAATGTTTCTTGTAATGCTGCCACCTCTATTTCCCTCCTTTCTGAAGAACCTATATTATTCTGTGACTCCAGATATTGTTTCTGCTATGTTTTTATTACCCTTCGGATGTCTATATACACATCTTGCACTAGTAGGTAAAGTTCCTCCATTTTCTTACCCATGTTCCCACCATTTGTATGCAAACACTTTGCTTACTTCTTATTATTATTGTTTCTTGTGCACTCGGTTTCCTGGCTGGAATTTTTCATGGCACCTCAGTGAACTCAATTGCCTACTGGACTGCCCTTCTTATTATTTAGAGTGATTTAAACTTCAAAGTCTGAATGGAGAGGAAAAAATGCAGATTAGATCTTTGTTGTTAATTTACAGTCCCATTCAAAGTTTAGTAGAAATGTCTCTATTGATTCTGATTGGTTTTGGATCAAGCTCTCAGTATCTGTCTTCCTGTGCTTAAAATATGACAGAATGCTGTGATTTGGTGGGGGCAGGGACAGCTCTGCTACCCCCCTGCAGCCAGCACAAGCCAATAGCAATGGAGCTAAAAACAGCCCATGGTTTGGCAAGTCAGCATAGGAAGCACCGGCTCTGCAAGGCTCAGGCTGCTTTTTATTTTTCTTTTTTTTTTTTTTTTTCCCTGCATTTATAGACCAGGTAAACTCTACCAACTTCTCCAGCATTACTTACTCCCACTTGCATTTCTCAACCATGCTATGTACTCTAAATTCCGCATATGCACGCTTTGCGTGAGCTTTAGAACTAGCAACACGATTACTTTATTGTTGAAGCTTTCCCTTCACCTGCCCACCCACACTATCTACTGTCATTACGAGCTATTTCTGTCACTTCTCAGCAGTGACCTTGTCTTCTCTTTCTGCAAAGTGCTGCAACAAAGCTGGCACTGTCGCCTATTAATAATAAATTCAGAGGTGTTAGCATGTTTCCAGTACTGAGATATGAAACATGGGGGTAATTTTAATAAAACCAGCACATGATTGATGGTCATGGAAGAGGTGAAGATTCTTTAGAAATGAGATATTTTTATATGTGCACATACAGTTACCAGTAGCAGCACCGAGAACTATCGTGCGAGAGGGATCATTTAGTTGAAGAGTAGCAGACAAATTATACTCTGAAACTTTGAATCTCAACTTCCTTCCACCTGCTGTAGGTGTTAATCCAATGTGTGAATAAATATTTTTCGGTGTGAATAGGTACAGTCATTTTTTAGGATGTAAAAGATTTCACCAGGTTGTGCGTAAACAGAAATTCTCTGTTTTCTTGTGCTCTGACCTGCCACAGAACCTTGTAAAACCAATTTGGCTCTCACTGCTGACATCTGCATGGCATAACTTTTATGGAAAAAAGGTAAAACCTAGGATCCTTCAGTTTTAGCCTGATTTATCTTTTTTTTTTTTTTTTTTCAAAAATTTGGCCCTACTTTTTGTTAATACTCATTACACAAATACTCCTATTTTTTAAATAAAAATTACTGAATTATAATAACTTTTTAAAGGAGATTGCAGTGTAAGATGACTATTGCATACTAATACTGAAATACTTAAAAACACCTGCCAAGAAAATTCTAGCTTATTTCTTTTAAAAAGGAACATTAAATTAACTGTTAAAATGTATCAAGAATGCAACCTGGGGAGAAGCACATGCATATAATAACCATAGTTACTGACTGGAAGAGCTAAATTTAAAATTGACCACTTTATTATTAGCTTTATAACAACTTTATCTGATAGACAGTACTGTGGCAGCCACAGTGTAATGAAAAGAGCTGCTGGGAGACATAATGCTCAGCTGCCTCTGCACTCAGGAATAATTTCAGGACCACTTGCTGGGGAGAACACTGAACAGCCCATTAAAATATCTCTGTTCAGACTGGCACGGAAGAACCGTTTCCCAATCTTCCACCTTGCACAGAAAGTTTTACCCATGTGCTGACAAACTTTGCAAAGCGGACAGGTAACCACTACCCATAGATCCTCCTTTCACTCACCGGACTCTGGGAACTGGGGTTCACAGGAAACAAATCAAGGCAACAAAAATGGTTATCTACTAAATCTGACAAAAAGTGAAATCAAAATGTATTTCTATGCATTCAGGTGCTCAGGCTTGCATTAGACTGGCCTATCTTGTCCTCTTAATGAAACCTGAGGAACAGATGTAAATCAGCTGTTTGTCACATCTGAAAGTCAGTAATTCTACAAAGCATCATTACACAAGTGGTTAGCTCGGGCTAAAATCTATCCCCGTCATTGGAAGGACTGAGCCCCCTGGCTGCGAACTTGGCTTCCTCTACAAGAGCCAACAGAAGGATGTGACACAGACACGTGTCTGCAACTTTACCCAAGAATCAGATCTGTTGAGTAAGCAGGTGCCATTTTTATAGAATCAATTTTTTAGAACCCATTTTAATTCTACTGTGACCCAATGCGCATGCCTAATTAAAAAGCTGTCTATTCAAAATTTTTGTGCTTAACCAGCATGTATCATGTAATTACACCAAGACAGATGTGGATTAGTAGAAGAAACTATTTACATTTTATTTGTATTTTGCATATAGTGGTAAAAGCTATTTAAATAGAGGCATTTAACTTTTTTGGGGGAGAGGAATAAAACACATTCCAAAAACATCTAAAGACCTTGATTATCTGCTGATCCAGTAAACACGAAACAGTGCAGAATAAAAATGTAAGTAAAGCAATAGCAAAAGAATACTTAAATGAATGCTGTTCGCAAAGTGCTAAAGAGCAGGCAAATTCTCTTCCTAGCTAGACAGTTTTTAACTTCTTCAAGCATCTGAAAGCATAGCATGGATGTTAAAACCGCCACTTTCCAGAAAAGTAATTATTTAAAAGGTGACAAGTAATTTGGAGGCAAGACCGCATAAAAAGAAAAAGGTCCGATTTTCAAGGCAGCCTTTTATTTACAAATTATATAAGCCTGCTCTGTCCAGGTTTTGCTTGCAGGAGCTACTTTTGCATCCTGAAATGCCTGGTGTGGACGAACTGCGTGACAATGCATCAGTGGATCTGAAGAGCAAGATAAAAAATGTATGCCATGTTTGCATAGCTATTCGGGATCACTTTGAAAGGTGTCACTGTGTGCAGAGGCTCATGTAGAAACGAAACCCTTTTTTTTTCTTTAGAAAAAGGAGGTCAAAATTTACAACGCATTTGCTTTTGTACGCATAACATTTTATTTCTGCACGCAGAGCATCACATTTATCTAGGTAATGGCTCCCAGGGGGAGGAAAGTTGCCCAGCCAGCCTCCCGGCAGCCTAAAGGCATAAGGGTAGGGCAGAGCATGATGTAAATACCAAGCAGCCCCTGTCCCCGCATGGGAATCCTGGCATCGTGCCACCTGTCCCCGGTGGAAGACATTTTCGGCAGCACTGTCGACTGCACACCATTGCAACTGCTAATTTTTGACATAAACTGCCAGGAAGAGGGAGATGAATGAGGTGAGGAGCTAGATGAAGCATTTACAAAGAGGCTGCAGCACAACGACAAACGTCTTTAGATGTTGAAATATATATGTAACTGGGAATTTTTAGTAATGGGCAGTTATGTTTCACTTGTGACCTGGAATGATTAATAGAGTTTTTTTTTTTCCTTTGAGTAATTCTAGCACCATGAGGACAAGCAATAACAATTCCCATACTAAGTTAGTACTTAGTGAAAGTAACAGCAGTTAGTTGGACTCAAAAAACGTGCAAAGACAGATAAGTAGTATTAATCTCCATTTTAAATCTACAGAGGTACAACTTGAAAGTTCATTTTGATTTTAGAGATTTTATGGTTTCTGAGGACATTCCCTGTAACGGAAGTCAGTATTACTGCCAGAACTAGGGCAGTTTTATAGTTCTGTTATCTATTTACTAAGACCATGATTTTCAACATTGTTTGATCAATACTCTGTTTTTCTTGCTGTGCTCACACAGAGCGCTCATCCAGGTGCCTAACTTCAGCAGCTGACTTTCTGAGACCAGTGCAAATCTGATTTCACGACCAGTCAGGTCATTAACTTAATTTAAAGCTAAGACTAAAAGCTTTGAGTTGTGGATTTGTGGTCTATTCATTGCTTATGTCCACATTCTGCTGACTGAGCTCAATGGGAGCTGCCAGCATGCAGCACCTCTGAAATCAGTGTGCTTGTTTCAGAGCCAAACTGTGGATGTGGAGCCAAACGCCAGGCACCAAATCTGAAGGTGTTGCTATGACATATTATTTAGCAAGTCCAATCTATTATAATAATATGCATCCGAACGGTTTGCATGAGAAATGTTTACAATTCCTGTTGTCCCAGACACTGCTATTAACACTATTAATTCACTCCCAAACTTTATGCTGAAGAATCTGATTCCGGCTAAACATCTTGTGTCCTTAATCCTGCCAGTTGTAACAAACTGTGTGCTCATTCACTGCTTCATCCTAGTTATTACAGCATCTACTGTCTTGCCAAACCAGAAATTCAGAATCTCTCTATGTGCATTCATATTTGTAACTTTATATAAATCCTTAAACCTTGCTGTATCTTGAAAGCAATCAACTGGATTTGCAAGGGCAGCACCTTGCAGAGATAGAGACAGATACTTCCAAAGAAGTCTGGATTACCACACATTAATGCTTTTAAGCTAAAGTAAAGACAGGAAGCATTTTATTTGTATCAAGCAGAATTTAAATGTAACAAAACAGTGAAATAATTTCCAGTTAAATAAGTGGATTTTTACTAACAGTCTACCACGTATAAATACCTCAGTGCATTTAAAATGGAGTCATCTTTGATCACAAATTCATTAACAAATATCTCATACAAATGTAACGGCGTCATTTTCTACTTAAGAGTTTTATAAAAGCTGTGCAACCTTTAGGTTGATACATGCTTATCTTATTTATTACCTCTATTTTATCTTTTTTTTGATAGTAAAATGAACATAAAAGTTACTTCAACTTCAGAGAGCTTCTCATATCATTGCTATACCAAAAATCAACTCAATAGGTTTTCAGGCATGTATAAATATATTACTTCCTTTAAAATTGTATGGCAAGGAGAAATAGTGGAGTTCCTTTTGGTTCTCTCAGGTTTTACTGTATTTTTCCAGGTTAATAGAGGGTAATGTATTATCAAACTGACCTTCCTTCCAAGCAAATGTTATCTTAATATCTCTAGAGCCTCTTTCACCGCCAAGCACTCATTTTCAAGGACAATATATTTTTATTCTTTGGAAAACAATTTAACACTTTCACCACTGAACAATTTATGCTTTCTTTTCCAGCCCATTCCTGAATACTATACTGAGTCGAAACCAAAAAATTCAGTTTGTGTGATAATTTTTCGGAGGAGGAAAAATCATTAACAAAAGTCCCACCAAGCCCCTTCCTTACGACTGCTTCATAACACACAAGAAACTCCAGATTTATGGCGGTTAGGCAAAGGTCACTTTTCACCCTTATAGCTAAGAATAACATTCTCCTTTTATGAGGATTATCCAATCTCCCACTAGCTATTCTGCCTCCTTGTATGTCTCATTCACCTTCTCTATTTTCTGTTTTGGTTTATAAGCTTTCTGAGAGAGAGGAGAATCTGCAGTACTCTTGTGTGGTTTATAGCACTGAGGATTCACAGTTTCGTTGTAACTTCATTTCCACTGCAGTAAATATTTGAACGATAATAACAGCACTGCAGGGTAAATACTTTATCATCTTCCAGTGCAATGTAGGGGTTCAGCTTAATGCTTGGATCCTCACGCTTGCAACAAACTGATCTGCATTATGGATACATCAATTACTGCTCAATAGTCAAAGCTCAGATTTTGTATATAAAGGGGCATTAATTCTCTGTTGTGTATGAGAACAGACCATATCTTCCTCTTTAGAAAAGAATTAATTTTTTTGATATTTGAATTTATTATTTTGTTAATTAGCTAATGAATAAAAGTAAATTAAAATGGGTTATTATGAATGACTCTGATGCCGATCAGACTATTTGTTCAGATTGAAAAAGCAGTCTCGCAGTCTGCCTGCCATGTCCTACTGTTCTCACTGTGAATCATCCCATGCGTGGCCTATAGTTAAAAAGCCCTTCCGAAAATGATCACTATATCTAATTTTTCCTCAAAAGGCTACCACTTACTGTCATTTGCTTCCACACGATATTTCTATCCTGCTCCCGAGAAAGTAGGTGGTACCATCTCTCCTGAGACTGTATTGATTCTATGTCCATCAAAAACGGAGAGCAAGTTGTGGTCTCCCATCTGATTTGAAATAGTAGCCATAGTGACAGAAGGCGATCCATGGAAAACTTATCATCTCAAGCATATTTTACGCACAACCTACCTACATTTGGTAAGCCTGGGAAAATGGTGGGAAATGGGATAGCCATTTCACAAACTTCCTTCTAAGAACTATCATCTGCTGTGTGAGAAGTGCATGAAGAAGGGTAAAGGTACGATGTGTGCAGCGATGCGGCACGTTAGAGACAGGAGACAATTAAAGACGAGCAATGGATGAGCGTGTGTTGCAACCTCATCTAGGTGTTCCTGCTCCGACAGGGGGATTGGACTAGATGATCTTTTGAGGTCCCTTCCAATCCCTAGCATACTGTGATACTGTGATACTGTGTGTGCTGTGGGATACAGGGATGGAAGGAGCAGGAGGAATTTGGGATGTGAATGCCAGCAGCAGAGTGCTACAGAAAGCAGAAAGGAAAGTGATGTGTGCTGGGTGCTTTGTTCTTCCCTGTCTTTAAAAATATTCTAACCGGCTGTGTGTCTAAGAGCCCTGTCCTGCTTCAGGCAGGCATAAAAAGCCTAGAGTCTGTTTGTTAATCCTGCTTCAAAAATTAATGTTTTAAAAATGGATGGCTATTTCTAGTATAACCGCTTTTGTTCTTTTTGCTTCTTATGACAGTTCCAGTATGAAATTATGAATTTTTCAAGCTCGCGTGCACACAACGCTCACTAAGATGCCCCCCCCAAAAGAAATTTCCAGATGAAAAACACAGTAAGGTGTCAATTGTATATATGTGTAATTATTAGGAATAAAGTGAAACAACACAGTCATTAATTTCAATTAAAATTACAATCAGAAGAAATTCACCTAAGGTTAAACTAAAATATCCAAACAACCGTAAGTACAAAAATGAAAGTAGGGTTCCTATTTTAATTCTTTCTGCATTTAGTATAACCAAGAAGATACAGGTTCATGAAAAGAAACCCAAAATTGTCTTTGGGAATCACTCAAACCAAATCTGGGGCTGCTGACACTAACAGGGGAGACATCACTATAAATAATATTGTCCTATCAGCAATGTTAAGCACAGCTGGGCAAATGAATTCAGTGTTTTTGACTTAGTGTGTTTGGATTTCATGGGTTTTACGATGGGTATAGCAGGGAGAATGTGTACCTGTTCATGGGATAATAAACCAATTTGTAAAATAGAACAACCTTTTACAATAATAGAAAACAATGTACTAAATGTTATAATTACAAAATATATTTTTTTTCTTATTTTATACTTATGAAAGTTTATATATTATGTTCCCAGTTAATATTTAGAAGAATGAATCACAGCATTTCCAAACTGGCAGTCCTTTAGCTTTTCTCAAAAAGGAATCCCAAAATTGTTTAGCCTTGACAAATTTTACATACATAGATGAACCAATCAATCAATGTATTTAATGTCTAGTGAACCTGGAATACTGTAAACTACTACTGAAATATCATCAAGACTGGATCTTCACGGTTAATAAATAACTGGAATTATAGTTAAACACTATGAAGAAACAAACTCTGAAAAGTTCTATCATTTTATTTCTACTGAGAATGAAACTACTCAGTCTTTCACTATCATTCAAAAAATAAGTATATTATTATCCCACATGAGAGAACTACGGTAAAAGCACCGCTAGCATTCTCATGGCAAGGAGTATCCTGATTAACTGGGGACAGTGAAGGACATTTATGCAACGAAAAGTCTGATACCATGCTGTTAATGTCACTATAGCACAATTACTAAAGCTACTTCTATGAATTATATAATATGCTAGGGATAACTAATGTGAAATGCTTCTCAGTGTGTTTATATGTTGTTATATGATAAAGACCATAAAAAGAGAGGCCACTAACTTTGGTATTTGCAGTGACCCTATCCATTTTCTTTCTCAGACTTCACTGTCCTCCATGATTTATTGCAAAGACCTGCAGATTAAATGCTGAACACCATAAAGCACTCACAGTAGAACTCATCTAAAAGGTAATTTTGGAAAACAGAGGTACGCATATTTTCACACTTATTCATACCGTTTTAGCTAGCTTCAAAAAGAGTAGTGATTTAGAAGGAGAATCAGTGGTCCATCTAGTCTAAGACCTGGAGTGTGTGTTTTGCATTCTGAGGCAATCCTGAATTAATATAGCTGCAAGCATAGAAGTTTCTCTGGTGCAGTGTTGCTGATAACCATAGGTGGCACATTTTCCTCCAGCTGTGTTCACTTGGACTTGAAGGCACAGGACAACCCTTACTCTGATAGAGCTGAGACCATCTGCCTCTATGTCCAGCTTTAGGCTGTTGCTATCAGAAAGAGCTCCATAGTACCACACATGCCTCGAAGCCAGCCTAGCACAAGAGAGCTCAGAATAGTGGAACAGATAATGTAATTTAAGTGACATGGAAATAGAGAAAAAAGAAAATACTAGAAGCAACGGAGGGAGAAACATGATAGTGTGGAGAAAGTGTGGGATAAACCCCTCTGATATCGGTGGCTTCTGTCCCAAGTGCTGGCCAAAGAAACTGAAAGGCATTTCTGTATTTGCACAGTTCTTGCCTTAGGATTTGCATAATCTTACAAAGAGCATGTTCCCCAAGCTTATTGATCACTGTGTCCTAGCATTCAAAAAATGATACCATCTTTAAAATGATTAATGTCAAAGATGAGGTCTAGGTCCAATTACAAGTCTTCTGCCTGCACAGGGAAGAACTGTTTGCACATAACAGATGTGCTTCTCCTCCACTGGAATCTAGTCAAGTTCTACTTTGGACTCTAATTAAATGTTTTCCCAACTTTGTTATTACCCGCTCTCTACATTTCTTCAACTGAAGGATTCTACCTCTCCCCTCAACTACGAAAAGAAGTAGAACAAGTGTACTTCTCTGTATGCTTATTTTTTGTGTAGTTAAAGGGAATGTGCAAAAGCAAGACTGTTTATGATGACTGATAATATATTCTTCTTTTTCACTTGCACAAATAGAATCCGTTTGGGAAGGATGCTCTCGAGGCATAACAAAGATTTTGAATACCTAAGTAAGACCCAGATGTGCACAGATACCAACAAGACGTGAAAGAGATTAAAAGCTGTAGCCATTAAAAGAGAAATTAGTTACGTGAGCATTCTGCAATTTCCTCAAATCCCTCACTCTCCCAAATTAAAAAACAGACGTGCTGCCTGATTCAAACACAAAAATACGAGGTGTGCCTTCGTCTAATGGCAAATTAATACTGTTGCATCAAATTGACTGAAATGTAAAGAGGTGAAAGAAAAAGGAATAAAAATTATATGAGCTTAATGTCATTTTTCTCTTTTCCAGCTAAATCAGGATTTAAAGGAACATCTAATTCCATCACTGATAGCAATATAATAGTAAGGCTATAGTGCATGAGAAATTTAAATTACCCTGAAGGAACAGGTTCGATACACAATGCCAACAGAGGTCACAAAGAAGTCATGGTAGCCCATGCCATTCCTAAGGTCAGGGAGAAGAACTTGCTGCCATGGCAAGGAGTAAAAATCTTGCTGAAGTCTGTTGAAGCAGATGCAATTATACTGTACGAGGTATTATGCACCACTGCTTTCATGGTATTTATAGGCAGACTATCAGGCACTGACTAAACACATTGACTTTCCTCTTCCAGTCTTGACTAAGAGAGGGATTGTTTCAAGTCTCTTTTATGGTATCTATTATATAGAAAAAAAGAAGACTTTCAAATTTGGAAAATGATGGATTAAAGGTTGTCTACATGCATTTGATGTGTTCACATTGTGCAAACAGATTTTGATACAGCCTTTATTGAGATCACACTTTATATTTTATCGTTTCCTTTAGTGTCTTTGTTCCAGTCCCTCCTTCCTGCACTTGGTCTGGCTCTTCCCCTCAGCTGCATTCCAGTTATGGGTGTGAGAGAGGGAGAGAGAGTCTTGGTGTTGATCTCTGTGGCCAGTGCCACTCCTGCGCTAAACTGGTAGAAGACCCAAATCAGGGAAAGCCCAGCTTTTTCTGTCAACCCGAGATAAAGGATCACACAAAAGTCATAGTGAAAGAAAATTAGCTCCTAATTCTAACACACACAGCAAAATGAGTTAACATCTACATGTGGATGTATTTCTACATGGGAAAGTCAAAATCCATATCCCTGGGACCAGGCTGACCACTGTAAAAGTAACTGCTCCACAGCATGGAGCCCCCAGTGATAAGTCTGTAAGAACATTTGATATGATGAAATAATACTCCCCCTAGTTCCTAGAAACAACTGCATTTGTTTTCTGAAATTGACTCAATTTTACATTTACTTTATATATTTATAAATGTATATATATTCACACATGCACGTGTATATTTTTACAGAGATACACCTTCAGCACACCTCCCCACAGGCATACATACATAAAAGCAATTCATCACACACATTCAACATTTGCTAGTATGATAATCAATTTTCAATTACTTTCTGTTTAACACTTTCAGATTTATCCAGATACCTGTACTACATATAATATGCATACCATTGTTTTATAATGGATTATCTCTACCAGAATTTGATTAGAAAAAGTATATGTTTGGAAGCATGACATAGAATTATATGACTCAGGTGAAACTCTGACTGAGATTATGCCTTTGAAAATGGTTGTAGCAGATGCTGCCGTAAAAAGACCCAGGGTGTTGTGCGGCCTCAGGGAGCACTGATACCAGTGTCACTGCTGGAACTCCAGTAATGTTGGACCACTACAGCTATACCTACACTTACACTACAAAGATACACATTGTTTACAAACTTTAAGAAAATTCTTATTATTAGGAGCTTTGGTAAACAGAAAGTTAAGATATAGCCTGTAAAAAGAGGTTATACAAAGAACTATGTGTTTTCTAAGAATTTTTTTCTAGGTTGGTGTTAGCTAGAAGAAATTGCCAGTTTGTGGCAATCTTGCTGGAATAGTTAAATTAAAAAAAACCTCTAAAATTTAGAATCATTATGGTTTTGTTCTTCACTGAATTTTCTTAAGCTTGTATTATTCGGTACTGGGGCCTGTACTGTTCAACATCTTTGTCGGCGACATGGACAGTGGGGTCAAGTGGACCCTCAGCAAGTTTGCCGATGATACCAAGCTGTTTGGTGAGGTAGACACACTGGAGGGGAGGGATGCCATCCAGAAGGACCTGGACAGGCTGCAGAGGTGGGCCCAAGCCAACCTCATGCAGTTCAACAAGGCCAAGTGCAAGGTCTTACATCTGGGTCAGGGCAATCCCAAGCACAAATACAGGCTCGGCGGGGAATGGCTGGAGAGTAGCCCTGAGGAGAAGGACCTGGGGGTGCTGATTGATTAGAAGCTCAACATGAGCCAGCAGTGTGTGATTGCAGCCCAGAAGGCCAACCGTATCCTGGGCTGCATCAGAAGTGTGGCCAGCAGGTCAAAGGAGGTGATTCTGCCCCTCTACTCCACTCTCCTGAGACCCCACCTGGAGTATTGCATCCAGCTCTGGAATCCCCAACATAAGAAGGACATGGACCTGCTGGAGCGTGTCCAGAGGAGAGCCATGAGGATGATTCGAGGGCTGGAGCACCTCTCCTATGAGGAGAGGCTGAAAGAGTTGGGGCTGTTCAGCCTGGAGAAGAGAAGGCTCTGGGGAGATATTATTGCGGCCTTCCAGTCCCTAAAGGGGGCCTACAGGAGAGCTGGAGAAGGACTATTTACTAGGGCATGTAGCGATAGGATGAGGGGGAATGGCTTCAAACTAGAAGAGGGCAGGTTCAGATTGAACATTAGGAAGAAGTTTTTCACTTTGAGGGTGGTAAGGCACTGGAACATGTTGCCCAGAGAGGTTGTTGAGGCCCCATCCCTGGAGGTGTTCAAGGCCAGGCTGGACGTAGCTTTGGGCAACCTGGTCTAGTGGGAGGTGTCCCTGCCTATGGCAGGGGGGTTGGAACTTGATGATCTTCAAGGTCCTTTTCAACCTAAACCATTCTATGATTCTCAAATTGAAGTTTTAAAAAAAAATATTTGCCAACATTTTTGAAAAAATATTACTTGCAGTTGACTTGAGAATACATATATTACACTCTAGCATAGCAGAATTCATTTTTCTTGTAGCAAACGAAGGGCTTAAAATATCGTACTACTGCATTCAGAACTGAACAGACTCTTGAAAGATAGTATTTACAACATTGTACAGTTTAAAATAAAAATCCATCAGCTTGGCACCTTGGATAGAGCAGCATTTTTTATATGAACAATTCATAGAATCATAGAGTTGTTTAGACTGGAAAAGAACTTTAAGATCATTGAGCTTAACTGTTAACCTAGCATTTCCAAGTCCACCACTAAACCATGTTCCTAACTGCCACATCTACATGTCTTTTGTATACCTCCACGGATGGTGACCCCACCACTTCCCTGGGCAGCCTGTTCCAATGCTTGATAACCCTTTCAGTGAAGAAATTTTCCCTAATATCCAAGCTAAACCTCTCTTGGTGCAGCTTGGGGCCACTTCTTGTCCTGTCTCCTGTTACTTGGGAGAAAAGACCAACCCCCACCTCACTACAACCTCCTTTCAGGTAGTTGTAGAGAGCAATAAGGTCTCCCCTTCACCTCCTTTTCTTCAGACTAAACCAGCCCAGTTCCCTCAGCCATTCCTCATATGACTTGTGCTCAAGACCCCTCACCAGCTTTGTTGCCTCTCTGAATATGCTCCAGCACCTCAAAGTCTTTCTTGTAGTGAGGGGCCTAAAACTGAACACAGTATTCAGGGTGGGGCCTCACCAGTGCCGAGTACAGCAGGACAATCACTTCCCTGGTCCTGCTCACCACACTATTTCTGATACAAGCGAGGATGCTCTTGGCCTTCTTGGCCACCTAGGTACTCTACTGGTCATATTCAGCTGGTTGCCAACCACCTTTCCCACCAGGCAGCTTTCCCCAAGCCTGTAGCGCTGCATGGGGTTGTGACTCAAGTGCAGTACCCGGTACTTGGCCTTGTTGAACTTCATATCATTGGCTTCAGTCCCTCGATCCAGTCTGTCCAGATCCCTCTGTAGAGCCTTTCTACCCTCAAGCAGATCAACACTCCCGACCAACTTGGTGTCGTCTGCGAACTTACTGAGGGTGCACTCAATCCTCTCATCCAGGTTGTTGATACAGATATTAAAATGAACTGCCCCCAAAACCGAGCCCTGGGGAACACCACTTGTGACCGGCTGCCAACTGGATTTAACTCCATTCACCACAACTCTTTGGGCCTGGCCCTCCAGCCAGCTTTTTACCCATCAACGTTTTACACCTGTCCAAGCCATGAGCAGCCAGTTTCTCCAGGAGTATACTGTGGGAAATGGGGTCAAAGACCTTACTAAAGTATAGGTAGAAAACATCCATAGCAGGTCACCTTATCGTAGAAGGATATCACGTTAGTCAGGCAGGACTTGCCTTTCATAAAGTCATGCTGACTGGGCCTGATCTCCTGGTTGTCCTGTCTGTGTCATGTGATGGCACTCAAGATGATCTGATCCATAACATTCCCTGGCACTGAGGTCAGACTTACAGGCCTGTAGTTCCCTGGATCCTCCCTGTGGCTCTTCTTGTAGATGGGTGTCATATTTGCTATCTTCCAGTCAATGAGGACCTCCCCAGTTAGCCAGGACAGATGATAAATGATGGAAAGTGGCTTGGTGAGCACTTCTGCCAGCTCCCTCAGTATCCTCAGGTGGATCCATCTGTCTCCACAGGTTTGTGTATATCTAGCTGCTGAAGCAGGTCATGCGCCATTTCCCCATGGATTATGGGGGCTTCATTCTGCTCCCTGTCTCTGTCTTCCAGCTCAGCAGGCTGGGTACCCAGAGAATAACTGGTCTCACTATTAAAGACTGAAGCAAAGAAGGCAGTAAGTGCCTCAGCCTCTTCCTCATCCTTTGTCACTATGTTTCTCCCCCCATCCAATAGAGGATGGAGAGTCTCCTTAGCCCTCCTTTTGTTGCTAATGTATTTATAGAAACGTCTTACGGCAATAGCAAGATTAAGTTCTAGTTGGGCTTTGGTCCTTCTAATTCTCTCTCTGCATAAACTCACAACATCCATGTAGTCCTCCTGAGTTGCCTGCCTCTTCTTCCACAGGTCATAAATGCTCTTTTTTTTCCTGAGTTTCAGCCAAGGCTCTCTGTTCAGCCAGGCTGGTCGTCTTCTCCACCAGCTCATCTTTTGGCACATAGGGACGGCCTGCTCCTGCACCTTTAAAATTTCCTTCTTGAAGAATGTCCAGCCTTCCTGGACTCCTTTGCCCTTCAGGACTGCCCCCCAAGGGACTCTGTCAACCAGTCTCCTAAACAGGCCAAAGTCTGCCATCTGGAAGCCCAAGGTGGCAGTTCTACTGACCCCCTCCTTAGTTCTCCAAGAACTGAAAAATATCATTTCATGATCACTGTGCCCAAGACAGACTCCAGCCACCACACCACCCACAAGTCCTTCTCTGTTCACAAACAACAGGTCCAGCGGGGCAGCTTCTCTAGCTGGCTACGTCATGAGCTGTGTCAAAAGTTATCTTTCACACACTCCAGGAACATCCTAGAAGGTTTTCTGCTGTATTGTATTTCCAGCAGACAACTGGTAAGTGGAATTCCCCCAGGAGAACAAGGGCTAGAGATTATGAGACTTCTCCCAGCTGCTTGTTCAATTGTTCAAGTGCGATTCTTATTATTATCCCTACTTCCAAAAACTATTCAAGTAAGTAGGAACTGCACTAGCAACACTTGAATCTCTTATATAATAGTCAACTGCATTTGCTTTTGATGCAATCAAGTTTGGCCTAAAAAATATACTCTGTCTGATACACAGAAAATAATTGGAATAAGACAGACTAAACAGATTGCCAAAAACAATCTGCAAAAAGCCAGAAAGCTTTTATGAAGTCTGAGTAATGATACTGTCATTCTAACCTGTCTGGAAAATGACCAGAGGTAAAACGATAATATTTTTACCTTCTCTTGTCTATATTAGAACAAACCCCTCCTAAAATAAATGAACTTTAAAAAATGATATAAAAAGCATGAATATATAAATGTAGTAAATATTTTGGTACCATGTGCAGCACTGTGGCACTGCATGAATTTCACGTGGAATTTTACAGAGAAATCTACCCCCAAACCCACTTATTAATTAAACAAGGTTAAATGCAAGGGTGATTTCTGGTGCCAGTGATGAGGTCTGATGGGAGGCAGCCTGCGCTGTGGCTGGACGCCTTCTTCTCCAGTTGCCTGAGGACAACCTGCCTGAGCCCACCAGGTACCTTGTGGTGCATGGACTTTCCTAGAGGTTTCAGTGGAAGAAAGTCAACCAAGCTCAATCGAACAAGATGGGCACCGAGTGCCCTGGCCCTGGCCAATATCAGGGGAATAATCTTAGTAACATGCTCGTGGTGGTGGTATGATTAATGCCGCCCTGCACATCTAGTGTGTCTTTCATTCCAATACAATCGCAATGACATTTCTATTAAACTATAACCTGCACCTCTCCCTTATAGCACATGAAAGCGCTGTCAGGTTCCCATTACTACCTCAATTTCCTCTTTTTCCAGTTTCCCACCTCTTTCTGCTGCCTGCGTTCTCTGAATTGCCCCAGCGCAAACCCACCAATTTTTCCTGTGTTTTTTCAGTCCTTCACCATGTTGCAGCCCCCCCCAGCTCAGCCCTGCCATCTTCTGCAGAGCTGACGAGTTCACAGGATTCAAAGGTGTGATTTCAGGCCAATAATCATCAACTGCTGATAGCCTTTGCTTATTGAGACTTGTTATTTTGTTTAAGTACACGTGGAACAGAAAAGATCATGGATAACAGAGCAGCAGCATAACCCAGCATGCTTCATGACTCACTATTAGCCTATGAATAAATTCTCAAGGAACAGACCTATCAAGAAAAGAAGAGGTGCCCAATATTATCTGACTTTTCCTCAGCAGTACCACAGGTGATGCTCAATACGGCAAAGAAAGTCTCAGTAAATACTGCATATGACGACGGTGATTTTAATGCAGAATAAATTAGTTGAATACGAAGAATTTTCATTTACTTTCATTAGGAGCAGAAGAAGAAAGCAATACATCAAAAGGAGTGGAAGTGTCAGTGTTTAAAAGTTCTATACTCACATCACTGCTCTCAGACCTTTCTCGCAGAGCTCCTTTTCTTCTTTCCTTTAGTACCTTGCCCTCCCCTCTCCCTCCCCTTTCTACAGGTGCCCACACACGCATATACACACCCACTCTCCAGCCATCTCTGAGCATAAAATTACTGCCTTTTCTCCCTGCCTCCCTGCAGAGGAAAAACAAGTTGTGACATCTTCAGCTCCGGCAAATCCTAGTCCACTCAGTTTTCTCCCAGTCCTGCACTCAGCCTCTGAAGATGGGACCCTCTTCTCCCCCCGCCACCTACTCACCCCCTGAGATCGATAGCCGAGACCTGGCAAAACTCCTGAGCTCCAGTCACCAAGAATATTGTCTAGCTCCTGTACACTGTCCTCGCTTATCTGGGCATGGTGGAGGAGCGGTGTTTAGGGGAGCCTGGCTCTGCTGCCGCGGCACTGCTCCCCTGTGGCATCCACTGGATGAGGAGATGAGCAGAAGAAGCGAGTGCTGCCTGGGCAACCCCCTGCTGCTGCACGCACAGAGCCTACGGAGCCGCACTGCATCTCCGCCTCCCCTCACCCACTCAGAATAAATATCGCACTTATGTGACTGCTGAGGGGAGAAGACTTTTGTGGGGCGGAGAGAGGAAAGGCTGCATGAAATTTTCCAGGGGGTTCTCGCTTTTCATCAGGATGAACTTCGTCCCCGCCTACTGGTTTGAAAAGTCCCCCTTATGTTATTGAGAAATTTTCATTACAGGTTTTTAAACAAACAAGCCATTTTTTTAAATGTCAGAATCATCAATTACAAAGAGGCAGTTGCATAAGTGCGGGAATAAACTTTGCTCTTCTTAAAAAGGCTATGTGAACAGGGTCAGATGAGAGGTGCATCCATGCTAATATCCTGATTGCAGCAACAGACACTGAAAGATGCTTTGGAAGTGAACTCATAACAAAATTGCCTGAAATGTCTCTGTAACCTCCATTACTTAAAGGTTCACAAAGCTCCTGGAATATGATTTATACGCCTGGAAATGCTTCTTCATCTCTAACGCAACTCTGGATAATTTTACTTTATGCCATGCATCAAATGAAAAACAGAACACTGACAAAAAATTGATCTATGTGTGATTAAGCACACATTACTGTTTTAATGTGGACTTCACAATTGGACATATACAGTAGTCAGCCTAAACATCTTAAGCTGAATCCATTAGGCTTCTCTTCACTAACATTTGTATTAGTTATGATGGGAGTTACTAACTGCAATAATTATTGGACTTCACGGAGTTGTAAAATGACTCTTGGATGGGAAAATTCAGGGATGTTAACTAATTTGTTCAAGTAAAATGCTTGCTAACTGTCAAGAAGATATTTCCCATTCTAAATATAATTGTATCTTAAAACCCATTACTTAATTAATTCTTACATTTTCAAAGGGTTTAAAATTTGCTTTAAATTTTTAGCTTTAAAATTTATGCTCAAAGACTAGTTAAAGGTAAATGAAGAGCTGAATTTCTGAACTCTCAGCTTTTAACATACATATAGATTGTATTTGGTCGCACAAATATGGAGGCAGAGGTGATTATGCATTTTTGATCTATTTAATTTTTAATACAAAATGAACAAAAGTCTGAAACTCAGCTAAATGTTTACTTTTTGTTTTGATAAGTGAATGGTATAATAAAGTCCTATATGACAAAACAACAATATTAAAAGAAAATCAAAGATGGCATGGCTGATGATGTTGAAAAGTATAGGTCTCGATTATTAATTTTATTACTGCAATATGAGGTTCTCACTTTTCCTGTCATCTCTTTCTATAGAAAGAAGCTCTTTCCCTCCTTCAAGATCATTCTTCTTGTTAAGCAATAAGATGTTATTTATTGAATAAAATGGTACATGAGAAGATGATGACTATTATTTTCAATGTATATTTTTGTCTGTTCATACAAATAGCCAAATCATGCGAGATAGATGTTAATTACATTTGATAGGAGAAAAGTTATTTCTGCAACTGCAGCATTTTTGGCAGCCACTGAGTTCATTGCACACTGCTTACTCAACTGGCAACTTGCAAAACTTACGAAAATTGTCCTAATAAATGTGAGGATTATGACAATATATTTATCATCTCCTGGCCTATGTTAAATATCCTAATAGCTGTATCTGCAGATTTCGCGTGGTGGAGTTCAGATCGAAGAATGAATTTGTGGGCTTCTGAGACTTGTCATACACACTGGTTTGTTGTATGAAGGATAAAATGGGATAAAAGTATCTTAGTATGTGGTAGTAGACAGAAAAAATCATTTAACATCTCTTCTGCCTTTATATTTTGCATACTGCCATATGCATGACATAGTTTTAGCATCCTTGTCTATGCCATTGACCTTTGTGGCCATGTTTTCCATGGAGTCAGACCTTGAATTAATAGGAAAGTGAGGCTGCACATACTTGAACAGTTTGTTTTTCAAATACTCTCTCTGCTTTTTCACCTTTACTCTTTTATATTTTACTTTACCATATTTCTTGATTTCTGTATTATCTCATCCTCTGCTAAAGTTACTGCAACTTTGAGCACCAGAGGATCTTCATTTACTCTTGCTACAGAGACCTAGGCTGGTGGCTTAGATTGAACAGGGTGTGTACGGATTGTGTATATGGTTCGTGTTCCATTTGTCCATAAGGGACAGGATTGTTTATATTATCATAGATCGTATCTGCGCTATGTCCTCTCTTCCCACCGAATTGCTTCACCTTTGGTTTCTGTGTTAAATAAAAACATAGCTGCAGAGAAAATCTGGTCAAAGGTGAAGCAGGGAGATAAAAAGACAGTAAGTGCTGTACATGTGGAATCTGGCGTGGCTGGACACCTTCGGAACTCAGCCATCTCTAACCAAGCATGTTCTGCTTTCTACAGTTGGTGCTGGAAGAGTTGCTCTAATGCCTTAGCTATTAGAATTCACTTACTATCTATAAGCAGATCTGCTTATATATTCTTTCCTGCAGAAGACTATGTGGCACAGTTACAGATGTCAGGACTTCAACTGTTCACATGTCCAATACTTCACTGTTTCAAGTAACAAGCACATATTCTTAGGACTGATAAACATAGATCAAAATATAATGTCACCAAATGTGAATTTCTATCAAAATGAAATATGCCATAAACCATGCATACGATGAGTTTTCGCCTGTGTATAAATATGGATTTTATCAAAGCAAAATGAAAGATTGCTGTTCTTTTGAGATTTCTGCTGCATTTCTGTGTATTATCTGGACTTGAAAAAAATGAGTTTTCTGAAGGAGAGTCACTATAGGAAGGAAAACAAGTTAAATATATTATTCAGTCCTATTATTGGTATATATTTTAGAGCCACCAATAATATCCGAACCAAAATATTATAAGTGCTGGAGATGAAAATGAATTTATAATCACCAGTATACAGCTGAACTCGACCTTTAGACTTACAATGTTGTTGTTTGAATAGTGAAATTAAGCCTATTAAGTTTAAAAGGGTTTTTGCCATTTCTTTTAAGTGTTCATAAAACCACAAGGTTGAGCTTTGAATTAGGCTAGGGGAAACAAATACCCTTAAAATTGTCAGAAAAGGGTTATGATTACAGTAATGAATCAATCACTGCTTGCTGTAATAGACGATAAGGAAAACCAAAATCTATTAACACACTCCTCTTAAGGCATTGCAGGAGGAATGTGGTTGTTTAAGCAGGCGTCTAATGTTATTTACAACAGCCTTGGGTGTTTGAGACGTTCATATGGGACTTGCAGGTACACCACAGGACTTACAAGAGACTGCTGCCTGGAAGGGCAGGAGGAGGCTAGGTGGGACCTCTGGCACTTTTAATGGCACTGGGCATGTATGTTTATGCAACTGAATTGGAGCCCAAAATGTTGGCAGACTCAGTTCTCTGCTGGAGGCAACCGTTCCCTCCTTATTGACACCGTACTTGGGGATCTACATTCCTTAATGTGATGCTTTGAACCACCTCGAGCCTAAAGCTTGAGATAGAAGATTCCCAAAATTTCTAAATTATGGCAAACTTTAGGGCTAAAACCCGAGATACGACTCAGAGATCACTGAATCCCATTTGTACTAGTAATGCAGAAACAGAATCATCCCATGAAGTGAGACAGTGTGTGAAGACAAGAAGTTCCTAAGATTTATTTTTTTTCTAATTATTCCTGTGACTTAAAGAATTTACCGTCCATTTTCAGAAGCATTTTGAAATCCAGGTTAGACGCTCTGCTGTCATTGCTCTTCCAGTGTGTATAAATAATTTTAATTGAAGACTTCAAGGGAATAGCCAAATGACAGGGCTAAGAAGAATCAATAGTTCTCTTTGTACCTCGAGGAATATTTATGCAAAGTGGAATGGTTTTAAAATTAAAGATTTGTATGTGGCACTTAGTGAACGCTCAGTAGCTTGATAGATAGACAACATGGACTCAAGCTCTAACTCTGTATTGGGCAGAACAGATAGTGACATGGATTTTCTGCACCTCCGGGAGAATACAAGGCCACTGAATATCACACCAGCCAACCAGAGAAATCTGACAAGATGCACACAAAGACCTTGGACACAGACAGTAACAGCTTGTGGTATACAAAATATGGATACAAATTTTTCAGTCTAGGCTCATCTCTGTTCTGGTTATCATTCAATGAGTACCTTACAATCTAGTGAGTACCAAAAGAATACAAATGTGAAGAAAACACTAAAACAGGAACCTCATGAAGATTAGAATTCAGTAACTTTTTGACAGAAGTAGACACTTTTCCCAGGTCTATGGTTAATGTGAAAAGCAATTTACAGATATTACTGCGACCACTGTAGCAAGTTTGTTTTATACGAAAGCAACAAAGGCAACAACAAAAATATAATGGAAAATTAATATTAGAAAAATGGCACAAACACTAACAATCTCTAGCAACCTAAGTGCTTTCTCCTGGTCTATCTATTTACTTGCAGAGTTCAATGCATTGGCTACTTTAAAATAGGAAAGAAAGGAGGACTGAAAAAGAATATCTTTCTGCTATCAAATTCTTCATTGCTATTAATATTCCTAAAATGCAAGTATTATTTTTACTGTCACCATCAAGCATTCAAACCCACAAGACGTATCCCTTCCCTGAGATAAAGTGACAGCCTCAATATGTGATATCTAATAAACAGTAAAACTAGCGTTTTTTCTATGCTTTCGGTTTGAAACCTCTCAAGTATAATGTGGTCATACTTCAGAGCTTCCCTGTGCAACTAGGGGAATAGAAACTTTTATCTTTTAAAATTTGGACTAAGATTCACATTTAGCCCTCTTTAAAAACGAGTTGCTCTTTAAAGAATTCTGGCTATACAGAGATTCAGGATAAAATTGTGAGGACTAGCAACACTGCATCAGTCTACCTTGGGAAGATTCTCAAGTCAGGGTTAATTTTACCCATATGCTTTTTGAACAATTTTGGCATTAGTTACATGAGAAATGCAAGCTTTTATGGTGTGAAATATAATGTGGATTGAACGAAGTAGAATGCTGTGTACTGCACAAAGAAAAACGAATCAAGTGCAGCCCCTAGATGGCCATTTGTCTCAGCTATGAACTAGCAGAGCATCCATTAGCTCCATCCTCAGGTAGGGTGTAAAGACCACAGCATTCACATTGCAGTTCCAGTCTTAATGTCGTCTCAATCTCCTCTCCTTGAAAAGCCAAATTAAATTGTGAAATGAAAGAAGACTGGTTTTAGAAATCCATGTTGAGGTTTTACCAAATGGTTACTCTGGGTTTGGCTCACAAAAAGGAAAATGTAACCAGTATCACTGGTGAAAGGAACTGTAGGTGTCATGGCTGAATAGAGAATGCAATGACTTTGGTTGTACGTAATGCCAATATACTGTTTCTGCTGTGCTTTGCACTGTTTCCTCCGCTGCCTGTGCTGGAGGGAGTAGGAACACAAACAGTAAACATAGCACAGGTCCACACCAACTGGCCTAACACGGATGGGAGAAATTCTCGCTCTCGATGGTGACTGAAATATTTTTTGTTATTGCTGTTAGTTACTTTCCATTCATTTTCCTTCTCTTAACTCCATGGGATTAATAGCAACATCTATGTTGAGAGTGGAGCAGCATACATAAAACCAGCTTGTGCTATCAACCTCCCATAGTACCCTTGCTTTGTTTGGAAGATAGGATGGTCCATCTGAACCGGCAGTGGTCTTTTGTCTCCCCATTTCAGCCTAGCTAAGGCCAAAGAGCTCTCTCTCTACATTTATGACTTTGTAGATCAACAAGTGCGCAGTCTCTCCAACTTGCTTACATTTAGAGTAACCTCAGACTCTTGAAAAATTCATCACGTATAGAAGATTGCTGTTATGGGTCTTGACGGTAGGCCCATGGATAGCAGGAATGCCACAGGTCACTTCCAGTATTTCTAACAGCTGGCTCATTCCCTTTGCCGATCTCTCAGGTGCAGCAGAAATTCCAAGTGGTAGATGTGGGACTGATCTCTAGACTCTAGATCTCTAGTCTCTAGGCTTCATCCTAATACGCTTACCTAGAAGTGGTAGATGTCTACTCATATGGTAGGTATAGACATCTGTCTTGTAGACATCTGTCTTGTAGACATCTATATGTGTTAGCTGAACCTTACATTTATGAATTTTTATCTCTATAACAGATTAACTAATACAGTGAAGCTACCATTCCTGAGAGAATAGAATCTAAAAAAGCCCAAGTCTGCATTGTTTACAGATGATTTAGCATCTTGGAGCTGGCCAAGTTTATGCTTGGCTGATGAAATTAAAGAGCATGTTTCCCATTTCTTGATTCACACTGTTGAGCTGTGACAATTCATCACAGATGTACATATGCTTCTGGAAAGTCCAACCTGCAATGACCATAGCTATTCATCACTCAGAAGGGTCATCAACGGACTCAATTAGTCACTTGTACACCATGTCTTTAAGCTGTTTCCTGGAAACTTTCATAAAAGGAACCGGACCTTTCTGCAATGTGCAGAGTGAGAATCTTTTCCGAGCTTGATTATGTGGGAGTGTTTCAGTTTACCTAGTCTATTGAATAACCTTGAGAATCGTAGGAAAGCTTTTGCCTTTGCAGGTTGAGCTTTTATCTGACTCAGCCGCAGGCCTAAATCTTTGTTTGCCTTAGAACAGCGGTCATTCAAAATCACTCACTGTATGAAAAGCTTTTCATGTAGATGCAGTCTTTTACCAATGACGTTCGCTCAGCATTTTAATGGGATGCAGGGGCCTCTTAAATGCAGACAGTTTTCCATTGGCAGCGTGAGGCTTCAGACAAGACAAAGCAATGTAACCTCTCAGGAAAGAATGTGGTATCAGCTCCCAGGCTGTCTTGAGGTAGACAGAGATGCTGTGGAGTGTAATGTTCATATCCAGCAGCTTGATTGTGCTTCAAATGCTAAAACATGTCCTAGAAAGGCATTTGCAGTATTATTAACAGCCATTAGCTCACAGATGCTAGATTTACACGGGGGCATAATAACCCTTAGGAATTCTGAAACATCTGGCAAATGGGATCAGGAGTGTAATTTTGGCTGTTTTTGACTCATCCACTGAGAGTGGTTCCTCTGAGTCTGCTCGTGAGGTTTGTTGTGGGTCTGGGACAATTATAGCTACCTCTTACTGCCCGGCACGGGGCACTGAGTGGTGGTGTTAGATCACCAGGACCTCACATATCTCTTGTTGCGTCTCAGAGCAGTCAGTCTGCCTCACTGCTTTAATTATTTCATAGCATCACAGCAATGCCAAGTCACTGCCAGGCAGCTGCTTGCATGTTCCAAGGGACAAAATCTGAAATTGTTTCATTTTGAAACCCGAAGGTGAAATCACTACGTTGTGATCATGTTAAAGGTGTGATGTTAACATCTTACATAGAGTCACCCTTCTTTTTGAATAGCATTTGTATCTGACCCCTAAATTAGATTTTGGGTGGAGAAGTAAATCAAAGTTACAATATTAGTTTTCTATGAGGTTGTTTCTTCAACAATTAGGATAAAGTACAGCACTGGTGCCTTCAGCCTGTGGCCAAGGTCAGGTAAGATGGAGATGGTGCCGTCTCTTCTTTTTTTTCCCCTGCATCTCATGCAGGTCTAAAACACCAGGATTTTATTTACCACTTGGCCAAAAAAAGGATCAGCCTTGCAAGGGAAAGGGTCCAGAGGTGTATTACAGCTGGGAGCACCGGCACCTGTGGTTATCCCTTACACCCAGGCTGCTTCGCAGATCATAGTGCCACTGTCCTCAAGTTTTCTACTATGATGCTCTATTGCCACAGTATGATATTTTGATCATTTATCAAAGCCTGCTATGACTGTGATCATAGCTGGAGTGCACATAAATTGCACAACACCACACAGTTCATGTCAAAATAATAAATAAAATCTATTTTAAAAGCTCTATTCATCATCCAGTGATGCCTACCTAACAAAAAAAAAAAAAAAGGTACATATGTAATTTCAAATAGTTTTGAAACATAAGATTTTAACAGCTTTATGAACAAAATGCTACTGATGGAACCTGGGAGACTTTCCTATCTCCAGTTGTTTAGATCGTAAAATGGCTGAATAGGGAGAGAAATCCTACTTCAGGAAGTGTGAAAAGGATTGGATATCAGGAAATAGAAGCATATTGCTGAACAGTACTCCTATAAATATTCTGACCGTAAACATCTTTTTTCATTTTACCATTATCATATTTAGCAATCACTTCAAATGTTCATAGAAACCATGTTAGATGCCACAATTGGAGATTCTCCAATTACTTTACGTTGGAACTCTGTCACTCTTTGCAAAAATGAAGACATTTGAGGCCAGAATTCATTCTGAGATGTAATTTTGTACATATTGGGCTCAAATAATTATAGAGTGATTTATATATTTGAATGTACATTTCTGTCTTGCATTCTTAATATAGTTTAATTAATTACCTTGGGAAAAAAAAATTACTTATTTCTATGTATCTTAAAGCACTTTTTTTCCCTATATATTCCCATCACTTGTAACTACAATAATCACCATCAACAGTATTATGACACCCATATTGAATTTCAACATGAGAATTTAAGTATTTTGCAAGGATACTCTCTTTTCCAGAGAAAAGAACTCCATATGAAATTCACCAATAACCAGCCCACACTTCCAGCAGATTAGCATGTAACTATATTTGGGTGCTAAACCACGACAAGCAAGAAAAACCTCTCATGCAGAGTATACGGTAATATGAAAATATTAGGAAAAATTAAGTTCATGTTACTAAAATCTCCTGAACTTCAGGAAGTCTGTTGTACCCTTTGTTCACTTAATCAGCTAATTTAATTTTGTCTTTGGGAGCCAAATTGCATTAAGTTAAAATGGCAAAAAGAATTGAGAATTAAAAAGCTGTTAGACTAATTTTCTTAGAAAACCATTGGCAACAATCTATATTCTACTTCTTTCTTACATTTTACTTCTTTATATAAATTATCTGTTTATCTATTTGGCATCAGAAACATCATGCCAGCTGTAATATAAGTGTTGAGGCAAATTGTGGTGTTTTAAAAATAATGCTTTTCACAACCTTCACACTTCCTACTTGCAAAGTCCTGGAGAGTCCTACAGAATAAACTAGAGTTCAGGGTGATTTATTCTGACATACGGCAGTCCAGATAATTTCTCTGCTACAACAAAAGAAGGATGAAAGGAAATTTCTAGAAGAATCACTTGGAACTATTTCACCCACATTACTGGTGCCTGTTTATGTGTCTGCCTTCTAACACACGAAAAAGATCCTGCTCTGCTGCTGTGGTCCATTCACAGGGACCTGCCGCAGGCTAGGAAATTCTCTAATCTTCACAGTGACTCTGGCCACCATAAACTTGGCTTTCTGCAGAGACAACATAAATCCCAAACTAGAATTTCTTCTATAAAGTCTTGGTGAGAAATCGAGGGAAAAATTATGCCAATGTCCCAGTACCAATGTGCAGTTTGACTTTTATCTGAGGAGCAAGGACTGCTGGGGAGAGACAGTGCACAGCGACAGGGCTGCATGAACACAGGAACACTGGTAATCAGTTGCACCAGTGGAAATCTCAATTGGATCTAAAGGACAAAAATCTTCACCATGAGACTGGTTAAGTATTGGGACAGGAGCCCACAGAGGCTGAGGGACATTTGTCCTATAAGATTCTCTAAAGTCCCATGGACGAAGCCCTGAGCAACCTGATCCAACCATGAAGTTAGCCCTGCTTTGAGCAAGAGGTTGGTGACTGGAGGTCCCTGACTACTGAAATTATTCTATTATTCTCCGATTGTCTTCTACAGGAGATGATATCTGGTTTGGAACCTGACTTCATCTTCCTCCAAAAATGTTTCATCCATATGTAGACCTGATGTGACCCTCCAAACATTAACGACAGTGGTTTGCAATCTTTATCAATCTGTGGACGTGAAAATATTTCCAGTGGTGGTCCAGATCTTAAAAGCAGCTTTGAATCTCTGCAGAAGTTTCTTTTATTTAGTTAGTTTTCACAGATTCTTTATCAGTAGGCCACAGATGCCTACACGGCCATATGCCACTCTGAAAACTCTCATTTTGATGGTTCTAATGAGAACAATGTTAGATCAAACTTGACTGTGATTATTTTGCAAAATGATTCTTCTAAAGAAATAAATTCGCACTTAGTAGTCTGTACTGTCTCTGTGCATCTCTTTTTTTCCGTGCACAGACTCCCCTTGAATAAACAGCCTATGAACCAAAGAACATCACATCCCATTTTTATGTAGGAGAATGTAGAGATCTTTTCTCCCTTGAAATATTGTGAGGGAAAAAAAAAAGCTACTTGGCATTATTAGAAAGAAAAATTACAAGAAAGTTTTATCTAAGAAGTTTCTGTTACAGAGCAGATGTAGTGTGCATTAAAACAGAAGTAACATGGAAAAATAGAAGCGTTCACAGAGAGAGACTCAAAACCTACGTCTCATTCTACTTCTCACACAAAAGAACAGAGGAACCATCTTAATTACCTGTTTCCATTTTCCCATCTTGTGCTGCAGGCCCATCAGGAATTACACTCTTCACCTGGAGAAACTCATCCGGCTCATCCCCACCAATGATGGTAAATCCAAAACCCATGTTGCTTTTCTTAAGAGTTGTGCTGAGGAAAGTCCCCTTCAGCTGTGATGCATCACGGGTGAAGAGTGGTTTTTCTACATCAGTCAACACAAACAAGAAAGACAAAAGTTCTGATCTAATCACAACACAGCGGGAACAGCAGATAACAACATTGGCTGACAGCAGGTGACAGTGTATGAAAACCAAGGAAATAAAGAGTGCAGGCATTCCAGGAAAAAAATTGTGAGTTCTTGTATTAATACAAAGCTTAAAATCTATTTCTTATCTATGGCAAATCAGCCATAAGGGGGGAGCTATAAATATTCTTTCATATCAGAAATACATTTAGAAGTGGTGATTGTGTGGCTAACATAATTGCAACAATAAAAATGATCTGTGAGGTAATTTAAAAACTTCGTTCCTCAGCTATAAATTCAGCTTTGTCTACAAAGTACTACATTCTCCATAGTTTCCTTCCCACCTCCAATAAGGAAAACATCCCCTGAATATCTTATTCCATTTGATAACAAGCAGTGCTAAATATTAGGTGAGCTTTTCTCTCCAAACACGTGGGGTTTTGGCATCCAACAAGTGACCCACAAAACGGCTGTGCAACCTCCGCGTCCCCTCTCCGCATGCCTCGGTGAGCAGTGTGGGTGCAGGGCCTCCCCATGCTTCTCTCCCGCGCTGCGCTTGGTGAGGAAGGGTGGGAGGAAGGTGCAAAGGTTGTGACTTCAACTGCTGTCGCTACGCCCGCAGCGGTGGGACTGGGCTGGCCGGCAGCAGAGGACATACCGTGCAGCCTGCGCGTCCCGGCGGGGTCGCGCCAGCACTGGGAGAGGTCATTCACGCTGCGGGACCTCTTGGGAGCGGGGCGCGGGTGGGCGAGTTTGAGTCTAGGTAAGGTTGATGAGGCGCTTTCTACTGTTACAAAGGAGAACAAGCCTCATTCTCTGGCTGTAACCTTACGTTAAAGATTATTCGTCTCTACCAATACTGTTTGCTGCTTATACAGCTCATTTTAAGCACATTAATTTTTACGTTACCAAGAGGCTGTATTCTTGTAAACTCCTATAACACAGTGCTTGAGGCTTTTAACTTAATTGATGCTTGCTAGATGAGCTAGCTTAGAAACATACCAAACATCAATTAACGGTAATTTAGAGAAAGTACAATTAATTATTTCAGTGTTGCCAACCTCACATGCTCAAGAGAGAGGCGTACATTCCCAAGAATAGAATTTATGATTTTATTTAGAAATTTACTTTGGGGCTCTTATTGTGCTTTCTGTTTCTCAGTCTTCAGGAAACACCAGGGTCAACTTTTCTGTCTTTTCTCTAAGCTTCTGATGGTTAGAGTATTTTTGGTGGCTTAGGAGTCCCGCAATCCTGGAAGCTCAGACATTTAGGTAAGAAAAATGCTAGGAGATAGCCGATAACATTGTGAGATTTGGCAACACTATTGTTTTAATCAGACTATGACAAAACCATTGCCGCATAAACAGGAGAGCAGGATCTTTCATCTTAACTAAGAGAGCTGACACGGTACTGTACCTCGGAAACCTTGGGCCTGCATAGGCTTTGTTCCAAGTTCTGCGTTGGGCATGTTATGCTGCTGTAGCTTCCTTTTTGCTTCTAGGACAGGGTTTTCAAATTGTGTTCTTCTATTTATGTGGCTGGAAAAAATTTGGTTTTGATTAAAAAATTGGGTTCAGTTGGGGAAAATGATCATTTTCACAGTAGGAGGATGCTGTATGTGACTTAGGGGTGTGTGGTTAGATACCGAAAACGTTATGAAACCCTTATGAGCATGTATGTCCCTTATACTCCATACAAGTTTGCTGGGGATGAGAAATGCACAATCGTGCATTGCTTAATGAACAGCACTGAGAAGTGTCCCATCATTTCAGTATGCTGAACTCTGCTACAGAGAAATGGTTTTGATCTATGGGACTACATATTAAATAGGAGTACCGCTGAAGCATGCCACAACAACAGTTTTTCATGTCTTTAATGCAAGCATTGTTCTGTGCATGATTCAAAGGATCTGAACCAGTTTTGTGCATTATTATTGATTAGCTGTAAGTGAAATTACTTAATCACTTACAGAAAAGGTAAAGCCTAGGACACAGTGCTTTTATTATTGCAGCGTAGAAATAAATCTAACATAGGAAATAAACCGAAGATGATTTCTTTTTAATTCTACAGTATATATCTTTTCAGCTGTTCAGAAAAATGGTATGTTGCAGAAACTAAGCCAGATGTTAGATTAGAACTACCTAGATAAATATTTGAAATATAAGAAAAGTTAATGTGCATATTTTTTTCTTGATGTTTTACATTTCCTAAAACAGGTCAGTAAGTACATCTCTGTCATTACACCACTAATTTTCTGTATTGTGTTTAGAACTACTGTCTTAACGACATACTTTCATCAACCTTTAATTTAAAGTATACATTTTATCAGTCCATGAGTAATCCTACAGTCCTGTTCTGGGATATGTTTCACATGTTTTCTGAAGAAGGCAAAACTAATTAGTAAGCTGCATTGAGCAACTCCGCAAGACAGGATCACGATAGGATCACAATTGAGCAAAGGGGGTTTGTGCTGCAACCGCTGTTCTGGGGAAATAAATACATATGTAGAGAAGGGCAAGTTTTCAATCATGTCACTTCTTATTTGTTCTCACTGTATTGAAACTTATTTGTTCTCACTGTATTGAAAATCCAATGCCAATCATGAGCTTTAAGCACTCGGAGAGGTGACCTGGGAACTTTTGAAACTCTGAGATCCTAAAAAGGCTAGAGTACTTTCAATTTATATTGAAATGGCCTTTTACGTCACATTAAGCACTTTGCAGGTCCCTTGGGATTCAGATCCTACCACTGCTTCAAAGAAAGTAAGTGGAATTGCCACTAAGAATTGAGATAGAGGGAAGGCTGCAAGTCCTATGGGAGTACAAAACACTTGGAAAATCAGGATTTAGCAGCCAGAGCTAATGCAATGAGATTTCCAGTCATGTAAAAGAATATTTGATTTAATGACAGGAAGTAAATGTGATAAATCCTGGAGTTGCTACTTTGTTACCATGGCTATAACTCATTCAAGTGGCTGCTAACTCATTCTTGTACTTTAAAATTTTGATTAATAGTTTTCTTGTAAATTTTAATCTATGCTGCAGACCAGTGAAGTCCCTTTCATTTCTTTCCCTCTCCGGACAGGCTGTTTAAGACTGCAGGCTTTCCTTTCCTAGGCTTTCGTTTCCTAGTTATAACATGCTGTAATTGTCAGGGTCTTCAGCACCTTTGTCTGTTGCAAACCTAGAAATGTACAATGGAAGGGAGGGAAACTTCACCATTTAAAAATGAAGACAAGACTTACATGCATTACATGTCCATAGGGCAACTATGAACTGCTAACATAAGCATGAAAAGGGTAATTTTTGTGCTACCACCTATCATGTGAGGTATTTCAATACTGTGAAGGAAATACTACTTTTGCCATTACACAAGGCTGTAATGAAACATCACATAGAATCATAGAATCATAGAATTAGTGAGGTTGGAAGGGACCTTTAAGTTCATCAAGTCCAACCGTTAACCTACCCTGATAAAAACACCACCACTTCTAAACCATGTCCCTAAGCACCTCATCTACCCTTTTCTTAAACACCTCCAGGGATGGTGAATCCACCACCTCTCTGGGCAGCCTATTCCAATGTTTAATAACCCTTTCAGTGAAATAGTACATAAATTTCCGATCACCCATGACCAAATAAAATCAACCCATAGAAAAGGTTTTACAGGAAAACCAGTGAAATAGAGAGTCTTCTGTGACATAAGACCAAAGGAGTTTTAGGTTTTTATTCAAGCAGAATTAATTCTGATATATAATTTCATTCTATAAGTACATTTGGAAGTAAAATACTAGAACGTATTAAAGATGTCAGGATTTCAGACTTGAAATCTGTAGGCTTCTTACAAGCAGAAGTGTGAAATTACAAAACACCTTCCAATAGCAGATATGGGGTAAAATATCTAGCTTGTTTTATGTTAGCATTTCATAAGGTTAAAACCTGGGTTGCTACACAGTGGGTTGAGTTAATTGCTTCAACATAGGGATCACGTCTTATTTTAGAGGCTCTAAAGTACCCTGCCCTGGTCTTCAGCTGCCCTTCCAGAAAAGCATGGGCTTCTCATCGCTTTTGTGCCATATTATGCACATTCATGGATATCCAAGAGCACACTGCAGATCTGCATTTAGGACCTTGCTCTATGCCTACTGTTATGCTGCAGTTACAGGGCACGTCTCAGTGCTGCAGGAGGCCTCTTGCAGACCTAAGTTACAACTTATATGTAGTTCTGTGACATAAAAAAAGATGGGATTTTACCTAATGTAGGATGCGTCCATGGCTCAAGGAACATTAATTCCTGTGGTACTCACATCACAGCTAGAATCTGTTATTCACTGTCTCTACAGATTCTAGGTAGAGTTCAAGTTGTGCTTTAGTCCATTTACACAGAAAGGTCTTCAGTAATGGCTACCTTGAAAATGACTTTTTTGTCCTAGTGGATCAGACAGGAAGACTAGCAGAGGTACTTGAAGCACCTCAAGGTGTTGGTGCAATCTTAGTAATTCTTAGCTCAAATCTATTCCCATATTTTGACTGGTTTATGGCAGTGTGCCATCTCCAAAGCACAATGTGAGAATTCCAACAAATTCAAACAACTCCATTAAACATTGTGTCCAAGATGAGTCAAAGAAAAGAAAATTATACTGATAATCAGTCATTTTTATCAATCAGTAACACTGGATTTATGCTCCTAGATGAGCCATGAAACACCTCCCTTTCATGCAATTTTAAGTACTATACAGCTTCATAGCTAAATCAGAAAAATTGCTACTGATGAGTTTACCTGAGAAAGAGGTTATTAAGCAAAGTAGTTCCCTTGAAAGGACATTCTAGCCTTTCATCTAGCTACTTCAACTGCATACAAAATAGGTATTACTAACCTAGGCCTTAACAAGGCAGGCCAAATGCGAGTTTTAGAGATGGTTACAAATAAGTGCTTTTGCGGTTAAAATAGATTTTGGATGTGATCCAAAAATATATTGCTCATTGCTCACAGTATCTAATTCAGCGAGCATTTCTATCTTCACTTTTCTTCCTTTGTTTTATACAATGCATATTAAATATAAAAGCCTAATCCAAAGAAGAGAATCCAACTAATTTCTCCTGGTGCCATTGTGACTGTACAGAAGAATCACACTGCCTTTTTGTCCTGGTTTGAGGTAAAACAGAACCAATTTTGTTCAGTAACTTCGCTTCTTAGCTGGGCCTCTTCTAACTACTGAAATTAACTGCATATTGTGCAGACAGTGTTCACTCTCTCAGAGTGATAAGACCGATGTTGATAGCTGATGCCCAGGCATGGGATGCAGAGAGGCTCCTGCTTACACTTATTGCCATAACCCCCACGGCCAACCAACTTTGTTATTTGCCCCGTTGGAGGGTCGGAAGCGGAAAAGCATAGTGGGGTCCCACCTGTAGGGAGGAGCGGACAGGACAGGTGACCCAAAACTGACCAACAGGGTATTCCATCCCATCTGCCTCATGCTCAGTATAAAAGCTGAGGGATCAAAGGGTCAGGGGCTCTTCCTTCAATGGCCGACGTCTGAGGAGGACTCTGTCTGCCTGTGATCCCAATCCTGACTCCAGATCCGGAATCCAGTTCCCGTCCGTCACTGAGTCCAGCCTGGGACTGCCCCAGTGCCAGCCGGTGATGTGATTGTCATCTCGGGAGCTTGATACGGTTTTGTATATATTTTTCATTATTTCTTTTTATTTTATTATTAATATTTCATTAAAGTAGTTTAGTTTCTTCTAAACTCGTAAGTCTCTTTTTCCTCCTCTGCCTCTCTCTTTGTAGAGGGGTAGAGGGGAGCATCTGTCGGTCCCGTCTGGGGTCCCTCGGGTCCCCAGTGGTGGATTTGGCCTAAACCACGACACTTTTGTTTGCTTTCTGTTCCCAGGAACCCTGAATTTCCCTCTGCAGAGAAGAAGGGGTGGTTGGTGCTAGTGTTAGCCTGCAGTGTGCTGAGTGGGGACAGCCCCTCAGAGGTAGGATTTGGCTTTGGTTTTGGGCTGCATTTAGCTGTGCAGTTGAAATAGCATCTCATGTGTCATGAGCAGGTACTATCACCACCAGCCATCCTGTAAGACATAGGCACCGTTCTGCTATCTAGTCAGCAAACGTGGCCAGGCTAAGTTGGTTTTGAGGTGGTGTTTCACGTCGGATGTGCTTAAGATAACTGAAACACATTCTTCGGAGGTTTATGGGCAGTAATGCCTAGTAGGCAGATTTTAGTTGATGGCCAAGATACGGAGCCCTGCCAAAATGTCAGCACATCTAAACATGTGCATCAGCAGGCATTCAACCTACCTCCTTTTCATAGCTACTTTAACTTAGCTACTAACTTTTGAAATTGTTGCTTGTAGCCCACCAAAGTAATTCTGAGGGTCGGGATGCCTAAAAGATAGACATTCTGATGCATAACTTGTTAGTGCCTAAGTCCTCTTTACGTTCACATTTTTCAATTACAGATATTTTATAATGACAAAAAGACCTGAAGTAAGTTTTTCTATTTGTGTAGTAACAGAATATTGTCAGAAATTGTAAGTTAAGGAGGTATACTTTTCCAGAATAAATACCTGTATGGCCAATTTAGCTGTTCTATTAAGAAGACCATGTCTGGCAATTGAGCTCTGTGTTGTAGTTAATCATCCTTAAAGAGGGAAATAAGCTTTTGGCAATTAGAATGCTGAAAGACCCCATGAACTCTAATAACCACATTCTCTGCATAGCCCTGCGCAGCTAAGTGCTGCTAGTTCTTAGTTTATAAATTAAGAGAAAATGGCATGAAAGTTAACCCACGTATAGCAAACACTTATCATTTATGTCAAACTGCTACACCTTACAAATGAAGCCTGGACCTGCATAACAAGGCAAATGAAAATTTTAATAGTGTCGCACACCTACGTTCATGCATGATTATGACAGGACGTTATACTGAGGACCTTATTTTTTAACAGAATTTCCAAATATGTTGTGATTAGTCTTTATTAACTTTGCTAGCAAGACCTTTGAGGTTTTCCTTTGTTTCTTTTTTAGCTTTTCCTCCGGTCTCGGAATATTGGAGCTGGGCACGGCTAGCCCTTGTAAGGTGAACCTGAATCTGTCTGCCTCATTGCTCACCCTTACAAGCTTCCCACAGGATACAAATATTTCAGCCAGCAAAGTACAAGCCCTTCTTTCACTGGCAGTTTTAAGGGCCTGCGTGTAAAGTTGGACTGGGCTTGAATGTGTGAAAGTTCCTAAACTAACTTTTCATGATTTAGCCAGCTTTATGACGTAATTAAGAGAGTTTATTGTAATCTGATTTTATCTAGTTAACAATGAACTCATCTGTCGAATACTGGTAGTAAAAAAGGTGTGACTGCCACTTTTCAGCATGAAAAATGGAAAGCAATCTTTGTTTCAAACTTATTGAGCTCAGACAGCCAATTAAAGTACAGCTACATTTTACTGACTATAAAAATCCTTATGAATTTAGCACTGCTGCAGTTTTAATGCCATCCTGTGAACATCCCTTCCACTTCTAAAAACCACCGAGCCTGCAGTAGGTTTGATATATCTTTCCACAAATCTTATCTGCGGTAGGATTAATAAATTTGGCACTAACAGCCTTAAAGTAGGTAATTGCATAACAACATCTGGGCCCGGTGCCTTGAGTCTGTTTACCTGGGGATGGACATGACATGGAGATTAATACTTGCTCCTTTTCTGACTCCGCAGCGAAGCGTGAGCCTCACCGGTGCCAGAATGCCTGGGGCTGCGCTAACAACAAAGAGGGGTCTCGGTAAGAGATTAACGCACAGAAATTGCACAACACCTGTTACTCGCCAAAATACACTCAAAACCACCGGGGCAGAAGACTTCCACCCAGCAGCTGCATAATTGCACGTGCAGAAAGCTTCAGGGGGGGTTAAGTACAAAGAGCTAGGAGAACTCCAGCTCCTAGCTACTTGGGGACATCATAAAAGAACTCGGGCATAAAGGGACAGGGTAATTTAATGGCGTTACACAGGGACTTCAAAAACTTACTTTTCTTTTTGCTCGAATCTGGACTGACTAAGCTGATTTGGGCTGAGCAGCGAAGCAGCTGGGGCTGCTGGCTCTCTTACCTGAGGGCAGGGAACAAGCTGGGGACAAAGCAGCAGAGCAGGTGCTCAAGCGTTTGGAAATTGGGACAGAAGGAGGGAGCAGGGCAGTGGCCAAACACTGTTTTCGTTTGTTCGTTTGCTTTGTAGGAGGGCTAGGGAAGGTGCATGGGCTTCCACAAGCTGCTGCTGTTACAGCAGTCAAGAAAAGGCAATCTTAATCTTCTAACCCTCCAGAAATCAGAGCTTATTTTTGAGTTCTCTGTCCAGCTCTACCCTGTGCACGTTAATAGTAGCATATCCTGGGGTCTGGAAAAGCTGCAGCCCCAGTATCTGTCCAGAGGGATCCTGCAGTCAAAGTGTTGGTATGGGTTTGAGAGACGATGGGAATGATGTGACGCACAAACTAAAATTTTCTATTTTGTATGAAACAACTGGAATAAATTTACTGCTTGAGAGCCAGGATTTGAAATTGAGATTTTAGGTCAGGGGCCATGTTCTCTAAAGATCTTTCTTCTTTAATAAAAGGAACTAACGGGTAGATCTTTCTCAGCCTTTCGAGGTGCTGGCTGCACGGTGACGGGGGGTGGCTCTCTCCCTCCTCCGCCCTATACTTTGTGGAGAGAGCAGAGCGAGAACTGACCGCTTGGAACATGTATCACAATTTTGAATCCAGATTCACTTTGCATAAGTCTCATTCACTGTGTTAAGCTAAAAAGCAGAGAAAATAATCTCTCTGATTTACTTCTGTTACGTAGGAACTGGCCAGAATAGGTTCTACGCAGTACTTAAAAAAAAAAAAAAAGCTTTCTGTTGCCCTTTGCATGGAAGAGTAAGAATCTTTTTTTCTTATTTCATTATTAAAATAAAATCTGAAAAAAATGAAAGCAAGGATTGTGCTGTGAAAATAGAAAATTATATTCTCTTATTTTCAGCTGCGCTTTAAGTACCAAATGAAACACAACATCCCCAAAATTTTATATGCAGCTTATAAATAACCTGCCTTCTGGTACAAACGGTGTAAACATCTGATTTGCAGCAAGAAAGGATTACCCAGAAAAGGATCTTAACTGAGCTAAAGTGATTATGCTTTGCTCTATTCATTGATTAACAAGATCTTTACCTCACTGCATATCCAAACCTTACATAGGAAATACAATATTTCTTTAATGAATATGATCTTTGTACAAGCATTATCTGGCATGATACCATGAAATCAGACCCTGGAGAAATAGAATGACTGGATGCCCGAGTCACTGATTTGAGACACACTGAATATATTTGGACACATTAGCCGTATTGATGACTAAGAACTCCTGGTATACCTTCAGTTTAACATGTCAAGCAATCGTCCCCATGCCTTGCCAGGCTAAGCACTGCAGAGGCTACTGATATTAGGTTGTGACATAGTAACAGCAACTTAATATTGAACTTGGGAACTTACTCAACATAATAAGTGCCATAAATGGGATCATCAATTTTCTCCCAGCCATATGGAAGCTCTGAAAAACAAAGAGTTATGTTTCTCAGTAAATGCAGTACAGACTGTTAAGATCTCTAGTAACAAAAAAACTGTGGATCTTCTCTGGGCGTTGAGGGAAATAACTTGATAGTGAAATTAGATACAGTGACCAAAGCAAATGCCAAATCTTGAACACACACCATAGCAGCCACAAGTAGTAGTAACTTGAAAATTGGCATGCAAACACAGATCGCAGTCTCTAGAACAACACATTTCAGTCGAACCACTTTATTGCTCCAAAAGCTGTGGCAGCCATTAAGTGTAGCACATCTTGTATGAGATCACTGTTGGACAAAGTGAGGGCATTCTGTTTTCCCAAATAGGTACCCGCAAAAAAAGTACTTTGCTTTTTCAGCTTTTTTTCTTTGCTAGGAATCCTGGAAAAGTTGGCCTTGACAGATCAAAGAGAGTTTTCCTTCTACCATGTGAGTACAGGAAGTATACCTAAATGTTCCTGAGAAGTTTGTACTATTTGTCTTACTGTGATGGCAATTCCACAGGCTCCAAAGGCATCCTGTTCCAAAGCTTAGTTATATATCAGGGACATCGGAAGTATACAGTAATACATGGAAGTACAAACCAAAACAAGATATTATAGCATCTTCTGGCATTAAAACTAATTACCTTTTGCAGAAATAGAGAAGATGTTTAGGTATTAACAATTAAAATGTTAAAAAAGTTAATTTAATTATCTTGAAAATCAATCTGTGTTCATGTACAAGCAAACTCTCATATACATATCCATGTACATCCATAAATACATATTTTATCATCACTCTCATTGAACACATAAAAATTATTATAATGCAAACAGAACTTCATCTTGTGTTTAAAAGGCACCAGATGGATGTGACAAGTATCTGTCTCAGTTGACATGAACAGAGTAGAAACCTCAGTGCCAGATGTGACCACTTTGATGGAGGAGGCTCACAAAAGGACGGGCATTGCCATCACGCACAGGTATTGATTTCTGTGCAGTTAAAGACTATGGCACAATATACAGGGAGTGGTACTGAGATTCTACGAGGAAATTTGATTCTGGAATTCCTTTATCAGATTTTTTTTCCTTTTCAAACTCAGTTGAGTACTGAACTGGACAGAGCAGAACTGATGTAGCTCATACTGAATGCAGTCATTAAACTGGCCATAAAGAAATACTTCTGGATGATTTGAGCTTTTGAGCTTTTTTTTTTTTCAGTGATAATGTGAATAGACAATTATTGGTATGCTGTAAAAGGCAAATAGGAAAGTAAAGCCTGACTGGCAATAGGGACATTAAAGAGTTAAAAAACAGTGTTAAGAAATTGCTTCACCTCTGCTTGTTACTTCTCATTTAAACACATCTGTGATATCTTATCCTTTCTTGAGTGGACCTGCTTAGACTGCTGCAGTCTTCATGTCACATTTCCCTCAGAGGATTTTCCTGCTCGACCCTTTCCAATAGTGCAATGAAGGACACAACCCTCTGCCAAAGGCTGGCAGATAAGGAACTTCACAAACTTGTAACTAAAAGCTCAAGGACTTCCTTAATGTAGATACTCAGTTTTTCATGTTATTCTTAGAATATTGTTAGCTTTGAAATCTTCACAAGTCTGCACTCTGAACTGCTTTTTTTTTTGTCACTTCATAGGAATAAATACAGCATAAGGTATTTAAGCAGGTCACAGAATCACAGAATGATGGTTGATATTGGGAGGGACCTGTGGAGATTGTCTACCCCAGCCCCTCTGCTCAAAGCAGGATCACCTAGACCAGGTTGCTCTGGACCATCTCCAATTGGCTTTTGAATATCTCCAAGGATGGAGACTCCACTCTCTCTGGGCAACTTCTTCAAGTGTTTGATCACTCACAGAATGAAGAGGTTTTTTTTCCTCTGTTTAAGCAGAATTTCCTGTATTTCAGTTTGTACCCTTAACCTCCTGTCCTTTCAGTGGACACCCCTGAAAAGACCCTGGTTCTGTCTTCCTTGCACCTTCCTTTGGGTATTTATCTAGATTGATAAAATCCCTCTGAGCCCTCTCTTCTCCATGCCAAACAGTCCCAGCTCTCTGAGCCCTTCCTTATAGGAGAGATGCCCCAGTCCCTTCATCATCCCAGCAGCCTTTCACTGGACTCTCTTCTGTATGTCCATGTCTCTCTTGTACTAGGGAGCCCAAAACTGGACCCAGAACTCCACCTGTGTCTCACCAGTGCTGAGTAGAGGGGAAGGATCATCTTCCTTGATCTGCTGGCAATGCTCTGCCAGCTACAGCCCAAGAGGCTGTTGGCCTGCTCTTGTTGCAAGGACATATCACTGGCTCATCGTCAAGTCACCAAGCATTAGAAAGCCCTGGTGTTGCTCTTTCCAGACCTGCCCAGAACTTCAGTAAAATCTGTAGGAGATTGATCCTACAACGGTTCCCAAAAAGTCCTGTATATTCCAAGACAAGACTGTGGAATGTAATCCCTAAATATTCAAAAAGAAAACAGATGATGCACAAATCTTGTACTGCCCCTACAGTAAGTTTCATTCCCAACGCATGCATGATAAATAAGGCAATAATTTGCTATAACCGTGTAACACAGAATAAATATAAAGTATTAGTTTAAATGCTATAGGTACATTTTATTGTCATGTAACTTTACAAGGTTTTTGTCCCCTAATTAACTTAATGTTGCTTGCATATCTGGCCTTCTAAAATTACACTCCTTTAGAGAAAAGTGAGGCAGGTACAGGTAAAATCCATGAATACCTAAAAATACACACAAACACACACACACACGTGAACACACACATAGAAGTGTGCATAGGTCCCTTTTCCAAAGTGTATTAGTAGATGGAGTTTTTTCCAGCTATGCAATTAAAAATAAAAAGTATATGTTTTGCCTAAATTTAAAAGGAGGTATCTTTCTGTAAATATATACACTTTAAAGTGTATAGCTACAGAGGACATATATTATTTTACGCATTTATGAAAATCTGAAATAATTTGAGGGTTTACTATTAACCTATTGGCCTATTTTTTCCTAAAGTAATGATACATAACTGTATTTATGAACTGGCACAGCTATTGAGAAGGCAAATGGCAAATCCCATTTTCTACTGTAAAAGTCTGTAAAAAATTAATGAATTGGATATATTATGAAGAACCCATTTTGGTATGCATGGATTCAACCATTGATTATCTAACATCATAAAATAGTCATGGGTTCAGAAGAAAGGAAATAAAAAATTACCTTTGTGTACCATAATAGATATAAACTCCATGTAAGGCTATTCTCTAATTTCATTTTTCCATTTGAGATACAGCCTGTGAGCTAAGTTTAATTAAAGTTCTGTGTTGACCAGTAAAATGGAATTGCTAGAGCACGAGCCCTAAGCTCCCTGCACTCTCCCAAAATATGGCAGATAAGGTTAGTGGAGTGTAGTTTACTACAGGGCTTCTGTTAGAAGAATCTTCTGTTACATTTGCTTTTGGGAACACAGTGATTATTTTTCATTACATTAAATTGTGGCATCTATTCCATTTTTCACTTTTGAAATGAAAGACTACAGGAGAGAAACACTTTAGTGCTTCATAAAATAGGGAGCTTAGCATTTGCCAAATTAGTGGTGAGGGCATTACATATTCTCTTTTTTGTTTCACGGTGCCCAGTGATGATCATTAGGGATGTGAGTGAACAGTAAATATTTATAAAAGAGAATTGTGAAAGAGACACTTGCGAAGGAGATGACTATTGGCCTCCATAATTTGAATTTGAATCATGCTTGACCAATCTGATAGCCTTCTATGATGGCATGACTGGCTAGGTGGATGAGGGGAGAGCATTGGATGTTGTCTACCTTGACTTCAGCAAGGCTTTCGACACTGTCTCCCATAACATCCTCATAGGTAAGCTTAGGAAGCGTGAGTTAGATGGATGGACAGTGAGGTGGACTGAGAACTGGCTGAATGGCAGAGCTCAGAGGGTTGTGATCAGCATTGCGGACTTCAGTTGTAGGCTTGTAACTAGCAGTGTTTCCCAGGGGTCAGTATGGGGTCCAGTCTTGCCCAACATATTCATCAACGATCTGGATGAGTGGACAGAGTGTACCCTCAGCAAGTTTGCTGATGACACAAAACGGAGGGGTGGCTGACATGCTGGAAGGCTGTGTCACCATAGAGTGAGATCTGGACAGGCTTGAGAGTTGGACAGAGAGGAACTTAACGAAGTTCAACAAGGACAAGTGTAGGGTCCTGCACCTAGGGAGGAATAACCCCATGCACCGGTCCAGGTTAGGGATTGACCTGCTGGAGAGCAGCTCTGCAGAGAGGGACATGGGAGTCCTGGTGGACAAGCTGACCATGAGCCAGCAATGTGCCCTTGTGGCCAAGAAGGCCAATGGCATCCTGAGGTGCATCAAGAAGAATGTGGCCAGCGGGTCGAGGGAGGTCATCCTCCCCCCCTACTCTGCCCTGGAGAAGGCATCTGAAGCACTGTGTGCAGTTCTGGATCCCCAGTTCAAGAAAGACAGTGAACTACTGGAGAGAGTCCAGCAGAGGGCTACAAAGATGATCAAGGGAATGGAGCACCTCTCTTATGAGGAAAGGCTGAGAAACCTGGGTCTGTTTAGCCTGGAGAAGAGAAGACTGAGAGGGGATCTCATCAATGCTTGTAATACCTGAAGGGTAGGTGTCAAGAGGATGGTGCCAGACTCTTTTCAGTGGTGCCCAATGGCAGGACAAGGGGCAATAGGCACAAACTGGAACACAAGAAATTCCGTCTCAACATGAGGGAAAACTTCTTTACTCTGAGGGTGGCAGAGCGCTGGCATGGGCTGCCCAGAGAGGTTGTGGAGTCTCCTTCTCTGGAGATATTCAAAACCCGCCTGGATGCATTCCTTTCCAACCTGCTGCGGGTGACCCTGCTCTGGCAGGGGTTTGGACTAGATGACCTCCGAAGGTCCCTTCCAACCCTGATCATTCCGTGATTCTGTGATTCTGTGAATTGGGAAGGCATCTATAAATTAAAACAATTTCTGATATTCATTTGGTAACATTAGCATGCCACTTCATGTAAAATTTCTGCAACCAACGGTTTAATGGTTACTATGCGATACTTGAAGTCTTCATTTTCATGAGCTCAACATTTCTATTATCCATGTCTTTCAATTCTATTGACTCCAGGAGGATTTCTCTGCAAAGAAGGAAAAAAAAATTCTATCCTTTATTTTCAGTCTTCAATATCTAACATTGCAGTCCACAGATCGTCCAGTGGAGGGCCTGTTCAGGAACATTTGTAAAGTCACCATTTAAAAATCAGTAATTGTGCAGCATTTGGCAATGCTGATACCACAAGTGGATGGAAAGGTGCTGGATAATCTGTATAGTATGTATATATGCTCCAGTTTTCACATTTCATGCTTTATTCCTTACCAGAGAAGCAGCATCTAGCTAACACTGCAGCAGTCATCCGAAAAAAAAGATCAAAAAGGTACAGCTGATACTAAGACACTTTGCTCAGTATGCATCTGGGTAAGCTTTTAAATGCAGAAGGAGCTGCATTTCTAAAAGTGAAATGTGCAATGGTAACAAAAGCCCTTGTATTTTCAAAGAAAGGAAGAAAGAAGGAAATAAAGAAGGGAAAAAGAAAGGAAGGAAAAATATGAATTCAAGCAGGTCACTTTAATAATCAATGGTAGTGCCTTCTCATCACAGCCTGCTTACGCTAACGGTCCAGATGCTCTTATTCTGCCTTCTGAAAGCTGTTGTGTTTCAGAATGATTTTTGATGGTGCCACTTAACCTTCTCTGGGGATGGAGGAAGGAGTACGTTTTGGATCTCAATGTGCCAAGATGAAAGGCATATTACCAAACCCAAAGATTAATTTTTCTGAAGTTTATGGAGTACTAACTGTGTTAAAGAGAGTCATAAAAACCTCTCAAGGTTTCAGAACTACAGCCAGCATTGTGTCACTACCCTACTGACAGGCTGGAAAGAAAGACGAGAGCATATTTCTTGAATCGGCTGCAATCAAAATATTTGTATAGTACAAAAGAATATGGTATGAGACAGAAAAAGAAAATATAATGCCTGCTGTTATTGAAAATGCTGTCAGTAAGGATGTGGAAGCTGTGGAAGTCAGCATGAGTCTGGTTCACCTGCCTTGTTGACATCCAGGCACAGGTCAGGAATCTTTTTCTAACCTGCATAGGAGGCTTTTCAGAAAAATATTGTATCCTTCCACTCAACAGCCTGTGTTTGTTTTATCTTTTACTTTCTCTCTTCTCTTTTCTTTCTCCCTGTTTCAAATTCAGTTTTGCCTTTTCAAGTCAGTTACCTACTACAGAGGGTATCTAAAGAACTGGGTTAAAAGTTACAAAATACTGGGCAGCCCCACAGTCCAACGCAGTTGCACACTCTTCCATTTTCTTTGAGAGATACAGTCTTTGCAAATGCTTATCTGTAAGTCTAAACCAGTGTTCCTCACTGCATAGATTACACAAAAAACCGTTGTCTGCAATACCCTAAGGCCCAGTGCACAGATTACCATGGAGCGGATGCTGCTCACGGCATCCTGTGCAGCTCCCTCTGAAAGGAGGTCGTAGTGGGGTGGGAGTCAGGCTCTCATCCCAAGTAACAGGTGATAGGAGGAGAAGAAATGGCCCCAAGTTGTGCTAGGGGAGGTTTAGATTGGATATTAGGGAAAATTTCTTCACTGAAAAGCTTATCAAGCATTGGAACAGGCTGCCCAGGGAAGTGGTTGAGTCACCATCCCTGGAGGTATACAAAAGACATGTAGATGTGGTGCTTAGGGACGTGATTTAGTGGTGGACTTGGCAATGCTAGGTTAACAGTTAAACTCAATGATCTTAAAGTTCTTTTCCAGTCTAAACAACTCTATGATTCTGTGTCCGGTTTGAATGCTTTCGTTAGTGCATGTCCACATTGCCCAGCTGATACACGAAACAGATAGAGTGGTTGTGCTGCTTCTCCTGAAACCTTCTGTTACATGTTGCCGTAAGGCAAGAGAGGATAACATTGCTCACTGAGAATCAGTCTTTAACGTACTATCCTCATACCTGTGTGAATTCTGCTAGGTCACCTATCTGCGTATCATCTGGGAGCTCCAAAAAACAACAAAAAAATCAACAGGTATATGCCATGGTAAAATCCTTTATACTACAACAGGTTCTTCCATTTAGCAGTGTTTCAAATGTCACTGCCTAAGCTGGAAAATGTAATTACTAACATGGACTTCTCTATGCTAGTGTACAAATCAAAAGCCGTGGAAGAAAATAAATTACATAAAAAAATTGGAAGTTGAATTGTTCACTGTCTGAGTGAAAATAACAACAAAGGCAGGATTGACAACCCCACCTCCCACCTCCATAGCAAAACCAAATTCACTCTTCTTATCATGGAAGATCTGGAAAACTTAGGGAATGTCCCAACTCCGAGCCAAGCCATGTAAGCTCAATTTCAATTAAACTCGTGTTCTTTATCTGCCATTCTCATACCAGCAAATTTCACAAAGTCATGACTCTTTATGTTCTCTCTGTGATCACAAATCATTCAGGTGTAATTTATTCTCACGAATAAAATGACGTTATGCATAATTTCTTCTTGCACAACGGAAACAAATGTCTAAGTAACATTCACATCTGATAAACACATCTTTTTCCTTCTGTGCATCTTATTGTGACATGCTACATCCTTAATAAATTACTTAGTAGATCCATAGTAGATTACTACATATTACTATCAATTCAATAACATTTTCTCCCAGCATTGCTACCAAGTGAAACATTGCCAACAGAAGGGATATTTTTTACATTAGGTGTACTTGGTCCCTCTGACATGTAGAGCTGTGTAACATCTAATCAAGATTTGCATTACTACAGTGAAAAAGTATGAAAAAACTGAATTACTGAGATTTAACTATCACAAAAGAGTTCAAAATGGGCCTGTGAGCTATTAATTCAGACAAAAATGAAAAAAAAAAGCAACTAAAAATAAATTAGGGGAAAAAATACCTTATATGTTGAGAATTTATTTAGGTTATTGTAGGCAGTGCCCGAGATGGTTTCCTTAATAAAACCTTAGCAGTTTAGTGGGCAATAGCTGAAGCTGGTCAGAGTACACTCCATGGACCTTTTCAAGAGAAAGCTTAGAGTTTCTGTTAAAAGATTCTAAACAAACTACAAAATCCTGTTTTCCATGTATTTAGAAATAACAGACTTAAGGAAAACAGAAATACTCACGGAAAAATATTTATCATTAAAACTTCATTTTTTTTTCTTTAAATCATGCTATCCTTTTGTCTTGTTCTCTGTCCTTACTCCTCTGTTATTTGTGCTGGGTACTTGGTTTGTATTACAGAATGTTTGGGGAGAGAGAAGCTTAAACCAGCGCCTTGTTGATCTCACAATTCCCACTAAAGTGACTAGTGTTTTGCTGGGGAAATAGAGAACACTTAGAAATGCTGAAAAAAATCTCATTTTTTTGGCTACAGGTTCTTGCCCAGGAGACTGGATACGAATGCATCCAGGCTTCCATGGAATAATTAAACAGCTATGTGCCTTAGCTTCCAAGAATAGTTTGGGATAATTTCTGAATTCTGTGTTAATTACACTTTATCTCATTTTTAATATAACAAAGGGTACATCTAAATCACAGAATCACAGAATCACAGAATTTTCAGAGTTGGAAGGGACCTCTAGAGATCATCTAGCCCAACTCCCCTGCTAGAGCAGGATTGCCCAGAGCACATTACTCAGGACTGCATCCAGGCGGGTCTTGAAAATCTCCAGGGAAGGGGACTCCACAGCCTCCCTGGGCAGCCTGTGCCAGTGCTCTGTCACCCTCACCGTAAAGAAGTTTTGCCGTGTAAATAGAGTCACTGAAACTCATCATCACAGCTCCTAGCTTCAAACTAGCTAATGTGGGCACGGCTAGGAGTGAAGTCACCTCAGGATGTATCTCGGTGCAGAACGTGAACTTGCTGGAGAAGCTCAGCACGTGTCCCAGCGGCTACTCACACGCATGCCGAGGAGCTGCGATGGCACTGCCAGCTGGTTCAAAGTTCAGACATGCACATAAAAGGGACTGTCACCGGCACACTCATTTTACCAGCAGAAAAGGAGCCATCAAATACATCAAATGTACATCAAATGCATGCTGCATTATCAATTTGTATTCCTGAAGATCAGCAGATTTGCTGCATGCCACGTACAGCTCCAATGTAAAAGATTCTGCCTTTGAAACTGATTTTATTAACACAGCTTTTTTAATACTATATTCTTTAGACTTTGAAGAAAACAGACTGAAAAGAAACATTCTTTTTGATCTTTGGGATGTTCAAATATTTCAGTGCTTGTACCTCATTACTGACTGTATCAATTCAGCTGTGTTACAAACCAGTGTTTTCTACCTAATAAGTGCCTGATCTTATGAAGGTAGGCTTTTCTTCTGCTACTTGCTTTTCAGTCTCTTAATTTATTTATATTATTTCCTTTGCTGTTAAATGTTTAACAATATGCCCTGTGAATTTACAGAGTTACTGAATTTACTGTTATTATATAACCTAAAACCTGCAGTTTGGCTACTGACCTAAAAAGCCCCATAAAATTATGTAGCTACTAATAATGCAGGCTAGGCCTCATGGGAGGCAGCCAGGTATTCTGTTACTAGTATCTCAAATTCATATATAAGGTTCAACATACTTTAGCTAGCTGTTCACCTCTTAAGACTATTATTGTGTAACAAACCCAAATGACACATTTTAATGCTAATTTCAATGCCAAACTTTACCAAAGGCAAAACAGTATTACCCCGAGCCTCTCCTCACAAGGCAAGTGCTCCTGCCCCTGACCATCTTTGGTGCCCCTCTGCTGAACTCGCTCCTGTGCATCAATCCAGTTTATCTTGTATTAGGGGTACCAAAATTGGATGCAGTATTACAGATGCGGTCTAATGAGTCAGTTCCCAACCTGTACTGTTGCAAGATTTTCTTCCTGCCCAGGTGCAGGACTTTTCATTTGTCCTCGCTGAATTTCCCTAGGTTTCTGCTGGCCCATTCCTCCAACCTGGCTAGGTCCCTCAATGGCAGCCCCCGGGGTCAACTGCAAAGTTGACTTTGTTGCCTCCTTCAGGCTGTATATAAAGATGTCAAAACAGGACAGACTTTGCTATAAGCCCCCGCAATACTCCTCTTGTATAGGCATTCAGGTATAGTATGGCCCAGTAACCACTACCCTCTGAGCCCCACCACCCAACCTGTTCAGTTCTCCATCCATCCAGATTTTTAATGCTCTAGGTGCGATACACAAATGTTGTGGGAGACAGTGCAAAAAATCTTGCAAAAGTCAAGGTAAATGACATCATCCACCACTTCTGCTTCATCTGCAAATCCAGTCATTTTAGCATTGCAATCAGGTTGGTCAGGCATGATTTGCACTGCATAAATCCACACCGGCTCTTCCCAGTCACCACCTTCTCTTTTGGGTGCCCAGAAATGTGTTCTCAGAGGACTTGCTTCATGATTTTGTCAGAGACATTGCCAGGGCATATGACCTGCCAGTGTCCTGAGCTCCTCTGCCACAGCATCTTAAAGTTCACTGTTTCATGGTCACTATAGCCAAAGCTGCCATCGGTTATCACAGCTCCCATCAGTTCTTGGTGTTAGTTCATAGCAGGTTCAGCTGTGCATCACCCTTCATGATGGGCCCATCTGGTATTGATATCAAGAAGTTATCCCTGAAAACCACCAGAAATCTTGTTGCCTGCTTGTCTCCTGCCTTGCTGCCCATCTAGAAGATGTGAGGGAAGTTAAAAGTCCCCCATGAAAACCAGAATTTGTGATCATAAACTTCCTTCGGTTGTTTACAGAAGGCTCCATCCTCTTCCTCTCCCTGATCAAGGGGTCTGTAACAACAACCCACCACCAAGTCTCCCCTATCAGCCTCTCCTCTGATCTTGACCCACAAACTCTCCACCAGACAGCTGTCCATCCCACAGGAGAGCTCTGTGCATCCATGTTGTTCCTTGGCACAGAGGACAACCCCTTTTCTTCATTTCCCCTAACCATCTTTCCTCAACAAATAGGATATTTTACCTTGTTTCTGACTTATTTTTAAAATAACAACATTAAAGTTTAATTAAAATTTCAATCAACATTAGAAACAATTATTTCATGACTTCATTTGTCTCACTGGGCCTTGAGAGTCTCAAGAGCTTTCAAAATAAAGCACACAGCATAATGCTTTCTGCTGGTTTTTTTTTTTTTTTTGGTTTTCTGCCATGTTATTACACCAAATGGCAATTGATTTTATGTGACAGACCACTGAGGTAAATAGATAGACATATTATAAAAAGAGATGGGAGAACGTAGCATCTATAGTGATAATGAAAAAAAAAACCAAACCAACCAAGAACTACTTTGTATGCTTACAATGAACTGATTATCCGTGGGTGGTCCGCAAATAAAAAGCTATCCTGCCCAGACTGTAAAATTGCATAGGTACATCACTTATTTGTGATGACCTTCAACTGCCTCAGAAGCATCAGATACTGGCCTTGGATGGAAATCTCAGAGCAGATTAAATAAACTAGTGCTCCGATCGAGCACAAGACATCTTACATTTCTATATTTTATTTCCAAGTTGCCAGTAGAGTTGTATGCAACCAGTTAGAAGAATTGTCCTTATGCTACCTACCTCCTATGTGATCTGTTTCCATGACTACCATGCTTTTTAATAATATGTTTTCACTGTTTTGAACAGTAGCTGGATATATGAATTGCAGATACATTGGTTGTTTAAATAGTATTTGATGAAATAGGTAAATCAATACAATTGATGAGGCAGATTACACTGCACCATGGAAAATTCAGGTTAACACTGCAGCTGCTGAGGCAGCAATTCTTGATTTACACTAGTGAAATTAGCGTAGAATCTGGTTTTGTCTCCTCAGTGGCTTCATTGACTTGTCTATGGTGAGAAGTTTAAAAGTCCCATCTTCTATTGCTTTTTGCTTTGTCACACAATAGATAAAAATCTGCTTTAGTTGCATGTAACTGCTTTCTGAAACTTCTTGTCATAACTTATTCATCATTGTGCATTAGTTATATTTATGAGGACACTCAAATTGAGTCACTCCATACTTTAAACATTATGTTCAAAAATCCCTTGGCATTTGAATGACAAGGAAATATGTATGAATTCAGAAGCTTATTTTTCTTTATTTGAATTGTAATGCCATCTGCCAAAACTCTCTCTCAGTATGGTTCTGTGACAGCATCAGAAAGGAAGTGTGCATGAGAAACAGGTGTGTGGTCCTTTGTTAATCTACCAGACACATTTTGTTTGCATTTGTAAGAGCACTTCGCAAATGTAGTGTCCAATTAATACACCGATTTGTGACAATGACAAAATAATCAGGTTTCTAAGTCACTTTTCCTTTAGGAGTTGTAACTCTATGGGATAATAATAAGACAGTTAAGATTTACCCATGTTTATCTCATGTTTTAATGTTCAGTAATGTTGGCAGGTAAATAACATGTTATAGGAAGAAGGAAAAAAAAGGAAGAAAAGTAGTCCTTTCACGTTTGTAGTCACTATTTTTTAGTTTTATGCTCTGCAACGTCATGAAAAGTGGCAGCACATATTTTTCCCACTCCTCTTTTTCCTTCTCTCTTTCTTCTCAGTGTAAACCCCTCCTGAGTGTGAATAGAGTAGTAACTCAAACACTAGGGAGGGGAATAAGAGGGTACTGTGTTAAAGGGATAGGATGGAGATGGGGCAGAGGGCTGGAGAAAAAAAAAGAGCAGGCTGTGGTTCTTGGTGTGTTTTGTTTATTGTTAAGCATCTCCAAAGCCCTTCAGGTTCTTTCCCAAAGGAAAAAAAACCTCTCACTTCTCCCAAGAAAACCTAAATCTCCTTCAAAGACAAGCTGCAGCCTATTCCTATTTCTCCCTAAACCAGGTAGTTTTTTCCAAAGGAATTTGTTCCTCCCCCTGCCTCCTTCTTGAGACTCCACCCTTCCAGCCCTCACCGGCGACGCAGCCCCCCTGAATTTTGCTGGGCAGGAGCACCCCTGCCCGAGTCTTTCCCATTCCCTGAACTTCTGAGGGGTATAAGATTATAAAGACAACCAAAAGACAGCTGTGGCTACCTCAGAAAAAGCAGTTAATGGAAGAAGAGAGTGCCTGCTCACTTTTTTCATTCATGTGCAGCAATAGCCTATTTGCATAAGTCAGGGGACTTCCAGGTTACTCAGACATACGGTTTCCTTTATCATAAGCATCAACCCAGAGAAATGAGGTATCTGACTTTCTCGATACTGCTATACATAATTTTGGAATCAGCAACTAATCTACTCGTGTTATTGCAACAGAAAGGAAGCTTTTCCTCAGTGTACGCCCTTGCTTTGCACCATGTGGTACAGTTTTGATTCCTGCACAGGTATTATTAATTATTTAAATTAAATTAATTACTTTTAATTGGGTTTGTACTTAATGGCTGAAGGGAGGTCTCCAAATTGAAGCTGTGCCAACTCAGCGGCATAAGAAACAAATCTTCAATTTCAACTCCCTTTTACCTGTTAGTCTTTTAATTTCTGTTCTTTACTGTTCTCCACTTTCTTTAGCTCCTTAAATATCAAGGTCACTACAAGTTCTTAAAACAAAAAAAAAGACACCCTCTAAACTGCTTCCCCTACAACTTATCCCAAAAGATGTATGGTCTACCACAACATTAGTACAGAATAGACCCTACAGGAACACCAAACATGAAGACTGAACAGATCGCTCACTGCAGTGTCTCATTTCAGCCCAGCTTTGCCCGAGTCTAGTTTAAACCTTTCTAATTCCTCTGTAATCCAGCTTGGAAGTAATCAGATACAGGCATACAAAGGCATGCCTTTTACAGACTGACCTAGGGATACTCGACTGAAATTTTTTGAGGATTTCTCCTTCTGCCCCACGAGAACAATTCAGACTGAGTGTTTAGGAGACTCAGTAAGAAGGGCAGCAGCATGACATAACTGGCTAGAGCCTCAGTCACTCCAAAAAATACACGTGTGAGAGCCTAAAAGAAAATATAAAAACTACTGTTCAACCAAAGCTGTCCCTAAATCAGTAGAAAGGAGTCTAAGGATTTCAGACAAATAAACTGAGGAAATTGTGAGCAGAAGAAATGGAGGAATTAGGCTGTGGCAACATGTTTTTTAAGACTGATTTTGCTGTCATTGTCTGTAACTAAGCACAGTTGTAGTATAACCGGGGAAGAGCAAATAAGCACAGCGCAGAACAACTTTTAGTGGCTGGTTGTATTTCTTTTTATTCATTTGCAGTCTTCGTAAAACTTAATAAACTCTGCTGGCCATCTGCAGGCAGAACTCAGAGGATGAGAATTTTATTGGCACTTCTTTGCTGGACAGGCGCAGAGACTATAATTCTTATCTTAAAGTCAAGCAGAGCTGGAAGGGACTTTTACATCTCTCACGATAGGCACTCCTGACATTGTAACTGCAATGCTTGCTTTGTACTGCTGTAAAATGTAATGTTGGCATTATCATCGGTAACTTTCAGATGCAGCAGAATGGGCTAAATTAAGTTTGTTTGCAATTTATGATATATTCACTGTGTGCACTAATCAACGGCCAGTTATGCTTTTCCTTAGTGAACTTCAATTATTTTGAGGAAAATGTTACGTGCCTACAGAATATGTGTGCTCAGTTCCGAAGTTTGCCTTTTGTGCTGAGCTGCAGTCAGGATTTGTGGATTTTCACTCGTGTCTATTTTCTTCTTGATATGTAATTAGGTGCTTGCGTTTCACAGGCTTGGTTCACATCTGGTTCACTGGTCTGTTCTCACAGAAAAAGATTATTGCTGTATCATGGGAAAAAATAAGCCTCCAATCTTTTATAAAATGTCTTACAAATGCAGAGAATTGAATGCTACATGCATTTTAGGTGCATATTTTTCTCTGCTCCACTGACAAAGTCAGTTGTGCAACTGCCACGTTTCCAAAACGGTTGGCTCTGAGCACTTGCAACACCTGTGGCAGAGGCAGCCTCTGCCAACCTTTTAGTGCACAGTGAAATGATAAAAATGTATTAGTTTTCCACTTTGCAGTTGCAGTTCTAATTACACAATGCAGCTGGTGCTGCAGGAAAATCCGTGCTGTTTAAGAGTAAAGGAATTTAAGTGGACGGAGTGAAGATGGTGCTGCTTTGCAACTGTCTCTTTTTTTGTCTTTAATCTCTTTTTTCCTTCTGCCATTTTAAAATGAATAGATGATGAGAAAGGGCAAAGGGACAAGGAGAGTACAAAAGATGGTGGAAATGAGTGATAGAAAGCATCAATGTGACAGTGAGGGGAGGAAGGTGTGTTGCTACGACTGGCACAATGGTTGGGCAAATCTTGCTTGGACTGGCCCTGAAATTGCTCATTTCCCTCTGTATCTTACCTCTCTCGCCTTTTATTTGTCAATCTCTTCTCTTTTGCCAGTTCTATTATTTCCTCCATTTTTAATCTTTATTCTTTTAAATTGTATTTTTAGCTTCCTTTTCCTTTTCCTTTTTTTTTTTATTTTATTTATTTTTAAATTGTTTGAGTCAGTAACAAACAGGATACCTTTTGGTTTCCTAAAAGTGATGGAAGACAGTGGTATCTCCTGCAAATTAAAATAGGAACAAGTGCTCATGCAATTTGTACCATACAGCCTAAAGAAGGGGGAATGTTTGTGTTTACAACTTCTGAGTTTGCAGAAGCTGAGTATGGATATCTGTATCGAGTCTAAAAGAGACTGGGGATTGTATAATATGGTTTTAAGACCATGAGCTGGCTGCTCCTTTAAAACACAAAAAACCCCAGTGATATGAACGTGTAACTCACTAGAGAGTGCTTAGCATGACAAGGATTTTATAAAATTAAAACTCATTTAGATGTCAGTCTAAGGTTCACCTGAGAATATTTGCATTTCCTTGTCTTCCTTCAGTAAAGGTAATTAATGTCACTCAGTTGTTTTAGGACCACAACTGTAAACAGGATAAATATGGGCTGTATCGGGGCTATGAATTTTAGAGTGTCCTAAAGAGTCTTTAGTTCACAACACTTAATCATTATTTGCTCAGATTTCCAGTATCCTGCATTCTTATGATAAGTATGACAGTATCTACTTCCCTCAAAACATGGGGACCTCGGGAGCAACTGCAACCCTACCAACATGAAGGTCATTCTCATGTCCCTTCAGAACAGGGCTGTTAAAAGCAATTGGGATCGGATAGTATCTCTGAGCTCAACTCTGCCCACTGTTCGATTTGCACGTCAGACTTCTGCCATTCAGATGTTACCGAGGTTCTGAAATAATTTAATAAAGTGAACCCAGACACCAGCTATTCACAGCAATCAGTCACCAGCATCCTCATCCACAGTTAGTTATGATAGCAAGTGGAAAAAATACATTTGAAAGTAAAGAAGAATATTGCATTAGTATCGAAGTCCCAGTAATCTTGAAAACTCCTTAATCAATTCTCAATCCTGTCTGTTCATATAAAAAAATCGGGAGTCTGGAGGCTGTTTTGACCTAAAAATGACAGGCAACAGCACCTTCTTTGCTGTAGCAAAAGTAATTCACTGCAACAACACAAGAATTAACACCATTTCACAGCTCCAACTATCCTTGAATGATGGTACTTGTATTCAGCCCTGCTTATGTTTCTGGTCTGTTCTCTTTAACTGTTATCCTTATGAAAGTTTTGCCATCTCCTTTTGGCATCTTTCTTTTAACCGTTAATAGCAAGAGGATTATTTATTTTTGTTCCAACAGAAAACATTAAAAAAATCTTTAAAAAATTGGAAATTTTGCTGTGGCTGTATTGATGACTCTGCTACTCTGTGTAATCACACTTGTCCCTCGTGAGGAGAAGCTCTCAATAAAGGGCTTAGATTGTGATGGAGAGCATACGACTTTAGTACAGACATTAGATTTCCTGCAAGTCAAGGTTACACTAATAAGACAAAGCCTTTCTTTCATGTCAGTATGCAAACTTGAGATAATCTGGGTAATTCTCCAGCAATGAAAGAGAAGGAATTTTTAGCAGGGCAGAAGGACCAGGGAAATACAGACACACATCATATGGAAGTCACCACAGTAGAAACACTTCCGGGCATGGACACAGGAATCTGCATCTCCCACTTGCAACGACTTTCTGTCCCTGTGTGGTCTTTGCGCCCGGGTGCTGCCCAGCCCTGGTGGGATTCAGCTCTTCACAGGGAGCAGGGAAGATTCCTTCTCTCCCAAAGAACGTGCACCAGTTTTGCTACCTCAGAGGAAGCAACAGGGTTTAACCCATGGCAAATGTTCATTATCCACTGTCTTACTTTAGAAAACAAGAACTCTGGACAGAGGATTTTCTTCTGTCTTATTTTAGCTAATCTAATGGTCAGGAGGAGACAAATCCTTAAGAGAAATTATTGGTCTTGCCTCATCAGTAGGCTCGCCCACTTATGTATTTCATTTTTGATAAATTGATAAACATTTACGTTATTAAGGATACTTAAAGACTGTGACAGTACAAGGAAAATATATAATCAAAAACAAAATCAAGGACACCAGCACTCCATCCTGGGAGAATAAAATATTGGATTAAAGAAAGGGAAAATTCATTCAATTACTGCAATGTGACTGGTCTTGAGATGCCAAATATGAATAAGAAATTCAATTTTTAATCTATCTAAAAGTGTATGTCTACAGTCTTTGATTTAGACTCATGTCTAATGCAAATCACATTAAGTAGAAGAAAACATTTGGAAGAAAGAAAAAAGAGCAGAATAAAATGTATAATTTCTTCCCTTCTCCACCAAAGTAAGACCTTCATCTATTAAGGACAGCACACAAAGACCCTTAAAATTTTCCCTAGATCAGTTTTTACCTCTGTATCACTTTTTTTTTTTTTTTTTTTTAAATCTTAATGGATATTTATGATAATCTTTGAGTTATCGAGAAGTTGAAAATAGGAATTTTTGCTGAAGGTTCTACTTTTAGCATTTCATGTTCTGTTCCCTTTCAACGAGATATAACCTAATAAAATGAACAATAGAAATGAAACAAATGTGTGTAAGCAGACTTTGAAAATACCAGTGTAATTTTCAATTAGGATAGCCTCCTTTGTGTTGTCCTTTCAAAATCATACACTAGACTGACAACATCTACAGACTATTTTTCACATTTGCCGAAGGAAACACCTTGTAACTCCATTTGTATGCAGTTGATGCAAGATGAAAATGATCAAAATAACAAAACCAGACAGTGTTGCCATATGTTCCAGTACAGAAGCAAATTATAGTACATTAACACCCCATCACTATCATATAAAAAGGCTGCAAAGATACATGTTCCCTAAAAAATATCTACTAAAGAATTAAAAGATGTGTAACGTAATATTTTTAAATTAAAAATATAAAATGTTGTTTTTTCCCGTTTTTTCCTTCAAGGTTCCTCTTCTTTTTTTCACTCTTTCTTCCCATTGTTACTATTGTTACAGATTCTTTCCTTAGTTCGTTTTACTATTGTTAGAGATCTTGATGTTATCTTTAACGAGTAGCTCCAAGTATATTTTTCTTACAATTAAATCTTCCAGGAGCTATAGTTTGAATAGCTCAAGGAAACGTAAGCTTCTTATGTCTGATATATCAAAAAATCCTGGCCCAAACATTAGTGGTCCTCAGAGCCTTGAACTGTAGTGTTATATATGCTGCTCTGTCAAAATTCCCCTTTTTTGTCAACATGAAATATCCAACTTGCCTAATTTAGTATTTTAATAAAAGTCTAGATTTTCTCATTTCAACCCCATTTCTTTTTCCCATCAGAATTTATTTCCACTTGAAAGAAATCTGGGATTAAGGTAGACTGTGCTTTGCTTTTCTACAGATCTCGCTACGCATGGGTATTATTCTGGAATAAGAGTATCTTGTACTGGGTTAACCTTCAGCTGAATACTGAACACTTCACATTTACACAAGGATGGAATGTTAAAAATGAGCTAGAAATATGAAAAGGATGAAAAGTCCCTGTATTCAAGGCTCTGCTTCCAAAGTATATAGATCTACTGGATTCTTCATTTTCCCTTTTATCTTCAGAAGAAGGGATAATTACCTATATGCTAGTAATTACGTTAAAAACTCCAATGGAACTGCAGTCTTCAGTAGAAATGAAGATGGAGGGCTTTGAGAAACCTAATCTAGTGAAAAATGTCCCTGCCCATGGCAGGGGGGTTGGACTAGATGATCTTTAAAGATCCCTTCCAACCCTAACCATTCTATGATTCTACAATTCTAAGGATAATTGGTAGCATGAATGGTTATGGGATGTAGGAATGGAGACAACTTGACTCCAGAAATTCCAGTTTCTCTACAGGCAAGTTACTTGCCCCCTCTTTTCTCTCTGCAGGTCCCAACCAGTCACTGTTAAGAGATGCTTTTTCCAGATCCCCAATTCCATTCTCATACATCTTCCCACAAATGTGGTCCCTCTTTCTTTAATAGAAATTCTTTACATGCTATCTCTAATAATTTGGGTTGATTCACTCTGATTATAATTAGAAATTAATCAGAAACCTTAAGAAGTGTTGTGATTTCCATAAAATCTCTCTAAGAGGCTTTTCTCAGGACCACTGTTCTTGATGATGGTGTAGGTGTGCTTCTCAGCCCAGCAAGGTGTGATTGTGACTACTTTTTTGAAGCAGACAAATAATATATTACTCATTTATATAGCATTCTTCCACCAAATTAATGATGTTAGAGCATCCCGAATGTCTGTGAACTCATCTAGTACGCAGTGTGCAAAACCTGACTGGATTGACAATAACTAATTTTCTTGTCAGGAAGGGAGGGCTCTTTATGAGGTCCTTAGGAAGGACAGGCTGGGAAGACAAGGAGGCGGCGTTGCCCCTTAGGTGAGAGAACAGCTGGAATCCACGGAGCTCTGCCTAGGGATGGATGAGGAGTCAACTGAGAGCTTATGGGTGAAGATAAAAGACAAGACAGATAAGGGTGGCATTGCAGTCGGTGTCTGCTATTGCCTGCCTGACCAGGAAGAACAAGTAGATGAGACCCTCTACAGAAAGACAGGAGCAGCTTCACATTTGCAGGCCCTGGTCCTCATGGGGTACTTCAACTACTGCGATATCTGCTGGAGGGCCAACACAGCAGAGGCTCCTGGAGTGCATCAGCAACTTTCTTACCCAAGTGACAGTGGATCCGAAGAGGAGAGGTGGGGTGCATCATACTCACCAACAAAGAGGGACTTGTTAGGGCTGTGAACGTCAAAGGCAGCCTTAGCTGCAGTGACCATGAGATAGTGGAGTTCAGAGGTCCCTTCCAAACTCAACCATTCGGTAATTCTGCTAGGGCAGAAGACACTGGCAGCATCTACAAAGCCTTAAGTAGTCTAGATACTTGGATTATGATTTCCCAAAAGTGTAAAAAAGTATGTGCTTAAAGTACTTCAGAGAAACAGACACAAGAAAGACAACGCAAGTGTACTGTCCTGGTTTGAGGGAAAACAGAACAAATTTTCTGTTCAGTAATTTTACTTTGCAGTTAAGACTCTTCTGACTAACTGCACTGAGAAACTAATGGCATGTTCTTCAGACAAGTGTCTGCTTCAAGCACATAAGGCCTGATGTTTATAGTTAGTACCACGGCATGGTATGCAGAGATGCTCTTGCTTATACTTATTGCTATAACATCCAAGGTCAGCTAACTTTGTTATTTGCCCCATTGGAGGGTGGGAAGCGGAAAAGCATAGTGGGGTCACACCTGTGGGGAGGAACAGACAGGACAGGTGACCCAAAACTGACCAACGGGGTATTCCATCCCATCTGCCTCATGCTCAGTATAAAAGCTGTGGGATCAAAGGGTCAGCTCTCTTTCTTCAGTGGCCGACGTCTGAGGAGGACTCTGTCTGTTCATCTGCCTGTGATCCTGATCCGTGTGTTCCTGAATCCAGATATGGAATACAGTTCCCATCTGTCGCTGAGTCCAGTCTGGGACTTTTCCAGTGCCTGCTGGTGACGTGATCATCATCCTGGGAGCTTGATACTGGTTTTGTATATGTTATATATATTTCATTATCTTCTAATTAATATTCTTATTTTTTTATTATTATTATTAATATTTCATTAAAGTAGTTTTAGTTTTCTTTTCAACCCATAACTGTCTCCCTTATTTTCTCTCCTTTCTTTCCTGGGAAGGGGGAGAGAGAGAGGTTAAAGAGAGCATCTATTGTTCGTTGAATGGCCAGCCCAGCTCAAACCACATGTTTAAAAAAAGGAAAATGCACAAAAAAAATATATAATGGGTGTAATAAGTTTAGCTTCCATATTTATTCCCCCTTTTGTCCATTTCAGCTTCAGTCTCTGTTTCTGGTTCCAAGGTGTGTTTCAATGCACAGCATACTCAGGAGGCACACACCTTCTGAAAACACTTATGTGTTGTTGACTGCCTGCTTTTACTGTGTAGATCTTTTTAAATTAAATACTTTTCATTGACATCTGTTGCATATTAAAGAGAAATTCGCTTTTCTGTTTCACAAAAATATTCCCCGAATCCTTCATTGTACATGCCATCTTAATCAAATCTAAGCCATAGGACTCTTAATCACACTCACATACCCAGTAGGTTCTCTCTAATCGTGCAGGTAATATTTTATTGACCTATTTCCAATAGGAATGTATTTCATTATGTATACAATATGTATACAATAGGAATTGTATTTCCAATACATTAAACACAGCTGTTTTGATGTTTAAGAAAAGAGCAGAATGTAAAAAAACCAAATTAAGTGTAAAACGTAAAATCAAGTGTAAAAATGTAAAATCAAGACAAGCAAAATGGCCGATTTAAATTCTTTCATCTAAATTCTCTTCTTAGGTCCACCCAAGACCTCTGTTTTTTCTCACTGTGAACTGAGGTGTATGTGCAGAATTTCGATTGAAAAAAAGGGACTAAATATTGCTCCCAGTCTGTAGCATGTAAGCCCCAAGAATTGCAGACACATTTACACTATTGGTGTGAATGAAATAACAGGTCCCAGAAACAGTCTAGACTCGGCAGCACAAAGCTGCGCGCAAACTTAATTTATCCTGCTACTTCTGAAGCAGAATCAGACCTTTAAGAACTACTCAGGCAACCCCTCAACATGTTTTGAAAGCTGATTTTCTTCTGTTCACTGCATGGGAGTTGTCAAGAGATTTCTTGGATGGTAAGTTCTTCTGGGCAGATATCAGCTAATACTTGTTTGTTTGGCAACAACAAAAAAAAGCCCGTCTTTTATGTTCTGTGACAGTACAAATTAATAATCATAAAGTTATAGTAGCAACAGGTCAAGTACGGTCAAAACATACTGCTTGCTAAAAACCCACAGTAATTGAAAATCATTTATTCTGGAAAACTAAGCAAACACAATAAAGAAACACTGGAAGGATGTCATAAAAGTTTTTATCTGAGATATATAATGAAAAGAGCTTTAGCTACTATAAACAGCAAACCAAAAAACCAATTCTATATTCTTATCAGCAGGTTCAGATGGAAGCAGATGGAGAAAATGATAAAAAATGGGATGGATGGCATTTTAGCTTCGGAGCCATACTGTTGAACATTTTTGCTTTTCTGAGATTTCCAAGACATGCAAATATGTTTCTATTCAATTAAGGCTGAATTTGCCTCTAGTTACAACTCAGCATTTATTGAACTGCAAGGATCTTATATTCAAGAGTTTATGTGCTGACTTCAGGTAAATCATAGTTCTCTACAGCATCATCCTCACTACTGAGGTATTTTATGTTTGTTCTTTAAATTACTTGCTCAAAGCAAAACTTGTTTTTCAAATGTGTAGTTGAATAACTAATTTCTCCAACAGCTTTGCAGAATATTTCCCATATGAAGTTGCTAAATCTGGTTACTGTGCTCAGCCATCTCTCTGTGCTCAGCTCATCTTTTCCACATGGTTACTGATATGTGTTTACAGATTACTCCAAAATATCTACAGAATACAATAACATTAGGTTAAGAATTATTTAGATATGGTAGACTAAATGGTGCTTTTGATTCACGATATTAAACCCAACAGATTAACTGATTAAGTCTGAAAAAATAACTGCACCTGGTTTTGAATGTGGAACTGTTATTACTGGTGGCATCATTAAAGTTGCTTTGAGATTGGTAGCTACAGCTTGCACTGAAGGCCTTGGATCTGGGCCAACTCACATTAAAGTCAATGGAAAGGAGATTTGCATGCACTGAAATTCATCAGAAATGAATTCATGATATTTAGAGCTGGCACTGTTGTATGCACTGGCTCCTTAGTTTTATGAAAGCAGAGATGTTTTACCTACAGAAGCAATGATTATCGTAAGAACTGCTGGAATGTAAAAATAGCGATAATTTTAAAGGCACAAATGGCAGTCATGTTCTTTGCTCATATTCAAATTCACTTTAAATATTCCTTTTAATAACATATTTTGCTCATATAGGGGGGCAGCCATGTTCAACCAAAAAAAAAAAAAATTTTTCCTGTTTTATTTAATGGGAAAAGCAGCAGTTTTATAATGTCTTTTCTTCAGAATACACCAATGTTTTTAAATCTCAAATAAAGTAAGCAAATATTATTATGCTTATTTTTGCAGATGAGAATACAGAAGCACAAAAAGATGGAATGTCTCATAGTCACTCACTAAATCATTGGCAATACATGGGACAGAATCCAGGACTCCTGACTCTCTGTGAACCACTAGATTACACTATCTCTCAGCATCATTTGAAGAGTCCTCCTCAATGGCAGAAGATAGCTTTGTAAAATACAATTTTGCAAATTAAAATTTGCAGGGTTTCAGATGCAGTAGTTGTAATTCCATTTTTTTTCATTCATCCTATTTCCCAGGTTTTTGACTTAGCAATATGCTTTGGGATTAGCTCTTGAGAACCTTGAGTTTCAGCCAAGCATGGATTATGGATCAGATAATGCTAATTACAATTAATAATGTGGACAATAGTATTATAAATTGAGAACTTACCAGGGAATTAATTTTGTCACTGAAAGTCAGAATGATGCTATAAAAACACAAAATCCATAACCAGGGACCAAAATATGAAAAAGATAGGATTTAAGCTTGACAATATTTGTTCTGAATGGAGCTGGATGAAAAGTAAATTTGCCTCAAGATCACAAATTGGTCACTCCATAACTATGCAGAAATTCAGAATGAGATTCAGGATAGATTTGGCTGCTGATATTTTTTTCTGGATGAGATTCATGAGGGATAATATTTGTTTAATTTAAACGCAGAGTGCAAGTACTCCCCATCAAGAGGAGATTTGAAGCAATTTTTTTCACTTTCCAGAAGTACAGTCTTACCAGTGTGCTCAGTCAAAACGCAAAGATTTTAATTTGCTTTTGCTCTTTCACTTCTTATGAATATTTATTTAACAGGGTAGAACCTGGAGTTTACATATTTCCCTATAAGGACAACATCCTCAGTAGGCTAAAAAATGACACATACTCAGTTTTTTACTGGTTGACAGTGTACGAAATGGCAGGGAATAAGCATAGGAGGGATTAAGAAAGCAAAGATGTACAAGGGCCTGGTGTTTAAACCAGTAACTGGGTAGATCTTTGCCCACATCAAGACTTTGATGATTATGATGAACATGATTAAAAAAAGTTTGTTTTATGTTTAGTGTTTACAATACATCATTCAGGATTTATTGGGACAGGTGGATACATAAATATGTATCACTTCTATGTTCACATCAGCTTTTTCTTTGCTTTTCCCAGTGTAGGAGTTAGCTGTCAGGAACGTCTATATGAATGATAAGGTTGAGTTAAACTATATGGAGAAAGGTAATGATGACAATTTAGTGATTTGTTGCACTGTTCCTGAAAGCTGTTTTTTTCAATCACAGGGTAGAAATTTTATGTGTAAAATTTTGGAAAATGCATAAATTTTTATGCTATGTCAAAATTTAAAAGTTGGCCTCTGAAGTACAATGTCAGAAACAAACATTCTCACAGAAAGTGTGAGTTTGTAAGTGCTGAACCACAATATTTTAAAAAGTATTTTTTGGCATATTTAATTTCATGAAAAAATGTAAACTACTTATAGCCATTTTGGAAGCCGCAAAATGAAACTTCTAAATTAGTTGTTCGGTTCTTTTCTCCAGTATCATCAGAAATCTGCCAACTATGTGCTAATATTTTCTCAGCCCTAGTTACTGTATATTGTTTAAAATCATTACACTGGAATCTGTTTGTCCAAATGAAAATTAAAAGCAAATGATGAAACCAGAAGTGACCACAATGATGTTCTTTATAACAGACCTTCCAAACAGCAAGGCATATATTGTGCTGATTCTGACATTAAAACAGCTGAAAACTTTCAATTTTTAAGAGAAGACACTTAAAAAAGACAAATTCTGTATTTTTCATTCTCCTAATTTGAAGCAGAAAATGGTAGATAAAATCATTACTGTGGAAATGTTTCAACCAAGCTTTACACTTGTTCATCTTTCTTTGACTTTCTTCACCCTTATCCCAGCCTATTATGGCAATTATGTTACATTCTAAAATCCCTGTAAAATATAATATGATTCCCTTTTTATCATTCACTGTTACTGACTTGTATATAAATCTTTTATTGATACTATTACATATTTACTGCAGCTATACCAGAATGCTGGGTGGAAATAAAAAACATTGCGTATGTGCTGGATTTGGAACTGGTAAATTTGAACACGGGTATCCGGCATGTTTAATAAACTCTTGCACATCAATGTCGGAAAACACTGAATGATGCAGCATACAGCAATGCCTTTGTGGCAAATTTTGTAGTTCTTTTGGAATCCTTAACTATTAAAATGTTTTATTTGTGGTGCACAGGCATCAGCACACAGTGTCACAGAATGCTTAAAACTAGCAATCCCTGGTGGATGCTTCGAAAGTATAGTATAAATACAGCATTTCACTTCTTTTCAGAACCAGACCGACATAATGAAGCAACAGTCAAAAGACAGGGGAGATTTTGGAGAATGGCAGGTGACCAATGAAACTATAACAACAGTATTAGAATAAATTCATCTCTTGAAGGGTCTATAAAACTGTACCGGCACTTGAATTGGTAGTGTAGCATGTAAAATACAGAGAAAATTCTAAACATTTTCAAACCAAAGTGATGGTGTATCGAGCTGGGCTTGGTGCCCCAGTGCTGCCCCAGGAGCAGAGCTGACTGAAGAGCAGACAGAGTCCGGTCTGAACAGAGCAGGCGCCCAAATATATATCCATCTGATTTTGTGGCTCTTAAGGCAGGCAATGCTTTGCAGGTCTCAGTCTTGAACCTTTAGCCATATGAGGGCTGATTTAATAATTCAATGAATCTTTTCACAGTATTATCTTTTTAACACTGACATCATTTTTTCCTGTTCCTTGCAGAAATACCAAGTGAGCAGAGAACTGCTCGAAACCAAACCCAAATGACAAAAAAAAAGCAGTGACTGAGTCTGTACTATCTTACTGTAGAATATATTAAAGTTACAACACAGCATTACCATCTTTAAAATCTTAAATAACCTCAGCTAGAAACAGCGCTTCGTTTTTTGCAGTCATGTCTTCTATGCAAAGCCATGCTGGAAAACAACTGTATTTAAAGCGTTTCAACTCAGTAGTTTTAAACTCCTTTGATAAAAGAATATAGAATAAGCCAACAAAAGAAATAAAATCCTAACATGGTATCTGATGCTAACATCTCCACAATAGAATTTTTTAGAAGACAGAAATCTACTTCGTTTGTCTCTTTAAACTAAATTCAGAAGGATTTCCTCAAATATACTTAAGGCCTGAAGTGTGACTCACTTCAATTTAGGATCTAGAGAGAAAGAAGAAGTAATTGGTCTTGCAAAAAAATGATCAGCATAGGAAAAAGAAACTGCAATGCAGAAAATCATCAGTAATAAAATGGGAGTTTCAGACAATGATATTCTGCAGCAGAGGTAGGGTAAGTATTACAGGAATGAAAGCAGCGATGTTTCCTCCTGCTTACAGCTGGTTCAGGGACGTCTGAACAGATCTACCAAGTCCTGTGGCATCACTCTCTGATCAAGCAATGGAAAAGAGAACCTCTGTACGGGAAACTTGTCATACAAAGAGATACGCCCATTCTACCAGGGCCATATTCACCCTCAAACAGATGGCAACCGTATTTTAAAGCAACTGGCTCATGATTCTGTGGCAATTGTGATGACCAAAATGTGAGCCCAGACCTATGAGTTTCTCCTGGAAGCGTTGCAGGCAAACAGGAGAATATTCCTGGGTAGGACATCAGCCTGGAAGACAAGTTGTCCATGGAGCTGCTTTGCAGTGGTTTGGGAGCCTTATACATAGGCAGTGCTAGTCACGATTACTGCCTGTCACCAGGCTGCCAGAAAAATCCCATAATGACCTTCCTTCTACTTGCTTGGAAATTCTGATAAAAAATTGAAGTCAAAACGGTCCAGCTGTTTCCTAGAATAAGGTCAGAGAAAAATATTTGGGACACTGATAAAAAAATCAATATGTCTTGACTTTGAAACGCTCTAAGAAAATATCTGCTTAGAAACAGAACTTAAACCTACAAAGAGAATGTCTTTATGGCAAGTAGGGCCTTTTGCAGCCTCAAAGAAATCACTAAACTTTTCAAAACCTGCACCTTGCACATAGCCATTGTCCCGGCCAGGTAAAATTTCTGCAGATACTGTCCTTGCTGAGCACACACAAATCTGAGATCTGATGAGACAGCAATGTGCATCTCCTTATCACAACACAACGTAACTGCCCCGCATACACACTGTCCCTTGGGCACGGGATAACAGAGGGACGAGTGGCAAAATCAGACTTTGTAAGTACTTGTTCTTTCCAAGGTAATGGAATCTAAGATACTTGAATTTCACCATTCCTTGGCTGCTGGGAGCACGTGTGCACTATAGACTACCCAGCCCCCTACGAACAGAAGACCCTATAGAGCAGCTGAAAATCTACAGACACAACTGATCCATTGTGCTGTTTGCTCGCACAAAAAGTCTGTTATTGAAGCTTCTCTTTACAAAGCTGCAGATGAACCTTGTGGATAGAAATATTTCAGTTTCTTTTTTTTTTCTTTTTCTTTTCTTTTTCTTTTTTCAATAAAATATACCAAAAGCAATATTAAAATTTTATTATCAAAACTGAAAATTTAAGATGGGTTCCAGAGCATTGAACTCACCACCCAAACAATGAACACCACCAAATTACAGTGTAAGAATGCAGGTCTTCAGAGCTCCATTCAAGTAGAGCAAGATAAATCAAGGATCAAAGTGCCCCACTTTGCCTTTTCTTCCTACAGATCCTTGCATTAAGCACTTTCCAAAAGAAGGAAAAACATCCCACAGCCACAAGTCTGATCTTCTACAGAGCTTTGACTCATGCTGGAGTATACACAGGCTTGTCCTCTGTACTCAGTGAAATAAGAGTCTAACTGAAAAATACTCACACCCATGTAACAAAAAGACAATATCACAGCCTATATGAACAAAAACCCCAAACTGAAACCACACAAGAAACCTGAATTTTAATGTGTTCAGATTTTCAGTCATATGTTTCTGCCATCTTAACAGCATTGCTTTAACAGTTCCTCTGTTTTTCTGTTCATGTGTTGAATTATATTATCTAGGCCAAAGTTTTGTTCTGTCTCCAGGTGTATAATAAGCTTCAGGAAGACAATTATCACATGGCAATTTCTTCACACCAAAGATTTCTTTCAATGTACATTTCGTACTGATAGGCTCACAGAAAAGCCAGTCTACTTATAAAAATTCTGTTTCTCCTAAAAGCTCAAATGGAATGCAGACAGTCAGGTTAACATTGTGGTTTCTGGTTTGGATTACTTGGTGGTGTAAAGATACTACAGTGAATTAATTAATATATAGAGCAACATGGAAATACTGTTACTCTGAGCAAGGGCACCAGTTTTTAAGCTACCTAGAAACAGAGCACACATCTCTGAATGGACCAGAATATGGAGTTATGAAAGTTGGAAGAGAAAATAAATAGCTGCATATTTATATGCACAGTGACAGAAAAGGAAACTGGACAACAATTGTATATATATATTTAAATTAGCAATTGTGTTTTATACAAGTTTAAACTCATTTAAAACACTGCACAACTACAGAGTATTTGAAACAGGTAAATAGAACTAAAAAACAGATGGTAGATTATAACTCTTTAGAGGTTCCATCTGATAATTAAATCCAACAGCTAAATAATAAGGTTTTAAGGATTCTATTACCTGAGAGCCACATAAGGTGATCTGACCTCTGAATAGAAATACTGTTAATTAATCTAATTCAGCAACATGCTTATCAGGTAAGTAGTACCAAGAAACCAACAATATAAATATAGTTAGCATATTTATTATATAAGTAGCCCCAGGCATTAATTATTTTAATGCTTAATACCATTCCTGCTTCTTTTCTGTACTGAAGAAATATGTATAGGCTGAAATGGTGATTTCACAGTACAGTTAGCTAATAAAGTTGTCTTCCTGATATTCGATATTTACTTCTCAGTTGAATAGGTATAAAAGTACACAGTTGCTACAGCAGTTTCAGTAGCACTAATGAGACAGTTTCCCTTGAGCTGCTGCCATAATATTAGTGGTTAATTTGGTTTTAGAACTTTCTAGCAATAGTTCTAGTTTATATCTTTGTAAAGATTGGGAAAAATCACTACAAAGAAAATCCTACACCAAACGCTTTGGACAACGAAATGCTTTTTCCTGCCATCTTACCTGGGCATATGGAAACGAGCTACCCCCCAGTGCAACAGAACTTTTGGTCACTGGGGTATTTACTTGCTTTGGAAGTTGGTCAGAATTTCAGTGAAAGCATCATTGGATTTTTCTGTAACAAAAATTACTAGGATCTCTGTCTTATGCAAAATATACCAAACTGGGTGGGGTGGCTGACACCCCAGAGGGCCGTGCTGCCATCCAGTGTGACCTGGACAGGCTGGAGAGCTGGGCAGAGAAGAACCTGATGAGGTTCAACAAAAGCAAGTGCAAGGTCCTGCACCTGGGGAGGAAGAATGCTAGGCACCAGTACAGGTTAGGGGCGGACCTGCTGGGAAGTAGTTCTCAGGAGAAGGATCTGGGGGTCCTAGTAGACAGTAAATTATCCATGAGCCAGCAATGTGCCCTTGTTGCCAAAAAGGCCAATGGAATCCTGGGCTGCATAGGGAAGAGTGTGGCCAGTACGTCAAGGGAGGTCATTCTCCCCCTCTACTCTGCCCTGGTGAGGCCACAACTGGAATACTGTGTCCAGTTTTGGGCTCCCCAGTTCAAGAGGGACAGGGAACTGCTGGAGCGAGTCCAGCGAAGAGCAACTAAGATGATTAAGGGCTTGGAGCATCTGCCTTATGAGGAAAGGCTGAGAGAGCTGGGACTCTTTAGCCTGGAGAAGAGAAGGCTGAGGGGAGACCTTATCTTACAAGTATCTAAAGGGTGGGTTGAAGGAGGATGGAGCCAGGCTCTTGTTCCCAGGGACAGGACGAGGGGCAATGGGCACAAGTTAGAACATAGGAAGTTCCGTTCAAATACACGGAAAAACTTCTTTACGGTGAGGGTGACAGAGCACTGGCACAGGCTGCCCAGGGAGGTTGTGGAGTCCCCTTCTCTGGAGATGTTCAAGACCCGCCTGGATGCAGTCCTGAGTAATGTGCTCTGGGCAATCCTGCTTTAGCAGGGGGGGTGGGCTAGGTGATCTCTAGAGGTCCCTTCCAACTCTGAAACTCTGTGATTCCGTGATATAGCATTCCCAAACCCACACCAGTTGTACTTACAACATGTTGTAAGAGCCTGTGTGACGCAAGATTTGGGACCAAATTCAGCAGCCACCCATCTGTTTTGCCTTCAGAAATGCTCTAAATGACTGCTCTGAGGCAGCTCAGGCGTTACTGCTTAAGTGTGAGCTTTGGATGCTTCTTGTGCTTTTGAGTATTTTTGATGTTATCACACTTAAGAACAAGCCTTAAGGACAGGTCCAGGAGGTCTGCAACTGTCTCAGCAGCCTCCAACTGAGCCATTGGCCTGTGAAACAATATTTGACAATTTGGGTAGGCTAGACTGCATACCACCTATCCTAGGAAGACCCTGGCATCATCTGTCACAGGCATCCTCCTTTCGTTCCATTACTCTTGCCTTTCTTCTGCACATACATAAAACTGGGAGCCCAGTACCATGTCACCCACCATCATGTTTCATCTGGCAATAAGGTCTCCTGGGAATCAGCCAGTTGATTGTTGTGTGGCACATCAAGCTACTGCTCATCAGTTATTGCAAGTCTAGTTACCCTGGAGGAAGCATCACTGCCGCAGGTGCCTACTTCCAGCCTTTCTCCCATCAGCACCGTTGCCTCCTATCCCCTCCTATGAGCTTTGGAAATATTTCTAGAAATATCCCGAGAAGCTGGACTGGGAACCACTCTTGGGCTCCCGCCCCTGAAACACCCAAGGGCACCCACCATCAATGAGGGCTAGATCCACTGCAAAACCCAGCTGGCAGGTAGAGGAGAGAAAAAGCTTTCACAGCTGTCTCTTCCAACTTTTGTGTGCTGAAGGAGATTAAATGGGGCAAATGCTTCTGCCTACACGATGCAGTGGGTGTAGAAATAGCTTGGAAGACTGCCTGTGGCCCAGGGCTATCTGTAATGCAGGCCAGTTGTAGACAAGGCCACTGATCCTCAGCATCACACTAGGGAATTTAATTAGTATTAAATAAAAAGGTAGAGGCAAATTAATTCTATACAAAGGGAGGTTGAAAAGATTGGAACTGTTTTAAATGGGGCTTGTTTTACAAATGAATATACAGAAAATAAATTGAACATGGTTATCTGCCTTCTGCCCATTTAAATAGGAAATTTAAAGGCAGTAAATTTAAAAGTGACAGAAATAAATTCTTTTTATAAGACCCAGGGAACTCACCACCACAGAGTATCACCGAGATTTAACAGGATTTAAAACAGGTTTAGCAATTTATAAGTATAATGAATATTTGTGGTAATAACTGAAGGAAAAACGTCCTTCAGATTGAGGTCATATCACAAGCTAATGAAGGTTAAGAGGAAACTTCCTCTACTTCAAATTAATCTTTAATTGCCACTCCTGGGCTTCCTGTGCTTTCCTCTGGAGCATCTGACATTGCTAGTGTTGATCAGCAACAGGAGTGCCTATGCTCACAGCATAACATTCTGCAAAGCAACACCACTAACTTAAAAAAAAAAGCAGATTTCTTTGAAAACATTGTAATTTCTATTGCAAGAAATAGCCACTGAGAAAATGGTTTTGTGTCTGTGTTTTAATTCTGTGATTTGGCAGCACGTTGTGGATTGCCTATGTTGGTCTTTCACTGATGGACTCTCCCTTCCCCAGGCTGCAAAAAGAATATGTACCAGGAACGCTCTCCCAGTCATAGCAAAATGTGAAAGGAAACACAGAAAAGGCAGGATGCAGAGGAAAAAAAAAGAAAGGAGAGACAGAATTATGGGCCTGACTTTCTTTGATATGCTTTTGTCACGCTGTCCCAAATGATTGTCTTTAACAGCAACAGGGCAATGGAAAACATCCTTTCATTTTTAGAATAAATTACATACAAACGAGGACATGCAGTTTAAAGGGTTCTATATCTGAGTATTTGTTGCATATTCAATTTTTAAATGATCATGTTGAAGTTCCTCCCTGATGGCTGTGCTTTGTGAGTTACAGAAATGATATTCCAGAATCTTTTTCTTCAAACAAAATTTATATATATTTCAACCAGTGGAGCTTGGCTACTTGTATTCTGATGACGAAATGGGGGTTATTCAGCGAAATTCCTACCTTGATAAAGGGACAAGGAACTGTCACCCCAAGTTTCTCCTGCCATTTCAGTAGATTAGCAATATTCTTTTCACTTCCTGTTCTAAAATGTTTCTTTGTCAACATTATATTTCACTGAAATATTCTAATGTACCACTAGGGGAACTTTCCCTTTCAATATTGTCCCAGACTGAAAATCTATTACATTTTCTTAATTGCTGGAGAATACATAAAATTCCTGGACAAATGGTAGAACAAAGCTACAAAAATATTATTAGTACCATGGAAATGCTTCCAAAGCTACTTTATAGTTATGACAACAAACAAATTCACAAAACGTTTACATTAAGAAAACAAGTTTCTGTGTGTCCATTTGTCTGCTTCTTTGCAATGCTTTTCCAAAAACGGAATTTTAAAGATTAAAATAATTTCTGCTAAGGACAAACTAAGAATTGAAGAAATCCCACTGTAAGTGAGTATTCATGTTTTTGCAGCAGCTCACCAGAAGCCTACATGAGTGGTTCCAGGATGGCACAGCTTTTTTTTTTTTTCTCCTTACTGACAGTTTTACTTCCTGACAAGTAAATAAATTTTATTTTGATCTACTGCAAAACACATATCGCATCCTGACTCTAATCTGAAAGTTAAAAAAGAATATCACATTCTTGGGAAAGCAGGTCTTGTGCATCTTAGGATACTTTTAGCCCAACATGTTCCAAGCAAGCCCTCTGAGTTTGATGTATTGCATACCGAACTGCTTTATAGGATTTGACTGGAAACTCCAGAGACAGCCACTAATGTATTAGTGTACACACATATCTTCTCCCACAAACTTTTACACAATTAGGCCAGGCTATAAATTTAACTATAAACGCTCATTATCTTAGCTACACAAATCTTTAGTTAATTTTCATACACTATTATGGAATATGGGCCAACCTCATTATTTCCTGTCTAGTGAGGATAAATCCTCCTTTCTGTTCATAAAAGCTAAATGTCATAACCTATGAATTAAAATACTTGCCTTGTATTCTAGCTATTATTATTTTTATTACTATGCAAGTTCCTCTAGAAACAGGACTTTTTGTCCTGTGCCTACAAGTTCAAAGCCCAAGGTGAAACTTCACACTAAAAATTATATGTGATTAAACTGGAACCTGGCAGAGATGCAAACCCAACACGAAGAGTTCAACTCATTAAAAAAACATCAGGCAAGCAGGTGCTCGGCAGTTTTGGTATGACTGAGTCACACAGCAGATGGGGGTGAATACTAAGGGCCAGATCTTAGCTGGCATATATTGTCCGAGCTCTGCTGGCTTCAACGGAGCTGTCACGGTTTACATCAGCAGAGATACGCCCTTGAATACCAAATACAAAAAAGCAGGTAGCCATCTATGTGACTTAGAAGCAACAGTAAGAGGCGCAATGCTGTAACATGAGGCACAAAATTCCACCTTAAAATCTTAATATTTCATGAGGAAAATAGCTAACTCAAATTCCAGATTTCTTTTTAGTTTCTGCATTTTTCTTTTTTGATGTGTAGATTTTAATTAATAACTCTCTTGTTTGAATGGAAAAAGTAAGGACTTTAAGATATGAACTTGTTAAAAACAGTATAAATGCTTCATTTTTAACAAAGTTTTATTAAAAATAAGAAGAAAACTGTTTTCTAAATAAGGTTGAGCAAGAATGCTCCAAGCTCTGGTATTTTTCATTGGGGTGTACAGTTGTGAACGGGTATTTACAAAATGAGCCCTTTAATCCCTTTAGAAAAGTGAGACCCAAATTTAAAAGCTTGTTTTCTGCAGTTTTCAGGCCAAATCCTTATTTCGGGGGATACTCCTCCATTTCATAGAGGTCTGTCAGATGGAACAGTCTTATTTACCCTCTGAGAGGGCTGTTGATTTTAAGCTTTCGTCATCCTGGTAACAGCACGCATGCTTCATCTTCTCAAAGTCCAAACGTTTGGGATGCCAAGTGTGAAATCCTGTGAATTTCCTAGGTTCCTGACCTTAGATAATGGGGCATGTGGGTGCACAAGTATTGGTCATACAAGAGGTGTGTCGGGGAAAGGGAATGGGATGCAGATGGTCAACAAGATGTTACTGAGGAGGACTCATTGCAGCACAGGGCTGTGAATGACTCTGAATCTCTGGCTGCAGTGCATCTCCTCAGCTTGTCCCTCCACTGGGATCTTGTGTATCCCACAGCCAGCAGCCGGATGGGTTTCCCACATGGACATGGTGGGGCTGTGCTGAGAAAGTCTGAGAGAGAAGCGGTGGGGCAGTGGGAGGTGAGAGCTAGTAAATGTATTGCAAGAACATGTGAGACTCAGCACGTCTAAACTGGTTCACAGAGGAGACATTCGTGCCCCAGCCCGGGCTGTGCTGTGCTAATTGGAGTCGGAGGGTGTCTGACAGCTCGAGCGTCCTGCAGCTAATGGGACTTGTGGCTGACATGTGATGATTCAACTGTAAAATTTCATCACTGTGTATGATCTTGTACCATACCAGTCCAAATGACAAACTCTGGAAAGCGGGTAAAAGTCTTGGAATATGTCAACTTTTCTTCTCAACAGGGTAAATTGGCACTGCTCCTGTTCACAGCAAGCCAGAGCGCTCTGGTCAGTGTTATCTAAGAGCAGATACAGCTCACGATCACATAATGAGCCAGTGGCTGCTGTTGGGTTGAACTAAGCTGCAGCAACTTTTATTTGTGCAACGATCCTGTCCTACAAATTCTTAATATTACAAGCATGAACACAAACCCGGAATAATTGTGAGCACGGTGTTACGGAGGGTTGGGCCCACTGTTTGTGCTAATAGAACCTCTTCACACTGACTTACTGTGCTTCTTAATTAAAATGACCTTGTAGGTCAAAATTTTCATTTAAGAGAAATGCTTAATGAGCACTCTACTTAGTTGTTCAAAAATAATTGGAGCCACTTAAAAGCACAAGAGTCCTTACAGAAGTACCTGCCCTGCCATGCCCCCACAGGCCTGAGACACTAACATCTTTTCTGCAGGAGCAGGGGCTTTTTTTCCTCTGACAAGAAAAAGGAAGACAGTTTAAAGCTTCAGATACTGTCTGAGGGGTCTAATTTCTCCCACCCACCCCCCTCCAATGTTGTTAAGGAAGCATCGCTTAATCGGAGGCTAAGAGATCTAAAGCATCTACGCCCACTCCCCCCACCTTTCCAGTTACTTTTCTAAAGTCAGTTTAGGTTATTTTGTTGACAAAGAGCAGAATCGGGATGTCACTAAGTCCAACCGAAGACAGCCTTTGGCATCCACAGTTCTATTTCACCTACCAAACCTCAGGAAAGCCACACTAGCCGTCCAGGTCTGTAGGGGGGCTGGCCCGGCACCGCTGCTCACAACCCCCAGTTTCTGCAACTTCAACGGCAGTGTCACTCCTCATGCTTAGCTTAATTTTTCCATCCTGACTTAAAGACTACTGCCTCAGTAGTTCTCAGCCTGTATAACTTGAGCTCCATACAGCTTCCAGCCTTCACCTGACTATTGCCCTTCCTGGGAACTGTTGGTGGCCCCAATGAGAAAGTGCCCGAGCAATTATAAAGACAGGTGCTGCTAAGCCTTTCCATTCACTTAGTCCTCGGTGATAGGAATCCTGAGGGCAGAGGGTGGGCTACCCTGAGTGGCTTCTTCCTTTGTGACAGAGACACCCTAGGTCTCTTCATCACAGCTGAGAACTGCAAGAGGAGCCAGGAGAGACCTGTTCTGACTGGGGGTGGTGGTAGTGGTGTGACATCTTCCCTTTCTCCTGCCCAAGCAGTTTATTCTACCACCAAATACACTATATTCTTTAGGTCCTCCACCAAATCCATCTACAGTTGTTCCCATCTCTGACCCCCATATTGCTTCTCCTGCTGCTCCTAAAACTCTTGTTGAACAGGACACAAAATGCAACATGGTCACCACCTTGGCTTCCTCTGAGAACAGGAGCCTTACCTTAAACTGTGCCTCCCAAGCACCCAAAGGGGAGGAAAGGACTATACTCATCAGTTAGTGAGGAATTAACCCCTTCCCACAAATGTTCCTGTTCAGACAGCCCAACTCCATGGCAAGACATTTAAATTTCCCAGCTTGCAACAGGGAAACTTGTTGGCGTCCATCCCCCCATATGCCCGTGTTGATCACGCCTCAGCATCTCAGCTACAAGATTCAGACAATGTGTTTTGAACCCCCTCCATTCCAGCATCCTACTACAGCTGAGAGATCAAAATGAGACTTCCCATATATAATGCTTTCATTTTTCATAAGCCCATGAATCAGAGATGGTGCCATGGTAATAGCCTCTGTTGCAACTGTAAGATTGAAATCAGACTGCCTGTGGGAGGAAAGGTTGCAGGATCAAGTATATTACTCTCAGATGATTCCAAAATGGCTCCACCAGGTCAATTACTGCAAGCTATTATGGTATCTGTCTCTATGTTCACATAGACCGAGTGCAAAGCCTCACTTAAATTATAGATTTGAACGGAAGAGTAGTTACAACCTCTACACAGAATTAACGACATACCACAATGCTTAAGTATTTAAGTTATTTTATGTTCATTTATAAAAAGAAAAGAAATAAGTTATCACCTAAGAATGAAGCTACCTGGTATCCTTAGCAAGCAGATACTCCCCTTCCACAGGTTATATTAGTATCTACTTTTACCAGTTGAAAACAAGACAGTATACACAATTCAACACTTAAAATTTATTTGAATCCTTAATGAAAGTATATTGCAGCCAATTTGACAAATGTGAAACAAAACCGATAATTACTTCCCGATAGTCTGTTAAATTCTAAAGATTGTAAAGGAACTGTCTGTCTGGTACAGCATAAACAACAGTTCTGACCAATTAAAAATGTATATTGCTGAGACAGACTTTCATGTTATGGAATAACTTTAGTGGGTTTCTATCAAAGGCTGTCTCAATAGAGATCTGATGAGAGACAGATCTGATGAAGCTAGACAGAGAGGTACCATGAGCATCCAGTGCCAAGATAGATATTATTAACATCAAGAACAAAAAGATATTAATTAGATGTCCATAATGAAGCTTCAGCATTTCTGCAGCCTTATATAGGTTGAACTTCAACACTGTATGTGTCAAATTTGCATTTCTCGCATCATGTTCTTTTTCCCTTGTACTCTTTTAATGACATTCCTAACTTTCAAGCATGGTGATTTTTCCCAAATGTTCTTTCACGCTAGTGAGTGAGGAAGACATTAGATCCCAGACAGAGAATTTGGGCAATATATTTTAAGGTATATATTTTAAGGTAGCAGCTGACATTGCTCTATGGCTCGGCATTTCCCATCTGATGACATCTTTCTCTTAAAAAATATTACAAATGGGAAGAATAAAAAGAACGTGGCAAAAGAACCAATTGTGATCTTGCCTTCAGCTTGACCTTGAGTTCAGGACAAGGTACCCAACCTCTCCTGCCGCTCCACGCGCTCCAGCCTCACTCCACCGAATGCCCTGCTCTGGCTGGCAATATCGCTTTTCTCTGCATTCTTGGCAAAGAGTCAGACATGATTTCGCTTTCGTTCCTCACTCAGACACTCTCTCAGAAGTGACATGAGCCTCCTGCGGGATACTGGGTTTCTAGACAGCAGATAATTATTGATGTTTCAGTGAGATCTGGGTGGGGAAGGTTGCTAATGTATTAGAGGACTGATGCGAGGCTGTCTGAAGGACAAAGAGATGAGATCAAACTTTATTGCCACAAAAGATCACGGACTTTGGAAGAATTTTTTCCTTTTCACAGGTAACCATAACCATACATTCACCAGCACTGCTTTCAAAGAAAACCAGTCCTTTGCTTTTGTTATAAACTAAGGCAAATCTACAATTTTTTAGACCAATAATGTTACTTTCCCTTAAAATCAAACAGCCCATGGGAAGGACTTTGGACCATAGCTAATCAATATATGTTTTCAAATCTTGAATACAAAATCTGTGACAGAGAAACAGTTTCTGGTTACGTTGGATTCACTGACATGGGTGTAAATATCTCTAACCAGGAAGAATTTGATTGATGAGCTTGGAAAGTATGGGACAGAGGTTAGCCAAGGGATCAGGAGAGTGGGGGATAGGGATGCCCAGGGGAATCTGATGCTCGTAAGTATTTTTTAACTCTTTCCGGATATGTATAGAACCGAAAAAAAAAAGAAAAAAAAAAAAGATTAAGTTTCTCTGTCATTTTAGAAGTTGCATAAATTTTTTGGACCACCTAACTTCGATAAAGGGTTGCATAACTTGTTCCCTTTTTCCATTAGTTCTACATTAGTGTTTCTGATGTGGCTTTGTTAAAGCTGTAAATATGGAGATGGAGGCACTCTCTGTCAAGCTATATTTATGAAATCTCAACTGACACTTTCTCAAAGGATCAAATACAACTTTACAGCTGGGGAGACTCGACCCTGCCAGAGCTGGAAGTCAGCAGAGAGACTTGCTGGGGGCTGGGGGAAGTCCCAGGTGCACCCAATTAAAATTCATCCACCTCTCTGTGGGGAAAGCTGACATGAACTTCTCTCTGAAGGGAATTATCCTCTCTTGGGATCCTGCATCCTCAATTCTAGGGCTTCTAGCCTGAAGAAAGAAATGTTGCCTTTCCAATATACCAGAGATTTGCTACACACTTTGCAAGTGTTACTTACTTTGCCTTATCAAAATCAGTACTTCAGAATATCACGCAAGTTGTCCAGCTCCTGTCAGTCAGACTATCAATGAGTAATGACAGCCTGGAGGAGTAAAACCTGAAGATTAAGCACCTAACACTGCCTGATGTTTTTTTCTTTTCTTCTCTTACAGTTTTGAAACTGACATAAACTCCAAAAGGAAAAAAAAAAACAACCAAACAAACCCAACCAGAATCGATTTAGAGATAGAGCCACGAAGATGATCCGAGGGCTGGAGCACCTCCCCTACGAGGTGAGGCTGAAAGAGTTGGGGCTGTTCAGCCTGGAAAAGAGAAGGTTCCGGGGAGATCTTATTGCGGCCTTCTAGTACCTAAAGGGGCCTACAGGAGAGCTGGGGAAGGACTTTTTACTAGAGCGTGCAGTGATAGGATGAGGAGGAATGGCTTTAAACTGGAAGAGGGCAGTTTCAGATTGAACATTAGGAAGAAGTTTTTCACTTTGAGGGTGGTAAGGCACTGGCACAGGTTTCCCTGAGAGGTTGTTGAGGCCCCATCCCTGGAGGTGTTCAAGGCCAGGCTGGACGTGGCCTTGGGCAACCTGGTCTAGTGGGAGGTGTCCCTGCCTATGGCAGGGGGGTTGGAACTTGATGATCTTCAAGGTCCCTTTCAACCTAAACCATTCTATGATTCTATCATTTTATTTTGTAATTGCAAATTTACATATTACATTTTTGTTTTATTTGCTTGCAAAATATGTTCTCACCTAGGATATTGAATTTGCTTCCTTATATTACCATTTCTTCCTATGCAAGACTTAAAATGGCAGCAACTGGCATATGAAGAGAAAATACTAATAAAGGTACCTCAGTTCTGTGACAAATCGCAATGAAGTGTTTTGAAAAATAGCATGCCTTCCAATGGCACCAGAAAGAGATGTACCTGAGAAAGTGCACCTCAATTGCTAGAACACCATTTTAGTTAGTGCTTTGAATCTCTGACAGGCTGACTATAAGTTTAAAGAATTTAATATTATCTTTCAACACAATTGCAGCTGTGAAAGTTTTATTAAATGCTAAAGAAAAAACACTTTCCTTTGACCATAACTCAGCTGTCAATTAACTCAAAGTCTATGATCTTCCTTTCAAAATACCTTGCAATATTTAGCCGCTGCTTTTCACGAAGAGCATTTTTCCTTGTCATTAAAATGAGTGAAACTTGCTAGCACTTAAGAGAAAATGCTAAAACTGTTAGAAACTTCATTTTCTTTCAAAAATCTTGAACATGTTAAAATATGTATATAAGGATGTAAAATAATCTTTGTATTTTAGTGTCATTTAACATGGGAAATCTCAACTTCAGATACCAGCTTAAGCAGCAGGACATAAATTTGAAGGAAGACTCTGGGTAAAGAAGTGGGATGATAGCACAAAGAAGAGCACAGCTATTGTTGGCTTAAGATGGCTGATACATCCCATTTTAAAACTACCTTTAATTACTTGAAGATTTTCTAAATCTCTAACCGTTTAAACTAAAACGTTATATGTTGGGTGTCTGCCATACTAACTGAGACCAGGAATTCTTTTTAATAAAAACATGCAGTTAACACATATGTGAATTCACGCAAAAAGGATTGGACTACAGTTGGTAATGCAGCCTAAGTTTTGGTGTTTCCTCACCCTTGGGTGTTTCATGTTGAAAAAAAAACAACTTTATTGTTGTAATGCATTTATCTTGGACATAATTGTAGATTTAAGAGCTGTATAAGTTTAGTAAGAGCTTTCAGAGACACATCTTCCACCTGAATTCTACAAGGAACTGCAACAAATACTGGGATTGGTGGTGTGCAGAACCTGCACTGGGACTTTACTGCAAAAAGACAGCATGGGGCCCAGGTGCAGCCTGGAGAACAAAATGAGGCTTAGGGACATTTTTTAATTTTGCTAAGGGGTAGAGTCCATTGAATTTAATGAAAACGGGCTTAGGAAAAATGGCTTCCCACCACCGCAGAGCTTCCCAGGGAGTATGTGGGGCAGCAGCACGCACCCGGCTGCCCGGCTGCCTGTGGGCTCAGGACCGGGCTGGGAGCTCCCGGCTCCGACACCACGACTCCTGGGACTGGTCTCAGCTCCTTAGGAATAAATGAGGTGCTCCCTCAATGTGAAAATGAAATAGAAACATTTTTCTAGAATTACGGTTTTTGAAAAGGTATTCTTAGTAGTTTTTTTGAAGACTTCAATTTTCTTTAAACTTACCATAAATAGTGGGGAAAAAAAAAAAAAAAGTTTGTAGATTATAGGAAAATACAGCACTGCAAAAAGCCCCCAAACACCTGACAATTACAAAGCATTAAAAAGGTGCGCAGTGCTGAAACAAGACTGGAAGGTAAAATATTGAATGTCCAAAAGCCTCAGCCCTTAACTGATCTCCTTTCCTAAACCCTGTGCACATGCCAGAGAAGGCAGTTTTAGTGGCCTCAAGGGACATACGCGAAGGCTCTAAACACACTAAGAATAATTTATAGAAATCTTGGCTTCCTCGTAAAAGCACAAATTTTACATTACTCTGTAACACCTATAGACTGTTTTCCTCCTTCTTTTTTTGGTTTTACAAAAATTATTTCTCATTGTTCATACAAATACAGTTGTACAGAAGGGAAGTTCATGCAGTAAGGAAGATGCAGTTCATACCACAGGTGAGCTGATGCTAAAATTGTCCCTGCTGCTTCCCTCCACCCCCAAAAAAGCTCTTTTTCAAGAGCTCAGTGCTACAGAGTGCCTGGGAACTTGTGCTGACCTTCTGCACCTGCAATTCTGTCTTTTGGAAGATGGAAATGGATTTTCTTTTTTTAAACATATGAAGTACTAGAGTGCAGTTTGTTCTATAGCTTGTAGATTTACTAGAGCAAAAGAAATGAGAGCTTTAGTCAAATGTGAAGGCAGGCCTCCCTCGTGAGATTACAAAATCAATCGGCTCTTGTTTACTGCACATTGACAGAGTCTCCTGCTGTGGGTAAGTTGCAGAGACTGTTAAGACGCTAAACAACATTACCCAAAACCTTATCTAGCTGGCTGAGTGAATTCAGTTGTCCCCTGACACGCAAGTAGCTTTCTCATGGACGTACAGTTGAGCCAACGATATTTCAGCCTGGGGTGAGAAAGGCGAATAGGAGAGGACGGGAAGAAGTCCAGGAAGGCAAATGTCGATCCTTACGGCAGAGCACTGCTTTCCTCAGGTATTTCAAATTCACTCCTCGGAGTTTGGAGGAATGAGGACCAAACACAGACTAGGAGCTAGTGACATCCCCTGCTCAGTTACCCTGCTCTCTTTGGAGCTAGTCCTGAGGAAACCCTGGTTTGCAGCGGGCAACTGGAGTACTGAAGACGTTACAAGAGATGGAGCTCTTTCACATGTATGACTTCAGCCTGTAGGCGGGAATGGATGGGATTTGAGTACACTGGTGTGTCTTTACCCTTGTGATAAATGCTATGGGACTCTTAAAGGCCAGTCTCACATCTCTGCCAATTTCAGCAGAAAGTGTCCCCATTATTAAGCTGGGCAGTTGGGTCAGGAGTGCCCGACAAACATGTGCCCTCTAACAAATCACCGGGACCACTCTCTGCACCGAGATTAGAAATCCCCCACTGACCTTATTTATATGGCAAGAGTGGAGACCTCAGCCTGACACGTTACAGACCCCTAAGGCTGCACAGCCAAACAGCTTTACACCACCTCGATTCAAGGTGCGTGTATTTCATAATATGCTTATTTTTCTTTGCCTCATTTTTGACTCAAATTTAACCCCAACTGCCACAGATCATTTCTCTTGGTTCAATTTTCACTGTTGGCAATAGTAAATTAGTAATACTTCCTCAAAGGTGAGAGGAAGATGAGGCTTCTGTGGGCACAGATGTCTACCTAGATTTAAGATTTTTGTGAGAAAAGATGGTTTCTATTGTTGTATTTAGTCACTGGATAAACTAATAATGCAGAAATTTTGGCATATATGACTCAGTGTAAATTGTAATTTTTATTTGCTTTCTCATCTGTGGTCTGTGGTTTTATTCTCCTAAATGACAAGTTCGGGTAACACATTAGCATTATCCTTTGTGGAGTGTATTAACAAAGACTGCAGGACGCGATACAGCAAATTCACCAAAGCAGAAAAGCAAGTCGCCTGTAATACACCTAAATTTTTTTTTTCTGTATTATTGACAGCATGGTATACCACCTATTGTTAACAATCACAATGAAGAACTACATAGCAATTGTTTTCCATTTGTAGTTATTTATTTCTCAAGGAAGATTATACCTCCAGTGTTTTTAACACATACACGGTTTTCTTAAACACACTGAATTCTTCTCTAAGAAGTCCACCATGTGTGCTTTAAAATCTATAAATTCAGACCCATCCAAAGGAAAAGTTCAGACGGAAAACTTTCTGGTCTTGATGTTCACACACAACAGAGCTGTTATTAACGCTGGACACAAGTGACAAATGAATTCTGGTTTTTGCTGATGAGTAATTAACCTTGAAGCATTGGTTATTAAATGGCCCATATGCCTACACATGGAGAGCTAGGTCCACAAAGCAGAATTTAAGAAAACATGTAGATCAGGGCTACAGTATCTAATATTATGTATGCAGTGCTTAGAGTAGAATGCACAGTGTGATTTAAACACCTGGGATCATCAGCATCTCCTTACTCATTGTTCACTGAAATTTCCAAGGTGTTCTGCTCCAAAGAGAAAATCCAAACAGCAAGAACTACAGGCTATCTGCTTTCTCGGTACAGCTCAGGACAGTAGAACTATAATAGTATCTGACAAATGGAATTTCCATACAGAATTAAATCAGCTCACCAAAAAAAAAGAATTTATTCTGCCACTTCCATTAAAAAATAAAAATTTTAGAACCACCATTTTCAATCCCCCAGCAGAAGGTAAATGATAATACATTTTGAATAAAATCAGCGTTTTTAATGATAAAATCAAGAATAAAAATTAAGCTTATCTGTGTATTGCCTTGGTTTTGCAAAGTTAAAATAACTATTTTTTTAACCTTTACAACATCCTGAAAAAATAGAAAGTCTTTCTTCTGCCTTTATCAAATCCAAAAACTTTCTTGCACAAATTGATAACTAGATTTATCTTTTGTTTGGTATACATAAACAGGATTAATGTTCTGCATCTGTTTCTTTACCATTTTTTGAGTATTTTTTCTTATTATTGCATTAAAGTTCTTTGCATTGCTGAATTAAAAAACAACAACAAACAAACCACAATGGGTTAAAAAGAACCCTATCCAATTAGGTTTTTAATTTTTAGTAGTTTCTTGTCATTAGATAGATATCTTTTTTTTTCTAAATCAAACTAATTCTGCAGAAGAAAATTTAAAATTAATATGTTCAGCTGCTAAAAAATCTGAGCATTCATTGTTCAGCCATCAATACTCGTAGTCCTTTAATAGTCTGAACCACTACACTCTTGAGTCACTCTACAGAGACGTTATAAAGGTAAAGTTATTTCTTCTTCTTTGCAGACTCTGTGCAGATTTCAAATTTTGGAATCTAAAATGAGCACTAGAAGAATCATAGCGGAAAGTTTACTTTAATTTTTCTGCACTGGAGTAAGTCTTTCAATGTTTTTGCTCAAAATTTTCTTTCAGGAAGTATTAACATTTAATACAAAGAAGACAAGAGGGCTTTTTCACTAATAAACTGTCCTTTATACAACTCCTGTCTGTCATCTTCTGTAGCAGTACTGGATCCTAGCCTTTCCCCTAGGACTCTAGGAACTTGATTACATTTGGGGTTCTGAGACTGCAGAGGAGAAGGACATACATCACCTCCAGACAGCCTACGTAACATGTATTCTAATGCTAAAAGAGCTAAATGTGGAATTGATATCCATAGTTTAACAGCAACTACACAGAAGAACGGATTTATACTTTGGATAGAAGAAACAGAATACCAGTAAACCAAAAAAACTAGTTTTAACAATAATGCTACTTTCCTTATTTTAAAAGCATTGACATTGGTAGCATTTAGAAACACTTTTTGTAATTATTCGCTATGGTCTTGTATTATGGACTGCATTTTGTTTAATCCAACTGAAAGAATATAGAGGAAACTATGAAGGGCTGCCTTATACTCACCAAGGCTTCCTTGATGAAGATGCGATCTAAAGGAGGAATATAAGAAGTTATGATTCTAAAGATTAGAAATCTTTAAAGAAGTCTAGGGATTACTTAAAAGTTCTAGGAAATCAACTGGAAAGAATACAAATATATTATGCCTGAACATAATTTTGTCCTAAATCTAGCAGCAAGAAACTATATTCACTGTATGCAATCATTACGGTGATTGTCTTGATTATTATTAGTTATAATTTTGCTATGAATTACTGGCTGTATATCAGGGGTGAAAGAGATACAAATCATATGCTGCTGAGGCTCATGTTCCTACCAGAAAGGAGCATGTTTCAATGAAGTTTGTCTCTCATACAGTGGCAATAGTTAATGGAAGCAACTTACAGCCATTCGAAGTGTTGAGTGACAATGCGGCATAGACTATCAACCCGTCAAAAGGTCATTTGGAACAAGTTGGTATATGTTGACATGATCTTGCAGGATCAAGTGTCTTTGAATAACTTTCAAGGGTCATAGGAAAAGTATACACATTTCCCTTGAAAAGTTAACTTTGAATTGTTCATAATGTTCAGTAGCAGAAGATGGAGGTTAACTACCCACAGAGTTGGGGAAAATAGGTGTGGTAAATTTAACAGTTATGATTTTTTTGTGGAGTATACTGCATATGCATATAGGACAATCTTATGATATATTCAAAATACAAAGTGAGCATTTGGGGCATTGCTCTTTAGAGGAGGGAGTCAAAATACATGACCATGGTTCCTTTTCCCAGTTGTTTGGAGAGTCAGGATGAGGTGTACCTTGGTGGAGTTGTAAGCTTATTTTTTGTCATTGAATTTACTAGCATTTTGGAAGAGAAGGAGAAATGTTAATGGCATGAGGTCCCAATTCTTTAAGCAACAGTTATTGTCTAGGGGTTTTTTTGAGACACTGATGGGATGACATCAAAGATGTCTATTAGTGTAAAATTTTTATCCCTTGTTCTTTGTTCTTTCATAAGGAAGATCACGGTCATGGTTTGCAGTGCTCAGAGTCTGTACTCAGTCTCTAATCCAGCAACAGCAACCATCAACAGGACTATGTGGCAACACTCTCATGGCATTCACTGTGATAGTAGCAGTAAGAGGCAAAAGGATCAGGTGAGGTAATTTGGAATACGGAATTATTTATTTGACCTATATCCAACCCCCTACTTTTTTAACCTAGTGATTTCACTAACTGTTAGCATTCAGAGGAGGACCAATAGGTCCTGCCTCTTTTCCAGCTCCAGCTTAGTCAATTTTGCAACTTTCAACACACTTTGCCTTCCAGGTTATTCTTCATCAGTCAGCAAACATCCAACATTTTAGAAGTCATCACAGCAACAACAGTAACAAAAAAACTTCCCTGCAACCAGCTCTTTATGGGAAAGTATCATGCTTCCTTGTCTATAGATGTGGCTGTTTCCCAAACCAAGGCCTCAGCTCCCACTGTTGTGCTCTGCTTATCTGGATTCCCCTTTTCTTCCTTTGGACAGGCCCCTCTATCTTTGTTCATCTTTCTCTCCATCCCATTTTCTTTAACAGTGGGGTGAAATTATGTTTCATGTTTATGAGGGATTATATCTTAATTTAGGTGTATTAATTATGATTTTTTTCAGCTGTATTACCATCAGGATTCCTTGATCTTTACAAAGATAAGGAATGGGGAGAGAAGCCCATCGTATTTTTGGTCTTAGGACATTCTTTGCAGCCCACATATAGAAAGCAGCCAGTACACATTTAGATCGCCAAAACCTTTATGGATGCTATTTCCCACGCAAAAGCAACATGTCAGTCCATGAAAAATTCAAGTTCACAGAACAGAGCAGAGAGATGGGCTTTTGCACTTCCAGTAGGGGTTGGGTGAAGAGTGAGGTTCATAACTACGCTCTCTGTTGATGACTTAGAATTGCTTTACCAGAGATGCTGTGGGTGCCACATAATGGGTGAGGTGAATGCTGAGTCTTTTAAACCATTTGAGGCATACTGAAAACCATCATTGAGCATCCATGTTTTCAAGAAAACAACTAGTAGACATATTCTTTTTTGAGAAGTATTAAACTTGGTAGCAATAAATCTGCAATACTAATTCCACCTTTTCCCCCTGGTAGGAATAACAGGAGTCTAGGAAATGCATAGATGTGGATTTTTCAGCACTAAGAAAAGATAGCATTTAAAGAGAAATGGGTTCTAAACGTAACCATAGTGAAGCTCATTTTTGCAGATCATAGGGAAAAAATGGATACAAGGTAAAGGAATATTCAGTATTTGGGGTAAGAAAAATCCACGCCTGAATGCACTGCATGCAGCTGAATTACATGGGACTGCTGCTGCTGATTTCAGCAGGAGCAAAGCAGCTCTTTTTTTCTGGAATGCTGCCAGGCCCTAGGAAATATTTGGTGTCTGAAAAAACCCAACAAGGTGAAGGGCGAGAGTTTCGGGAGCACAGTTACAGAATCAGAAGTAAGTGGGAACAGTTCCCGTCTGTGTCAGTGAAAGGAATAATCACATTTCAACAGAAACTTCCTTGCTAGGCTTTGTTCAAAGAATAAAAGCTGTCAGCATTATGGCATACCAGTAACAAAAAAGAGAAAACTTACAGAAAAATCTCAAAGCTGACAGAAATGGTATGTCTATGGTTCCTGCAGACAGCACTTGCCTCTATTTTCAATGAGAAAATTGAAAAGTTTCCATTTCATTTGAAAAAAAGGTCAAAATCATACAAACTGATGATGAGAAAGTTCTGGTAATCAATGAAAGAGGTCTTCCTCCCCAGCATAAACTTCAGTCTAGCTACTCTTGAATGACCTTGCAATAGAAATCCACTGAACTGGACTTCTACGTATCTTCCTGGGAATTCCCACTGAGACCCAGACATACCTTGTGTAGGCGTGTATATAATTACACATATCTGGGTAATTAAACTCCTCTCATTTATGCCTCCCTCTAGTGGCTCCAGCTTGTGGGGCCTCTCCAGCCTCAGCCGACAGAGAGAGTTTGGCCTTTAGGTTAATAACATGTCCCCAAATTGCTCATATCTGACCTTTACACAAGTCTGCTTTTATCAGGGATTTGGGAAAGAAGAGTCACAAGACTACGGAGAGCTGTGATACAAAATTATGAATGCATTTATGTATTGCATTCTGATTTCAAGTTCTGGTTCTAGATTAAGTGAAATAGGTGGTTTCACCTCGCATGTCACTCACTTTTACTATCTTAAAAGACCTCTAGACTCTCATTTGTTATTTTCGCTTCTTCTTTCCTGTATTTGAAATGCAGTAGTCCTGCTTGACTTAGACTAAATGAAGTGAAAGGCCATGGCACACGTTGATGATTTTGGACTGCCTGTGATTGGCACAATGCAAATGTTCATCTAGGCGATACTAATGGCTATTGAGACAAAAAAACTCTGTTGCTTTTCTTCATTCTAATTCCAAAGGAAAACTTTTCATAAATAATATTTGAGGTTAATACAACTATGTGAATATCTATACAAATATTTAATCAACTACCAATTCAACTACCAGATAGCGGTAGTTTAACTACCACTACTTAGGCACTGTCGGAGACTTTCCCTTGTAAGTCATATTTTCATTAGACTTTAATAAAGAGATATAATTAATGGATAGCTGTCACAGCTGCTCTATCTGGTGATTCACTAAAGGATCTCTGAAAAATAAAATGTGTTGCAAAAGTGCCAGCTGCAAGTGGAAAACTGGAAAAATGACACGTTAAATTATTAAATGAAAGATGATTGACTATGCGTTGTAATATGCATTCAGATGAACACTAAGTTACTGAATTAGCATTCATTGTGATAAAGAAGCAGCTGGTACAAAAGACCTGGTCTTCAAAACTCTCTGTACTTCCCTGTCACAAGTTTTAAGGACAGGTCCATACTGCAATTCTAGGTCAGAGCAGACAAAACATCCACTGTTGGTCCACTTAATAAAATCCTTTGCTTATGCCAGGATGCATTTTTCAATTATCTGATGAAGTCCTTTGTATTGGGAAGGTGAAACCCTGTCCAACTCAGAGAGAGTCTGAGCTGTATTTTTAGGTATTCTGTAGAGAATAAAGCACTGGTGAACTAAGCAGAAACTCACGGTACAGTCAGATGTTTGCTTGTGCACCAGCTTCAAACATAATTCTGCTGGGTGATAGTTCCCTCCGTGTAGGTGCAAAGTTTACCAAGTAAATATCATCATCTTTAGCGGCGAATAGGATGGATTTCACCATCAGGAACAGGCGAATAACAACTTAGAAAGCTGCTTATCTCTGCCTTTCATCCACTTAAGTAAAATAGTGTGTTAGAAACATGCAAAATGGCTGTGCAAGCACTTAGAGTCAAATTTCAATGGCAAAATATAAAACTAACCTGTTTTTGTCTTCAGCTAAGTGTGCAGTTAGTGTTCTCCTCTCAGCCGAGAGGAGGTTACTAAAAGCTGATCATTTAACGAGTAATGCAAGCCTCAGTGGCAATTACAAAATTGAAACTGCTGGATAGCGGGATTTGTAGTACCATGGAGATTTTGGAGCTGCTTTCTACCGCTAAGTCACCCCAAAGCCTATGTGTGACAATAGCCACAAGATGTATTTAGCAATTGCGACCACGGAGGAATGTGTGGGCTCGGCCATTCCTTCAGCTGCAAGGATGTCCATGTAAGAGACTTTATAAGTCTCTTATAACTTTATAAGAGACTGCTGATACAGCTCGAGCTAGGACTAGCTGGTTAGGATTAGCTAGAGGTTAGGACTAGGCAGCAAAGTGAACCTGCCCAGTAAAAGATGATAGTGCTCAGAGAATTAAACTGATGCCAAATGTGAATTAAAAAAAAAAAAAAAAAGGATACAGGCATAACTTTTTTTCCCCTTAGTTCACTTAGCAAACTTTCGCAAAGATTACTGCATTCGTTATTGACGGACATCCTAACAGAAAATGTCTAAATGAACAGCTTAATAGCTTTGGCCATGTTGTTACATAACAGCCAAACAGGTGACTCACTTTTGCCAAATGCCAAGCTCTAAATTTAAATTTATATTATTATTTTTATATAATAATACCTGCTCTGCACTTGATAGCTTTTAGTCTGGCTTTCAGTGCCTGAACAGTCGATTCTAAAATGATGGTGGATTCCTGAACTGATACTTAAAACTTCTAAACTTATAAGAGCCTTTTTTATAGTGATGATTTTAAACAGGCATTTTAATCAGGCATTTTAAACAAATAAAAGGAGCTGGCAAGGATTATCTTCATGTGCTAGTGTATTAATTTATCTCTATAGACGGCACGTTTTCTTTTCTTGGAGTGTAATAATACTGACATTAAAACAGTTAACTTGATTAAAAATGGTAATGGTTTTGTTAGTTTTAGACAACCTAAAACCAAACAATTTTCTTGAAACGATGGAACTGGGAGCCAGCAGAACTAAGCTCATGCTTCAGGTTTTTCTTTGGTGCATTGAGTGGAAGTCAGCTGGATACGCCCCACACCGTGAGCACGCAGCCGCCTGCCCTACACAAGGGCTTTATAGCTGTCTGCCGGGTGAAGCCATCCACTGAGGAACTTGATAAGAAAACCAAGAAGATCTAGGGAAAAAAGTAACCGCTGAGAGAACAGAACAATTTCCATACAGACAAAAGTAGAAAAGGCAAACTAATGACATCGCCAATACTTTGTACCTCACTGGGTCTGTGGCTGGGCAGGGGCACCTGCCTGCAGAGACCCAAGGGCAGGCTACAGAATTAGGGAGTTCCGATAAACTCCAAAGAAAGAATGACAATGGGCAAATGCCTAACTAAAAGACACACGGGCAGAAAAGGGGAGTTTAATAAAAGAAAAATCAAGAAAGCAAATAGGCAGAAGTTACTGAAAGGGAAAAACACAGGAGAAGATAGGCTTTACAATACACAGCAAAAGAAAAATATGTAAAGGTTAAACATCTGTAAAAAGAAGGAATCAGGGCAGAATTTAATAAATTATGCAAAAAAAAAATAAATCACACTATTTCCTTTTTATCTCATTCTGCCTCAGATTTTTCTAACTAGCTCAGCGTCTGAGGTCTTCGGTTTTGCATTTTCATGATGCATTTGTAGTGGGTTTGTTTGGGATATTATGTGGTAGAGATACTAAGTAAGCATGATTGTAAGTGGCTAATAGCCCAAATGCCAGCAAACACGGAACCTCTGACACAATGACATTATGCAGATTAGCATATACCTGTTACCTGCTAATTCATCATCAGCGGTCGATCTGCAAATATTTCAGCAGCCACCACTGAGGAAGATAAAGTACATGTTGTATGGATTTTCCTTCTCTAAATAGGGGCCTGGGTAAAGCCCGTGACGGATAATCTGTGATCGAGGACTGACATTGCTTACTCCTGAATTAACAATGTCTTTAAAGTCTGATAAAGAGAGAGCCTGTATCTGCAGAGCTATCAGTCTGATGTCTTTAGCATGTGCTAAGATCACTTAAAGGGTGGGGAGGGGAAGAGAGATCGTAAAGGAAATAGGATGAATAGAAAGGATGTAAAGGAAGGTTATGAGGCCAATAAACAGTTCAACATCTTTTGAAGTAGCCCTCTAGTCAAGAGGAAGGAAAGTCGGGCTTTTTATACATATTAAATTACCTCAAAAAAGACAGGTTTAAACACCATTTCTGAAGATATATCTAATAAGACTTAAAGAAAAAAAAGCATCTTAATAAATCCATGACTAAGAGTATCTGTAGGCACATAAAACTGTTAAAGCTGCAAAATCCTCTTAGAACGGCCCAAACCCAGACGTATTAATAGCATGATGTAGTGCCCTCGTTGTTCCTGTAACCTTCTGATTGCAGTGACGCTGCCAGAGCGTAAGCAGGGGCAGCCGTAAACTTCTCTATGTTGGATAAGTTGTATGTTCTCAGTTACTATGGGGATTTCCTGGACTGAAATCAGAAGGATACAGGTGATCATGTTTTTACCGCAGGTTGGCTGAGCCTGCCCAGCTCTGCATGGCGGTGCTGGCAGCACGCGAACCCGGCTCTTTAGAGCTGGGAACCGCATCTCCCTTCTGCACTGCAGTGAGTGCCTAAAATGACGGATCACTCCAGGGAAACAGAGGTCCCTCTTGAGCCAGGCAGCCCCCATCTACGATCCCAGTAGGACCTCTGCTCCTCCATCTCCTCCATACTGGTGTAGAGAAGGTTACTGAAGCTGAAATCTAGAGTAGATCCTTGTGAAAAGGCTGATTGAAGGACAATTGAGAGGTGAGAGAAAGAGTATCGCTACAACTAATCAGGAGGTACATCTCGAAAGACAGTCAGGATGGAATGGGAGCTGTCCCCCATAGGATAGAGTGGGAATGGGGATGTACTTTTAAGTACAAAATAGCTGAGCCGTGTCCTTTAGGCTTGGAGAACACCAGCCAGTCTGACACATGGAAAACCTATTGCTGTTTCCTATTTTAACTGCACCTTCTCTTCAGCAGTCAGTACTTCTACCTTGGAAGAGCACCAATACCTCTATGCCAACTTTCAATCTGGTATATATTAAACCAATGGAGATAGGCATCTCCAGGAAATTGATTTTATAATGAAAGTAGCACAGCACTAACTGTAGTGGAACTCCAGAATGGCATTCCAATTGATAATAAATAACTCAATTTTCAGCCCAGTGGTGATAAAGTATTTAACAGTACTAATTCCAATACTCAGCAGGGACTAAATTCTATCTTTGTTTTGCCTTGGCTTGCCAGGTGAGGGAGTGGAAATCAGAGAGTAGTTCTCATCCTCGGCATCCAGTTTAAAGGCAAAAGGGGTGGTATGAGACAGTACTTGTGGGATCTGTGAGGAAAACAAAACAGGCAAAGGCTCCTTAAATAGCAGCCACTGCAGTAGTTCTCTGTAGAATTAAGAGCATTCACTAACAGAGGTGTTGCAGAACAATTTACCAATTTCACCTTTTGCTAAAGGGAAGTAGAATCACAGAATCATAGAATCATAGAATCATAGGGTTGGAAGGGACCTCTGGAGATCATCTAGTCCAACCCCCCTGCCAGAGCAGGGTCACCTTAGAGCAGGTTGCACAGGAACGCATCCAGGCGGGTTTTGAATGTCTCCAAAAGTAAGAAGAGTGCGTTGTGTTTCTCAGGATAACATGTTTGAAGCTCCTGTTAAAGTATTTTCTCAGAAGACCTTATTGAGCCTTATCCAGGTATGCTGACGAGTAACTTGAGAAAAGAACTTGAGGATTTCAGTGAAGGTTTTGGTGCCAGAATGTGCTCCTCAGGGCTAGCAGATGCAAACTCTCTTAAAAGGTTAAATGGATGAGAATCACAATACGAAATGAAAGCTCTGTTTTCTCATCACAGATTTAGCAATTTAACTATAAACATTAAAAATCTGACATTCTATGAAATCATAATACTGTGGGCCTTGCTACAAATATCTGTGTTCCTGTAATGGTCCAAAATCTGTTAGTCAGATTAAATTTTGTAAGAGATCGGTTTTGTCCTTTTCATTTTGGCTCAGTTAACCCTCATGACATATAAAGTAAAAGACAGAAAAGAATAAAGTGCTTCATTCAGCCTTTAAGTATTTAAATTGCTTTTATGAATTGAAGTTTATTGTACCTTTCTCTATTAATTTGTAAACAAGCTGATGTACTGATGATGCACACCTCTACATATACGTGCAAGGGACCATTTCACATTTAAGGTCAGGGAATTTACTAATATTTATTCCTTATTACCTATTTAAATTCAATAGACGATAAGAACATTCCAATACACATTTCATGTTTATATTACATTCTTAGTAGAGTAAATTTAAATAGGATAACAGTAGGTCTGAACTTGGATAACTAAAAATTCCACTTTGTCATTCTTAATGTCTGTCAAAGGGCACTTTTAGTTTGAAAAGCACATTTTTATAAAATATCTTTGCAAAAAAAGAAACAAAAGCATTGGCTGGATGTACATTATACTTCTCTGATTATTTTTAAAATTTAAGAATGTCACTGGTTTCTGTTAGTATATAATATTAGAGAATTATTATGCAGTCCTCCACTTTCAAATTCCCATGTAATAGAATAATGCTGCAATACACACATTTCATGTACTTTAGTAGAATACTTTTCTTGCTTTCATACACTACAGAAATGTACCTAAATATGTCAAAGAAATAAGTCTGTCACTCTAAACTGCTGTAGACTTTTTTTGCTATTGGATCATATTTGAATTAGCATACTTCAAATCTGTTATTGAAAATAAAAGCCTTCTGGTTTATTTCCTTCAAACAACAAGTCTTGACTTAAGGTCAACATCACAAGATAACGCATCCTCTAGGGAGTTCCCCACTGCAATGCAGAGTTTTGCTAGGATCAGACAGGCTGTGTCCTTGGACATTTGGGAATCCCCAACTGATAATTTAGCTTACAAGCCATTCTATTCATGCCTCTAATCAATGGCCTCTTTTTTTGCCAGGCTAATGACAACCTTAAGAAGCAGTATTTCTCCCATGCCTGTAAGAAAAGAAACAATTAGCCATAGCTACTACTAAAGCCACTGGCACAAATATATAACCAAATTGGTTTTGTGGTCTTAAATGGTGAATCCAAAAGGTGTCATAAATGACTTCATTGTTAAACCATTCAGATATTAGATTTACTAGGAAACAGGCTAGTAAAAGCAGTTACAATGTTTAGAGCAGGACTTGATCCCGAGAGATGCAGACCAGCTGCAGCATTCATTGACTTTGTTGAAAATTCTGCAGGTCTGTCCTTCTCTCTCAGTTCTGCACATCATGGCTCTGTATTCCTAGTCAGCATCATGCAGAGTCAGCACAAATGGCACTTTAAATATACATGCCTCATAAAAGCATCGGTCTAATACTTAACAGAGCTGTGCATTTTCCCTTAGCAAATGTATTTGCCTTTCCTGGATCTTGTTTTTATTGAGACTATATAAAGCCTTTTGGGAAACTCAAACCAAAAGCTTCTGTTGGGCATTAAATGAGTTCCTTTTAGATTCTGAGCAAATAAATACCCCATTAGTGTTTCATAAAGCTGATATAGAAAAATAATATACACCTAGTGCTCATCTCATATGATATATTTTTGTACATCCGTGTTGTATGTAGATGTGCGTATGTAGATGTGCATTTCTCTTATAATTCTAGCAAACTTTGTAAATAATGAACTTTCACAGATTTCACACTAATCAAATCACTTCTTGCTAATAGGTATCCATGGAGGCTGCTCCCCAGGTTTTCTAATTTTGCTCATTATGTTCTCTAATTTTTCCAGAGAGACAACTCAAGCAACTATTTGATATACAACGGCTGTACCCAGCTGGCTTTCACTCGAGCAGTTGCTTTGATACAGCATCACATGATGATACTCATTACTTCAGATAAATTATTCAGAAACTCCCAGATGCAGTGTCCTGCAGTTTACTAAGCTATAGGAGAGTTTTGCTAAAGTGTGATGCTTTCATATCACATACAAATTTGAATTTGTGAATATTACATATCCCTAATAAGCCAAAAGAACCCATGTACTGTGTCACCACGTTGCAATTAAACAGTAGCATTATTTCTTGAAAAGTTCCTTCAATACAGTTTTCTTTATTTCCTTTTCTCAGTGATGTTTACTCTAGAGATATAACACTATAGCAGAAATTTCTAAAGCTACAAGCTTTATTTCCCCGTAATTCTTAAAATTTTTGATCTCGAAGAACAGCTTACCATTCTCAATATGACTACAGTACTCACAGTTCACATTTCAAAACATATCAGAGGATGAAGTTAGCTTAAATGTAGCCCCAAATTTTTATCTTTTCATTAAAAGTTCTTCAAAGTTCTTAGATGAATAGATAATATCTGGAAACATTATTTTAAGAATTAGAAATTATCTATCTATATATTACAAATTTTCCCTTTTACCTGCAGTGCTTAAAACACAGTACTGAATCTAGAGCTCATAACCGGACTGCCTTTAGGAACAAGACACCCAATAGATTCTAGAAAATATTCTCAAAGTGACGGAGTGAAGCCAGATGCCTATTCCCGAACAAATTTGCCTGTTGTCCACCTCCTGCAGAGCTCTTTAGTAGCACGGCATCAACAGGAGGTTGCAGGGGAGTGGAGATAAAGTACAACTGTGAAAGGCTTCTTGTGTCTCGTGAAAGAAAAGGAAGGGAATGGCTGTCGCTGCTGTGTTCAGGGCAATTTTGCAGGAGACCCCACACTAAACGTTTTCTCTGGTAAATCCCTCTCCCTGGTTAGATGCCTCAGGACACCTCTCATCCACTTCAAAGACCCCCGTGTCATTCTTACTCGGGGTCAATCTCCACTGACTCCCTTTACTGCTGCCTGGGAGGACAGGGGTGTCAGAAGGAAAATCCATCTGATTTAGCGTAAAAGTTCCAGGTGAGATGAAACACCCTTTGGAGGTGCCTACGGCTACAAAGAGCCCGTGATGTCCAGCGCTGGATTTCAACATCCTACTTTTCCATTGCTGAGTTGGGCCAGCTGGTTTCATTTCTGTGGAGTAATTAAATTCAGCTAATTAAACTGAGCTGCTGTTACCATGCATTCCTAAAGCCTCCGTTTCAGAAACAAGATGATGTATTAACTCTCTTTCTGGCTTTTTTAGCATGATTTTAGTCCATTTCACTGATGGATAAAAGTATGCAAATAGTCATCTTAAAGGATCAAGCAAAATGAAGGTAAATAAAAATTGCCACACATTCCGTTTTAAGATCTTGTGATTCTGAAGTCACCTTCCTGATTCTGAAATATTGATTAAAGACTCTAAAAGCTTATTCCGGATAATCAAATTAAAGCTGCCTGTGAGAACCTGAAGAACAATCTCATAATACTGACTGATCAAACGGCAGATGAATTTTAATCTCCATAAATGCAAAGAAATGCACAAAGGGAAAAGTAACCCTAACTGTGCATACACATACATATATAATGATGGGCTCTAAAGTAGTTGTTAGCACTCAAGATCTCCAAGACACCAGCTTAAGCCCAGCGGTATTCTAAAAGCAAACAGAACGTTAGCAATCTCAGGAAAGGAATTGAGGCTAAAACAGAAAACACCATGATGTCATCAATAGTGCACGTCCCAAGTATTTGGTGTAGTTCTGGTTTCAACCCAAAAAGCACGTAGCAGAACTAGTAGAGGTGCACAGCCACTGTCACCTGAGGCTTGGAAGAGCTCATTTGCAAATGGGAGATTTAATGAACTAGGATTCTCCTGCTGATCAGATATCACATCAAGGGATATCATAATGGCATATGGAATTAGTAACGATATGGATAAAGTGCAAAGGGAATTATTGTTTAGTACTTTCTATAATAAAAAAGCCATGATTGACTAATGAAAATATCAGCAAGCAGGTACCCAACAAAGAAAAGGTTTTTTTGTTTGAGTTTGTTTTTTGTTCCAACCCCCAGAAGACATAACTGAAGTGTGGATCTCATTGCCCCAGGAGGCTGGCAAAGAGGAAAGTTTAAATGGCCCTAAAAAAGAATTAGATGCATTTATAAAGGATAGTTAAGCACAATGATCCTTACGTAGCCTCCAGCTCAGAGATTCTTTAAGATACTGAGAGATAGGAAGTAGGAAGGTGTGAGAGGCAGAAGATTATGGCTGCTTTGTTTCTTGTAGTCTTTTCCCAACCATCTGCTCTGAGCAGTACTTAGAGACAGGATACAGGTTAGGCAGAGAGCTATTCTGAGCCAGTAAGGCAGACCTTATGTTCTTACTATGTTTTCCTAACTATGTGTAAAGCAGGAATTTATCTTTATTCAGCACAAGATCCAACTTTCTTTCATGTATGTAACACAATAAAAAACTCCAGAATTCTAATTCTAATTCTAATTCTAATTCTAATTCTAATTCTAATTCTAATTCTAATTCTAATTCTAATTCTAACATCTTAATATAAACAAATAACTCTAATTCACTTAATAATGTATTATTTTTAAAACAATTTGGATAGTTGCTAAAATAGAACTAAACCAGGTTTCATCTCTCCAAGAATAAAAGCAGCTTTAAAACTATGGATATTTCTAGTTTTTCTGGTCAATATCACACACAAGTTTAGACCAAAAAGTCTTCTACAGCTAGTCACAGAATCATAGAATTGCCTAGGTTAGAAGGGACCTTGAAGATCATCGAGTCCAACCATCAACCTAATGCTGCCAAAAACACCATTAAACCATGTCCCTCAGCACCATGTCTACCCATCTTTTAAATACCTCCAGGGATGACGACTCCACCACTTCCTTGAGCAGCTTGTTCCAATGCTTAACAACCCTTTCTGTGAAGAACTCTTCCCAATATCCAATCTAAACCTCCTCTGGTGCAACTTGAGGCCATTTCCTCTTGCCCTATCGCTTGTTACTAGCAAGAGGAGACTGACCCCCACCTCGCTACACCCTCCTTTCAGGTAGTTGCAGAGAGTGATAAGGTCTCCCCTCAGCCTCCTTATCTCCAGGATAAACAACCACAGTCCCCTCAGCTGCTCTTCATAAGACTTGCTCTCCAGACCCCTCATCAGCTTCATTGCCCTTCTCTGGACATGCTCCAGAACCTCAATGTCTGTCTTGTAGTGAGGGGCCCAAAACTGAACACAGTGTTTGAGGTGGGGCCTCACCAGTGCAGAGTACAGGGAGACAATCAATTCCCTAGTCCTGCTCACCACACTATTTCTGATACAGACCAGGAGGCTGTTGGCCTTCTCGGCCACCTGGGCACACTGCTGGCTCACATTCAGCCGGCTGTCCACCAACACCCCCAGGTCCTTTTCTGCCGGGCAGTTTTCCAGCCACTCTTCCCCAAACGTGTAAAGCGCTGCATGGGGTTGCTATGACCCAAGTGCAGGACCCGGCACTTGGCCTTGTTGAGCCTCATACCATTGGCCTTGGCCCATCGATCCAGCCTGTTCAGATCTCCCTGTAGAGCTTTTCTACCATCAAGCAGGTTGACACTACCACCCAACTTGGTGTCATCTGAAAATGTACTGAGTGTGCACTCAATCCCCTCGTCCAGGTTGTTGATAAAGAGAACCGCCCTAGGGGACCTGGGGCCCTGGGGAACACCACTTGTGACCAGTCGCCAACTGGATTTAACTCCATTCACCACCACTCTCTGGGCACGGCCATCCAGCCAGTTCTTTACCCAGCGAAGAGTACACCCATCCAAGCCATGAGCAGCCAGTTTCTCCAGGAGAATGCTGCAGGAAACAGTGTCGAAGGCTTTACTAAAATCCAGGTAAATGACATCCACAGCTTTTCCCTCATCCACTAGTCATCTAGATATGTAATAAAAGTTTTTGTAGGACTATACTTTCCCAGTTCTGACTGAAGTCCCTGAAAACTACCAACATTGAACATGCCTGAAAGACCTGCAATGTATAGGCTTGCTTTTACACTACCCTAGTGCAGCATTCTGGTGCTGAAGGTTTGAGCAAATTGTATTTCCTTATCTTCCAAGAGAAAATTATTTATGCCAAAGCACTTCACAAAGAAAAATACAACTTAAAACTATGATAAAGCCCATCACACTAGTAACATTCTGTAAAATCCAAACTGAGGTAGACATTCCATATTCATTTCAATTGACTGTTAGCCATACACAATTTTAATTATAACGATAGCAAGGAACTTGGCATCTCTTATCAGGGACTCTCATCACAGCACGACAAAAATCCACATTGTATGAGCTATGCAGCCTAGGAACACCTGATCACAGTTATCTTTTTAGTTCTACTCCTTTGGTGAGCAATTCCCAAAGGCAATGTTTTAAGTTTGTGGAGAAAATATATCTCTGGCGTTAAACTCAAAGGTTTATGGTGATGGGAATACTTTACATAGAAGGAGAAACTCCAAGAAGAAATCCACAGTTCTTTCAACTAATTTAAAAGCTTATCTTGCTTTGCTCGGTGTTGCGAAATTCTGTATGTATGAATATATGCAAAGCTGAACTAGCATTTGGCCACACATAATGTTTAAAAAATAAGAGCTGGGACTCTGCTCGCAGAAGGATCAAAACCATGGTGGCACTATTTCAACCTCAAACTCAGCACAAGACTGTACAAAATCTCACCTGATAGGCACTGAGTCATATGAAAGGCAATGTACGACAGTAAAAGCTGAAGGGCAATATTCCCAGTTCAAATATCTCCTCTCAGTTGCACATGATAGTAATAAATTTCAATATTCTGCTTTCCTTATATAGCTCCCTACAGCAACATCAGTGGGAGATTTGCATACAGAAGGAGAGCAGAACAGCAAAACAGAGAACCAGTGGCTCAGAAGTTATGGTGATTAGAATGGTAGAAATAGCTGGATTAGGTCAATAGGACACAAGATGAGCATGTCCTCACTATTCCCCAAAGTATAAGCATTAAATTGACCACACTAGTAACTGTAAATGCACATTGAAATATGTGCAAATTCATTATGTCTGTATAACATTGCACATGCAACAGGAACATAAAGGACAATTAACTTAGCAAGTCGTCTTTTGGGGAACAAAGGTAGTTGTTTTGCAAAGCAGGACTTTATATAAATATCAGTTCCACCTTTCTCCAAGCAAACATTTAAAAAGTTTTCTTCCTGATTTTTCAAAGCCAACTGTATTTGTAATAACAATGCCTAACTTGATTACTATGGCAATAATGGGGCACATTTACTATCCCAGGAAAGGAATAAGAATCTGCATTTACATCTTTTTCTCAGATTAAGAGCTAAGAAACAGAAAATATCCTGAACACACTAAATATTCTAGCTGGACTTCATACCAATCTCCTCATTACTAACAAACATTCCAAGGGGAGAAAAAGTTATTATATTTTTGTAAGTCTCACAAAGGAAGGAAATATGAGCAGAACAGTAACTCAGAGATGATGGTTGGCAGAGAAATGTATGGGGGGTGTGTGTGATTTTGTTTTTTAAAATGTCCCAGTAATCACAGGAAGAAAGCCAACACACATGTAATTTGCCCATCAGCCATTAATTGCCAGTGACTGCTGCCACAGTCATTCAAAAACCATTAGAAGTGAGAGAAGGAAAACTTATCACAAAGGCATACACAATCCAGAATAAACACTGTTTGCACACAAATTTTAAATGTGTATTGCACTGCCACCAGAATACACATTGTTCTCTCTGGAAAGAATATTCATGAAGACCTAATTAAAATATTTGGTGTTGCATAAACAAAATCTATAAAAAGCACACTCCTCATCTGAATAGGGAACCCTTCAAGTCAGTCAATAACGGGAGCCTACGCTGGGAAAAAGGCAAAACCTCCTTCTTACAGATGACGTAGTTTTCCACGTAATCCAATGCTCTTCAGTGGATTTCAACAGAAGCCATTCAGTAGGTTTTGAAGAAGTCCCCTGTCCCCTTTCGCTAATTGAGAGTTTATTTGGGCTTCTTTTAAAAACTAAGAAATCTGTAGGGTTCTTTCAACATTAACCTAAAAAATTAAAAAGCAACAACTGGACTTGTCAGCTTTCTTCTTCTCTTGTATTAGTGTCACTCATAATCTTACTGATGCTTAAGTAAGAGATGAAAGCATGTTTATTACCTTCCTTTATCCTTAACAATTAATTCTGATTCTACTTTTGCCTACCTAGCGGTAGTGTGGATAGAATAAATACTTCAATTCTTTACAAAAGGAAATGTTGCTTAAACTAACAACTTTATTTCTTGTGGGATTAAGATTAGGTGGAAAAGACTGTTTGCTTTTACTCCTTGCTAGACCAAATTCTACTCTTTTTAACCATGTGGTAGATTCCATTTCAGTCAGCAAAACAACAGAGAATTCAAGCTGGGTGTCATGAAATTTTAATGCAATACCATTTACTGAAATGGATAACTAGGACTATTTTTTCTACACAGCATTACCTGTTTAGTTTATTTATAGACATTTGCACGTTAATAGATATATTCTAGCTACAATCAGGATTTTTTTAAACAAAAAAGTGATGTGCAAATTCTAGCAAGCAGTGTAGCAAGCAAGAAGAACGCAATATTGTTCTCCTTACCATGATCATTTCACTAGGCCAAAAAAAATTCCAAAGACACAATTTAACTTCTCAAAAATTAACATCCAAATTAATAAATAATCTAAACTACTCAGTAAAAGTCAAATATGGCACTATGAGACCAGACATCATAGGGTAGCAAGAGAATAGAAGGATGGAGAGAAGAAACTAAAGGTGACAAAATCCTTCAAGGCTTTGAAAAAAAAGACATGAAAGAAATAAAACACAGAAAGTTCAAACAAATTTGAAAGTCCCCTATGGAGTGAACATGTATTAGACAGCGTGGCTTTTAATAGTTGGGAAGCCATACAGCTTAAGGTCTTTCCATACCATTTTTCAGTACTTAGCAAACTGTGTAGAGTCTTGCAATTGCAGGCATATTCTTTGAGTTGTGAAGAAGCAAGATAAGTCAAATAGTGATGGGGGCAGAATGCCCAAGCAGAAATATCGTGGCACAGAAAGTGACCACAGAGAACCGAGTGGTAGAAAAGTACGTGGAAACATCTGTTTCTTTGAACAAAGTGGACCTCCAGAAAAAAAATGGTAGTTTTAATGAATACTAACGGAGGCTACAACCTGCAATAGCCTAATGACCCCCATTAAACCTACTGAAAAAACAATAATGGCACTGAAAAGTCTACAAAATCCCCTTCTCCCCAAACCACCAATGATGGCAGAGCTTTCCTACTTCCACAGCTGAACCAGAAAAATGACAGGACTTTTCTAGTCTAATGGAAGAAACTAGGGGATCAATTCCAGGCAGAAACCCTTAAAAGATGAATGTCTGAGTATACAAAATACATCAGTCCCAAAATAGCTAAAGCTGACTTTGTCCACCTTGTTTGTAACGGTGAAAATTTCTATAAAAACTGACGTAAGTGGAAGACAGATTGGTGGTCAAGCAAAAGGCATAGGATGAGAAGCATGAGCTCCACCTTGTGAGAGCAATGGCAGGCACTTTCAGATTCAGTAGCTGCACATGACCATGACGGATCTATCAGGGGTTGCTGTAGTATCTCTAGAAGTGCTTAATTATGAAAGTGATAGACAATTATTCTGGATGCTTTTTGGACAGAAGGAACAGGACTTTCAGATATGGATAGAATGTTTCTGTTTCTGTAATAGGAAAACTGGGATCAATGAAATTTTCTTAAAGGAGTAAAAAATGCAGAATTGTGTTCTTCTGTAAGGGAAAACCTTGCTCCCACAAGTTAGTGTTTTATTATAGAGAAGCTAAACTATAATTATAAATTCCATAAGCAAATTTTTTTCTTGTAAAAAGGGAAAATCACGGACTACTTAAGAGAAAATAGATAAGAGAAAACTATCTGCGATTGAAAGAGGAAAAAGGTGTCTGCTAGTTTAAATAAAAATCCAACCATCTCTTACTCCTTTCTCCCCCCTAAAAAAACCCAGAACTTTTTGACAGAGGATTCATATCTTTCATGGTTGTGTAAGTGCTGAAAGATGAAAACATAATTTCTAAAACTAAAACAATTCTTACGTTTTTCAAAGTCTGTTTGAGCAAAATCACACCGAAACAAAGTCAAATGTCCAGTACATTTAAATATGCAGACAAAAGAAGCTGTAGCTTCTGAGTTATCAAGCAGAGCAAACAACGTTATCACTGCAGCGCTGGTACAGGAAAGGTGCAGGTTATTAACAGAGAGATGGTATCTAGGCTAGGTAATTTCTCAGAAAAAATCGATAGTATAGTCTGCACTATTGTTAATAGTTTTGACAGTAAGATATGATTTTTTTCGCCTCCTTCATGGACCAGAAGGAAGAGGATCCAATGGAAGAACTGGGTGCTACTCCTTCATAGAGGGAAGATCCCTGGGCAGCCTCCCAGTCACAGGAGTTACCAGAATGTGGCCTTCATGGTTATGGAAATATGCACATATGTAGATACGTACGTATGGCTTGTTTGTGTTTACAGTCAGTGACTACATTTATCTGGAATCCCTCTGCAGTTCTGTGGACTTTTCATTTTTACAGTTGCATAGGCGACAAAGATTCAACGCTTCACCAGAATGTGTAATCAGAGATTATTATTTTCATGAAACATTAGACTATATTCTGTATAATTTAATTACATATAAAGATTTGATGTTTAAAAGAAACAAATTCTAACATTTCCCACCTGGATTCCAGAATACTGCCCGTTGGCCTCACCAGTCCTTTGCTCTTATTTTTACGAGGCACAGGGTTATCTCATATCCAGAGAGATTTTTTGCTCTTTATCTTTCTATGCTGAAATAATTCTAATGTTTTAAGGCACCACAAATCCAAATCTCTTTTTATATAGCCTGCAACACGTTCTCCACATCTCTGCTTTTTATACTCTCCACCTTTTACAGTCACTTATTCTACCCCAAAGCCTTCCACTACTAATTCAGGAAATGCAGTTCTTTCCTTCTCACCTGTTCTGCGGCAGCCACCATCCACGTACTAAATACCTATGCGTTCCTCCCACTCGGGCAGATACACTTCTCAAAAAGCTTGAAATGTTACCACATACTTTTTTTTTTTTCTCTCCCACAAACAGTTCTTATCTGCCACTGGGTCTGTAAAGGTATTAGTCATGAAAGACAGTGGCTTTTTAAAGTGCTGAGTTACCTGTCAAATCTTAAATACAGGACATCTGTGCTCAGGCGGGATTTTCCAGCTCTATTTAACAGGGACTCCAGCACTCACTTTGAGGAGGTTAGGCTAGAATCAAAGCCCAGGTCTCACAAAAGGAAAATTCCTGAGACCATTTTTAGGGCATACTAGAGAAATAAAAAGAAAATGGAACCCAGGAAGTCATAAGTATAAGGAATTAAGTTAATACTAAGTAGAAACCTTGAGGTAACTGTATTTGTGAAGCTCAACTGCTAAACGTACAGAAGAGTTTGGATTTGTCTTCGCTTGTCTGTAAATGCATTGCATTAAAAGCAAAGCACAATCACAGAATGTTGAAAAAAATGACAAATCATCTGCCTCTAAAAGTATCTGAAAAAGAGTGAATGTTACCAGAAATATTATCAAGTCATTATATTTCTTAATGGGTAGCTATGTTCTTTGAAAGGATTGCCAGGAAATACCCAACAGGTCTGCACAACAAGGCAAACTTTCTATCGAAAAACAACAAATTGTTTTTAATTTCTAAATGTAATGAAATTGCTGACCTCCTTAATGAAATTTAAAATTAGGCCATTATGAAAATTAATTTTTAAAAAGGAGAAGATTGCCATTCCTTTTTCATTAATGATGTCTGTTAAAAACAAGAGCTTTCCTAAAAAAGCCAGAGGGAGGAGATTTAATAAAAATGAAGGCAACTGGACATATTGTAATGAATATAATCCCACAAACCCCTTTTTGTTAAATGTATTCATTGCCATTTAGAAGTCAAGGATTGAAGGATTAAGGCTATAGAGAGAATAGGAATAAAAATAATGTACTCTGATTTCTATTTATGATTAAATAATATTTCAGAAGGAATTTCAACCTTTTGTTCTTTATTGGCATCAAGGCCTTGAGTATGATTGTTGCTAAATATGGTGTTGTGAATTATTTTCTATGTGAAAAGATTGTATTTCAGAATTTCCCACACTGGAACATTCCTTTCAGTGGTCCTTGTGGGAATATTTCAGGCCACCTCTATTCTCATATCCCACAATGCTTCCATTTTAGTGGCAAATATCACCTCATGCAGTCAGTGAGAACTTTGCTACTCGCTTCAGTGGTGAGTGGAATCCAATTTATAGTGTATTAAAGACATGAATTGTTAAAACTCTGGCCCTGTTTCTCCTGATGAGTTTAAAAAATCTCTCCCTTTCTAACTTTCATTATGCATTCCAGCTGAAAACTGCTTAAGCTTAGCCAGTTAACTTGGCAGCAAAATGAAAAAGGGGTGCTATCAGAAACTGGACGTGAGGAGCTCCAGCAGCACCAGCAGAAACTTAAGCTACCGTAGCCATTTTGTGGTGGTCCTGTAGACCATCTTTCAGTTGCAGTGTAGTTTAAACTGTACTATCATGTTAGCTCCAGTTTGCTGGCTTTGTTTTGGGGTCCATCGCTGGTGAATGTGTTTATTTTATTCTGAAATTAAATTATAATTTTTACAAAATATATATGTTTTACAAAATAACAGTCAATTCTTATTGCCATTTTAAAATGTATTATTCATTATATCTTACTTCACTGATGAACATGCTGCATTCCTTACAGTGGGTATTTAATATACATGTTATAACAATGATTTAAGCTGTAAAGGTCCATGTATGAAAAATAATATTTTATATTTCTATGAACTTTTTCAGTTGAGAATCTCGGAGCATTTTACAAGCAAATAAATCTAACAGCCACATGAAAAGTGTGTTTACATGACCCCCTTTCATAAAACACTGAAACTTGAAGTGATTTGTTTTCGTAACATCATGAACTAATTAGAATGAAAGCCTGTGATTTTCCTTACCAAGGACCATGAGACCAGTTAGTAGCTTCCTCAGCCTGCACTTAGCAACCTTTAAAATCCTCAGGTCACTGGCAGAGTTAGTCAGGCTGACAATATCTGCACAGGCCATAGGATGCCTGTGGGTCTCGAGCATCTCCCCGTTTAAAGACACAATCTGGGTCAGCAGTAAGAGCAGCGAGTGCAAGACAGCCAAGTGCTAGCTAAACAATCAAGGAAAATAGACATTTTTTCTATACTTTCATTCATTCTTGTCCTTGCAATTACCAATTCTATTTAAGATTAAGGTTAGTACTCTACAGGGATTTGTATGTCTGAGACTGAGAAACTAAAGGTTCTGAAAGCGAAGTAATAGTTAATAGTCCATTACAGCTTAAAGGACTTATCTGTCACACTGATACATGTGTTCCAAGGAAGTGCTCTGTACACCCAAGAGTTTCCCCAGGTAGGTACCAGCAGGTTGCCCAGGGCTGGCCCCAACGCATGGACAGCCAAGGTATGTACACATGGACAGCTATTTTGTCCTCAATGTTATTCGATGATGAAGAAAAATTACTCTTACAAGCTGTGTCACTGTACCCAGGTTGTCCAGAGAAGTATCTTCTGAACTCCCAGGAAGAAACCCTGATGAGATGCCCCCTTTCTTATTTTTATTATCATTACTGTGACTTCGGAATGGAAGGTATTTTTGGTCAATTAATATTCAGCTGGTGTTGCCAGCACAGAATGCCCTTCAAAAGGTCATAACAGTTCAAGAGATTTCTTGTTATTGTTTAATTGACCCCAAATTGAAAATGCTAGCTGAAAAAAAGCATGTTCAATATGTACTCAAAGGACAGAAAAAATTCATTGTGATCAATATTATTACAAGTAATGCCACCTCTATTACAAAACTGGTGGCATTAAATACTACTTAAAACTGAGGTTAATAAACTGGAAAATAGAGTTCTAAGTAAAAAACTCTGTAGTTTAAAGGTGCAATATTCTTATCATCTGGAAACACCTGGATTTAAGTCAAAACTGGAAATGAATTCGGTAGTCTGTCAATCCGTTTCCTAATTCCTCGTCATTTGTTCATATCACAAAGCCACCAGGCAGGAGTGCGTGATGGGCAGTCCCTACTCAGAAGTGACTCAGGCCTGGAACAGGGAGGGGTTTGATGTCTGAACTGAAAAGCGTTTGCAAAGCACTATCAGAAGTTTGCAGCAAAATTACTCATGTGTGCCTGGCACTCTGTAAGCGTTGCTTACTTGCCCTTGGGAAAAAAAACAACAGTTCTTGGCACAGCAACTCAAACCATCCCAGAGGAGATGGTCTAAAACGTCTAGGGACAATGTCATGCTCTACGTTGCTCTCATATTTTCTTTCTGGATTGATTAACCTGACATTATATTCTGCACCCCACCTGGCAGAGAAGATTACTCGACATGTTTTTCTCACTTGCAGGACAGTATCTTTTCCAGGCTGTAATAGAGAAAGTTGGTGTGTTTTAAAAAAAAAAAAATAAATAGGTCCCCACTCATTTTTTTGAGAAAGGCATTGTCCTGATTTGAGCCCCATTCTCAAGAGATGCTGCAGGGGAGACCAGACTTTTGTTCTTAGATGGATGTGATACTTCAGAGCCTTGAACATTTTGCTAAGGTCTGGAGAAGATCAAGATTTGAGACGCAAGCTTGTGATTAACCTTTCCTGCTTTCTGTCTTCAGCTATCTCCCTCTTCACTATGCAGCCTTTCTGTCTTGTCATTTTGTACTCAATTCCCCACCCACAAATAAATTCCCAACAAGGGGGTCTGGATTCCCTTTCAGGCACTGGGTCATCACGTATCAGATGTTGCAGCAAGCACCCAGTAGGTGCCCACGTGAGCTACAACGTGATATTCTTTGCTTTTCCCTTCACAGAGAGACAACCTCCTTGTCCATCTCCTGTCTATCTCCCGTCCATCTCCCATTTAAAATCACTTGACATGACCATACTGAGATATAATAATTCTATATTTTTAATGGAAAGTATTAACTAGCATTTACACTCTAAACTCCAAATGGCTTCAGTGAAGAAGAGTTAAATCTACTTTAAATATTACTGAAATTTCATGTGAGGTGGACAGGTGGATAGACAGAAAGTTCTTTCAATGTGGTTGGCAGTTGTTTTCTATTAACTGAGGCCAACAGGAATAATAAAAGGTAACATAGATGAACTAAATTTTTATGAATTGCATGGCTGCCACGGACCATGAACTGAAAACTGTATTAGAGACAGACACTTCTGTGGCCTTTATTTATCTGTGGCTTAGTCATATGTTATAAACTAACATTAAGCTAAAATTCTCTCCAAGACAGCTTTCCTGAAAAAATACACATATGAACTGCTAATAAAATAAGCAAAGGTCTCTTTATATATATAGTCATGTCTCATTCTATATAAAAGTTTTATTTTATATGGTGACCCATTTAATAACCAACAACATTCCAGCATTTGAAGAAAGAAATTAAGTTGTGCTGGTACAAAGTCTAAAAAAGAGACTCTCCTCAACATGTTTCCAACAGCAAATATAATTCCCTGGAAACAAGGTTTAAAATAGCAATGCCGGTAGACCCTTGACTACAGTGAAACAAATGGTACCAGTTAACAGACAAAGTAACTAGCACTTAGCATTAGATATCAATCATGGCTTGTATAATTTTAGGAGTTCTTGTTTTGATTAGGAAAAAAACTACTTTTCTGAACATGGCATCTCTTTCTACTTTGGTTTCCTGGGGAAATGAACTTTATGAGTTCATACTGTCTGTCTGTTCACCATTTCCCTCTGTTAAAGTCTGAATCTATTGTTAGTTTTCAACTAAATTTAGCTGAGACACAGGTACCTCAAAGATAAATACACTGCCCCTGCATCAGATAATGTTACACCCTGAGCTCAGCAGGGTCTGGCCTGCACAAGCTGATTTGGTTTGCAGAGACAACTTGAAAAAAAAGAAAAAGAAAAAAGCCTTTTACAAGCCACAAAGAGAAAAATTAGTAGGAAGCAATGAGCAGAATCAGAATACCATGTTGAGAGATAAAGTGCTCAGGGTCATGCAGCGCTAGGCAAAACCCAAAGGCCGGCCTTCTCTCCCGGTTCATCAGGATCCGTTCATTCAACAGAAACAGGGGCTTGATCTGGAGTTGCAAGATGTCCACCTAATGCTTTGTCCACTCAACACTGTAGGGCACTTCCTCCTCTACCCATGTACAGCACTGCTCCGTCCAAGTTTCACATGTAAATCTCTGCTATGTATTCATCCCAATCAGCCAAGAAGTCCCACACCCCTTTGTACCCTAGAACGCTGAAAGATTTGGTTTCAAACTCAAGGCTACTACTACTTCAATCAAGTGAAAACCTATTTGTAGATAAGTATTTATCTGGTACAAGTTGCCACACATACACAGTATCCATATGAGATAAAAGTTCAGTACTCGGTTTCCAGTGAAAATATGTATAATGGAATCAAGAGGTAATGCTTTACCCATGAAGCCTGTATGCTTATGCCCAAATGCATCTATGAAACAAAACCATGAAGGGTTGATATGTCTCACTACAGTGTAGTGAATGATCAGGTAAATAATGACCAATTATTTCTTATTATGTTTGTGATTTACTTTAAGTTGCATCGTTGGATAGAATTATGCATATGCTTAACTATAGAGCAGTTTGCACTTACTGAAAGGAAGGAGGTGTATGCAGACAGATGATGTAGTTTGATCGTGACAGAAATGCTCAAAATTTCTGTGTATATATAAGAAAAAAAAGCATGGCTAAAAGTACTGAAAAAACTGCTTGTGTCATAAAGCAGTCTGAGTCACATCTATTTTTTTGATAAAATATATTGATAGCTGTTCATTATGAATTAAAACAAGAAGCCAAGTGCTCCAATTTTGAGGCCATTTCTTACTCATTTTATATGTTCAGCTGCAAAATCTTCACAAGTGAAAAGAAAAATAATTTATAAATAAAACAAACCAATTTCAAACAGAAACAGATTTTTAAGATGCTCATCATGAAACAGGAATTATAAGGATTAATGATAATGCCAATTATTTGTTCTTTCTTATCATTATTTATTTTTTCCATATAAATAATCTTCTCAAAGGAAGAAGAAAAGTATCAGATATCAAATACAAAAAAGAACAATGAATTTAAAATGTTGTTTTTAAAGCAGTATAGTAGGTTGGATTTTACAGCTCATAATAAAAATAATAATAATACCTCATAAATCTACAGGATCTTTTTGTATAGGATTTATTTGCCGTAAGCTGAAGTCAAAATGGATATATGCAATGGTTCATTATGCAGTTTGAACTCTTAACAACAAATAAAAAATTTATTAAATGTAAGCAATATAAGAAAGACAGTCCTAGGTTTTATTTCTTTCATGCCAACAGTCAAGCAATCTAATGATCTTATGGAAAGTTAATAATTTCAGTGAAGTGTGGCCAAGTTTGAGAGAATATTCATTTTGGATTCCTATTTATGTTTGTGGAAATATAACAATAGTGGTGCTCATATAAACTTCCCTCTGCCACTGGAAGTCTGAGTTTAATTTCGACCAGAGTTAGATGGTTTAGGGAGGAGGAACACCTGCTAGAAACAAGCAAAATAGTCAAGATTGCAGACTAATTGCTGGGCTTCAGTCATTTCTAGGATTAGTATAGGGGTATGTAAAAGTAGTGAGGCAGTAGCTTAGACCAGGCACATGAAGAGGGACTCTATGTTAAATGGTGAGATTCTGAGAAAAAAGCATTTTTCAGCATTAAGACACTCATAAAATATAACACAAAATTGTTTGAAAACAATTTTTTTCTTAAATCTCAGCACCATTTAAAGAGGCTTCCAAATTGAACGTGCAGTGAACAAAGGTGCTCCCGTGTCTCACAAGAGATGTGTCCAGCTAAATATGCACTACATAACAAACAAAGTAAGGAACGAAGTAAGGAAAAGTGGGCTTATTTACTCATATGAAAGATTATTCGTTTCATTGTGATCACAGATAGACCAATCAGCTTTATGATCACCCTTATGATTCTGAATTTAATATTTGTCTTGCATTTTTTGGTTTTAGTTTTTTGTTTTTTTTTTTTTTCTGGCAAGAATAATATTAAATATATAAATATATATGTTTAAAAATTCATTTATAGCAACAAATCTACAGCTTTACTTCTTTACTTTTTTTTTTTGAGAAATTCTGAAATGTTTAGAGATGATTGATCAAGATGATGACAGTGTTCTCAAAGAAGGAAAGTGAGCTGAATTCCTGAATTTGTGACTGCATGTGCACACTGTACATCCCACGCAAAGCCCTGAGAAGGAACTCTGCTGTCTGGATGAAAAGGAAAAGGGAGAAGTCCTGTATGCCATGAAATTTCAGGGCAAGGATATATGGGGGTGGAAAGTCCTGATACTAGCAAAAAGGAAATTGCTTCAAGGACTTGAGATGGGAGATGTCCAATGGAAGATGGCATATGTAGCATGAAACAAAGGACTCAACTAGGACAGAAAGATAAAGAGAACAATAGTAGATGTGTGTGTTGTTGCCATAAGGAAGAGCGTTGAAGCTGTGCGTGACAGTGAACTCACCATTGGCTACAGGAATGGCGAAAAGATTAGCCAAGCAAGGAGAGGCAGTGGGGTGGCCCTGTATGTCATGGAGTGTTAGGAATGTCTAGAACTAAATGATGGTGATGCACCCTCAGTAAGTTTGCAGATGACACTAAGTTAGGCAGGAGTATCAACCTGCTTGAGGGTAGAAAGGCTCTACAGGGAGACCTGAACAGGCTGGATCAGTGGGCCAAGGCCAATGGTGTGAGGCTCAACAAGGCCAAGTGCCGGGTCCTGCACTTGGGTCATAGCAACCGCATGCAGCGCTTTACACGTTTGGGGAAGAGTGGCTGGAAAACTGCCCGGCAGAAAAGGACCTGGGGGTGTTGGTGGACAGCCGGCTGAATGTGAGCCAGCAGTGTGCCCAGGTGGCCGAGAAGGCCAACAGCCTCCTGGTCTGTATCAGAAATAGTGTGGTGAGCAGGACTAGGGAATTGATTGTCTCCCTGTACTCTGCACTGGTGAGGCCCCACCTCAAACACTGTGTTCAGTTTTGGGCCCCTCACTACAAGACAGACATTGAGGTTCTGGAGCATGTCCAGAGAAGGGCAATGAAGCTGGTGAGGGGTCTGGAGGACAAGTCTCATGAAGAGCAGCTGAGGGGACTGTGGTTGTTTATCCTGGAGAAAAGGAGGGTGAGGGAAGACATTGTCACTCCCTGCAACTACCTGAAAGGAGGGTGTAGCGAGGTGGGGGTCAGTCTCCTCTTGCTAGTAACAAGCGATAGGGCAAGAGGAAATGGCCTCAAGTTGCACCAGAGGAGGTTTAGATTGGATATTGGGAAGAGTTCTTCACAGAAAGGGTTGTTAAGCATTGGAACAGGCTGCCCAGGGAAGTGGTGGAGTTGCCATCCCTGGAGGTATTTAAAAGATGGGTAGACATGGTGCTTAGGGACATGGTTTAGTGGTGTTTTTGGCAGCATTAGGTTGATGGTTGGACTCGATGATCTTCAAGGTCGCTTCCAACCTAGGCGATTCTATGATTCTATGAAAAGGATAACCCATCAAAAATGTGACAGGAAGGTGGGATTCAGTTCAAGATGAAGACACCTAAATGTAGTAGTCTATGTACAGGTGTTTATATGTGAACCAGATATCTGTGCCCTCTAATTGTCAAAACGGATCTGATATTCACAGTCAATGAAGTTTAAAGGCAACTCAGCTCACCCTAAATAAACATCTATCTTTTGCAGTCAAGTTGGTGGGTGTAGAGGAGATGGAAAGACAGATGACAGATGAATGCTAGGTGAAATCAAAGCTTTATTTATAGTCTTAAGCCTACTTGTATTTGAAAACTATGAGACAGGAGAAAGGAGGTTGACATAAAAAGAAAGGGAGGGTTAAGAGTGATGGAGACTACTGATTAGGATGGATTAGTAAAGAAATAAGTAAAATTGATAGTAATAAAATACATGAAATTTGACATCTCTGATCCCAGGAAATTTCATCAGCTGTTTAATCCCCAAATTGAATAAAGAAGTAAACGTTCACTTTTCTCCATAATGGAAAGTTCCCTAAAATTAATTAATGAATTTGAAAAATTAAATTACTACATTTCTTAACAAAAAATGAACTTTCTAAAACCTGAGATACTTCATGTCATTAAGGCTGAACTGCCTTTTAATATTAAACTACATTTTTTACTGCCTTATGGGACTTGTCATTCTTTCCCATATTCTTTCCCAAAGAACAGACTCTGTTAGTAGACCACTCACATAATATACCTGTAATCATGCAAATCCTGTGAGTCTGCTATGTAATATGACTTTAACAGAAAATGTATCAACCAGGGAATCTAGCTCATAGAAACAAAGGGGGCAGAACTAGAACTTCTGTAGTACTCTAAAGATAAAAATTAGTTAATCAATTTTGATGTGGAAAAAAAAAAAGGAATAATTTAAAATAAGTATTCAAATTCAGAAAGCCCAAGTATTTAATTCATATTTTCAGGAGAGAAAACACAATTATTCTTAATAAAGTCAAGATTTTGTGGAGGAAAACAGAGATGTGTAAAAAAATTCTCGTGCTTATTGAAGAACTGACAGCTATTTCTGCTTATTGCTATTATGAAACTCAGATAGGCACCATACAAACAGACAGTAAGAGGCAATTCTTGCTTCAAAGACCTGCCATCTAAGTAGACCTGACAGAGCAAAAGTCGACGTAATTTGCTGAAACTCACACAGAAGTTCCACGACAGAGATGGAAATAAAGATCAGCCCTTAAATCCTCCTGACCTACAAAGGGGTTTGGAGCAGTGGGTGTCATCAAAGGAAAACAGAAAGAGTCCACAGCACGGAGGCAAAGAAAGCTTGACTTGGTAGAGCTTGTCAATCTCTTGGCAAAGGCATGTGAAAATTTCTCCAAGAGGAGGGATGTGCTGGAAGGTTGGTTTAAATTTTGCAAAAAGAAATGAGCAAGCTCTGGGATTTGCAGATACAGAAGCCAGAGAAAATGAAGAAATTGTATTTGGCAAAGGAGTATTGAAGAGATGAAAGTGGAAGAGAGGAAATGCCTGAAGCGGAGGGGGCCCTCAATATTACTAGCCCAGAACATCAGGGCTCAAATATTGTATGCTGCTTGGATGTTATCTGGTGTGGAAACTGTGTGCTGGTGGCAGAATGAAGGAGGAGGATTTGGCAAGATTTGCCCTGAAAAGAGAACACAAAAGTCGGGTTGTTCAGAATGAAAACCTGATAGCAGAATCTGATAGGTGACAAGGACATCATAATGTATCTCAGAGAATCAATACAAGTTTCAGATGTGACAAAATGAATGTCAATGAAAAACACAAGTTACGCAGATAGTGATAAAGAAGCAAGGTAAGTATCATTTCTTATCTAAAACACTGATGTCTTTCTAAAATTTTGTATCTCTGAGTAAAATGTGCCAAAATAAATCATAAAGTGTAATGGAAAAGATGTTTCACATAAAAAACACCTACGAAGCCATAGCTGAAATGCGCGTGAAAATAATCCTTGATCTGACATTAAATCTAAACAAAAATTCCAAATTCCCGTGTGCTATAACAAAGTCCCTGGTGTTGGACCTCAATGGCAAGGTACAGTCATTTCAAGGCATACTGATGATCTTTAAGAACCTTTTCTTCTGCAGGTATTGGATTAAAAAACTCAAACCCACATTTTTGGACAACTGAAGAACCTTGGGAAAAGAAAGAAGAGATCTGTAAGAACAGATCTCTCTCTAAAGTCTTTTATGCTTCACTTCAACTACTTTGCATTAATGAGCTGAGCAACTCTTGAAAGAACATGACCCAGCATACTATAGTAATTCTGTAATCCGGTAGTCAAATAACTACAAAATAATGCTGTTCCTTTAATGCACTGACCTTCATTTTAAATTGTTTCAGACACTTTGACTTTTTTTTTTTTTTTAATATTTCAGTGTTTGTTGTGATCTCGGCATACAACAGTTAACAGAAAAAAAAAAAAAAGCGACACGTTTACTCCAAGTAACTCTGTGATATGTTACTCCCTAGATATTGGTGGATTTTTCTTCTGCTTTTTCCACTAGCATTCCTTAAGGAGCAGGCAAAGATGTAGCTTCATATAAGTAATGTGAGAGATTTATAATGCAAAACTCCTGTGCCCTTGTTTTGTTTCAGTAACACACTTCTGTTATATTTGCTGTATAATTTACTCTGGGAGCTAGTGTTGTCAGTGCCAGAATAAGCATCACAAAATCATTCAGACATGTAATTTCTGATGTCAGAAGAGAACGTCAGAATTACTGCTGAAATAAGGAAGGGATTTCTGGAATATAGCAACCTTTCAAAATGAAGCCATTTGCAAAAAAAAACCCGGGAACATTCTTTACCAAACCACTGACCCCGCATTTCATACAGCCAGCAACTCCTCAGTGACCTCTTTATCAGCCCAAAACAGCACTGGGTTTTCTTTCTGTTAATGGTATCTACATTAACCAAATTAACGTTTTTTAGAAAATTTAAAACAAATCAGATGCAGTACATGAAAGCCTACGAATACATTTAAAATATTTTAAAATACTTTGAATTAATGCACGTAGCATGCAGGCATTTAATCCTCTGTATCTCACAATAATAAAATAAGTAGCAGTCTTTACAAATCATTACTTCTTAGCTGGCTAATTGAACTGACACTGAACTGTAAAACAATGAAAAAACCCCTCCACAGAAAAAGATCCATTGCAATACATTTTTACGTTGGCTTTATTAAATTATTTTGATGGCTGAAACTTTACCAGAGAAAAAAATAGAAATTATATCAAATGCATATAAGATAGTTCGATAAGATCTGCATTATTTCATATCTCTGAATCTCTCAATATAGTCATTCTTCCTGCACAACAGCTACAGCTCCTTTAAGCATCCTCAACAGTATTTGCGCTTGTAAATTTTAAACCATTAACAATGCAGTACCCCCCAAATCCAGCCTTGAACTCTGACAGACACTGATCTCTTTTCTCCCTCCCACACCCTGTTTTATCAGACACTATTTTGTTTAAATTGGCGACTAAATAGCATAGCACTGTACCTTTAAATACAAATCAAACAATATTCATATTCCCACGGTGCTGCTAGTTTCCCTTATGCATTGAATCGCCTGTAGATTAAAAGCTCAGAATCTGAAAAGGGATTCTGTTCTGCAGACCAAAGTTCTCTGTAGGAGATGAGGGAGAGGGTCAGTCCCGGAGTCACACACACAACAGGCAGAAAACACACTTGTGATCCTCAGCTTTGGATAGCATCAGAAAGGGGAATAAAAAGCAGAAACACATGGCACACTGAGAACTGGTATCACTTATGGCTTCTAACCAAAGCAGCAATTAAACACCTTTCATCATTCCCCCAAACGCCTGATTTTCGTAAGAACTGAGAGACACACACACACACACAAAGGCAAATCCCCTCTGAGCAGCAACGAAAACTTAATAACCTACCATTTTCTTTGCACTCTTCTGGAGGTTTAGCCTTTTTCGCAAGTCGTGGATCCAGCCATGATGTTGTCTTTGTGTTATGGCTGAAAAGAAAAGAGATCACTCTGAGCAGACACATACTGAAAGGAATCAAGTTTATTCCTTAAGAATAAAGGGTTAGTCCAACAAAATTGCAATCGATACACTTAATTTGCTTACTGGTTCTAAGTAGCCCTGAAGGAGGTGTAAGAGTAATTGTGCAAGGCAGCTGTAAATTTGGCAACCTCAGCTCCCTGTCCTCAAAGCAGCTATTTTTATTAAAATCAACTAGAATGTTGCCAAGTTAACCTCATTGAAAATGCAGAACTCATCCAGAGCAAAAGGAATTTATTACAAATACAGTGTTCTCCCGTTGAACGAGTGCAGGCGACAGGATTCTGTAGCATTCTCACAGTTTTCGGGTAGAATTATTTTCATCTTAAACCTGTCCTTTTCGTAAATACAGGTTTGTTATTTTCCACCAGCAGCACTGGCAAGGCATAGCAAAAGTGATGCAAATTACAGCACGCTCCTGCAAAGTCTACATTTCCGGACAGAGTGATTAATGATACTTTGTTTAACAAACCTTTATCTCACCGTATATAATCCTTCTATCGAGATAAAATAGATATGCACAAGCTGAATGAATCATGTGGCTCCTTTCTGTACTCAGAATAGATCTTTGAGGAATCAGCCATCAAATAGCATTGAACTGGCACAAACTGTTTTCTGGGAGAATATATTGCCAAATGAATTGATACTTAGCACAGCTAATGAGAATTAAACCCAGATCTTTTCAATGTATGCCTTTCCCATAAGCATTAGAATTTGGAGCCAAATATTTTAAATATGTTAAGAAAGGAAGACTATAAAACAGAAAAGGATGTGACCGTGACTCCTTTATTTTTTGGGATGCCTTTCCTACAATACCATCATTCAGAGTCACTTTTAACCCATGTTTTATTTATCTGATACATCCTTGGAGGATGCTTGTTCCATACAATTTATATAGTACTGAATTATTTAGTTTATTATTAATTTGCTGTATCATTGTAAAGTGTACTTAAGACTTTTCTTATAAACATTAGTATAAGGTGTACAAAAACAGCGGACCTGGCAAAAAATGGATCTGTGCGCAATTTGTAGTTGGTTAGTTACCGATTAACTGATACAGTCCATGTGGTCCAGACACCATTGGTTCCCCCAGGTTAAAAGAAATGCGTAGAGCCAGTTCCTTCTCCCACCTTGACTCCCTGTTTAGTCTGTGGCAAATAAATTTTCCTCTGACTCGATTTCTCTCTCTCTCTCTCTCTCTCTCTCTCTCTCTCTCTCTAAAAAGAGAGTGTTACTGGAGGACAAGTCTTACGAGGAACGATTGAGGGAACTGGTGTTGTTTAGCCCGGAGAAGAGGAGGCTGAGGGGAGACCTCATCACTCTCTACAAGTACCTGAAAGGAGGCTGTAGAGAGGTGGGGGCTGACCTCTTCTCCCTGGTGACAAGTGATAAGACGAGAGGAAATGGGTTCAAGTTATGCCAGGTAAGGTTTAGATTGGATATTAGGAAAAATTTTTTCACTGAAAGGGTTACTAAACATTGGAATAGGCTGTCCAGGGAGGTGGTGGATTCGCCAACCCCGGAGGTGTTTAAAAAAAAGGGTAGACATGGTACCTGGGGACATGGTTTAGAAGTGTTTTTTTCAGGGTAGGTTAATGGCTGGACTTGATGATCTTAAAGGTCCCTTCCAACCTCAGCAATTCTATGATTTGATGATTCTACTCACTTCTCAGCATTATTGTCACAATGTTAAAGCTCCCTCCACATTTTGCATGGGAAAAAAGGTAGATGAGAGTTAGGTACAGATAAAGTGGCAACTAAAATGAAAATTAAGGCATTTAAATTCCTCTTTTAAGCATGCCCTAGTCTAGAACACCATTCACGACAGATGAAGAGGATAAACAAAACCTTCCCGTACTTTGAGAGCAGGGCTATATTTGCAGAGTATGAAGAATGATAAGCCAAAGGTAAAGTAAATTTGAAACGATGCCAGCAGCCCATGCTTGACTGCAAATGTAACTAAGATGCTTTCTCTGAAGCTCTGGTTGCCTGTGGTCTCCTGTAGGGTGTATTTTTATGCCGCAGTCACAGTCTAACTGCAGCTTGCGCAGACATAGTTGAGCTAGCTTTAAATTAACTAGGGGAGATACTGGCAACAAGGTGACTGCAGCAGTATGGAGCCCAGCATGGGCTCATCACCCCAGCATCTACTGAGCTACTTGGGTGCAACCAGCAGCGCCCGCCGAGCTCCGCACCGCTGCAGGTACCCTGTTAGCAGTGCCAGAGCTCAGAGACAGTTTGGACAGACTTGTGGAAGCCGCAGACGCATCTCTGGAGCGTCTGCACAACAGCCGCTCTCTCCCAGCTACTCGTTCTGAATGATTTTAGGGACCCCCACTGGTTGCAGGTACCAAGTCGGATTCACAGATAGTTTCCCATGGCTTTAAAAGAGTGATATATATATATATATATATGACTACTATTAGTAATGCTTGCTGTGGTATAAAGTGGACCTCAAAGCATTTTACAAAGGAAATAAAACTCATCACCCCTGTTTTAAAGTGGGAACGTGGAATCACAGAGTCATCAAGTGACTCTCCACAGCCACCAAACAAGCCAGCGGCAGAGTCAGTACTAGAAGCAACTCCGTTGCAAGTCAGCTGGCCTGTGTTTTCCTCACTAGTCCACACAGCACCAGAACAGACCAATTCACCAGTCTTGAATACACCCCCGTGACATTTCTAGAATAGACCTGAGAAATGAGTTCTCAGGCATCTGTAAAGAGAAGCGCCAAGCTGAAAATAAGCCCAATTCAGTATTAATGTTTAAAAATATGAATTAGTTGAATTACAGCCTCCATAACATAAAGAAATTAAAAAGTCAACACCGTTTCCAACAGAAGAGTGATCCTTTGGTCTGCAGAGAAATTGCAGAGGATGAAGATGATATCTCATCTAGATCAGCTCTTACAGCACTCAATCTCCTCTTCTAGTAACTGTCTCTCAAACCCATTCAGCTACTTAGTAAAAGCAACAGTCATCCACAAGAACTCTTATGTATAAAAAATTGCCTTAAGGTCTAGACAAGTGGTCCATGTGGTGGGTGGGGAACTGGCTGCCCAGCCACACCCAGAGGGTGGTGGTAAATAGCTCTTTTTCAAACTGGCAGCCTGTCACAAGTGGTGTCCTGCAGGGATCGATACTGGGCCCAACGCTGTTCATTGTCTTCATAAGTGATCGGGATGATGGGATCAAATGCACCCTGATGAAGTTTGCTGATGATACCAAACTGAATGGGGAAGTGAACACTTTGGAAGGAAGAGCCACCCTGCAGGAAGACCTGAATAGGCTGGAAGATTGGGCTGACAAGAACCTTATGAAGTTCAACAATGACAAGGGTAAGGTCTTGCACCTGGGAAAACATAATCTAGGAGTGCAGCACAGGCTGGGATCTACCTGGCTGGGGAGCAGTGGAAAGTTCTGTGGAAGGGGACCTAGGGGTCCTGGTGGACAACAAGCTCAACATGAGTGAACAGTGTGCTGCTGCGCAAAGGCAGCCAGCAGGATGATGGGCTGCATCAACAAGGGCATCACCAGCAGAGATAAAGAAGTCATCATCCCACTCAACTCAGCGCTTGTCAGGCTGCACCTGAAATACTGTGTTCAGTTTTGGTCCCCACCATACAAAAAAGATACTGAGAGGCTGGAGAGAGTCCAGAGGAACGGCCACAAAGATGATCAAAGGACAGGGAAGCCTGCCAGATGAGGAAAGGCTGAGAGAATTAGGTTTGTTCAGCCTTGAGAAAAGAAGGCTTAGGAGAGACCTTATCACCACGTTCCAATATTTAAAGGGTGGCTACAAAGAAGATGGAGACTCCCTTTTACAGGGAGTCACTTGGAAAAGATGAGGGATAATGGGTACAAGTTACTTGTGGGGAGATTCTGATTGGACACAAGAGGAAATTTTTTCACAATATGAACAATCAGTCATTTGAATAATCTCCCCAGGGAGGTATGGGGTTCTCCAACATTGGACACTTAAGATTCAGCTGGACAGGGTGCTGGGCCATTGTGTCTAGAGTGTGCTTTTGCCAAGAAAGGTTGGACCACACACATGATTCTTGAGGTCCCTTCCAACCTGGTATTCTGTGATTCTATGTTTCTACAATTCTATGAACTGAAGGAGCGAAATACTTCTTGAAAGTCATCCCTCTCCTCCTTACCCACCTCCATGCCTACTCCCTTGACCTGTCTCTCCACTTTTCATCTGTGCTAAACACCCGTGCTACATCTTGCAATGGGACTTTAAATGCTTCTAGACAGTATCTCCAGTGGGCAAAAAACCCTGTTCCTGTTTGAAAGAAGGCAGAATCAACCCCACCTGTCTTCTAACACCTCTACAGTACCATCAATGTCCTCTTTAGCGCTACATAGTACTGATTGCTTGGATCATCTTAGCAACCAGGTACACAACACACAAACACTTCTACAAGGACAGACGTGACTACTGTTGTGCTGCTCTCAGTAAAAGAGGGAAATAAGTAGTCCTGCATTACAGCGTAGTGGTTTGGTATATGCACCTACTGCTGTCCTGCACAGCAGGCTTATTTGGCAGGGTACTCTTGCAACCTCCCTTGTGCCAGCTTTCAAGTTGTGGGTTTTGGAGAGATGCTGCTCTTGCCATAGCTGGTTCCATGCTAGCTCTACCCAGTGTTGTTCAGAGTAACCTCCTGTTACCCATCTTCCAGCAAGGACTTGAATCGGGATTAGCCAACCATCGAAAAAAAGAGAGACGGCTTCTTCCCCACACACGTTGGGAATGAGAGGAAGAACAAAAGCATGGTGGTGCCAAGCTTGCTGAATGTCCCAGGGCAGGCTGCAGGCACATCTCAGGAAAGACGGCACCTCCCCTGTGTCCCAGGGCTCTGCCTATTCCCTCTTCAGCTGTGCAATGGACTACAATCTGTAAAAGCTAAAGGGAAACAATATTTAGCACCTAAACAGTTTTTAATTGAATTTAAAAGAAGCCTTTGTAGGAAACCTTTAACAATGGGGAAGAAGACAGAAGGAACAGTAAAACGGTCAAATTAACACCAGTGGCAAAAGTAACATTAAGACATATCTGCTGCATGAGCTGTGAACATTAATGCTTCTTAAGCACTAAAATCTTGTAACATGTACAGTGTGTATCTTGCCTGCCTTACCGCTAGGGCTAATCATTTGTGTCCATTTGGGAAGTCTTATAGACAGACCAGAAGGAAAAGGGGCTGGGGATTTACAGATTAGTTATGAATGAATTGCAGATGAATAGCCGAGGCAGTTGTGGAATAAATGCACAAACAGGCAGTCAGAGCAGTTGTCACTGACTGAATAGGAGTGAAGTGATGCAATAAAAGCATCCTGTGAGAAATACAGCTGTGGCTCCACCAGCATTTTCCACTGGCCACCGTTTCATTACTCAGCAATAACCATACCTCATCGTTAAAGGGTAGGTTTAGAAAGTCCATCCTTACACAATTTCAGTGATCTTGATTACTAGCTAGGACGATTGAGCTAAGAGGTAAGTGCTGGCAATCAACTATGCACACCTTAGAATCTGTCTTAAAATCAAATACCTAAGTTTGGAAACTTTGAAAGCAGTCCATGAAGGATCCCTTTGGTTTTGCTTCAGACAGGTGGAGCATGGGAATAGCATAACATTTCAAAATTCATCCTAATTTATTACCTGCTATACAAAATAGAAACCACTTATAGGCCTGAAATGTATTGCAAATTTGAGAAGTAATTAAAAAAAAAAGGTCACTCAGTAAAGCAGTGGAGCTTAATATTGTAGCCAAAAGTCAATAAAATAATTATTGCTGAACTAACTTAAATCCTCCCTCTTTACCAAGTATTTTCATCTAGCAGAAATATTTTATAATAATCAGAGTTCCCTGGTATCAATTATAGACAATTTTAAACATACATGAAAAAATATTTTTCAGCTGCTTTAAACACAGTGAAAGAAAGATTCGAATACTTCCCAGAAACCCTGACTCAACCCCCTGTTCTTCTCCAGCTTTCCTTTGTAACTCTGCTTTTAAGACTTCGCAAAGATTGCTTATGCCCCAGTTCCCTGTTTTCACCGCTGGATGTAGGCACCAGGACAGAGCCTCTCCAGAAATATCACTGGATACCCATTCATACCTTTAGGAAGTAAGAAGACACTAGGAGCATGTTTTTTCTTATTTAACAATGTATTATCTTTTTATTGTAATTATTTGTTAATATATTATTTTACTTACGATTTGAATATAATGGATTTGTGTTAGCAATCTGTCAGTTTAAAGCACTTTGACAGATAAAGTTTCTTATACTGACAAAGCCTTCAGACAATCTCTTGAAACATTTTTGAAGGGAACATAGAAAGTAGCTACTGACAGTAATAGCCTTAATGTCTTTTGAAAACACTGCAAACCTATTCTAAATTGTGGCTCTTGCAAGGTATGTAATTTGCACGTTATTGTGAAAGGCATTTCAAAATGGGTATTTACCAATGTGCTGCTTCAGTGTATTTGGGGACAGCACATATGCGTTTGTTTGGGTTTTTATTGTGAACACATTACATTCAAGATGGTCCTCAATAGAACAGCTTGAGCAAAGGGGACTATATGAGACAGAGAAAAATAAAGTGCACCATAGCCCCCCGACTTCTAAAACGCTTACTCCTCCCTCCTTTTCGTATGCCTAAGATTTGTAGATCTGAAAAGCTTTTCAGATAGCACAATAATATTTTTCAAGTAATTTATGTCTAGGGGAGAGTGACAGGAAAACAGAGCATTAAAACGGCAATTTCGCAATTTGTCTTTTGTTGGGTGCTACCCAAACTTCTTGTACACATATAGGGACAGATACAAAAGGGAGCCGCCCTCTGGCTACGGTTTGAATGGCAGCAGCTATGACTGCTACCTTGTGTTGCATTTCATGCTGTAGGTCCGTTAGGTGTGCTCGGAGTATGTGGTTCTTAAGACACACAGGTTTGGGGGTGCCTATCCTGTGAATCCCAGATGGCCTTGGGCAGTAGATAAGCACTTCTGTACTCAGCCCAAACACAGCGGTGGTGCCTGTAGGCGTTTGCAGGAGCAGAAGATACTTATGCAAGATTTTTTTTTTGGAATATCTAAGTGCCTAAAGTCTCCTACGGTAATTTCTGCCATTTAAGTCACTGTCTTTGACTCAGGCAGTTCATTTCTGACATAGAATGGGCTTCATCTCATGTCACTTCAGCCATCTAGAAACTACACAGCTAATTGTGTATGATTCCTCCCTATTCAAGGGGGAGGCACAAAATAATTTATCATGCCTATCTTCTGGTGGGAATGGGGACTTAACCATATGCTCTTAGTGACATGGGAGATGCTACAGCATCTCCCAAATGGCCTCCACCTGCCACTCCAGAAGGGCGCTGGTTTTGACAGGTTCTGTGTTATATTTCCAGGTTCATGGAGATGTCTTGGGCTATTAGTATGCTTCTACAGTAGGGCTTAGATCAGGAGGTCACTTCTCAAGTGAATCTCTCAGTTATCTTCACTTACACACTGAGCATTCCTCCAGCTTGTAAGCTTCTTTCACTTGAATCTAAACCAGATGATGCAGAGCAAGAGCTCACCTAACGCATTACAAGCCATTCACAGGCATGCAGTCCATGGCACCTGAAAAGACGTAGTAGCTGTGGATGCTGGGTCATCAGCACCAAGTTTTTCACTGATATCAGTCTACTTCTATTGCTTATTTAAATATGGACATGGTTTAGATCAGAAGGAATTCAGATTGGTTTTAACTCAAATCTGGTCTCATGGATTGAGTTCAGGGTTCAGGGCTTGGAGACAATTAAGCACACTCCTAGAGATCAACGTTCTTTTTAGTTTCATCTGAAAGGAACCCAGTTTATGTACTCCGAAACGTGAACCAAATCACAGTGCACTGAGGTAACTGGAAGATTTACTTCAAAAGTGTACTCCTGACACAAACTTACATACTACTGCAGCCATACCCTTGGATATCTGCGGGCACCTTTACCAGCAGAAGCACCTACATTTAGACAAATAAATTCTGCCCTTGTCTTTGGATAGGATGTAGCAGCCTTTGGAGGTATTTGTCTCCCTCCATTGACCACAGAAGGAGTCTTGGCAACTGGTTTATGCTAGATACCTAATGCTATATGACAAGCCAGGTGAGCTGAATCTTCTAGTTCAATAAATATCAAGGAGAAAAATTATAATACCTCTACAAACGTGAGAGGAAAGATGTTGGAAGAGGAATTCTGCAGAGCAGAGCAGCAGAGACCTTTGGGGGAAAGACAAGAAATAAGAAAGTAAGGAAAGATAACAGGAGTTGAGCTGGCAGTATGACCTGGATGTCAGCGTAGATAAAAACAGCAAGTGAGAGCAAGTGACAATACACCACTAGTACAGACTGAGAATGTCTTTATGACATCAAAAGACAAGAGAAGAAAAAAATTTAGCATTCCCAAAGTCTTTCCAGTTCTACCATCTCCCCATTCCTAATTAATTTATCATGAGACAAGGAAGTGGTCTCAGGAGAAAGAAACTGAGAGATCTTTTCTGTTGCCACTGTATGTCATGTTGAAGTCCAAAGAGCATTAGAGATCTGCTCATTGTTATGCTGACCAAAACTGAAGAATTCAATACAACATATAAACAAGGAAAAAGAATTATGGACATCTATGATCATATTCACGAGAGCCCTGATGATTCAGAATTGTCCACACAATAAAGTCATACTGATACAAGATGGCTTGATTCCCAAAGAAGAAGAATCCCTTCGGAAGTGAGTATTAAAACAGCATGTGAAAAAAAAAAAAATCCTTTGTCTTAATTGCTACTTAATTAAAGTAGCAGAAATAACGATTCAATCAAAACATGGTTAATTTCAATATAATGCACTGATGTGACACACAATATTATGCACGATGTGACACGCTCGCAGTTAGTGCTAAGCTAGCTTATAAGAGATTGGATAATTGCTGCAGCATATGGAAGTAATCTTGAGCAGGTAGAAGGGTGTACTTCCACCTCACTACTTGTAGTATTCTTTAGTACAAAAGATAAAGTTATCAAATGTAATGGTGTAGCCAGGCTTAACTAATACATCCTTGCTGGAGCAACCAAGAACAGCTAAACATAGATTTTCAGGTAAGCAAGACGTTAGGATAAACATGTTATTCCTGCAATCAAAAGACTTTCCTACCTTATAAACTACTAAGAAGAAATACTGATCCCACTGAAGTCAGTAGCAATATTCTTAGAAACAAACTAGGTCAAGATTTTACTCTTCCAATTTGTAGCCGTACATCTTTTCGGGTAACACCTGAAATAGCACCAGCTGTATTCAAAAACTTAATGGCTGTTTTTTACTGTGAAGGGGAGAGTCCTTGGCAGAGGCCTATTTTATAGCTGTTTTGTAGTCTTTTATGGTCTTCTCATAAAAAAGCAGCTTTAACAACTAGAAAAAGATATTGCAACAAATCCAAAAAGCAATGCAGACTACACTGCTTGGAGAAGTAGGTGTTGAAGTAGGAAGAGACTGAATGCCTGTGAGAGGTACTGGGAAGTGTTTTGTTAAACCTCATGTGGCCAAATTCTCTTAAAAATCATCACCACAAGTCAAAGAAGGTGATCCTTTAAAGATGTATTACAGAGGTTTGAGTTTATTTTAGACTTTACTCCATGAACAAAACAATTATTAATGTAGTATAAGCAAAGGAAATCATATGTGCTTTTGAACAGTACAGAGTTAAATAGATTTTGTTATGAGCTATGTAATGTCCTTGAGACTATTCATCAAGACTTGGTTGTAGCCCAGCTCAATGAACCACAGCTCTTTCTGGTTTAATATCTTACTCTTCCCATACCCCTTCCAGAGAGCTCTGCTGCCTATAGGTGGATAGACAGCTGGAGAAAGAGGCAAAATCAATTCTGGCTTTTTTAAAAAGTATCATGGTGTGTAACCATCTCTACAGGAGAGTCTGTAATGTCATGGTGTATGTGATGGAGTTGGAGAGTTGGGCTAGGGTGGCATTTAAGGCTGACTGCACATGACAACAGATGCATGGGGAGTCTTGGTCCTTTCGTATTTCCTTCAACGCTGCACTGGACCAACACAGCAAACCTTGGTTGCCTGGGATCCAACCGAGCCAACGCCTGCTGACTTTGTGAGGACAACATGACACCCGTGTCTCTAGTAAGTGGTTTGAGAGTGGCTGGCAAGGTGACGTCTGAAAGTTATGGGGAATCGAAGCATTTCCTTAGCCCTGGGAAAGGGAAAAACTAAAAATCAATGGTGAAATTTATTTAAGCATGCCAAAATAGGCCACACTCATCAGCCCTATTTAAAATAGGAAAGAAGGAGCAGAAGTGAAGGTTTTTTTGGTGGCATTCCAATTTATATACAGTGTTTTAATTATTGCATGTTCTCATTAGCATATGTTCTCAATGAAAGCAAATGCAGGAGATGGACTCCTATTTGTGCAGTGTGTGCCTGTATTGGAAAATTCAGATTCATACGTGAGGGAGGCTGGAAACAGCCCAAGAAATGTACTTAAGTAGCTCTTCCTGAAAAACAGTGCTAAGCATTATGCAGTAAGAAGGGATCTCTTCCTGTTCTGTCTGTGAATGCTAATATAGGTAAACATAAGGTCATGCACCTATGTCAAAAAAGGAAAAGAAAGGAAGAAACAGACCAAGCCATGCTCTAAAATACAACTGTCCTCTGAATCATCCAGTAAATCTAGTATTCTTTTTCTCTTTTTAGACCTTGAGGCAGAGGAAATTCCTTCCAGCGTGCTTTACAAAATGCTAACTGGGCCATTAATGATTAACAAATAAATAATACTGTCTACAGACAGTTGTCTCTCTTCCTATGAAGTCACTCCCTCTCTCACTGTAAATCTGCCACGTTACCTCTGATGGCAGTTTTGATAAATGAGCTCACATACAAATTTTAGAGGTTAGTTTGAGGTGAAAGAATGAAACGCTGTCATGAAATCTAAGACCTTTGGGTATACCTGTGACAACCTGGAACTTGAGATCCCTTACTGCGTGAAGTCCTTAGGATTTAAAGGCACAATTCACATAAGCCTCAAATAAAGCAATAAAAGCTGCTGCCTAGTATGACTTTTTCCCACCCATTATGATGTACACTTTAAAAATGTTTGTTTTTCATCTATTATTTAATAATCTAGTACAATCTTTACTACTGTTCAGGGAGATGTTGTTAGACAAATAGGTTTTTGTTGTCTTTTTATCTTTCCGTTTTGTTGCGAAAGCAAATGGAGTCTCTTCATGCCATTAACCAAAGTGACTTGTAAACAAAGAGGCAATTTAACAGCTTCCCCACAGCATTACATTCCTACTTAACCCTGTGAAGACTGTGCAATGTGAAAACTCAAACGATCAAAGAGTTGTTCCTCTGCTAGGATTCTAGTAAATAATCTGGTACTTTTACAGATGTGTAATTGCATTGTTTTGCAACTACATTATTCAAGAATATAATCCCAAAGGCACGGAGCCCTTATAACAGCATTTCTATCCAGTCTGCACCTCTGATTGATTTCTCTGCTTTACATGACATTCATTTAGTGGAAGTGAATGATGAGCATTGTCAGAACTGCAGTGTAAACCAGAGCATTTCCAGGAAAGGAAGTAAACTCTAACATCAGAGGAATTTGTGGAGTGGGGCGGCTGCTCTGTAGAGCAGCAGGGCTATTTGCATTCACTGTATTTGTTACAAAATATGCATTTATTTTCGATTAAATTGCCTGCTGCGGTATTTACCACTGTCACAGTTTGGCGTGTTAGTGACCTACCCATCACCCCGTCTCCCACCCCCAAAATGTATCAGAGGTTTTTGTTGCAACAAGTAAAATAAAAGTGCCACATAATTCAGTCTGCTCTCTGTCAGAGCATTCAATACGTCCAGAAAAATTAAATTTGGGAGTGAAGTAAGAAGGAAACAAGGATTTGAGCTAGCCCTGAGGTCATCCTAGTTCTTCTCTACTTGCTTGGGCAAAGTTACTATAATTACTCTTTTTCTAGAATAAGCATAATTTTGCCCTTTTCAGCAAAGACACTTATGTTTTAATAGTTACTGCTCTTTTCAGCCTTGTATATGCCAGAAGCTATAGTCATGCCAGTGTTTATGAAAAACCACATGCGCGAAATATATTCTTATCATTTGTTTACAGTTCATGCGATACTCATAAAATTTTACATGAAATAAGGGGCTTAAAGCAGAATTGACACCACCAAATGTGATTTTTACCTACTAATAATCAAAATGATGGCTAACACTCCAAATTGTTTAGGGCACTTCCTTAAAGCAAACATAAATGCTAGTGCTGCCTCTGTAGTAGTGTTTTGGTGACGAAGACGTTTTTTCTTTTCTCTCTTTTTTGTGGAACATGACCTTATACGAACTCACTCACTTGCTGTGTTCTTATTCTGGTAAAGTCTATTAATGACTGCATTTACAGAAGAAAGAACTTTCATATCCATTTGTTGGCTAATTAGGCAACAGTAGCAACTGGTATGTATAACCTACCAACAGGAAACGTTTCTACACATAATTAATTCTCCTTACAGTCCACCCATTTATTTTATTATTTCTAAATATAGCATGGCCTCCTTCTACTGTTCACTAGCTAGTTTTTAGCCTGCCTATCTTCCTTTCTTTAAATTGGCAAAAAGCTCAACCCTCTCTACCTCTGTCCACATGAGGAAGAACCTAGCAATTGAGCCACTCTCCCATAAGCACCAGAACAGCACAAAACACTTGGTTTCCGAAGAATAAACAACAGCTTTAATTGCTGCCATTGAAATGCTAAGCAGTCCAGTTACCCGTCTTAAAAACCAGCATGCTTCAATGTACGATAGTAAGGCAGGGATTGCCACCAGCTCTCAGGAGCTTTGACAGCCAGAACGTTCCTGCTGTTTTAATGAGAAGGAGTGCAATGCTCCGCTCCACCATATAAACCATTTCCCCATCCAGTTAAAAATGATATAGCTCTTACAAAGAGAAGAAATAAGACTCACTCAATAAAGTAGACTTCCCCCTTTTCTGTATAAGCCATTTCCCAGTTATCAGGCAGTGGGCCCAAGTCGTCGTTCTCTTCAGGTTTAGTCTGCTTTGTTACATCCATATCCTCCTTTGCTTCTTCAGGCTGAGTATATCCTGGTGCAGGACAAGGCTGGGTGGAAGATGCCTCACCTGAGACACCTGTACTCTTCTCCTCATGTTCACTTGATTCTACAAGAGAAGAAAAATTACAGGTTTTGGATATCCAAGTTAATGGTGGAGAATTTACTGGGTGCAAGTCTCCAAGCAATACTCTATGAACTGCAAGTCCTGAAATAAACAGAAACATTCTGTTGGGTTTACACAAGGATCCCTCTGATGATGCTTTTTATATGGAACACAATAAAAGAAAATAAAGCAATAAAACCAAACTGAAAGTAGAAACTAATAAAGAGCTAAGAAACAAGCCAAAGAGTTCTGTCTCGTTCTGTCCCAGGAGTCCTTCCAGACCAGCAGTTAGGACTGAGCAGCAGGCAGCCTCATATCCAGCAGCACTACTCTCTTGTGTCTTAACTTTTCACCTTGCTGTTTTACTACAGGCTACAGGTCATTTTCAATTAAAAAAAGTATATACACTCATTGTTTTACCTATATGCATACATAAAAGAAATCAATATGATAGCTATCAACTCATAACAATATATTAACTGTATAGAAAGTAGTGCCGAAATGGAACATGGTTGGTGTTATAGAGACTAGACTGAGACTACTACATCACGTTCATAAAGATGTGTAAGGAATGAAGGAAGTATATATGGGTTTGTATCAGCAAAAATGTATATACACTTGCTCTGACTAATACTATATGGACTATATTGAAGTCTGTGGATAATTATTAAAAAACCAGAGAAAATATTTTTTTAAAAGAAGCCAACAAGGTAGTCTACAATAAAGTTCAGGAAGATGACAATTTTTTATATGAACTGATGGTGCATCCAGAGCACAGAGCTATGCAGATACTTGTGTGAAACATGTAGGAGGTGGAAGGCAACTTGGGTGAAATGATCTAATTTGTGATGATTAGGACAGCAAGAAAGAAAAGCAATAAAAAATTAACAACGATGGTCTTAAAACCCCTAGATTTTAATAATCTCACAGAATTAATAAATTTGATGTTATGGCAAGCAACAGTAAGGGAAAAGGAGTTCAGGAGAACTGGTAAAGATTAAATAAACAGTACTAGGAGTGCAAGGACAAGTTGTTCTAATGAAAGAGAAACATAGCTAGTGTAATCAGAGATCATTTTGATTAAGCCATGACTTCAATGGTCTGCTACTTGATATAGAATTGTACAAAAGGTGAAAACTAGATTAAATTGTTAAGGACGAACACAGAAAAAAAACCATGGGCATGTAACAGCAAAGCAGAACAGTCAGTCTAGAAAATGGGATACAGTCAGGGACATTAGAGGTGACAAGAAAACTTTCTGTAAGTGTATTAACAATAAGAAGACGACCAAAAGCAGACTCATTCTACTACGTGGGAAGGATGGAAAGCTAATAATACATGACGCACAAAGAAACAAGGCAGTAAGCACTCTTTTTGCCGCAGTCACTACTGCAAAAAGATTACCTGTGATTAAATGACTAACATAATTAATGTCAGCAATAGGGCTAAAGAATGTGGAGTAGAGTGGGCAGAGAACAGGTCAGGTAAGACTTAGATGGAGCAGCCATTCTCAGTTGGCAGAGCCTGATGAAATGAAAGCTAGGCTACTGAGGGAACCAGTGAAGCAGACTCATGGCTAGCGATGGCTACACCTTTGACACTTCATGGAGAAAAGAAACTTAGAAAGGACAGACACAGTCCTGGTTTCAGCAAAGTATCTATGATGTCAGTTTTTAGATAGTTTTATATTCTTCATTTCTGAGCACCTAAGTTCCCTTTCAAATAATTTGCTCAATTAGGCCATTATGTCTTTTTGTAATAAAGGAGGAGGAAGACCTATAAAACCGTAACTTCACATCTTTCTATTTTTAATTCCTAGAAGGATGTTGGGACCAGCAATCAAACCACCTACATGTAAGCACTGCAAAGGTGACAAATAATTGTCAAGATTTTTCAGGAAGAAATCGTGCCAAACTAATCTTATTTCTTTTCATGACAGACTAACAGGTGCTGCTCCCTGGGGAGAAATGGTAGATATAGCTTTCATGATCTTAAAAAAAGACTTTTGACACTGACACATACAGCCTTTTAGAATGGTGTGAAAAAAAAAAATAAATCCAGTCTCAAACAGGGTGATGGTCTATAGCTCTACAGCCATATGCAGCTCATGCTGCTAAATCTTAACTCATATTTCAACTACATGGTATTACAATCATTTTATGCTGTTTGGAAATGTGAATCTGTCTGTGAGAAGAAATGAATTAGCAAGAGACACAAGTGCAAGTCTTGCTTAGTTGCATCCCACAGCAGAGCAGTAGGGTCCCAGGCGAGCTGAAGTCCTCTCCTCCTTATCTACACCTCCCATATCCCCCTCGCTCCCCTGCCTTGGCTTTCCAAAATATATGGCATCTGTCTGGTGCAAAATGCCACAATCAGCTGTAAAAATACAAGATGGGGAGCAAATGCCTAGGCAGAATTCCCAGTCAAAATACAATGGAGGTATGGGAATGTGTGAGGGATGTCTAACTGTTATCTAACTATTATCTTCTATGATACTAGAAAAGAAAAACAAGCACCATAATAGGCAGGAAGAGTAAGTATATAGATACAGGTCCTTCCACCTTCAGCTACAGTTAGGTTAAGTCAGGAGTACTGTGCTCAGTTCTGAGAATTTCATGTCAGGGAAGATGGGAAACAGTCCAGAGGACAAAAAAGAAAAAAAAAAAAAAAAAGAAAAAAGAAAAAGACTGGAGGTATGGAAAGACTGAAAACCAGGTAGTTTTAGTCTTGAGGAGGAAGGACAGATGGACAGGGGAAGCATTTTCAAATGTGTAAAAGTTTCCTGCTAAGCACAGAGGATATATGGTCTCCACTTACCCTGAGAAGAGAACAATGTAATTGCTGATAAATTCTTTCGGTTTTTTGTTCTTATCTCTGCAAAACAAGAGTAAGTTCACATCTGTCTCAAGCACCGTTGACAGATCTGTGAGTTGTTTTCCTGAGGCTACCTGCAGCCTCGACCACATTTCTACACCAGGAAAGATGCTGTACGGATTGAACTGATGACAAGACATAAGGCCACATGGTTCATGTGACTACAGTAGAACAAATAAATTTGGAGCACAGGTGAATCACATGCAATGGGTAATGATCAGCCAATTGCTCTGATAGAGCACAGATGTGGGACATTGCTGTGTCTTAGGATTTTACCACGATATCTGTAATATGTGTTCTTCCTCAAGAAGAGGAAGGTCTTTAACAGGTCTGAAGAGGTCAGATTCTTGATTTTCAATCACTGTATTAACAAAGCCCAGCCATCACGATAGCAGGAAAAATGTGAAAATTAAGCCTTGAGGATTAGAAGAAATATTCTAAGCTTGTCTAAGACAGAGGTTGCTTTAAAAATATAGTGGGGAAAAAAGGAATCTGATGCTTATTTAACAACTTAAAAATATAATTATTTTAAAGCCAACCTCATGAATTATTAATTACCGGATCATTAACTTTTAATAGCTTACTCTGATAATGGAGAAGGCATCGTGATGATTAAAACCCAAGCAATTAAGGTAGAATTGCCTAATGCCATTTAATAACATCAAGTTTTACACAATGGACATCCTAGTCACACCTATCTGGAATATAGCCCTACAGTGTCATCCAATCCTTTGTTATATATGTCAATCATTCACAAACTCCAGGTAAGTTAGATATTCATCTTACTGGTTTTCTTTCTGATAGCATATATTCATATATAATGTTGATTTGATAAAAAACAGAAGTTCTGGTTAAAAAAACAGCAGTCTTTCTTAGATGTACAAATAAAGTTTGAAATACTACAGCAACACACTGTGAACACAAATATTTATCTTCAGACAATATACGATATAAAAAAAGATCCTAAAATTGTACCATAATAGGAGTCCAGAATTATTTTGGTCACTAAAAAAACAATCTATTGACTTTACCTCAAGTGAAATAGCCTACTAGAGCTGCTGTCTCACTACAAAACAGGTTACATGGTCCAGTTTTCAAAAGCAGTTTAGCACAGTATCTCAAGAGTGAGCGACCTGGGAATTGACAGAATAGGAACCAGTAAAGCACCACCAAGTTATTGCATACGTGGAATACAAAGAACTTTGAGAACAAGATGAAGTGCATGTTAAAAATATGTACTTATCATTAAATACTGTAAGTTCACCTCTGTAGTACTCCAACTCCAAATACCAGTAGTTAAAATATTGCTGGTTGATACGACACATTCTCTACACAGCTTTTAGACAATATGGTGACCATGGTAGTTACGTTGCGATAGTATCAGAATTTGAGCCTCCACCAACGCTGTTGCTTGCATTTTAAATTGTTTCTATCATTTACAGTCTAACTCTTGAAATTTGCCACCTAAACATGTAAGAGGACCTTGTCGCTTTATTCCTTTATTTTAATGCTGTAGATTATTCATGCAGTAAAGTTTAAAAAATTATTATTTTCTTCCAAAAGAACCTATTCAGATGGCCGAAGCAATATCAGCAGAGAACAAATGAAAGGAAATATTATTAAATAGTAATTTATGGAGTGGTTTTAGCAGCTCTCAAAGCAAATATTGTGGCTCTCTATACCCTTATTGTATCTAAATGACTAATTTGTTAAATTCTGCACAGGAAATAGTCTATCCATCTTAAATAACTGCTGGATACACGAGTAGCTTAACTCAAGTTTGCCGAGCTATATGCATCTATTTTCCTGTGAAAATACCACTCTGCAGCCTTGGAGCTGTCCCCTTTCCCACAGAGCTGCAGCCATATTTTGGTTTTGGTGCTTTGCGTGGAGGCACCGTTGCCGCTCGCTACTACCACAGTAAGAACTAGGAGCTGATGTGGGGGCAGGTAAACAGCAGACATGGAGACTGGGTGAGCATAGGGTACTCTGTAGGCCATAGGTTGTGGCCTAACTGTGATAAATTGAGGTTAAAGAACACATCTACAACAGAAATATCAATAGATGCCAACTTTTGTATTTTTTAAAATCTTATGGCTCTTGGATGCCATGTGTGTTATTTTCATGCCTCTGGCTGTCTTTGCTGTGTAGTAATAAAAGAATACGCTCAGCCTGTTGCCTGGGACTACTTCACCTTGCATGGTGATTGATGGCATTGGGACACTAGTTTTTTGCTTCATTATCAATCTATATCTAAGGCATGGAATGATCATTTTGAACCTTTACGTCATATCTTATCCCTCAGTTAATTTGAGCCTGCCAGAACTTTCATTCTCTGGGTGCAACTTATCGTAATGTCAGAATAATGCACATACATAAGCATTCTTTCAATGCTAGAGTGGTTCTTCTGGAGTTTGGATGATAAACACTTAATCAGTCAGAAGTGTGAAGCAAATGTGACATGACCAACACAGTGTCAAATCATGACACTGGTTGTGAAGGAGACTGACTTAATTCTCTGCAAACACAAACAGCAACAGCAGTGAAAACTGAATGTCTGACAAGCAGGTTGCAATTTGACCAAGACTCTTTTTACCCCTTTTGTCAAAGCATCAGTTTTGCAGAAATCGTTCATTTCAATGCAGTGTGCATCGGGAAAGGCTTCTCAGGTGCAAGTTGTCTCACCCAACCCAGCGAATGGCAGAGACCCAACCCAGAGCAGCCAGCAGCCCAGTAACATGGGCAGTTGCATTAGGTGTGAGAAACCCAATGCTAACTCTAGACTTGGCCATCTTCACAGGTTAGGTTGTGTCTCTCATATGCTGCTTGGCAAATAGAAGGATTCTTCATTTAAATTTAGCTCTCTGGGGTCCTGTGTATCTGTAGGCTCAATTAAGCATTCTAGATTATAGAGGTGATCCCCTCAAATGGGTATCTAAAACAGCCATGCTCTCTTACTCTTTGGAATTGCCCCTTTCTCCTTCCTTTATATAAAGAGAGCAGAGACAAGTATCTCAAACAAAAAGTAAGGCACTTAGGCATGTAATTTACTGAAGCTGGATGAGATAAATCCCGTCTCCCAATTAATATTATTTTGTCCTGAGAGAACTTGATCCAGGATGAAGGACTGAGTGTGGTCCATTCTAAAATGGCCAGAGCCCTATCCTGAAGAATCGAGAAGGATTCCTGTTGGGTTCTGGGCTGAGGACAGGTGACGAAAATCAGAAATAATAAACACATTGGGCAGCACAAATTAACAAGAAGACAAGTATGGGTCACGGCTGACGATCTCCAGTCTGTCCATATACAACTATCTCAGGGACATTTGATGGCCTATGAAGCAAGGTATGTGGAAGTGCATTAATGAAAAATTGATGCCTACTAATAAAGCTCAACAGATGCACAGATCATTTCAACAGACACTGAAAAGTGGCCTGAAAAATCAGACCAAAAGCACAAAGATCTTTGCAACTACAAATGTCACTTGATCTGATAAAGATGAGTTGGTTTTCTTCAGATTCATCTTAAATCTGTTACATTTCAACCTAGCAGTCCCAGGTGTTACAGCAGCCCTTTGAGTTGCCAAACTCTGATACCTTCGGCAGTTAACAAGCCATTAATTTCCTGAGCACCTATAAAAAATGTATCAATGTTTCGGATGTCCCAAGAGTTCTCTATTGAATAAAAGACTCCCGTTACAAGTGCAGCATTTAAAATAGAATACACTTTCTAAAAGAACTGGAAATAACAAATATCCCACCTTCGTCGCTTCTTTATAAAAGTAGATTGTTCCCCTCACCAAGAGTTTGAAAAAAAATTTAACATATTCTGGTTTTCCTGATTGTTCAAAGACACAAACTACAAATGCGCACACATTTTAGAGGTAGCTGAGACTCTGTCAGCTCTCAGAGAAAATGACTGCAGTAACAGGGTCTGCGGGAGCTCCACTGCCCAACAAAGGCAACACAGCACGTACGTACAGAGCTGCTCCGCTACAATCCCCAAGGTCCTCAATCAGTGTAACTGAACAACAACCCCCTGCTTATGAAACCACGATAGCCAACACAGGCGCTGCTTGTTCTGCTGGCCACACCGACAGGATTTACTTTGGGGGGGGCGAGGAGGAGGAGGAGGGGGTCTGTCTTACACCGATGCTCATGTATTTCATTTTGTACCACCGCACATGCCAGTGCCTGTTTCTTGGGTGCTGCTGAGTCATCGTTCACACAGAATTTGCCTGGGAGAAACAAATTACGGGCGTACAATGCAAGGAGGAAAGCAGGTAAACAGTGCTTCTTGATCCAGTTCAAGCTGAAGCACGTTGCCCTGGAAATTGCTCCTCAGCAATGGTCCGTTATGTGGCACATTTCGAGTAACTGCAAAGAACGATCTTTCTAATGATTTCTACAAGACACATCAGAGACCAAATCCTGCCTTTGCCTCTTTTGCTGTGGAAGTATCCTGGCAACAGAGCCAGTGCCGCTGTTTTTTCATGTAAGGATTCCTGGGCTTCATCCTTTTCTGCTTAGCTGTGTAGGAAAGGCACTACGCGTCGGAGCATTGCCGATAGATGCAATGTTGTGTGGAAGGGATGAGCAAGGCTCGTACAACATGTGATGGCAACGGCTGGGGAGTAATGCTGCAGCCCTGTGCAAGCTGAGACGGGAGAACGAGATCCACTCTCACCCCACCGCTCCCTGCCATCCCCCGTGTACACGGGATGGATTCTGCACAGGGATTTGCCCTTACATGTAACGTTAGGCAACAACTACAGAATAGCATGTGGCAAATACATCCTTGATGGGAAGGCACTCAATTCAACATACTTTCTAATGCAGTAGGAGAAAAAAAAAGTATATATACAATCTGCACTATGAAAATCCTTTTTACAGTGCTTAGAAGATCAGGTAATAGAATTTTTGTTTCATGTTAACCTATCCATTTAGAGAACTCGCAATATTATGTTTTATCTTCTCATCTGTATGATTGTCACTACAAAATTCTACTTCAATAATTTGTCTCTAGATGTCTAAGTTCACCAAAAACGATTCACAGAGTTATTTCTCAGAGAGATACAGAAGTCTGAACTCTTTAATTTCCTAACTGAACAACAACAAAAAATCATTTCTTAAATGGCATTTCAGAATAAAAATGATTAAGTACTATAACATGATGACTTGCTGAAGCATTGAAGGGGAAGCTGACTACCTGCTTGGGAAAAGACTGGAGTGCTCCACTCCCGATACCAGGCAGTATCTGGAGCCCCTTTTTTTCTGAAGAACTATGATCCAAGGGGTAAAACAACAGCTGCCTTTTAGGACTAGACATCTGAAACCTTTATCAGCTTTATGCAGGCTCTGGAACATTGCTGAAAAGGGTCCTTCCTTATAGTATTGCCTGCTGAGTTTCATTGGCATTGCCACAAATTCGTTAATGTGATGACAACTTTACTCTTCCAAAATATTGCTAAGATTTCATAACAATTTACAAAAGTTCACTTCATAATGTAGTGAATTGTCTTGTGAGTATCAGTATCACCCTGTGAGAAGAAGGAGACCTGAAACACAGAGACTGGGTTCATTTGACCAAATTACAGTTCTCTAGACTCCCTCTATAGTCAATGGAGAGAAATAGGCACTTGTGAATGATTTCCTAACCGAGAAATTTAAAACAGGTCACATGAACTGTATTCAGAAAGTAGGTATTTTTCTCTTTGGTGTATAAAGAGGCTTCAATGGGACTAGTTCAGGGACAGATATCTTTATCGTATCTGAGATAAGTGAGATGACTCCCCCAAATGGAGGTTAAGTAATTTGTTTTAGGCTTCAGAGAATTTCTATTATTCAGGATTCCTGGCTTTCAGTCTTGCAAGAACATCCTTACCTGAACATGCATATTCTCACTGCAGAAGGAGGTAACTGGGGACTCTGAATAACAGAAACGCATTGCAAAGTAAGAAGGAAGAACAGACCTGGTGTTACTGTCACGTCATTTCCATTGACCACAGGTCTTTCTTCCTCTTCTTCCTCCGGTGGTTCAATACCTGTCTTCTCCATATTGCTCACAGACTTATTCCTTTTACGTTTGCCTTCAGCCCCGGGAGTGGCACCTGGGAGGATCTGATCTGTTACATTTAACAGCAATGGAGCTGGTTCTGCTGGAGGCTTCGGAGTGCCGTAATAGTTGTCTAGAAAGAAAAGAAAAGGAATAACATACATTTGCAGAAATACATATGTTGCTGCTTCTTCTTTTGTTTTAGATTAATGGTATTATGTGAAGTAGGATTTGGTTCATCAACTAATATAAAAATTAGTTCAAAATGTTTTCTGGGAAGTTAAATATCCACCTTTCATGCAATGGTAATTAATTTTCTTGGTGATAGCACAAGTGATCAAATCATGCTGACAGGTATATACCATATTAACACTTCCTGAAACTTTATCAGGGTAAGTTAACATTCCTCTCATCCAAATACCTGACAAATAGACAGCGTACTAGGACTATTTTCTTATTTCCAACAGTTAGCTAGGTTAAATTAGTATGCCACAATACAAGACTCTCTGAAGGAACAAAAGGACCATAAAAGTATTGGCTGTTCATTATGTTATGTCATTTTCACACCCCCCCCCGTATTCTCTCATCTGCTTATAAAGTAAATAATCTTTCAATGATTCAGAGATTTGCAGTTTTCAGTAATTCTTGTACTATCTCATTTTTCGTATTTGTCAAATTTTTGCTATTCATGAGCTCCAGATTTGTAATAGTTAATGCTAATATATTTTCAAAGAAAGTTGAAACCTTATGCTTTAGGGTTTAAAATTATCTCAAAGTACTAAGGAATTCTGAGAAGACTTAAGGTGCCTGACAGATTACCCTCTATTTGTCTCTCATGAAATTTCTGGCAACTTCCTCTGAATCATCTACTTTCTGTCAGAAGGAGTATTAGATTAGATGGACCACAGTCTGGTTTTATCTATCAAAATCTGTATGTTGGCATTTCTAGCACATCTGGTCTCAAAACTGGATTCTTACTGATACCTCAAATTTGATTTTAAAAGTATGGTTAAAAATAAAATATTACGATAATTAAATAAAATAATATATAAAAAATTGGCAAGTCCTCTCTAGAAGCAAACATAAGGTGTAATAGAAGACATAAAGATAAAAACATGCTATTTATGCAGAGTTGTCTTTTTTCATCTGCAAGTTGCATCGAAGGGCAGTGAACTGGATGCCTTAGACGTAGATTTTCAGCAGTTAGTATGGGAAACAAAAAATACTGTCCAGCTCTGAGAAAATTCTCCAAAGAATAAAGCACCTATGTAAGAATATTAGGTTGCTGAATATATTTGTAGACCGTATGACTATTTTTTAATTCTTATCCCACAATTTAGGGCTTCTGCATGATCAAATAATATTAGCAACTGGAAAAAAAGTATTTTAACCATGTATAAGTGTGGCACAGATAAACAAATACGCTATATCTGCACAGTAAACCATCATAAGATGCAGAATAAAAATTATTTCTGGTTCTAGTATTCCTGTGTGTTTCCAACAAATTACAATGTTCTGCCACAAGACAACCTCAATACAGGTAAGTAATAGAGCAGTCTTGCAACTACTGAACAGTCTGTGAATTTTTTGCAGTGGTTTAGCAAACCAATATTCATAACAGATGTTTCTGCAATCATAACACACTAGAAAAATTTACTGTGTTAAATGGCCCTCATACCCACTCTGGGGTCAGGGATGGCAGGATGAAAAACAGACTCACTGAAGCTTTTCTTTTGATTTTTACGAGATGGCAGAAGGTTTAACACGGAGCCCCGATGCCAGTAGGGCAATGAGTTGTGCCTTTGTATGGCTGTTTGTGACCTGCCCTCCCACAGCCTGCAGGAGTCCTCTCTGTCTCCCAGGGCTAAAGCAGGGGAGCAGGATTTGGGATCTAAGGGGAGGAAGGGAAATCGACGTTGATCCACTTGCAAAACTGTACCTCCCAAAAATGTCAAAATCAGATCTGGTCACAGTCAAACTTCTAAGCTCTGACAGTGCAGGGCATTTTGAGAGTACCTGAAAACCGATAGTCTTGAAGGCAGTGCTCAGTTGGGAGTCTGCTTTTGTGATTCCTTAAGAGCATGATGTTACCTTTGCTGGTGACATTGCACATCTGAAATATTACATATTTTGAAAAAACAGATTCCTCAATTAAAAAAATTCCTCCCTGACCTAAGACATTTTACCAGTCTGAAAGTTAATCATTACCACAGGTGCCATAAGATTCACAAAACCTGTGAAGTATGCACCGATTTCCACTGATTTAATAAATATCAGCACACAAATCCCAGGTTTATAGGACCAGTGTGATACAAACTGTGAAACTAAAAGTGCAGTACCTTGAATTTTTTTTTTTGTTCTTAGTTTTTCCATTGTCATACAAAATTAAGTGCAGTTGTAATTAGCAGTAATGCTAATATCCTGAGTAGAAGATAAGATGTTTTAAATGAAGGACAAGATCATTCTATTTTTGGATATTAGAACACTTTTTCACTTCGACTGACTGTATGCATTAGTGGGAGACAGAGACAAAAGTCATAACAAAAAAAAATATCTATGAATATGACACATATCAAAGTATAAGAAACAAAAATGCACATTTAAGATTGGGAGCCACAGAGGATTTCACTCTTTCAGTTTCAGACTGAAAATGCAGTATAGTTTTCAACTTCTGTCCTCCAACATAACATGTTAGAGGCTTTATAATCCAGTAACCATTGATTTAAAGGTGAGCTTTGCATTATTAGTTTCTTTCTGTCTGTCTGTCTGTCTATCTATCTGTCTATCTATCCATCCATCCTTAATTCAAATATATGCATAAGCAGTGTAAATAAAAATAAGAAACTGGCCTACAGCTATTGACGTAATCAGTGCATCATAAAAATGATGAAAAGAATCCTACATTTCCAAAGGAAAAAACATATAGGATGAGAGACCCAGCCATTTCAATGAAGGGGCAATGGCCCCTAAATCAATGTAAACTGTATCTTCTATCAAAAAGAGTTTCTCAGTGTCTTGAAATTCCTTGCCTAAGCCTTAGAAATTAGCATTAGAGCTAATGGGAAACTCTCTCATAAAGCCTCAGCAATTGTCATATCTAGGCATAATGCAGAGACTGTAACTTTTCTTGCAATGATGTTTGGAAAATCTGTGATAAAACCAGCTCTTTTTCATCTCGCCTGAGCAAAGGACGGGGTTAGTTCAAGGTGTTACTGTTGAAACACTAATCACAAGGTACTGAAATTCAGCTTCCTGCGGGTACAAAAAGCACACCAAATAAATAATTTCAATTGTGCTTATTTAAAAAAAAAAAAGAATTAATAAAACCAAAAAGAAAGCTTACTAAAAGAAAACATAAATCCCCTGCTCATTGGCAGTCAAAAACCCCAGCAGTTAGGAGCTTTAAAAAAGCGAATGGAGCACAAACCAGAAAACACCTTTATAGCACTATACAAAACCACTCCCTTTTGTATACTGCCTGCTGTTCTGGTACTTGCCTCTCAAAAATTACATGGGGGAACTAAAGAAGGGCAATTAAAGCTTGGAACTGTTTAAATTGATTCGGAGTTTTCAGCTTGGAAAGGGGACAACTGAAGGGGCATATGGCAGATATGTATAAAATCAGGAGAACCCTGGGAAAGTGCCTAGAAAATAAATGAATGGATGCTTGGCTTCTCACTACGTGAGAACAAGAGGATGCCCGATGAAATTAGCAGGATTAAAACAAGCAAAAGAAGTGAGTTTTTTTTTTCACACAGCATAAGAGAATAGTGGCATTCACTGTGAGATGCTGCCAGTACCATAAATACAGTCAAAAAGCAACTGCACAAAGTCATAGAAGAAAAAAACACGAAAGCCTATTAAACATAACGGTACGAATTCTGAATCAAGAGTTCTGTACAATACAGATTGGTGGAGCGCAGAATGCGTCTCTGTGTGCCTTCCCTGTTCTTACATTTTTTGCCTTAACATCTACCACAGGGCAGCAGGAGAGGCAGAGCACGGGGCTACCGTTTCCCTCGGTCTGCCTGAGTGCAGCCACTCTCTTACTCACGTGCCTCCTCCTTGTACTTCGCAAACGTGCGCATACTCCTTTGCCGCCCCAGCACAAAGTCAAGAGGTCAGTTTAAGCCAGCAGACCTTAAGCTAAGCTCTTTGTGCTGGACCTGACTAAAAGCCTTCACGCAGACAGGCAGTGCAGAACGAGTATTTAATTGCGGAAAACCCACCACTGCTTAATCCATCTTGCTGCTGTGCCTGATTGCCCCGGTGCTCCCAGCCTGTTTCCGAGTGCAGCTGAACACTGAAGATGGTCTAACCCAACCCGTTTGCTGCCAAAACGGCCTGGAAGCCGTTGCACAGTTACAATTACCAAGTATTCCTTGCCACCCCTTAAGCTGTACGAAAAGGTCTACCTGATTCTGCAAAGAGGGAGTCAGAGAAAATTACTGGGGAGGTTATCCCTGATGTGAGAGGCCAAATCAGGAAGTCAGGAAGTCAGAAGAAGCAGAAAAGGGAGAAAATGAGGAGGACAAACCAGCTATTTTTTTGTCTTAACCTGAGCTCACCTATGTCAGGAAGTGGTAAGACCTATCTTATTGATGAAGTGTTTGATGATGAAGCAATAGATCCTAACTTGCTTCCTGAGGAAAGGTAAGCCCTTATCGAAGAAAAAAAGACAGAGCGTTTAGGTGGTAGCAGAAGAATCATCATGCTGAAATGATAACAAGACTCAGATATACTGACGGTCACTATACTGATGTGCTCGACACCCAGTGACCCCAGTTACCGGATTACCGGACACAGTTATAAATGTGTCTCCCACGATGTGCTCCATTTTGCAGCGCATTGCAGGGACTGACCTAGGTGCACCTTCCCGGCCCTGCCGAGCACCCTCACCACCAGCCCCCCCAGCCCCTCTCCCCTTCTGCGAGGAAAGAGCCCAAAATGCAGCATAGAGCGGACATCTCCACTTTCCATCCTTCCACGCGGGGGAAGGGAGAGGAAGGGCTTTTTGCCAGGTCTGCATCCCTGGCTCTGCCAGAAGGGGGTTATTGCTGGGAGAGTCCTTGGCTCCGGAAGTTCCACCGATCTTCATCTCTACGAAATGAAAAAGTCTAGTTTAAAAGTGTAAGTATTATGAAAAGTTAAAAGTGGTGCTGAGGAATTAGGAAATTATAGTAAGAATGAACAATCAGACAGAAAATGAGAGGTGTGCCAGAGCCAAAAGCTTTTAATATGAATACTTGCAACTATGGCGTGACTCAGATTCTGAGCCCAGAATGAGATACACATTTCTTTTCACACTTATTTTTAGAGTGGGATGAAACAATACCCAGCTACAAATACGCCCCTGCTTCTGCTTATTCAGCACCCTCATTTAGATTGATCTGTCTGTACTGTTTATACAACTGAATTGCTGAAGTATCAGTCAAAATTGTGTGAGTCAGCCACAACTCTAGGAAATGAAAGACAAACCTTATTTTTTACCTATTAGAAAAATAACTGCAAATGTTATGATGAATGTTAAAACTCTACATATTGCTTTTGTGGTCACTCACTACTGATAACTAAGGGGAAAGTACTCTGAAGTCTAATTATTGTCTGGATATGAGAGACATTTGATATTTTAACAGCTCACAAATAAATATATATGGAAAAATAACAGATTGCAATGGTATACAGTGTTTTAGGTAGGCAGAAATTAGCTTATTTTTAAGTAAAATAATAAATGTGACTTATTTGATTCAAAGACGATAGTTGCATTTGTTTATGACTAGAGGCCTATTGCATACATCGAGAAGCATCTGTTTATACTCTATAATGAAGGTGTCTAAACATCATCTAAATGATAGTAAAAATCTAAGAAAAAAATAGATTTTGGAAGCAACTAAAAAGTGCAACATTAACAATGAAAGGAGATCTAAACCCAATATCTCCACCTGTAGTGGCCCACAGCCTTCAAGTCTGCTGTGGTCTGGACTCCATGCGTTGACCGTTCTTTGGATGCAAATGTAAGTGTAGGTTTCTGGCAACCTCCAGAAGACAGCAGGAAAAAAAGTCTGTGTTTTTGGTATTGCTCAGTGCAGGCTCAACGCGTTGGCAGTATAACAAGCAGGGGAAGATCATACATGCTTGGAATGATCTTACCCTTGTTCAAACTTTGCATTAAATTTTCATGGCCAACATTACCCACGTGAATGGGTTGCAGACACCTTCTCTGAAGGATTTGGTATTGTGTGCAATGAATATTGGAGACAGGATGTTTCAGATTCCTAAATGCAGGCTCCATGGACCTCCTAAACTCTGTGTAGACCTCCAGGAGCCAACCATGTGGTGTCACCATACTTTCACTTCACTGTGCTGTCAGATCCACACAACACTGCCATAGAAGTAGGTCCAATCAATTGGCATTTTCTTATGAAGTTATTTTATTCTAATGTTTCTGGTCACCCGAACATGTCGTTTACAGCATTCTTTTGTATGCTGTGAAACATGCTCTGCTGTACAAACAAATACAAAAGTACAGAATATTTTCAAACTGCAAAAGATCTCCAAATTCTTACAATCACCTTACAAGATTCCCAAAGAGGAAAACACTACATAGACGTTGTTAAAATATAATTAGTGATGTATTTTAACAAAATTCAAGACAATTACGACCTCCTTAAGGAAGCCTTGCAAACTTCTTTTCACCCACTCACCCTGAGTGAGTAATTTATTTTGACGAATGACTATACTATAATTAGGGCTTTTTTAATCATTGCTGTAAGGTTGAGTGAGTAGATTTTGTTCTTGGGTTCATACATTTTCATGATGGTTTTGCAATGCTGCTTGATGGATCAAAGTTGCAGTTAGTGTGGTGCTAAAGTAAGTGGAATTAAAAAATGAAGCCTTCTAAAGCCTTTAGATTTCAGATTTACACTGGTATTATCTTTACTCATGATCTTGTGTCATCAAGACGGCAAAGAGGCCAGGAAAGGTCATAGTTCAGATCTCTTAGGATTTAGGGAAAAATGTTGTTGAATATACATTTATGGTAGTTTTTCAACAATAGCTCTTAACTTCTATTGTGTTCTCTGAAATATTTACAAGCAAAGTTATACTTTTACTAAGATCTTTGCTGCTACTTTTAGTTTCTCCACTATTAGCCAGAGGATGAAGATCCTAGAGAAGTCTTTGCCTTTCTTTTTCTAACTAAGCCTTTGAATCCAGATTCTCTGAGCCTTGCTGTTATATTAACGTCTGAATTAAAAATGCAAATTAAAATTTATTTACTTTGGGAGTGCTGTCAGAATGAGTTATACACAATATACAGAACTAATTCCATACTTGTTGGATATAGGTATCCCCAGGGCTACTTGTTATAAAGTCTGGTTTTCACCCTTGCTATTTTTTAACTGTATTGGGCTTTAGCTATGGCTAAAACCACTCAAAAGGAATATTTTTCTGTAGATCTCGGGGTTCTGCTAGAACAGAGTGGTCAAAGTTATTGCCCCTGCATTCCCAACAAACACTTGAGCATTTTCTGGCAGGGGCTGTCCAGCTGTTTCCCAGAGGCCGGGAGATTTTTGATGCTTTGTGTTGCCGCGACTCTTCCCTAGGCAGAATTCTCCTTTGGGTTGGTCTCTGCAGCTTCTGCTAACAGACATTAGGCAGATATGCTAACTTCTGTGTCAACTAATGACATTTTAATAACTGGCTTCAGGATTGTCTATTCATCTACATTAAAATTAAATCACTAATTATAGCTGTGGATTTTTGCCCAAGAGTGTTCCGGCCCCCAGTGAATGCAATAGCAGAGCAAGTTTCTAAATTCACAAATACAGGAAAGGAGACAGACAGGCTGTCAAATCTTCCACTGTGACAGACCTGCTCTTCTCTGACTATCGGACCCCAGCTGCCCCCAATGAGAATCTCTCTTTTACAGACAGACTGAGAAAGACTGTAAAAGTAAGTATATATGAGTTCGTTTCAATTTCTTAATTCATATTTTTCAAGATAAATATCAGTAACAAATCAATTTTTGTAACCTTAAGGTACTGATAGAGTATATCAGATCTGCATAGGGGATGACCTAAAACAATTCTGATTTTCAGAAATTTTGAAGACACCCAAATTAAGACATACAAAGTTAATTCCTCTTAAAAAAAAAAATCCTCTGAGATGTTACTTCACGCTTTAGTGTATTTCAGACAGTTCAGGCTCCAAGTTTTCTTTATCTCTGTTTCCATAGTTTCATAGCTCCATTTTACACAGCTGCTTTTTCTTTTAACTAAATTATTATTTTTTTTTAAGTACTAGAGTGGTTTTATCCTATAAACTTTCTGCATTCCTTAGGTTTTGTTAATTAATCTTTTAGCTATTTGCAGTAGCGCATCTACAACTTTAGGCGTATATGCGAGGCTAACCCATAAAAATTCTGTGTAAAACACAAGAAGCAAGTAGAAAGAACAATTTCACCTTTACAGAATCAGATACTGTCTGAACTGTTTTCATCATCCCTTAAATTCCTACCAAGACCAAACCATGTGAACAGATGCATCCCTCTTGAGCACTGAATCTCTCACAGTTGGGAAATAACAGTTCTCCTATCAGACCTGGGAATCCCATGGGTTGAAGGTGTAAACACATTTCAGATAAAGTAACTATAAACCATCGTGTGTTAAGTCCAGGAGGGGGTGGCTAGGGAGAGGGAACAGGCTTGCTTTAAGATTCCTCAAAGATTAAGGTCCTGACCTTATTTCTCCCAAATATTCTTCAGGTTTCTATTTCTCTCTGAGAAGCAGAACAAATCAATTTTAGGTAATGGCCTGGAAGAGAGATGACTGCTTATCAGATGCAGCAGTGTGCCGCACACTCTGCACATCATCACAGGTCTCCCAACCACCAGCAAATACGAAGTGACCTTTAACTTCCATGTTTTGATCTTATACTGAACACGGCGTACCAGAAATGAAAATCTAGACAGAGATCTTTAAAAGGCTACTCTTACTTATTTAAGGAAAGTCATGGACAAAGGGACAGGAATTAATAATTAATACAAAAGGGCATATGGACTTCACAAGCAAGAATCACAGAGGTATGAATGCAGGATATTGGACTAAGACTGCAACAATACAGCTTGATAAATATATTAGTAACTATTTTATAGTATTTTGCACATTCCAAAGCAATTCCATCGCCTGACCTCCTCTTCTAAAAAGCAAGAGTACAATCCGAAACCTCTACTTTCGCATAAAAGAGACATGCTTCAATTCCTAAACATTATATTCTTTGCTGCAGCTAAGCAGAGATACCAAGATACTTCTTTCCACAGTGATATATCTTTTATGTTGTGAGCTGACTTTTGTTGTCTGGATTCAGCCCTTGAGTAGTCACTTGTCATTGTGTCTGATCCCCGAATGGTAAGAGAGAGGAGGTTTTTAACTCACTTTACTTTTGCTGCTTAGAAGGTAGGTGTCTAGTTTAAAGTAACCAGCTCTCTCTGCCCCCTACCCTGGGTGGTGATCTTAGGTGGGATGAATTGACCTCTGGAAGTGTACATGGTTTTGGTTGCCAACCTCACGAGAAGGTCCAGACACCTTTTAGATAGCTAATGATAAATGACATGATTCAGACCTTTAATAACCAAGGTCCCAACACACTGAGTCATACTATTGCTTTCTGCCGTCATTTAAAGATTTAGGCTTAACAAACTCTGAGATCGCCTACTTCCCTTGAACTCCGATTTTGTATAATTTATACGTTATTGCTAAGGTTCTTGTAGAACTAAAAGTCCTTTGCCACATTAGAGAACAGCTTGCAGCAGAGTCCCTCCCTTTTGACAGCAGAGCCTACATGATTTGACACCCTTAGAAATAATTCGGAAAGGAAATATGAGAAAAGACTAAAAGCATTTCTAGACAAAATTTTGTCTAGTTTAGTCTGGGCCACAGAAGTGGTTGTTTCTGAAGCTTCAGAAGGACTAAAAAAAAAGAAAAAAAAAGTGTATGGGAAGGCATCATGTTAGCTGAAATTTGTTATTGATAAATGCAAATCAGGGAACCATCAGGTTATCAAATGACTATCCTTTCTAGGGAGGTATTGGCATTACTGCAGACAGCTCACTATACAGTGGAAGCGTCCTTCTGTCAAATAATAAGCAAAGCTAGAACCATAAATTGGAAGGCAGCTTATCGAAGGAATAGAATGATGTGTAATGTAATGGTCAATAATGTGATTGAGAACTTCATTGCATACAGTGTTGGCGCAGGCTTTTTTAAGGAAAAAAAATACAGAAATAAAAGATGTTCTGAGAAAAGCAAAGAAAATTATAAACTTCCTATAATATAAAACAAATGTATTTCAGTTGTACAAATCAAATGAATGTATGTAATAAGGTGGTAAAAAGGAGGGAATATTCTAAACGTAAATAACTACAAAATTTACTTAAAATCAAAGATGAGATTGAAGGTCAGTGAGAGGAAGCACCTGCATTCAAAATGAATTAAAGTGTAAAACTTCTGAAGTTTCAACTCAAATGAGTTTCAAGAACATACAGTTACTATACCAGAATTTTTTGAGACATTACCCACACGTTAAATCAATCCATAGTTGCTACAGATCTATCTGAAAATGCTATGTGTAGGGGAACAGGGACCAGGTGACTTTACTCAAAAGTGTATATTGTAGAGGTCTGATAGTTCTGAGATCTGTCCTTTGCTTGAGAAAAGATGCTGGATTAATGCCCCACCCCTGGTTTAATCAGTACCGTGTTTCCTTTTTTTTATAGGAATTTAGGCTTATTTTAGAAGCTGCATTTATAGACACCTTATACAATTTCACAGTAACATTTTCTCTGGGTTAGAGTTGGAAACCTGCCGTCTCCAACTTCCCTGACAACCTCAAGAAGGAACTCTAGAATGTTAATTTCGTCTGATGTTTTCGTCAAACTTGTTTTTTAAGAAAAAAAGAGATCCCTGTAGTCAATCAGGTTTTGTATTCATTTATTCAAGCTGCTACCAGAGAAACTTATCTTGCCAATTGGAAAGGTACGTAGGGAATCCTTGCCTTGTGTGCCTAAAAAGGCATGTGTAGATTGTCCTGGATAGTCATCTTGCGCAACGTGAATAAATCAGATGTTCCCTATTGGTTCTTCCCTTAAGGAGTTGTCAGAATATATAACATTATTTCTCAGAGACTCCCAGTATTTCCAGGTAAAGAAAGTAAACAAAGAAACTTAAAAAACCAACCAAACAAACAAAAAAAACCCCAAACAAACAAAACCAAACCCCAGAGGAAGAACTATATAAATTCTGTTTTCATCAACAGAAGATTATTATTTTGCCACATTAATGTAAATCATTGGGGTTTTCTAAGGTAGTTTGGTATTATAACTCCTAAATACTAAGCAATAACTAAACATTTAATGGAGACTGTATTCCCATTTTGCCTTAATGCCAGTATGATATCTCTTTCTAACATGGTATGTTTTTATTCAATTTGCTGTCTTCCACCTTGTTCCTGATATGACAGAGATATAGAGCTTTGCTTTTCTCATGGGGGTTTTAATCCATAACTTTACTACTAATGAGTTCTTGTGCTATAACAAGGAATTTTAGCTCCTCCAGAGCTCACTTACTACATGGAGGTGCATGATGAAGCAATCCCCAGTCCTAAAAACCTGTCCTAAAAACCCACAACCTACCCGTGTTGTAACACAACTTTCAGCCAGGAGGAAAAAAAGAAAAAAAGTTTTTTTAAACTAAAGTAATTATTTTTGAGTTATTAAAAAAAAATCAGATTATAAACAAACTAATAGATTTAGGGGAACGGTGTAATAGATATTTCCTGGAGTGAGTTTATCACGCTAGTAGAAGAACAGAGCAGGGAAAGAGATAGTCCTGGAGTCTCTAACGAATGAGCTTGGCCACACTCAATGAGTCTTCTCACTCCTAAACTATATAATCAGGTCACTTCTGGCTTGCCCTTCTTCAGGCCCCACAAATTACAAGCTTCACAGTGTCATTCTTCCAAAGAAGGAATGGAGGGTCACCTTCATCCAGTAGCTAGGGCACTCTGTGGGAGTGCGAAGTGTGACAATAAAGAAACCCTGACCTTCCACTGGCCCTTTTCTTCAGCCATGAGGCTACCAAGCAGGTGGCCATGAGGCTGTTGAGAAAGTGTTGTCACCACCATGACAGCCTGGTCATTTTGCCATGCATCCATCTCGTACTACGCATTCTCTGAACATGGATAGGACTGCTGTGGAAGTGTGTGGGATATCGATGCTTCCCACTCTTTTATTGTCTATGACAAAATTTAGGCACTAATAGACACTTTGCTCCCAAGGTCATGGGGGTCTCTGCATGCACGAAACTGCAGAAATGCAGCAGCTGTCAGTGTTGACTGAATTAAGTGTTATTGGAGCTGATGGTCCAAATTTTGCCCTTAATTTACTCTAGAAAGGTACAACACAAATGGAATTTACAGCAGTGAGAGCTGTACATCCATCTGATCAACAGCAGAAAGAGTGGTTGTTAAAAGACGAAGGGAGCTTTCACTTTGTCTCTTTGAGATGACATCTAATGATTGCCTGAAGGCAGTTAGACAAATAATTAAAACCAGAGATAGAATAAGTGGATTGTTAAACAGTCAGGTTGACTGTTTAAAAAATTTCAGCTGAAAAAATAATAGTAATAGCTGAAAAATCTTGACTTTTTTTTTTGTTCTCTGTCAAGGACAGCCAAATGTTTTTGATGTGTGGTCTGCACAGTCATTACAGATTGAAGCCAACATGCACAACTGTCCAAGTGTTTCTTATCTCTCTCTTTCTCATTGACACACTGTGTTGCCCCAGGCTACTTTTTGTTGGCTGTCCTTGTTTTGCCTGCCTGCTTCATTTCTGATCCTAAAATCCTGTTCTGGGGTAAAAGACTTTTCTACTTTGTCATGGATACCTCTTGACTCTGCCCTCTGAGCCAGTGGAAGCAACAAAGGGAATTTAATGCGCAAACATCTGTCTCTGTGACTTTAGTTTTTGAACACTGCATTTAATAAAAATTCTCCGGGAATGCTAAGCGCTGTCCACGTACTAAGGAAAAGCTAGAAGGCTAGTCTCCAGTCAACACTGCTCCATGGGAAAAAAAAAAAACAAACCAAACAAACCAAAAAAAGAATCAGTTTGTCGTGTGTAAATTCTTTAGGTAAAATTTGCGTTTGTGAATGAAGGGGTCTTCCAGTCTGTAATAATACTGTGCTTTAAAGACTGGTGCAATTATACATGTTCCTCCTGGGAAATGAAAAAGTCGTAATCTCAAATTCTAAGTGTATCAAATGGCCCAATGTTTTAATCATAGCAAAACCTTTACAGAAGACCTGTATTTTCCAGGACCTTTATTCCGTCACGAAACTACCCTCTCACAGCCACAGATATCAAAGATCTGATTCTCTGTTCACATGAGCGCAAATCAAATACTTCCAGTGAAGTTAATGGATTTACTGTGTTATGAAGGAAATGCAAAGTTCAAGCATTTAAAAAGTGCAATTCTGTGAAACAAAGGGATTTTTTTGGTGATCTTTGAGTGATTACTTATGACAGGATTCACCATATTTACTCTTGTAAATGGCAAACATTTTCTCTTTAATTTTCATTCTGGAGAGAAAATGGTTGGGAAGAGTCACAAAGTAATAACAACCTTGAACACTTATGCAACACTTCACATTTCAAACTGCTTCAGAAATATAAACCAATTAAGTTGTCGTTATGATTTATGCTAAGGGAGACAAGAAATATATAAACAAAGTCAAACAGAGATGCAGGGCTCCAAACTACAGTTCAGTGAATTACGAATCACAGAAACAGCTTAGGGATGTAGAGCGCAGGGGACTGGGCTCCTCCTGGGAAGTGGAAGATAAAACCATGGAGCAGACTGATTAATAGCTAATACATTATTACCCAGTTACTGGTGAACGGTCACTTCTTTCCACATGCAACACAGAACACTTAAGTACACCACTTGGCTAAATAAGTATTATTGCTGTTAATCACTGCAAACATCTATTGTTCATTAGCTTGTTAATGACTTTCTTGAGATATCTGATTTACAATGCAATCGCCCCTAGTAGATGTCTAAACTGATAACCAAAGGGCAATTAAAATTAGTACCCACACCAGACCATTAGATGATTTAAGGAGGAATAGCTATGCTACTGGTTCCTTTTAAAAGTACATTGTTAACATTAGGAGCATAAACGTTAATTAGAGTAATGACTTCATTCAGCAATTTCTTTTCTACAAGGCCATTTGGATCAGAATCCAGCTCCTCCGTTTGAAAGGGCAAGTTCTTTTTAATTAGGACAGCTACTCCGTTGGCACTAGTAGTAAATGAGAGAGGAGATAAAGGTCTCACCCACAAGGATTTTTTGGTTTTTTTGTTACTGTGTAGCATTCAGTATTTCAGACAAAAACAGTTTTATTCAGAAAAGAAAAATCAAGTCCTCGTTCTTTTAATGTTAATGTACATCTTTTACAAACATTTATTTGCAGCCCAGATATTCTCATATGGTCATTTTTGAGATAAATTCTCCTCCTTGCATGCATGAGTGGGCAGAGCAGTAGCTTTAGGTCATTGCTATTCCACTGGATCATCCCCCTAAGGCAGGGGTCTGTGCCAGAGTGAGACTAGTTAAGAAAAAGCTTCAAAGACTATTTAATTTCAAGCATTCTCTGCTTTTGTGCATCTCTCACCCTTCAATCACGCTCTGACCCTGTCGACGCACGAGCGTGCAACTGGGAGAGGACGGGCTGCTCTTAGCAACGGTAGTGCCCAGTGCCTTGCCTAGCGCCGACCTGAGCTTCAAAGCAAAGGGGTTCTGATATGAATGTGGAGAAATCAGAACAGGAACAGACAGAAGCAGCAAAAAAATGTGTGGGGTGGGGAGAAAGAGCAGGGAACACAGGACTGCACTGGAAAGGCAGGAAACCTTTTTCCTCATCATTCAGCCTAGGCTGGAAAAGCCTCATGAATTTTCAAAAGGCCACTGACACTTTCCCTCTTAAAAGTCAGGATGCATGATTACAGAGGAGGTTGGATTCTTACCAGTTCAGTTCCTAGCAATATTTCTTAATTGTCCTTTTAAATGCTGGGCGTCTGTATGCGCTGGGCATATGCAGTTACAGTGATTAGCGCCGGAGGATGGTCTGGAGTCATCACTAAGATAAAGGTGTCGGACAAGCAGTGATGGAACAAGAAAGGATGTACCCACCAAGGCATAACAACAGTGGTCTACAAAGGTAGTGCTTTTAATTCCTGCCCGTGATTCTGGGACAAAAGGCAAAAAGCCTATGTTTCATGACAGAGGGCAGTGATGAGGCTGCAGGTACAGTTACTTCATGTATCAAAGCAGCAGGGTGCAAAGGCTGATCTTGACACTCTCAGAGGCTCTGAAGTACGGTGTTCCTGCAGGTTCTGAGACCCACAGGACACTCTCCTGTCCCTGAAAGAGTGAAGGATAAGAAGGACTAGACACGACTGGGACTAGACACGGGCGTCAGTCTTCAGCTGGTGGATAGGTACAAATTCCTTCTGGATTCTAGTGCTGGTCTCTGAGCTTGTGGGCAAATTCTGTGTGCAAAAGCATGACGTATAGTCCCCTACAGAATATAATAACTAGCAGACAAGATAGGAACAATCTGTGGAGCAACCTATGTCCTCTCCATATCAGAAAGAATGGCAACTTATACAGCCAGACATGTGCACATGTATACATATACGTTACATACACACATACGGTAGTAATGTCATGCTTAAGCAAGATTTCTTATGCACCCACATGAGAGAGGGTTTTAAAAGCACTTCTTAGCTTGTCCCTAACTTGGTCACTATGTGGAAATATGCAGAGGTCCTTAAAGAACAATTTATGTGGGCAATACCAACAATCTCTTCCTAAGACAAAACACAGCAAGGACCTCTCCTACCATGACATAGATCCAGAACAGTATCGCTGAAATCAACGTCTTTAATCCTATAAATGACAAAAAATCTGGGTTTCTTATTTCTAAAAACAGTATCCATGTTCATATTTATGGCCACCTAACACCTGGATCGACTTGTTTGTGCAAAACACAATTATGGCTGTCCAAAAATGCAAAATTAATCATTTGTTATCAAGTCAGTCAAATTCTGCACAGCTCTAAAGATGCTATTGTGGCCAGTTCTTATAGCTGAACTTGAACCAGTATGTCTAAAAAGCAAAGTTTACCGAATTACAGATTTGCCAGGTTGAAGCTACTACAAGCGTCAATGTAACGACAACGTGATGCAGACACTGCCCCTGCTAGGGCACTACTATATTCTAACCACAATTTATAGTAAATCAAAGGAATGCATAGTTACTACTGTAAAATAAGTCAGCGGTGTAAGCCCTGCTATTAATGGTTCCCAGTGTCAGAAGATCAGCGGTGACACAGGCATGGAGAATGCACAAGAACGAGATCCTCAGACAGAAGGCAAGGTCAATGATTACTGAGCAGGCTGCAAGGAAGAACTTACGGAGCTACCGTCACTTCTGATTTTTAAGCTGAATGTCCCACATTAAAAGCGTCATTCAGAATGATCCTAAAACTTGCTGCTGTGTGCCATTAGTTGAAGTGCTGTGTTAGCATATACTTGCTCAGGGCCCCCCTACTACAAAGTTTTTGTGCTTTCTTTGGAAGTGCTGAATTTCTATGCACATTTTTTGTCCAGAAGAACTAAATTTACTGCTTTTACAGATGTCATTGTCACTATATTCGCTAACCTTGCTGAGCAAGACCTATTTTTGTGTAAAGTTCCCAAAATAGCTTTTGGACTGCAGCAGCGTTACAAGTTTGGAACAAAATCCAAGGCTAGTGGAAGTTGTACTTGACCCCCATCCCTCATTGTTGCTGTGTTACTGGACCATCATCTTTATTGATGCTCCACATGAGCGCTCCTAGCTGATTTTTCTGAAGCAGACCAGAGGGCTGTGAAGTGCAAACTTCTCTGCTGGCAGATAAAAATGGGAACTATGGAAAAGAGAGGAGTGGGAGAAAGCGACAGTGAGCGGCCAAGGTGGCCGGTTCTCCACCAGGGCAGCTGGCACTGGGGAGGATGTCTGTCAGTGCCCCAACAAAGGAGTGAAATCCAGCTGTCATACTGACGTAATTAATTCAATGCCAACACTGCACAATAAAGGACGCAAGTGTCTTTTAACCCATTAGGTCTTTTTGGGCTCTAGTATTACCTTAACATTTGACTCTTTTGTAATCTATCTCTAAACCTCCTTTAGTTTCTTGCAAGCCTGGATTAAATACAGACATTTCAGGTTAGTCGTCAAAAAAGCATTCTAAACGCAGAACTAAATGTCCTTCAGATGACTGTAAAACAAAAGATGTTGTACGCTGGTTGCATTGCAGAAATGAATAGCTGGAAATCCAGAAGCCGGAAGGGTAGTAAATGGATGTAAAAGTTGTATTGGGTAAATGTGAAAGAAAAAAATCAGGACTGCTCGATTTTGCTAGTACTTCCTGTAACTTGAAACCAGGTTTGGGACAGGTAACTTGACCACTTATATGTCAGTCTGTCTGTTCACTAAACAGCAAGACTATTTATGGGAGAGAAAGCTTTAAAACAGAATTAACTGCTTAAACAGTGGTTAGAGACCCTTGGACAAAATCCATTCAGAGCTTTTATTTGAAGAAAGCAAAGTATGGGTGGCATGAATATGGATGTTTTTCTCACCCAAGTGACATGTTTTATCAATTTTCATGCTGATTAATCATTTGACTGTATTTTTGATGAAAAATGAAGGTATCTACTTCCTTTAAAAAATATTTTTCCTTGCATTTATATTTTTGCATTAGAACTCTCTTCATGAAAGCTTTTGAGCTAAATCTAACTTACCTACTCCCAATGTAGATGTCAGTCGCCACGTAAATAGCAGGCTAAACACACTAATAGCCACATGTTATTTTACTTTTTTGTACCTCTTTAGACGTAATATTTCATTTGGTGAAACTGAAACGTTAACATGCAGAACTATTTTCTATGAGGAAAGCTAGCAGGTATTTGACACTCAGCTGATTACATTTTAATTTAAGTAAAAATTGTTGAACCGAGAACATTTTTTAAAGGAATAGAAAAATAGTCGGATGCAAATTGTTTTAGCAAATCTATCCCTAAGATTTCACATTGTTGCATCCTGATATTTTGTCTTTCTAACCTGGATTGCAGCTTCTTATCAAACATATTATAAAAGAAGATATTTGATATTAAGAACCATGTTTTTAAAGAACTGCTTTGCCCACCCATGCTTTGCAATTTACCATTGTTTTCTGTACACTCTGCGAATCTTTACTTTTAAAAACACTGGTAGTTAATTTAAGCTGACTGAAAATGAAGCAGCTTCCTGGCTGATGATGCTGTCTACAGGGTGGAACGGGACAGGAAGGACAGGAGGAAAACCAGAGGGAGCTTTTCACTGGATGAAGAGGTGAATGCATTGTACAGCTACAGTCTATCAGAAACCTCTGGCACTGCTTCTGCGTTGGGAAGGTGCGGCACTGATAACGCCAAATACCTCTGGCATTATAAAAGCAGAGAATGCTCCAATGTTCTTTGCAGATTTTAAATGGACATTTTACATTTATAGACTAAACAGACGGTGTGTCCTTCTGGGACAGCCCAATAGGGCTGCAGCTCCTCAGCAGCCAAAATCTCATGTGCACATGGCCCGTGTGCCGTGCGATACCCAAGCAGAGCACCTGCATCAGACCCAGGGGAGAACGCACCTGCGCAGGCTCGTGGCACACAGTAGTCTCCCCAAAAGTTGGCTGCGGCGGCATGGGACGTGCCTGCACCTCACACAGTGCCTTCTGGCAATGCCCGTTAACCATACCAGCCCCTCACCGCACTCAGGTAGCTCTTCACGCACAAAACTGCCCTGCCCCGTAGTGTCACACCGATGGCAGAACACTGGGAATGCCAAAACTATTAGATGGCCCCATCTGCTGTGAACGTGGAGGATGCCAGAAATAGATTCAGTCGTGATGCTGTGCAACAGCACTGCACCGGGCAACTCACAACTTCCGACCTGCGCTTGGAGAGAAAAAGGACTCCTGCCATGGGATGACTCCAGGTCTGACCTCGTCCAGGCTGTTGGCATTTGTCACTAGTGGGGATGTACCAACACAGTGAAGTACTCCTTGTAGCAAGGTTCTGCAGGAGCTAATGCGACCCCAAACAAGCTGCCTCTCTTCTTCCCTATAGGGAATCTTATTAATTGGTAAGAGGGGATCGTATCCAGTTTCTCAGACAGCACAGCACCTTTGTGGACACATTATTCTGTGAACTCCCCTGAATTAATTGCCATTTGAATTGTTGCCTACCTCTTAGGGTAAAAATCAAATCTCAGTTTTAGAAATTTAGTACACAGTAACGCTGGGTATCTCATTAATTGCCTCCATTGCTAAAAATACGTGCTTTATGTCTAATCTGAACAGGGTGAAGCTACAGTCAGGGGATCATGTTATACTTTGGCTGCGAGATTGAAGAGCTATCTATTACCTGATATCCCTTTCTACAAACACCGCAGATGCACTTGCGTAGTGTCATAGTCACCCCTTCAGCATTATTTTGCTAAGCCAGACAGTTTCAGGTCTGAGTGTCCCACATAAATCATGTTTTCGAGTCCTTTAATATTTCTCATGAACTGTTCTCTAAAGCGTCATCTTCCTGCTTGAGCTGCACGTACCACAACTGGACAGAGACAGCCAGGAGACCTTCAAGCAGCTTCATACACAACGGGGATGTAACCTCCCAGGTCCTACTGGCCTAAGCCTCTTCTTTGTGATCATGTTATCTCTTTGCCCAAACACCAGAGTGGAAGCTGGCATTCAGGTGATGTGGTTCACTATGCTCTTATATCTTTTAACTGCCACCAATTATCAGAAAAAAAATCATGACCTTTATATATGTGCCCTAGACTAATAGTCATAGAAAACCTTTATGTTTACAAGCAATTTTCATCTACTTAGATTGTCTAATGCAGGTGTTTCTGAATCAGTCATCTGTCATTTAGCATCCATCCCTCCACTCAGTAAAACATCTGTTTAGAGATGGTTGGATTTTGGTTTTGACGACTCTGTAGTGTATGATCCAGTTAAACACATGTTAAACTCACACTGAAAGCACTGAAAGCACTGAAAGCTATGGCCTTTGCCTATCAGAAAAACACAATTTTTATATACTGTTTATACCTACCGATGTATAAGATGTCCATGGGGCTGTGTTACACAGAAGGAACTATGCAAATTAAGCTTAACAGTGACAAGCTAAAACAGACAACAAATATTTTTTTGAAATGTTTTGCTTCCTAATAAGTCATTATCATGGGGAAACCTTCAGAGGGTTGGATGTACAAAAGTTTACATAACAGGAAGACCTATATCAAAACCTTAGAAAACACCAAAATGTATATACATATAAAAGCATGCATTCCATCCTGGTATCGACAGCAAGTGCATGACAAACTACTGGAGCAAAAATGATACATGAGCTGATATTAGCCACCTCTACGATTTTGTAACTGAAGAATAAATGATATACAATATATTGAATGCATCACAGACCACTGAAACACTGTAACCTTGACCAAGGAAGCACAAAGTCAAATCTCAACAAATCTGAGTTTTAACTGATGTAAATATAATTGTTTACGCTCACTTTAATAATCTTTTCAAGTGCTCAAGTAAGAGGTATAGTCTTATTCAAGGCTTTTATCAGCATCCCACATTAAAGAAACTCCCTAGATATTTTGGCTCCTAGTTAGGCTCCCAAAATAATTAGCTGTTTATCACCAATGATTTATTTAAATAAATATATTTAATAGAAATATTTAAAATATTTCTAAAAATCTTTGTACATTTATAAATTATATAATAAATTATACCCAACCAGTTTTCACTCATGTAGTTGTACACTCATCCAGGCCATATCATACTTGGACATCTGGTTATAGCTATAGTATGTGCTGTAATGAAAGTAAGATTGGAATCAGACTTTTAATCCTCTTGACCTGCTGCAAGCTACACCAATGTACAGCTTGTGTCTGTTTAATGCAACTTGTTAGTGAAGACACTGTCATAGATTATGCTGAGAACACACTGTGTCAATGACACATTAATAAATGTAGCTGAAAAACTACAGTTTTCACAAATGACTGAAAAAGTCTTAGCATGTAAATTTGTCTCAGGCTGTAACCTGATTCTCACACTTGTGCATGAAAAATGGGCTTCCACTTCTCATGTTTATTTTGAGTGGGCAATGGAAAGAAGGAAAGTAAGAAGGAGATAAAATCAATGTGAAGACAGCAAGCTTTGATGTTAGGAACCTATTTGGGTTTATTTATGAATAAGTGAAACCCTCACTCACTCTAAAAAGTTTTATGCTTTTTTAGTGTTCCAAAGGATTTCTCTAAACTTATTATTTATTTAGTACCAGTCACCTAGAACATAACAAATGAGAGACAGAAAAAGCCCATAGTATTATCTAGTTCAGCCCCTACCGATACTGAGTTTTTTTCTTGCACAGCACTTGTGTGTTGTGAACACACACAGTGCTTTCCTGTGTCTATTTTAAATATAATTAAGGTATAAAATCAATCTTAATTCATCATATCTTTTATCCAATCCCCTTAAAGAAAGAAAAACCTGTGGTTAAGATAAATTCTGTTGAGAAATAAGCATCTAACAAGTATTGTAATTTGAAAAAAACACTTTACACGTTCTTTATCCAACCCCTGGGTGAATACTCTGATTCCCCATAGCGAGAGGGAGGGGGAAGTTGTAACTTGGAAGTATTGCACTGGAAGTGACAAAACTATTCAGCTTGCTCTGCTTCAGTGGTTCTTTTCTGTCAATGTTTCCTCCCCTCAACAAATGAGGAAAATATATTACTTTTAGAATGATTTTACTGATGCTGCTTCAACGTCCTTTTATGTACAGTTTAAATCTTAAGAAGATCTGATCAAAATCAGAATGGCAAATGAACTTCAAATGACAGAAGGCAATCCAGTGGTGAAATCTCTCATGTGTTATATAGACTTCATAGCTTTAGACTGCATTTGCATTTGTTCTGGTTTTAATTTCTAAATTCATTATTATTGCTCTTCACAAAATACATACAAAGGTTTTCTTAAAAGAAATGTGGTTTATAAAGGGCTTTAAATGACAGAATGGTTGAAGACTGATTAGATTAAGTCAGGAAACCCTTCCAGGAATGTGAGGGTACAAGTGAGGTTGTACGGAGAGCTGTGAGCAGGGGGGGACAGTTCTGGAGAGAGTGAAATATTCCTTATTGTTCTAGCCAGATCTTCCCCATTCTGCTTAAATGGTGATGCACCACAATGATGCATGTGCGGAAAAATGCATGGGAGATTATCTAAGACATGTCTGGAGAGACCCACGTGTCTCTCCTATCTGTCATCTTTGACATTTCCTTCAAAATTCCAGTCAGATTTAAAAAAAAAACCAAACAACAAAACTTCACAGGTCATTCAGGCTGCTTTTGTAGCATCTTGTATAACTCTTTTTCTATTTACAATGGATGTTTAGTATTTCGTTAATTCTGTTTTTCATCCCTCATACCTTCCTCTGAAGTTGTCTTTCTGCAAGTCAGACTCAAAGTGACACCAGCGTCCCATGCACTGGAATAAGAAGAAAGTGGTTTCCCTAGCAACAATACCGACACAAAAGCTCTCATGATTTTCTCTCGTACTCCCGTGTCTTCTTAATGGCTTGAATAATCCAAATAGCAGAGAAAAGCAACATGCATCTGATCTTAATGAACTGTAATGGCTAGAGACAGCATGAAAGCAAGCAAAGGTATCTGCGCTATTTATAAACTAGTGGATCAGATGACTCAGATTCACCAGCATTTGGAATTATTCATATTCTTTTCAGTGAGTCATTTAAGGAGATACTTTATTATGTCAGGCTGTGTGCAAAATATTCTTACACTTCATTTTTACCAGCAGTTTGATCTGATAGCTACAATATATAGGAGATTAAGAGAAGCATGGGTTATACCTTCAATACCATCAAGAGATGGGAAAAAAGCAGCAGTTAATTATGGACTGTAGGATGCAGTGGCCATTTGGATCCAGTGCTCTGAAGAAGGCTCAGAACAGCTCGTGGCTGGTTGGCCCTCAGTTGAATTCTCCCAGACTTGTTACCCAGGTATCAGTTTTCACTATTTTGGGTCGCTTAACACTTCAGCTCACCCTACAATAGTCATTCTGTCTACAGATGGATTTTTCCCGTAGCTTTGAATGTTGTGGAAAATATAAGGGAAACAAAACAGGAAAAACAAATTGTAATTGTTTGGATGGAGTGTTATCAGTCTGTTTTTGTCATTTAGCATTCACACCATCTTTTCAGCATTTATAGTTACAGATTAGTGTCACCTTTTATGAGATGGCTCATCCTGCACAGCTATATGCATCTTTGATGTAAGTATAGGTGATGAAGACCCTTCTTCCTCATATTACTGTGGCAACACATACCATACTGGGGATGCTAAAGTGTGGATGTGCTTTTCACCGCTACTTTTACATCAACCCCTTTTTCATCATCGTTTCCAAGAAGAAGGGCATATGTCTCCTGTAGGTCCTTTCAGCCCTGTTTGAATGTCCAGGGTTCTTACTGAGTCCAAAGCTGCGGAGGGCCCTATCTAAAGAACAAAATAATACTATAATTTGTGTAAAGGAAACCCTCTCAAACTCCAGCCATGACTAACTAAGTCCACTCCAGAGTCTGGCTAAATGCTGGATAAAAAAAGACCACAAGGTTACCAGTTATAGAAACTGGAAACATTGGTCTGAAATAAAGCAGAAAACAGAGCACTCCCAAATCTTACCATAGTTTAATTCTACAATTGCAAACTAGAGGCGTTTGACACACAGCCAAATACTTGTCTGAGATTTTATGTGATAAGCAATGTGTAATTAACAAAAGTCTTTGCTGGTTCTTCTGGGACTGAGAGAACGTCTAACTATCATTAGCATTCACTGGATGCCAAGACCAAATGTATAAATATTACATTACTCAAACATGAATATAAATGAAAAATGAAGTATGAGAAACTAGAGCACAAAGTGAACCTAGAAACAATTGGGAATGTCAGAAATGGAGGAAAAAAAAGATTAAGTTTCTGCAATAGAAAGTTCATTGTTAAAAATAGCAACTGCATTTTGTAACTTCAACCATATCATTGAGTGGCAATGAGCAATCGATAATGTAAATTTAGGTGTACACTTTTAATGTATAAACTCCCAGGATACACAGTGTAGAATAGGATTACAATCCAGTCGACTGAGTCCAAGTGACCTCTGCAGCTTTGGACTCAGTAAGCTACCCTGGACATTCACGCAGGGCTGGAAAATTTGAAACAGGACCTACGGGAGACGTGCCCTTCTAGAACAGCAGCTTAAAGTCCAGTGAGATACACAAGATCTGCATCCACATTAGCATTTGAGTTTGGATCAGAAGTGCACCTTTGATGTCCCCCCCATTGCTCCTATTTACCATGCATCGTTGTGCGTGAAGTCATCTCAGAGCACACAAACCATACTCCTTTCTGATGAAACTAACACAGAAGATGTCCCTTGGTCACCAAGCTGCGTTCAATCTGCGGGACTAGGATAGGGTATAACCCGCAGGATGTATGCAGTGCAGGCACTGGGACCACAGCACACGGGCGTTTCCCTTTACAGATCTGCTCCTATATTACCATAATAGCTGCTAGTGCAAAGACAGTCCGTGTTTTTCCAAACGATACTAAACACTTTGTTTAAGCGACTGAAATTTCCTGGCCTGACGCTGTCTGCGGAGATGAGGGAATGATTCAGTTCAGCCTGAAGTTGACATCTAGTGGCTGATCAGCCGAATCCCTCTCCAGGCTCACCTTGGATAATTAACTGGATCTCATTAACTGACAGCAGTGGGACATCAGACTCCTAGGCACAAGTGTTTTAGCACTGAACTGACTCCCACCCTTCACGTTAGCATCACAAAATCTTTGAGGGACAATAGTTAATTATCATCCTCAGCAAAGATAACTAGAAACTGTAGTCTTCCTAGAGACGCGTTCTGTTGTCAACAGTTGAAATGGTGTGGGTGATCTTGGATATCTCATAGGTAAATACAGCCTTTTGATGTTCTTGTCTCTACATCCAATATCTTTCAGAAGCTCTACACTAAATATTGAAAGAAAATCCAAACAAACCATCAAGTACTACTGAAATGTTTAATCAAAAGAGAACAAATTGCAGCTAATGTACAAACAAGAGACACAGGGGCCTATGAATAACAAATTTCTGTTATTTGTAGCCAGATGTTAGTTTCTGCTGTGATTTTTTATTTTAGCTTAAAATAAGAATTTTAATTCATAACATTAATTGAAAGCTACTCAAATCTTGTATAAAATGTAAGTAAACGATATTTATTCACCATGTGACACTGAGTCTTGTAAAATAAACAAATAAAAATTAGCATTTTTTATCAAAATTACAGGTGGAAAAGATTTATTTTGTTCTCAAAGCTGGGTTCCAGAGACACCTAGGATAATAATCCTCAAAATTATTTTCTAAGTCTCTGCTTTACTTTCTTTTGATTTCTTAAATGAGAAATTTTCTGGTAGTTCTTTTCAAAAACATTCTATACTCCAAAGAGTTTTGTTGTCAGAAATTAACCCTGAGAGTTAGATGAAATCCTTACTTTTTAAATTTAATCTGGCTATTCTACTAATACTCCCCACAACATTCTAAATAACCTCTCTTCCTTGCTGGCATTTACACGTTTCAAATATTTGAGAGCATGTTTTTCAATCACTTTTTCATCATAGGTATATAGATAATTTAATCTTTTCATTATGCCGGTCTCTCTGGACTCGATTAAAAATTAAATTGAATAAATAAATAAATACCCTGAGTAATCAGGTAAAATTCCCAATCTACTTCATCCACACTGTTTACAGCTTACTCTTTTCTCTGGATTTGTTTCCCAAATAATATTGTAAACCTTAATTTGAATACAAACTTTAAACAGCATTCAACAGAAAATCTTCTAACTCACCTTGCCACTACTAAGATTTTTGCTACAAGTATTTTCAATCATCTGAAGTGCTGGTCGTTTTTAACCTAAAGTAACTGGATTCACAAGTTGGGATAAATCTTCAGAAATTATATCATTACTTCAGTTAATGCTGAGATAATTGATAACCAAACTGCTTAACACCAGAGACGTGACTCCCAATACAGGACCCTGAGTTTTGACAGGCTCCTGTAATAATAAAAAACACTGAGGATATGAACGTATACAAGAAAATTTCCACTGGAATGTATAGGCCCCCATTAAGTGTTGTAGACAGTAAACTCTTTTCCCTAAGCACTTGTGGAAAGTTTTTTCCCCCGCTATACTAATAGTCCATACTCATGTGAAGTACAAAACCCAAACAATATGATTATACAGATGAGTCTTTCTTTTCATTTTACAGTTTCTCAGATTTACTCATTCTTATCACTTGAGCACTTTGTGTGGGTAACTAGTTTATGGATGAGTTCATTTCAAAGATTATTAAAATTCTGAGCTACAATTAGTGTTTTGGTTTGAACAGAGAGGTCATGTGTTCTGGGTTATAACAAGAATAATAATATGCAAAATCCTAAATGGAGGATAATCACGAACAACACATGTATGGAAATACTGAAACAAATATTCACATTGATTGTTGATGTGTCGGCTGAGATCCAAATACCCAGAACAAAGAATAAACTGTTAATAAAGAAAATAAACTGTTAATAAAGAAAATAAGTAAAATGAGAATACAAGCAAGTAGTGTACTACGGTGAAGGGTATTTCAATTCCCAAAGGAATACCCACTGAAATAGAAGCCACATTATTTACTGTATTTTTGTTTCTTAATTTATTTCAAACCCACAGACTAAATAGCATGCATTAAGATAATTTTTGATAACTATCAGTGAAAATATAATTTTAACTGATAACGGAACACACATCAGCACCTTCTGATTTACGCTTTTCCAAGTTCGTTAACTGACCTGGATAAGTACATCATAACTTTACATTTGGATAGCTTGGTGATTTTGTAAGTGACTTTAAGATGGCAAAATAAAAGCTATAATATCCAACCCCCAAACATCTAAATCCATCTCGTCAGTAATTTTCATGTTTAACTACTTTCTCAGCCTTATGATAGCCATTTCCTACTGACAATAACATGCTTCTAGTCACGTATTTTTCACATTATTAGATGCAGACTGCATTCAGGTTTATTTCTCAGAACCGCAAGTTATTTTATATGCTACCAATTTTACATTTGTAGTGTCATTATATGTTCAGCAAATATCTACTCCATGATCCAACACTTGCTCCAGTTCTTGTTGGAATGCGCATGTTAAGTGTAGAGCATTGTGAAAACATAAGTATTGATTTCGAACTAATTATTTAAACATGTATATAATAAATTTAAATTATCTTATGATTCTTTTAACGTTTTTTATAGAATGTATCAGCCAAATGATCTGTGTCAACTTTGCCCCAGTAATAAGATGACTAGAGAAAGATACCTTCCATAAACAACTAGCTGCTCCAGCATGAGACACACTTGGAAGCCGCCTTATAGTGGTGACGTAATTGCACCTTATGAGTCAAATGAAAAACTATGGATATGAATCTGCTGAATGAGACTCCTGTGAATCTCCTGAGAGACAAAAACCAGTTACCCACTCAGTTGTCCAGTCGTGTTCACTAACACAAATTAATTTTCTTTGCAGACTTATAAAATGCATTATTTTAAAAACAGGCCTTTGGCTCTTGGACTAAGGTATATATAATTAGTTAATTAGCCAGAATTTTAACCACTTTATTGGATTAAGAAATAGTGACTATGAAATCATGAAAGGCAATACACAAATTTTTCTAGCTTTAGATCTTGATGATAAAATATTCAAGAACTATTCTTCCTAATTATCCAAAACACAGCAGACGCTCCTATACCCTCCTCAGAAGAGGCAGAGGAACGTCACCTAGATTTCTTAGTTTTTTCCTTAATTGTGAAATGACTGAGGACTAATCAGAATTTTTGTCACAGTAACTTGATTGGGAGTGTGAAAAAATATCCCTCACAGCCGCCTCATTTAGCACAACTACATTAGCAAAAGCTCCAGACTGGACATATTTATACTAGCAAAGAACGCCTTTTGTTGGGATAGTTTATCTTATTCAAGGAACCAGTGGGAGTTCTGTCCCTATAAAACCTCTAAAGCTACATCTTCACAGGAATGTTTTGCTGATTTGAATATATCAGCAAATATGTTTTAGTGTAAGAACTCTTTAATTCAATAAGCAACTAATACAATTCAAGCCTTAATGCTTTTATTGTCAAAAATAATTAAAATTAACTTTTATAGTAATTAAGATTAATAACAGCAAGATATTACCTCCTATTCAACCAAAGTTTTAACCAAAATCCTGACATTTTAAAAAGTGTTGTATGTATCTCAGAATTCAGTGTTCATTCAGATACACTATTTTTTTTATCTCTCTCCTTTATAAGATGGCTTTTCTAATATTGAAGGCTCTCTCTAGACCGTTTTGGAACCTTCCAGGTTATGTCTATACATCCTCCCTGCTGTATCTCTCCTTTCTTTACTCCCTTGTTTGCCTTTCGTTCTGCTGTTGTCATTTCAGCTATTAAAAAAATTATGTTGTTTGGGGGGAAAAAAGAAGCATGTTTTCCTGCTAAGGCCTGGAACCTAAATGAATTGTCTTGGATAGCAGGAGACAAAGTGCTCAGATATAGTTCCCTTTTCACACATATGTTGGGAATCTCATTTTATTGCTGTGTTTCAGAAGCAATATTATCTCAGCCTCATTGATGTCTATTTAACTGAACTTATTGCTATCCTAGTTCACTGCTATTGCAATCCTTGCTCTCCAATTATAGGTGAAAGATAGTCATTTTCAGTTAGTTTCTCAGGGTTCACGTGGGACCGTTCAGGAATGTATCATCTGTTGTGTAAAAATATATCTTAAACACAGATCTTCAGAAAAGCTCATAATTTACCTAGAGGAAAAGATATCATTGCAAAGTATACCACACAAGTACCAGGACAGATAGAAAATTGCAGAGTCTAGAAAGTACAAACAATAACAAAAGCCAGAGGAAATATATGTCCTATTAAAAAGTATGAAATAATAAATCAACTGGTGAAAACTGGAATATTCGGTGAAGACAATGATGATGAGCTATTGATTCCATTTTTTAAGAAATGGTTTCCATGAAAGCAAAACCATTAACTTTTGAGAAATAAGTTCTTTGGAGACTTAAGATATTTAGTCCTTATGGTTCTTCATAAGGCACCATTGAAACCCTTTAGATGAAAGGAGGTTGGGGAAGCTTAGAAGTCACAAAGGGGTACTTTGTACCAGCAAGCATCACTCCTGAGGAACTAATAAAATAAACAGGCAAGAAAGCTGCTCCAGAAATGACTTATATTTGCTGCAATGAAAACCAGAACAAGAATGCGTCAAAGAAGGAGCCACACGTTAGTGAAGGTGTGCGGGAAAAATACAGCATCAGCAAAGGGCAAAATGAAGTAATTCTAGCCAAGAGAAAGGAAGGACATATGCTGTACTTTATTTGACTTGCAAATACAATATATCAGGGGGAAATTGCTGGCATAAAGCAAAGTTATTAATAAGTAATGATAGCTGGTATTGAAGCCCCGCTGGAGGTACAAGGAGGGCCCAGTGCGGAGCGTGAAGCTCCCAGTCTGCCTCTGGGCAGGGAGTCCCTTCTCCGGCTGTTTCGGAGGGGAAGACAGGGCTCTTGCTGCGAGACCCCATTCCTCCGGGCAGCAGACCGGGGTGAAGAGGCCGGGGGGTACCCGGGCACTGTTAACTCCACGTTCCTCTGTGCCACAGAACATGAAGCTTTTCTAAATCAATTCTAATGTGAAATAAAGCACAGATGGCACAGCTTTCTGTGTGCTTGTTTTCCGAAAAAAAAACCCAACCAAAAAACAACCAACCCAAACCCTAAAAAACTTGCTGCTTTAATAAAAATAGTCCAGATTAACTTTTTCCCACCTTTCATTATCTACCTCATTACCAGTCATCCTACATAAATTTGCAGTATCTCAAAGTTTTGTTTTCTTTCAGACTAAACATCCTGCAATTTCCCATCACTCCCAAAGGATATTTAATTTTAATACAACCTTACTGCCTCTAATTTAATCTGCAAAGACTCATTTTTTTCAGTCTTTCAATTTACTTTTTCACTTGGTTCCTCTTCTCCCTTCCTGTGATGCTTTGTGATGAGGTCCCAGGTTACATACGGCAAACCCATCTGTATGCGACTGAGAAGAGTGCTAAAGCAGTGAAGCTGGTGGAGAAAAGACAGTGAGCACTGACTGGAAGAGCTGCAATGAAGTGGCATGCTGATAATTTACACCTCAGGTCCAGAATTCACAGCACCTCAGTGCCAAAAAAAAGTAAAAAAAAAAAAAAAAAAAAGTCTATCAGGAAAGAATAACATCGGAATACATGCACTGATTCTAGGAATTATTAGAAAGTATTTAGGCATAGTTTAGTAATAGTCAGACTGAACAAATGACAAGTCAGAATGCAGGGTGGGAGAAGTCAGGGAGGAATATGTTCATTACCTCTTTTAGGAGGGTCAAACCCAGATTAAGAAGAAAAATGATCTAAGATGGCCTCAGTGGATACAAATAGGAACACCGGATTGATGCTGTGCAAAAGGAAATCTCCAGCCAAGTATCAGGAAGCATTTTCTCACCATTAGGATGTTAGACTACGGAGCTGTCTCCCAAGGGAGGTGGTGCAAGGAGCTTCACTATATGAGTCATTTAAAATTAGACTGAAACAAAGCACCTGCATATACCTCAGGCAACATAGCTTCCTTGGCAGGCAGGCAACCTCATTGACCTGACAAGTCTTAACCAGCTCCCCTTTCTATCATTCCATTTAATTTTAGTCTGTTCCTATTAAGGAAAATGAGAAAAAATAGCATTCTGTGAAGCACTCATATTAATTTCCTCAAGTGACTGATTACAAATGAAAAATACATAAATTATCATAAATATTCAGACATCTGATAGGTAGAAATAATGATTAACCGAACTATTCTCTGGTTTGTGTTATTGTTTAGGAAGTTGTTTTAAAGCTTTCCCCCTCTCCCACTACTGAAGTGAAGATTTTTCCTTGCCAGAAGGTGAACCAGCCAGGGGTCATCGAATACATAAATAAGATTTAGTTATACCTGGAATGATTATGGTTAGAGAATTTATTTTTGGACTCCTACTGCTTGAAATATCTAACTTTGCAGACACTCCTTGAGCAATGCCAAAGCAAAAATGGTAGCAGCAGAAAGGAAGACAGTGCCAGTAGAAACCATTACTGTCTGAGCAGCAAGGCGTCTTAAATTTGCTCCTCTGAGTTTTTCAGCAGGTATTCCGGAAGACTGAATACCTCATTTGCTTTTTCTTTAATTCCAGCCTTCATGAGCTCAACAGAGAAAGAAGACTTAGCATGAAGTTTCAGGGGAGTTTACAGGAAAAGAACACAGAGAACGAGTTGATAATTTATCCTTAATCCACTTCTGTTATTGAGATTCACTCTCTTTATTATTCTTTACAGTTGTTTTCTATGACTGAAAAGAAATTAACATATCTGTAATTATATGTTGCAGAATGTGGGGGCAAAAAGGTAGAATGGCAAAGAAGAGTTCAGTGTTCTCAAAACAGAGAAAGAAAACCAGTACGTGACCTCTTGGACTAGTAGTGAGGATATTTAATGCATTTATCAAATCATATGTTTGAAGAACAGCAAATAAAATATCAATATTTAGGAAAGAGGGAAAAATATCCAATATCCATTATTCTGACCTCAAATCTATGCGGGTCTTTAAAACATACTTTGGAGAAGAGACTAAGTAACCTCATCTCTCTTCAGTTTGTGAGTTTTACTTGGACTCTTGTATAGGAAGAGACTAAAATAACATGGTTCATTCAGCTTAGCAGAACAAGGATGAGGCAGAAGACAAAGATGCTACATTTGAAAGGGGTGATGTAAGAGTGAAATGAAAAATGAAATGGTACATAAACATAATTTTTAATGCCATTTCAGACATTGTAGGCTATCCTTTGTAGCCTTCAGAAACTGCTCCAGAAAAGTGCCAATCTTACAGGTCACGTGCAATATCTTCCAGTCCCACATGGGAATTATGTTGGATATCATTCATACACAAGGGTATCTCAAAAATGCAAAGGAAAATTAAGTTTAGGCCCTTGATTTACTACCAAAACACAGTCATGTAAAGGAAATCCGTTACTGACAACGGCGAATGGCATGGGCTTATAAGGAACAAAGGCCAGAAATTAGAGATTGTTTTCTATGTAGTAGTGATGTTCTAGAGCAGTATTTCCATATTAAATAAGGACAAGATATTCTATGATTGTGAGATAGATCTGGATAAGTTTACAACAGTAGAAGGCTGGAATCCATTTCTTAGCAAGAACCTAACGATGCAGAATGAGGGAGGAGGCTCTTGTGGCCAAAGCATGCAACCAGAAGCATACAATGGGTGCCAACAGGATGGCTGAACTGAGAGCTTTAAACTAGGAATTACAGGAGAGGTACAGGTTCCTCAACAAGTGAGCAAGTTGTAAACAGGGTAGGCAAGATGAAAGCCAGGGGAGGTGGGAATAGAAGGGACATAGCAATCAACAAAACAACGCTGAAGTAGAATCACTTTAAGCATAGGTGTATAAAGAAAGAAGTGTCTATGGAACAGTCTTGTGGAGAAAGCTCTTGAGACTGTTCTGGTGAATGAGCATGGCTGGGTGCCTCTCTGATGCTAGTGGACGCAGCACGGGCAACCAACAGGAGGAATTAGAAATCTACGTCCAGTTACAGTCATTGAGCTAATGGAGACATCATGGGGTAACTCACACAACTAGATTTCTGCAATGGTTGGATACAACCTCTTTGGAAAGACAGACTGGGAAGGCGAGGGGAGCATGTTGACCTTTTTGAGAGACTGCATCTGGAACGCCTGGAGCTCTGCCTGGGGACAATGTACTGGTGCATAGGGTTATCAATCCACCTCAATGTTCACTTGTCTAATCCATATTTTGTCAGCTTGCCTATGAGAGTGTTGTCAGAAACAGTGTCAAAAGTCTTACTAAAGCCCAGGTAGAAAACATCCACTGCCCTCTTCTCATTCACAAAGCTAGTCACTAGATGATCTGAAGAGGCCCCTTCCAACGTAAATGATTCTGCGAATCTGTGATCTCGAGGACGACAGTGTCCTAGTCTGTGCCAGACAAGAAGAGTAGACAGACTGTGGCAATCTGTCTGTCAGATAACAGACAGCTACTGTGATGCCAAAGTGATTGGCAATGAGTAATAGCAGGTTAACTGATAGGAGTACACCTGGAACCTGACCCCTACCTATCAGACTTCTCTTGCAATGCTAGCGAATTTTAGAGCTGACTTTATCTGAATTTATGCTAATCAGAGCTACCGATGAAAATGGTAGCTCGAGTCTGTATCTGTACCCAGTAGACTAAAACATGGATGCATTTCACCATCCTCTGTTTGAAGAGGCCCTCAGCCCTGGAGTACAGTCCCTGTTCTGCTAAGGACCTCTTCTGGGATCTTAAGCAGGTCTTTAGCTGTATAAGAGTATTCACCTCATCTACTCAACTCCCTCATCATGTGCCCTATAATTTAGTGCACCCAAAGTTAAGAACTGAAATTCTCAATATAGAGAGAACTGAATGCCCCTGGGGGAGGATTAAGAGCATTAAGTTAACTACTTAACGGTACATAGCGTGAATATCCTCTCAATGACATGCTGTTTTTCCTGGTGAATTCCTGACTCATTCACACAATGAAAATGTCCAGAATGAAAAAGTTCAGTGAGAAAGATGGGCATTCAATATTTATTTTATCTGAATGCTGTGTGTCTTCATAACACGTTGTGTAAACTTTTGCAGTTGATGAAGTAGAGGTGCTGTGGAGAATTTTTTTATTCCTTAATCAAAAAACACAAATAAAGCATTGAAAGTAGCTGGTTTGTTTTACCTTCTTTTGCCTTGATGACTTATGTGGAATAGCACTTCTGAAAGTAAATGGTGTCTCACAAACTAACATATTACTGGGCACCCTCAGAATACGGAGTGGAAAGAATGAGATAAAGCAGCAAAGGAAAGTAATTATTCTGTAAATTGCAGTTCAGCTGCACTATAAAGACCACTATAAAAATATATCACTACACTTTCCCAACACTTTTTTATAAATAAAGATTTTACTGACAAGCTGAAAAGTTATGGCAGTGCTGAAAACAGTGAAAACTGCAACCTGTAGTTAGACCAACAAAACAAGCCCCCCCCAACCCCTAAGTTTTTGTATACATTAACAGCATTCTGAAAGAACGATGCATTTCTAAGGGGAAAAACCTGTCTCAAAAAAATTACTGTCTGTGTAATGCAGGTTTCTTTCTGAATCTTGCTTATCTAATTGGGATGCCACGCTTCAATAAAAGGGTCTCTTGAGTTCATACTAGCTGTCATCATTGGAAGATACTACATAAAAATTAGAGTCTGTACAAGGCATATGCCATTAAGGTAAACACTCCAAACACACACTCTATATACATAAGATGAGGAGCTGATGAAACATTCAAAATCCAGAATGCTTTTCCTAAGACATCATCCTTTAATCTTACGCCTGGAGTGACTTTCTTTTTTCCCCCGTGTGACTTTCCCTGACAAAATCACTAGTACCAAGAGTCAAAAACAGTTTAGGATGCAGTAAATTACTCACAAGTAAGAAAAAAGGAAAAAGCATACAGAATTTAGATAGAGACTGCTTAAAGCCCAGAAGGTCACCGATGCAGGCTCTGATCTATCTGATTCAACCTAAGCCTCAACATAGAAGACAACACCAACTTTTCTCCTCACAGCTCCTAAAAAAACCTTTCTCCTTGCTTCTCTAAGCTTGCGCTAAAGAGTGAGGCAATAGAGTTACTAAGCCATAGTCAGCTCAGCCTCTTCGTGACACAAAGCACCTCCTGTTGACTATGTTCCTATCAGATGTTTCTGTCTTACCCTTAAGTACAGTCCCAGTAAGGAAAAGGCAACAGCCCCATCCCTCCTGTGGATGGCAAAACAATATCTTTGCTTTACCCTCATTAACCAAGTGTACTCTCTTCATCTCTAGGTTCCTGCATTAACTAGAAGAACCCACCCTGACACTGCCAGTAACCTCTCAAACATGGGGGTTGCAATGAGGTAGCAAAGCCCGGGGACTGATACTGCAAAGGCACTGCCAGGTAAGGTTATGAAGGAATTAGTTAAATAGTGTTATAGGGGGAATTCCTTCATTTCCAACACTTTGATTTGCTTCCTTTCTCTTTCCAGCTAAATTTCACCACTGAGCATATAATCATGCACATCTTCATACCATCTGTCCCCTTTCATATTTTTTATGGCTGAATCAGAGTTTTAATTTGAATTTTCATTGATCAAGAGATTTTTATCCTGTCTCAGACAGAGAAGCAGAGGTTTTCCAAAGGTAACAATAATTTCAGTAGCCTCCACGAGATTTTATTTCTATTTCTTTTAGCTGCAGAGTTTTTATGCTCAGCAGACCAGTATCCAAATACAGCTGGGAAAATATCACAACGAAACATGTGGTAGGAATTACTAGCACAACTTCTTGCAACGAAAATCTCCACAGGGAGGTTAGACAGAATTTTTCTGAGCGGACTCTCAATTATGAAGTTATAACAGCCAGTGGCTTTTGGTTAGGTCTAACTCACAAACTTCTGTCTGACGTATCCCAAGTGTCAGCTTGGTGAGAAGGATATTGCTTCCCTTGGCACACTCTTTGTCCATCTGTAGCAAGTGAAGAGCTCCTCAAAACAGTGGTGGTCCAGGATCTGCTCCACAGCCTGTATCCTCTGCTGTGGGGTCTCTGACAGACCTTGCACACGCTGGGCAAGGAAGGAGGAAATACTTGCACCTTCCCCCTTGCCTCTCTATAAAAGCCTTTCAAAACCTTATCATAGAAAACTGTTAATGGGATATTTTGTGATAGTAAGCAGCCTGTGCAGACTACTGAAAATAAAAAAGGTAGACTAGTTTGCTTTGGAATAACCCTTTTGGGGTTATTATGAACCAGACTGAATATAATTCTCTTTAATAGAATGTGTTAAAAATGCGGACGATAATATTGTTCCATACCAGAAGCTGTGCTTTAAATTTTTTTAGGTGGGAATTAACTCTCCCAGTGAAGCTTTAAGCTGTGAAATCATTCATCTTCTCCTTATACATATACAAATATGGTTAAACTACTATAACATATTTCTTGTTAAACTGGGCAAGAAGGCAGCTGAGAGCTACACCGTACCCAGATCTTCCCAGTGATGGGACCTTCCACCTCCTGAGAGTGAGAGGACACTGCTCTCCAGGTCATAAGAACCATTTAATCATCACTGTATTTGCCTATCTTTTAAACACTCTTCTGCTTGCTACTCTTGGCTAATTCACCAGCACCCTTTTACTCATCATAGCACCCACCTCTTCTCCCTCCCTCACTTATTTCCTGTATTGTCTCCACTTTCCCACCTGCATAAGTCCTCACTCAACTCAGCATTTGCTTTCACCTTTCCTGTTCTTGCTAGCACCAGCTCTCACAAAATCTCTTTGTATCTCCCTGTTGTTGAGGTTGAAAGGAACGTCCAGAGATCATCTCATCCAAGCTCCCTGTTCAAGCAGGGTCATCTGGACCAGGTTGCCCAGGACCATGTCCAGACTGCTTCTGAATATCTCCAAAGATAGAGACTTGAGAACTTCTCTGGGCAGCCTATGCTAGTGCTTGGTCACCCTCAGAGTAAAAAAGTGTTTTCTGATATTCAGAAGGAACCTGGATTTCTGTTTGTGCCCATTGCCTCTTCAACACCTCTCTTTAGCTCTTTCAGACCTCTTTCATACATTTCCGTAAGCGTTCCCACGTACAGTCGTGACAGCAATCAAATCACTGGTCCATGGACACCCACAGCTTGACATTCTGCTACAGTTCTCTCTTTTTTTCTTCTTATGCTTCACTTACTGGCTGCTTTAATCTATTGTCCTTCATCTCATGCTGCAAGTGTAAACTCCTGAGGGAAAGGGCTCTTTTTTTTTTTTTTTTTTTTTTTTCCTGCTTCTGCAGCACCTAGCCAATGACTCCTGGTCTATGCCTGGGGCTCCCTGACACCATGTAGATAGAAATAGCAACAAGAAATAAGGTCAGTTTGGTTCTTTCCTTTAAAGCTCCTATAAACTCTATGCTTATTAGGGGAGACCATTCATATGCACAGAAAACAAAGCAAGAACTGTATCATTCCCCTACAGTCAACCTCAATGTGGAAGGTCCTGCAAATGTGTCTATCTGTGGACAGAAAGGGTATTTGATTCCCTAACACCAATTTGAAAGTTCATTATTTTTAGCGGGCACATAACTATACAACTCAGAAGGAATTAAACCTTTTTATTTTTTATTTTTTATTGTAGACTTTTCTCCTGCAGTCCAAAATTCAGTGATGGAGTATACAACGTAATTTGGGGGTGAACTAAGATCAAAGCAAGATTTTTGTCTTTGCATTCCTCTGATCTTCAGCAGCCTTGAGGAAGCTCTAAACTAGGTCAGATATCAACATGCTGTGGTCATGGCTAAGTCGCATCCTATCTCTTCCTGGTGATGACTGAGGGAACTTAGGCACAGCTAAATGAGTCTGGAAAGATAAATCTAAATCCTGAAAAGCCACTCAGTTTGCAGGTGCTGTGGTACCTCCACTGCACCACTTTCAGTGCTGGTGCACTGAGTATATTGCATTTGCCTTATGATGGCATAGGTTTCTTCTGCATCGATAGGATCTTTTAAAGCTTATTCTATATTCCTGGGTTCCTTTTTTTTTTTTTTTTTCTGTATGCATGACATAAAACAACTGTAGATGTAGGTCATCAACTGGGCTATTATACTTCATTCTCTAACAGCACATTTGACCTCTTTTTCTGATTGTATCTCCACAAGAAATACAAGGGGACCCTTCCATTGGCTAAAAAGCCCTATGGATCTATTTAGTCTTTAATTTATGCAAGGTAAAACACAGAGTAATTATATTTGAAAACTGCATAAACCCAATATACGGATTACACTAGAAAGGTTTTGTTTGTTTGTTTTTAATATCTTTGGATTTTTTTGTTTTGGTTTGGTTTTAATCAGAAACTGCCTTGCTTTGAAACACAAACACTTCTTTTAGTGCTTGGGTTTTGTTGGTCTTTTATCTTGTTTTAATTAGCTCACTTGGGAAGTAATGTAACTCTGTTGCAGAAAAAGTTGTATCAGTAGCTGAATCCTTCTTTTCAATTAACCATACAAATCCAGGCCCTCTTCCCGCACTTATACTGCATTATTCCACACTTGGAACAACCTACTTCTCTCAATATGTCCTTCATTATTTTAAAGTCATCTTGACATGAAACAGCCCATTCCCTTGTTTTGTGCCAGCAGGCAGAAGATGCACACTTTTGTTCAGCTGTCTGGAGTCCACCATAGCAGCCACGATCAGGGCTGCATGCAGTACTGCAAAGTCCTAGAACACCTCCCTACTGAAACAGAGTAATCAAAGTGAGATTTCAAAAAACTGCAACTCCTCCCAAGGCCATAAAAAGGAATTTTTTTTATGTCTTGCTGCAAAGCACTATCTGCTGAAAGAACAGAAATACAGAAACTAGAATCCAATCCTTGCTAGTAGAGAAGCGTTTTCCTGGTTTTAAGGAACATCGTGCAAGAAAGGGTCAGTTTTGCTCCCAGGGAACTCCTCACTACAGGTGTGTCAGGGAAGCAGAAGCAGAGAAATGCTTCCTGGATACTTCGGGCAGAATTAGGAAGGCCAAGGAGCAGCTAGAGTTGGAATTGCTGAAGGACATCAAGGACAACCGGAAAGGTTTCTATGGCCACAACAGCAACAAAAGGAAGACTGGGGAAAATGTGGGCCTGCTGCCCAATGTGGTAGGTGACCAAGTGATGGAGAACATGAAAAAGGATAACTTGGTGAAGGACTCAATGTCTTCACTCCTTCAGCGTTTACTGGCAAAGTATGCTGCTCGCTCCCAGGCCTTTCAAGTCTTCGCTTAGTAGCAAAGACTGGCAGAGACAGGCACTACCCGTGGTACAGATGAGTCAGGGGTATATGACAGAGACAATAACACATTGTGTACTGATTGACTAGTAATGATTTATAACCTAAAGGACAGGCCTGATAAAAAACTAGACGAAGCAAGAAGTCTTGAGACATTGCCAAGGACAGCTCCTGATAACGAATAAGAGTATGTCTTGAAAAGCAGTTGAAACAAACCCTGCGGTCTGGACAAAGGCCAAAGAAGAACTGAGTCTGTGCAGGGACAAAAGGTTACTTGCGGTGATGAAGAGGAATCATTAGCCTTCATCCTCACGACCCTCAGCGACCACCACCAGGAGGCACTGGGCAAGAGCAGTTGGGAGGAGTTTATGAAGATGACTTCTTAGAGCTAATTTTAATACGAAGCGGGGACAGGTTATGCATATGCATAGGCATATTGGGAAATCTTACGATTATGTAATTAAGTACTATATATATTTGAGAAGGTCGCTGCACTGGGTGCGCACGATTGTGGTGGGACAACCCCCCATGCTGCCCAGCGCTGAATAAACATACCTACTTTACAGCCTTCTCGGTTGTGGAGTCTCTGGAGTCTGATTTCCGCACGTCACAGAAGGATCCAGTTTGGTACTAATTAGGTCAGCTGGACATACGCAAGTTCATAGGACTGCATAGGATGCATCTGAAGGTGCTGGGAAGCTGGCTTGATGTTATTTTGGGACCGTTCTCTATCATGTTTGAAAAGCTGTGGTGATTAAGGGAGTAAAGACTAAAGAAGGCAGTTGTTAAAACTATCTTCAAAAAAGGCAAGAAAGATTTGGGGAATATATTTAAAAAAAAATAATCCTTTGATTCATAGGAAGAGGTTGATAGGAAGGTATTACGGAAGCTTCAGTATATCTTGTCTTTAGAAAATAAAACTGCTTCAATATTTTTGGAAAATTCTGAGGTTGACAAAATGGAAAGACTTGTAGCAATGAGGATTTTCTCTATACGTTTTAGGAAGAAACTCCCAAACACTTTTTGGACTGCAGTTTACAGTATTTAGAAGAATACTATTTCCTACAGGAAGGTGATCATTTCTCATCAAAGCTGAATAACGAGGAATATCACAAATACAAATGTGTAGTATCCAATAGGATATAAAATCCAGACGAACTTCATCAAGTCATAATAACATGGTAATTGCATGTAAACTGGATATGATATAACAAACATTGTGTCTTTCCAGTAATGTATTAAAAAATGGAGATCTCTGTAACTGAGCAATGTAGCTAAACATTTCTCCAGAGCAAGGACACATCATTATGATTGGTAATTTGAAATGCTAAATTCTTTAACATCTTTTGTAATAACTACAGATAAATGTGCCTTATCAGTGTGATAGCCTGATAGCTCAGGCTGCACAGTTTGACAGTGTTTTTCTAATACAGTCTGCATTTAAACTAAAAAAGCACAATACATACTGCAGTTGAAGTTCACTTAAAAACATGTCTCAAATGCGCTTGTTAACTGCTTGCTATCTGTTTTATTAGAAAATCCCACATTCAAAACCTAATGTGTCACATAGACAGCATTACTAAATACTATTACTGAAGCAGACAATACTTTACTGCAGCCTTTAGTCCCTCTACTAGTGCAGGAATATTTCCACAAATAACTATTTTTAAAATTCCTAAGAGATGAAACTTGGATTGCCACTTCTGGAGGTTATTCTAACATTTAAATCACATCAGTATGAGAAAATTTGTTCCCAATATTAAATTTAAATGTTCGTCTTTTCCAGATTCATCACATTAGACCTGGTTATGTATTTGCCCAACTTTGAATTACCTTTATTCATCCATTGAGTTCACACATTTTAAATTCTCTGAGCTTCTCAATCATTACTCAACAAAGCTCTATCTGATGAGTTCTCTAAATTTATTCCCTATAGCATTCCTGGTAATTTGCATTACTTTTGTCTGGACAATTCAGTTTGTTAATACCTTTCTGATCGTGACTGCACAGAATTGTGAAGAATAGGGCAGGTCTTGGTCTGAGCTGACACATGTCCAACCAAGCTCAGAAAAATACATAAAGGCAAAGGGCTTTTCTTGATTTCTCTGCAGCTGAGATCCTCTTGGTGCTGATCTAGTTTTGATACAAAATAAAGTACACTGACAGTTGTTTCAGTGAGCCTGTTTGAGCAGGAAGGGTTTGTGGAGCACACCGACCCATATAAAATACACTCTGTGGCACCTAGTCCTGCTCTACATGCTGTTAACACACATGAGCAAAGAAATGTTGTGCACCTGGGGAACATACATCCATCTGATTTCCTTTGGAAAATTACCAGCTGATGTAATTTAAAGCAACCCTGAGCTGACAATAAGTTACTGCATGTGGTAGCCACAGAATCTCAACAGAACACAAATTAGATGAATGTCCATGCACACTTCTTCTGCACTATGCAGCACTAGCCAGAAGAATTATGGATTCTACCAAGCCCTATGTGACAGTGGATAGTCTCAAACCTTGTGCCTGACACTACTGGCTGAAAGAAGTACTGCATATTGATTCTGGGAGAGCACCAGCCAGCACCCTGGGATGGTCAGCAATGCTCCTCTGGAGACCTAGCATCCTCTACTTTGGCAGCAGATGTGTCCGGCAGGACAGGCAGGGAGTTCAATCAAGCAGCTGACTGCGTCACAGCTCAGTCAAGTGCATCCCAATCACAGCCCATTCAGCCCATGCACAGCTCAAGTCTAGCCATGGCCATCCTTGGTGCAACCGTCTACTGGATGGGTGATGTAAGCAGAGAGATGCTCCTGGAGACAGAGACAATTGCAATGGCTGTTGGTTTTCTTTCAGCTGAATGCTGTTAGAAGCCTTGGGGAAGCTAGTGATCTCTTTGATTTGTCTGGAAGTGCACAGGATGAAGGAGCCATCACATCTTTGCATCAAGATGCTGTCTGTTTAAAGGCAGAATGGTCCAACTCTTCTAATTTCATGCATATATAGTCACACAAGCTTCTTTTTCCTGGATGCCTGTGGGAGTGGGTTTGACTTATACTGACACACGGCCCAAGTGCCACTTTTTCATAGAATATTAGAATCACGCAATCATTTATATTGGAAAAGAACCTTAAGAACATCAGGTCCAAGCGTGAACCCAACACTGCCAAATCCACCACTAAAGCATGTCCCTAAGTGCCACATCCGCACATCTTTTAAATACCTCCAGGGATGGTGACTCAACCGCTGCCCTGGGCAGCCTGTTCCAATGCTTAACAACCCTTTCGGTGAAGAAATATTTCCTAATATCCAATCTAAACCTCCCCTGGCGCAACTTGAGGCCATTTTCGCTTGCCCTATCACTTGTTACTTGGGAGAAGAGACTGACCCCAACCTCGCTACAATCTCCTTTCGGGTAGCTGTAGAGACCAATCATGCTATATTGTGATGAACACCTGGATGTCATTTTTCTTGCTGTTTGCATTCTTGCAGTAGGCCAAAACTGACCATATCGTCAATATTTCTGAAAGAACAGTATTTGCCTAATGACATGGCCTGCAGCCTTAGGTATCTGTAAGCTTTCCCCAGCCAGCAGCTTGGTTGCAGTGTCACCAATCTGCTATGGAGGAATGTGACCTGCTGTGGGACCCCTGATGGGGAGGGAACCCTCTAACCATAAAACTTGTTGCAGAAAACGGAAAAGAGCCCAATCTGCAGGAGTGAGAGGCCGCAACAGGACTTTGGACCGCTACCCTCACCTGACAGCCTCGGCAGCAGGAGGCAAGCAGCATCACTCACAAAACAGTTGGTGTTCTGATGTCACCAGTGTTCCTGCCTCTGGATGCTAGCTAAGGCACAGGCCTGATTACCTAACATAGAAGCAATCACACACCAGGAATACCAGTTATTAAAATAGTGAGCATTTATACAGCCTCCAACTCAGAACAGAGAGGAAGGATACATTCTGTTGCACTAATTTTGCATTTCAGAAAGTTTAAAAAGGCATTATAGAAGTCATCCGTTATATTGCAATAGTATAATTTTAAAACCCAGCTGTTTTTCATACAAAAAGGAAATAGTATTTATTCAATTTTGATTCCTTCCTTATTGCTTCCCTAAGAAAATGACAAAATACTTAAATAAACTTTAAAAAAAGGAGTAAATGTGATGTTTTATGCCTTAAAATGTGTTAACAAATGTCGATATATCCACTGGCATTACATTTTTGAGCTTCTAAGCATTTCCATTTTTGAGGGCTATACTTCCCATTTTACTTTTTAAGAAAAAAGAAATCATTAATTCTTTGCATTTCATATTTAATGATGAGATTCAACTCCCTCCTCTGCCCCAAGGGTAAAGAAGGAAACACAACAAAGCCCAGAAAATCTTACTAGTATAGAACAGGTACAAGAACTCAATCAGATCATGAAGTCATTGACAGTATTTAGAATTTCTTCTCCTATTTTTTTCCCTAAATGTTGATATAGCCTCATTTACATGTTCTCTGAATACAGTGGTAAGAAGTGGACATCATATTAATATGGGATCTACCACTTGAAGAGGTACTTTCAACAGGAATGTGATCTTTACTATGAAGTATCTCATTTCTTTCGTCTATGACCTTGAAAATACTTTCTGCTGTTAAAAGACGTGGCTTTTGAAGGACTACTTCTATTTTTTTCTGTACATATTTACACTCTTGACTCCTTTGTTTCCCATTTTAAATCAGAATATTTCATTAACTACTGTGTGTGGGTCTTAGGAAGGTTGTATTTTATTACCTGTATTTTATTTCCTCTGTATCCCTCTGCTGTAGAATGCTCAGGATGTCCTGCTCATAAGGCAACACTGCATACAGTAAATGGGTGGAATTTTGAATTCCTTACAATTTTTTATATGGAAGAATGGAATCAAAACTACTGGAATCAAACTCTACATTTTTATAAAACTATTGTCACCACAATGCAGTAATTAAAAACTCCATTGCCTATGTGGAGCAGTTCTTAACTCATATTTTAAGTTTACAGATAGTAAAATGAAATGTTAATTGAAAATCTATTAGCTGAGCAGAAGGGTTTAGATGGTTTAGAATGTTTTACGCTAAATCTGTCTTGAGAGATGGAACAAAAGTCTATGAAAAACTTAATGTCATCTTGGGTATGAGGACTCTCTGCAGGTGAAGGGAATCAGAGCACCTGCCATCATTGTTAATGTGCTGGTGTGCGGGAAGAGCCACCAGTAAGACCTTAGCTTCAACACATGTTCACTTTCCCATGGGAGCTCATCATAATGGCGACACAACGGAAAACATGTAAGCTGACCTGTTAAAACTGTTCCTAAAACAACTGTAGGCTTTGTATCCTCAAATAAACGAGTAACACAGAACACTAAATTTTTACCAATGGGATGTAATCAACCTTTTTTAAAAAGACTTAATAACTATGGAGTTCTGGAATAATAAGGAAATTCCAGCTAACATTCAGCCTTCTTCTAAATAATACTTCATCAGTAAAAAAAACCCAAAACCATAAGGGGGAAATTCTGTCTCAACTTAAGCCAGCTGGAGTTTTACCACGGACTTCAGTGGGGCCAAGGGAAACCCATGATCACGTAAGCCGTTAAATAGCTTCAGTGAGCTTTGAACAGTGAATGGATTTGAGATAATTCCAAACAATTGAACAAATGATAAAAAGTGGACTTTTGATAAAATTAATGGCACAATAATTAAAATTATTGCTTTTCATGGGATAAAATTAAGGACTATTCTTACATTAATAGTAAATAAGATGTGTTTTATAAAACAACTGTTACGGAGCTCTTCTGAGGCAAACAAAAAATTGATAGAAAAAAGTGAGTTCTACTTAGTACATTATTCATAGGTGTACTGATTGAATTCACTTGTTTTCTTAATTTTGCCACATCTTTAACAGTTTTGAACAAGCTTTTCTATGTCTGCATTTCTTACAGATTTCCACACTGCTAAAATCATTCTTGCTTTTGTGTGTTTTAAATGCATTTATATCCTTACGGATTATCAACAAACACATTTCTTTTTCTTAAGAGTATTTATACACTGAACAATTCTTGTTATTTCTGGTACTGCTACTGCATATGTCACTTTTAAAAGGCAATTCTACCCATAGCATGCATTACTCTTACATTCTTACATTATTAATATTCCGTAATGATGTCCTACCGTAACCTTCAATCTTGTGCCTTAACATATCTGGGCTTTGGAAATAATATTGAAGCTGTTACATTTCTGTTTATGAGAATTGTCATTCTTAACAAATCTATGCTCTGGCAGGGGGGTTGGACTAGATGATCTCCAGAGGTCCCTTCCAACCCTATGATTCTATGATTCTATGATTCAAGTACATTTTCAATCTACTAATACGCTGCACTGGCTAAGAAAATTTGCTGATCTAATAAGGAGATAGGAACAGCCTTTGAAGTCATTGATCCACGAAGTCTCCATACAAGTTTTGACATATCAGAGAGATGACAGTATACTGAGCCAACCTTCCTATTGGAGAAGTCGTAAAAGACAGCACAGACATATGCACACAGTTTGCCTGTTCATCACAGCTTGGTTATTCTGCATTTTATAGCTTTGCACATATTGTGCCAATTCAAAGATCACCTATGAACTTCATTCCAGAAACTGGAAAAGGAACGTGAACTATTTTGCTGGGGCACATCCTCCTGCGCTACATGGGGCTGCATAACAGAGGCAGGTGGCTTTCACCCTGCACAGGAACGCTTCCTCCTCTGGTACACAACCATGGCTATTTTACCTTACCAATATCTGTGTTGGAAACAAGTTTTACCTCCAATGAAGTTGTCAAGTTATCACTCTGGGCCAAATCAGAATTCCTTTAATCAGTACAGTAAATTGGAATTCTGCTAAAAAGAAAAAAAATGAAACCTTTAGGATTGGGCTGCACTATTATACAAAGACCTCCAAATAAATGTGTTTGGTGTGCTTCAGGCAAACGCTCCCTGCCCCAAATAGTTGGTGGAATTCACTGAAATTTTATTGCCAATTCATAACTCAATGACAATCTCCATGAAGTTAATGTGATTTGGACTGTTAATCTGAGTCAGAGTGGAATTGAGTCTTGGATTCTTCTCTCATTCTGCATTGAATAATGTCACCTAGATTGCCATGGAACTTTAGCACAGGTAAGCTGCAAAATGTGCAGCAACTGTTTAAGTACCATTATGTGTGTTTAAAGTAATTCATATCTATAAAGACGGCTTGGTCTTTCCAGCAGTTGCACAAAAATGCATAAATAGAAAAGGTCAAAATAGTAATGGATTTGGTCCTACTGAAACTAAATATTTTCATATTTGCAAAACTGGTAAAAAAATAGATTTGCAGAGTTTTTATCATGAATGTACTGTTGCTTTTCTATAGAACTTTGGAATACTACAATCATTCACAGTTGTCACAAAAGTGGTAGACAAAGAAAGGCGTATTCAAAGCCTGAGTAGTAAGGAGGTCACAGAGCATCCTATTTTTAATTCTGAAGCTTCTATAACTTAAAAATCTATTTTAAAACTCAAAAAAATAATGTGTGCTTCAGAAAACTATAGAACTATGCTTTTCTAAGAATATATACTGGTTTCACTTTTAGATTATATCCTGTCGATTGGAATAGCAATTATTATTTGCTTGCACCAGAACAAAGCTTTCTGATTGTTTTCACTGGTTTTCTCATTGCTATGAGAACATATCCCCCCTCCCAACACTACTGAATACTATAATGAACAATACAAAGATTCAGCATCAGGTAAGTCTCCACTTGGCCTCCTTCTCCTCTGGTTTACCTGGATGTTTCTGATTCTCTTTGGAATTCATACAGTAGAAGGCAAATTGGTTGAATTCTAGTCAAGAAGTGGTGAAAACCAACACAGAGTCTGTCATTTTATCTCAAATAAATGGGAAAACCCTTCTTTAAAAGATTTTTCTGGTAGAGACAAACTAGTACATACTGGCCATGGTTAGACAATCAGCATAGACTGACTCAACTGAACTACAGAAACTTAATTAAATACAGAACGATTTTTTCAAGACAAAAAATAAATAATAAAGAAGTCTGCAAACCAATCTATTAACATTAAGAATCATTAAAAAGAAGACTGATTTGTTTCAGAGGCCTGATAACCAGTGTTGATAAGCAGAGAAAATTCATCTCCCAGAACACGCATGCTCACATAAGTTGCTAGATCTATGGAAGGATTCAAAAATCATCTTCTTCTAGCAGGGGAACTGAAAATTTCTTTGCTCTGGTTGGTATAATTGTCACCAGTAAACTTAATCACTGCAGACTTAATGTGCTCAGGAACACATGTGATGGAGTGATTAGCAAAATCCTTCCCTGAGGAAGGTACTACAGTCATGAGGAATTAATCAGGAAAGGGGGAGTATAACTTTGTAAGGTCATGTTCAAAAGTCTTTGTTTGGGAACAGTGTCTGTAAACTAAGTATATTTTCTAATGTGTTACCTATTATTTGCTGTAATACATAGACAGATAATATATTATCTATTGTTTGTCAGAAGGCTCACCTGGTGATTGGGAAGCCTGGGAATCAAAGACAGGATTTATGCAGAAATTGGTCTGTTGAGTTTATTTTGTTTTGCGTTTCGTTTCTGACCTCTTGGCTTCAGTGAACTTGTCATCTGTGATCAGCGAATGATGTGACAGACATTGCATAGTCACGAATTTGGACCTCTCTTGAGCTAGGTACTCAGCCGGTTTAAGGAGTTTTGCAGACTTCCCCAACCAATATTTCACCTCGCTGTCCACTCAGCTCTGGTAGCTGGTATTAAAAGACACCTCTCAGTATCCCTCGAGGGACAGAAGAGCACTGTGAATTAATTTAACCTAGCAGTTCAGTCTCTACAAACTTGCTACAAACTAATGAAATTACATGGTCAAGCAATGACAGACTTGTGCTACGCTTAAGCTCCTTTAATGTTAGTTTCAAACACCTAAGGTAACAAAAAGATACTTCAAGAAAGGCTTGTTATTTAATGAAACTCTGATAAACGTAAAATTGTAGTGTTGTACTTGTATTAATGTTTAGGTAACTTCTACCGTTAGGTCTCAGACAGTGGGGGGAACGTAGAAAAGGAAAAGATTATATATTTTCCTTGATTTGACCTTCTCTAATGGAAACCTTTCTTACAAGTTCTGTATTGATATAACTCTTTATGAAAATTTATTTACTTTCCAATGGGTACTGTGTGCTGATTAGGTGAGAAAGGATTACCTTCTTTCCTGCTATTTATAACACAGCTAATGATTTTCTTTGGGGTGAATAGCTTCTTATTTATCTTCAGATGTTTTCCTTGACAGGGACAAAGCCAGGACAAAAAAGTCTTCATTGCTTCTTTTGCTACAAGGTAAAAATACGGAGCTGCTTCCTGTAAATTGTTCCACTCACCCAAGTATTCCCATATGTTTGGGTCATATTTCTCATATAAAGGGCGTTCACGGTCATTTTGGAGATTAAAGTAAAAAGACCTATCCATTGCTCAGTGTTCTTAAATACTAGTGTGTTTCTAAAAAGCATCTGGTTTAAAATAGTATAGCATTATTTCGGTTTTATTAAAATGCCCTGGTATGTAACTGCCCTTCCATTTGTGGTAGTTTCACTTTCAGGATAGCTGTGTTTTGGAAGAGGTTTGAAATCAGATGAATCATCAGTTCTCCTGGGAAGCACCGTTCTGCAATAAGCTGTTGGCTCTTTGCCCCATATACAGACATTTTCTAATACAGTCATTAGGACTGTTCCTATCCCTCTGTCATATTACAAAATTAATGAGTTCTTTTCAATAACTACAAAGCCCATGAGACTTGACATAGCAAATCCTTCCTGTTTTACTTAAATAGTGAGGTTTTCACCTCTGATACAGACTGGTATTTGCCAGATCACACATGCAGAGGAAAAGTGTCAGTCTTACAACTGATTTTGATTGTAGAGTTTGTTTGTCCTATGTTAGAAAGGTGGCTGTTTCTTGACATTTTGTGGAAAACTTCTCAAATATTTTGAATAAAAAACTAGCATTTCTTTACTGCAAGTGCAACGTATTTTCCTGTTTCTCTTAACCAGTATAATATAGTGAAATTGCAACGAACCCATCTGCATTTAGCTTCTACATATGAAAATATTTTCATAATCGCCATATGGCTCTTCACAAATTTCTGATAACAGAAGCAATGACACATGTAATGGGATGTCCCAGTGCAAATCCATCAAATTAGAATAAAGCATAATGGAAACATGCGACAGATTTAGCAGCAGAAGTGTGCTTACCTTCATACGTTCCACTTTCCAAGAGAGCACCACTTTTCTCCAATTCCATAAAATCTTCAACAGTGATGAAAATATAGTCCACGCCAGGGACTTCCCCCTCCTTATGTGGCCTTGTGGTGCCTAGTAATAAGACAAAAGATACACTGTCTAAACTAAATGTAGAATGATCTTTTTGCAAGTTTTGGAAAATGTACAAAGTAAACCGTCTATACAACACATTATATAGCACATCCTCCTTGTGAGGTTGTCTTTCGAAACCATATAGCTCCGTTTGTTGAAGCTGACAGAGTTATATGAGATGCATGTTTCAGATCATGCCAGATGCTCTTTGGATCCATATTATTTATTCTTACTAATGAAAATGTATCATACTGCAACTCTTTTTATGTGACTAGAAGGACCCTCAGTGGCACCAGGCATTCAGAGGTAACACAAGTATTAGATGTGTATTTTCTATGGCTTCAAACAAAGTCTTGTCTACAATTTATCTGCTTCATGATCTTTTAAACATTTATTTAGTACACAAAATAATAAACCTGTAAGTAAATCTGTAAGGGTTGTTGACATTACTTGTTTCAATGCCATGAGTGGACTTGATAAATGGTTAGTCTTAAAGGACTGAGCGATTCAATTCACCTGCTAACCACGCTGTCAAACTGCAGAGGTGCTTATATTTAGTTATTGCCTCTATTGTCATCTCTGGATGACAGAACTCCATAAATGCCGACAGACAATATTTCATACATGCTGAGAGGGGACTCTGCTTAGCTAGCAGAAGTTGACATGTTATCAGGGAAGCATCTGAATTTGACCTAATTTCCTAACGGTCCAGTTTATTGTGGTCAGGCTATCCCTACTTCGACCAAAACCACTAAATAAGTCTCAAAATTCCTGTTAGAAATGGGACAGTTTTAGGTCCTCCTCAGCCTCAGAGTGTTTGAAACATCTTAATAAATCAATTCTTTATCAATACTGTAGTGATTCCCTCACGGTTGCAGGGTTTGGTTTCAAGACTGTTGACACTGGGCAGTGGCTGGAAACCAGGTCATCCCCTTCTTGGACAAAAGTTAAACGTTATGATACTCTGCGAAAGGCACTGTCTCTTCCTCAGTTTTTAGTCGACCACCTTAAACACTGTATTGTGACTCTCATATTATGCAGCAGTGATTCAGACATCTCTTCAGGTCAGCTAACATAAAATCTACTTAATCCACATTTTTGTCTATTATTCGGACATCTGCATTTAAACCTCTTGAATGATTTTGTGTGAGACTTGTTGTAAGGATAAGAAAACCAGGTGTAATTGTCTACACTTCTGCCACGTTTAAAACTATTACAGTCAATAGAGATATCATCAATGGTGGAAGCAAGAGAGCTATTCAGCTGCCTACCTGCTAAGCACTCCGTTCAGGTGGCCGTACATAGTTCTCTGTGGGGTGCCTCAGATACCCACATGAAGCTAGCAGGTGTGCAAAGGACAAAATACCCCTTGTGTTGCCCCAAGTGCACAAAATTATCCTTTGCACTGCCCAAAATGCAGCTGTCTAAATCTCATACTGAATCCCACTCTGTAGCTAGAGTCTAATGGAGACTGCCATGCAATGAAGAGCACCTTGGAAGTGCAAGGTTCTCTCAGTGATAATGACAGGACTCCCATGCTCTCCGTGATTCCTACTGGCTGGTCCTCATCTTTGCCAAAGCACTGGATGGCCTTCAGAGTTGTCCAAACTCCTTGCTGTCAGTGGTGCACCTTAATGGTGCCTTAGTTGGGTTACCTGGACTGCTTGTCATCGACACCTTTCTCTCCTCACAGGCAGCCTGAATGTCTACAGCAAAGACTGAATGAGCCTGAGAAGCTAATGTTTCAATAGCTATCATCAAAGAATATGTTCTGATAATCCTACAAGATTCTTTCCCTCATTAGTCTGATTCCAGTTCCCTTTTCATCTCAACATTTAAAACTAAAACTCATCTTATTTGGCTGTTTATTTCTTGGAAGTTTGTATTTGTAGATATGGGTTCTTTAAGATTATTACTATTGTGTTTCAGGGATGGTATAGTTAAAGCATTCAGACACTTGGAGTGTCCATAAATATGTGGAATTTACTCCCCATGGAATATCTGACCCCTGGGGATGCAGTAGCATCCTCAAAGATCTACAGACCTTTGTGACAATTGTGCAGAAGCACAGGGATCCTGGCAAGCCCCCGAGCTCCTGGGAGCTCTGCTAACAGCACAGGCATCAGATGTTTGATCTGCATGTTCTCTCCTGAGGAATTTTTCACTCCCAAAGTCTATTGAGAGGAACCATATCTTCCTCATAAAATGCAAGAGACAGGCAAGCTTTGGCAAATCAAGGCTATGTTCTTCCTAAACACAGCATGGGGAAGAAGCTGACAGATTAGATAAGTACCTCTAACTTAGTGTTTCTTCAACAATTTTTTAGGTAGTCAAACTAGGACTGCCAGAAGTTTATCAAACAGACAAAAATACAAGTTACATAAATATGGAGGTAAGCCCTGCTTTGAGCAGAAATTTGGACTAGGTGACCTACTGAGCTCTCTCTCCACCTAAAGTTTCAATGATTCTATCATATTAAGTGCTAATGCACTGCAGTTTGTTTTAAACACATGGATATTCCACAGTCATATTCAGCGAGGGTGACTGCAAAGTCTCACAGGAGGTCCAACAACAGACTCAGTTATCCCTGTGTTTCCCTACTTTGGTGTCAGGGTTTGGGCCAGGTTGGCCACTAAACGAAAAACAGATGCTCTCTTTATCTGCTAGATACCTGCTAGAAGCAGCCACTCTCTGAAAAATACACTGTTAATTTCAGAAGCTGCAGTTAGAAGAGTTTTAACGGAAAAGTAAAATTCCTGAAAAGGAAATTGGTTCTGTTTTACCTCAAACCAGGACATTTCATCACTGTCTTTGGTCAACTTGGCCAGAAAAGTGTAATGGACTACATTTCAGATTCTGAATTTCTCTCTTAAATTGGAAGCTAAAGACCAGACCTTTCTGCCCTTATGTGACTTAATTATGTTCTTTCAGATATGGTACCTATATGGGAATGTTTGCATACGCCCTGCATTATGAATTGAATATTCTGTCTAATCTACTTCCTTTATTCCAAATGAAATGCATGGTCCAATTATACACTAATTCTGTATCCTTAACACACAGCTTAACTCTAGGCTGTCTGTTCTCCAGTCTAATTTCTCATCACCTATCCCCACGTGTAAGGCAGTCTGTATTTAGAGCTGCAGATGTGATCACTATCTTGTTCTATAACACTCCAAGATTTCAAATAGTTACTATTTTGCTTCAAGATGAAACTAATGGATTTTTGTGGCAAAACCAAAAGACCCAGAACTCCATTTTAGAATTGCCAGTGTGTCACAGTACACAGCAGCTTCTTCATTTAGTTTTCCTGAATCTCCTGAATCTCAGTTTCCCACTGATTTTCCTAGGTGATTAAATTGCTACTGGTAATTCTACAGTACGTTTTCCTTTCTCCATTTCCCTTGCAACGAGGAGAAACCACAGGGGGTTTCACTAGATATCTCAGCATGGAGATGAGGAATCCTTTCTCATGAAAGTTGAATCGAAAAGGGTAAATTACACAAATGAACGTTTTTAAGGAAAAGCAGATTTTCTAGAAAATTTCTTGCCAGTTCTACCTATACCTGCTATGTCTGTCCTACAGGAGATAATACTATCACTCAGATGGTAACTTGGAAGGTTCCACCCTCTTTTCTTACAATCCTTAGGGAGTGTGCTCCAATTGCTCTGCATTGTATCATATACTGAGGGTGGTACTCCTATAAGATATCAACTACTCCCTTCAGAATGGAGAAAAGAGCAAGCCATGATCACTAGTTGCATGCATTCAGGGTGACTCTTACCCCAGGTACAGCAGTTTCCATCCCCACCAGAACTTTATTGCTCTTGATAAAATCTTACAGAATCCCATTTACCTCCTGCATCTGTTCGCATTCCCTCAGCCCGCAGGACCTGAGATCTTGCAAATGGTTAAAGCAATTCCCTGGCTAATGGAATAATCAATAGTTATTGCCTCTTTTACTCCTTCACCCTGGAGGAACTGAGTTGCTGCTATTAATACTTCTGCTGTCCTTTATACCTTTGCATAAGCACCATAGTGTGTGCAATGTGCAGGTTTACAGACCTGGAGGTAGTTACTGGAGAATCTTAAACACCCATCAAAGTCTGAATATTGAGGTCTATATATAGGAATCCTATAGACTACAGGTAATTTTTCTTTTTCCTTGCTTTTAAACTAATGAGGAGTTACTGTTCTTAATAAATTTTGTCTTTAACTACATCCATAGAGACAGATAAGCAGGCCTAAAAGCTATGGTGATTCAAGACTTAAAAAAAAAGGATTAATTCCAAGGCTTGTATTTTCACAGAAACACAACACCACTTGTTATACAGCATCAAGGCTTAATAGTGCACACTTGCTACTGCTTATAATATTTAGCCTTTTATTAATGTAAAAAGAAAATAGGAATCCAGTTACCATTTTGTTACCATGGTAACGCATGAAAAAATAATCTTTGAATTCCGTAATGAAAGAACCTGATACTTTTAGATCTTGCAGGATCAAAACCAGCAAGAGATACTTGCGCTATGCATATTTATGACAAATGCAATCTATTATTGCTGTTGAACAGAAGACACAAAAGGAGTAGCTTGCAAGTAACCACGACCGGTCCATACAAGCGAGTGCTGTCACACGTGTAGGTACCTTAGAAATTACAGCAGCTTGGTCTGCAAAGTCTGGACTGACAAAGACTTTCTTTCATTTCCTGAGCACTGCTTGCATCATTCATCAATTTGCTCTCAAAACCAGTATTAAGGTCATTCACTACTACACACAACTACTTTGTCTGGATTTATAACTTCAAGATGGACAGTTGGTACAGTTTAGAGATATTTGAGCTATGTGGCAGATCTATCTTTTTTTTTTTTTTTTTTAAACAAAAGACCCTTTGCCTTTGCAGCTTCTTTCTTCTTCTGTTCTGCAGGGGAAACACGGTGATTCACCATACTTCAGTAAAGGCTTTCCATGCTTAGTGTTATGTTATGTGATGGTGCTATGTTTCTGGAGAGGGATTAGGTGCTTTTTATGTAAATAGCCTTTGAAAGAGCATTTTTCTTTTAACTGAGTATAAGGTACCTGAGGGTATAAGTTTAGACACCTAAGAAATCTTTCCAATGAATAAGAAAAGGAGCGTGTTAATTTAATAGCAATAAGCTATTTTTGAAATTCTGCTTATATGAGCTTGGGGAACAATAAATAACATGTAACATGGAAGTTTTATGTTGACTGCTAGTGCATATTGGAAAAATGGTCAATTCATGTAGTGTTCAGTCCAGATTTCCATTACTAGTAAAAAACTATAGAATTATTAACTCTGGAAGAACTCCAGGCTTGGAAAGCTCCACACCAGTTTGTACAGGTAGGAGAACAACTAGGAATTTGGATGTCTCTTTTTAAATCTCAGCATCCAAGTACAAAATTATATTAGTGCTTATTTGGGAACAAGGCGCTCAGTTTGAAAATATTTCTACTTCTTAGAAGCACTGAAACTTCACAGTCTCTGTCCAGCTCTGCTACTTTCAATAGCAGGAAAGGTGCTCCCTCAATATTTCTTTTATTGCTAACTCCATGTAACTATGCATGATAGGAAAAGAGGCAAATTTATTTATCTGTCAGCAGAGGAGTATGAATGTTAGTTAAAAATCCCCGAATTATGACAGGAAAGACTCAGAAAGGTGTTCTGTGCTCAGTACCATAGACACATTTTCAACAACACTTCATAGTAATTAATCTGTAATTCACAGTAAGTAGTCTGTATTTTACAGTCTTTGGCAGCATGACAAGGATAACATCACACGAGCAGTGTTCCTGTACAGTCTATATGATGGTGAGGAGAGTAGAAGTAAAGGCCTTAGTCCCTGCATGATCCAATACCTACTCACAGACTTTGTGCACAAGTTTCAATGCTTAGAGGCATATTATAAATATTTATATTATCACATTTTTTAATTGCCAGTTAAGGGCAAACATGGCACACCTCTTCACTATCCTTTACACCTTTACAGTTATTTAGCTGATTTGTATTTGGGGTCACAGATTGGTTCCTATTGCACGAGGTAAGTACAAAAGCAAAGGTGTGTCTTTGCCACAGTGATTTACAGTGTAAATGAAAGGCAGAGTAATAAACTTGCCCTTTTTGCATAACGATTTACTCCTAGATTCATTTTCCAAATGCATGGAAGCGAATAGGGCTTTATTGTGTTTATTTGTTCCAAATGTAAAAAAACATAAAGACAAAAAAAATATCTTTTCTATATAAAGCCCTTTTTATTAGACATTCTACTGAAAATTTGTTCTGTAATTCTGCTCTGTACAACAGCTTGTTGTAGAACGCGGTACGCCAGGCTGTCATACATTACAGTAGCTGGAGGGATCCCTCCTGCAGAAACAGACTGCTAATCTTTAATAAACTTCAGCTGAGCCCTTGGTACGACCTTGTATACATTTTGCCTTAGAAAAATTCAACAATGTTTAATTAGCTCTTTTGTTTGTTTGCCAAATTACTCTGGGACACTATTACTGTGAGGAACTGGAATGTATGGGAAATTATACCTATCTTGTCAAATTACTAACTGCATTAAGCAGACAAACACCACATTCCTCTTGATCTACTGAATTCCCAGCTGAAGAGAATAATAAACATAATTTTCAAGTAAAGTGATTTTAGATGTACTACAAAACAGGAAGCTTCAAGTGTTCATGATACTTCTCATAACAACAACATAAAACACAATGGCATAAGCCCCTTCTTGCCAAGGGTCATGAAGAGGAAATTTTTTCCTCTTTCTAAGTGTGTAATACCAGCAATTTCTCTGATGCATCCCTGCAGAATCAAAGGAATGAATTCCAGACTCCTGAAAATATTTTTCGGGGGTAATAGTTTCACACTGCATTAACAAGCAAGTTTTTGGCAAATGTGGTCCCGAAGAAGATCTCCAGGTTAATCAGTTCAAACACTGCGAGCAAAGGGGGTCTTAGTAGACAGTAAATTATCCATGGCCCAGCAATGTGCCCTTATCGCTAAAAAGGCCAATGGAATCCTGGGCTGCATAGGGAAGAGTGTGGCCAGTAGGTCAAAGGAGATCATTCTCCCCCTCTACTCTGCACTGGTGAGGCCACAACTGGAATACTGTGTCCAGTTTTGGGCTCCCCAGTTCAAGAGGGACAGGGAACTGCTGGAGCGAGTCCAGCGAAGGGCAACTAAGATGATTAAGGGCTTGGAGCACCTCCCTTATGAGGAAAGGCTGAGAGAGCTGGGACTCTTTAGCCTGGAGAAGAGAAGGCTGAGGGGAGACCTTATTATGGCGTACAAGTATCTAAAGGGTGGGTTGAAGGAGGATGGAGCCAGGCTCTTGTCAATGGTTCCCAGTGACAGGACGAGGGGCAATGGGCACAAGTTAGAACACAGGAAGTTCCGTTCAAACACACGGAAACAGTTCTTTACGGTGAGGGTGACAGAGCACTGGCACAGGCTGCCCAGGGAGGCTGTGGAGTCCCCTTCTCTGGAGATTTTCAAGACCCGCCTGGATGCAGTCCTGAGTAATGTGCTCTGGGCAATCCTGCTTTAGCAGGGGGGGTGGGCTAGATGATCTCTAGAGGTCCCTTCCAACTCTGAAAACTCCGTGATTTCGTGATTCTGTGATTCCGTGAAAGGTGCTAAATGCTCTACAGCGAGGCAAAGCCGGGCATTTAGCAGTTGCTGAGTTGTGAGACTGCAGCACCATTTGCAATGTTACCAGTACACCGAGAGGAAAATCAGACACTAGTTGGATGAAACTGCATTTTTTCTATATCTCCAGGACTTTCTGACCAAGTTTAAATAGAAAGGGAAAAGCACTTAGGCATACTTCATCACAGAACTAATAGTTTCATTTCTGGGTGTTTAATTCATGTGAATTAAAAGGAAGTTTTCCAATTCCTGTGCATCATCAGTATCCACTGATAATAGCAGAAATAATGGATTAATTACATGGTTCAATCCAGTGTCCACTGAAATTAGGTAGAGAATTTTGGTCATAGAAAAAAAAATCCTTAAAAAAAAATAAAAGACTGACCCATATTTTCAGCAGATTCTAGTATACTTTGGGATTAATGACATTGTTTGTTACATTTTTATTTTTCCTGAAGAAGTAAAACGTAAGATTGTGAAAAGCAGTCTTAAGGGACTGTGTACTAGGTTGTAGTGCCCACATTCTATAATACCACATAATTCTTATTTTATATTTTATAGTGTAAAACAGAGGCAGTGACTTCCTGGATTTGAGATCTACGATGCACGAAGTAACAGATAAGCATGTCCTTTATGGAAAGAATATGCATTCAGCCTGTGGTTCTTTAGATTTTCATTTTTTCTAAACTAGAGACATATGCATTATGTAAGCTAGATAAGCTCCTGCCTGGTGGTTAGCAGGATTATTACACTCCAGATGCATATATCCTTTCAAATACTTTTTTTTTTTGATTCAATATGCATTCAGTAGCTTCTGATTAAACATAGCCTGGGTTTTTTATTTGTTCTTTTGGTTTCATGCGATATGACAGACACGGTACATCGTGCATAAAAACAGCTAAACAGATAATTTATGCATTTTAAAAATTAAGTCATATTGGAGCAGAACAGCAAAGTAAAATTGGGACATGGGAATTGATGGTAGTTCTAGCTGAGGATTGCTGGTAGGAATGTTATTTATTTGTTTATTTGGTTAGTTATGAGAGGACCACTGGAACCAGTGAGACACCCAGAGAAGAAACGCAGCACAAGAGCTGTAGGCTGAGACAGACACTTGAAGACTTTTCTTCAAGTGAAAACTGTGACATATCCAGAGCTACCCATTACGCCGTGCGAGGGTCAGATTGTTGCGCTTTGATTCTCTTATCCTGTGACAGGCACTGATATACTGGGTGTTCCCTCTACAAAGGTACATGACTCATTGCCTGGTAATCGCGGCATGAATTGGGTTGCTTTCCTGCTGTTGGTGAATTCCTCATTAGGTCTGCAGAGTACTTTCTTTTAAGAACAACTCTGACCTAGCAATAAGCCCAGCTATATAAGCGGCATTGCCAGCACAGCATTTGAGCAAATAAAACATCTTTTTTTCATTACTTTTGCCAAGAGTATCTTTTAAGATGTTAACAACAGACTTCAGAGATAAAAAACTAGTAAGAGATAAGTGTGAATACTTCGTGTCAAGTTAGGCATGGAGTATTGCAGAACAGACCTGTAAAAAGTGCCAGAAAAACTGTTGCTAATGCAGATATCATAAACACTTAAAATATATTCTATTTAATGACTGGAAAATACCAAATTGGGAAATTATGGGTATTCTGGCATTTGGAAGTTCAGACCACACAGAAGTTAGCCAAGTGCCTGAAGGAATCTGATTTTCAGTGCCTAAAAAGTGAAAAGATGAAAAGAAGGAAAACCTGTTATGAATCATTCTGGATTCTACATTATTGCCTCAAAGGTTGTTTTTCTTTAAGGCAAGAATTAATACCAGCCATGAAACTTTAGAAGACACTGTGATTTGCTTCATAAAACATTTTAATGTCTTAGCAAACACCCCTGCAATATATCCTGGTATCTTTCATGCTTATTATAAAACTGAAAAACAATATCAGCTTTCAAAAGAGATATGAAAGAAAGAAACAAGTGAACTGCTCTAAAGAAACATTTGAGAATGGAAATTGGAAAACCTGTTGATAAATAGATGGTAGGTTGAGTTGGTAGGATGTCGGGGGTTTTATTTTGGTTAATTAGGGACTTGTAGAGCTAATGAATAATTAATAAAGTCCAAGATTATTTTTTGTACATGCTTTAGACATTCAGTGTTGCTTTTTCATGGATTTCCACTCTTTCAGGTAAAGATATAAACTGCAACATGATGATAAATCTCTACCCCTTTTGGAAGTTTAGGCTTTTATTGTCATTGCACAGAATTGTTTACACCCCCATAAACCTTTATTTCAGCTATAAACAACAGATTTTTACATGAAAGTGAATATATGTGCACAAGAAAACTATCTGAAGAATCAAGACATACATTAGGGCATTTTGATGACAGAATCATGTATGTGTGAGCATTTATGTTTCCATACATTCCTTCAGATTTATAAAAGTCTTCTGTTAATGAGATCTAGACAGACACTTTTGATGTTACTAATAAAATAATGGTACACCTAATTAAGTGCAGAATGCTTTCTACTACTAGAAAAACTTAATTAGAACATAGTCTCTTAAGGTCTTTGGAAGAACAAAGCCTTTTCTGAGAAACATCTGATTTTTTTGCAACTCTTCAAGAGGATAGTTGATGTAGTTAAAGAACTACTTGCATAGTAGTCTGTTGGCATGTGTACATCTGGTCTCCTAAACAGTCCAGTATTACAGCTGAATTGTTGCCCAGTGTTAGCGGTTCTATTCTTCCTACTGATAGTCCAACTGATTGGAGCATCAACGGAAATATTAAATGAGATTTGGGATAGTTTGTTCAACTGTGATGTCAAAACATTTATAATACTGCACATAAATATACTTTCAGAAATCTTGGAAACACACCACATCTGGAATAAGGGACAACACTTCTGCTGTCAACAACAAAACCTGCTTTTATAGCAAACATGAATAAACTATTGTGGATGACTTTTGTTAGCCAGCTTGTACATGTTACTACAGAGAACTGAAGAACCTGCTTCACTCATATACAGACCATAGTGTACCTTGAAAGATACTGCAATGCTTGCAGTAATAACCTTTAAACTGAAATAATACTGCTATTCTTATCCACTCTACATATTTTACACAAACTTAAGTGGCCAGCCACCCTGTATAATGTCTATTTAATAATATGTTTTAAAAGGATTTGTGAAGCTGTTAGCTGTTGCTACTAAATCTCTGAAAATATTGATAAATGGATTTTCTAAATATACAGTCTTACTTTAAGAGGCATTGAAAGAGGGACTGTGGAACACGCTACCATAGAAACCATCCACAGATATATTCCTAAAGGCAAATTCACTTCAGCTGTTTTGGAAGTTTATGTCAATAATACAGAACAGTTAATTAATGAATCAATTGTATGAAACAATAACAGGATTTTAAGGGTTATTTACTGATTAGGGCAGATGACATACAGGAAAATTAGGGGAGTTTATGCTTAAAATAGGGAAGGTAGTTAATATATGCAAATAACAAAAGTCTGTAATTAAATTAGGTCAGTCTTCAAACACAAGTCTAAAATTCTCTCTCTGTAGTCTTCATAGTTGTGTTCTGTACCTCTGGACAATATCTATCCAACAAGGCATGCGGTTAAGAACCAATCCAGAGTACATCTCTTCTGAATCAATAAGTACTTTGGAAAACTACAATGGATGGTGTCTGAGTGGTAGAAGAAAGTTACAAAGTACTTAGTTTTCTTTCACTTCCAGTCCATCGCTTGTTTTGATGGTTTTATTCCTCAGCTTTCACCCCCAAAGTTGATATATACAGCCAAATCTCTGCACAATTCACCAGACTGCTGGACTAGACCTTGGTTTGGTGACAAAAAATGTTCATATGTAATAGCAGATATTGCTGCACTAATTTTTAATGAACAGAGTTCGAAGAAATGAGTGAGTGGCTGCGCAACACCTCCAGAAGATTCACAGCTGAAATCCCCGGCAGCCAACTGCTATCCAGGCAGCAGAGTAAGCGCTGAACCGAGACATAGGGAATCATATTCCCTCAGTAGGGATCCCATCAGCGCTAGACAGGATTTCTTACTGTGGGATGCCACCGCGTGCTGCAGGAAAGCTTTGAGCAGAAGGAGAAGTCATGCTGAGAGACTGCTTCCCACGGCAGTGCTGCTCTGTCCGTGCAGAAGCACATTTCTCGTGTGAAGGCTACAGGCTATCAAAAGCTGTACCTCTTGGGCACATTGGCATAACAAGCACGTGTTGTCTTGTCTGCTTCTAGAATAAGAGAAAGCATCTCGTTCCCTCTTTCCTTTTCTTACTTTCCACTACAAACAGCAAAAGGAGGATATAAACAATAATGATGTGGACTCCTTGGTAAAACTTTTCTGTTGCTCTTCTTCATCCGCTCTTTCTCATAGGCAATAAAGTTTTGATTGAACTATGAACTTATGCAGTAAGTTAACAGAATGTTTGATTCCTTTGCTCTAAAAAGACCAGTTTAAAACAGTGGGATAGAAAATGTATTCTCCTTCCTTCAGATAAATGAATGCATCGTGGAACAATTCTACTATGTAATTCAGAAAATAAATGTATTATTTTGAAACTATCTTAGTCTTATATTGAATTATTTTCCCTAAAAACATGACTCCACATAAAAAAAACAACTATTTGAAACAGATTTCTTCCCATCTGTTTCAAGGAAAAAAACTGTTTTCAGCTTAACTCACATTAATAAAAAAAAAATCACTCTTCAGTAACAAGTTGAATAAATTATTTATACATGAGTCATTATTTTATAGCATACTCACAAACTTAAAAGTGCCTGCTGCAGATTTAGATATTGTGACTATCTTCAAGTTTTTAAAAGAAATTTTAAAAACTTTGTTCATTCTTCTGAAGATAAAAAAAAAAAACAGCTTAGATTTAACTTCAAAGGAGTCAAATACAGTGAAGGTGAGGAAATAAATGTCATGTAATTTTGAATGAGGGGAAGCCCACTGCTATTCGTATCTCCTGCAGGAATTATTTCTGAGGTGTAACTACAGCACTGGTGAAGGTCATTTCAGGAAGACTACACGCTCCAACTGATGGACAGTTTCCTCATTCTAGAGGAACATCAGTGTTATGTGGAAGGTTATGTATGAATAAAGAAGGGCTCGGAACAACCTGAAAGAATTCAGTCCCAGGTGTGACCTTGATATTCTTCCTGTATTCAGCAGCGCTGAAAGAAAAATTGTTGGTGAGTGGCAAGTGTTTCTCTGCTTGGCTAATTAAAATTGCTGCTTTTCATACAGTTAGGCTTTATTTTCTGATATGATGAATTATAATAATCAACCTTGCAACATGCAATTCAGTAGTCACTAGAGATAAGTTAATTCCACTTATTTTAGCTCCAAACGGATAGCAAGAACTGGCATCTGTTGCTACTGATGATAACGGAGCAAATTAAAAGTACCTATATCAAATTGAAACATATCTAATTATACTACTTTTATTTTTATGGTTGTTATTAATTACTATTTAAGAATTTGTAGAATTAAGAATTAGTATCAGAAAACTGAATTCCCTGAAGAGGATGGGCCAATGATTCTAGCTCCCCAGCTATCAGAGAATGTGAATATTCCTTATTTTGTAAGTATGCCCCTTCTTTCCTTTTGAATATGCCGAGCATTTTTACTTCTTCAAAGTTCTGTTCATAAGCTCTGTATAGCTATGTATAGTATTGCTATTGCTTTTTCACACTAATAATTTCCCTGATCCAAATCCTAATGCAATGGTGTGTTTTTTTTTCTGGGCCACGTGCCATTAATACAGTGGTCCCTTCATCCCAATATGTAGAAGTGCCACTGCACTCAATAGCAGTAAAATCTGAGGTGAATTTATAACTTGGCAATTTACTGGAAGTGGTGTACGTGACATACAGTCATTGCCTGATAAATATCTTGTTCTGTTACCTCCAACATGTGCTTGTCATGAAGTATGGCTCATGTTCAGACGCTACAGATCTAGAAATCTTCATGCCAGCCTAGCTTCAACCTCTCTGGCCAAACAGTTCCTCTTGAAAATAAAATATCCTTATGAAACAGATATGGCATAATCTTTGTATTTTTGCTGTGTTCATATTCCCATTATATGTTGTAGACCTAGAATACTTAAATCACTGTTTTGATGTTATTATCCTTTTAGTCTCAACCCTTTTCTTGTGATCTCTTGAGACAGTTGACAGCTGCTCAAATTCTCATGGTAGAGGAAAAACAAACAGTTATAGTAACTAGTTGTAGGTGTTTAAATTCAACTTTGGTGAAACAGACTTTCTGACAACTGTTTAAAGTAATCCTCAGTGCCTTGGTTAAAAAACCTGTATGTTCTTATCCCCACTCATGAGAGAATTTAAATTCTGGTTATATGATAGAATTGTGGTGTTATTGTCTAACACAGTGTCATGGACTTTCAGGTGATACTGTTTTCTACAGTTTGAGAAATACTCCGTTAAGTCAACATATATATGCAGGTATGACACAACTCTACACAATTGATTCAAAAGACGCTAGACCAAACACCCTGATTTTGCTCCATGAATCTCCTAGAGCAAAAAGCAGGTCTAATTTTCAGTGGTAGTGTTTCAGAAGTGCATATAGATTCCACGTTAGAGTGAAAATCCACATTTAGAAGCACAAAGGGTCTAGCAGTGAATCTGGGCAAAGTCCTTATTCCTACATCCTTGAAAACTGATTCCATAGCTTCCACTTAAGCTCTTCTGCTTATTTCATCATGTGTACTTCCACTGAAGTGCTGACAGTAATATTAGGAAAACTTTCCTTTGTTACTTGCCCTTGAGTTTCTCTAGCTGTTCTCCCAGCTGCCTTGGACAAGGTCACTTTTTTTTTTTTTTTTTGGTCCAAAAAAGGAGGGGGGTGGGGGGAAAGAGAAAAAAGGAAAAAAAAGGGTAGTTCCATTTCTGCAGATTTGTTGTGCTTTTCATTACTAACACAATACTGTTCTGCTGCTCCATCCTAATTTTAAGCTCCTAAAAGGAATGGCTAATATCCACTGACGGTTTCACAAGTATGCTGACACAACTCAATGCAGGCCTGTGCTGCACGACCCAACCTCCAAGGCTTCCTGTGTATTCAGCAGAGAGTGATTTCACTCAGATTGACACTTCTAGCTTCTCCACTGACTTCAGAAGACATTTAAGACCAGTAGTCTCCTTCTTATTAGCCTCCAGTATGTGCTTAAAATTAGGTGAGGTGAACCCAAGCTGAGTGTTTTTGCACTAGGCCCCAGCTAAGGGGTTTTCACTAGATAAATCCAGCAAAGGCCCTTCATGTGTTTTCTCCCAGTAGATTATCAATAAACCCACCAAGCTTCTCAAATTATACAAACACCACTTTTTGGGAAAGCACTTACCTGAAATACAACTGCAGCTACTAGGAGGGGACAGTTCATAGTTTTGAGTAATATAGCTGTGAATGAGTTGCGTTCAAATTCATCATTGTGGCAACTAGTCCACTGTCTTAGGAATGACAACTTCAACCAATTGGGGTTATTTCAAATGATCTCTGGAGTTACAAGAAGTGAGAAAGCTTCCTTACTCTCATCTGAAAACCATCCTAATGACAAAAGTGGCAAATTTACAGCCAGTGTCCAATCCAATAAGTAGAGCTTGTTATCAGTACACTCAGATGATAATAGCTCACTAGAAGTTTTGTCTATTAATAGAATGTGAATCTGAATCAAAGCATACAAAGATAGCTAGCCAACAATAAGCCACAAGAATATACATCAGCTTCTCAAATCTGAAAGTAAATTTTAATTAGGGTAAGAATTGACATAATAAACCAAAATGTCCTCAGCAGACATCTCTTTTTTAGTTTACCCACAAGAAGGGATGCACACTGTGTTTGGCCTTGGGTAGAACATAGCACTTTTTCTCGGTGATACCCACTGCTTACCTCAAGAGGTGTACATGGTCAAAGTTATGGAGAGGCTGCTAAATCAGCAATGAGCATCTGAGAAGTGTTAAAGACCAAAAGAACATCAGCTGCAGCTGATCGTGGAAATGATCCCACTCTTTTAGCAGAAAGGTAAAAATTCAATTTTAGCCAATTCTGAAGACTAAATTAATGAGATTGACCACGTTTCAAACTGCATTCAAAATGTAGTTATACAAAATTGAGAGGTGATTTCAGCAGCTGTTCCCTACTGCCTCTCCTCTGTTGTTTGATTTTCATCTGCTAAACTGTGTTTTTGTCTCTAGATAACACAGGAGGCAATAGAGACGATATTTTGCAATTGGTGATCTGATAACTGATAATTCGGAGGTGACCTCACTAAAGTCAACAAGTGAAATAATAATAGGCCTCTCCTTTCTCCTCTTGCAGTCAATAGCAAAACTACAATTCACTGAAATGAGAGCATGATTGGGCCCAAACATTAATAAATGAGAACCACATCATAAGCATCGATACAGAGTGCCATATCTACCAAATCATGAGCTCTCTGTGTCATGAAGAGTAAGTCACATATGCGTATGCCCTTTATGTAACAACTGAGCATTTCCTCTCATCAGTGAAACGGAAGCAGAAACCTCATTTCAGTATTATTAATGAAAGTACGATTGTATAACTTAAAGATACATCTCCATCAAACCCCAAGGAATGCTGGCCCATTACTTAGAAATAATTTACAAGGTTTAATTTTGGCTTAATTTTTACTAATATAAGTGAAAATCAACGTTTACTTCAGAGAAGTAAATCAGATCACTTTTAAGCCCAAAGATTAATAATGACCAGACATACAGCATGAACGTAGTAGAAACTTTTGCACTCACAAAAAATAATGATGAAAATCTAGCAGAACAAAAAATAAACATGGAATGAAACGTTTTTATTTTGAAGGATGTGCAGAGAAGACTTGTGTCCTTTGGGACGACTTTTCAGCATCATGATCCTTTCTAGGTCGTGTCCCTACACTCGCACTGCAGGGTTGACTTGCTACATCTGGAACTGTTGTGATGGAGAACAGGAAGACAGGCAGTTGATTTTGGCTCAGGTTCCTTTCTTGTGTTTTTGTGGCACACGACATTTGTCACTAAGCTGTTTAAACACAAATACTGCTGTGCTCACTCAATACTAGTCAGGATATACTGTTGTATGCAGACTTGCCAAACCTCAGCTAATACTGCTGTTACAATTATTTCTCCAGGGGAGAACAACAATGAGTTCTGGAAGGATGAGGCACTGCTACAGTCTTTACTGGAACAGCAACACATCGACACTACAAGCATCAACTGTTGGGCCAGCATGCTCAGCAGAAGGTAGGAGTAATTTACACCTTGGGAATTGACTTCTCTCTTCAGTTACTAACAAGCCTCAAGTTTGCCACTCAGTAGGACTTCTTTTATACAGCTGTTGAACCAGCTCACAGAGAGTAACATTCAAATTATGTACATTCTCTGCCAGGTTACCAGATTGAATTTTAACTTTAACTCCCACTTTGTAGTACTAGTTTACCACAGACAGGCATGAAACTCAAGAAATCCTCCAGACAAAACTGTCAACCCATGGACAACACAGGTGTACCACTGGTGGAGCAGCTTTGTCAATTGTTTGACAAAAGTAGCATATCTTCAATGACTAGGTAACTAGATCTCACATCAAGCTGTGACTTTAATGTCTATTCTACAACACTAAGTTCATTGATTTATAACTGTGCTTCTTGTTTTTAAGAAGATTGCTTGGTTTTATTTGTTTGTTTGGTTTGGTTGTTGGTTTAAAAGAATGTACTTCAAAGAATTTAATTTAAATTTCAGTATAAAAAGCTTACTGAATAAAGAAACATTAAATCTAATAGCACTTCTTTAGGTTTTGAAAACCTAGTGAAGAACACTATTGTTGATTTGGTTATCTTGAGGAAGAGAAATGACTAGAAACAAGGCCTTTTTTGTTTGAGCTATAGTAAATGGTTTCCTGAAAGAATAAAACAATCGCATCAACAACAAAGCCTTGTGCTGGCTGAACTGCCCAAGAAGAAAGCATGGAGAAGAAGTAGAGCTTTCAAGATATTGGGTTTGCTTAAGGCACGAAGCCTTAAGTAAAGTAGTAGAACTTAAGTAGTACTACTTAAGAAAGTAGTAGACGCATATGTGCACCTAAATTATATTGGTTGGCTGAATTACATATAATAAAGATAATAATTATAAACGAAGTAATGCTATAATTACTGCATAAACCCACCTCTTACATATCCATTGAATCTAATTTTTGCAATATGTATTGGTTGTGCATCATTCTGTATAAAGAACATTGAATTTTAATGACACTTTAGGATAATTTAAGGATGTAAGAATTATGAGTGCAAATTGGCCTATTTATTATTTAACTCACAGTTGTTCTTTTTGTGAATTTATTTTTATCTAAGTAGAGAAAATTAATTCACCACTGATATGTTCTGAGAGTCACAGAATCTTCACAGAAAATGGAACTAAGGGTGGTGATATATGTCCAGAAATCTTGCATTCAAGTACATCTAATGAACCCTTTCAACTTCTTGTTGTGATATTATTCAAAATATGTATGCAATAAAGAAAATTGCATGCCATGTACCACCAGAACATAAAAGATTGCTTCCAAGTTTTACTAGTCAATAACATTTTGAATAAGTAATCCTATAATCTTATGAAGATTTTGGAAATGACCTATTCATCACTAGAGGGAGTATGTTATATTCCTATCTGAGATGGTCTATTATCAGTCTAAATTCTGTAACTCACATTTTTTTCTGTGATTTTTCCAAATTTTTAAATAAATATACACCCATATCTTAACTCTTCAAAGGAGTTCCAAACTGTCACTACGTAAGAAGGTAAAGGTGCAATATAGCCTGTTGGATTTTTGATCAGATACAAGTGAAAAACGACCAAGTTAAATGGGCTCAGCTGATGCAAAACTCCCACAGGAATCAGTTCTACAGTTCCTGACATTCTGAAGTCTGGCTGTGGGGCTTTTCTTCTGAAATATCTGAAGGCAAGAATACACTTATGAAGAAACTAAAAATATGTAATCATATCTGCAACTAGCATAAATTAAAGCAATTCTATTGATTTATACCAGCCAAGAAGTCGACCTGTGACTTAAAAATTTTTTGAGTAATTGAAATCAAGCTCATAAATCACACAGTACAATTTCCTCATACTTTAATATTAATTTCAGTCCAAAATTATACAATAAATAACGCTCCCTATATTACTGCTACTTTATCTATTTTATAATCCAATAAAGTCAAGGAATTCACTGCAGGTGAATTAGTTCACTAATATCACATAGCACAACATGAGCCAGCAATGTGCGATGGCAGCCCAGAAGGCCAACCATATCCTGAGCTGCATCAGAAGTGTGGCCAGCAGGTCAAAGAAGGTGATTCTGCCCCTCTACTCCACTCTCGTGAGACCCCACCTGGAGTACTGCATCCAGCTCTGGAGTCCCCAACATAAGAAGGACATGGACCTGTTGGAATGTGTCCAGAGGAGAGCCACGAGGATGATCAGAGGGCTGGAGCACCTCTCCTATGAGGAGAGGCTGAAGGAGTTGGGGCTGTTCAGCCTGGAGAAGAGAAGGCTCCGGGGAGATCTTATTGTGGCCTTCCAGTACCTAAAGGGGGCCTACAGGAGAGCTGGAGAAGGACTTTTTACTAGGGCATGTAGCGATAGGATGAGGGGGAATGGTTATAAACTGGAAGAGGGCAGGTTTAGATTAAACATTAGGAAGAATTTTTTTACCTTGAGGGTTGTAAGGCACTGGCACAGGTTGCCCAGAGAGGTTGCTGAGGTCCCATCCCTGGAGGTGTTCAAGGCCAGGTTGGACGTGGCCTTGGGCAACCTGGTCTAGTGGGAAGTGTCCCTGTCTATGGCAGGGGGGTTGGAACTTGATGATCTTCAAGGTCCTTTCCAACTCTAAACCATTCTATGATTCTAAGACCACCAAATTATCTGCCAACACCCCAAGCAGCACTACCCCGGAAGGCCCTGTGTTATAGCAATGTGGATGCATCTTCATTCTTTGGTTCTCTGATTTTGGATGTTGCTGACTATGTAGATGTGTTCATTTTTGATGACCCGAGTTTATACCATTAGACATTTTAATAGTAATTATAACTGTCCTTCTAACAAAGAAAATGGAACAGTTCCATAAATGTTCTCTTACTGTTGCTTTTTCTTGAAAAAGTTGAAAATCAAAATGTTGCACAGGCTGAAACATATGTCAATCTTACTTATATTCACTAACTCTTTTCATAATGGTAATGATAACACAGCTACAGGAAAACCTGGTGCATAGAGCTTTATACTAGAAATAAATATATTAGCCATCAGAAAACAGAAGGAAAAATACAATAATCATAAACTCATTCTTTATCCAAATGATCCCAGGGTCCCTAAAGATTCTGTGCTATTATAAGAACACATTTGAACACAAGTAAAGTAAATGAACTCATAATATGTTGACTCTGCTACAGCAAGTAGTGTATAAACAGTCAACAGGAAGATGGGAGACAGAAGAGTAAACATGAGTATGAGAAATCAGATGCACGTCCAGGGCATGTATGTTCCAGGATCTCACAATGGAGGGATTTAATTAATCTTTCAAATTTTACATTATGGAAAAGTGACTGATGTCTCCCATTACAAAGTATTTTTAAAGCAAACATTCAGTTTAATGAATAATTATGTGCCTCATAAAATGTCTAGTACCATGATCTATCTAGTAGCTAGAAGCTGAGCATTCATGCAGTGAGACTAGAAAAAGGTGCAGGTTTTTAATATAGGGGCTAATTAACTATTTGAATTATTATCATGTAGTGGATTCCCTGTACCTGTAAAGTTTTTTTTTATAGGAATTGGTCTTAATTGTTAAAAATGGTTGAAGAAATCTATCCTTTATGTAACATAGGAGGTCAGACAAGGTGAACATAATGATCCCCTCTGGCTGTAGAACTTCTGACTATGAATTCAGCATGCAGTTAGTGATGTATTTAGTTACAGAAGTATTAGCACTCTCATTTTTGGGTAGTGTACCCCTACTCTTCCTCAAGCTGACTCTCAGCAAAGACATGTAAATGGCTGACAGAAGCAGCAGCTTCCAATCATATGAAAACTTACCTCCATCCACGCAGGGATAAATTATAGTCTACAGAAGATGTATGACACTTATCTTGCATACTTACAGTTCAGGGATTTCAAATCCAAGAGATTAAAACCATCTCAGCACTTCTCAAGAACTGGTGACCAATCTAAAATATTTTATGCAAGCCAACTACTAACTGTAACTCCCTAGTCAGTCTTTTTCTTCACCTAAAAAAAATGGCTACTAGTTTTGACAGAGACATCCAAGAATGCCTTAGCCTAAACTCTCCCCTAATCATTCCAAATATACAGAAACAGTAGCGAACACTATATATATAAAGATATTAAGAGGGGAAAAAAAAATTACATTAGGAGTAATCAATCACTGGAACAGGTTGCCTGGAGACACTATATCGTTGCAGGTGCTCAAAGTCAGCTTGACAAAGTCTTGAGCAAAATGATCAACTGTTCAAGATGGATATAACTTTGAAGTTGGTCCTGCTGCGAGTGGAGTGTTGGACCAAAAGATCTCTAGATGTCTTTTCTAGATTAATTATTTGATGATCCTGTGATAATGAAGTTTATTAATACAAGTGGCTGTTGCAAGTCAATTACAAACGCCTGGCAGGGTGCTACCTCTCAACAAATAAAGTTTAAATGCATCAGCGGCACCAGGCTTTGCTTGAGATTCATTTTATGCCTTTGAATCTAGAATCAAAACTTGCATTTAGGAGGGACCATTCCTATTCCCTTCCAGTTAGATACTTGACGGTGTCTAACACAAGTCCCAAAACATGGAGCGGACTTTTCACTAACTACACCATGTACACTTAAATCCATCCTGAATGCTCTTTTACACCTATGCTTTCTTCTCCCAAGCTCGCTAGCAAACATGAAGACATTCAAGAAAACGTTATCTGATGTAAAAATGGAGCCAAACAACATATTATAGTTTGGTTACAGTAAGCCAATCACTGGGAATGAAAAACAGAAAATGTAATTTATTCATTTTAAAGAATGATCTGTTACTTTATGGAAAACAATGTCTATTTGCCTTCTGCTGACAGATATAGTGCTGTAATAAAAAGTGAAATGTTACATAACAGTAACCATAGTAATGTTTTTTGAACAAAGAAACCTAAGATCTTTAGCGCTTCACTTTTCTAAAGCCCTGCAGGAGCCCTGAAGGAACGCATCCTTGTTAATTGTTATTAACAAAAGAGAGATTACCAACAGAACCGGTTGTACAGAAATGTATAGATATGTTTTCTGAGGCAGGGACATGTTACATGATGCTCATAATTAGCAACAGGACACAGATGAACCTAAAATCTCATCCTGTAAAGCCATCTCCCTTGTGCTGAGACATAATGATTCAGTTTTGTTGATTGGGGAATACAGAACTAAGGTAAACAGGTTTATTGGAATTCTATTATTTCTCTTTTTTTGAATAAAATTCTTTTATGCTGTCAAAGAAAACTAATGACTGGATTCGCATTTACCTCATATGGCTCTACAACACATTAGCATGAAAAGGCCCTAGAGGGGCTATGTAATTTCTCCATTTTGTTTAAGCTGCACGTTGTAAAGCCATGGTGGTACGGATGTGAAGGATACATACATTTTCCCACTGGCAACACACTTTTTTACTTTTCTTTAATTAACAGGTTTGAAATTAATTTTTCATTCTCAATGGACTTTTTGATTCTCCAACATAAGCTTGATACTTTGATGAACTTAAGAAGGTTTGTAAAAGATCATGACTGAGAATTCTACATTTCTGTTAAAAAGGTTTTGAATGAGCTACCCGTTATGATGCTGGTTGTAACAAATTTCTAAAAAGCAGCAGGTTTGGTGTAAAAATATATCCAATATAAGAAGAGTTACTTTTCAAGTGCACAACTTACTTTGCTTTTTTATGAAATGCTTATACATGGCTATTTTATTTTTGGAAGACATAATATTTTTGCTGACATTTTGTATTGAGGTAAAATAAATATAATGTGGTTTATCCTGTAAAACTTACTATCATTTCATATTCATTTACAGAATGATTTCTACAATTTGGCTACTGGAAAAAGTACTATTTCACTCCTGCTTGGAAATTAGTTTCTACTTGGAAAAAGGAGAATCATGTAATTTCATCCTTCTTTCCATTCCACTTACTACAGTTTTCAGCTGCATTCTCCAAGGTGTTCTAGAATGATTGTACTTCACATTGTTTCATCACATGAAATATAAACAGCTGAAAAAGTGTAATTGAACATAAGATACGTTGATGCTTCACTAAAGCTTAGATTAAGATCCCCAACTATTTCATATAGGCCCTATTTGTAACTTTTGCAGTTAAACAAAAACAGTCATCAGAGAAAAGAAGCAATGCAAACTACACAGCATAAAACTACCAGCAAAACATACTGCAAAAAATGACAGAAATTAGAACATGACATAAAGTCGACAACAGAAGTCCCACTAGAGACAATAGTTCATATAAAACGTGACCAATACAACTAATGTAACTGCCTTCTCAGCAACGCCGTATTTAACGTAAGAATGAAGTTATTATTTTAAATGTTACCTAAAACGTTTAAACTCTAGCGCTCAGAGGAAGTTAGTTAAAGAAGTTTTTTTAGCCTTGAAAGGTGAACAAGAAAATATCACCTTACGCCTGAAATACAAACATTTCCTGTACTGTGTTTAGAGGTACAACTGATTATTCCGTGTCCTTCCTTGATATATGGGGCTTTTTTCTATCATCAAGAGTATTTCTTTCCTCTAACATCCATTCCTTCAGAAACACAACCACTATTCATTGTATAAATTTTCTACACCAGTTGCAATATGATCTTCTATATTTGGCGCACAGCAAGAAGGGAAATCATTTTACCTTCATGCAATAAAATGTACTATTATACTATTTTATGTCGTTCATCAGGAATATTCCAGACTTTCAAATGACTAGCAACTACCAAAAGAGGTAAAAATGAAAACCAGCTTGTTAATCTAGTTTATTTTCAGAAAACTAATGGTAAAATGAAAACTGAAATTTCACTTCAGATAATTTATCATTAAAAAAAAAGTCTTTACAATACTACAATACAAAAAATACTGGGTTAGCACAAATGCCTTCAGTTAAGCATTCATAAAAGTGTTCATAAGAAGTCATCCTACAGTGCAGTTTGGCATACAAAATTTAGCTTGAAGTGAACGCAGGGCAGGGAAGGAGGCACATACCACACCTATTATGAAATCACTGTCCATTTTCACTCTGTTTTCTTGTAAAACTCCCTTCTTGTTTAGTACTTGTAGATAGGTCTGCTCTGGAAGCTTCAAACGCAATGGTCTTTTAAATGTAAAAGAACGACAAAGCTGCGGTTGCAGAAGAAAAATCTGTCTTGTGTTTTCTGCTCACACATGCTATTGAAAGAAACAGCTCTTCACATATAGAGAGCATTCAGTCTCTGTTCTCCTTAACTGTTCCTCCAAATGTGATGTTCTGTGTCCATCCAACAGATACTGGAATGAGCTCACCCATGCGTAGCCAATGTATCTTCACTATGACCCTTTCACTCATTAAGCTGAACTGCTGACCTGTAGGTGGCATCCTGTTAAACCATTTGCAGTAGTAAATCGAGTGACAATAGACCCTGATGATGTTTCCTGTTTACTCATACCACTTATACATTATGGCAAACGACAACAGAGGAATCTTTCTGCTCCCTTGCCAAACCTGGTTTGGAGCCCCTTTAGTAGGTAAAAGTATAATTCAGTCCCTATTTCCATTCAGCTTTGGGATGCTTCAATGAACGTGCCACCTAGAGCCACCACTGCAAATTTCAGCTGTGTTTGAGGAACAGGATAAAAAGTCTGCAACAAAATTCTCAGAAATTCTGATTTTTGTATTTTAAAGTTTTATTTTGAAAATAAATTATTCTATGCTACTAGTCCTTAACAGTCACTGATTCAGGGACCTAATATGTAAATATTGCATAAATATAAAAAACCTTCAAATTTTCTTGGGATTTTGCCCCACATTCTGAATGCATCAAACTCAGAGTTACGCTTTTAGTTAAGTTTTAGGATATAACCACCCTCATATCTGAAAAATCCTCTGAAAGTCTATTCTGTTTTGTTTTGTTCTATTCTATTCTATTCTATTCTATTCTATTCTATTCTATTCTATTCTATTCTATTCTATTCTATTCTATTCTATTCTATTCTAATGCTGTTCTATGCTATTCCAATTCTGTTCATCATTATACTATGTTGGTAACAGTAGAAAAATTATCAACCCAGTACTTATTTCTACAGAATGAAAATGCTAGGATGGATGGAAAAAATATTCCAGCTAAAATTTAATAACAGAAAAGCGCGGTTCATTCTTGATATATTTGTGTTATCCTATGGTGTTACAGACATAATGGATGAGAGGTAGTGAATATAGGAGCTGGTGTTTCATTATAAGGAAGATCACTTAAAACACCATTTCTACCCTAGAAGCATTTTTGATATGATTATATACACTGTGATGTCCAGCCTGCACCCAACATTTAAGATATGTATCTTTTAAAATGCCTGTATGTTCTTGTTACATGTGAAAGATCAAGCAAGTACCAGCTACTGTCTAACTGTGTAAATAAATTGGGGCTGACAGTGTTCAACACACTTTGTTTCAGATTATTTTCACCAAGAATATCTTTTGAGAGAGAAAATGAGCTCAGAATCTAGCTAACTATGAGGTTTGAGAGCAAAGAAAATGATGTGTATCGAAGACAAATGCAGTGTCCACAAGAGAGGCTAACAATTTCCTAAATGAAGTGCCAAAAGGTGGAAAGGGTGCAACTATTCTTGTGGGGCAGACCTTTGTAAAACAACCAGAAGAAAGCTCCAGGTCATTTGTAGTAAACCTCAGCCCTTTGACTCTACGTCTCATCCCCAAGATATCTCAGCACTGTCTGCTCACCCCACAGTTGCATATTAATTGATCATGGATAACTCAAAGACTGGAAGAACATTGCCACTTTTATCACCCTTTGCAAAGATCTATACAGATTTTTTTCATTCATTATCATCTGGCTGAACAGGTTTCTTGGAATAGCTATTTTTACGTATTACATATTATTGCTGAGTTTTACACGACGGATTTGTCTGCAATATAGATGGGCACACATGCGCATGCACACATGAATGTATAATAAGCATGTCTGTTATAAAGATATGCCTGTAACACATAATAACCTTTCCTTATTCTTGATTTGGTTGAAAACGTACATCCTGCTGTCCTTTTCTGAACTTTTTCCGCTGTGTACATAATTGTCTGCTTTCATCAGGTTGGATCTTAAATATGGAATCAATTGGAACATACGTGAATCCCCCTGAAGGCAATTCCATTTAAGGACTCTGCATTGGCCATGTAGAAATATTTCTCCTGAGACTTTAAAAGACTTTGACTGCTCTGAAAATAATTTCTGAAAATAATTCCACCTACTTAGGAAGAGAAGGAGGACTAATTTCAGATTCTATGGCCAGCTAGAGCTATAAATATGATTTTTGGTGTGGTCCAATTTACAGGCACGAATAACTCACACTCTTAAGTATGGAGGTCTTGAGCACAGTGTAAGGAGGGAAAAGTTCTCCCGCAGAGCAATTCTGCAGCCATTAACTGTCATTGCTGTAATTTTTAAGGCAGCGCTGCTCCACCTCCTGTCCGTGACCCCCTTCTTCTGAAGGGATCATGTATCTACGTGCTCGTACATTCTCTAGCCCATAGAAATGAGAAATTTAAAACATTGACATTTTCTACTTCTGCTGAAAATGTGCTGAGTATAAAATCAGAAACATTTCAAGCTACAGATGGCAGATGAGCATAGGACAGTAAAAAAAGAATAGCAAGACTGACTGGGTGTATTTACAGGGTTCTCATTTCCTATTATCACTCAGATCATTGACTGACCTCTACCTCAGAAATTGCTCCAAAGGTGCAACTTTGACAAAAGCTTGATGATACTACTGTCATCCTGTAGGTTTGCATAAAATAAAATTTAAGAGTTTGAGAAGTTTGCAGGTATCCATAAATCTCGACATTTGCCTTACTTCTATATATTCGTGTTGCGTGTCTAATATACTTATGCAAACCTCACTAAAGAAATGGCAAAATACAAAATTCCTCTCTAAATACTGGTGGACAATTAAGTCCCTGCAGATCATTTTGGACCCCTCACTACAGGAAGGACATTGAGGTTCTGGAGCGTGTCCAGAGAAGGGCAATGAAGCTGGTGAGGGGTCTGGAGAACAAGTCTTATGAAGAGCAGCTGAGGGAACTGGGGTTGTTTAGCCTGGAGATAAGGAGGGTGAGGGAAGACCTTATCGCTTTCTACAGCTACCTGAAAGAAGGTTATAGTCAGGTGGCGGTCAGATTCTTTTCCCAAGTAACAAGTGCTAGGACAAAAGGAAATGGCCTCAAGTTGTGCCAGGGGAGGTTTAGACTGGATATTAGGAAAAAACTTCTTCACAGACAGGGTTGTCAAGCATTGGAACAGGCTGCCCAGGAAGATGATTGAGTCCATCTCTGGAGGTATTTAAAAGATGTGTAGATGTTGCACCGAGGGACATGGTTTAGTGGTAACTTGGCAGTGCTAGGTTAACAGTTGGACTTCATGATCTTAAAGGTCTCTTCCAACCAAAATGATTCTACAATTCTATGCTTCTATGATCATGTTGTCTGGATTAGACTCCTGTTATGTCTCTGTTTCAGGAACTCTGTCTCATTTAAAATCACAACTGAAAATACTCTTCACCTGTACTTACCCTATTGCCACTACTCCCTCTTCTTTATCAATTAATTCTTAATTAATTAATGTGTAAAGCATCTTGGGAAATCGTGTGCAAGAAAGATTATCGAAAACATTGTTTAGGTTTACACCTACGTGAGTGCAGTTCTTTTTACAAATGTTGCACGCTTATTTTGAAACACCCATTCTCTAATTATAGCAGTACACAAACACTTCATGCACAGTCTTCAGGGGATGAATAATTACAAAACATTGACAGATTACTGCAACCACACACTAAAGGCTAATATGGTACTGTTAGGAGAACTACTTAGAACATTTGCAACATCAAAATTAAGGGAGCGGGCACATATTCAGTTGCATCATTTCCATCATTGTCTCGTCTCCCTTGACAGAGCCTCTAAGAGGTACAAATAACGCTCACACTGGTTCAGATTTCTTGGGAAGCATCAGTTACATTGGCAGTCTTAGTGTCATTTTAGAGACTTCCAGAAGCTCAGATGTTTATCTGTTTTCCTGCCTGCTGATGCTATTTCCATTTATTTACTATTGACTCTGAGGAATTTACAAATCTATTTAATCTATTTGCTAAAAAGAAGAAAATAATGATAATAGTCCCCCACCAGAAACCAACAGTCAGACATTTTTCTCGATGTACTGATGTGCTGCCTCATGCTTTTTTATGTTGGCCTTACGCTATGTACCAGACATCAGGTTTTTATTTCCTGGAGAGGCAGGAAATCAAAACCACAGTCTGGCATGGAAGAGATTACATGGTTTATGGGAACCTATTGCTTTGTAAGAACAATTCAAGAGCTGTGACAGCTTCTAAATGATAACATATAAAGGGCCAAATCCACTCCTAATACAAATCCACTATGTTCAAACCAATAAAAACTCTTTAGTCTATGAATCCTACTTTTCTTAAATATAAATTAATTTTCATATTTCAAACAATTGCAGAAAATTCTCCTGTGGGTTCTGCTCAGCATTTTCAAAAGCATTTGCCTTTCACTGAGACTCAGAGCAGGCTTGATTTTCACAGATGGAAATGTATTGTTGCAAACACCTGACAAGATAAGGTTACATTAATTATAGGCTGCATTTATAGACCACAAAGGGAGACAAGACAACAAGAACCTTCAAAACCACTTCTTCTTCCCAAACAGGTGCACGTGCATCTTTAGGTTTTATTTTCAAGGAAGCTCGGGGTTCTTCTGTTCAGTAAACATCACATACAAACCATTGCAGAATAGGGAGAGACCAGTACCACAGATTTGGCCATGTACAGGGTGCAAGCTGGGTGTGAAAGAAAGGCAGAAAGCCTGACTTCTCCATCTCCCATGCACAGCTCCTGTTCTAGACGCTTTGGTGACCCAGTCTGGACTCTGTAGTTATATGGTCTCAAAAAGTTTGGAGAACTAACTTCTACAAGCACTTGCCTATGCAACTTGTTGATGTGTAGGTCTATGAAACTGTCTTTGAACAGGTTTCTGAAAGAGTAAGTACTTCAGTTTGAGCTGTAGCGTGACATCAAGGTTGGTATCTCTGTGACTTTCTCAATCAGGTCCTTTCACCTTCTCCACCACCTTCATGAGAAATGTATTTTTGGTATTGTTCGCTGTAGATCAGCTCCCTGAAGTGCAGAGCAGTGAGCATACAAAACAGAAAACAAGGACGGACACTCCCTTCCAGTGTTTAACAAATATCCCTCTCAGACCTCAACGTACAGGACTGTGCCCCACATACTGGGACTTGCTTACATGTTTGCTTTCATGCAGGAGAAGTTAAGACCACAGCAGTTAAGGAAATGAATGTAGATGCAACCCCACCCCATCCCCAATACAGACACACCTTTCTTCCCTGTTCTTCTATACTACGTCTCTTTCTCCTACATGCTTACGACACCTTAGAGTGTGTAGGTGTAACAGCTGAACACAGGTAGGAAGGAAATACCATCACCCCTCTTGCGCAAAAGGAGGAGATCACCTAGCAGCCCAGTGGGACTGTTGGCACCATGACTGAGGACTCCAGGCTCTGGGGCTGTTGGCCCGGCCACTACCAGGGTTTATGGGACTCTTTTGCAACTGTTACCTCTGGCTCGATTTGTGTTCCTGTATTTGTGATTTTCAAAGCTGGCTATACTTGGTCACGGTGAAGCTTCTTCTACATACGTGTTACAAGTCTCAGCTCTAAACACCCTCTGTATCAGTAATTCTGCGATTTCCATTGGCAGAATATTTTATTGAGCTATAAAATTTATTTCTACTATTTAACCTTAAGTTTCTATAAGGAAGACTGGCTCATTACTCCTAGCTGTGAGTTTATTAATCACAAAAAAGAATTGGGCGCTCTTCTCTTTCTGGGCTTTTTTATACATCGGTAGATAATGTTCATGCTTCTTTCTATTTTCCTCCATTGAACATGGCTAGATCTATAAACCGTCCTTGTTAGTTCCTACTTCTCAAATTTATTTTCTTTTATCTAATTGTTTTCTAATTTATTCTCTACTTCTTCACCCTTTTCTTTCTTCTTTATCCCATGTAGACTGAAGTAAATGATAAAGATGCTGTGACTTCAGCAGTTCAGGATCAAGACACGGTTCCCAATACTCAGCGGAGCAATTTAAAATAAAATTTGTCATTGGTGGTTGCATCATAGGTAACTTGTTTTTAGTACACAATCTCTAAAACTTCCTTGATATCATAGGGCTCAGCAACACTAATGTGTACAGTTTGTGCACACATTTCTCTTTAATTTAAGACATAATTTACCTTTTGTCCAAAAACATGTAATAGCAATTCAACTTTTGTACATAATCGACTCTCTTTCTAAAGCAAACAGTAGGACATTTCTATTACTAAATTTTACATTTTTGGAAGCAAACAATTTCATACTATACCACCTACAGAACAGACAAAGGAAAATTACAAACCACCAGGCACCAAAGATGTTTATTTTAAGTATATTTAACAAAAAAAATCCAAATACTTTTAGTAAGACAAAATAGTACTGAAAACAGTTCTACACAAAGTATTCTATTATTTTAAATGCATTATTGCATTTCATTTCAGTGCTCAATATATGGGCATTCTATACGCAGCCTGTAGAATAATACCTCTCCATGTTATTTCATGGGCTTACTTAAATCATTTATTAGGATAGCATTTTCAAAGCTATCTGCTCCACACTTGTATATACCTTATAAATCCTGCAATAAACTCTGCAGCCAGAGCTCTGCCTAGAGCTCATCAACACCAAAACTGAACTATCTTCCTAAAATAAGCAAGAAGAAATAAAGAAATATGTTGCACAGTCATAAAATAACCTGGAAAAAAAAACAGACTTAGCTTTTGTTTAGTTTTTAAAGTCCCCAACATAATGGTTGTCTTAAGGGAGCAGACAGGATTTTACTGTCCATGCGAGTCTACTGATTTCAAACAAAAGGGAAATTTGAACTCAGGAAGCACAAAGACAACTCAAATTATCTCATCTGACCAGACAGGATGTCAGACCATGGGTCAGTCTAGATTACTCACAGATTTAAACAAATATTTGAATGTTATTTATTTATTTGTTTGCTTGTCTGTTAATTGTTTTTGCATGATTCAAATACAGGGTCACTCCCCGCTCCTAAGGCAACAAGTCAATAAAATCCATAAACTGTATGAATTGAGGCTGTAACTGGAGAATTACCATCAATTCTCCCTCCAAAGAGTAAGGGTGTGTTTGCCACAAATCTGTTTGCCACTAATAATGTAACGAGATTAAATAGATGAGTTGCACTTTTATGATTTACTCTTCACTAACCACTTGTGGGGAAATTTGGATTGATAATGCAATACAAATAGAAGTTTATAAAAAGTCTTTACAGACATGCAGAGAGCACCTGGTATTAATAATAACAGATTCCTTAAAGACAATCACGCAATTTACCAGCTGGTTTCAGTCTCCATAAGATCTTGCACTTGGTCAGAACATTTTCTTAGAAAGAAAGATTTAAATTAATTTTCCTCTATTTTTACTTGTTTATGCTTAAATCCCATTTAGACTTGATCATTATTCATAGTTATGTTAAAATAGGCCTTACAATTGTTTTTACAAGTGGATGGAAAAGAGAAACAAATTCAGACCATTCATCTGTAGATTCAAATTCCCTAACCATAATCCACCTTGATATGGTTGGTGTAACGTACATGCAAGAACACCTACAGTATGGGCAAATATATTATTACCTTACTACATATGCTTATTTCTGAGTATCCATAACATTAATTACAAATTGTGTTCATACTGCATACCTCATTCAGAAATCTCTGAGATGGGTTAAGAACTATTCCTTCTATGCACAGAATTGCTATATAAAGACACAGACAAACGAAATGAGCTGCCCCAGTGTTATTCATTATCTGAGTAGCCAGAAATAGTCTGAAGCCTGTGGCAGAAATAAAAAGAGAATTTGTGCTCCTTGATGAGCAGGTTTGGCGCCAGACCTGAAAAGACAGACTTCAACAGAGATTTCTCAAATATGATGAGAAGGAGGGGAAAGGCTGGAAGGTAATAGTTACTTTGTCGATGGGTTAAGTCTCCGCTCTAATTTAGAAAATGTTACCATTTGTTGCAGTGGAATATTTCTGAAAGATTGCGGTGGACTGGCTGATTTTTTTTTGCACGGAATGTTTCCTACAGCAGCAGGACAAGGCAGGCTCTCATGCATTAGTGAACTCAGAATGACATGTAAGCCAATTAAAATCACATCACTTATTACACTTACTCAAACCATGAGCACACAGCTGTAATAAATCTAATTACAATGTGATGATGTAATAGGCAAAGGCTATTGTTTATATAGGTTATTGGTTGTTTTTTGTTTTGTTTTGTTTTGTTTTGTTTTGTTTTGTTTTGTTTTTTTTAATTTTCTCTATTTCACTTAGGCAAGTGTCATTTTGATAGCTTTGTTAACGCAACAGAATCAGTATTTCTCACTACAGTCTCTTCTCACACAGTATATTTCTTTTGTGGAAGCAAAAATATTACAGGAATAAAAAATCTTTTAATGTGTAAGAGATCTTATGCATCTCTCTAGTATGCTCTCCTATAAACGGGTTAGTCTTTTAAAAGCCAAATGATGGTTCTTCAAATGAAACTTCCAATGATGTACATTAAATTTCCCACAAAGGGCAAAGGTAGCACTGGGACACAGCACTGGCTGTTAATAGTCACAGAAAATAGTATTTTAATCTCCTTTGTGAGTTTTTTTCAAGAGTACCAGAAAGTGAAAAGAAAATGTTAGTATTGTCTCTTGAAGTTTCATTTGGTGAACAAAGAGTACAAAAGGAGTTAAAGCAATGAAGTAACAAGATTTGGTTACTTCAGTTTAAAAGGCAGTACAGAGTTTCACCTATTTTCAATATTTCTGTTTTTCTGCTACCTAAAGAAATATTATCAGACAAGGAACATGGATAAATTGTAAGGCAGGATTTTACAGTTCACAAATTTTCACAGCTACAGCAACCAGCCTGTGAATGGCAACTTGTTTTACAGCCAGATGATTGAATGAAGCATAAAATGGATTTAAGCTGTTTAAATATTTCTTAAAAAAAAAAACAACCAAAAAAAACCCAAACCAACCAAACAAAAAACAAACAACAAACCACAAAACAAACTGTCACCAGTCTCACCGTTCTGACATGCTCCTGTAATATTTATGGAAGGATGTTAATAAGGCAAGAATAGTTTGTTGGGTTGTGTTGTGGGGTTGGTTTTTTTGACTAAGAGACATTAAGAAGTGGTCCTGATTTCATCAGCAACTTATCCGAAGTTAGATTTAACAAACATTTTTGAAAGAACGGAATTTTTTTTTTTCTTTGAAAAGAAACACTTTGAAAGAAGAAGCGATTCTCTGGAGTACTTTAACTGGAAAACTAAGAGAATCTTAATTACTACAGTGGAAGATTCTTCCACTGGAAAGACAGCTTCATTAAAATCGAAGTGCATTGTCAGAACACGTCAATTTAAAAAGTTGTAACAAATGTGTGGAAATGAGGCACTAGGATTTTACTGTTTCACCTTTAGTATTCACACCAATTTATGCATTGTAGTATTATTTTATGCAGTTAATATTATATACTAACTACTGAAATATTTCCAAAGAAAACCCACAAAACATCAACTTTGATTTTTCAGTCCAGCTGGAATGAAGGAAAATATCAAAATCTGTAGGTTTACATATGAAAACTTCTGTGACTTGCTGTAACAGATAGCACTAACAAATAATTAGCTGTCAATTTTAGTGAATAAATTTTCATCTCCAACTTACACATGATTATGTAAAATCATGACCCATTGATTTGTTTAATTTATTTAAATGAACACCGAATCACCTGCAGATTGCTACCACCAGATGGGATGCTGCTTTCTGTATGATGTTTGTACAAATTTTGTTTCGGGCCGCTGCTTTGAGTCCAGCTGGGCCTTGAGGCCTGCTCAGGCTTCCTAAAGCGTTTCAGTGCGTTGTTGAAGAACCTCAGAGAAGGCAGCAACAAAATATATGGCAACAAAGTGGAAACACCATGTCCTAGAAGGAAGCTTTCTGTTGTCTGAATGTATAAACCACTGCCTCTTTCTTTAAAAATTAATAAGGTTCTGAGTATTGCTCTGGGAGAACTTTTGGCATATCTTAGGCCAGATTTCTGAAACAAATTTCACAATTTACATACACCACTTTGCTCAGAACATCTTCCTTACTTCTTAAAAACATCATTCTTCATGCACAACATTGCATTGTGCCCATATATCACTTAGTCTACAGAGCACATAACAATTGCTTTATGATAATAAACACTGTCTAATCTTTCTGTGTCTTCCTCTCCAGGGCTGTTTTTCTACATTGTCATACATCATCGGATACTTGCTTTGATATGTCTAAGATTAATGAGGCATTTATATTCAGTTTAGATGCTCAGAAGTTAAAATTGTTTCTTCCGTTACGGAGCACAAATAAGCTAATTTGTGACCTTCAGATTGTGGATCAAAAATTATATTAATTTTTTTTGTAATTGGAAATATGACAGAGCAGACAGAGCTGCCAACAAAAATGTTTAAAGAGATATTGACATATAAGAAACATGTAGCATGTTTCTCTGGGAGGAAGGAAAGGAAGGATGGAAAGCAGAGAAAGGAAGCACAGAGTCAGAATTCTGATTAGAGCTGTGCAAAGAATTGACTTTTCATGGAAGACTTGGAAAAATATATGTAAAAAATCTATTTTTACATTATGTGGATCAAGCACTTACTGTTAATCAGTGAAATATGTCATTTTGCTTTCCAGGCTTATAACAGATTTTTTTAAAATCCCTGATTAAAATCCAGGGTTTTTTTTCCAAATATAAGAATAATTTTGAGAAAGAATCTTCCCAATATTTCAGCTGATATTTTTGCATTTTTCTTCCTTTTAGGGTAAAAGCTTCCCATATGATTTCATAAATGGTTATAGTTTCAAAATAAAATGCATGTTTCTATCCATAACTGAACTGTAGGACAGTTTATAACAAACAAACAAACAAACAGAGAAAGAGAAAGAGAGAAAGAAAGAGAGGGGGAAAGAAAAAGAAGGGATGGAAGAAAAAGGGGAAAAAGGAAGAAAGAAAGGAAGTCAGGAAGTCAGGAAGAAAGGAAGAAAGAGAAAAAGAGAAAAAGAAAGACAAATCTATTCCAACCTCTTTTCCAACATTTATTGCATCTTTATTCTCTGTGCTTGCTAGCATGTGTGAGAACTGCCAAAGTAAGACCCGCAATGTCCAAGGCAGCTTTAGAAGAGATACTAAACGATGTGTTTGTTTTCTTTTATATGCAGAATAGTCTACGAGTAAATTTGGTGAAGAGCTGCAGATTTTAAAAAGCTAACTATTGTGTGGTTTTCCATGTTCCTGTGATTATGCTAACTGCATTTACAAGGACAGCCTTGATTTCCTTTTAAAGTTATATCATTTTCTTAGCATGTTTAAAAAATCATTTTTCTTTTTGCTATGTTTGTTTCTAACCAGTTACTTGAAAACAATATTTTTATTATTTAAAAAGTCTCATTTGAAAGAAGTTTTCTATACAAGTTGATCGAAAGTTACACAGCTCCTATGTGCACTGTAGGGATGAATAATTTCATAATCAACAAGCCAATGGATAAATCATCATCGAGTATTACTGAGACTAATTGGCTGAGCTGAGTTATCTATCTTAGCTGTAGCACTATCTTAGCCTGACTCAGCCAGGCTGAAAAACACGGGAATCATAGACTAAAATCTTCAAACCACAAGAATCATAGACTGAGAACAGTGAAACTGTTTGCAAAAGGAAGATCACAGAAGACTGGGAGACCCTCTGCTGGACTTACAGTTTATTGTTTCGCTTTTTTTTTGTGGGTTGTTGGTTCTTTCATTGGTTTGCTCTGGGTGAGGTTGAGGGGGAGCAGGGCTGAAGAAGGGCAGTAGACACATTTTTTTGAAAATATTTTGCTCAACCTGCAGATCTGAGTGCATATGCGGTCAGGTGTTACTGCCACCTGAAACCGTGTCATTCCAGCAGTACCTTCCGTGGTGAGTGAGCAGCCTCGGGGACCGGACCACGAGCCAGGCAAGGATGCAGTTCTACTGTGAGAGAGTGAAAGCTCAACCAAGTGCTTATAAGTGACAACTGCCTGGGCAGGACCAGGGTACATAGCCCTCAAAATCTGCAAGCTTATGAGGTCTTGCTTCAAGGCTTCATCTAATAATTCAGAACTTCAAAGATTTATCACCTCTATATTTATTTCAGTACACTTGAACAAAAATTTAAATAGTCTGGTATTACAGGAGACAGCTGGCCTCACCTACCTAATTTCTATCTTGTGAAGAGACTCTTAACAGACTTTTTCCTGCAAGGAACAACATTGTTTCACTAATGGCATTTCAGAGACAAATTTGCTTAGTGTATTTGTTATAACTGAAATGGGCAAAACCTACTAAACATGTGGCATAGGTTTAAAGGTACTTCAAAAGAGTCGAGAATCCAGGGCAGAGAGAACAAGTTTTATATTGGTGGTCTTCCCTCAAATGTAGCCTTTAAAATGAAAGTAGGGTGTAATACTTACAGAAGCTATAAGGTTCAAGCAAGAACCATTTGTGAATGTCTGGGGTTTGTGTAATGTGGTCAGTCACAACAGATGATTAAAATGATCACTCTTAGTTTTCAAATCAATGAAGTGTGGGTCTATCGACATTTGTAGCAAATGGAGTTGATTATATGAAAAGACACAACAGAGGATCCAACAAGTATGCATGAGAAACCATGCCATTGCCTGTCTGAAATGTCTTATGTGTCAGATGTGCCAATTGTTTCAGACTATTAAAAAAAAAAAACAAAACAAAAACAAAACCAAAACCAAAAAATCCCCAAACCAAAAACAACCAAAAAACCCCCAAACAAAAACACCCTCACCATTTTCCTATGCTTTCAAATTATTTTTTCCCATTCCATAGCAATGCTAAGCACTTTTGTTATTTCTGTCCATGCTGAGCGATAAGCAGGAGATCCAAGTTTCAGCAACTGATTGAGCTACTTACTTTTAAAATTGAGTTGATGTAACACACTCGCTTCTGTTACTTACTTCTGAAAAACATTTCTCCTTGAATAACAAGGTTAAAACCACTTGCGTGCAACTCATCAGACAGGTTATGCTTTCATGATTTCAAGCAAAGGAGTTAGCTCATCTTAAGAAATTAATAGCTTTCAGCTGAAAACAGCCAGGACTTGGATGAGATGCAGTAGCTGGACACGTGTATGTTCCCAGCCTGTTGCGATGCAAAGAAAATGGGTTAGCTTAAGCCATCGTTGTTCTCGGTACTGATGAGCGACGTCTATTTCTTCCTCACAAATGAGACTAGAATTCTCAATCATATTCTTGCATCGTGATTAAATTCTAATATTAATGCATTTAATTCCCATGAATATGCTTTAAACTAACTTTAATATTCCTGTTCTCTTAATTATTACAGCAAAGTACAATCTCCTCTCTAGCTAGAACTGAGAATCATTTTCTGCTTAAAGGTCAACCATTCTAAGTAGTCTAAAATCTGCACAATTATTAGACTTCACTGCAATTTGGAGAAGGGAGGAAGAGATAGAATTACTGATCCAGATGTGGTATCATTTAAGAAAGTCAAACTGAATTAATACACTGTAAGAACCATCATTCTTCCACCCATCTTCAGTCTGACATTAGATGGTAAAGAGAGAGCTTATAAAGGGAAGAAATATCAAAGGTTTTACTGAAAGAAGAGATAGCTTTTCTGAACTCCTGCAGGAAATCCCCTCCCCACTCCCCAAAAACGTGCATATGTATTTCCAGAAAAGCTGGTTTCATGTAACCTTTGGGAAACTAGGACCTGGAACTTCTGCTACATCCAGCCACACACTGAGTTTGAATGTCAGCCCTGGCAGGTGTCAGAGAAAGCTCTGTGCATGTTAGTACTGTTCACTTCAGTCAGGGGAGATAGAAGACAATCATGCTGAGAGGCATGGAAAGGAAAAAGAGACCTACTCTATAGACCTTAATTGAGTTGGTCATTTTGGATGTCAGAATAGCCACATAAAATTGGGAAACTGGATACAGAAGAGTAAAATCAGATATATATTTCAATACCTTGACTTTCTTTAGAAGTATCTTTCCATATAACCAAGCATTAAAGTGCACTATGTGACTGAGCGAGCAAGTAAAGTCAAAAGTATGAATCCTAATATAATATTCAGATGAATCTCTTCTCTCTCAAGAGCTATTACAAGTAACCTGAACAATTATTTCAATTATCCCAGCTTGCTTTATTTTTTTAAAGAGGGAAACTAACAGTTTTGTCTACGTGTGCTGTAAATGGAATCTGAAGGTAAACAGTGAAAGAAATAAAGAACCTGATTAAGAACAGAATTTAAAACTCCATTGTAAGGCTAATCTTCTGTTCTGAACTGCTCACCAGTGGCTCTGAGGGAAGTTTAACTCTGCAAATATATGACACGTGGTCTAAAATATTCACTTACATCCTTGACGGCAAATATGAATTCATACTCCCATGTATTCCACACTGAAAGACTCACAAAGGTACAAAGGCAAAACTTCCCACTCTATAAGCATTCAAATTGCAGTTATGAGTTCTGCAGAATGACTAACTCTCATGACTTACTCTCAAACATGGTTCTCTCTCCCAGGAGAATCGATACCCAAATGAGTCTGTAAGGTGAGGTGTCACATGGAGAAGCAAAGAACCGCTTACCTGCGGTTGCCATAAGACACTGCTCTGCCTCGCAGCGTCCACCAACCCCAACTAATAAAATAGCCAGACTTCATAAATTATGAAAATGATTTTTAAAAATCAGATTTAAAAATAAATCCACTGTCCTTCTACTTGCCTTATGGACTCTGAAATTTCAAAATCTTCATTTTTGTTATGTTAGCAATATTTACTCATAATCTGTAATTATGAATAGTAATGACCAATAGGATTCATTCATGTTTTTCTGACTCACTGGACCTATGAATATGGGGAAAAGAAGTGTTATTTGGCATATTCTTTGACTTCAATTTTGGAGGTAATATATATTTAAGCATGGGTTTAGTGGGGAAAGATCCATGTGAAATAACAGTAAAATCCATTATTCCCCACAGTTCATAAAATTAATGCTGCAGCATTTGTAGAATGATCAACTTGTACAGATTAGTGGTTTTGTTGAGCCCATCCTTTCAGAAGAATTAGACTTTCTGCTGCTTTTAACTTTTCTTTTTTTTTTTTTTGTATTGCTGATTATACATAATTCCCCATTTTGAAATTACCTGTTTCTATGTTTAGATCCTGAAACAGGATTCAATTCACTTGGGGCTTAACAGGAGAATCCAGGATGTGAAACTCAAAACCAGACAAAGCGTTACTACAACTTTATGATCCATTTTTACTGGCTAACATCCTTTTGTTGAAATAAACTTAGGACAGTCTTCTAACACCCGTAACCAGTAGAACATCAACTTCAGAAAGCAGCTAGAATAAAATCATTGCTTCAGGTGATGCCACCCAGGCATGGGCCAGCTTCCAAATTAATCTCTGGTGTAAATTTAAAGTAGCCCCATTGACTTCTGCTAACTCTACTGGAGTTCCTGCTGGAGTGAAACCAAGGTGAGGTCAGAATCTGGCAGCTCATTATTGAAAGCTGTCCACGTCACACGCCGACTGCTTTCTAAAAGTAAACCTACTGTAAGAAGGTTAGCTGTGCTTATAGTCCAAAATACACACTGTCTGTCTACTGTAAGCTTTGTGATGGAGGCGGTTTGTAACTTCATACTTAAAATTTGAAGTGAGGCTTAAAAGTGCTTTTCAACATTTGCCGCCCAGAACAGTCATCCCAAATATGCACTGCAACCCTCGTTTCACTCTCCAGTCCCAAAACAATTAAGAAAAAAAAATGCCTGTTGGGTTTTTTTACATGCTATATGTGATGTCTCATTATTTTTTAGTGTGAACCAGCTCTCCACTTTCACCTGCCTATTGCTAGAACAAGATCAGATTACAGCACCAGGGCGAGCTGGTTCCAAGCCACCTATTTGCTATCATGATTTACAGACTGACTGAAAACCCAATTGACCTTAGTGTAAAGCAATGTAGTTTAAAGAATGACTTAAGATCAATTAATTTGAAAGGACTACAGGGATTGTGCTGCTGGTTAGGGACTGCCAGGTGCTCTATTTTGCCTTGTGCCAACCCCCCCCCCCCCAGGAGTCTTCTTTAAAATTGGTAACTGAGGGAAAGAAGTAGCAGAAGGGAAGGAAGCATAAAAAGATTTACATCTGACATTTCTATCCTGCACAATAGATTCTTTTTTTTTGCTCAAAAGTGTTATTGAGGGCGATCTCCAGGCCAGGAGATCCTAGCCAGCGCGCCTAGGAAACTAAGTCAGAGCAAGTGTTACCACATTGCAGGATCTTGGGCCGTTGCTAAATGCTCAGTTTTTCAGTAATACTAATAATCAAAACTGAGTGCTAAAGACTGTCTCTGCACTGTTAGAAGTCAATATCTTTTCTTGAAAAAAACACAGTAGGAACGATGTCTGCTTTCCCCCCCGGAACACTCCACAGAATGACACCATGCGCACTACCCAGTGTGTGAATAACACTTTGGAGTGTTTATTTCCTATTTCATCTGATTCTCTGCCTTTAAGAGTGGAGGTGCACGCATATACACTTTCATTGTTTCTTTTGATACAAAGGGTTAAATTCAAACAAAATCTAGTTGTGCCTTACTGTTACATATGGTCTATGTATGATAGAAACTAATTCAGAGGCAATACTTGTTCCTACCGCAGACATCCTAATCCACTGTTTTCCAGCAGGCTTTTATCAGACTCCACTGTTTTCCAAGCATGTTTTCCACAGAAAAGACAAATGAAAACCCACCAAACCTGAATGGACTGTTGGATAGGGAATGTGAACAAAGCTGTAGGGCACAAGTCTGAAATGTTACATAAAAGACACAATCAGTCTTTGGGGAGAGCTATGCAGGAATTTTTCCAACACTGAAACATTCTGATAGTTATCCTAAGATATTAATTAAGCAAGACCTGTGACAATGATAAAGCGATCTTCAAAGTAGCCAGTTTTTCTAATACTGCAATATTATCTGTGGAAGGATAACAGATGGATCTCTAAAGCCAGTATGATGGCTCTTTCTGCACTTCACTGCCCGAATTCTGCCCAGATCAAATTCAAATCCTTCTGGCATGATTCCTACTACCATAGCTCAATAGAAGTCGATAGAGGGAGAATAATGGATACTGACTAAACAAGAAGTCTCCTATTATTCTGTAATTACCCCTAAGTACTTATAATATTCTATAGATGGACTGTTCAGCGAATATACTTTCACGTGCATACATGTACACAGGTATAAAGCCTCTGAAAAGCTGCAGACATGTTAAGGGTGAAATTTTGATTCCACACATCATACAAGGTTTGACATTTTCCATGGTATCTTTGCACGAAAGGTAACAATTCCATACATATTCATTAATTTGGAAGCGTCCAAAGTACATCTATTTAGAAATTGTGATTTCAATACAAATACTTTAACAGATTGTGTTTTATGTATATATCTTTTTATGACATAAGGAACTACATTCAAATGTGGAAAAACTCTGCTCTGGGTAATTTGCATCCTTATGTTCTATTATAGATTTTCCTATTTGGATTTCCATCTGGTCTTCAATATCCTTCTGAGTTTATTACTTTAATGAGATCATCTTGGGTTTACATACCTATAATTTTATTACTATTTGGAATTAGCATTACCTGCTTACCTATCCATAAACTCTTTAGTCTTACCTTCCCAGCATAACAATGAACAATGCTTGGGTAATGCTGCTACAGAATGAACAAAAGGACTAGAAGTGAGAGAGTCTTGTTCTGAAGAACCCTTAACTGGGAAAATAGAGTTCATGCCAACCTTTTTCTTAACCATTCATACCCTGTTCCTGAAAAAAATTTGTAGTTTAGGGCCTACGACTAAAGATTGAGATCCATATCTGATGGACCTGCAATTTAATCTTTGCCACCTGCTTGTGATATAACCTCGTGCAAGCTAATGTGCTTGTGTCTTTGGGAAACTAGGGCCAATACATGCCCCCCTGTAGGGATGTCAGAATGTCAGCTGTGTTAACAGAATGCTTTGAATGTTTAAGCATTATTATACACCTACTATGCATAAATATTGGTAGGAATAATTTAATGCTTTTGCTTTGTGAAATTCATACGAATTTGGGATAGAAAACTTGGCAAGGCATGAACTCAAGACACACAATGTCTATCTGCGTTTATGGTTGCCTGTGTAATGCAAGGGAGATGGATGGAAGAGTTATCAAACCTAGTCCACTCTTCCTGTAGAGACAGGTCCTAATTTCACTTTCACAAGGCTACCAGCTCCACCTAAAACTCCCCTTAAACTTTTTTTTTCTGAAAAACTGGTCCAGCACCTTTGAGTAATAAGGCACATCTTCCAATTTCCAGCCAACATCTGTTCATGGCCAATTTATTCCCATTTACTCTTGTGCTCTTTCAGTAAAGTATCTCTTTTACCACCTTTGTGTTTGTACCATGGAACAAAGTGATCATTTATCCACACGCATTTTTCTTCGTATCAAGCTTTTTCTCTTTCCTGTCATAAGATAGTCTCTTAATACAACTGATAGAACAATATCCTTCTCTGTTCCTATCACAATGCTAATTTGTCTTCTTAAATATTCATTACCACCACTGTGCATGAAATTCCAGACATGGCCACACCAGTTTAATTAGTCCATGCTGTTTTATCTCCATCAACATTTCATGTTGATGAGTCTCCAAATTATAGCAGAAATATTTAGTGCAAAGCTATGTGATTTTACTATCAGATAGTCTTAGGTTTAATCTTATTTGTACTCTTCTATTATATTCCTTTTGCACTTTGTACTGAAAATTCATCTATCTTCTGTATTTTACACTAACACCATTAAAAAAATAATAAAATACAATTTGTCCTAATAATGATCCTTGTTGTTTCTATTAATAAAATCCGTTTCAAGCAGTAGTGCCCTTTTAGCAAAGCCTGCTATTGTTAGCTAGATTCCTTTATGGTCCACTACCCCATAATTCATTAATCCTCATTTTCTAAGGTTCACCTAATAATTTCCTATGTGACACCATATTAAACGCTTTTCTGAAATCCTGACAGATTAAATCTAGCTTTGTTTGTAGAAAGTTATTTGTGCTTTTTTTTTCCCAGAAAATCAGTTATCTTGTAAAGAGAGAGACAATCTTACTATGATCAACTTTAGTAAATCCATGATGCATTTCTCATTTAACCACTATATCCCTAATTATTCTTCCTTTCAAAATTTGTTCATAGGTTTTGCATGCACTCTAGTTCAGCTTCCCCTGCATTCCAAGTCTTGCCTATATTAAAATCCTCTTGCTCTTCATTCCAGTTGACTTCACTAATTAGTTTTCTTAATCTCTCCGTCTTCTCTTTTCAAAATTAAAGCCTTTAACTAGAAAACTATTTTTGTTTATTCTTCCATTTAATTTAAACTGAATAAACGCATGAACATTCAGTCTATTTTCTATAACTTCTATAATATTTTGCTGAAAATAAGTTCAAAAGACAATCACTTCTTTTTGGTCTGTTGACTATCCGGTGACAAAAGTAGTATAACTGGAACTTACTGCTATTAATGAGGACAGGCTATAGCGGGATGTTTACAATATTCCACCATGACCAAACTTACTGCAGTTTTCATACTCCCTTGTTATATCATAGAATCATAGGATCATAGAATGGTTTGGCTTGGAAGGGACCTTAAAGAACATCTAGTTCCGACCCAACCTGCCATGGGCAGGGACACCTCCCACCAGATCAGGTTACTCAAAGCCCCATCCAGCCTGGCCTTGACCACTTCCAGGGATGGAGCTTCCACAACTTCTCTGGGCAACCTGTTCCAGTGCCTCACTGCCCTCAGAGTGAATTTTTTTTTCCTGATATCTAATCTAAATCTACCCTCTTCCAGTTTGAAGCCATTCCCCCTCATCCTATCACTACACTCCCTGATAAAAGGTCCCTCCCCACCTTTGCTGTAGGCCCCCTTTAGGTACTGGACGGCCACTATAAGGTCTCCCCGGACCCTTCTCTTCTCCAGGACGAACAACCCCAACCCTCTCAGCCTGTCTTCATAGGGTGAGGTGCTCCAGACCTCTGATCATCTTTGTGCTCCTCCTCAGGACCCCCTCCAACAGGTCCATGTCTTTCCTAAGTTGGGGGCTCCAGAGCTGGACACAGTACTCCAGGTAGAGGTCTCATGAGAGCGGAGTAGAGGGACAATATCACCTGCTGGCCACGCTTCTTCTGATGCAGCCCAGGAGATGGCTGGTCTTCTGGGTTGCAAGCGCACATTGCCAGCTCATGTTGAGTTTCCTATTAACCAACACCCCCAAGTCCTTCTCCTTAGGGCTGCTCTCAATCCATTCTCTGACCTGACTCATGTGCAGGACCTTGCACTTGGCCTTGCTGAACTTCATGAGGTTTGCACGGGCCCACCCCTCAAGCCTGTCCATGTCTCTTTGGATGGCATTCCTTCCCTCCAGTTTGTCAACTACTCCACACAGCTTGGTGTCATTGGCAAACTTGCTGAAGGTGCACTCAATCCCACTGTCCATGTTGCCAGGAAAGATGTCAAACAGCACCGGTATATGGTAGAGCTTTTGCTCTATATGTCCCAGTCTGATCGGAAAAGCCTACAGAAGAGTCATAATACAATCCAAAGAGGACCTCTTATCATACTTCCAGCAATATTTTTTAACAGAATCATATTCCCTATCCTGTTTTCTATAATTTCTCTGATGTGTCATGCTATTGCATAACCCTTGTCCATTTATGTCTACTGATCTCATTCGGTGTTAGCAATTTTCTTTCCATACCCATTCCATCATTTTCTGGTATTTCTTTATCCATTAATGCCATGTCTTATATATTATATTAAAATCAGCCCTGAATATGGCATGATTTTTTTTTTCTTCAAACTTATTTCCTGAGATGAAGCAACAAATTCTGAGCCCTTTGTTTATTTTCATGTGCTTATGGTTTCAACATTCTTCCCCACGAACTAGAGGGATTTAACAGACTGAAAAAAAAAAAAAAAAAGAGGTTTCCATTGTTGTTTTTCTTACCCCAGCACAGTAAAGTGTTGTTTTCTTGTAGTGCAAGGGCATTGTTACATCATTTATATAGAAGTAAATGAGGTACCAAAGAAAATAGCATGGTAAAACTAAAGTGTATATTTGTTAGTCATAAATGCCTTTCATATCTGACATTCATGGTTTTATCATCAATTTGTACCCTTTTGTATCATTTCTTGCAGAACTGCAGATGAGGTGTTCTTTAAAATAAGGCATGGTTAGTAGCAGGCACTGAAAAATTTCCAACTTAAAACTTATTCCCTAGGTGCAAAGAATAATCTTAGTAAACAGGAATTATAGTTCATGTCCACAACAGATCTTTTCCATCAATAATATAGATAAATACATGGCACAATATGTGCTGTTTACATCATATATTATGTCTATTATTCTCTACATAAGACAGAGCTAACTTTGTTTTTCCTGGATTTTTGTCTATCTGACTATGCTCATTTTGTCTCCTAAAACAAGGTAGGAATTTTCTCAACATGTATATGTACATTTCAGGGCAATTAGTATCAATGTAACAATATTCTGACATGTGTGGGCATCTCTAAACAATACTGACATTGAAGGAAACAGACAATTTGTGAAATAGCTGTATTTTTCAAATAACGTTATTAAGAAATAAATATGAAAATAATGGCACAGACTTTGAATACAAAGTACCACGGGCTTCACACAAAACCTGAATTTTTTCTTTCTTTTCTCAAAAAAGCACGATTTCTTATTAAACTATTGTTGAAGTCAGTGAATGTTGCTGTTTGATAAGGTTAACTTATCCTCGCTGATCATTTCAACTGAAGGCGTTTGTTTAGTGGCCAGCCCAGCCCAAACCATGACAGCAAGTGACACTTAGACTTTAATCTTATTTTTATTGATAGTGTAGTGTCATTTCACTAGATTCTCTTCATACAAAATACATTGAAGTGTGGACTGTTATAAGTGGGCATACTAAATTACTGTTTTGAATCATAGTCTTACTCCATCACTTCACTTTCAACAAATGTAGTTTTGAAAAAAAATAGTCACTGCAAATAAGCTGCTTTTGTTATGCTTAGAAAGCCTTCTACACCCTAAATTTTCATCAGTCACACTGACCCACGATGTAGCCCACAGTATCTCAGCCTGAAAGTGAGCCATCTAGTCAATATGGCTTCAAGATGTCCTTGGTTTCAACAAAAAGCTATCCTGACTTTCCACAGGTGTCCTTCAAAGATATTTTAGTTGTTGTTTCTTAGCAAAAAGAAAAAACCCACCATACTTTCCTGAATTGGATAGGACTTACGGAAAACAAACATGAGATTGTTCTTGTAGTGCTGCCGAACCTTACAACTATACAGAATCTTATACAGAATCTTTGGCAGGTAAATGAGCTGAGAAAGGAACTTATGAAGGAGGGAAAGGTGCTTGTGTCTGTACTTCCCTCCCAGCTGGGCTGTTTACATAGTCTATCAGCAACAGCTAGTCTCCCCCAGAATAGTCATGAAATGTTATGCTTAATCTTTGCTCTTTTGAAGGGCCCTTAACATTTTCCCCACAATGATGGCCTTCTGTAAGGCCATTGGGGTGTGATGTTTCTCCCACACTGCCGTGCAAGCAGCAGGTACCCTGCCAGCTGTGTCTCCCACTCTGCCCATGGAGGATCAACGAGCACTTCCTGAAGAAAGGCAGTGGTGAACTGCAGCACCTTGGTGCCAGGGATCAGGATGTCTTTTTGAAAAATGATTCACACAGGAAAAGATTCAGTTTCAGGCTTTCTCCTGAGGCAATCTGACAGGAGGCCTAGTGCCCTCAGTGCTGTAACCACCAAGGACGTGTCCTCCTGCCCACCACTCCACAGCTGCAGAGAATACTCTGTTCCAAAACCTACCCTTGGAAATCCTATGGCTTTACTCATCCACAAGGTAGACAAACGAAGGGAAACCTGCAAGGAAGGGAAGGGTCCTGGAACATACTGTGCCTGGCAATGTTTAGTCTATCACTTCTAAATTTTCTAGGAAGTAACACTCCCATACGGGCTTTTCACTCCAGTCCTTGACCCCATTAGAAAGATCATTACAGACGAAGCTTCCTGTTCCCGTTTTCCCACTTTCAAAAAAGGCCTTGTGTAGACCGCACCAGGGCCTATTACTGTATTTAGTACTTCAGCTTTTCCAGAGAGGCTTGGGTACAGTTTCCCAGTTTACCATGCAGTGGTTTCATTATTAAATCCAAATAAGTGGAGTACAGAATCTCAGTTTTAAAGATGATCAGGAAGCCTGAGCAAGGGCAGGTTTTCAGGAGCATTTCTTGGGGCAGCTGAGGTTCATTTTGGGGGATTGTCATATAGCAAATGTATTCATAATGTCTTGCATTGTTTCAGGCAGTGCAAACACAGGGGGATAAAAATGAATCTACAGGTTCACATCCTTCAGCTTTGCAATGTGAATTGCAAATAATATGTTATTTGTTACCAGGCACAGGACTGATTAACTGTGTGGACTTGGCAAGGATCCAAGCTTATAAAATAGGGATAATGTCTACTTTAAACAGACTTCAGAAAGCCTTGCTGGAGAACATTTAAGAAACAAATCCAAAAATAGCTGAAAAGTACTGCATTAGGATCACCGACCTGAGTGTGTTAAAAAACTGATAACAAATTCTTAGCATGATCTATTAAAATATTTTTTGAAAAGTATATTGCTATTATTAAAAACACAAAAGAATGGTAGCATATCTTACAAATAAGAAATAAATTTCTTTGCACGTGGATACGTAACATGGAAGTGCCCAAACGTTTTTCAGAAGATGCCTACTTCTGAATAGAGCTTGTCTTGGAGCAACCATTTGGAATATTGACAAAAAGCCAATCTTGATAAAGAGCTGAATAGTAAAATAAGGGGAAAACAATATGCAAAATAGTAACAGAAATAACAGAGTAGTGGATAGGAGAAGTGTGCAGAGTACAGCATGGAAGATGGTATGAGTGAGATAAACTTTAATGTATCTGCCATCATTCCGTATTTTATTTAAGATAATTAGATTATTTAAAGTGTAAGTTAGTGTTGATAAGGTAGTCAGATACAGAACAAATACCTTGTGAAAATTTCTGAGAATTTACCAAAAACCTGAAGCATCAAGGTCTGAGATACTACCCGCACCAAGTAAAATAAACAATTGATATTACTTAGCACATAATAATCTTCATATTTGTACTATATGTTAGTCTTGTCTTCAGTTACTCCCTTGTACTTTGTAATGTCACCAAGGACACCAGATTATTCTCATGATCAAAGTCTGTATTGGTAAGCAATTGATTACAGCACAACCATTCAATTATTTCTAGGCCATTTATCTAGGCAACCAAAACAAATCAGCAAAAAATAGGCTTCCCCAAATACAGTTACTTTATTTTTCACTAAAAAAAGTTTCCACTCAATTATTACAGCGACTTTGGTTTTTTGTTGGTTTGTGTTTTTTTTTTCCTAGAAAAATTAAGAATAATAAAAGGTGACTTGAAAACCGCTTATAAACTCTTATGTAGGTAAATTAATTGAAGTATTTTCTTTAGGGACTCATCCTTCTCAGTAGAAGAAAAATAGGTCAGGAATACAGTAGTCCTGCATTTAAAACCTGTTGCTAACATTCTTCTTTATATCAGGAAAAGAAATGTTAGTTATAAAAAAAAACCCAAACAAACAAACCAAAAGCAAAACACTAGAAATATTAGACAGGTACAATATTGGTATATTATATTTTAAATAACAACCTCCTCTAAGCTCCCCCACCCACCCATGCCTTTCCCCTCAAAACCCAAACCGCAGCCAAACAAAAATCCCCTAATTCAAAATTTTGGCTGCTTAAAGAACACAACATCTTTCCCTGCAAGACAACTATGTAAGAATAGGAGCCTCAGGGCAGATTTGGATCTTACTAACATCAGTATAAGTGATGTGTCACTTTCTTGACTTCAGTTGACTGAGATCAAAATAAGACCTCAAACACTTCTGGTTTGGGCTGGGATGACCAGCGAGATGCTGCAGTTCTCCATGTAGACAATGTTTGAGCACTGGCACAGGTTGCTGACGGAGGTGGGGAGTCTCCATCCTTGGAGATATTCAAAGCCATCTGGACATCATATTAGGCAACCTGGGTGGACCTGGTTGAGCAGGGGGATTGGACCTGATGACCTTCAGTGGTCCCTTCCAAACTCAACCATTCTGTAATTCTGTAATGACTGCTCATGGATCTTCTGCACAGTCAGTGCTATCCTGTCATTACAGACAGATCTAAAGAGATTCCACTTCTTAGCCCAAATAACTATGGAAATGCTACAAAGGGAAAGCCTCATATCGGTTTCCCATCCCTGAGAAATTAAAGAGACCTCTACCCCTATAATCCCTGTCTAGTCTTTCTTGAGTCACTATTCTAGCTGGTGATGTTGACCCACGAGTCAAAATAAGTGCTTTTCACTTCCAAAGGCAAAAACCCCCACAGGCAAATATTCTGTTTCTGTGTTCTTCTGCTGTGGGACTCCCACCTGTGAATGCAAGGTGTTTTGCCTGGTTTCCTAAGGAAGTGAGGCTTGTGCCATCTGCCTGCTATCCCCTCCTCACCCAATAAATAGCTTTTACAGCCATTTCTAATTTTACCAATGTTAAACGGAGACAGTTAGATGTCAAAAATAACGTTTGAACACTGGCAGCCGGGCAGCCAGACCAAATGGGTAGGGCTAAAGTGAGAGCTCATCATTTGCCATCCCTTTGGCCTTCTTGCTGATCCATCAGCTCCTTTCACTGACCAGTGCAGAGCTGCCCCCAAACAGTCCCAGCACCAGGCATTTTTCATCCGTGTATCTGAGCATGCTGGGAGTCACATCCAGGGCCTGGAAGAACTAATGGCACTGGAAGAGTAAATATGGAATAAGGGGGACAGGGGTGTCTGCATCGGTGGTACACAGAGTGGGAATGCAGGACACACATGCAGAGCAAATCAGACTTTTTATACTCTATTGCTCTGAGGAACAGCTTGTTTACTTCTTATCTCCCAGGCAGCACAGGTACGTACTGATCCATGCTTATTCCTCATAGGGAGCCAATATTTTCTAAATGTGCCTTAAAATGAAGGACAGCTCCTAATGACAGTCCCTGTTAGCCAATACTGCAGTACAGACTGCTGTATTGAACCAACTGAAGAAAAAGGGAGATTTTGGATATCATTCATTTCCTTAACACTTGCTTCCTCCTGCTTACATCCTGCCGTTTAGCCCAGAAGCTCTTTTGCTGCAGATCATGTACATTTACGCATGATGATGAGTTGAGACATTTGGGGTGATGGGAAAAGGCCGAGCAAATCCTCTTTTAACGTCTTTTAATGTGGCCTTGGTCACTGTTATCCTTGTTAGCATGAGGTATCATGGGATCATTACAGAGGATAAAATGTCCAGCTTATTTTGGGGGAGAATGGCAGGAACTAGAGATCTAAACCATAGGATTTTAAGTGGTTATGGTATGTTCATAGGTGGATAAAGCAAGATAATGTTGATAAATGTAAATCTAAATCCCAGAGAAAAAGACACACGCCAGAAAACATTTTTAAAATGCTATGTCTTCTGTATTGAAAGAACAGAAAAAGGAGCAATATCTAAATATTAAAGTTCCCAAGATTAAAGTTACCCCATCCCACCCCTCTTCCCTTGGTCCAATTCAAATAGAGCAGAAAAGAAGAAAAGAAAAAAAAAAAAAAAGGAGAGAATTAATCAACGAAACTCAGAAAAGTGAGAACATTCCCATCAGCTTCTGCTTTTATCCCTAGAGACACCTCACCCATTCACCAATCCAAGAATTAAAAGAATTTGCTCTAATACTTTGTTATCACAATCAGCTTTTCCATCATAACCTGTTTTTTTCTTGTTTGTTTTCTCAGTGCAAAGCCACAGCAAGGTTTATGCTTAGTTTACAATTGACCTACCCTCTTTGAACATGCCCAGACAAGAGGAAACTGGTTTCTCTGGAAACAGGAGCCACGTGGAATCTTTTAGTACTTGTATTCACACACGTGCAACAATAAGGCACCAGACCTTCAGCATGTGATTCAAATTTACAAGGCAAGGTAATGAAGGAGAACACTGCCAGTGACACACCAGGCTGGTAAAATGAATTGCTACAATTCGAATATGAACAAAAGAAAATTCCCAGCATCTAAACCGCTTAATCTATGTATAAAATCTTTTAATGGTCATAATAATAAAGCAAGCTGCAGGAACAGTCTTGGAGACGTTTATACTGTGCATCATGGCAATGTAAAGTGATCTTTTTGATGGTATGGAGGCAGCATGGCCACATAGACTGAAAACCCCTCTATGGAGAACAACACATTAGTCCCTGCTGGGACTAATAAAACTAGTTTAAAATATTCAAGCCAAGCTGAAGGCTTCCTAATTTCCCATTAACTCTGTTTTTCACTTTTAAAGAGTGCAGTTGGAGACTGACAATCTATCTTGGATACAGGGTGAAGGGGATACTGATACTTGCAGTCCACTTTGTGCTTTCAAGGCAAAACAGACACATCACAAGTAAAACACATACCAGTTTCTCAGGCACTGCCATTCACAGGGTGGTATTAACATAAACCTCTGCTTAAGGTGCTTTAGGACTGTGAACAGCAGTGGCTGAGAAATCAGCACAGGAGTATTGCTCTTGCTTCCATTGCTGTCAGGATGATAACCTTCAACAAAGTTGTGGGCAGAAAGCAAAGATGGTAACATCTTAATTTATGTCTGCTAAATTAAAAAAAAAAAAAACAACAAAAAACCCCAACCTGTCAGAGCTCAGTTTCCTCACTTCCTCAGCATTTTTCAGCAGATAGCAAGTTTCTTGACTTTGCTGACCTTTCCCATAAAATTCCAACACATTTGGATGTGCTTAAATATCATTGTTCCTAAATTGTCTATGATCAAGAATGTTTACAGTTCTTTATGGTGCCTTCATACTTAAATTAGAACAGCAGGACAGTGCATGGCAGGAAAAAGAGGTAATGAAGCTATCCTTCTCCACGTTTTTCCATGGAGAGATTCCAGGAGGGAACGAAAGTCACAGATTTTGAATAGACTGGGCAGAAATAATTGTATTTCAATCAGTGAAGACAAACCCAAAGTATTTAGTGGTGAGATATTTTAATTATGATGTCAGAACTAAATTTTATATTTTTAGGAGGAAGCAAACATTAGTTAGGATCTGGGATATGTGGATGGAGGGGGATGACAACTAAGGAGAAAAGAGGAAAACAATCAGAGGTTATGTCCACCATCTGATACACAGAAACAGAGAAAACCTCATTATTCAGACACACACACACAATGCACACAAACACATACACACACACTTTCATACAGATATTCAGATATTTATATATAAAATGGTAAACAAGCAGGGTTCCAAGGTCTCAGGTGAACACTGCTTACGAAAAAAGATCTTTCTCTAACAGTAACAGCTTGTTTTGTATTTCAAGGGGGAAAATTTTTATAACAACACCACAAAAAGTTCAAACAAACAGGACTGAGTGGAGGGATACTAAAATGAGAAAACAACCACTCGTCCCAACTTTTGCAAAATCCATTTGAGAAGAGAGAACAGAATCAGCTCAATGTAGCTTTGTTTGCCAGATTCTTTAAGTATATTAACATCTCTTGATGAATTAGGTTGAATTCTGCTGATAGACCTAAAAGTGTGTATATTTGTCCTTAGTTGTTGTAAGAACATGCATCAGTCTCAATAAAACATACCTAAAAGGTTCTTGGGGTTTGGGGGTAAAAGTAAGGCAATTACCTTACTTAAGTAGAAAAGCTTAGAAATAGGATAGCTGTTGGCAAGACTACTAGTTTAGAGTGATATTTTCTTGAGCCAGGGCCAGATTATAGACTGTTTTAGCATTGCTAGTAGATTGCCAGCACTGAGGGAGGTGTTGACAATCACGGCTGATTGGAGTCACAGTTACTTTTCACCATTTTTTCACTAACCAAGGAAGGCATGTAATTACTGGCAGTTTCTCCTCTGCTTTCAGGGCCTATGTTTGCAAAGTGGCCTCAATATAGTCAAAGCACAGGTACAAATCTGAAATGAGGCAGCGGCTTGAGGACTTAAAAAAGCCAGTGTTGGTTGTCTTCCCCCATGCGGGCAAGAAATCAGGTGGACTTCCCAGGTATGTCCACCAATAAAATGTACTGTTCTGCAAAACCACCTGAGCTCCGAAACAAGCTGCTGTGGTAGTAGCTAGCACAGAGCAGAGAGCTCTGTCCCTCTGTCTGTCTGTTCTTGGAGACAGAGTTTATTTGTCCATGTGAAAATCCTTTGTTACCAGGGCAAAGGGCAGTGCATTAAAAATCTTTGCCTCATTTCCTCCACTATAAACCAACAAAATTTTTGCTACCACAAAAGACCATTGTGAAACCCATGAAAGATTGTGAGGTGTCCAAAATCAGTCATGGTACATGCTTGAGAGAGAGTTAAACCACAGTCATTCAGAGCCTTTTCTTGATTTGGTGCTAGAAACATAACTCCAGGAGGTAAGCAGGATTTTTATACTGAAGTGTGCCTACAGCCTGAGGCCTTATGTTGCCAGTGTAACTACCTCTAGGAAGGCCTTCTTAGGCAGCCACAGGCAAAAACGTCCTGACAGCATTGTTTTACTGGATCTTCCCTGATGCAAGGACTCCAGAGTTTGTTCAAGAGAAAAAGTCCTTCAGGCAGACCAACTCCCACCAGAAGAGAAGGAAGCCTAGGAAGAATTGCTTAGGTCCTCAAAACCAGTTGCCTTCTGCTGGAGTTCACCATGCCAAATGACCCTGAACATCAACAGATCAAGCCTTCAGATGGAAGCTAGCAAGGTCCCTTCCAACCCTGACCATTCTGTGATTCTGTGATTCTGTGACTTTTATATTGGAAGTTCACTTGAGAGCCTCATTCTTTGAATAATTACAAAAATCCTTCTAATCCTCTGACTAAATTTTATACTTCATAAGTGTTTGCAGCAACTCCTGCTTAGTCCTTAGATGAGCCAAGAATTCAAGGAGCATGATGCCTCCCAACAGAATTATGTGAGAAAAAAATGTTGATGAGAGCAAAGCTAAAGTATTTCCTCTGCTTTAAGGACATACTCATTAGTTTGGGATAACCTATGCCACAGGTGTTTACAGAGTAACATTTTATACTATGCATCTAACTCCCTGGTCCGTTTTCCACCACTTATAAGACCAGTCTTTCCTAACTCATTCAGTCTTCTCCTTTACAGTCTGTTAATCTTAAGCATGATTTTATTAATAAACTGCTGTCAATAAACTGGAAGGTTGACCTGTCTTTGAACAATGGTTACTTGACATTAATAACAATATGCACTTTTTTGTTTGTTTGTTTGTTTGTTTTTTTTCAGGTGGCACCATAGTGTACCATCGTGGTTCAGGCAATTCTGAAAAGTATGCCCTGCACACCTGTTATTAACTAACTCTCACTTTTTGCAGAATTTAGGAGCTAAATCCAGGAAGGCATTAACCTGAGACAAAGCCAAAGTAGTGCAGGGGAAGAAAAGCTCAGAATTGCCTAGCCGTTTTCATGGGAGAAACATATGGCAAAGGTGATCAGGGTCTTGAATTACATTGGACTGCAATGCAGAGAAGATCATTCTCATTGTTTTAGACAAACAGTGATAAGATAGCAAAGGGAACAGAAAAGATCTTGATTGAGTTACATTTACAAAGAAATGCAATCGTTAAGTTTTCAACCTCTGGGTGTCTTTATCTACATTAAATCAAATAAAAAAATCCTCAAAAACTAATAACGAAGAAATAATTAGTTTTTAATAACACATTCAGTAGTTAAATAGGATGTGATGGCAGTACCTCTTGTGTAAAAGTCTACATCACAGCACATTGACATTCTATTCATCCAAGTTGTTTTGTGCATAGAAATTAAAAAAACTTCACTGTTAAAATCATAAAGCTCTGAAGAAAGTAGAAAATCAAATTGCTTTATTGATTATTGTTTATATTTTCTGAACTCAGAATATTCATGCACATCCAAAGAGATATGGAACCGCATTATTTAATTTCCTTAAAAGCAGCATTCTTGGAGATGGAGAAACAAACAAGCTTTCTTTTGTTGCATTCTATAGTAAACTGAACAATATTTAATTGACCTCGTACATATTATATCCTTCTAAGAGTATATTCATCTATGTTATATGATAAATCTGCAGAGTACACAAAGTCTTTGAAATTCTTTAGTGGAATGGGCATCATTAAAAAAAATGTGTCTGTAAAATGTGATCAGGAAGTAGAAATTGAGTATTTTAAAAAGGAAACAAAGATTCTATATCTTTGTATCACATTGCTTCTCATCAAAATTAAGACTGAGTTAGTTCTGCAGTACAAACTGTGCCTGAAGTTTTCAGTCTTATTTGTTCTCAGCTTACTGATTTCAAGGTATTTTAATAAACCACAAGAGAAATGTTTTTACTGGGCAGCCCAAGAACTCAATATGTGACACAAAAGAACTAATAAATAAGATATGTTTTAAAACTGAAAACCAGAGTGAGATTTGCCATATCTTAGTTTTCGTGATAAAATTTCGATGAGAAGTTTGTATTTGTTCTGAGAAATGCAGCTGTGCTTTAGAACACAAGTTTTCCACTGATGCCTGGAGTGACCGCGACAGATAACAGACGAGCACTGTGGCTACCTTAGAAATAAGACTGAATGTTTTTATGGCCACAGATAATATTTATGGCTCAATTCACTCAGATGTGCCATGAAGTTCATGTTGGAAGGTGAGAAGTGATCAGTGAAGAAAACCATTATTCCTGTACTCATATTCCAATCCTGTCGAAACACAGGCAGTATTTATGACACATCTCATCATTTGGCATCTCTCAGGCTTGCCGTGCAGTTGTATGGCCCCTCTCCTGTTATGAGATCCCACCAGCCTGCTGATGAGCTCTGCAGGGATGTGAGGCCATGGAGGCAGACAAGGCTAGAGGACGGCACTGCTGGTGGAGGCTGCCCTGCAGCATGACCTGCTCTCCAAAACAAGCCTCACTGAAAAGCATGCCGTCACGGAGCACAGCGTGGTCTGCATTTTCTCCTTCATCATGCAACTCAATTTATACTGGCTTCTCAAGCAGTCAGGCCAAGAAAACGCTAGAGACTGGCTAAATGTCAAAGGCTCTCATGTATTCATTGCATTCTCCCATGCCTGATCCTGACACAAATGCTTAATTCTGCAGCCCTTGCACAGCCTCAATACTCTAATGGTGTGTGCAGAGTCAAGCTCATGGATGGGTCCTTGTGGGATTGCAGATTTTTGCGCTATTGATATTTCAACTGAAACATGGGAGATGTTAATTGCCAGCTTTGCGGTTTTCCCCTGGTGGCCATACTAAAAATATGTTGCATATCGAAACTCGCAATGTAGCTATGGCAAAAAATCTTAGAGCAAACAGTCCCAGCAAGGAATCAAAACTGCAGTCCTGTGCAAGCAAACATTTTCCAACAGCGCTGTAAATTTTGGTCTTTGCAACAGAAAAATCTTATATTTATTAAATCTCTACAAAACAGTAAAACGTACTCGTCTTTCTTTCTTTCCCTCTTCCCCTTATTTAGCAGTATTTATCAGAGCTCCCTGGAAAGCTTAAAAGCAAACAATGTGACTTTCTTAATCAAGAGAAATGCTATAAAACAGCCATTCACAGATAGAAATGTAAGTAGAAATTTATCATATTAAAAAATTGCTTTAATAACCATACAAAATAATAAAATCAGACACTTAAGATTCAGAATAAATTAAAATATTTTGTAAATATGGCATTATAGAGAACAGATTCAAATTCTTTCCATTATTAATAATTTGCTTTTTAATTTATCTGCCTTGGCTGGCTTTTGCTCAGAAGCCTGTATTAGCACCACGTTGGCAATTCTAGCAGAAGATTCAAGAACCCTCCCGTTGAGGTTGAGCACGTCACCAGGAGTCATTCACTTCGCCTTTAAGGTTTGAGGCATGTACAGCACAACCACACAAAGCTCAGAGGGTCTCTGGACGCCAGAAAGCTAAATACACACACTGCCAGGCTGATTTCCAGTGGCGAACAGAGCTGGTACCATTTTTGCAATTCTCTTCCTAACCTCGGAGCTGCTGCACAGCGCTACGCCCCTGAAGTGAATGAGCGCCGTTCCCGGTAATTATGCAGCCCTTCAATCCACTTACTCTTAACTTTCCTTTCCACTGCGCTATATTTGACACAAAATGTTTAATCAAGTTCATTTATCATGACTGGAACAGCCTGACTCATTCCCCATTTATAATTAGAAAGGATTTCACCTAATAAAAGCTGAGTGCTCTCAGCTACCAAAGTCAGTGAATGAAGAGTTTGCTCAGCACCATGCAAGGCCAAGGGTACATAAACCTATTTTACACGGAATTAGAAGAATACCAGATTTCTACAGAAAATTTTCGAAGTTCGAGCCAGATGAATGTTACTTAGGTCCCGTGTATGAATTCCCAGCTTGGAAGTATGGAGGCAGCCGGAAATCATTCACCTTTCTGCCTTGGTCAACCCGTACATAAAATTGCGGCCACGAAGGCTTTCTTCCTTTGTTAAGTACCTCCGAGGAAGCCTAATTGGTCATTTTCTATCTGTAGAATATTAATTAACAAGTTATTTCCTAAGCAGCTAATATCTTGAACTTGTAAGAACAAATTTGTAAATTTAGTCAAACTTAACCTACAAAGAACAAGTTTAAAACAAACAAACAAACAAACAAAAAACTATGGTCCAAAGGTCAAAATAAAACAATGAGATATTTAAATGTTTGAAGGTATCAGAGTGGAGACACAGAAAGCTGCCCTTCTTTATGTCTGCAGTCTAAAGCCACCCTGCATTTTTTGTATTTTCTTTTGCAATTATGATGCTGTGTTTGCCCTATATGATAACCCTGAGCAGTGCAGATTGCTTTAACCCAAGTGAGAAAGGCAGATCATTAACAATTGCCAATGAATTTAACTACTGCATGGTCAGCCCTGAAAAAATTATGCCACGATTCCCTATAATGGAGAGTCTTCATCAGTTCCTGTTGTAGAATGACAGAAAGAGAACTAGAGGGAAACAGAAAAGCATAAAAGAATAACACAAGGAATGATGGGTGAATAATAATGAATGAAATGTTACCACTGCTGTATTCTATCTGCCTGAAGGCCTTTACTGGGGAGGGAAAGAACCTGAATTGGACGTGTTAAATTTTGAAGTTGTGCAAATTGGAATTTGGCAGCCGACGATGGCTAAATTAGCTGAATATGTTCTATGCTGGTAGACATTCAACATCTTATCAAGTAGGAAACGCTCTGTAAGAGTTCATATAATGAAAACACAAGTTTATACAATATGAATACCTATTAAGACAATAAAATGAAGCACATCTGCTGGGAGAGCCATTTTTTTCCTGCTAAGGCTTTTATTTCTTGGATACTTTTAAGGCGTTTAGGCACTTCCTGGAAAATGACTGCTTTACTAAATACCAATTAATTACCAAAATTTGGTATTTGATCTAAATTAATGCATCAGTTAAATGCTTAAAAGCTAGGTGGGGTGAATATAGGCCACACTATTTCATTTGTAGACTCTAAAGCTGGTTAAGTTAAAAAATAAATATCTTGTTATGAAGAGACCGTTGATTTTAAGGTATTCTTTGCTAAGTCTGCTATTCAACTTTTTTTTTTTTAATATAAATTAAATGCAGTTTCATATAGTCATTTTCACTGACTGATATTCTGACAAGTCAATTATACCCTGCTCTTAAGTTGTTACAGTTATGCCCCCTTCTTTAACTGACTCTCTGACCATAATAACTTCTTCCCCACCTATGGCTTCTTACAAATTCCTGATCTTCACTTCAAAAGATGAGTGTTTCATTATTGCCTCCACCCAGGACAATTATCCATCCATTTCTGTCTTCATTTCTCCCACTTTATCTTCCCATTGCTTTTTTCCAACTATTATGCCTTGAACACATTTCCTGCCCTCCCTCACTGCTGGCCCCTCTCTTCACCAAAGTCAGACAAATCTCTCTTTCCTAATTCTCAGTACAAACCTTTAATGTCTATTGCATTGACTTCAGGAGGTAAAGAACAGAATTAAAACCCAGCAGCTAGACGGGTTAAGGTGTCTGCCAACCATTGTGCTACTTCCCAGTTCAGTGCTGCCCTGCGTTTGAGCAGCGATTTCCGTAAGTGACATCACTCTGAAGGGCTAACTTCATCCAACTCATGCCATCCTAAGGAATGTGATACTGTTCACATGCTCTGCAGTGCTACCCGGCCTCACCCTCACATCCCACGAGGGTCAGTAAAATCAGGGACCGCTAAGGTTTCTTTCTGCAAACCCAAATCTTTCACCCAGAGCAAAACACAATGAAAAGTTGCCTCTATATACTGCGTATACTTGCTGTAAAGCAAATTATTCAAAAAAAGTATAGAACGGTTATCTGCATTTTTCGTGTTAGTGGAGTAAACGAAATCCATGCAATTCATAATTAATATAACAAATAAACTGTAGGTCATTCCAGTTGACACAGAAGATTTTAAATAATTTAAGACAACAAATCTATGTATAGCCATTAGAACACACAAATTAGTCCTTCATTTGAATGCATTGCTCAGCCTAATAAAGCTGTACAAAACATTTGTAAAGAAATGGAAATATAAAACCTTGCAGATTTTCCCTTGCAATGAGCACCAAACAAGCAAGGACTTGAATTATAAGTGAGGGTGGTGACATATGCTAATGGATTTGTCATCAGGAGATAATGCAATGCCATTAACTCATCTCATTTCAGATTCTAACAACTGCATGTCATGGTCGGTAACACAAGCTGCCTCGAGATCCCAGAAAAAGAATCCAGAAGGAGAACAAGAATTTGCAAGACTATGGCTCATGGTTATATCTCACCTATGGTCAGCAATGTCTATTTTAACTTTGTTGGATCTCATGTTTAATGAGTATCATATTCACGAATGAGTAACTTGTCTCACTAAGTCCTCTTAACTCTACTGAGAATGAATAAGACTAGTTGCATCCCATTATTTTTGTATAATAAATATGCACGGGGAGGAAAGAAGGCTCATTTCTAAGTGTAGAAACGCAAAATTGTCAGGATTACAAGAAAATTTGAGATAAAAAATTGCTTTACACACAGCCTAGACGAGCTTTCCATTAGGTTGCATTTAAAACCCAGTTCTAACAAACATTTAAGGAAAAGAAAAATTTAATTCATATATATTCTTACTAAAATCAATAGTATTAAGCACAGGTAAAGAGCTGTTCTTCACACAATAAAATTAAAGATAATTTCCACTTTAGTATTTGCCTTAATAGCATTATTGTTGATTTAATGTCAATATTAGAACAGTCTAGACCATAAATACGTGCATAATATTGATTAAAACTTAAGCTACTATGAATGTACTGCAAAGGAATCTGCAACAATTTACAGCAGCTAAAGATCTTCCTCACTGATACCTCTACTATATGTTTATCTCTCTTAAATATGTAATTATGTACTTATCCAATGGACTGGAATGACTTGCAACAATTCTAGTCTATTGGATAAATAGGAGTTCAATTTAATATAAGATAAATAGAGCTTCCATAAATTTCTTTACTTACTGTGTAAATGTGTTTACATCAGCTATCAGAAAATAAGAGTTGGTGGCATTATAAGAAGCAAAAAAAAACAGGTATCGGTGTTTTTGTCTGGGCTTTCAAATAGAAAAATCCTATGTGTACTGATGAGGTTCAGTGATAAAGTAAGTCCAGCTTTGGGGTTCCCAGTACCAGATCAAAAATGACATAACCATTAGACACAAAGTGCTGATCCTCTATTAACACACATTGTCATTACAAATGTGCCAAAAAGTTTTTGATGGGATAAATTCTAATGGAAGGCTTTTTTTCCCCAGAGCAGGCATTGGCTGCCCGGGTAACTTTCTGCAAGTCTAACCTCTCTTAAACCTGCATAACCTCGGTAGTGCTTGCTCTTCCCATATCAGCAGAAATGCAGTTGTTTACCTGCTCTGGATCAAATATCAGCTGCCGGATGACCTGGGAATGCACAAATCTAGCAGGAGGGAGCAAACAACCCTTCCTTGAAACCCATCTTGGAGAAGCTTAAACTGTGCACTTGAGGGATCCCACTCATCTCCACTGAGCTACTGACATGAAGTACCAGCAGGCTCAGGTCTCACTGCACATACAATGGCCAGCCTTAAAAGGATCCCAGAAAGAAAAAGAATCTTCCAAGAATTACTTTAAGCTATCATTTTCAAAAATTGTTACAACTTCTACATGATTGGCAAAACATGTGAGTTGCAAGCCTTATCAGTTTATAACAATTTGGCCGTATTTGAACATAAACCTACATTTTCAAACACCTCAGCCTGTACGTGGGAATATTATATTGGGCCCTGATTTCAGGTGTGTTTATCACGACTCAAACTAAGTCTTTCCAATGTCTCAAAATTTTGGTACCACTGGTTTCAAAATAAGAAAATGAAGCTCATTAGAATAAAGAAGTCTTAGCGTTTCCATTCCCATTTCAGATTTTACTCACTTGGTACCAATACATTAAGGAGAATATTGCTGAAAGTCAATATGAATAATCACATTCATTTTTAATTAATTAATACTTGGTTAAACATGATATCTGTAGGCACAAATATAGATCTGTATATTTGCTGCTAATTATTGAAATCAGTCATTAGTGAAAGCAGATGTGCAGAAACCTTTTCGGCATATTTTTCTACTGCATTTTTCCTACTTTTATTTGCAAATGTCTTTTTTTAGATTCAGTATGAAGAAAAGCAACTTGATACTAATGTCCAGCTCCAATAACAGCATAACAAAGAGTTATTTCCTTCCTCGCTGTTTTTCACATTTAATGCCATTTAATCTTCCAAGAACTTATTTGGACTACAGAAACTATCTGTTCATCTTTGGAAGTGGTCTATCAGTGCTGACATACAGAATAATGTATTAAAACCCAGAACCACCTAAAGCCAGGATATATCTGAAATCTGGGTAAGGATATAATTCTTCTTAACTGTGCACATCAACGCGGATGCAGAAAGCTTTGGAGGAATTTAAATGACTGGAATCTGCGTAACACAAGCTCCACAGCTGTGCGTGCCACCAAGGCACAATAGCCTACTAGTCGGTGACCAGAGCCAGACCAAGTGTCAAACCTTCGTCTTGCCTGAACAACCACCCAGCTGTTTCCAGGTGAAGATTCCAGGTTTGTAATGGATTTAGAGGGAGGGCAGGCTACCTTGGCTTCCTCAGTATACTGATACACTCTGCTCCAGCAATATTATGTATCTACTCTTCCCATGTATGTCTTAGAGCACGCCATGGGAGGAAGGAGGCTGGAAATTGGTGTGCCCAACCCAAGGAGAAATGGAGGGGGAGACGTTCCTACGGGTCATGATTAGGGCTGCTGAAGAGAAAGCAGCTGTGGGCTGAAAGGAATTAAAGGAGTGAAACTTCCTTTTCAGTCCTCCAAACCCTATCTGCCTACTGTTTAATCAGATTTTTTTAGATGGAAATAATATTGGTACTAAGTGGAACCTCTTCCACACCCTTTGCCTGAGCCTTTTTAAAGTCACTTAATGTGTCATAACATGGTGCTTCAACTGAAGTAGGAAAAGGAAAAAACTGTGGGGTTTTTTTAATAGCTGAGGCTACATTACTTGCTCCAATATACAACTCAGAATATCTTAAATATAAAGCTATGGTATAGGAGTTAAGTCCCTGGAGTTATCCAGCCTATATTTTTTCATAATAACAGATGGAATTCGCTGTGTAGTCATAGGATTTGGTTGCCTGCTCACATTTTAGTCGCTTTCTATAATAAAAGCCCAAGTTCCCTAAATAACCCACAAGGACCAATGAGTAGCTCCTTATGTAGCAGTGATAAGGAGGCATAAGTAGTAGGTCTCCAAGCAGATCTTGTCTGGCAAACTTGGGCACACAATAACCAACAAAAGTCTAAGTCCTTTAATGCTGGCATTACTGAAGTGCTTATATAGATCGTTAGAATATCCATATCTTACAGGTTAGGGAGGAAATGCTTCTAATGCCACAAGGACTCAACAACTGCTGCGGTATTGTTTTCCAGTTCACCTCGAATTTGTATTTTAACAGAACTATAAATACAAAATATAAGCTAAAAGCTGCTGGAAAAATGAAAAGTTGATGATCTTTTGAAGGTCAGGTCAACAATAGGTAATATTCTAGACAAAATGGCTTCCTAAAAAAAGGGAATCATAGAATCATAGAATGGTTTAGAGTTGGAAAGGACCTTGAAGATTATCAAGTTCCAACCCCCCTAGACACCCACTCCCTAGACAACTCCCACTAGACCAGGTTGCCCAAGGCCACGTCCAGCCTGGCCTTGAACACCTCCAGGGATGGGGCCTCAACAACCTCTCTGGGCAGCCTGTGCCAGTGCCTTACCACCCTCAAAGTGAAAAATTTCTTCCTAATGTTCAATCTGAACCTGCCGTCTTCTAGTTTAAAGCCATTCCCCCTCGTCCAATCGCTACATGCCCTAGTAAAAAGTCCTTCTCCAGCTCTCCTGTAGGCCCCCTTTAGGTACTGGAAGGCCGCAATAATATCTCCCCGGAGCCTTCTCTTCTCCAGGCTGAACAGCCCCAACTCTTTCAGCCTCTCCTCATAGAACGTAGAGCAGATAATATACCAAAATAAATATAAATAAGAACTGTGTGCAGCATAAAAAAGATGATCCCCTCCTTAGCATCTTCAACTCTGAGTGCCACAAATGCATGCAGTTTTAAAATTCTCAGTTTTTTAAAGTGAACACAATATTTTATAAAAAAAGGACCTTGTTCATTTAAGGCCCTGTTTTTTACAACAGGGCCCTGGTTCTGTAGATTTCCACAAATGGATGGGCTTCTGGAACTGTAAAGGCATCTTAAGTCTTTAAATAGGGATCTGAGTATGTGTAGGTGTCCTTCCAAATATCCATCATTTGGAGGACTGGAGCCCAAATGGGAACAAAACAGGATCGTTGAAAATGGTGTGAATCTCACACAATGTTGTAACCTTAGTCTATCAGAATTAGCGTTGCTGTTACACAAAAATACACTTTAAAGCCCAAGACGATATTTTATCACACGGCTCCTTCAATCACAGGCTTATTGAGACTACTACAGATGATTTTATGCTATAGGCACCCAAGCACTAACAGACTGATAGAACTCATATTAAATAAGCAATAGATGCATTGCATAGAAATAAGCACTGAAATCAACTGGGATTGATTAGACCTTAAGATTACACAGAGATTGTTCACTCATCTCACATAAGATTCTGAACATCTGTGTGGCACCATTAAATGTGTGATTGCATATGATAAGTGTATAACCACTTTTCATCATTAGCTTCTGCTGGCCTACTTGTGAAATGTTGACCTAAATGACAAATTATTTCTCAGTTTGTCTTCATAAAAGTTATCAGGTTCCTTCATTAAGTATTATTTTCATTTAAATAATGCTGTGTTGTAACAAATAGATTTCCCTTTATGAACCAAAGTTATTGAAAAATAAACTGGAAATTATGAGAATGGGTCAACACATCTGTGGATATGTTTGTTGCTTCATAATATATTTTATTAATTCCACACTTTCTTCAAGGAGCTTGATAATATTTATTCTAAACACAACATAGGATGCCATAGGACTATAAAAAGCATAAATTGCATTAAAGGTATCAAACAATTCAGACTTGCTAATGGCAGCACTGTAGAAGACCCTAATGGGTCACACTTAATTATGAATGAGTTCAATAATGAAAGCAGACAATTTAAATAATTACACAGAAAAGGAAAGAAAATCTAGTTTTAAAGCATATATCGCATACACTGGAGCAAAACAGAAACACTTCACTGAAGAAAAAGTTGAATGAAGTCAAAGAATTTTTAATGTAGCTTTTCCTTTTGCGGCCGAATTGAATGTCTCAACAAATCTTTCAAAAATCCACTCAAATGTTTTTGTCATGAAAAGCAATGATACGTCATGAATTTGTTAAACATATCCTTCAGAAAGAGAAGGAACAAAAGTTTTGTTTATGACAGCTATGGTGAGCGTTTTCCTTGAGACACTGTACCATTAGGAAGCTGTTAGTGTTTCTGTGCTTTGAAAACCATTCTATTTAGAGACAACAATGTCTCTGAGTCATTTTCTCTGTGCATCTGTGCTTCTTGCCTCACCTAGTACATTATTGGGGACATTTTTATCTCTAGGAATATTGAGTGAAAATAGGTTTAATTCTGGAGGAGTCTCCTTCCCTCCTGTAGCTTGCCTGCAATTCATTTGCTATCTGATAATATTCTCTTTCTGAAGGTAATACTAAATCCTGTTCTACATAATGCGATGGTCTAAACATCGCCATGAAATTAGGTGAGGAGGAAGATTTATTCTCAGAAACATTACCATCAGACAGAAAAAGACGTATTGAGAAAGGAAGATAATACCAGTGGCTTTTTCCCGCTCTCCCAACATAAGGAATATATTTCATCTGTATTTACTGAATTTTGGCCGCCCAGCTGGGGACCCGGCCCACAAAGAGACACATTAGCTATTATGATCAGATGTGTGATAGATGATGAGGATATACTCAATATCTCTCTATCCACTTTTTTTCCACAAAGCACTATCTCTTCTGCTGTTAACGGTCTCCCGTGACTCTCAGGTCCATGGACCAGACAGTACGACTTTGTTGACACGAGTTCTTTCAAACCAACCCAGTCACCCCTGCTCCATCGCCTTTTGTGGCAGATGTGTCCTTAAGCACAAGGAACAGCACTTCCACCTTTAAAAGACTGCAATCTGATGGAGTACCATTCCCTCTTCACCCTGTCCTATTAACAGTGGATGATTCAAAAAGAAAAGCGTGTAACAAGCTATCAGGCTGGAAACTATTTTTTACAAGGCACTTTCCAAGTTTTCCACATGGTGTCACTTTTTTCAAAACAAGAAGTTAGATTCATACATTTGCAAACTCATCTACTTTAAGTCACATTTCGGTTGTACATTGAGACTGTAAACACTAGTACAGATAACACTTTTATCACTGATGCCTTGGACTTTAAAAAGTGCCATGTTTGCACTTTAAATGAAGATTTTATTAGTCATCCTCTTTAAAAAATGTATTTGAATAAACTCTTCTCTTTAGTGCCTTGCTTCTCTCTCTTAACCAGATCTCCTTATTTCTCACGATAGCCAAACATGCAAAATAAAGAATATCTTTCTTTAATACAACCAGACTATCACTGAACAAACCCAACATCCAAAATACAATCCGTTGACAAAAGCTCTACCCTTTTCACACACTCAAGAAGTCCAAAATAGATGTTTTACTTTAATTGCACTAAATCAATAGACTGTCCTGCAGAACATTCGTATTGATTTATGACTCATGACATACATTACAGCCACGGCTGTTTTTAGTGTCTCACTAAAAAGGAAGTAGGAGTAGGAACACAGGCAGTACAATACTATGTGCATCACAAAGGTTAAGCTTGAATTTTAGATTTACTTATTAAAAATAAATTGCAGTAGGTTTCTTTACATTAAAAAAATTGCAAGTTGCCTTTTAAAGATAGCATTTAAAGTGGCATTCAGTGAACATATGTTGCAACTTTACTACTTGGGCTTTCAAGAACTTCTATGAAGAGAAGTGCCTGTGTATGGCACTGTGCTCTGGCCGCACACTAAGCCACCTAAACAGTGTCCTGCTGCCACACGTTCCTGCTGGCAATGCCCAAGCACATTTTCTTCTAAGGGTAGTCTGTACCTGCATCAAGTTCCTGCCTGGCTGTCTGGATGGACAGCATAACTAGTCTTAACTATGGTCTTAAGATGCCCTTCAAAAAGCAGTTTAGATATGCTGTTTCCCACATGCTAATAGCCTACATTTCCCTCCATGATCTTTATATAGTCCTTACTGCTATAAAAAAGTAGTAATATTACTACAATGCTCTTTATTCCTGCCTTTAGCCATAGACAGTAGTGACCTAAGAGCAATGGTCACCAGAGAGCAGAGGAGGGAGAACCTCTTTTCCCCCAGATAAAATGTTACCTTTAACAGAATCTAGAGAATCCTGTGGAGAAAGGTTACAAATACGAATGCTAATGTTATAATTATGCTTGCTAATATTTTTATTTCTTGTCTCACTTTTTTTCTGTCCTGTCTAAGCTTCCAGTGAAATCCCTGAAATCAAATATATATGGAGTCACTTCCCTAGTTTACAAGGACCTTTTTCTTACCCATAAAGCCCTTCAGTTTGGAATGCTCTGCCCAGTCCGCCGTCACCATCAAAGCAGATAAAATACATCTTAAGATTTCTTTTTTTGAAGATTGTAGAGCACAGAAAATCTGGCCAATGTATGGCAGGACGCAGGAGTCAAGCTGGCACCCTGCCCGTTGCTTCTCCTAAGTCTTCGCGTTGTGCTTCCAGGAATAGTCCCACTGGCCATGAGGGACAGGCATTTGTTATTACATGCAATCCTCATGTCAGACTTCTTCTGCTCCCTTCAGGCAGCCAAATGTTTCCCAAACTGACTGTTGTACACGTACCAAAATCACGCATACGTACTTCTGTCCTCTTGCATGCCCAGTGGTAGCACCAAACTCAAAGAGACACAGTGAGCTCCAGCTACACCAATATACTAATAAACTACATGCTGACACTGTACTGTCAGAGAAGCTGAAAGAACTGAATATTTCAGAACTCTGTAGTACCACTAATTTTGATTTTTAAAGGGCTAGTGCACTCTGATTAGAGTCTTCCTGTGTGCATAATATGTTTAAAACAAAACACAAACCTTTTCAATTTCTGTAGCTGCAAATTATAACAAGGAAATCATTAGTACTACTTTCAGTGTAGAAAAAGTGCTATTATGAAGTATTAATATCATCTACAACTTCTGTATGCAGTACATCACCTTTTAAATTATTTTTTTTAGAATAGACTATCAGTCACTTTGCAAGAACTGGGAGACATAGATTTATGAATTGATAACAGATCACAGACTTTTTCTTCTTCTAGGTTAGTGCTGGAAAATCGCTTCTATTCATAGCCTGCATGAAAGGAATTAGTGACCTCAATAAGTTACTGAAAAATCCATCCAGTGCTGAAAAGCCACTATTGCATCTATTATTATAATTAGTCTTACCATTACAACTCGCTGTCAGGCTGTGCACGAAGAGAAATGTAGGGCCTGATCTAAAGCCAGTAAAGGAAACAGAGTGATAGCGGTACACTTTCTGTGCTGCATCTGTGACAAATATTTATGTTCGATGGCCACATCTTTCAAAAGTAAGCACTTAAAGGAAGGCACCATAGTGTGTTTCTACGTTTTCTAAAATTCTGAGCATTTTCTAACTCCAGAATCTAAAGAAATTTAGTATATGTAAAAAATAAGAGATACATTCAGGAAGGACTACTGATATTTAATTTGAAATATCTATTATTGAATAATGAGAATGTGTAACTATGTTTTACTTTAGATTTTTTTAAGGAAAGGAAATTTCTGAAAATTAAAATGAGATACAGTATAAACTAACATCTGCAGTAATGGAAGTAATGAACCATGGAAGGTGAGCTGCACCCCACTGCTGTATCCCATAGCAGTGTTATCTACTTTGTATATCAATCTGGGGCTTAATTTTCCTCAGTCTCTCTGGTATATAGCTTGACTTACATTTTCTAACAGAAAAGAATTACAAAGCAAAATCCAAAATTTATAGATATTCCCAAAGGTTCCTGATGAAAGGAGTAACTTTGTGAAAACTGAGTTGACATTGTAGTGTTGCAATCTTTAAATCCATAACACAGATCAATTGGTCAAAAGGTGGATATCACTACTATTAGTAGAGCTTTCCAATAAAACTGCTACATTCGGTGGCATGAAATTACCTTCAGAGGCCGAAATGCAAAATTAATGTATAAGGATAAATTAACTGTGTAAAGTCTAAAGTTATTCTCTCATGAATTTCTATACAGCTCTATATATTTCATCATGTAAACGATGATGATAACCTAGAAGAAAGGTACCAAAGCATGGATAAGAAAGCTAAGAAGCTGCTGCCCTGGAGTGCTGTGAGTTACGAACCCTGAGTGAGTACAGAGTGTGGAAAAGGCCAACTTGTAGAGGAAGAAATGGGGAGGTTATGACTACTCATAGGAAACCACAGGCATTCGACATGCAAGGTGGAACCTCCTGGCACTGGTGACTGCAGCAGGGGGAAGCAGGGCCATGTCAGCCACAAGGACTAAAAGTTGGAAAGGATACACCACACTGCTCAGAGCTCCAGGAGAAAGAAAGCAAAAATACGCGGTCAATACTGTTTCCAGTTTGCTCTGTGCAGCAAGAATGGAGCAACCTGAGAAATTCCTGATCCCAGGAATTAGAAATGGCTGTACAATTACAGTCTACAATGTGCAGATCACCGCCTCTAACCAGAAATTTCTAAGTGAAGAAAAAGAAGATCTAAAGCTTTTCATAGGCCATTTAGGTGATGCTGGAGGATTTCTGTATTTTTCTATCTTTTCTGAGGGTGAATGTATGAAAACTCATTTGAATTAAAATAAAATAATACATAATATCTTTTTCAGCTCATTACTCACAACCCAAAGTACACGAGAATAATAAAGAGGAAACTTAAGTCATTGTAATATCTTTTTCTTGGGTTTTTTTTTTGGTGCAGCTTTGCACACTCACTGCGTACAGTAGGAAAAGCATTATTCTTGAGTGCATCCTAAGACAGCTTCAATTTAGAATAGCACATACATAAGATATATAATTTTACATTCCTTCCTTTGCAAATGGAAACAAAAGAAACACACCAAGGGAGAAAATGTGATTCACTAAAGCCAGATCCTGTCTTAAAGAGCTCAGAACTTGTATAGTAGATCTTGCAGGCGGCGAAGGCTGTAACCTACCTCAGGACCTTGGGAAGGGAATAAAACCAAGGTCTCTGGAAAAAGAGTCTTTCACAGTTTTGGGATGTATTTTCCGATTTCAACAAGAACAGCTCAGATTCACTGCAGAAAATATACCAGGACAGCAGAAGTTTTCATTCACAGTGAAATACGAGAAAAATAGAAAAACTAATATCCTAGATTATTGACATAGTTTGGTCCACTTTAAAAACTAGTTTCTCTAAAGCTGCGAAAAAAAAGAAGGTATGTTTCAGTTCATTTGTGCTATAAAACAGACTACTCGGGAGCTAATAGTACAACGTGCCATTGCAGATCTTACACTCATATTATGAGTTCCCCTTACGCATGGCTGAGCTGTTCCTCTCACAAGGAGCTCTCCACAAACAAAGATGGATGACTTGGAAAGACACTGGGCTTTGTGTTCATCTCAGATGAGCGTAAATCAGGAAAACCTACAGCGAAGTCAATGGGATTACTGTACTATAAAACGCCCGGGAGAGCAGGACGCAGCTTCCTGTGTGCAGCGGACAAAGTGCCATTTTAAACCCACGCTTCTAATTCACCAATTTTCTTTTGCTAATCTGGAATCATTTAATGATTTTCTTTTCCTCCCCTCCCCCAGCATGACTGCGTCTCACCTTACTTCCTTACTTTAAAGGCCCCAAAATCTAATTTAGTATCACTGAAGCTTGGTTAGCTCATCATCTGCCACGCAGCAAGCCTCGGCAGGCGAGGTGCCCCCAGCCTGGCCCGGGGGGCCGCACGCTCCCGATGGCGCTCCAGATGTGGCCTAACGCAGCATCAGCAGCGCAGAAAAATGCTTCTGTGTCCGGTCCCCTGCACAGCAGCACGGCCGGAGAGGGGCAGAGGACCCTGTCATTACCCCAACGTATCTCCCCTGTTGCTGTGGGTTCACAGGGACTGTGGGAAGCCGAGCCGGAGGAACGACGGAGGGCTTTTAGTGAAGTGCATGGAGCGAGAAGAGGGCTATGATACAACGGGCATTCCAAGCACAGCGAAGAGAGAAAAATTGCATTTTCATATCAATGGCATTCTCGAGAAAGGAAACAGGTAAGAGAGACAAAGAAAAGACGGCATGTTTCTGCCTGGTTTTTGACCTTCCAGAAAAGGCTCCGCCAGTTAAAGACATGGCGCCCTAAGAGAAAGCACCATCGCATTTTCTGCTAATTATCCTACCGTGCACACCGTGCTGCTGCCTGCTCGCCTGAAGCAGCGTGATGGGCTGGCACCGGGGAGGCAAGCCTCATCTCTAAATCACCTTTAAATTGAGATGCAAAGTCTTTCATAAAGATATGCACAAATTCTACCAAAGGTTCTTAGGTCTAATAATGTTTGCTAATATAGCAAGGAAAAATAATTCCCTTTGCTTTAGGGATTATCAGGTGAAATTCTGTGCTTACAGATATGAATAAAGTTGGACTACTTGATCAGAATGGTCCTTCTTAGCCTTAAATACCTACGCAGCTATCTCTCACCATCTACCTAGAGTATATAGACCAAATAATGTATTTTCCTAACGTAAGATTCATTAATAAAACTTCGTAAATGGAAATTATTTAAAGTCTTTGAAAAAAAATACATATAATGGAAAGCATCTTCTTTTAAAATCAGTAAGACAACAGATAGTGAAGACTAATTGTTTAAAGTTCTCACAGAAGAGAAGAAATGTAAAAATACACTGTAGCTATATAGAACAATATTTAGAATAAATTATTTAGCTGGCATTATAAGTTATTTACATGTTAACATATATCAGTGTGTATTTTTATATTTTCAATAATACGTGACTTATTACGCCCTGAGTTTTGCAAGTAGTTAGAGGTACTTGGAGGGAGTGATATGCCTACCATCACGTCCTGTCTTCATCTCCCCCCCTTTTGCAACCAGAAGCGTACTTACACAGAGGGTGTGCAGCAAACTTGCACTCACATCCCAGCTTCCATGCCAGGACAGCCAAATGTCTCCTTCACTGCACATCCCATTTTGGCAGTCATGGCACAGGCTTCCCAAGGGATTTATACCATAAGTTTAAAAGCAATTGTACCTTCCACAGTGCTAAAGACCATGTAATGCTTACTGAAAGTGAACTGTGCATTGACATGTTGAGTCATCTGAAAAGGAAGGACGGCCTTGCAATTAGGATGCGGTGGGACTGGATAGGGTACGATATGATAAGGTACAATACGATGGGAACCAATAAGAGATGCTCCAAATTTGTGCCCATTCCTGTAAGATGGTTGCAGAACACTTCCAGGACATTCAGCAGTATCATCATCCAAATGTAAAAATTAAAAAGCTTAAGATTGGAACTTATTCCTGGTCAGGCAGAAAATCTGGGCAATGCTGAAGACTGAGCCTGGCCCTCCACGTTCTGCACCTGCAGCCTTACCATCCACAGGCTGATTTCTAGAAGTACACTGAACAATCTTGTATGCTAAATATAATTTTGAATTTTGCATGAGACTTCAGAAGGACCTCTGCCGAGGTCTTGTGGTGGCATAATAACATGGGCTTTTTTGAAAGGTGTATGTATTGAGGGGCTTTGTGGATTCTTTCTGGCCTCATGGGAAAGTACATGTGTCTGTTTGCAAATGAATGAACAATACAATCTCAGCTGTACAAAGCTGTGGAGAGGAACAATACTGCATTTCTCCCTAGGGAAAGACTACATGCTTTTTCTTTCTTTCTTTCTCTAATTTCTATAGGTTTGCAAATGCCTGTAAGCCCTGTGAGTTCCTACTACAGCCTTCCTCAGCAACTGGCTTAGTACTGAAGGAATCTGCGTCAGGGAGTGTTAGTTGAGTTGTAATGAATCCCCAAAGGTATAAATAACATATGCCACCATTTTCAGCATGTTTTTTTTTACACTGGGGAGAAAACAGTTGTCAAAAGCACTTCTGAAAAGTAATTCTTCGTCTGAGATTCCTGGGTTACAGGTAGCTGGTAAAAATAGTTTCCCGATAAAAAAATTTTCTTTGCAAGAGATGTGCACTCTCTGCCTCTTTTCTGAGACTTGTCCACAGTTTACTGAACTCCCTGCACACAAAGTATTAACAAAACTATCATGACATTTCTCTTACTAGCTGAAACTAGCGATATATGGTCGCTAAAGCTCAGCACACAGCAGAAGCCAAGCCATTTTCACCCGTTGGGTTACCCCAGACTATAGGCCAGTTTGCCTTCCCCTTAGCCATCACCATAACTTTTTTAATACTTTGCATACGAACTGCACCCCGGGACCTCATGATGTATGCACACACGCGCTGGTCGCTGCCTTTGACGATCGCACCTTCCTGCTTCCCCTCTCCTGTGCTACGGGCAATGGCTCACGTGGCATCTTGCCCAGCGAGCTGGAGGCGTGTGGAGGCTGCCGTGCCTGCCAAGCCTCAAAACAGCTTTGAAAGGAGAGCAGAGGAGCCGGCCAGCACGCTGGGGTCTGCGGGCAGAGGCAGGCACAGCCAAAGGGGAAACAACCACCGGTGTGAGACTGGGCTGTCTTCCTGGGAAGGGGCACGTGATAGCGCAGGAGTCGTGTTATAAAAAAAGGTTTCTGTTTGTGTTAAGAAGAGGACAACATATGGCTTGGTAATTGCCTTCAAATCAACTCTTGACTTGGCAGGGTTTAGCTAAACCAAATCAGTCTCTCGGAGGTTAGGCCAAGAGCTGCTTAAATTTCACAGGCCATGTTGCATTTTATATGATACCTATTTATAAAATCCTAGCTACGTTTGTAAAGTGAGCATAGAAACAAAACTTCTGGAGAACAACCAACTTTACAGGAACCATCTGTGCTCCTCCCCCCTTTAAACTCAGACCACAATTTCAGCAAGTTTCTTAGTTCAGTATGCACCCGAAATAAAATTCCAAAGTTGAAGTCCTCCAAACTTTTGTTGGTGCTGCCTCACATCCAGGCTGACATTTGCAGTATTTTATCTAATGAGAGAAGCCAAATTCTGAAATTTTTACCAACAAGATGTAGGATTCCTGAAGCGACGCTATTTCATGTTATACTACTGGGCTGCAGAGTTTGCTCTATAATTATTCGATTCAGGCTTGTTCTTGTATACCCGGTATAAAAGAGAGAAAGACTTATTTATTCATCCATACCTGTTCTCATCTGCAGGCTAGAAGTTGTGTGCAGAGATGAATGCTGTTACCAGAGATACTGAGCTGAAGTCATTGCTCTCAAAAGATCTGACCGAGCCGTTATGTTTTGGACTGGGGTTTATGTACACATCATGCTTTTCCCAGCCATATTTGTCTGCTCTGTTTTCTTATTATAGTGGTGAGGTGAAACGTATAAGCATTCTGCCTTTGTGAGTACTTCACAGAACGAGACAGTAGGATTTTTGCATATCCCACTTTGCTGTCTGCCTGCAGTAACAAAAGCACAGGGCAGTGAGGGAGGAAAACTGCTTATGTGCACGCACTTGCTGTCGTGAAGAAAGTCGAGCCATGGTTGCCTGCAGTAACTAGAATTTGAAAAAAAGAACAACAAATAAACCATAAATCTGTTTAAAAATGAGCCCTGCAAGCTCATGCTCTTTCTGCAAAACTGCTTGCTAGATCCCTGATGAACCCACTGAACAGCTCTTGGATTTCATGTACTGCGGCCCCTCTTGTAGGAAAAGGCAATCGAGGTGACTCTTTATAGCTCGTCAGATGGCTGCGTGATTTTCTGTTAAATAGACACAATGCCCACCCCAGCTTCGGCGTGTCACCCCTATGACGCCATCAGCATCTGCATCTGATCTTTTTGAAGTTTATATGAGTTTTATGACTCAAATTCTCTGCTGAAAAGATCAGCGCTCTCAAGAACAAGAGACCAGAAGGGGGAATAGATTGCCTTCCCAATTCGCCATCAAAAACAACAGGAAATGATTAGCTTTTGACAGCTTTGAACAGTTCAATAACTAGGCTGATTTGTTATTACTGCTGCTATTCCTTCAAAAAGAGCGCTTTGCCTCTTGCACCTTTTCCCTCTTCTTTTCTTTCCATAGCTGAGTAAGTAAGCAAATGAGGAAATAAGCCGGGAGTATGAATGCCTGATCTTCAGCGTCAATAGTACTGGTAGCACATATTTATCTACCGCATTGTGTTGGCATTTATCCATTAGAGAGCATTAAGGAAGAGAACCGTGCAAGCCCGGGGAATACTCACTCTGCAGGCAGCCAGACCTGTTCAGCCACGAAGACGGGCAATGGCAATTACAGAGCTGCCTCAGGTGCGGAGCGCTCATTCAGCTGAGCTCCCTGTGCCCCGTGTGCTGCTTCGCACGGACCGCCAGACTGTTGGCATCTCTTCATCATGCCCACGCAGCTGGCAGCTGTTAAAACAGGGACGCGATGGCCTTTCTTTCTGTGACCTTTTGGCCATCTCGTCCCCCAGCTCCTCTTCCCCTTGGTTATGTCTGAAACCCAAAGCTAAGCTGTCCATGATGTCTCCAAAACACCTCTGATGCTGTCAGCTGACGTCCAGTGGAAGGACTGCCTCAGTATCTCCAGCAGAGATAGATAGATGCGTGCACAATAGAAAGACTACTAACCAATTTCTGAGGTTTTGCAGCCTCAGGAATTTGTCCCTCACTAAATAGAGTCATATCCTCAGCTGCAGAGCTTACGTGAACCCTCAGCCACACCGGCTAATGCAAATTTCCTCTAGCCCAGTGTCCTTCCTGCCCGATAGATCTCAATGCCTATGAATAGTTGATGTATTCCACAGGAGCAGCCACAGGAAAATAAATTAATTTAAACACTAGCAAGGATTCCAAAGAAAGAAATACAGTCAACAAGACAGCAGTTCAGACCTCATTCTTCTGTCCTCCAGCATTGCATGCTCACCCCCGAGTTTACCCCAACGTCCCACATGCACCTCATAAGGCCAGAAGGGACGGGACTTCTTTCAGGTCTCCTTTTATTCTTACTTAGTATAAATTGTTTTCACTCTTTAGTTTTGGTTTGGGTTGTTGTTTTTTGTTTTTTTTCCTTGCTGGAACATTGCTGTAGCATAATTCTGCCATATACAAATCTATATCTTGCTATTTAAAGTTTTCATTTAGGGAAGAGTGTGTGGAAATATTCACTATTGCTCCACAATCACAATTTTAAAATTAGTTTTTTATTACAGGTTAGGAGAACAGGGTGCTTTTAAAAATCATTTTGCATTCCCCAATCTTGCTGACTTGCTGAGTTTTCCAACCTGAGATCTGATGAATCAATACTACATTATTATTACTAGCACCTACAAAAACATAATTAGAGTGCTAAATATTATTCCAATGCTTTGAGAATCTCGTATCAGTTTCAATCATCTGCCAGCTCATGAGAAGGAGGTGGTGACTTATGGGGAGAGCAGAAAAAGCATCACATTTCTCAGAGTAGGTTGGAACGACTCACGGGAGAGCAATAGTGGGACTCGCAGGGCTCACAAATGATGATCGATAGACAGTCTTGAGAGTGAAGTTTTTGTGCAGCCACGAGATGTCTGCATCAGCTGTGGGAGTGCTCTGTGTGTGAGGCCATGAAGCAGAGCATGAGGGATGGATCATGGGCTGACGATGGTGGGAAGCCCGTTGGACAGATCCTGCGGACAGACTGTGCCAGCAGCAAGGACGGGCAGCGCAGAGCGTGCTGTGTTCGGAAACCAGCTTGGAGTTGTTAGATAGGAAGGTTCCATTGGAGGCATAGAAGGGAAGTGTGCTGATGGCCCAGTGTGCTTTTGCAGCCATATCTGGCCAGTCGGCAGAAGCTGAACTCCCAAAGATTTTCACAAATATTGCTGGAAGATTTTGTGAGGGCTGCGGGCCTCTTTCCTCAGCCATTTGTCCCTTTTGAATGTTTGAATACCTGTAAAAATGCTATGGTTCAGCACTGATTAGAGACTCACTGCCGTCTGTTGGAGCCACCGCAGCCAACGTGTTGGAGCTACTGTTTGCTTTGGTTATTATAATCTCTGACTTGCACGCATGAAACAGTGTGAGCTGTTTGTGAATTTAATTTCCCCCACTGTTTCCACATGCCTGCAGATGAGTGGGATGGTGGCCTGCTTTCCACATTGCTGGAAAGGAGGTGGTAATCCTTCTTCCCCTGGCTGAATGTAAACTGCCACCGCATGAAAAGCCTCCCCTCCAGCATGAAGCATCCCTCAGTGCATTAAATTAAGAGACTGGCCCTAAACAGGCAGTGTTGACCTTTCTACGCTCTCATACTGCCCTGCCTTTAAGAAACTTGCCTTTTCCCCCTTTTCTACCTTTTTTTTTTCTAATGTTTGCTGTTTCTTCCTCCCTAAGCAGCTTTTTACAGGTGGGTTGAGGTGGTAAGTGCTACTGTCTACTCCAGACGCAGCTTCTCTGAGTCAGGCACAGGAGCTTCAGGCAAAGGTTCAGCTTCCTATAAAAAACGTATATTCTAGGAGAAGTGCTGCATTAGGTATTGTGGATTTTCTCTTTTCCAAAGTTGATGGTTAATACAGAAATTTTTGAGTTTTTTTTTTCCAGCTAGCTTGGGAGAGAAAATGCCTGGGAAGTTTTGGGTTTGGCTTTGGAGCTTGAGTCTTCCTAATCCTATACCACAAGTCCTCAAATATGTTGTCAGGCTTAAATGCTAATTTCAGACAGCAGCAAACTGTGGCAGGGCCTCACGTGGATCCCTGAGCGTGGGACTATCTGACTTAGCAGACTTTACAGAGAGGAAAGAAGCATCCTAATCACCGAGAACCAGACCGACGGATTGGAGCTGCCCTGCAGACAGCTGGCTGCAGGGTGGAAATGTTTTCTGGAAGTAGTATATAAATGTTATAAGAACAGAGCTGGGCCAAAAATTATTGACTTTTTATGAAAGTTGAAGGAAATTTCTATACCAGAACCTGGGAATGAGGAACTAGAGACCCCAAAGTCAGCCTGGGAGGTTTTGGGAGCATCAAGGAGGGAAGGCTGAGCACTCGCTTGTCCTCGCTCAGCCCTACGTAGTGCCACACGGCCATCGGCCAGAGTTGATCAGCAAGCGCATTGCTCTGCCGATTGGGCCAGCAAGGGCAGGCTTCATGTGCCAGTACACTCAAATTAGGGATTTTTGTGCATGTTTGGATAGTGGCAACGCTGAAGTGATATGCTGACTTACCTCTGCAGGACGGATGTATTCTAAATTACTACCCAAATTGAAGCAGGATCCCTAGAAATGAAGGGACGCTCTGGCTCGTGAACAATGCTTTGAGTGATCCCTTGCTTGCTGCAATTTTAAAATGCCTACTCGTTGAAATGTTGGCTATCACAGTTGTATTTTAATATGGGGAAAAAATATTGTAGGGTTGGCTTGTCTGTTTTTAGGAAAGTTCAGATTTCTGGTCTGTCAGCCTTGCAAGAGTCCCCTTAATAAACTCAAGACTTTGTTATCTACGCAAGTTTTTTGCACAGGATGGGTAGAAGACAAACAAAACATTTCCAGGGTTCCTCCAGACCTGCTGTTTCCATAGGCTGTAATTGTTATTTTAATAGGCATCCTACCAAGTTATTCTCTTTCAAAACAGACCTTTTGCTTCTCTTAACAAATAGGCTCCTGTCAAACACTAATCCAGGCACTTTTGAGAACTGAGATAGTGGCTGGTATTAATGACTAGACACTTCTGACTGCATCCTAGCGCTTTGTTCCTCATAGGATCTTTTCCCAAGCTGTAAAATGCGATGCCAAATTTAGTTTCTAAAGCCAGAAGAATAACACTAATAGACAGTAAATGGGTGTGAGTTGTCACATACACCAGCATTACAGACTTAGTGTTATGTCTCAATTAGCAGCGGGCTTGAAAATCAGTGGGAACAGACAGCATTTTTCCTGGTTTCTGTTGCAGTTCTTGAGTTGTACGGAAAGTAAAAAAAAAGAGTTTATGTTTACTGGTGAGGACAGAAACCTGGGACTGTAGTGCAGCCGTGTGCCTGACCTGCCTGCTCGGTGTTTCTGGATACTTCTATGCTTCAGTTTATCCCCATGCATATAGCTGGACACTAACACCTCAGTACCTCACAGAGGCGAAATCATGCCCGGCTCCTCATGGGAAAAGCCGGTGCAATTCTCTGGACCACAGGCATAAGGTACATGCAAAACACAACTGCTTCTGGGTACTGCTAAAATTAACTGACGGTCCAGCTTCTGCTGGTCCTGTTTTGCACATGTAGGAGTATATAAGCACCAACGCTACAGAAATTAACTGGAGTTTTACCACTGATTTCCGCGGGGACAGAATTGTATTTTCTCAGTTGCGATCTGTTTTCCAAAGTACACAGCAATCTGTTCACCTGCTGTCTAAGACCATGCAACAGCTACCAGAGGTTACAGGGAAAGTGAAATTAAGTCAACAGTTCATCAGCTCACCCTCGTAGAGTACATTGACAAAGACCTTCAGAAAAGGAGGATGCTCTAACTCATGTGGTGCTGTTCCTTTAAAGTACCTGAAATACATTTTCATGCAGTTTTCACAGGCAAACTGCTACACACAAAGATGACATAACCTGGTCTATAACTGAATCACCTGGTGTCATTTTAATATTGGTAGGAGACTTGAAGTCAGTGAAGTCATCAGGTACTAAGGAAATATGTAACTCATCTGAGAACGATATTTAAATATGGTGTTGAATAAGGGTTCATAGATATTTTTAAACATTTCAGTATTTAGTTACTTTTCATCACAGCCACACTTCAAAAAAATTTACCAGCCGTGTAGCATTTCCATGGACTAAATTCCAATTATATCAGTTAGGGAATTAACAGTCACTCTGTATAATGCAATTCAAAATTTCTATGCTTCCCTTTTATTCTCTGAAGTGTTGAGTAAGCCACAAACTAAAATGAATTTCCTTTGAGAAGCACATGCATGTCACTGGCAAAGCTGGTGAAAGGGCCTCTAACATCTGAAAAGTTTGCTTACATCATTCAAGAACAAAAGCTGAATGGTTAAGAGTGGTACAAATAAAGCTAATCCCCAAATATGTATTTGATTATGTCATATTTAATTCTGCTTATGCTTGTTTATTTGACCCTTATCTAAGATACTGAAGAAGTATTCATCAGGATGTAAAGCAATGAGCTAAATAGGGAGCTGCTGTGCATTACCTGTACATACGTATCCTCTTCTATGCACTTTTAAATGCATTGATAAACCCAACAGTAAGCAGAGTAAGCACTAGTGTGGATCTTTCATATCTGACATCCTAGCAATATGACCTCAGGATCAAGAGAAACAGTTATATTAGTAGAAATAAGGATCATGGAATAGTGATCTGTGGTTAAGTGGAGCAGTCACTCTGAAGTCTAACAGTCTTGATTTGTCCTCACTTAACCCAATTCTAATTAAGCACACTAGAAATAACTGTTCAAATTATTCTTAAGCTTATTCACTTTAGAGCTTTGTGTAAAAACTGATACCAACACCAAGTCAAAAAATAGCATGTTTTCATTTTTCAGTGCTAAACTGAGAGCTGAACAGACCTCACATAAAAAAATTCTTTTAGCAGAGAAAGCTTCATCCACAACTCAGAACGTCAAAGGAAAGGCGCACTGAGCCTTTGCTATATCCTTTGTACACTGCCTTTGAACTGCCTATATTTACAAGACCACTGTAAATATATAGCGTACTGGTAGCATCAGTTGAGGATGAAGAGTAACATGACATTTGTGTCTAGTGAATATATGTTGCACCTGAGGCTGGCAGGGAGGTGCAAAACCATACACACTGGCTTATAGAATCACAGAATGATTAGAGTTGGAAGGGATCTTAAAGAACATATAGTTCCACCCCCCTCTGCCATGGCAGGGACACCTTCCACTAGACCAGATTGCTCAAATCCCAATCCAGCCTGGCCCTGAACGGTTTGAGGGATGGGACCTCCACAACTGCTCTGGACAACCTGTTCCAGTGCCTCACTGCTCTCAGAGTGAAAAATTTCTTCCTGATATCGAACCAAAATCTACCCTCTTCCAGTTTGAAGCCATTACCCCTTGTCCTATCACTAAACTCCCCACCTTTCCTGTAGGCCTCCTTTAGGTACTGGAAAGCCACAATAAAATCTCCCTGGAGCCTTCCCTTCTCCAGGCTGAACAACCCCAACTCCCTCAGCCTGTCTTCACAGTACAGATGCTCCAGCCCTCTGATCATCTTTGTGGCCCTCCCCTGGACTCGCTCTGACAGGTCCGTGTCCTTCTTATGTTGAGGTCTCCAGAGCTGGATGCAGTACTCTGGGTGGGGTCTCATGAAAGCAGACAAGAGGGGCAGAATCACCTCCCTCAACCTGTTGGCCATGCCTGTGATGCAGCCAAGGATACGGTTGGCTTTCTGGCCTTGAGTGTGCATTGGCGGCTCATGTTAAGTTTCTCATCAACCAACACACCCATGTCCTTCTTCTTCGGGCTGCTCTCAATCCATTCTCCTCCCAGCCTGTATTTGTGCTTGGGATTGCCCCAACCAAGGTGCAGGACCTTGCACTTGGTCTTGTTGAACTTCATGAGGTTTGCACCGGCCCACATCTCCAGCCTGTCAAGGTCCCTCTGGATGGTATCCCTTCCTGCCAGCATGTCAACTGCTCCATACAGCTTGGTGTCATTGGTAAACTTGCTGAGGATGCTCTCAATCCCACTGTCCACCTGGCCAGATTTAATTCTATCAGGGCTTTAGCTTTATTAACCTGATCCCTGGCTGCTCGGACAACTTTTCTGTATTCCTCCTAGGCTACCCATTCTTACTTCCACCCTCTGTAGGATTCCTTTTTGAGTTTGAGTTTCTCCAGGAGCTCCTTGTTCATCTGTGCAGGCCTCCTGGTCTTTTTGTTTGAAATTCTCTTTGTTGAGATGCATTGCTCCTGAGCTTGGAGGAGGTGGTCCTTGAATATTTACCATCTTTCTTGCACGTCTCTTCCCTCCAGGGCTTTATCCCATGGTACTCTACCAAGCAGACCCCTGAAGAGGCCAAAGTCTGCTCTCCAGAAGTCCAGGGTAATGAACTTACTGCGAGCCCTCCTTACCCCCCTAAGGACATTGAACACCATCTCACAATCACTGCAGCCAAGGCTGCCCTTGAGCGTGACGTTCCCCACCAGCCTCTCCTTGTCACTCAGAACAAGGTCCAGCATGGCACCTGTCCACGTTGGCTCCTCTGTCACTTGGAAAAAGAAGTTATCATTGATGCATTCCAGGAACCTCTTGGATTGCTTATGCCCTGCCGTGTTGTCCCTCCAACAGATATCGGGGTTGTTGAAGTCCCCCATGAGGATCAGGGCTTGTGAACATGAGGCTGCTCCTATCTGTTTATGGAAGGCCTCATCTGCTCCATCTTCCTGGTTGGGTAACCTGTAGCAGACCCCCAGTATAATGTCATCTGTCCCTTCCCTCCCTTTAATCCTGATCCATAAGGTCTCATTCAGCTCCTCATCCATCCTCAGTTGGAGCTCAATGCACTGCAGCAGGTCATTGACACAGAGGGCGACACCCTCTCCTCGTCTCCCCTGCCTGTCCTTCCTGAAGAACCTGTATGCTTCCATTCCAACACTCCGGTCATAGGAGCCAACCCACCAGGTCTCTGTGATGTCAATAAGACCACAGCCCTGCAGGCGTGCACATCTCTAGCTCCTCCTGTTTATTCCCCATGCTACGTGTGTTTGCATAGAGCCATTTAAGTTGGGCCTCCGATGAAGCTGACTTACTGGCTGGAGTGGCTGGGATTCCTCCGTGCTGCACTCCAGGTGCTCTCCTGTTGACCTGCAACCCTTCTCTAGGCTCTGCGCATCTGTTACTGGCATTGGCATCATACTGGTAGGAGTGGGATGGATTGAGTAAATGTCAAGGTGATACAGATGCACTGCACTGGTGCAGGCGGAACGTACCTAGCTATGAGCCCATTTGTCAGCCAGTGCTGTTCCAGAAGTAGTCCAGCTCTGGTTTGGTCCTGGAAAGACATTTGCTGGATTCATGCTGCACTGTAGCTAAGGTAAATCTTGCCAGGCACAATTTTGACTCTATAAAGAACTACTTCAGTGTCTCTTTTGCTGTTGCACAGCCTGAAATTTGACCATAAGTGCAAATTAAAAACACTGGCAGGAAGTATTGTTTTCCAGCTATTTTAGCACACGGCATATACGTGATCTGTGCTGAAATTTTTCTACAGGTATCAGTATCATTAGAATGTCACTCCAGTTGGTAAATATACAGACCAGTTAAATGTCCAGATGGGTCATATACATACCTCCACTTACCATCCTAAAAACTTGAGCTTTATTGCTGTTTGGAAAAACTAAATTACATTTGAGGGGAAAATAAAATGGTTACATTTCCCCTAGTTTTCTTTGTAACTATCTCTCATTGTATTATCGCCTCCTTTTACAACCTATTCGTGTCAGCTTGCACAGCGTGAAGAAAGCAAATGAGTACTGCCAATAAAATATGCCAGTTTATCTGGTGTAGTCCTAAATCTTCCTCAGCTTTGAGAGCAGTTCATCTTCCAGCTCAGAGGGAAAAAGCAAAATAACTCTTTTCTCATATGAGAGGCCCAAACTACGTCCTTCCCTTAAAGCAAAAAATCACGAATTCATTACTATCTAACTGGCTTCTTACTGTTGGTGTCTGTACTCTTAGGCCACCGAAACATAAAATGATACCTTTTCCCTTGATAAGGTGCAGCTACATTAACAACACCCCAATAATCACAGAGAAAACAGACTACTCGCATGCAGCATAAAAAGTAATACTGTTAGAGATTTTGGGTTTAAATAAATTGGAAAGTTATTAAGAGTACTTCACATTTCTATATATAAGCATAAATGCATTTAAAAAAAAAAAACAACAAACCAAGAAAAACTAAATGAGCATCATTATCCACAGTGTTACTGATATGTAGACAAAGATATGCAATGGCTTTCCCCAAGGTCACAAAACAAATTAACTGGAGTCAAGGAAAGAGTGCTAGAGAATTGTTATCCATTAATCCAGCACATGGTTTGAACTTTTTAGACAGTTTGAAAAGCAATCAGTACATTCGAGATACTGAATTTGGTTATTTTGATTTAAATTTTTGAGGGCAATATCTTGAAAGAAGAAAGATGCTGCAAGGAAATTAACACCTTGGTACAATGCTTTACAAACATATGTTAGGTAATTCCTCGCTTTGAATGTGAATTCAGATACATCAATTAGATTTAAGTTCTCTTCTGGGTATTTTACAACACATTGAGTTTAGACATAATTGGATTTTTACCCCTGAAACACTTAATCAAGGCTAAATCAAAGAAAAAAAATGCCTTTCAGAAAAATCCTGTAAAATACAAAGAGAATACTTCTCTGTTTGAAAAAGATCTGCCAGCTTTATTAAGTTTCCTTCATTTAGAGACTTACTTGTTTTTTCTTTTATGCAATTAATGCATTAAATCACTTTGATGTGTTGCTTCTTAAATACACAGTATCTCCAGTTATATAAAATACTAGACACGTCAGCACCATTCATTCTCCCAAACTGGGATAACGCTGTGCTCATCTCAACAAGAGAGATGATTTTAAGGTGAGTAGATTATTCTCCCAGTGTTTAAACAAACCTTTCATCAGTTTTAGAGTTATACTGCTGAAGTCTTTTTTCCCTGTAGAGCAATGATTTCTGTCATCAAGTTAGCATGAGTGAGAGAGACCCTGAGTAAAAATGGAGAGCAAGTCTTGTAAGATGAGCGTATTTGAGAAGTGTAATCCTTTTCTTCCATTTTACACATCTTTTCCAACAACGCAGAAAAAGTTAACATATGTGAAATCTGAGTGCAATCTTCTTATAAGTAAGCTCTCTTCTCCCTACCCTTGCACCCCTAAAAGGGAATATTTATGGAACTTGCTATGCACCTGATAGAAGTGGCAGCAGTTTCATGAAAACTGTAGACAAAAATAAGATGTGACTAGAATATTCAGCAAGAACCCCTTAAAAATGAGCTGATCAGTATTTATGTAAGATAGCCAACAAGTCCTACCTATGAGAAGCCACAATTTTTATTATTGCTAACAAATATCTGGTCACTTTGGAAAAATGCATATTCATATATTTCATCTCTAATTACTATGTGTGTTGCATAGAAGGACTGGCATCATTCTCAACATATGTATTTCATGGGCAAAAGATTGAAGGCATTAGAGACTTAGGTAGGATTATAGACTAGACCACCATTAAAAAGAAACCCAAACAAACCCAGCCCAATCTCCAGTGCTGTCTTTGCCCCTAAAAAGCCAAGTCACAGCTTGCTCAGCCCAACAGAGCACAGCCAAGTCACTTCTCTGAGGGAGACAATACAAAGGGCTTCTCTCAAAACCCACCTTTGCCATAAACATTAATCTCTGTATCTGTGTTGGTATATTTGGGATTAGTATAACTCCCAGGTTTAGGTGGATGCACTCAGGATAGTGTAACTTATTTGTACGGTAAACTGGTGAGCTTTATTGCTATACAGAGCCTGTGTAAATACATGATAACTCAGATTTTTACTGATATAACTACACAGGACGCGCACACACACAGATCCACAGCCCATCTCTAGCAAACGTGGTCATGAAAACTTAAAAATCAGATGCGCTGTTCAACCTGCGCGCATCACCTATTGGGAGCTGCCGTTCCATCGAGGTGGTACAGCTCGGAGAAACCGTTGTATGTCATTGCCATGGCAACGCGGGATGCGACTTCCAGGCATGACGCAATCTGATAGCCCCACTGCTCCCTCAACTCCTGTTCTGCCTGGAACTAAAAGCCACGCTGAGAAGGATTAGTACTTTCATTTCTTCAACCGCATGGCTGAAGAAATGAAATGGGAAAAGCTGGGACAGCCTTAATACTTCATGAGAGGCTTTAGCCTTAAGTAAAACCTCTGGCTAAGGTTATATGAAAGGTTCAAGCAGGAATATTGGACGCTTCCCAATGAATCTGAAAAAGATGTATCTCTAGAGTTATACAATTTCTGTCACACGCTATGGGTAAGTCTTTAAGAAAAAAAATAATATGAAAGCCAGCATCTTTTTTAGGCTAATAAAATGCATTTTGAAATCTTTTTCTGTCTGTCTGAGATATGCTTCCCTCTTTTGTAAGCTCTTTTGTGCATTCTATACTTGATGTATTTGAAAAATAAACTTGCTTTATGAGTGGCTCAGCTTGTGTCAGCACTTCCACAGTGTAAACACAGAAAGCTTTACATTAATGTAGATTACAGTTAAAATAAAATTATCATTCTCAAACTCCCAAGTATGCCTTTTTTCATTAACTATATGAATCTTAATGAGAGCAGAATCACTATGTAAAACAACAATAAGAATAAGCTGAGCCATCCCAGTGACTCCCGTTGCTTCCCACCCTCTTTTTGGGATTGAGCCTTGTTTCAGTTGACGTGGTCTTATAGTTGAGCAACCCAAATATACTGCCCCATTAAGGACTTGGCAATTACACAAAATTAGCATAGTGTAAAGCACTAGCCACTGTATCCATCCCTTGTAATTTCTGAATTACTGAGTTAATCTTCAGGGATTTTTGTGATTTCAGCTTGTTTAGAAATGCCTGTCAACAGCAGGAGCAGTTTCTACTTGTTACTCCAGTTGATTATTGACCTTTACAGGTTTTGTTTTTACAATAACATTTTCTTTTCAGATTTGATTTCTGTACTAACACGATCATCAGGTTAATGGGAAAAAAATAATAATATCCTTCCTTTAGCAATTACACAGCTTCCTACTATGTCAATCCCTTTGTTATTTTATAAACAAATGCACAGCATTTTTCTTCATTATTTCTCCATTTACCAGAAGCTGTGTCATGGGTCCTAACACTTTTCTTGGAGTGATTTGCTACCTCTTTCATTTCTGTTAATTTTGAATCAGCACTCCTAAATGTAGGTGTACAATACTTGGATGCTTATATTTTGGGTTCATGTCATTTCATCACATTTCTGTACTGTGACTTGTTCTGAACCAAAATTAATAGCAAATTCATTCTTGGCACATCAATGTTGTGAACATTAACACACACAGAGCCCCCTTAACACCCACTTTTGCCAGTATAAGATCGTTCAGTTGAACCCGGGGGGTGCAATGTGCTGTTGGGAGAACAACTGTGCAGGGTGGGGACAACCTATTTTACATGATCAGGGCAGAGGCGTAAGTCTCTCTGAGGTGTCAACATGTGGGTCTGCTGGACAGTAAGCTGTACGGGATGAAAAGCATGGTACATACTCCTCCCACATCATGTTACATGTGTGAAGAGTATTTAAACTTCTTTTTTAATTTACAACTCTAATGTCAGATATAGAAATGTCCCAGGAATTTCTTGTGGGTGTTTACCAAAATGGCATCTTTTGCAGAGCTTGTCCAGATACACTCTGTTTCAAAATTCTTATGTGAAAATGTATTTCTCATTACGAATTCACTGGTCAATGTGGTACTTTTTATATCCCTCAGTCATCTCTTCATAGGTCACGCAACATTTCTTGCAGGAAAAAAAAACGAGTGTTTCAGGAAGCTAAATATGTTCTCCAACCGTATTTGGAATAAATGGGTTTTCACTTTGATTGTCTTCAGTGCTGCGGCCTTAAAAGCTTGGCAGCAGCTTTTATATATACATTCTAAATTACTCACATCTTTCATCAAAGGCTAGCACATCCATTTGTCCAGATGTGGCCATTCCTTGCTTCTCTCGTACCTGATCCTAGCCCGCTCTCCCTTCTGTCACTCTCCCCTTGTCACTTCAAAAGCAGCATCTCCGAGCATTTGGGAATGTGGCTTTTTCTCAAGTGGCATCTCAGAGTTGAGAGACACTTGTGAATATAGCTAAAAGTTACCACTTCACTACTGAGTTCAGTCTCTAATTTCTCTGCAGGCGATGCTGCCTTTAAACTGACAAGTGGTTTGAATTCTCCTTGACAGAAGGGTCTAGAGATGTAACAGCCCGGAGTCACACCAGCTCTTAATGGCCAAAGTAACACTATTTTAAAAAAACAGATAAAACAAATATTCAAGAAACAAAAGCTACCTCACCTACACGGCATAGTTTTTTTATGTTATACACAAACTGCAATTTTAAGAACAGGAAATGCCTTTTTTTTTTTCCTTTTTTTTGCCATAGGACTGTGCTAGCACAGTACCTAAACTGCTGTTAGAAATCCAGCTTTTGTTTTCTGCCTGGATCTTTAACTGGGTAAGTCCCACATTGATGTAAAACATGCTTTTGCAATTAATCTCCATCCTTTTTTTAAAGGAAAAAACCCCGAAAATTACCAATTTGCTTCCTATCTTGTCAGCTCCAGGAGGAGATCAAAGGATGATTGTTTATACGAAGAGTTGGGTGCTCTATAAACAAAAATTCTCTCTTCAATGCTGTTTTCCAGTACTCAAGAGACTATTCTAATAGTCTCATGAAACATTCATTTTAGTTGTCGACTACACACTTTTTGAGATCCCTACAACAAAATTGTATAAAAGGAATGGCCTGTATTAATTTGATAAGAAAATCCTTTAATGAAAGCCTCAATCAACCAAGGTCACAGGAAGATTAATTTAAGATAATGTTGAAATGTACAAGCACAGAAATGAAAAAAAAATGTCACATGATGAAAGGGTTGTGACATAATTCCTTTAAACTTAAACTCATGTGAGACTTAATGAAGAACACAGCAAACATCACAGTTAAAGGGGTTAAACCTAAAGAAATGTCATACATCCAGACCTGAGAGTGCAGTAAATACAGCAATCAAGTTAACACGTGAGGGTTGTTTTACTGATCCATCTGCACCACGGATACAACCAAGAGTTCAGAAGAGTACTCGGCATAATGGAAGTCTCACCATCAAGCATTTTTAACAGCTTAATAATCTGCTCTCTTCCGTGGTACATGCCTTGATTCAAGCACCAAGGACGCTGCTTGTTTGCTTTATTAAATTAGATTTGTTTGGAACAAACTGGGTGTGTCCTCGGGCGATCAAAGTTAAACCAACCTCTATTGTTAACATTATTGCTAAACTAATTTTACTTTTTAAACATAAATTAGAAATTATTCTCCCCTGTATTGACTGACCCATCTAAAAGTTACCCGCTACTTAATATACGATGACTACGACTTTAAAAAAAACAAACAAGAAGGAAAAGAATTCAGGAAAGAAAAAATATGATCACGATGCAGCTAGACAGGTGGAAGAGTATAAAGCAGCAAATCTGGCTGCTGGATGAGAGATTATTCTTCAAAGTGCCTGTATTCAGGTCAGCGAAGGTGATGTGCTAGTTAATTGGTGAATAGAGCACAGCACTGAGATCAATGAAAAACATTGATAACAGATGAGAACGTAGTTGGTGCTCCAAACATTTAGTGTAGCAAAACGGATATGCTTATGCAAGAGATATTATATGGTATAGTTGTCTCTGGTTGTAGGGGGACTGAATTCAACGGCCCAGGGATCTCTTCCTGTTCTACGCTTCTGAAAAATGGTACAGGCATTGTCATTAAAAAGAAGAGATGTAATCTATGACGCAGTGTTAGGACTCCGGTCATTTCAATGGGTGGTCACTATTTTGCTTCTCATTAAAAGGAAATTGTCAAATAATTTAATTTTTGGTCCTCAGTATGCAGCAAGTCTTCAGGTTTGGTCCGTATTATGCAAAAATAAGCAGAAAACTATAATTTCGTGTATGAACCTTTAAGAGTCTCTCTTTCCATTGTGGATGATATGTTCTTTTAAACGCTTTAATAGCGCATGATTTATACTTCTAAAAAATAACTCTTGAATAATCTGCTTTTATGTTAAGAATGCCGAATTCCTGGAACGGTAAAAACCGATGGTACAGCTACAGAGTGTGTAAAATGCAGAACTGCATTTTCTCAACACTTTTAAGGTGGACACTGAATTTCTTTTTATAAATGTGTACAAATGATACCGATCAAGATATATATATTATCGGGCATAAATAATAAGTTAATAGTCATCTTAATGAGAGAAAAAAAGGAATTACCTGGGAAGGACTAGCAAAAAGGGAGCAACTTTCATTATAAATAGCACATGACATTAGTGTAAAAATATAAGGATGATGAGGGGTCTAGGACTAATGGTCCTAGAAACGAACTCTTGTGATTATTTCCTGGAATATCCTCTCAGTTTGACACCACCACCTGCGATGCAGAAGGATAGTGTCTACGAAAATAAAATTATTCACCTCTCTCGCGTGTATTCACTCTTAGCCTCTTGCGAGGCCACCTGTATCGGTGAGAGGTGGTCAGGTCAGAAACACTTTCTGAGAGCCGCGCTATCAGCCTTCTGCCACACAGGCTGCTTCTCACCCTTCTCGCCCTAAAGTCTTACCTCTTGCTATCCTAAACATTCACTGTAATATAAACTCCAAGACTGACTTTTCATTAACCACCCTCTACACCTCTCCTCTGAGAAAAACAGCAATTTAGTCATTATTTTGAACCGACATACAACCTTGCACCATCCTTAAAGTTATTGCATCTCTAACTGTGAAAACTGAGGAAAATTGGTAGCACCATTACAGCGACAACTAGCTCTGAGTGTTTTTAATATGCATTTTCGTGTTCTGGGAGCCATTCCTGAGCATAGAATTTTGAAGGAAAATAAAAGGGTGAGTTTTATCTAAAGTTTTCTACAGTGTAACAGAAGGCTGAAAACATAATGATTTAACTTAATTTAGTATAATTGCAAAAGGAAGGCGACGCTTAATACTAATCATCCGGATGCTAGTAAGTGCCAGCACTATGTCAGGAGAAGTTTACAGTGCCAACAATGTGGAACGAATTCATCCCTCTGCTTGGGAGAAAGGGGTGAACCTGCTCTCTTCCACTGCTAGGATAATACCACTGATGTTGAGCGAGAAATAGCAGATTTACACCGCCGTGCTTGAGATCAGAATCTGGCTCGTAATAAAGCTTCGATGAGTTTCAGGAGTGAAGACACTTCTTCTTCAGGGACTATAAGATAAAGCACACATTTTAGAGCTTTATTCAGGCAGGTTTCATTCAGGCTGAGTTTCAAAGAACCTGAATGACAAAGTGCTAGAAGGTGACTTTCTATCAAAGAGCACACTGTTATCTCTTACTCGCGTATAATAATATGCTAGGAAGCAGCAGGGATCATGGTCCATTTCTCTTACAGTTTCCTCTCTGCCGTTTCTCACGAGTAGGGATGCCAGGTGGAGGCCGCGAAGATTGGGCCTTCCCATCTTCACCCTCCCACTCTTTCCTCCCTTGACAGCCCATGGTTCACCAGGATGCTGAAAGCCTGGAGACGACCTTTTGCCACAGCAAGCGCCCTGGCATCGACCCCTCCCACAACAGCCCTGATGGAGAGGAACTGGTACAACACGCCAGCCCCATGGTCTCTTCTGGGAAGGGAAGCCATGGATGTGGGACACAGATGTTTGAGCGTGAGAGGGGAATGGCATGAGCACCATGAGCAAGAAGCGGTGCCTGGGGTGGAAGGGAAGGGTCCCACTCCCTGAATGCATCTCCCGCCCAGGAAAGGAAACTTTAACACTGGTTTAATGTGTGCAGACCAAAGGGACACAATCCAGCACACAATTATTTTTCTTTTCCTTTTGAAGATATTTTTCTCCCCACCCCTCAGCTCCCATAAGGCAAAACTATCCATTTAGGTTAAGGTAGCACGGTGGCATCTGGGTGTCAGCTTTCTGGCATTTCAGTTAAACAGTAACCAGAAAAAAAGGGCTTGTGAGAGACACTAACTGTTCTTGATGTCAAGTCTTCCCACAATGGGGAACTGCTTTAAAATCATTCCTCTGAAGAATAAAATAGAATAGTTTCATGATAATTGTTTTATTTCCATGGAGAAGTGAAGGAAAAGCTGTAGGGCTTATATTCTTTACCATGACAGCTTGAGGATGCACATGAGGATTCCTGTTTCTGCTTTCACTCATTTTAATTTTTCTTTCTCAGGTCTCTTCATTTTGCTTGTTTGTTGTTCTTTTGTTGTTCTTGTTGTTGTTTTATTTTTTTTCTTTCTTCCCCCTCTCCGTTTCTCTATAAATTCTTGGATTTCTTTTCCTTCTTGGAGTTTTACTCCAAGCTCTCAGCTCCTCTCTGTACTCCTCCTTCCTCTGTGTCGCTCACTCACAGCTCGTTAAACGCGCTCTCTCCCATTGACCTCGCTGGTGCGGCGACAGCTGGTCACAACCCTTTGTAGACAATGGCCAATTCTCTCTTTCAGTGTGAAAGGCTCAAGCCAAGACTCAAGGATAGCCATTTTCAGAGAGGGTCAGCAATTCTAAGGAAAAACAGAAGCTGTCTCTCAGAGACAACTGCACTGCACCCAAAGACAAAAAAGCATTTGTTCATCAGCTTCTATCTGTTTCGATCCAATCTCCCCTTACACCTTTGGGGAAGGAGGAACAAATAGGCAAACCGAAATCATATGCACACTGAAAAGATGAACCGGTGTTTGAAAGGTGTGCCTGCAAAAGTTTTCTTGTAACAGAAAAGGTGATTAGTAGAAGCACTACTATGATCCCAGCAGAGGAGGTACATTCTGCGTCAAACACTTTAACAGATTTTTTTGGTAATAAAGTCCCAAAAAAGGTTTTCTTCTGATTTTTTTTTCTTCCTTCCCTTCTTTTTTTTTGACCATAGTACTTTGCCTTTGCTGGGCATGACTCATATGCACAAAAATGTGCTTATCACCAATGAAACACATTTTCAGATTTATGTGCTGAGGTAGCCAAAACATAAAGCTTTTGACTTTTAAAGTTTTAAAGTATTTCTGATGATGACAAAAAGGTCTGATGTGTTTGAAGATACGAAGCTCGTCACCAAGGCAGCAGTAAGCTCAGGTGAAGGCATAACAAACCATTTTTCCTCCATGACTGGTCACCCTGTACTGAGGTGCAGAGGTCTGGTTACACACACACCAGTGAGCACGTATCCATAGGACCAACACTGGGAATGACATTTCTTCTGCATTGTGTGGCCACATAAACATCAATTCATGCTTTAAAAGAAGAATGTCATATCACTTGGAAAACACCATAGAATCTTGGCAACTTATACTGGAAACTGGGAGGTATAAAAGGAAATTATTACCCTATACAGCCCTGGTGCATCTACTTTTCCCAGAGTATCCACTACTGCCAGCGTGAAAAGCAGGATGTCGGGCCAAACACCCTGCTGTTACTCCAGCTGGGGAAGCAAATTTCATATCAAAAATGTAAGATATTTTGACAGTAATTCTTGTATTTCCTGTTCAGGTGGAGTCTGATATATTCTTATCACAGTGTAGAATTCAAATATATTAAGCTTTATACACAGTGATGATTATCAAATACACAGTACAATGAAAAATAATGTCTGGTAGGAGAGTAAGAAGGTGTTTTGCATCTTCATAAGCTACCACGCCTGAGCTGGTGTGTTTGGTGCACAAACATTTTGAGCAATACTCACTCACAGCCTCACTCACTTAACAAGAGCAGAGACAAACTGAGAACCTCGGTACTTAACAGCCACGGTCAGTCCCATGAGAAGAGAACGTGCAAGAGCTTGTCACCGTGCCCCTGCCAAGGACAGTCTGCACATGATCTCCTGGAGGCACATAGCAACAAAAACGTTCTCGTTGGTTTTAGGGCAGCTATAGGCAACACAGCCTCTTATGCTGTGGACTGCTGTGGCTATCGCCAGGAGTCTTGGCAAAGGAAGCATGCTAGTATCGAGTACTGTAATGCTGAACTAGCAGATTACACCAAAGCAGCTAAATTTCCTTGTGCTGTCTCTCTTTTTATTTATTTCTTTCCTGCGTGTTATCACAACTACGCCATAGAGAGTTTTCTTGGGAACATTCTTCTAAACACAATAAGACAGCATACATCCTTCATCCTCACAGAATAGTGCGTGAGGTACCCACCGTATCTCACTTCCTCTGAATAACTTCAGGAGAGAACAGAGGGAGATAAAGCCAGGCTACATTTTTTCTAGTCAGAAAGTGGTGAAACCACACGGAAGGCAATGCTCGTGTGGACGAGGCCACAAAAGTAGGAGCTGCAGGAGCTAAGAAAAAAAAAACTTTTGTTTTCTCCTGTGCTGCGGAGTCATTGTGGGAACTGGGTCGAGGTACTTAAAGACCAAGCCACATACAAATTCAAGTGCAATGAGCAATTAAAGCAACTTGTTAATAAGGGCTCTGAGATCCTGACTTAAAGTTATCTCTGTATAAAAATGGTCACATACTTTCTATGTCTCATCCTCCCAGTTTATTTTTACACTTACGAATGAGTGCACACCCCTATGACTGTTTAGCAAAAGGAACTACACAAATGTAAAACATTTGTGGAAGTGAACTGTCACCACTTAGAATCTGACTTCTTCACATATCATCAACAAGGTATTTTTATAGGGTTCCACCATATAGGGGAAGAGAGCACTTACTAATGGAAATTAACACCACTGTTATTTTGTTGGTATGAAAGCAGCAGCAAATGCGCTGCTTCGGTTTAGTTTTGAATCCCAAATAAAAGCAAAGCACATATCTCACACAGTAATAGGCAGTAACTTCCACAGACGGAGAACATAATTACAGTGTCCTGGCTCCCAATGGCTGAAGGTTGTAAAGGACAATATATAGCACCTGCTGAATCTGCAGAAGGAAAAAAAAACACAATAAAGAGCTCCCTATCAGCACACTCCTCCTTTTTTAAGGACTTTCCAATAGGTGTACGGGGAGGTGTTTCAGGATGGTTAAGTCACTGCAGCTGGTTTGAGACGGAATAGGAGGTGACGGGAACAGACTATCCCCTCAGTATTCCAGGTTTTAAAATCCAGCAGTGCAACAGCTAGGAAAATTTTGAGTTACCCCTTCCTTTTGTGCAGCACAGTCCTCTTACTGCTGTCTAAGGGTTAGCTACCACCCACCCCATAAAGATTTCTGGATTTCTGGGGTGCAGGACTATAAAAGTAAATGACACAAAGATACCCACACTTCCACAAACTTCTCACTTCAGTTTCCCAGAACCTCTTTCTATTGCATCTTCTGAACAAGAAAGACCAAGACAAAAGTGTGTTCTGTCATTCTGGAGCTGCAGAGCTCTGAAGACAGAGGCACACACTCTCCCAGTTGTCCCAGCCACAGCCAGTGAACAATGATGAACTGATCAAGCTCCTTTACTCAGTCTTCTGCAAATCTCCTCAGGTCTAGATTTGCAGAGTACTCCGGAAAGCTGGTGTCATATTTAAGCTTTGCTTTTAGATACACTTGATCCCAACCACATCAAGGGGAACCTAAATTAGTGAGAAAGACACTGTTCCTCATCCCTCTTTAGGTTATGTGCTAGATTAGCGCATTGTCAAGGTACAGAATGCTGGATTGTATCTGCACGGCATTACAAGGTGATGCCAAGTTACCTTTTGGAGTTTCTGTCAAGAAGCTGACTCTGAAGGTGAAAAATCCTTGGACAAAAGGGAACTCTGCCCTGAAGACCCTGTCCCTACAGAGGGTCTGCTCACCAACATTTCACTACGATCACTGGCACTTTCTGGACTTATCATGGCTTCTGCCATCATGGTTCACAGGGATGGGTACAATCACTCCAACAACTTTGGCTAACCACATGAGCGTTCCTGAAGATTTAAGCCAGGACCTTGGGGGCAGAGTCAGATGGAGAGCACAGGAGTGCCATGTCTCTGTGCTCCCGTCGGTGCAGGTTTCTCAGCATATGGCCAAGTCGGGAGTGAAGCGATCCATATCCAATTAGTATGCTTGAATCATCCAGACCCCAAGAGTTCCTAAATCTTCACTAACTTCCAGCAATCTTTACTTTCTATTATCTAGGACAGGCTTTTATAACTTATGTCATCTCTGTCATCAGAAAAGCACTCTAGCTGCAATAATTTTTCACACTGTACATCACTGCAATTTATTTATTTGACTGGAAAGGAAAGGATAACTGAGAAAGAGAGCTTTTATTGTGATGTGCTTTCTATTGCAATGCTTCCCACATCCATGCCCATTTGTATTCCATCACCTCTAGGTTATGAGCATTTCTGTCAATGGGGATTGTCATGGCTATAAAGACTTAACTCCTAATACCTTCAGATTAAAGAATTTTTCCCAGGCACTTTTTTTTTGGTTCATGTTTTTATAAGGCATAACAGTTAGGGGGTTTAGAGGGTCAGTGATCACCCACTGTCAATCCTATTTGCTTGTTTTCTTTGCCAGGAAGGCACTAAAATGCATTTAACTGGAGCCCCTCTGCAAGATCATTTTTCTCTTCTCTACTAAATGTTCTCTTGTCTCTACTCTAGAGTGAATCCTGGCACCGATTTCATCAGAGGCAGAGCTGAGCCCTAAACCCTAATGATCACACTCTCCTTTAGGACCGTTCATATGATGATATAGGTATTCAGGATACGGATTGAGATGATCAAAGTGTCCTGAGAAAGATGTCAGCTCTCACTGCTTCCTTCAGACATTTTAACCTTGGGGATATTGGCTAAGTCCTTTATGGTAGATTTGACTAATTTTGGGATGAAAAATAATTTCCTTTTTGTAGTAGGCAGACTGACGAGATTGAGAGTATCTTGTTCTGTGGGCATCTGGATATGCACTTCTGTACAACCTACTTCCCCAGCCTCAAATTCTGACTTCACTTGGACCAAAGAAAGGCCGGGAGGCAGAAAGCGTATCTCACTGTCCCAGAAAAAGGATCTGGGGCGGAAGGGGAAAGTCATAGATGGTTGGCAAGGTCAAATCAAAGATTTACACAAATAAAGTAGTTTGTCAAAGGTCAGGAAAAAAAAGTGTGAGAGGAGGAAAACAAAGAAATTAGAAGGGTGACAGGGAAAAGATGGTAAATTCAGGTTAGAAAAATCTTGCATCTCTCCAGATGACAGTGGTTTTCTTTCTTCAGCTGAAAAAGTCAACCTAACCTTCCATGCTCAGAGGAAGAGCACACCCAGCCAGCGCAGTTTACAGCTAACCCTACCATCGATGTTTCCTTTTCTACAAAATAATGGACAGTTACTAACACTTGGGTATGCTTTGTATATAAACACCAAAGGCCACCACAAGAATCAGCTTCCTCTTCATCCTATAGTATAGTATAGTATAGTCAGGAGAAGACTGTCACAACAGTGACAAGAGATAGATCTGTCTCTGCAATTTTTATCTGGTGCTAGAAACAAAGACACACAGGTCTGGAATATGCTATATAAATGTGGAAGAAATGACAGAACAGCTGGGATGGTCTTATTTAAAAAATAAAAATAAAAATAAAAAGTTAATTCTGCTGACCATTCTCTTTTCTTGACTCTGTGGGCTACAATCAGCTCTGTCATAGTGATATCATTTACAACAAACTTGATTTAAACTGGTTGCATTAGGGCAACCGGGAATACAATATAGCCTTTAATGTTCTTAAGCTTATTTTGCAGTGAGAGCATGATGGTTTCTGTACAGGCATTTGCTGCTGAAATGGGAAATAGGTGGGCTGTTTGCTGAGTCTGTCAGCTGGAACACTGACAATCGCTACTTGGACTGCTTTAATGTAAATATAATTTTCTCAGACTTCAATACTCTGGGTCTGATTCTTCTTTAATGTTAGTATACACTAATCTACTTCATTCTTCTTATATTTTATTTACATCACAACAAGAAAATCCTGTCCTTTATGTTTAACCATAGGATGTATTTACGCAGGTTGTAGACAGTGATGGTGAGAAATTTTCAAAGCGCCACCATTTTATTTCTATCTTTGTTTTCCCCTCCCCCTTTCCAGAGGTCCAGTGTGTCAGTGCTGTGCCCTGGGAAAACGCGTGTTTGCAAGCGACGTCCCTGGGCAGTTTTCATTTCGTATTGAGGATAAATGTCTAAAGTCCTGCTTCATTGTGTAAATCAGATTTTCACTGTTAAAGCCCACTTTAAACAATGTTGTACTTAATAATCACATAATGGATAGACAGTGCTACTAGTTGGATGTATGTGTTTCATTTGGGTTAAGTTTGCTCATTTCACTTCTTCTAGAAACTTTTCTGCCTGTGAATCTTTAATCCAGTTTCGCTAAATGTGCCCAGTTAAGTTCTAATTTGTTCCTGTTCAGTATTAGACTCCTACGCTCTCTGATTATGTACATACACATCTGGAAATCAGTCTGATTTGGGTTAGTTTCTGAAACTGCAGCTGCATTCCCTTGTTTTATAACTACGGTCAATGTGAATTAGGCATCTGGAATCTTTCTGTCACTCAAACCATTTTAACTCTATTTATTTTGAATCTCTCTTGTTGACATTTCTGCTTGTCTGATGGTTTGCAAGATGTTTGTTTTCTTTTTCACATTCCCACAGTGCAACTGTGTCACTTTCCATGAAGCAAACTGTTTACTACTGTCAAATTATCTACCTGTACAAACGCAGTAATAGGATCTGCATGTGGTGTTAAAGTTCCATTTTCGCTCCTCTCCAGCAGTAGGGGAATTTTATACCATGACTCCAAGCATTCAGGTCTATGAAAATTAATCTAAAAAGACTGTAACAAGTCTGGCAAGTAAGATTTGGGGTTTTTATAAGTACTCCACACAACGTGCTTTGTAAGCACAGACTAAAATGTAATGCTTCTTGCAATGGGTAAATGGCATCATATTTATACCATTTGTTTTCTATAAGGGAAGCTTTTAAAGTTATTCTTTTCTTGCTGAAAATCAGATTTGTAATAACAGAGAAACCTTAGGTTGGAGAGAAACCTTAAATTAGAGAGAAACCTTAAATTGGAGAGAAACCTTAAATTGGAGAGAAAGTACAGGAGTTCAGTAAATACAGTGATTTTGCAATCCACAGGCATTATTAAGCAGCCACAAAAATAACACTGGCCACATTTTCTGGAGAGGATCCATACTACTCACAACTTCTCACAGCCATCCTTCTGCCTCCTACTTGCCCTACTTTTGTGCTATGGAGCCACCTTATCTCAGGGAACATTTAAAGAAGCAGTTTCCACCGGAGCAAACTTCCCTGCCGCCCCACGAATCAGCCGGCACAGGTCACTACGGAGAACCACGGGCCCCTTCCTCGCTCCCCCACGCTCCCCCCACACATGCACAGACGGAGGCTTCTCCCACCCCTGAGCTGGAAGTTCTGCTGAGGAACGTTAAAGCAGAGCTGCGGTGTCAGACTGAATGGCCATTCCGTACGCGGCTCTTCCCAATAAGCACACTCAGAGTACAATTAAAGGAGTGCCTTCCTCCCTCCTCCTCCCCCACCCGCTCCTGTAGTATCTGAACGTGAACTTCTCCCTTGGATAAACAAACACCCGTACTGACAGGTGTATTTCTGGCCTTTAAGGAATTTATTCTCGTGGGGTTTTTTTTTAGGATTTTCAGTTTTACCTGTCAGCTGCACTCACTACTGGCTGGCATTTCTTTTTCACCTGTATCGTGGGTGGCACATTATCTAAGACACATGTTTTTCACCCCACTTACCTAATTCCAGCAGCACAGGCAGAAGCTCCCTTATTACCAGTATTTATACAACTCACTTGCAACAAACATTTTACTTTTTTTTTTTTTTTTTTTTTTTTTGTGAGCAGTAGTATTGGCATGAGGTTCTGATTTCAGGTAAAACAATCGCTGCCCACTACAGCCCCTCAGCTAGTCAGACAGTCAAAGCAATCAAAGCAAAACAAGCCAGTCAGACATTATCAGAGAGAACGGTGATTAGAACAAACAACAATACAGGGGAAAAATGCATGGCTATTCAGAAACCGTCTTTTGGGAACTGAAGAAGAGATATGGAGCCATTTTTCACTAGGTTCATGAGAAAATGTCAGCACACAGATGCTACTGTACTGTCAGATTGCATCTTAATTTGGCCAAAGGGGACCCAGGCAGTCACCCCTCACAGACAAATTTTAAAGGCCCATTACAAATCTGATTTATTGGTTGCTAAGAATCTCCCTGTTATGGTCTGCAGATTTTGCATGACATGGAGCTGGAATTCAGCTACAGATAAGTGTATGCTTCTCTATATGAATTAAATCCATCTGAATTCAATATTTCTTGGACATCGGTCAAGCCTCCCCCCCTCCCCCCCCGTTTGCCCACCCCCTTTCCTCTTAATACCTTAAGGCAGTTTACTTCAGAATGAAGCAGAGCATTAACCTGTACAAAATTGCTAATTTGTATATAACTCTCTTGCTGCCATTAAAAAAAAAAAAAAGAAAGAAAAAAAGAAAATGCCTTTTGTTCTAAAAAGGCAGGGAAATGTTTTTTTCAGGAACAAAAGAAATGCATCTACCCAGTAAGAGAAATGAGAAATTGCTGAGGTTTGTTTTAGATTTTTAGGCATGCTGGTGTTAACAGCAACCATTCAAATACAGATGTTAATTTGCTTCTGTCTCTCACCTTTTTTAAAATTCTGTTGGCTTTTGCCTCAAAAGAAAGAAGAAAATCACATTCCTTGCCATCAGTGAAAAGCCAAAGACTGTAAGAGTGAAATGCATTTGGAATTGCTGAAGAAACACCATTCAAACTTGCTGTACTTGAACTGCCCATTGTTACAATTCAGACAATGTACAACAACAATCACAGCTCAACTTCTAATCGTGCCCGCATCACAAGAAATTCAAAGTCAACAGCTCTTTTTATTTCCATAAACATCATAATCAAAGCCTTCATTTGCAGTTCCCCTGGCAAAATCCTAACAGCATCAGAACGGCCATCTGACAATTGGAGAAAGAAGCATGCAGTTTCTCTTAAAGCATGGTGTTTCGTACAGGAACTATTCTAAACAAAGACAACATCAAAAGCAACAAGAATCGCGCAAAGCAAGTCCGACTCAGCCCAAGTTTGGATTCAACATCTGGCTGAACACGGTAGTGCCTCTAATTTTGATTTTGTTTTGTGGGATTAGAAACCCATCTAATCTCTTTAACTGACCCCATCACAGGTCCCAGCTATACTGCTTTACAAATCAAGAGAGAAAGGATTAAAAAAAAAAAAAAAAAAGGCAAGAAAGAGAGGCAGAGCCTTATCCCACCTTTCCATGGCTCTCAGCCCGTCTGTCTTCGCATCATCTGCAAACCACCTGTACTGATCCAGCCCATTCTGGGGGCAGAAAATATCTTCCCGGTAAGATGTAGCCTCAGCCGCGCTTTGATTTTTTCGGCAGGGATGTCTAGAATCTTCTGCTTAAACCAGCCACAGCAAGACAAAACTGCAGCTGAGCTCTTTTGTTTTCCCTCCTCTCCGGGGCTGAGGCAGCGGCACTCCCGGCGCTCCCGCTCCCCTCCCACCCCCGGCGGCCGCCGGAGTCGCTCGGCTCCGCCGCCCCCCAGCCCCCGGCAGCCACCACCTACCCCAGCCCCGGCCAGCGCCTTCCCAGATTTTTCAGTACAAAAAGGGGCAGCTTTAGGTGGCGGTCAGGTGATCTTCCTGTTAAAAACAGAAAGGATGCTCGGGGATGGAGCGCATGAATCCGTGGCGGTTTTCAAACTAGCCATTTACATTACAAAGCAGGGAGAAAAATATAGCTCTGAGGAGATCATTAGGCATTCTTCAGCTTTCCAGTTCTCCTCCAGCAAGCCACAAAAGCAGGCACAAGGGGAAGATATGTAATTAAACTTTTCAGTGGTAAAAAATCACACATAGTTTGTATACCATGGCACTCCTAAATATTTAAATGTAGGGGCTTATTCCTAAATAAACATAATTATTTTTCATATTTTCATAGAGTCTGTGCTGGTTTTCTAAGTCGCTTTACAGCTTCTTCCCAATTGTATTTTTTTTTTTTTTACAATGCAATCCTTAAATATTTATGCTGAAGCCATATTTAATATCTCAACAGCAAATGGGCCAAACACAACTGAAAACAATTATTAGTTCTTTATTCACATTATTACATTGTAATTCAAATTGCCTTTGACATAAGGACCATTACGTGTAAACCTGACTTTCTGAATTGTAGCTTATCCAATGGCCCCGTTCCCTGGGATTACCCCGATTAAAGCTACTATACTGCCCAGGGCTTTGGAGCTTAGACTCCGAAAGACTTGAAAGAATGAAACTCTAGCCCCAGATTCCGTGAGAGTCCTAGTTATTGCCAAGTTTTCAGAAATACCCAAATATTTTTGAAAAAGTTAGATTTACTTGCAACATATTGTTTTTATAAGAGACAAAGACTGTGAAACATGATAAAAGACTGAATTTTTAACCCCAGCTGTCATTAAAAATTTTCTATCAGGTTTAATGAGACCAGAATTTCACCCAACATATCTCCTTTGCATTCATTACAAAACATTAGCAAACAGGAAACATTTGCAAAACTAGTCACAAAGGGTAAAGTAGGTATTCATATTTAATCAGACTTCCGGAGAAACTTTAAATGTGTAGCTGTATTATATCACCTATTCCAGAACAAATCTAAGCCCACCCTCCTATGACCATATTCTTAAAGACTCAAGTTAAAGGCAGAAACCCTACTCATCCATCCATCCACCCATCCATCCATCCATCCATCCATCCATCCATCCATCCATCCATCTATCATCCAGCACAGGCACTTTCGAAGCTTCCCAATGTCTCCAACAATATCATGAATAACCATTTACCCCTCTCATATTATCTGCAGATCTGTTCACAGACCACACTTCAGTCCTTCTGGCACTACACACAGAATGCAAATTTCCTCTTTTTGCTTTCCATGCTACTACTCTTATGATGTAAGGTAATTCTTTTGATAAGGACACAAAGGAGCAACCTGAATTTGTTTTAGGTTACCAAGGAAAAAGAGATATTCATGATATCATGGATTATCTGCACCGTATTACTAGGCGATCTCTACGAGATCCATACTACCAACTCTCTTTATCTTGCTCTGACTTTCAGAGACTTAAGGTTTTTAACTCTGACACATCCTTGTTAGTGATGCTGCAGTCGGAGTGCTTAACATCATTCCTGTCATAGCCAAAGTTTCTGCCATAGTCTGTGAGCTTTTAGCAGAAGCCAATACCGGCGCCAAGGGGCCGGTGAAATTCGCATAACTATAATATATGAAGTTATTTCAAACCAGTTTTCCTGGGGGGTGGGGTGGGGCGGGGGGAATCACTGGAGTTTTGCTTGTGCTAGGTTTCATTTAATCACAAGTTGAAAAAATTTCAGAAGTGGGACTCTTGTTATGCCAAGGTAAGCATATCCTGTCAGAAAAATATTTAATGCCTTGCACACATAACACTTTTATGATGACACTAACTAATGTTTTTTAAACACATTAATGTTTTTTAACACTTAACACCTTTTTGGCGATCCCAGCAATGAAGGCTATGGGAGCCAACAGAAGCCAGAAGAACCAGACAACTTCACCTTGATCATCTAAGTTTCTGGATGTAAGAAGAATTCTGCATTTTTTGGGGGACTCTGTATATCCACATGTAGTTACTCTATTAATAGTATTTTCCCTGAATCCTCCTGAAGCAACAATAGTGAAAGAAAAGTAATGACATATATTGGCTAGAATGGGCCAAATAGAAGAGAATCAGCCAAGAAAATCATCTGAAGAAGCTAGCAGGGACAGCCGAACCATTTTTCATACTCTAATTACTTCAGAACTCATAACACAGAATTGCGTACATATTGGTATTTTCTAACTTGGATATCAGCAACAGTCTTTTATTGTTATAAAGTCAACATAAAACTTACTTTTAGTAAAGAAATCTACTACTGCTGGAAAGGCAAGTAGAGATCATTATCCGGCCAGCCACTTATAGTAGTTACAATACCGTATAAATCATGGGGGTGCTCAACAAAATTTCCAATTTAAAGTCAACCTTCAGCATGCGGTTGTGTCACTCTGTGTGCGGGACTCCCACTGAATGTGATGAGTTTCTTGAAGAGCAAGAAGCTCACATCTTATGCGCACTTATTACAGCCATCAAAAATGTTCAGTTTAGCAAAGCAGAGTACACTACAGATTTTCAACAATGAAATACTGTGGTCACCCATCTAGCTCTAAGCATGGTTGATGACTCTCAAAAGACAGTAATTTAATTTATAAGAAATAAAGCAATGATTTTAGACTTCCCTTAAAGTCTCTTAAAATGCCTGGGCTGCCATACAAATGGACAGGAACAAGACATTCTGAATTTACTTGTTGATGCAGTAATAAGTACAGGCCTAATCCACTGGATGAAACTGGATTATTAACTTCTATCTAAAGGGTATACATATACATAGACGTATAGATATATAGATATAAAGACATATATACAGATGTGTGTATAATTAAATAAAACCATATAATAAATACAGATCAAAACCTGTCTTAACCATGCAGATAACAACTATGTTTTGGAAATTGTGTGCAGTAATACTTATAAAAATGAAAATCTGCACAAACTGATACTCTACTCAAGAAAGAAATACAGTATTTTTTAATCACTGAGTTTATCACCTGTAATCCTTTGAGAGGAATATGAAAGTTTCGTGGCAGAACCACTATTTTTAAATTATACTCTTTTAAAAATTAAAGCTTTAATTTGAACAACAACACATACATAATCAAATTATCGAGGCATGACGAAAATAAATTAATGGTCTACTTTGCTAAAGAAATAGTCTCAATATTTGCAATGTTAATTTTAAAACAGTAAAAACATGCATACATCAACATAAAGTAACAATAAACCTCCCTATTTTATTTGTAATACATAACAGCCTTAAGGCTGGATTTATTCCTAAAAGAAGCCATGGGACTAGCTTGCATTTTTTTCACAGTTCATTTACACGCAAGTCAAAAAGGTGTATGCTTAAAAACGAAACTATGTCCAATCAGTAGGAAAAATGATGTGTCATGTAAGTGTATTTATGAAGTCTTTTTGAATTTATGAAGTCTTTTTGAATTTGTGTGGCAAACAGGCATGAATGTTTTCCTTTGCCTCCTCAGAGGTAGAATTTGCAAGTCTGTGTTTCAAGAGTAATGCTAATAGAGATAAAACAATATTAACTTCGGCTCCTTTACACCAATGTCATTAATGAGTGAAAATATCCAAGTGCATACAAGTTACACACATAATTTATACAATGGAGAAAACCACTACAAAATGAACACTGACAGTATTTTAAGTATCTTTTACCTTCAGAAATACTGTAACTTACAAACGCTAAGGGTAAAACTTTTGGCTGGATTTGGTTTCGGTTTTGGATGTGCCTACAGTCCATTGTGCTCACAGGAGAAAGATTGCCAGGAAGAAGGAGAGAGAAGGAGGGCTGAGTTAGAGATGTGGTCTCATTCCAGAGACATTATAAATAAGCCATTTGACACGTGTGGGCTGTGACCCGTGCTAGAGATAGCATTTAATGCAGGCCTCTCTGTGGAATGAATTAGTCATTATCTTTGACTTTAAAACAGACATAAAGAACTGAGAGATGATGAGCAAGGTTAATACAAATAGCCTTTGAAGCTCCTGGAATTGTCTTGTCAAATCATGGGAAGCCACAGGAAGAGATTACGGAAATTTTCCCTTCTTCAAAAACCAGATGAAAGATAAAAATAGAAGAAACGAGTGAGACTTTGAGAGTGAGGAGGAAACTCACCATCCAGCCTACTAGAACGTCCATGCTCTTCTTTCCTTATGGGAGTGACGCAGGAGTGACATCAGCTATTGGACACTGCTAAAGAAACTGCTTGAGCAAAAAGGAAATTGAATAGATAGAACCCATTCAACACTGATGTCAACAGTAGACCCTTATTTGCTGCTTCAGAAGACTGTGCTACAGGAAACCTTTTAACAATATAAAAATGAGGGTTTAGACTGCATGTAGCCACTGAAATATCTCATAACTCTTTTTGTGAAGCAGGAATTCAATACTAATATCCTGGCTAGAATCTAGAGGCAGAAGAAATGTTTTACTGACCCAGACTGAAAAGAGAAAGATTTTATTCTTTACTTTGCCATATAGACAGATGTGTACACCTGTGTATATACATGTGCGTGATCATTGCTCTGGGTAATTCCTATCAGTCTCAAAAAGGAAAATAGGACGTATTCCTCAGACTAACACAGTACAGTTTAAAAAAAAAGAGATATAAATAACCGACTTCTGTATCTAAACTGTCTTCAATGCTGCTGTTATCCTCCACATACGCATCACATTCCATCCATGAAATGGCAAAGTCATTCCCTTGTACAAAATTTGTAGAGGGTTCAATTCAATACAGTTCAATTTGTAGAGGGTTTGGGGGATGGAATGTGTAACTTTCAGCCAAATTTATACAAAAATTCTTGCCAGCTCATTTGCCAACCAAGTCTGAGGTGTGTGTTTCAGAGAAGACCAAATGTCTTCATCTTGCTACTAAGTCTTAATAACTTTGGCAGAAACAGGTGGGTAGTGATGGAAAAAAGCGCATATAAATGGTGATTTTTTTGGAGGATATTACTTTAACTTTCTTGGGATAGTTCAACTGTTTCTCCCTGAGACTGTACTAATGCCTGTACAGGCCCATGATGAGAAGGAGAAGATAATTATAGTCCTCTCCAGACAGTGCAGTGTGTTCATTAAGCGTGCTATTTTGGATAAGTAAGTTTTTAATTGGTTTCCAGTGCCTGTAAGGAGGATGGCCTATGGTAGTATGGCAGTGAGGATCTGCGCCCCTACCGCTTTCCCCTGTTGGAATTCAATAAAGTTTAATTGGATTACAATGGGGGTAGCCACAAGATGTCAATTACTGGTATATTCACAGTGTGGACTTCTTCTTGCAATGGCACTTGATTGACTCACTCTGCACACTTCTCTTATTACAGAACCTCTTCCCTTCTTCCCAGAGAATAAGTTTTGTACAAAGATGCCATACTCTTTATTAAACAGCCGCATAATGACACAACACTTGTGGCACTGCCTGCAAAAATTAAAGCTGTACCTGGTCTGAGTTTCCAGCATGTGACCTACTTTATTTAAAGCTAGTTCTGGAATGTTCTTCTGCATCTGTGACTTTGCCCATGTGTTGATAGTCCCCCTCCCTAGAAATGGGAAAAGATACCATTTTATGAATTATGGAAAACGATCCTTCTTCAAAGAGAAAAAAAATATATTTTTTGTTTGTTCATATGAGAAAATAGACAGAATAGTTTGGAAAGAATTTCCCCAGATTTCAACTGTTTAAAGAATGTGAAACAATTAAATAAAAAGAATCCCTTAACCTATCTTTCTGACTGCTTCCAAGTCCTCTTTTATCTGATTTAAGATCTGAAACCATAAAGATACCAAATACTTTTGTTAAAAGCACTTAGTATGTTGCAAAACAAATGAACTGAATCCATGAAAACTGTCCAAATAATTTTCCAATACTCCTTTTACACAAATGATATTTTGATAAAATACAATTTTAAATGAAAATTAATACCTTTGTATATCTTTTTGTTCCTCTGTTAAATAGACAAGCATAACACGTTTTGATTTGTAAAACTTTTTCATGGAGAAAAATAATTTCCTGACCTGTAAAGGATAACTAAGGTGTAAATTTGAAAAATCACTGTGGTTGTATTAACATCAATAATGACATGACTGTGTTTTTACTCCAATATTATTTCACCCTGATTTAAGAAGAGCTGAATTACATGTTAGCAAACATTCCTTAACCCTGTGTGCAATACTGATCCTATCGCTAGTAGGAATGAAACAGGAAGAGTAAGAGAATTTAAATTTGCAGGAGGGATAGATGTAATATTATAAAATAACAAGGCTTTCGAATGAGCCTTCTTACACCAGTATTACTGCACTGTGCTTCCAAGTTATTACATATTTGCTCATCTGCATGTTTGCTCAGCACTCAATAGTCCTATATATGATGCAAACCCCATTTAAAACAGTTCTCAAAATTTTAATTACAAATTTTGGATTAATATCTTGTTAATAACAAAATAAAAAATCAATTTGTTAAGCATGAAGTCTATTAGTTTATTATATTTCCATCCATTGTCATTATAAAAAATGTTATTTAATTATGTATTTAATGTCATAATAAAATGAAGGAACTTACAAAATAATGCAAAATCCATTTTGGTATTCTATTTGTACATACTTTATTAATGTACCTTGTTTAAAATGAATTATGTTTATATGGGGATGCTGTAGTACATTTGCAAAAGAAAATGGAAGTCCTAAAGTATTTGCATAAATAGTGAAACTCCACATTTTGCTAGTTACAGAATGTTACATTCCCTGTTGTAACTCATATGGTTACTTAACAAAGAGTATAATTTTCCACTGAAGCCGACAAACATTCTACTGAGAAGTGGCTGATCTTGAATTTCAAATGTGATTGTTCTGGAGAGACCCAATAATTGGAAGTTATTACAGATTCTTTCTCCCCCCATGTCATATAGGAAGAGGAGGTAAGCATTTTCTGTACTATTGCTCTTCCACTCTAAAAATTCCAATGTGGAGCACTCATTAGGACTTCTACAGGCTAGGAGTTTAAACTGAAGTCCTGGACTTGTTTTTTGTTTGACTCAGTAGTACTACTAACAAAAAGCAATAATGAAATTACTCAAAATATCAAATAATAAAAAAAGGTCTGTAAGTATGGGGTATGATAGACACTTGATGGATTAGATACTATTTTAATTATTTTACTTCATCTTTCTTCTTGTATTTTCAGCATTTTAGCTATGTGTGGTAATATTTTCCAGTTAATAAAAATGTGCTGGTATTGTTATTAATAATATCTATCTTTGTATTCATATGCTGTTTTTAAAGCAATCTCATTGCATATTATGTACATTTTAAAACAGTCTGAAGAATCAGATAGCTTATTTCCTATATGCCCGCATAAAACTGATAATTTTAATTTTGTATTTAAATCAATTATTGGATAGTTGTGTAAGAGACTGTCAGACTTTTCTGGTACCATTTTGATTTTTTCTTTCTAGAAAAGTTTGCCTAGAAAAAGAGCCTCCTATTCATAGTGTACATAGTAATATTCCATCTAGTCATTAATAGTCAAACACACACACAATGGCACATCTGACATAGGCAGCTGAGTTGGGAATTGAAACCATAATAATTAACAATAGATTTCCTGATCTCACCATGACAAGTAAATGAAACACTCTGCAGTGTGCTTGCCCACTGGAAGAGGGAATTAACTCAGTATGAAAAGCAGAATGGAAGCATATCACTGATTAGATTTAATGCACAAGGAATGCAACAATGGGAAGCTTGTGTCAGCAGAACACATCAAACTCTTTTCTAAATATTGTGCACGAGCATGCAAAACCACACACATATATATTCCCTGTAAGAACCAGAGTGAAATGACACAAGATGCACAAAAGACAATCCCAACTGCAATGAATAAATAAATAAATAAATAAATAAAATTATTGCATGTTCTTACTTCTTATAAACAATTTAAGTTAATATTTAAATTTATTCAGTAATTTTGGTCTCATTCAGTTCAGGTTCCCTATTTAAACGACACTCCTCTATTTGTCCTCGCGGGTCTTCTATGTTCAGCACCCTGGAGAGCAACCGCACCCGGCGCAGCCCAGCGCTCGGCTGCCGGCGGCCGTCGGGCTACAGGGATAAACATCACTTTGCGCTTTCATTTTACATAAATTATCGTCCTCTCTTCTTCTCTATGTCTCTTATCACTGTTCCATCTTTCCTTTCCTCTTCCTCAAATTGTCTTTTTCTTTTACAGTGGCATTTACTGTTGCAGCAACTTTCCCATTTTTTTGAAACAAAATGTTCTACCTTTGGTTCCTCAAACTCGCTGCATTTGTTTGGGTTTTTTTGGTAACCTTACATTTAATGCTGACAATATCATCATGGGACATGCAATAGAAGTAATGTATCAAGCATTACAGTTCTGTTGTTTTAATATGTGTCTGGTCAGATATACTGCATTCTTTAACATGGTGTACTGTTACAAAACTTACTTTATAATAAACCTGAACCAAAAATTATTGTGATTGCAGTCATATAAGTTAATTTACTACAGCCATAACAATATAGTTGTAGTTACTAATTTTCTTTCATGTATTAAACACATCTGAATTATTAAGATTCTCTTCAAAGCTTGAAAGACAAGTTAAAGTTTGAAATGATAACTAAAAACCTGATTCTGCAAAAAATTACAAGGGTGAATGACCTCAGTCTGTTCACTGGAACCGCTCACCTGTACAAAGCCACATGATATGTCCTTGCAGGATCTGTACCTAAATGATCTCATTAAGGCTCAGAGTTTAATTAACTCTCAGACAGATATAAATCATGAATGATTCCCCAAAGTCAGTACAGATTCATTGGTGTAACCCAGGGAAATTTTTTATGTTGGCTTCTTAAGGAAAATTAGGTTTCTGTGATGGCATTATGAGATGGAAACAATAAGGGAAGAGAGGAGTATGTGAGTATGATACATACACATATATGCATTTGTCTGTGCCCTTCAGTCTCCCCTACTGAGCTTGAGCACAATGACCAATTTCAAATGTTTTTTATAGTGCAATTGTCATCTTCAAGCTATCAAGCTTTTACAAGTTTTGTGAAGATACAAAGGGGCAGGGAAAATAAGCAAAGGATGAATAAAGACTACATTCTGGAGCTCAACCACAAGATTCATAAGAAAACAGTTTTGTGGATATGGCACCGTGGAAGCATTCTTTCTTTTTAAAAGCTGGGAGAGTTCTGGAAATATATTTCACATCTCTCTTCTAATACTGTGGGTTTTGTAGGTTTACTCTGCTACATGGAATTCAGAGTGCCTCCTCAGTGATGGCCTCCCCATCAGAATAAGAATCAGAAGTAGCCTCTCTTTCTTCACAACAAACAAAACACCCATGTAATGTGCTTCAGAAGATTCAGACACAAAAAAAAATCCTCAAATGAAAACAATCAAACTGTTGAAATGTTGTGAAGAACTGCTTATATTGAAATGCTGTGAAGAATGGCTTATATTGGTTCCAAGGCACCATCTACCAGAAATCCATTTCCAGTCATTGCACTTCTCAATACACAGTGGGAAAGTCAGGCATCACAAAATGGGAGGCCTGAAGGGTAAAGGGACATGTATTCTTTAGACAAGAAGGAGGAATTCAAAGTTGCATACGAATGCAATCCCACTCAAACACCATCAACAAACTATAGCCTTAATCTGGATCACTCAGAACTCAGTTTGGGCTAACGTATAGATCACTACATAACATGGCAACTGTGGATTCAAAACAGTCTGTCTGGCTCCAGTCAGTCCCCAAAGACAAACTTCATAGGTCTGAAATGAATGTTACACCCTACAAAGCACATTGGGCTGAAGAAGCTCTTTCTTGGTGAGATCTCGCAATGGCACAAAATCCTAATTCCATATGCAGTGAAATAGGAAGGCAAGCCATCCCCATTACACGGCCAGTAGTTCTGCATTGTGCCATTACTGTTATTGAGATCCCACATCTTCAAATTCGAAAGCAGACCAAATAATGCCATTCACTCTATAGGCACAGAGAGTGAATGTCACATGGAAAGCAAATCTGATACACTATGCTACTGATAAATAATATTTCATCTCTAATGGCTCTTTTTTTTTTCCCCTAGCACAAATAAAAATGTTTTCCCTAAATTGTTTCTGATGACTGGACTATGATGGACATAAAAACTTATTCATAACCCACCAGAAGTGTCATTTTCTATAAGGATTCTAGAATTAAGCAGCCCCACATTTGGCAGCAGAAACTTGACAAGTAAAGATTTTAAAGGAAATCTGTGAATTCAAATGGGATCATGTTTAGCTGCAACACTAGAGACAAAGATCTTCTGTAAATAACACATACTACCTTTTTTGGCATATTAAAAAGATTATAATTATTATTTTTTTTTTTTCTGCTAATCTGAGCTAAAAGCTGTGACTGGTAACAGGTAGTGAATGGTATCAATAAAAAGCCCTTGAGAGTTAAATTTATATCCTTATATCCTCTGGAATATCCTATGGAACGGGAACATTAGAAACAGTTAAAATACAGATGAACACTTGCAGTTGCTATATGTAAAACTCAGAAATAATGCTAAAAGCTCAATCTGTAGTGATACCTTAGGTGGAAATTTTATCTGCTTTACGATCATGAGTTGGCATCCCAAGCACACAGCTCACAGTCTCCTCAGAAGGTAGGTAGCTGCAGCTGCTGATTTTCCAGAGTGTCAGGCCTTTATCCAGTTGTCAGACTCAACACCAAGAGCATAATCTTGCTTTTTCTTCTACTGTACTTTTCTTTATTCTGTGGAACACCTTTGCACATGAAAAGAAACCCATTTTTGACATACATGTCAGATTTCTAATATCGCAGTTTACCTCACTGCACCTGTTCACACTGAAAAGAAAAATTCTTGTGAACAAAGGTTCCATATACCAAAATTCAGCGCATATTCATTCAACCCTTCCAGTACTAAATGCTAACTTACTTTCTGATATGAAATTTGATAAAAGCATTTTTGAGCACCAACTTTTGAGTGTTGTTGCTCAAAACTCTTTATAGCTGAGCAAGCACAAAATACAAACAGAATATGTATTGCAAATCTTTCTGTCTTGCTACTCCATTAAAATATGATACAGAAGGTATTGTCATTGTAACAAAAGAGTAGGACAAGAGTAACCTATCTATGGCTACCCCTAAATGAGAGCTGAAACCTTGGCTAAATTCTAGATCTTGGCTGCTGGTCTCAAGGTCTCATGTTCGTGCTGGTCTCATGAATCCCTAAAAGATTCATAAGGGGAGTTGTGGATTTTTGTCTTGTAAATAAGTCTCATCTGATTCTAGTGATAGTAGAGCAGCAGTTTTCATATGTAGAATATTAAGGGTATTTTAAACTGTGAATAAAGAACAATAGTTATTCATCCCTACTGGGTTGTACTGCAGATGCTATACAGAGTTTTTGGTATTCTTGTTCTGCTAGTCAATTTTTTCATGTCATAGTAAAATATTCTGTTTTACAGATAGTCTTAGATAAGGAAGAGTTGCTTAATCAATACAATGATCTTATTACCAGTAGAGTAGTCTATTGAATATTATTGGCATTTCATCACAACAGGAAAAACAGACGATTGAAACGTGGAGAATCATTTCTTTCAAACCAGGCTACAGTCAGATAAAGTGTATTCTGAATTGGAAACTACATAATGAATGGCTGGATTGGTTCTGTCTGCTCTTTCAGAAGGTCAACTGGGATATATTGGGAGGAACTTCTTTCCTATTTAGGGAATGGTTCAAACTCATCTCTGTGTCTCATTTCATGAGATAAGTATCCCAGAGGGAAGGAAGAGAATCGTCAGAGATGAGTGATGAGCTGGACCATGGCTTCGAGGAGTAGTGACTGAAAGTTGTGCAACGACGCCTCTTTGAAAACTATGGATCTGTGTATACAAGATATGACCTCTCTCATGATTCTGTGGCTACAATTTTCAAAGAATACCTATATACACTGAATTGCAGTGGAAAATCCATGAGACAAATCACAAGAAAAAAGCTATTCAACTACCTACTAAGAGTACAAAATCATGTCATATAACTCTTGTTCATATTTTGGATGTGTTCTTTTCATTTCCTTTCTTCAGAACCCTGTTTTCTTTCCAACCTGATCACCATGCATACTTCTATTGTAAAATGTATTGATACTAATAATTTAACCATAGTTGAGCTGCACAAGGTCATTTGTGTTTGGGGGTCGGAGGTTATTTTAAATTTAAATTTAAATTTAAAAATGAGAGAATAAAAGAAGCATTACATGACTCAGAAAAAGGTCTTGCTACTTTAGGACCTATATATTCTAAGCAGGAACACCGTGGAATGATTCTTCCCTAAGAAAAAAAAAAAAGTTAATATTAACTGGGCACAAACATTCCTTAGACTCTGTCACAATTTTCAGACACAGTTCATTTGGCATAATTGCTCTTTCTTGTTTTCATTTGCTGACCCTAAAGTCCAACTTTCTCTCTTTCCGGAGTATTACCAATGGATTAACAATTTTGAAAGCCAGCCAAGCTAACACTGGTGGTGGTGACAGTAGATTTTGGTCTTTCTATGGAACACTGAACTGTGCAGTTAGTTAAACTAATTTGAGAGGTGATGAGATAATCTAATGATCTGCAGTCTAGTATAGTTTCTCGTATCAATACCCCCTCTGGAAAGCTAAGAGAAATAAAAACTTATTCCTGTCAGAAATACAGGAAATGCCATTCTCAGGAAACAGTTAAAAATCTGTGTATACAAAAAAAAAAAAAAAAAAAAAATCTATCAATTAAGATGACTGTATCTTTAGATATCCACATCTCAAAACAGAGCACTTAAGCCTCAACACCCCAATTGCTGAAGTACTGACAGCATAAAAAAGAGGAACATTTCCCCCCCCAGAAAAATTAATTCAGATGCCGGGATTACAATCACTATCCCCAAATCAAACAAATATAAAATAAAATAGACTTTGGACCTTTGTTAAGAATTGCACAGCAGAATAGAAAACAGAATTAAGCATGCCTGGAAGTAACATAGCTGACATAATTACAGGAGAAAAAAAAATCAAAGAAATAAAAAACGTTCATGTACCATGAAACTTGTGCTTCAGCAAATATGAGATCGATGGATTATATGGCTTTCGAAGGCTTTCATTTACAGTTAAATCCAAGCTGAAACACCAGAGCATTAAAGTCAGAAAAATCTGAAGGTTAGCATTTTTTTCAATGAACAAAGTATTAAAAGTACTCCCTAAGTGAGCACTTCTTTTGTTATATAAATCCCTGTTCACTGAACCGATTTCCTGTTAGTAGCCTGAACCATGGATTAGGTACATTTGATTTGAAGAATGTCACTAATGAAACAAATCATCAGGAAAGGAAAGAGAATTTTAAAGTGTGGTTAGTGCACTGCAGGGTCATAGTGACGAGGTTTTGTAGAGCAGGGTAGAAACTGAATGGAAAAAAATAAGGGGAAAATGTGTGCATAAAAGGGATTTATGATGTGGCTTTGGAAAGCTGAACCCTCTGAAAGAGGCACTTGGAACCGAGGCAGCTGATGAAATATAAATGTCAACAACCATTATAGCTTAATGCAAGTGAAACATTTGTAATGTAAAGTTATAAGGAAGCGTGGCTGTAGTTGCAGTCAGTCTGGGTTAACAGAGGCCGTATGTTCTTACAGTTCGGATCAAACAACTGCTAGTTAGACCCCCCAGCTTCTACTGCTAATGTTGTTAAATTTTGAGCAAGTCATGACTGCAATGCCTCAGTTTACCTGCTTATGAAACTGGAATGCCGTTTAACTGTGCTGCAGGGCTTAATTACGCTCATAAAGTACATGGGATCATTGTAGGAAACATTATATGCATGTGAATTTTTATGAGCATAACATCTGTATCAACAGCTCTTTGAATAATAGGAAAAGACATGCAATCTGCAGGATTGCAGGTGTAAAGAAGAAAGCACTTTTTTTCCATCATTGTATAGTAAATTACACATAATTAGAAAAAGCAAAATTGAGATAAAATGGGACAACTTTGTAATTGTGCTGAGAATCCAACACTCATCATCCCAAATGAATAATCTGTAGCCTTAGGACATATTTCTGATATTTGTCTGGAAGATAGTCAAGGTTATGCCCCAAAATCTAAAAGTCCATTGTTCACACTGTTACAAATTACATTGCTTATCACTGTGGCACAGACACAAACCATGATTGGCTCCTTGTTTCTATGCCAAATGATAGCTTTAATTATGACATTTGCATTATCGTCCAGACAAAATAGTTCAGCAAATTATTTTACCATTTAACATGGAACCTTTTATATATTTCAAAACACCATTATGCATATTCTTTTCTGGAGATAGTCCCGCTGAAGAAGTAGGTGCATCTGCAGCGCCTTTCTAAAGTGCCCTTTTTGCCTTCTTCTCATCGCGACATATTTGTATGCGTGTTGCCTTCATCTCACCCAAAAGCCCCAAATCAGTTTTAGTCTCTTTTTTTTCGGTTTTGTTTTAATTTCAATTATTTTGTTGGCTTGTGGGTTTTTTTTTCATTGGGTTTGCCTTTGTTCTTTTGTTGTTGTTGGGGTAGGGTTCTGTGTTTTAGTGAGGTTTCCAATCTTACAGACCGTATCCCTGCATGGCAGAGATCATATATAAATCTATATCCTCCTTCATTAAGAAATCACATTCTCTGACAAAAAAAGTTTGTTAAAGCACATTTAATGCCCTCCCTAGTATCTCTTACAAAGCATCACTTCAGAAAAATTAAACCTCCTGAAAAGCATAAAATAAAGAATTACAGCACATGACAGCTCAGTCTAACTCACTCCAATTCTACCTCTGCAAAAGCCACTGGGAATATCTGTGACAGCCCATCTCTAAAAGCAGCGCATGACAGGGCAGAGTGGTAGAAAGATATAGTAAGTAAAGGGGGGAAAAGAAATAAATAAATAGTGTTTCTGTGAAGCAAGTGAAGTGCTTTTTCCATGATTCTTTTATATTATCTTCAAAACCAGAATGCAAAATATATATGGCAGGCCACTGATAAGCAAGGGCAGAGCTAAGGTTAATTTTATATTTCCTCATTTCCCACAGTTTGAATTTGACAGGTCAAGAGACTGGTGGTTAGCTTTTGAAACAGGCTACAGAGGGAAATTTATAGATCTGTAGGTAACTTGTATATATTTCAATTCATTTCTTGGACTACTTTCCATTAACTGCAATTTAATTTTTGTGAGGTTTTGTGGGTGCTAAAATAGAAGAGCAAAAACATTCGTATACAAGACCTGAAGTTGATTCAGGTGGCTATAGCTATTGCAAAAGTTGAAAGCTGAGATGCTGCTGCAATTAGGCAAAGGGAAGTATTTTTTTCCACTTCTGACCACATTACTACAGTGGAAGGGTAATAATCATTACCATCATTGGATGCTGGAGTTACTAAGAGAGTAAGAGAGATGGATTACTAGCTTTTCTCAACTCTAAATAGTGTCAGTTTCTGGGGGTTACACTACTAAGTACAAGAAAGAAAGCAGATGTTTTAAAAGATTTCTACTTTTGGAACAAGGCTAAAGTTTCCTCACCGCAGGCTCCTTGCAGGAGTTTGTTAATGACCAGCAGAGAACCTGGCTAGTGAAGGAGTGTGCCGAGTCGCTGGTTCTTTGTGAAAGAATGTGCTCAGAACCCTGAAGAGTGAAATGCTTATTAGTTAAGTTGTAATCTTCATGTTATGAAGCACTTTAATAAGTAAATGCAACTTGATCCCCCCCCTCCCCTTTGTTTATGACTGAAATGCTTAGCTTCTAGTTCAACAAGCCAAGGGCAAGGTCCTGCACGTGGGTCCGGGCAATCCCAAGCACAGGCTGGGAGGAGAGCGGATCGAGGACAGCCCTGAGGAGAAGGACTTTGAGATGTTGGTTGATGAGAAACTTAACATGAGCCAGCAATATGCAGCCCAGAAGGCCAACCGTATCCTGGGCTGCATCAGAAGTGTGGCCAGCAGGTTGAGGGAGGGGATTCTGCCCCTCTACTCTGCTCTCATGAGACCCCACCTGGAGTACTGCATCCAGCTCTGGAGTCCCCAACATAAGAAGGACATGCACCTGATGGAGTGGGTCCAGAGGAGGGCCATGAAGATGATCCGAGGGCTGGAGCACCTCTCCTGTGAGGAGAGGCTGAGAGAGTTGGGGTTGTTCAGCCTGGAGAAGAGAAGGCTCTGGGGAGACCTTATAGCAGCCTTCCAGTACCTGAAGGGGGCCTACAGGAAAGATGGGGAGGGACTTTTTATCAGGGAGCAATAGGTCAAGGGGTAATGGGTTTAAACTAAAAGAGGGTAGATTTAGATTAGGTATCAGGAAGAAATTCTTTACTGTGAGGGTGGTGAGGCACTGGAACAGGTTGCCCATCCCTGGGGCTGTTCAAGGCCAGGCTGGATGGGGCTTTGAGCAACCTGGTCTAGTGGGAGATGTCCCTGCCCATGGCAGGGGAGTTTGGCACTAGATGATGTTTAAGGTTCCTTCTAACTCTAATCGCTCCATGATTCTATGATTCTTTTTACATGGTTTTACACGCCTGCCCCCAGCCACCCCTAAACATTGCAGTTATCTTTTTAATTGTAGCCAAAAAAACCCCCCCAAAACCCACCCCCAAAAAAATCGTCAGACATAATAGAGACAAAGGTCAGGTGAGAAAGTTCTGGTCAAAATTAAAGATAAATCAGCAAAATATACAGCATTTCAGTAGCAGACAATTCCTGTTTTTATGAAAGCTATCTAAAAATGCTTCATCCTGTAAGTTTTTCCTAAACAGATAGTACAGAAGTACTGTAGTCTTGAAAGGAGATAAAAACTACAGAAAAAAGTGTTGGGGGGAACAGAGCAAAAGATGCGTTCTCACTATTGTTGCTTTCTGCTGTCAGATGAAAGGACATGTGGCAGACTCAGGAGGAGATAGTTTTTCTAAGAAAAAAGGCAGACAATTTTGAAAATTGGTTTTGTCATAATAACTTGCCAAGTGTTAGTCTTTTAGAAAGCCAGCCCTGAGTTCATTTTTCCTGACTTGTGCTGGATTTTGGAGAAAGATTATTTAGAATAAATAACATCCTGCAAATTGAAACACACTATCTGGGCTTTAAACCACATTCAACTTAAGACAGAGAACTGCAAATCATTGTGGTCTTCCTGAATTATAGACAAATATAGATAGAGATATGCATACTGTTAGAAGAAGTACGTAGTCCAGAGGAATTTTAGAAGAAGAAATTAAAGTATTTGAGTTTATCTAAAGAGATCTTCAAGCATAGTATTTGAGTTACTATATTCAGCAAACTGCAAGTTGATTTGAAATGGAAATATATATCTTTAGAGAAAAAGGAATGTGCAGATGGTCTTGGATGACTGAGAAACAAAATGAGTAGTAGCACAAAATGAGCACAAATTGTTCATTTTATGAGTTGTCATGGAGAGAATTATGAATGGAAAATATTCTTATGCACTAATGAAGGCAGGAGAGCCCTGAAAGCTGCATTAATTATACTGTAACTGCATTACTCCAGTATGGACAATTTGTTGTACGGTATTTCTTACTTTGAGTGCTGACAAACTACCTTGTAAAATTTGATGCAAACACATCACTTTCCAAAAGAGCAAACCAAAACATTTAGAATGGAAGGAAGAAACTAGCTATTTGAAAAAAAGCTTGCTCATTCATAGAAAATTACTTCAGCAAAAGTGAACATGCCAAACCTGAAAAAAAAGGTCAGAAAGGACAGGAGTGCTGCATTTCATTTTCATTCGAAGGCAGGAGACTAAAGCAGAAGCAGAAATCAGTATGTTTCTTTCTGTAAACCCAGAGCTGGATAAGTGATGCGGAGTATGTTAACAAATACAAATACTGGTAAGAATGACCAACTGATCATAGTTTGGGAGGCAACGTGAACTAGCAGTTCAGGTTTGATATCAGTATATACGAATTCAGTGACTGAATAAGTTGCTAAAGTTGCCATAAAGTAAATTCCTTCATTTAATAGTTTATCTGATAGAAAAGAAGATTTTGGAAGCAATATAAAGTGCCACATTTCCAAATAAATCGTCAGAGAACTTGCAGTGCCCAGGAAGAGGGAAAAGCCAATGCCATCAACTTTGGGAACATGATTTTCAAAAGTACGTCCATAACAGGGAAGGAAAATGCCACAGGAAGACAACCTTTGAGGTGCTCTGTTACCCACCCCTGGCAACAAAAAGTGAACAATCAATTACCTATTTAAGTGCTTAAGTACCTGAGATACCATTTAAATCAGGCACCTTCAGGATCCATTACACTCAGTAGGAAATGATGATGTAAAATTGAATGTAGCAGCTTATGTTTGAGAAGATGCTAAAGTTAAGGAAAATTTAAAAATCTCTGCATTCCAGTAATTAGCTGAGAGTATCGAAATCACACTTATGATGGTCATGTAAAAATTAGAAGATGATGTTCACCTCCTGTCACTGTGCGGGCAGGACAGTAGAAGCAAAGGCAAAAAAAGTTTGATTCTCACTTGATGGCTAAAATACACCGGTTGGGAAGCAGAGTAACACTGGTTCCAGGGGCAGTTCCCCCACGTAAAGTGGTTTTACAGATTTTGAGATCAACTCAGTTTAAGAAAAATTCCCTTCACACCGCCACAGCCTATAGTCATAATTTGTCTCATGAGCACATTGATGGATACACAAAGAAAAACCCAGCATGTATTTTAATTAATGATGATCTAATAATGTCATCAATAGTGGTGTAAAAACAGATGTGTATACCATGTACATGTAGTTTTTCTTTAATAGAATTAATTCACTAAAAGGTTTGGTGCTTCAAGACTAGTGTAATATGTAATATAGTGTTATTTCTGAATAAGCAGAAATGCTTGATTTTCTCTCTTAAAGCATCTCCAGAGGCGGTTTATTTCTCTAGCTAAACCCTACCGAAGTCACGTATGTAATAAAGTTAACATTCATGCCCCATGCTTGCCTTTTCCTGCATCATTTTCTTCAGCTGTTTTATTCAGTCTGAAGATTCAGTGTTTGCTTTCTTTCTCATCCTGTGTATAAAAGGTTTGTTATTTTCAGTGTCTGCATCAAAAGAGAGGTTAGAGTTGCTAGATGCATATATGCGGTACACAGACAACACGGCATGAATTCAGTCTCAATATTTGTAAAACATTTCTTGTTCACAAAATAAAACTTTTTTTTTTTTTTTCTTTTGGCAGCCCCTAGTTTTCATGGCAAGGGGCCAGCCAGCAACAAGTAGTGGGTGCTACTGGATAAACCCATCACGACCAGCTGCCTTATTTATGTTTAGATTTGCAGTAAGTCCCCGTTCTGTAATATGGAAGAATGAATATGTAAATATTAGTGAGATAAATAACCTATTGATTTTTTAAGTTCTCCTTTATTAATTTTTACACAAAATTATTTCTCTTTTGTGTAAGTTTTTTTGCACTAACGTCTTCTGCAAACAGACTTACTGTTTTGCGAAACAAAATTAAGCTTTCACTACCTTTTTTTTTATTTTTGCAAATGTTCATACCACCACAAAATGAATAAAACCCAACAGATTTTCATGGTTACTCAGAGTTGCCCCCAGACTGGCTCCTATCTGGTAGGAGACGACCAAGTGGAAGGGCACCTCTGCTTCCATGCCAATTCTGTGAAGTTCACACTCTCCTCATATTACCAGTCCACACGGGTGACAATGCCTATGAATTGTCTTGCATGATTTTATTTTAAGAGTAATAACTGAGATTAAGGAATTAAAATTTATTTTTTGGTCTAATATCTTTGTTAACAACTGTAGAAATTGCCCCTTTAAGCAACTTTTACTAGAAAAATAAATGGACAATATTTACAGATGTGAACATGCTTTAAAGAAAAAGCATTACAGTAATAACAGTACAATAAAATATGGTGACTGTATTCTTATTAGGCTTCCAATTTTTTAAGGGACCTACAATTTATTGAAACAATTCCAGCCACGTAACTCAAAGACAGACCAATTTCCAGAATACAAATAACTGCATAAAACCACTATCCTGCAACTTAAAAATGGGAGGAAGATTTCAGGTAGAAATGATTGCGCTCCAATCTTAGCTTTCATACAGAATGTACTACACCACACTGGCAAAAGCAAGTAAATGCTGGAAGTCTGTTTCTGCATTAGCATGAATAATTAATTCAGTTCTATGTTTCTTTTCAGATATAACATTCACATCATGCCTGAGGTCCCTTCCAAAACAAAATATTTTTTCTCCAGTGTATTTAACCACTTAAAAATCTCACTTTTATACAAAAGTTTCTGATTATCATACTTTGGAATAAAAAAGCTGCCATATTTAGTTTCAAAAGAGTTGAAAAGAGATACTTTCCTTCCCTCTCCATAATTCAACTCAGAAGTTAAAGCAAAGTTCTCCTGAAGTTTAACACCTAAACTGCATTTTTCAGGAAACATACTATTCCTCACAAAAAAAGTAACCAATAACTCAGCCTATTACTACCAGTGATTACTATCACTGCCTTAACACTGCCTTGTGCTAGGTAAGTACACACTTAAGTGGGGGAAAAACCCACGATTTTGTGCTGCTACAGTTTTACTCCTATACTTAATGTTTGTGTATTCTAGAAAATACATAAATTTAAAAATACATATTTTTACCACACATCTACAAATTTTAAAAATGCATATTTAAATAACAGAAACTTCTAAATTATAATATTTGAATAACTGTAAGCAAAACTGCCCTGAATTGCTCTCCTCCATCAAAGATTTGTTTCGTTTTGTTCACATAATCCATTGTTTCTGAGAAGTGTTCTAATTAACAGCTTAGCTACAGTTATAAAATATTTTCCATGTGACTTACTTTTCTCTGGTACAAGACAGATAAGGAAATAAATAGATTTGCTCTCCCAGAATTGCAGTTAACCCTTTTAAGTGAGCTGACACACTCCAAAGCAATTTTCCTTAATATACTTAGTACTTTATCCAACAAAACAAAACCAAACCAACTTCACTTGAACATTAATAAAGGTTTTCCTTCTAGCTACGGTTCTAATTAATCACACAATCAATAACGAAATATTTCTAACCTCATTTGTAACACAATATAGATCTAGTTACTCTACTTCAAAGAGAATATTTTTCATCTCAGTAAAATTTACAACAGATATGCATAAAGTCAATCTAATGGGAACATTTCAAAGAAGTCCTGTTTCCATGTGAGAAGTATGACTTTGCTTAAACTGCTCTTCCTTTCAACATTATTGTATGGTGTCAAGTGATTTATACAGTGAAAGCTAATCACTCTATAAATAAATGAAAGGTAACTGAGGATATATTTGCAGCAGGAGAAAATCTTATAATTTGTAGCTGTATAGTTGTGCCCGCTTACCTGCCTTGTTCCTGAAATCTCGTTCTTTGATTTATACCTAGTCTCACATTGAGATACAGCAGTTTATGTCAATGCAGAGCAAATTTGCCATGGTTTCATCCTCTCTCTTTTCCTTCGTTAATGATGCTAGTTCAAGATGCTGATCTGGCCCAAAGCTGACCAAGGTACTTTTACAGGAATGATTCTGGCCCAGATCTGCTTCCCAAACTTGCTCACAAGTTCACACAATCCCCATGCCAGCACAAAGGTGTAGGCACTCCTTAACACATGACTACCCTAAACTTAAACGTAGTTGCTTAACCTCTCTGAAAAATAAAGTCTATTCTGTATTGCACCAGCATGTCCATACCAGTGTGGTATAAATTCCACAGCATCTGCTAAGCAAGATGCTTTTGTTGCTTCATTATTACCCTGCACGTTATAGATTTAACTCAAAGGCTGGACTTTCAGCAGGTTATCACAACCCTTTGAGCCAGCAGTTCAACCACTTTTCGATCCAACTCACAGTCCATTTGTCTAGCCCATTCTTCATCAGTTAGTCTGTGAGGCTATTATGGGAGACAGTGTTGAAAGCCTTGCTGAAGTCCAGACAAAAGTCATCTCCTGCTCTCCTCTCATCCACCAAGCTAGTTATTTCATTGTACAAAGGCATGATCAGGCATGATTTCTGCTTCATAAATCCATGCTGTCTATTCCAAATCACCTTCTTGTCCTTAATACCTTTAGTAATGGCTTCCAAGATTATTTGCTCCACCACCTTCCCAAGGACTGAGGTGAGGCTGACCAGCCTGCAGTTCCCTGGATCTTCCTCCTCACCCTTCTTAGAGACAAGAATAACATTTGCTTTCTTCCAGTGCTCAGGAACCTTTCTCGAAAGCCGTGACCTTTCAAATATAACCAGGAGAGGCCTTGCAGTGATTGTCCAGCTCCCTCAGCACTTGCGGGTGCATCCCATCAGGTCCCACGGACTTTTGTATGTCCTGTCCTGTCCTATCTGTTTAAATGTTTCCTTACCTGATCCTCCTTCACTAAGCCTAAGTCTTCCTTTATCTAGGCTTTCCTCCTGGTTTCAGGAACCTGGAACTGCTGAAGGCCAGTCTTACCAGTAAAGACCAAGGCAACGAAGGCACCGAGTACCTCACCCTTTCCACATCCTTCATCACCAGGTACACACTGTGCCATTCAGCAGCAGGAACACATTTTCCCTAGTTTTGTTTTTGCTACTGATGCACCTGTAGAAGCTTTCTTGTTGCCCTTCACATCCCTCACCAGATTCAACTCCAGGTGGGCTTTGGCATTCCTAACCCTGCTTCTGCATTTTTGGACAGTGCCTCTATATTCCTCCCAGGTCACACGTCCCTCCTTTCCCCGGTAAATACTATGCTTTCAGTGGATACGAAGCTTACTTGCAGAGTTACGGTTATGTTTTGGGAGTATATATACTTTAATTCTATTTAGTAATTTGGAGTTTAGTACAATTTTTTTCTGATGTTGAAAACACTGTTGTTTTGAAATCCACCCTCTTGGACAGATATATTTCTGAAAAATAATAATTGCAAAATTCATAACTCATTATAATTACCAAGTTAATTCCAACTACAAAGCAAAATGCCTCATTGCCAAATCATGGTTTTCCTTCATCCAATATAATCATTTGATTAGACATTCTGTTCCATATTTCCCTAATGATTTTAATTTTTTCCTCTGGAGACTGAATTTTTAGTCTTGTTTTTCAGATGAATGTCATAGCTCATAAAGAATCAACTAACTTCTAGCTTGTTCACAGATACTGATAATAAAATGGGGGAAACATCAAGGATGATTTATTATACCACATCAAGCAGTGAAGAAAAAAAAATAACCTTGTCAGTTGTGCTCACTTCTTTTTATTTAAATGAACGTGATAACGTCCTCCTTCTCCATCTTTTCCAAAGTAATGTTTATTTGCAGCTGATTTCTCAACAATACTGCATCATGAAATGAAATGGCATGTCTGATTGCAGAGCTGGTAGACTAAATATGCATCAGCGTTTGCAACTTGTTTAACTGATCTTAAAACACCTGCAGGCTATATTTCTAGATACTATTGATAGTCTTCTTGAAGCTCCATTTAAAATGTGATGTACACTATTAGGGGAAGGTAAATTCTTGGGATTGACAGGCACTAACAGTATGTCTCAGCAGCAGAGATGCCACTCTCCAGGGAGCAGTGTACCACAGCTTATCTTCCTCTGTCCGGGGCGTTGATTTGGGCACCGACATCTACTCTCATTCTCCATGGTTTTCAGAGCAAATGTGCTCAGATTTCCACTGACTGCAGCGGGCAGTGACTGCACCCGTGCCTTCTCCCATGTGTGCGCAACCCTTTGCTGGAGTGACCAAGGCTTTGCTGGCTCATGGTCTAGTTGTTGCACAAAAAGGGAACAGGATCCGCCATCCTTTCTCACATCTGCAAGGTCTCTGTAAGTCTTGGAATAGCTTTTAGAACAGCCAAAAAAAACCTCTCCAAAATGAACATTCTTTCTCAATTCAGCCAATGTGAATTAGCATTAGTTATAAAAATACTTTCATCATAGATTTACGTTTCAAGAACAGAATGCATTTCTTTATGTTCTTACACATTATAGTCAAAAAGAAATACAATATTGGGTAAATAACTTTTTAATCTTTATTTGTTTCCAGAAAAGTAGATTTCCAGTGACGTATGGGACCCACTTCTATTTTTGATGGTTTGCAAGATACTGCAGTGACCTCTAAGAACAAAGCAAAACCACCACCTGTTTAGCAGAAACCTCGTCTTTCAGAACCTGTCCTGTCATCCAGAAATATCAATCTTGGAAGGAAACTGGTTGAGTTAGCCCTTGGAAACTCCCTGCTAATGCGCAAAAGATTAATGGTACAGGGGAGAAAAGGGGTCATCCGAGGGGGTTATAGCTCTGTCCCTTCAAGTGTGGCCAGCATGGCGGTGCCAGATCTGCTGCCACGTGGCATGGTGGTGGCTATGAACGCTGCTCACATCTCTAGATGAGCTGCATCCCTCCTTTCTCATGCTTCTAACAGAGTTCTGGAGAATGAATAGGAAGAAGGAGAGGAGATTGTAGCCTTTGCCAACCTTGGAAGCTCTCTTTGCCTGAATTGTCATTGGTGTAACAGGACATCAAGAGCCTATAATGAAGACGACAGACTATTGTCTGTTTTTAGAGACAAAGTGGCAGAAACTGCCAAGAGGGAGTCCCTTGTGTGCCTGTTTGTGTAAGGTGAGAAAAAAGAGAGCCTGGAAGAAAAGCTTTATTTAGAAGCAGCATGTATTCTGCTTGCAGGCTTATTGCTACTGGGATCTTTTGTACTGAGAGATTTTAAAAGGAAAGTTAACACCTTTTTTTAAAAAAAAAATCAAAAAGTTTCTTCCACATTCTCAATCCTGACAGTACTTTATGAATGGAGACAATGAACCGCACACTTTCCAGCAGAGGGCACATTGTTTTTTTGTGGATTAGGGGAAAAACACAAAATCCTCACAAACAATATAAATGATTAATTAGATACAGGATCGAATTCTTCCTAGCAGAATTTCAGAATAAACTGACAGAGGACATAGATAAATTTCAATCTTTAGCATTCCTTACGTAGTGCATTGCAAAGATTTTTCAGCTCAACTTTCACGCGGATCTGGCACTGTTTATATATCAACAACAAAGATAAATACTTCAGAGACTCTGAGATGCGATGAATATGGTATTAGACTGGTCAAGGCAAATCGTTCTCAATTAATGAAACTTCTTCTGCAAACAATGGGAAATCAGTAGGGAAAATGCTTGCAAGATCAAGATCAGTCTCTGGGCTCCAAATCAGATTAAGGAAGATTTGAAGTTGGTTTAGGCTCTGAAAAGATAAGGATTCAGAACCTATACTTGAGTACTCATTTTTGAAAACTGGCGCTCATTTTTTAAGTTTTAAATATGAGGACAAAACTATATTGATGAACTTCATATGAAAAAGAACAGACAATTTGAAGGACTATTAAGGGGTAGATCTTGCCTGTTTTACATTGAGGAACACTTCACATGGAATCCAACAGAAATTGATGTCAATTTGTAGAATAGATGAGGGACTCATTTTGTCTAATTTTAGTGACAGGAATGCTAGATGTCAAATCCAAGCTAATCACCTAGATTGCCTTACAAAAAGAGACAGGAATGTCCACAGGGCAACGTATTCCACTTACCTTTAATACTTATCTTAGGGTAGATGAATTAGCCTCTGGCAGCACCTATCTCTTTCTGCTGAATGTCAGGAAAGCCTAGGCAACTATCTCAGACTTACATGCTTAGTTGATTATTGCATCTTATTGGTGAAGTATTTTTAATTCACCTCAGGAAAGAAAGATGTCTCCAGATAGTTGACTGAAAAATCTGAACCTTTTTTATTTATTTTTTATTTATTTGTCCATATGCTTATTTGCAGGGAATCGGAGAGCAATTTGGTACTCAGAGCTTCAGCTCCTCAAAATGAGCACATCGCTGAGACCAAAAAGGCATCTTTCAAGCTCATGCTTACAAAACCACAACAATGTTCTCTCCACGCTACTTCCAAATCATACATGTGCTTGCAAAGACACACAGAAACACACAGACTTTTGAAAAAGCTTAGCCGCTTAACACCCAAGGTTTTCAGGCATGGAACTCTGTTAGGCATTTACATTTTACTGGGTGCTCAAATACCATCACAATTGCTTTTAAAGATGTTTGAAAATCCGGACTGTTCAAAAGCCATGGATTGCACAGCCATCTAAATCTATTGTGTGTGTTTATACATCTTCTAGCACCAAAGTAATTGAATGATTCGTGAAAGTCAACAGTAAGTTCTGACATCACTGGAACTAATAAAACATGATTTCTTATAGAAGTGTCTTGTGACTGGTTGACCTTGATGTCCAACTGAAATATTTATAAATCTGTGGAAATCTAATTATTTAATTAATTAGAGTCCTCTACTTCTGCCACATTCGGTTAAAATACACCGATTCAAAAGGTTTCAGAGGGAACACAAAGACACAGCCATGCACAGGCAGTGGGGATCTGTGACCCTTGCCTCCCACACAAATGATGCTACAACGAAAAAGCTCTGCTATGCTTGCAGAAACTTTGAGCCATTCAACATAAAGCTATAATTGATCATCACAATGAAAACAAAAAGGACGTAGTAAATACATCTGAAACAGGTCTTTTCACCTTCCTTTGCACTCTACAGGTAAAGTTTATAACAGAAAAGCATAGAGCTCCAAGAAAGTGTCAGGGGATAAAAATGGAAATGCAAAAGCAAAAATAAGACCACAGCTCCAGAAGTGGTCTGCTCTAGGAGTCCTGCAACGAATGGCATTATTCACCCCTGTCTGTAGCAGTTATGTCAACTTAATCAATAGTAAAAGAAGAAATTCACCAGAAGGCAAAGAAAGGTGAAGACATGGGTCAAAAATACATATATATTTATTCTAATGGGGAAACATATTTTTCAGTCTTTCCACACACCAAGTCAAAAAAGACTCTCCCAAGTATAAAGACAGTTTAAATGCCAAATTTCTTATTTGTCCTCTTACATCTGCAGAATTACTGTGCTTGCTCACATAAACTCAAGTAAGGTGATGTCTAGTTCAAATGAACGTAAAAGCGGCTGATACAAGGGGTGTCTAAATCCTCTGTCAGAACCACTCTTGTGGGACCATCTCTAAAAGAGGGCTTCATAGCAGCACATGGGTAACAGAGCACGAGAAGCGTCCTTACTCAGCTTCCCTGAATGGGGCATTGTCAGATACTAAGGCTATCTCTGAGGTACACAGCATCGTAACGATGCAGCCTGCTCCTCTGCTCATTTAAGACAACGGCAAAACTTCCACCGGCAGGTCTTAAACGCACAAAGCTTTTCCCAGCATTTCTCAGGTCGAGCACTAAACCCATTCCCTGGTGATCCACGGGGTATCATTCTGTGTCTTTTTCAAGTAGACATAACAGGTAATATCTGGCCAGAAAAATCCCCAAAGTAGAATTGTGAGAGAGTAACTGATGTGAAAGTGATGGACAGTCACCAAGCTGTAGGGGAAAGCTTCTCAGTATCCACTGTGTCTGTATCTTATTGTTGAAACCTGGGCCTACAGATCCATCTCAATCACAGTCTCAGCTGTAGCAAGTTCATAAAGTGTTACGCTAATGGGCAAGAGAGAGTTCTGATAGCAAGGGCACAGGAAGGCAACAAACCTCCGGGTGAACGCAGGCAAAAAGGACAGATGATGAAATCCAGAGACTCTTAGGATCTTCACCAACAAACTACAATAAACAATATCAGAAATCTGTGCACTGAAAGAAGGATATCAGAAATGAGTCTTAAGGATGAATGAAATAAATTCCAGCCTCTCTCTCCTTCCCCCTTCTTCCCCCTTTATTTATTTTTTTTTTAATTTCAAAAGAAAGACTTAAAGATTCCTGGGGTAATCCTTTGGCAAAAGCCAGTGGGTCTCTGTCATGGTCTAGAAACTCTGCCCTTTGCCAGTGAGCCCTGATCACAAGGACATCTAGACAAGCACAGCCACAAGGATTTCTGATTTGCACCAGGGCACCAACAAAATCCTATCGGACACGCATGAGATTTTGCTCCATTTTCCCTTCTGTCCTCCTGACTACCTTCTTATTTTTCCTCTCTTTACCCATCTCTCTCTCAATTTCACAGCGATCCTGAGCCTCACTACACTTCACAGCACTGGCAAAAACAGGCTGCGGCAGCTCCTGCAGAGAAGGAAAGCAACTTGCCTGATGGTGTCTCAAGCCGTGAAATAATCGAAAATAAAGAGAGGTGGTTCTGGAGGACAGATTGCAGTAGTTGTTGACGACAACTGTGGGTACCACATTAGAGTGCCTGTTTGTGGCTGTCATAGCCATTTACACCGAGAATATGTTCTGCTCTTTCTACTATAGTTTGCTTTGACAAATTTGGAAAAATAGCCGTTATTCACACTTGTCCACTCAAAATTCAGTGACAGGATTATTCTATTCTGCTTTCTACTTGTCCATGGATAAAAAAGCAATTCTAACCAATGTCTTCAGCCTGCAAAAGATATTGTAATAATTTTTACATGAATTTATTTTGCTTCTGCATTCTGATTTCCATTTCATTTTTTTTTTTCCTTTCAACCTATATAGCTTTGGCATGGACTAAATTGACTAATATCTCTGTACTCAAACTCAGAAGCTATTTAAATGTTGAATTTTGTATGTAGTAGGGTCAAACTCTGTGATGGCATATTTCTGTTATCTTGGGTGGAATAATATCCCAGACACGGTCAATTCGGCCATAATTAAATACATCATTATTATATTGTCTTGCTTCTGTATACAAATAAATTAAAATAAATTCAACCATCACCTAGGAAACTGGTCAGCATTATGCATATAAAAAATATGCCCCCTCAACTTTCAGGAGTTATTCAGTGCAATGCTCTTTAAAATTAAAATACAGTATATATTCCTATAGCTCCAGTATAACCCTCAATCATCAGACAAGTTTTAGTTTTTACTAATGTTCATGCAATGACTTTCCCATTGGCCTGTGGGGTGTAAATGATAGAAAAGTAGGATAAGAAGAGTTCAAAAAAGCGCAGGAAGCAAAGGATCAAATTATCTGGTAGCAAATCCCTACTTGGCTCCGTGGACTTTGCTGCCAGACAGCTTTGCTGCACACACAGTTTGAAATGTAACCCAGTATGAAACAGGATCAGCATAAAATCAAATTACAAATAGATGCTGATGGATACCTCTCCCACAATCAGGTAACGTCGAAATGGGCTATTGTGCCAAAAATATACACAATCACAAATACATGCCCACGAACACATTTCGGAACGTTTTGTTTCTCTTCCTTTTGTGACTCCAGATGGACAATGCAGCATAAATAGAAACAGGATGAAAAAAGATGGCCTCACTCTTTAAAGACGAGAGTTAATTAATTGAAAGTGACTACTGATCACTCAAATCTCCAGCTGAAAAGTCTGCACAACTATTTGCAGAAAAGACAATCTAAGCATAAGATTACTGCCATATCTTCTGTTATCTCAAAGCTTTAGGTAGATTTTTACATTTTTTTTTTAATCATATGACAGCAAGCACCCTTTTGAATAAAAATTACTGTAGTTAAAGATAATACCTATTCAACAAAACGTCTGTTCACTACCACTGAAAGAAACCTACGTTTAAAAGGGAGATTGAAACCAGCTGGTTTTCCCTATTTATAAAAAGCACAAGTGGAGATTAACTTTAGTAAGTGCTCACAGCAAGATTTGTTTTGCCTGTTTAAGTAAATTAGATTTAAAATATCATTCAGTTTTTCATGTAAAACTCGGGAATGCTAACTAAACTAGCAACCACATTTTAGAGATATTTAATTGTACTCCAAATGGTCAAGTAATTAAGGGCTTAATGTTGTAATACAGTTTATTCTCAACTTAAACCATGAACCTATTATCTGTTCACTCAGAAAGAAAATAGAACAGACAAAAGCACTCCACCAGCTCTGCTATACATTAGAAACTGCAGCGCTTACATTAGTTTTGTATCTTAATTACCAAAGATATCATTAGCTTTGTAGGCTGGGACACTTCTCTTTTATTGCTGCTGTAATTCTGTTTGTCAGGCACGGGCTTTCATTGCAGGATGAGCTGCTGTGTATTTTAAAATTTTGCCCTTAGTAACTTGCTTCATCGAATCTCTTTCTTTTTCCTACTTATAAAATTAAAAGCAGTTAGAACTCACACGAATGTGTGCGGAGGCTTTGTGGAGGTCAGTCGCAGCTGTGGCACAGGAGAGCGGGGAGCAGAAGCAGGCTCAGAGTGGTGGGTTTTAGCAAGATTGAGACGTTTCCCTCGAGCCCGTTTCTAGGATGGTATATATACTGGTATGCTCATTGCCCACTGGAAACGAAATTGTTCAAACTACATCCTCCCTCTATAATCCAGGAATATAGAAAAAGAGAAAAGATGGAAAAACACTAAAGGAGAGTAGAAGGACTTGTCCTGGTCCGAGATAAAACAGGACCAATTTTGTTCAGTAACTTCACTTCTTAGCTGGGCCTCTTCTAACTACTGAAATTAACAGCATATTGTGCAGACAGTGTTCACTCTCTCAGAGTGATAAGACCGATGTTGATAGCTGATGCCCAGGCATGGGATGCAGAGAGGCTCCTGCTTATACTTATTGCCATAACCCCCACGGCCAACCAACTCTGTTATTTGCCCCATTGGAGGGTCAGAAGTGGAAAAACATAGTGGGGTCCCACCTGCGGGGAGGAGCGGACAGGACAGGTGACCCAAAACTGACCAACGGGGTATTCCATCCCATCTGCCCCATGCTCAGTATAAAAGCTGAGGGATCAGAGGGGTCAGCCTCTTCCTTCAATGGCTGATGTCTGAGGAGGACTCTGTCTGTTCATCTGCCTTTGATCCCAATCCTGAATCTAGATCGAGGTGCTGGAGTGAGTGCAGAGGAGGGCAACAAAGCTGGTTAAGGGCCTAGCAAACAAATAAAATTAAAATTAAACCTGGCAAGAGGGGTCAAGGACAACAGGAAGAGCTTTTTCAAATACATGGCAGATAAAACTAACACCAGAGGCAATGTAGGCCCACTACTGAATGGGGTGGGTGCCCTGGTGACAGAAGATACAGAGAAGGCAGAACTACTGAATGCCTTCTTTGTCTCTGTCTACTCTGTCGGGGGCTGTCCTGAGGAGTCCTGTTCCGCTGAGACCCCAGATGAAGATGAAGTCAAGTCAATGGATGAGTTTGCCTTAGTTGATGAGGACTGGGTCAGAGACCAGTTAAGCAACCTGGACATCCATAAATCCATGGGTCCAGGTGGGATGCACCCGCGGGTGCTGAAGGAGCTGTCTGAAGTCATTGCTGGACCACTCTCCACCATCTTTACCAAGTCTTGGCAAACGGGCGAGGTGCCTGAGGACTGGAGGAAAGCAAATGTCACTCCAGTCTTCAAAAAGGGCAAGAAGGAGGACCCGGGTAACTATAGACCGGTCAGCCTCACCTCCATCCCTGGGAAACTGATGGAACAGCTTATCCTTGGTGCCCTCTCAAGGCATATCAAGGATAAGAGGGTTATTAGGGGCAGTCAGCATGGCTTTTCCAAGGGGAAGTCATGCTTGACCAACCTCATAGCCTTTTATGAGGAAATAACGAGGTGGATGGATGATGGCAGAGCAGTAGATGTGGTCTACCTTGACTTCAGTAAAGCATTTGACACGGTCTCCCACAGCATCCTCATGGCTAAACTGAGGAAGTGTGGACTGGATGACTGGATAATTAGGTGGACTGCGAACTGGCTGAAGGAGAGAAGCCAGAGAGTCGTAGTCAACGGGGCAGAGTCCAGTTGGAGGCCGGTAACCAGTGGAGTGCCTCAAGGGTCGGTACTGGGGCCCATATTATTCAATATATTCATCAATGATTTAGATGAGGGAATTGAGTGTACTATCAGCAAGTTTGCTGATGACACTAAGCTAGGAGGAGTGGCTGACACGCCAGAGGGCTGTGCTGCCACCAGAGAGACTTGGACAGACTGGAGATTTGGGCAAGGAATAACTTAATGAAATACAACAAGGGAAAGTGTAGGGTCCTACATCTGGGCAGAAACAACCCCAGGTTCCAGTATAGGATGGGGAGCTACCTGTTAGAGAGCAGTGTAGAGGAAAGGGACCTGCGGGTCCTGGTGGACAGCAGGATGACCATGAGCCAGCACTGTGCCCTTGTGGCCAAGAAGGCCAATGGCATCCTGGGCTGTATTAGAAGGGGGGTGGTTAGTAGATCGAGAGAGGTCCTCCTTCCCCTCTACTCTGCCCTGGTGAGACCGCACCTGGAATATTGTGTCCAGTTCTGGGCCCCTCAGTTCAAGAGGGACAGAGAGCTGCTGGAGAGAGTCCAGCGTAGGGCAACTAAGATGATTAAGGGAGTGGAGCATCTCCCTTATGAGGAAAGGCTGAGGGAGCTGGGTCTCTTTAGTTTGGAGAAGAGGAGACTGAGGGGTGATCTTATTAGCGTTTATAAATATATAAAGGGGGAATGTCATGAGGATGGAGCCAGGCTCTTCTCAGTAGCAACCAATGATAGGACAAGGGGTAATGGATTCAAGCTGGAACACAAGAGGTTCCACTTAAATTTGAGAAGAAACTTCTTCTCAGTGAAGGTGACAGAGCACTGGAACAGGCTGCCCAGGGAGGTTGTGGAGTCTCCTTCTCTGGAGACATTCAAAACTCGCCTGGACGCCTTCCTGTGCAACCTCATCTAGGTGTTCCTGCTCCGACAGGGGGATTGGACTAGATGATCTTTTGAGGTCCCTTCCAATCCCTAGCATACTGTGATACTGTGATACTGTGATACTGTGAAATCATATGAGGAGTGGTTGAAGGAGCTGGGACTGTTTAGTCTGAGGAGGAGGAGGCTGAGAGGAGACCTCATCACTCTCTACAACTATTTGAAAGGACACTGTAGAGAGGTTGGTGCTGGTCTCTTCTCACAGGTAATTAATGACAGAACAAGAGGGAATGGCTTCAAGCTCCAACAGGGTAGATTTAGACTGAACATTAGGAAAGAATTTTTCACAGAAAGAGTGGTCGGGCATTGGAATAGACTGCCCAGGGAGGTGGTTGAGTCACCATCCCTGGATGCGTTTAAGAGACGTTTGGATGTGGTGTTGGGGGATATGGTGTAGGGGAGAACTTTGTAGAGTAGGGTAGATGGTTGGATTCAATGATCCCAAGGGTCTCTTCCAACCTAGACAATTCTATGATTCTATGATTTGGAATCCAGTTCCTGTCCATCATTGAGTCCAGCCTGGGACTTCCCCAATGCCAGTCAGTGACGTGATCACCATCCTGGGAGCTTGATACGGTTTTCTATATAATTTATTATTTCCTTTTTATTTTATTATTAATATTTATATTAAAGTAGTTTAGTTCCTTCTAAACTCATGTCTCTTTTTCCCTCCTCTGCCTCTCTCTTTGAAGAGAGGTGGGAGGGGGCATCTGTTGGTCCCATCGGGGGTGTCCCATGTCCCCAGTGGCCAGTTTGGCCTAAACCATGACAAGACTATGGAAACTATGCAAAAGCCACCAGTTCACCTTCACAGCCATCTCCAAAGACAGTCTCTGAAGTAGAGTCCTAGGAGAGAGTCCCTTCCAAGTCAGCGTGTCTTTTCTTGTAGCCATGTGGACAAACCTTGTTAACGTGATTTCCCCCATGTTTCAGACAGGGACATTTTCTTTAAAATCAGAAGCCAAATCAGCCTTGCCTCTATATTCATCGTATGGGAAGAAGGCTGCCTACAATGAATAAATCCCATCCATCCACATAAAAAAAGGTACTTTCTTCCAGGATGAGATTTATTCATCTAATTTCTTTAAGCCCTTGAAAAGATTAGCTCCTGAGCTTACAGCTCCACAATGGTGCCTCAGCCTTGATTGTGTGATAATGACGGCTTTAGCATTCAGTATGTTCATGTTTCATATAAGCAGAGAAAACTGCAGGCAGTTTACCAACTTATCCTACTGGCTTCAATCTCCTTAAATATATATCTAGATAAATAAATCTGAATTCATATATGTGAATACTCAAAGAAATGATAAGAGTTATGAATCAAACAATTCCTCAACTCTATCTATTACATTATGGACATTGCCAAAATTGAGGCCCTAAGAAAAAATTAATATCGATAGGATACTTTTAATATTTCAAAGCTTCTACAAATTGAGGAAAATAAAGCGAAAAATAATGCTGACTGAGCTCTTCCTCTGCTCAAGCCTCTTTTTTTTCATACTGGTGCAGTTGCATCCCCTTCGACTCCTTAGCACCACCTCCCAGACTGAGTTTCAGTCATGGATCAACTCATCCATTTACCACTTGCTCAACCTTGTCATCAGTCTGCTTTGTTTCTTTTTCAATGTCTCACTGGATGCATTTGGTCTCCTTCAGAATCATTCATCTTCTCCATGTCTTTCTGTTTATTACCTTGTAAGCCCATGATCTATCAGTGTCCATTACTTCTTTACTACTTCCAACCTCATTTTTGCCCATTTTGTCCTTTAGCAGCTCAGGTTTCTTAGTCCACCTACCACAAAAAAACCTTTGCTCCATTATCCTCTATTATGATTCTTCCACATTCAAATTATCTTTCCTGATCTTTCTAAAATTAGAACACTGCTAAAACTCTTGTAATCTTGTGAAGAAGGACCGCAAACAAACCAGAAAATAACATTTTAGGCTGGTTTTGTTGCAGGTGATTGAAGAATGATGTTTGAATACTATGCACACGCATACTCTAGGTAAATCCAAAAACTTGGATTATGGAGAGATATATTGGAAGTAGGTACACTCTCCAGCCTCCTTATCCAGTCTATGCAGTTGTTCGACTGAGGCATTTAATCATTGAGAATGATTTTTTTTCTTTTAGAGAATGTCTAATAAAGTGAGAACACAAAACTGCATAGCCTGAAGGTTGTATTACTGGTAAGCCTGTGCTTGTCCAGGATTACTCATTCCTGTCTGCCACATGAAACTCTTTACCTCATGTTTTGGACCATAGTGTAAAGCATCGTATTTGTGCAATGTGAATCAGTCAACCTTAATATCAGCATTTGTTACCAAGGATAATGAAAAATGCAGAATCTGGCATTTACCATAATTGTACCTTTTTCTAAAAAGGCAAGAAATAGGTGTTATCTTAAGTTAAAAAAATAGGCTATAAACCACACTGACACAAATTCTTTTTTTTTTCCTTTTCAAATCATATTAACATTTGCAAGACTAAATACAGTCCATTTATTTAGGATAAATCTAAATCTTGTCATATTAAGACTTCATTATCTCAGTGCATTCTGGAGCAGCATCCTGTTACATGTCAAACAATGTGTATTTGCAAATACCAGATTTTGAACATTTATATATGGATCTCAACTTGCATAACTCAGACTCAAAATGTATGTATATACCCATATGTAAAACAGGTATGTACTTCAGTCTATGCATGATATGTAATCTTGAGTTCCCCAATGGGCTTTATCTGATGTATGCACCATCTCTGCACCAGGACACATAGAGGAGTCTGTGGAACTACTACATTTGACGTACTCATTCGTGTGGAAAGTAGAGGCTCATCTGGTTGCTGCACGGGGCAGGCTGTGACACTAACCTGTGGACACAGTACGTTCTCTTAAGTAGTGCACCTTTGCGTTGCAATTTTCTCTTCCGTGAATACGTGCCAGGCACAGCTGGTCACCCATGCAAGATCAGCCAACCAGCTGCTTCTCCCACCTGGGACCACAAAATGAGAAAAAGGCTACAGTGCTGAGCTATAAATGCACGAGAAAGGACTTAATTACGGAACAGTGGAAATCAGTTGTTTGCTCAGTGCTTGACATTTGAATATGCCACTTTCAACTGAGCCGAGCATCCTCCCATGCCATCGCAATTCCTGGTTACAGCTTCCCAGAAAAATCCAGGCACTACGTGGAAGAATATGGGCAAGTCAGCGGGAGGATTTGTTTCTATCACTAGGCCTCTGATGTCAGATAACGCTAAAAATAAAAGCATTGACAAATGAGTGCATTAAGCGATCCCATGATAAGTCTAAAAAAAATCATCTTGATTCTTGGCTAAAGCACTGTCCTTTGCTCTCCAAAATACCTATTTGTAGGGAGCTACTGATATATTCCGTATATATCAGTACATATATTTCTCCTTGGAACTGGCTGTATTTTGAGTATGGGAAAATAATTCCAGACAAGCTACAGCTTGAGCCAGGCAAAGCAGAACCCTACCATCTTCTTGCTTAGACGACTCATTACCATTTTATACTTTGTAGGTACTCTATCTAGCTAAAGATATAACACAACAAACAACTAACCAAAGTGCTAGAATAACAAAAAATGGCTGAAATTACATAAAAAGATGGAAAGCCCAATGCATGACATTTATTCTATCACTCATGTGTACCATGTACTATTCCCAGACTTAGGCTCTTCATCCAGTACAAAAGAATTCATCTAATGTGTTTCTGATTTCACTGGTCACCCACTAAGGACCGTCATTGGTCACCTGACCAATGAAGAGCTGATTCAGTGGACCCTCTCTGACAGCCTGGAAGACTTGTACTGCTTAGATGAGGTCTAAAGATGCCCCAGGTGCCCCCATGGTCCCAAGAAGCATAGGGCTGTACACGCCATCGTACAGCTATATATAGAAATGCACACAAGAAATATATGACTTGCTCAAGATCTCACTACATGTCTGGCATTAGAGATTAGGAGCTAAGTGCTGCTCTAAATGCTACTGCTGTAAATCTAGGGTGGCCAAGACCATTTGACCTCATATTTCTACACTCTCACCCCTCTCCTTTTGCTGCTTGACAAGCAGTCTATCAAGAAAATGTTGGGTTTCTGTTTTTTTCCATAGCAGGCTTCTACTGACCGAATTATACTGCGATTTTTATAAGTGGTCTAAAGTAGGTAATCAACTCCTATCAAAGGAGAACACTAGAGGAGTGCAGAACTCGGTGTTGCAGGATCCACACAATGTTAGTCATTACAGAAAATATGAGATACATTGTTCTGAGAATAACGAATCTTGGCATTTCCCTTTTTTATCCATATATTCTTTTTCCTCCCAGAAACATTGTCTCTTTTTCTGTCTCTAAGCTTCCCTTCATCTTGTGATCAGCATTTTGTCCTTCCAGTAATCACAGCTGTGCAAAACAGTGCAAAAACAGACACAAAAAAAGCAACAAAACATGGATGAAAAACAGAATGTTCTCTGTGTCCTGATGTACTTGTTAAGCAGTAGAGATTGCACAGAAGAAAAGTTTATTGTTGCATTCGTTAAATATAACCCAGGGCTGTTCGTGCATACTCTCCTTGAAAGCCAAAAGTAAGCCAAGAAGGAAGGAAAGGACTCTTCTTTCTTTCAAGCACCCTTCAGAATAAAAAGCACTGCTCCTGCTATTTCTCTAATGAACTGATGACTTCGTTATACAGACCTGGTAATCTTGTAGATGTTGAAAGGTAGCTACTTCTGTTTTTATCTTCTTTGTCAATCTAACGGACCAAAAAGGCTTAAAATGTCTATAACCAGTCTAAGTGGCTGACAAACTTAGTACTGGATGTTTGTTCCAGAAGGATAAGTACATACAGCAGAATATGGTTTCACACATATATTTAACTGGTCAAACGTAAACTGGCTCAGATATCAGAATGAACATCACCATACCTACTGGTGCGTTTTCCCTGGGTGAACGAGGCTTGCATCGTAGCAGTGTATCAGCACAGGCAAAAGGCCATGCTCATGCAGCTTTAGACCTTTTCCAGCGCTTAAATTTGCACAGCTACTTCTACAAAGGATTGCGTTTTGGCACAATCTCCAGAAATCCTCCCTTCAGGATTATTTAGGTGCAGCAGAAACGCATGCAAGCATTAGCCTCCCCCCCAAAATCCCACCATGCTAGACAGTTGATTTCATCTTCAGCAAAATGTATGAGCTTGATTTTCTTCCCCTTTACTTTGATTTGATACAGAATTATTTGAGCTGTCATAAGGAATCAGAGCAATTATCCATCTAATCCCACTATCATATCTTTGACAGAGGCCACCACCCCACACTTCAAATGAAGGTGAAAGGAACTATTCAGTTGACAATTCTGAAACAACCAACCCATAGGCAAAAAAAAGCCATTAGTTATTGGTTTGCCCTAAACTCAAAATCTGTGGGTTTGCATCCCTCCTAAAAAGGACGTGCTTTATCTGATATAACTGTGGGTATTCTTCATAGTCACATGTATCTCTTGGTGTCTTTTTTTAATACTTTCAAACTCTGAGTCTTAATTTATTCACAGACAAATTCAACGTTATGCAAAGGAAAGGATAATAGAAAATAATTAAGTATGTAGTCATTCAATATTAGTGACCATTTTCAATTTTAGTGACTCTTCCTTTTGTTTGGTATAAAGATAAAAAGATACAATAGGGGCCACGATTACGCTACCAGTACTTCTAATGTATTACATCTTACTATTACCTCTTACTTGTCTTATATACAAGTTAGCTTCAGACTTCTCAAGCTCTCTTCATGCCTTTCAAAGTGTCTTCCACCCCTACTTATTTTGCTGCCCAAATTCTTTTTATTTTTCTTAAATGAGGTGATTAAAACTTAGCACATGAAATTTAAACTGATAAGATGATACTGAATACTCTCCATATTATTTTCTACTCGGTCTTTGATCTCTTTAACATCATTGTCTATTTGAAAGCGCCTGTGCACTGAACAGAGTTATTAAAAAAACTTTCTGAAATGGTACCTTGGTCCTCAGTAGGAACAATTCCAATAACTTTAGGTCCAGTGAGGTATATGGGTAATTCAAGTATATATTTTAATATTCTTTGTTTTGCATCTGCCATCTTCAAATTTCTTCCGCTATCATGCTAACTATGTAATGAAGGTTCATTAAGTCTCTCAGAAGCTAAGTATGCCTACCCTTTAACTATCATGATTTCATTTGCAAACCCTTCTACTCTGCTGCTCTTCACCTTTCCTGGAGAGTTTTTGAAAAAATTCTGCTCAAAGAGTATGATAGACAGTGTCAAATCACACAAATGAATTGTCAAATCAAAAAAAATAATAAAAAAATCACCATTTCTATAACCTCCTGATCCCGAAGCTGTGCGGTTTTGAAACAGGTATATAACCTCAGGCTCAGCACTCTAACATAGCTCCTTGCCACCCGGACCACAGCTGACTGGTGGTCAGGATCATGGGCAGAGATGATTGATTGTGTCTGCTCATGCAAAGATACCCAAACCAGTGTGATTTTAGTGGAATTATTCCTGATTTATAGTATACGAATGTAACTATCAGGGTCAAGTATCTAACAGAATTTAAGCATCTGCTTCTAGAGCTTGTATTTTTTGATTAAAAAAAATAAGACATATATTTGTGTCAATTGGATTTCTGTCACCAAATGTCAGTGAACTTCTTTCAGCTTGAAAGGCCTCATAGAAAGGAGAAACTCAAGGCTCATGAAAATTGCAAGCTAAATGAAAACAGTAACACACTTCTGGATATATATTGTGATTTCAGGAGCGTGGGGCTGACCCAAAGTTCACTGATGTTGTGAACAGTCTGCCTTTGACTATTGTGAGTTTTGCACCAACTTCCAGGCTTGTATCTTACCAGGCATGTTATATCTTTTTTTTTTGGTCATATTTTTGCAACATTGAACATATATTACTATCTGTAGTTATTTAAAGATGGGTACATTTGCATTTGCTCAGCAGAATAGAAGGATTCAAACACATTCTACCACCTTTTAAGACTGATTCGTTAACTTCAATAATAACCTTTCAATATTAGCAATTAAGGCTACTTAAAGTTACAATCGCAAAAAAAAAGGAGAAACAAAACAGGGAAAAATATCACCTCTGAGTTGTCAGCTCCAGTGTGACTTCGGGTTTGCAAAGCAGTCTCTGATGTAATTCCTAGGCAAGAAGGTCTATTGGCATCTAAAGGCAGAGAACTTCGAGGAGAAAGGTAAAGCTTTCTTTTGCTTGAAAAGACAGCTGGTGCAGAAATTCAGAGAGCAGTTGGGAAATACTGAACAAACACTACTTTCTTATAATGGCCAAAATGTATTTTCGTTTCCACTTCATTTTGTATGTTTAATACAGTATGATTTTTAATCTACTGTTTATGCGTTCTAATCATGTCAGATGTGTGGGCGTCCTGTAATTCTTTATGAATAATAAGGAATGCAAATAGTGCTATCTTCACACTCACAGTTGACTGCACTCTGTTGGCTCCCCATCAGCACCTAATTTATCAGCTTCTAATTTTCAGAGAGATAATGTTTGATGCTAGAGGAATATCTTTGTGCACATAAGATTACATTGCTGAGGGAGAATGTTAGAAGCATCTGACCAATTACATGCACTCGAAGACAGTCTTATTTGGTGGAGTTAATTTTCTAAATTTCACCCACCTTATTTACTATAGTCAACTGAAAATAATAATAATTTTTGCATTCTCACAAAATATTCAGTTCTTTCTAAGTTAATACAGAAATTCCTTCATTGAAGCACTTATATATTAAAGTGGCAACAGACCCCTGTAAATAGATTACAAAAATAAATCAATTTTGAGGAGCAAGGGGTTTTAAAGGCTGAGCAAAATGCCTGGTCTCTTCCTAAGTCTTCCACTACCTTTCTGTGTGACCTCAGGAAATTTATGTGACATTTTACATTATCAAGTTCACATCCCCACAAAGATATATTGATTTACATCTTTTCACAGTATTTTGCTTTCTGCAGAAGAAAATATTCTATAAATATTAACAAAAAATATTTAAGCCTTATCTGTAGAGATGAAGAAACTCTTAGGTAAAAGTGAAAACTCTGATACTAAGAATGGCTACCAATGTTTGCTATTTTTGTTCCCATTAGCAGTTTTGTGGGTGGATTTTATGGTTTTCTGTTTCAATAGAACAGCAGTTTTTAGGGAATTGAAACGTACTGGAAGAAAATAGGACCTCAGAAATAATTATCAATATGTACAGCATATTATTTGAAGATTCATTCTATCCTTATGAATAGATAGCAAAAGAAAAATGAATTAAACAGTATTCAGGGAAAACATACGACAGTGTTCTGTGACGTGATGTCTCTTTCCCATTATTGGAAAGCACGGCAGTGATGTTTTGCACTCTAGCAAAAATTGTTGGCTAAAAGTTTGTTTTGACATAAGAATCTTTTATCGAACTCAGCTTGTTCATCATGGCATCTTTTCTATTATGGTCAAAGCGAGCACGATATTTCCCATATCCTCTTTGATGTCACTACTCAATTGTGCACTTGTCTAAGCTGCCTGGGAGCTGCCAACCCATGGACTGTCAGTCTTGAGGTTTTTGCAAGAATCACATACTATATGGAGCCCACCCATCATGTAACTCATCTGCAGAGAAATTATGCAGTGCCTACAGTACCTTTTTTTTTTTTTCTAAGCTTTTCCTGAGGAAAGCATGCCGTTTCTGTCTGGTCTGTAATGGTTTTGTTACATAAACCAAGTCACTGACAAAATTTGATGTCAAATTCTATTCACTGGGGATTGTTTATAGCCAAAAGATCAGAATGACTTTCAACCAATTTTGTCAGGACTGAGTGTCTGACCTCCCTTACAGTTATGCGAGGTTCACTAGCACTTTTTCATGTTATTATCATTCCAAAAGATTTACCGTTGAGCTTTCTTTCCAAAAAGTATGAACAGCACTGGCATTTTAATTTCATTCTGTGTACTACAAACATAAACAGATACTTTAATATGTGATCGCTAAAATGAATTTGTTGTTCCATATTTCAGTTGATTTCAAGTGCTACACTTGCAAGTATTTTTAATTCTGTATTTAGTCATGATAGAAAGCCAGAAAATTGGGGGTTTTTTTTGACTGACTTCAAGTTTATAGTACTGAAGTGATGTTGCATCAATTTACATCATTTCTTGTTAATTTGTAACAGCCTCTTATGCCAAGGAATAAATTATAGAATAATTAAATTATAAGAGAGACTGAAGAGAGAGGTTTTTGGGGGTATTTTCTGTCTGCATACCTTTTCTGTGGAACAAACTAATTAAACAGATCAAACTACTGGGCAGAATGTCATTAATCTTTGAAATAAAAGCTATTGTTTACTTCTCACTGAGAAATACAGACATAATAAAATGCAAACTGTAAAAACTCTGCCGTTACAATTTAATGATGCATACAGATACTTTTAAAACATCGTTGTCTTGGCTTTTCAGCTCCACTCCTTTGTTTACCTGGTTTTGCTTCAGTGGAAGACACTGAATGGATTATTCAAGTATTAGAGACACAAATTCACCACTTCAAGGATGAATAGAAATTTTAAACTTCAATGGATCAACTTAGACTTTTTTTAGTGTAATTTTTTAGGTATTTTTAAATGCTTACTCAACCTTCAGTAACTAAAAAATCTTTTTCCTTATAAACCTAGGGAAAAAAGTTTTTGATTGTATAAAACAGATCTTGGACTATTTTAAGGTCCACCTGTTTCTTCTCACAGGTTTTCCAGAGTGCCATGTTAATCTGAAAGCTACTTTAAAAAGTTGTACCTCCTCCTATACCAAGTGATGGAACCCATGCATACTGGGAATTTTACGTGATTTTCTAAGTGACTGACATATATTTTTGGTCATTGTGTTCCTATTAACCACGAACAGCTGATTTAGTTAAAGATGATACAGATGAATGGTGCTTGATCAATGCAATTTTCACCTAACCAAAGATTGGTTGGATGAGGCTGTAAGCATACAGATAGATAATTATGACAAAAAAAAAAAGCTATAAATTTAATTCTGATCTTTAAGTTACATATAAGGCACCCCAAATTGCCATCTTTATAATTACCTTAAAAATGGAAATGCTAGTCTCATTTCTTAGATTGATAGAAGGTATGAAATTTGGTTATATAAAATGATAAATTAATGACAGTTTAGACAGACTGGAATAGTTAGGAGGTCTGTAGCAGATCTACTTCAGAAGAAATTTTGAGTGAGCAGGTATCTGCCTCTTTCATTTTGCTATCATTTCACATGGGCATGGCTCCACAGAGCAAACTTCAGGCAGATCCCCTTGGACGTTCAACAAGGCCAAGTGTCGGGTCCTGCACTTGGGTCACAACAACCCCATGCAGCACTACAGGATTGGGGCGGAGTGACTCAAAAGCTGCCCGGCAGAAAAGGACCTGGGGGTGTTGGTGGGCAGCCGGCTGAATATGAGCCAGCAGTGTGCCCAGGCGGCCAAGAAGGCCAACGGCATCCTGGCCTGTATCAGGAACAGTGTGGTGAGCAGGACTAGGGAAGTGATCATCCCCCTGTACTTGGCACTGGTGAGGCCCCACCTCGAGTACTGTGGTCAGTTTTGGGCCTCTCACTACAAGAAGGACATTGAGGTGTTGGAGCGTGTCCAGAGAAGGGCTACAAAGCTGGTGAGGGGTCTGGAGGACAAATCTTATGAGGAACGACTGAGGGAACTGGGGTTGTTTAGCCCGGAGAAGAGGAGGCTGAGGGGCCACACAAATGGCTTGATGGAGTCTAGTCCTTCAAATAAAATGGTGAATTTTTAATACAGTTATTCTTACATATAACAGAGTTTTGTAAGACTTGCAGGAGTAGAAGTTATACTTCACATGCACTTTTCTGGTCTTTATTGAATGAAAAACTGAGTTATGAATACACAAGTCTAATGGAATGTACTCATCCATTTTAAAGTGTTTTAAAAATTTTATTCTAAAACTTTGGAATACCTAATGAAAAACTTATGGGAAATAGATGGTTCCTTCCTGTTAAGTTCCATATTAGAGTCCACACTTCTTCACAACCTAATTATTTAGTAATGATAATGAGAAATTAGATTTCTTATTGACTCCCAATTCAGTTGCTACATATTCTTCAGCAGTAATTTTCTGCTTGGAAAATTTACTGCTTTCTGTGTACCTTGGCTAGTAAAAGACCTTGAATTTTAGCAAAGAATAGAGTTCATATCCTTTATTAATACTGAGAAATATGGATGTATATAAACTTACACCATATAAATGGGAAATCTATTTTCATTTCTATTCATATTGCAACTAAATTCATTCTGGGAGATTAAAAATGTAAGTTTTCATACTCTCATACACTTAGAAATGTGTAAGTAAGAAAATGGAAAACACTTTCGGGTGATGTACTTGCATATACTAACAATGGAGAGTAATTCCTTTAGCACATCTATCTATGGCTGAGTCAAAAACTGATGAAATTCAAGGGACAGGCTTCTGATAACTTCAAAAGGTTTCAAAGGTTTTTGAACAGGCCCCCTAGTGTCTCATCCACTCTAATTTTTAACACCCTGAGCAATAAAACTCCCTCTAGTCTTCTTTAATTAGCTCACACAGTAATTTTGTGAATTATTTTAAATACAGGATCTATTTTACATCCTTGCTGATTTCACAGTTACTTGTCTAGAGCTCTCCTATTAGCGCATTCTCAGAGAATTTCATCTTTTTTCATCAATTCAAAATGCCTTTTCTTCCAGATGTAATCTCAGTTTCTACAACCACAAGGATTGCTCTTTTATAACATAGGAAACCCTTTGATGCATGTTTGTGTGACTGTGTTATACCAGCAGATATGTAGACCATTAATATTTCATTTGGCTTGGATATATTGAACTTTAAAGCTTATTGGAAATATCTTTTTCCCCTTTTTCCAGCAGAGCTAATGGTTTGCAGTAGAGGTTTCTAGTACTTCTACCCAAAACCAAACCAAACCCACCTCCTTTGTCAAAACACAGTTTGCTGGAGTTGTAATTACTTTTCATATACTGTTGATATATCATTGCTACTTCCTTGTGTGGAGTATTGTAATCTATTGACAATATATTCTCATTGACATTCCAGCAATAACAGACATCACCCAAAACTTATATTTGGTCATTTGCTCTCCCTACAGTGTAATCTGCATTATTTCTGAATTCATATTCAGAGGCACTGATTAAAACAGTATATTGCCAACATCTTATCCTCCCTAGCACTTTGCACTTTTGGTAATGAGTCCTATACCATACAGTTTTTATACTGAGTCCTATAAATACATCAAATTGTCCAAAATAAATTTCTCAGCACAAATTCAGATATGAGAAATATATTCAATTATTTTCCTAGGTGCAATACTAAGTATGTTAATCAAAACACTGCAAAGGCATTTTATCACCTTAGACCAATAGGAAGGACGAATCTTTTATGGCTATTCACAGAATCACAGAATCACAGAATTATCAGAGTTGGAAGGGACCTCTAGAGATCATCTAGTCCAACTCTCCTGCTAAAGCAGGATTGCCTAGAGCACATTACTCAGGACTGCATCCAGGCGGGTCTTGAAAATCTCCAGGGAAGGGGACTCCACAACCTCCCTGGGCAGCCTGTTCCAGTGCTCTGTCACCCTCACCGTAAAGAACTGTTTCCGTGTATTTGAACGGAACTTCCTGTGTTCTAACTTGTGCCCATTGCCCCTCGTCCTGTCACTTGGAACCAATGAAAAGAGCCTGGCTCCATCCTTCTTCAACCCACCCTTTAGATACTTGTACGCCATAATAAGGTCTCCCCTCAGCCTTCTCTTCTCCAGGCTAAAGAGTCCCAGCTCTCTCAGCCTTTCCTCATAAGGGAGGTGCTCCAAGCCCTTAATCATCTTAGTTGCCCTTCGCTGGACTCGCTCCAGCAGTTCCCTGTCCCTCTTGAACTGGGGAGCCCAAAACTGGACACAGTATTCCAGTTGTGGCCTCAGCAGTGCAGAGTAGAGGGGGAGAATGACCTCCCTCGACCTACTGGCCACACTCTTCCCTATGCAGCCCAGGATTCCATTGGCCTTTTTGGCGACAAGGGCACATTGCTGGGCCATGGATAATTTACTGTCTACCACAACCCCCAGATCCTTCTCCTCCAAGCTATCTCCCAGCAGGTCAGCCCCTAACCTGTACTGGTGCCTAGCATTCTTCCTCCCCAGGTGCAGGACCTTGCACTTGCTTTTGTTGAACCTCATTAGGTTCTTCTCTGCCCAGCTCTCCAGCCTGTCCAGGTCACGCTGGATGGCAGCACGGCCCTCTGGGGTGTCAGCCACCCCACCCAGTTTGGTATCATCAGCAAACTTGCTGAGGATGACAATGACAATGACAATATTCAATGACAATGTCTTTACTACAGTCAATCACAAACTCAATACCAACTAAACCGAATTGACAATCTGTGGTTTAAAGGTGACTAGATTGCTCCTGACTATGAATGACAAATTTTCTCACACAAGTAAGCAGTATTTCTTTAACACCCATGTTCAAAGCTATTGTTCAGGGTGATGGAGAAAAAAATGCTAGAAAGAGTTCTGCCTCCCATAGTCTCACACCCTTAGTGGACCAATATGAAGGGTGGTTCACAGAGGCACATCTTCTCATGTTTGGTGTATTTAATCCTTCACTCATGTCATGATTTGTGTTAAGATCTTAGATGCATGACACCCATCACATGTAATATCACGCCCAGATTTAGTAAGGCTCCTGTGGTCTACCTCTTGGTGTTCAAGAGTCATAGTTTTCTTACTGTAATATCTGATTTTCAAAGTCACATTTGATTTGCTTAAAAAGCATGGGCACGACTTAAAATCTTCAGTGGTGTCTATTCAAGAACAAAATTATAATTTTATTACACAAAATAAGATAGAAATCACAGGATATTTTTTCCTAAATGTCCTTAAGAAAAATAAGTCATAGTTGGAATATATATGGAAAAATATTATTATCCTTTTTGTATGTTCTTTTTAAAACAATGATTTAATGGGTAAAGCTTTAATGGCCTTACTGGAATCTCAGTTTCAAACAGATAAATCTATTTTTGGAAAAGAATCCTCAACCCTCTTCTCCTCCCTATATAACTGAGATATGACTAAGATAGCTTCTCCATCTTTCAATAGCTCTGGTACTATTTACACATCTATACCATGCAATATACATAAGAATACTTTACCCTGAACTGGAGATTTTTCTTTTGACGCTCCTTTCCTCACTCACTTAAAAAAGTCTCTAATATTATTCAAACTCCCATCAAGTCTGGAGGAAGCTTGTGGTGATTCAAACAAGATCCTTTCACATCATGAACAAAAATACCACCTTTTCATTTCTCTTCATTAAAATACCATTGAAATATCCGATATGAACTCACTGCTTAGAAAGAAAGAAATCATAGTTGCTTTCACAGTTGAATACAGAAGCTAGAAGATGTGTTACATATAATTGATGGTGTTTTATAGAAAAAGATTCACTTTTTAGCCATCAAAACTTCTCGAGAAACTTCCTGACTGCCACCTTTTTGACACTATTGACTTTTCCCTAGATGACTGACACATAGAGTCCAATGAGAGGCTGAGAAGATACACTCTTAATCAGTGCTCTTAATGACTGCAGAAAACTGAAGTTGTTCATGTGTTCTTTATTAACAGATCTCTTATGTGAGGTGTTCCATTTACATATCTATTTTAAATACATCAGGTTCAACTTCAGAAGAAAATCAAATTTAAAACAAAAAAGTTAAAAATAAGTTCAAAGTTTAAATTAAGTTCAAACCAGATGTAGTATCAGATGTTCTAGACAAACTATGGCTGCCTTCAGAGTAAAATGGGCAACATACTGGTGTACTGTTCTCTGGACAGAGAAGGAGAGAGAAGTAGCCATTCCTCATCTCCTATCCTCATCATGGGGAATCTGGTTTGGACAAATTCAGAGGCATACACCACCCTTTGAAAACAGCCTCTTGATCTTGATCAGCTCATTGCTTTCACCGCAGAAACTTGTCATTTAGGTTGTGCCAATACACATGCTGGTATGCCCTGCCTCCACACCAGCCACTCAGGATTCCCCAGTTACCTTTGGAGATTGCAGTGTATACAGCACAGACCCATCCGCCTGGTCCTCAACACATCTCATTAAAATCCAGTGCTCTTCTTACACTGGGTCTAGTACAAGAGGCCAGCAAGTCCCAGGATACTTGAGCACTGTGAACACTTCTCCAAGAAGATGGCTCCTCTCGTGGCCTAGCCCACTTTGAGAAAGTTTAGCCTACTTCAGAAAAGGTAAGAGTATTACTTTGGTGGTGGTGGTTTAATAAGGGAGAGATTGGAGTCTGGGGACCCAAAATAAACCTTTTGAGAAGCTATATGTTCTGCACAAAACAACACTTGTGAGGATATAGCTAAACATTACGCGACTGCCAATCCACAGTACGGTCTTTTACTGAAAGCCATGTAGCTAATGAGTTACCTCTACTGACACTTGGCTTGCAAACCACAATCTCAAAACTACAGCACAGTCACTTGTACTCAGTCAAAATGTTATGATGCTATTTCGTGTCCTTGACAGCTTTAACATCACAATGATACACTACAGTAGCTCTGCTAAGAGTGGCTCCTATTTTTAAAGCGCTTATAGTAAGCAGTAAAATAAAATCCAACAAACGAATAAAAAAGCAAACAGTCTACTTAGCAGGAATCTCAAAACTTTCAAAATAGTACAAAATGAGATTAATATCATAAGACAAACTGACAACATGCAAATGAAAAAAGCAGGTCTTCAATATTTGCAGCGAATTACACGCAGCTGCATGTATTCAAACCACACCTGCATATGCCCTGCACCGCGTCTTATTGGCAGTCTGTACCAAGGCCATTTGCCACACAGGAAGAGATCTGCTCAGACGGAACCCCAAATATTTACTTAAAACAACTGGGCTGATGACAATAAGCATTTCACAACAGCAAGCTCCAAACATTCAAAGGAAAACAGATAATTGTGTATATTTTCTAGAAATGCCATATTTTGATCCATGTACAAGAACTCTCCCACATAACACTGGGAAAATGTCCAGAAGATGAGCACAACATCATCTATAGTGTGGTACTGTGAGAAGTACACAACTCGGATGGAGATACAAATGCTCAGGACAGCTTTTGGGCAGGTGCTGCTAACATACCCCAAACCAGTCATCAGGTGAAAGCAAAGAATGAGCAATCTGTAGTTACCTACCAAAATAAGCTGCATTCCTATGTGCTGTTCTACATTTGAATTTTTTTGTTCTATTTTTACACAATTTTCAAAAACATCTAAAGACTTTTTGTTTGTTAAAAAAATTCATACCAGAAGATATTTTTAACTTTACTATGCTATTCAGTGGAGCATATAAAATATGGAAATATAAAGCCTCCACAAAATATTCCTGTACTTTAAAAATAATACATCATATTAAGACTTTTCATAAACTTCTGCTAATTAGCCTTTGAAACGTAGACCAGCAAGAGCTGTAGGTAAGAGTGAGAAAACAAAGGCAGAACAAAGCAGACGATTCCTGAATTACTCCATGTCTGAATTACTAACAGGCAACAACTCGTGTTTTCGAAAAAAATGAAAACAGTACTTGTTGGCAGAACAGTGTTTTACACTTTGACCCTCCTTCATGTAACAAAGGATGAAACTGATTTGCTATAATTTAGGGGTCTAGAAGTTAAATCTGTTACTCTGAGCCAGTCACTGTAGGTTCTCTTCATTGTGTCAAAGAGAAACAAGCACCTCCAAAAGATAATACGTTTCATCCTAAAATAGCTTCTAAAGTAGGCCAGATTATTTATCTTTCTGCTATGCCTATTTATTCCATTTACTGGAAAGGAAGCCTGTGTGACTAGCATGAAATTAGACAACTCGCTTTAAGAGGACTGAAGTTACGTGAAATTAAACCTGTGCAAATGATCTGTCTTTCATTTTAGGATTGGCACGGGAACACATGCATTTAATACTGTATTTGGCTTTATATCTGTAAGGATTTTTAGACAGTAGTTAAACGTTAATGTGATACCTCATTGCACTCCATACAGTAACGCGCAGAATCCTTACCTGGGTTAAATACATACATCAAGTTAATGTTGGGCCTGCACACAAGGCCTATTAGAAGAACTTTTCATTGGATCAAAGTCCATTACTTTCAGTTAAATTCATTCGCCATCGCGCTGGTTATTCACCTAGCTTAAGTTTTTCCTCCTCTCTCAGCAAGGAAAATTTTGAAGTATCTGCACTAAGAGTGCTCTACAGCCATTATTTCTCAAGGACTCTTGGGAAGAGAGCTCAAACTCCATCTACAGAAAAATCTATGGCGCACTAATTGAGTCTGGGCTACCAGGTGAACATTGTCTCCATAGCATGGCTCTGCAAAAGTGGTCATAAACCCCAAATACATTGACACATGTCAGATACCATAGTTTTCTGTGCCATGTCAAACAATTTATTTGATTTTTTTTTTAAGCTAACATTTCTATATTGATTTTCTGCAAAACGCAAACTCTCTTCATTATTTTTCTCCATCTATCTTTTCCTTCTTTCTGTAATTTCTCTATAAAATTTTTCTTCTTTCTCTTTCATTTAATCATATATTTTCTGGAATTTTCTTCAGACTTTCTGCTTGTTCTCTCTGTCTAGTCTGAGGGCTGGAGCACCTCTCCTATGAGGACAGCCTGAGAGATTTGGGGTTGTTCAGCCTGGAGAAGAGAAGGCTCCGGGGAGACCTTATAGCAGCTTTCCAGTACCTAAAGGGGGACCACAGGAAAGATTCTTAACCAGGGAGCAATAGGTCAAGGGGTAATGGTTTTAAACTGGAAGAGGGTAGATTTAGATTAGGTATCAGGAAGAAATTCTTTACTGTGAGCGTGGTAAGACACTGGCACAGGTTGCCCAGAGAAGTTGTGGATGCTCCATCCCTGGAGGTGTTCAAGGCCAGGCTGGATGGGGCTTTGAGAAACCTGGTCTAGTGGGAGGTGTCCCTGCCCATGGCAGGGGGGGTGGAACTAGATGATCTTTAAGGTTCCTTCCAACTCTAACCATTCTATGATTCCCATAATGCTTAATGCAGTATATAACCTACTCACCACCCAAGCCAACAGCACCAGGCAGAAACCAGCCATATATTTTTCAGGTCCTAGAGGTTACCTACAATGCCCTCCCCAGTGCTTCTCTTCTTCTCTCCCCTTTTTGCAATGAAGCCCATATTTTATATTAATAGATTAACTATGCTGTATCTGGGAGTTTTCCACACCATAACTGCATTTACTGACTACTTAAGCTGTATTTTAATAGTCTATTCAGGCACCCATCATCTTCAGTACAACCCAATGGCAGGGTGTAATTTCTGAAGATTTATTCCGGTGATATATTCTGCAGCAGCTAGCAGTGTTGCAGGAGCAGAGAAACAAGCCTGGGAAGCATTTATAAGGCTTGGCAGTTTCCAAAGGACAACCAAATACAAATCTAAAGCGGCTTCCAACCCCCTGAGCTTGGCCAGTCATACAGGATTTTCATCTCTCTCCATTTCCACCCACGATTAAGTTTTCTATGGGCAGACTAATTTCTGCAATGAATGGATGTATTTAACTGATCTTCATCTGATGGTCCTGTCTTCCAACCTGATAGGGTCGCCTGCCTCTCATGTGAAAAACGTAAACCTACTCGGACTGGAAGAAAACGGCACAGGCAGTTGGATTTCAGTTGTTCCAAGTGTATGATGTAGTCTGGGTATTTGTGAAGGCAAAACACTTTCTATGCTCAAAATTATTTTCATTGATGGTCAAATAAGGAAAACTGCCTTAGGCGAGAAGTGATTTCATTCAACCTGGCTTTGAAAAGGGCAAAACCCCTTAGTTTTCTAAGTTTTCCTGCAGGAGAAAACAAGCTGCTTTTTTAAGAGCCTGTTGTGCAACATTTCAAGGGGAGATGATGTTTATCGTATTGGTATTAATCATTTAAGGCTAATTGTACCTTTAAAATGTACAGCACAAGGCTAGATTGACATCTAAATGAAAACATAGATCACTGGTCTCGCAGCAAGACAATTCCTCTGGTGAATGGGTTAAACTGTCGCTGTCAGTTTGAATACAATTAGTACAACTGATATGCAAAGAATTGCTCTGTCAGGAAATGTCACTGTCATTGAGCACTGTTCCCAGGCTGCCTTCAATTTGCTGTCTGGCTCAGAAAATTTTAATAACAGGTCAGAATTCAAATGCAAAAAATTTAACCAAAGTGCATAGCTCCTCCCCACCTTCTTATTTCAATTGGCATTTTCTGCTTTGTGCTTACACATAATTTTTTTGGTAACCAGGAAACTATTCTTAACTGCCCGTTTTCTGGTTTCCTCAACTCTTCCTCTCTTGTCAACAAAACCTGTTAGTTTCGCTTAACATTTCTTAGACAACTTCATTTTTTTTTAAATTATTTTTTAAAATAACCCACTAAAAAACCCCATAGACACCAGAAGACAAGTACAGAGGCAGAAATAATTGGTGTTTGTAGAACACCACTGAATATGTGTTCACTGTAACGCCCACCCACACCCTGCGATCATGTCTGTTCCCACCCTTTATTTACTGCCATTCCCCGAAGGTTGCTTCTGGTGCCGATTTTCTTTTTCCCTCTACATTTTCCCGCTCCGTGCATGATGCATTTTAGGATCTTGTACCTCTGTGCTAACTCCTCCAGATCCTCTTTTTTATTTCAAAGGAAACTTCCAGCTTTTCAATGCCTTCCTGATACTTTCCCAACAGGTCCCAGGTTCCTGCAGTGCGATGCTCTGTGTAAAACCTGTGAGTGAGTCTGCACACTTGCAAGGAATATGCAACTAAGCAAATGCTTCAGACGATGAGCTCTGCAAGGCTGGCGGTCGGGGAATCACGCTCTGGGGAGAAGAAGTGCTCTCAGGCGGCTGGAGTGGGGATGGGTCACAGGGAAGGTGGGAAGCGCCTGTTCCTGGAGCCAGGGTCTTTATGACCCAAGGAAGAAGGCAGGCAGAAATGTTGTTATGATGGTAGGTAAATAACTGTCGGGATAAGGAAATGGATGATCAACACAGCCTCGCAGCTTGACCTATCTGGGAACTGCCTGCTGGCTGGAGTGCCAGTGAAAGACTAGTGGATGGCAGTGCCAGATGACAAGCCATGAGCTTCTCCAAGTCCCTTTCTCTGCTAAAAAGCACCTTTTCCTGTACATTGTAATGTCCCTCATCACCCAGATCCCCCCAGGAGGCTCAGAAAGGGGCCGACTTGCAGCATTTACCGCCCCGCTGCCCCTGCAGATGGGAAGAGCAATGGCCACCCTCCCTGTCAGCCCCATGAGGGCTTTGCTGATCTGCCTGGGCTGAGAGGGCAGCTGAGCTGCCTGCCAGGCAGGGTGCTGACCCCCGGCAGCCTTACCGCTCCTCCTGCCTTGATGCCGCCCTATATAACCACCCAGAAACCTGAACCAGTCACTTCCCATCTCCTCCGTCTTCCCGCCACTGTGAGCAAAGACATTTCTTCCTATGTGACTCAAGCACACACATTTACCGGTGGCTTTAAATTCATGCTATCATGAGTTTGTCGACAAATTACAGACTCTGACCCCTCAGCCAGAATCCTGCTTCAGGAATGGACTAAATTCCCTCTCTTTGGGGAAGAACATCACGGTGCGATGACTAACCCCACTTTAACTCACCTCCTGGTGTGCTGAGGCAAGTCTGTGCAAGGACTTTTAGCTAAAAATAAATTACCTTTCTTACATTCAACTTAACTTATTCTTGTAATAATCAATGGACTTCTTTTTCACACTGGCTTCTACCAAAAAATGGTAGTGACAACTAACTTTATTTCAGCACATACCCCTGCATACAACAGTCCGTAGGACCATCCCGTTTCTGTCTCCACTCAGTAAAACTCTTCTCTCAGCAGTCACATCTGCTCAAATCTCTTCAATCTTTCTTTAGTCAGGAAGTTTAAAGTTCACTAAATGTTCACTGTGACCATTATCCACTTCTTGTTTGAGAGCCCCTTAATGCCCAGTAAACCACGCAGAGAGCGGAGGAGCGGTTATTGTAGTGTAATTGCCATCTAATTAAAAAAATACACTGTAAAGCACAGCCTAAAATTTTGACTTTAATTTGCTAAAATATGTATCTCCAGATCTTTTTGCTGTGAAGATAGCACTAAACATGTGAACACAGCGTCTTCCTAAAAGTATCGGCTTCTTGAAACAAGATGACTCAGAGGCAAGCAAACTGTCCTAATCGTTTCAGTGAAAACTTAGCTCAAAACTGATACTTTTACTTCCACTACTGCTAACTATAGCACTTACATCATTTCAGTGGAACGATACAACTGATCCCTCGTAAGTGGATGTAATGGCAGATAATGGGGCATGACCTAGGAGAACTAGCTGCCATGAACATCCTCAGAAGCTGCAGAATGAGATAATCCGTCTCCCCAGAATAAAGAAAATTGTTTCCCCTTTCTCAAAACGGGCTAGAAAATTCATCCTTTCCTCAATATTAAATGATTCAGTAACCTCTAGATGTGTGAAATACACATCCTTCATGCCAAAAGTCCCAGCTGTCCACTAATCACTTGCCAATATCTCTTTTTTAAATATTCTGCCATACTCATATGGAAAGTGCTAAAAAGTACAGTATGATACAATATATACATAATATAAATAATTATGTGCTGTATGCTAATCTTAATGAAACAATCAAGTGCTCACCTCTCATCTTTCTTTCTTTTTCTACATTTCACGAAATCACTGAAACTTGAGCTAAATCGGGTAACTAACTCTGCTAAATGCTAAATACTTATAAGCCTGTCATCCCCATGGAATATTTAATCCAAATATTTTTATTCATGAACCATTGTGAAATTTGACTACAAGAAGAGGGTGAAATTTTGAAATTTAGTTTTCTGGTTCAGATAAAGGACTCCAAAGTAGTTGTCTACAGAGAAAAAAGCACCACAAATTTTTTTTCAAAAGTATGTCTTTTTTCTGAGCTTTGAGTGTAGTGTTTGACAAGAAAACCTTCTAGTTCTACCCTATTCATCATTCAGTCAGTTGCAGCTAAGTAAATTAAGAGGAAAGTTACATCTGTAAACAGATTTGCTCAATAAAATTTAGGCCTTGATGCCTTTTCAGCTTGTGAGTCCTTGGAGTAAGTAAAAAGTGTTAATGTTATTGCATGAATTAGTTTTGAAACAATTATTCTTACAAATACTAAAGGTTAGATATCAAAAGGTAAGTGAGTTTACGTAAGTCGTTATCTCCAGTTTTCAAATAACTTCACTAATTAACACAATTAATTCTGCATGTTCTGAATGTTGTTTTATTTTTGAATAATCCATTTTTATATAGTGAGGTGCCCAGAGGCTTTTGCTAGTGGATTGCTATGAATCAAACCATCTCATTAACAATATTCTTATTTTCAGGACAATCACCGAAGATCATAAACAAATTTTCCTTTCTTTGAAAGGAGAATATAATTACTTCATAAATGAATTCTCAATCTTTTTGATAGACTTTCATGTTGTATGCTAATTTTCTTGTAGATAATTCAAAACCTGCAGATCGATTTGTTTGAGTGCAACAACCACTCCAGCCTCGGACAAAGAAAATTTTGCTTTAAATCGCATATATGCAGCTTCCCATGGGACTGGAATACAGATGAGCTGCAAATGAAACACTCTCATCGCCACACTGCTCAAAGCAATTTTCCAGTATGCCCCCTCCCCTCAGGACATATTTTACTCCACCTTTACTATGTTTATAACATGATTTACATGTTAATGAGAAGTGACAGGGACTAAGTAATTAGGAAGCAAGACTGTAGCTTGTCATGCATTTTAAATACTGTACACTGCAATTCTGGAATAAATATTCAGCCTCTTTCCTCATTTTCTTCTTAATTAGAAAACACAATCCATTTAGTCTTTATAACTCCAAAATACCTTCCATAGGTAACTAATAGAAAATAAATGCATTGTTACAATAAGGATGTTTGATCAGCCCTAGTTCTCTTATATTTGGTCATTCTTCTTATAGTCTGTTTATTAAGCTTGGACAATTCAGTGAGAACAACATCAAACCTAGGGAAGAAAAAGTCCTTTCACTGGGGCTGTGACCGGGACTCTGCAAAGCAGCAATGGTTTGCACTGGCCGGTTTTGCCGCACGCGTGTGCAGCTGGATGTCTTACTTGGATAATTTTGTGGGAAAGATCTTTGTGTTCTGACTGTGGAGAACGTCTCTACCATGGGGCAATCGAGGCCCCACGATTAGGTCTGAAGGCACCTCTGTTTGGACGGAATGGCATTCTCATGACATTCAGGAAGACAAGTGAAGAAATGCAGGACTGCCAACAACAGGGAGTGGGAACTGCCGTTTCCAGGGTAGGGATGTAACTGGCGCCAGGTAACCACAATCTCTTTCACCTCCTCCATCTCCTTCCACACCCCTTCTCTGCATGCAGCGAGTTTGCCCTTTCCAAGTTTGTCTGACGCGGTTGTCTTTGTAAGATCAGGACCTCGGTAAATAACGCTTACCATTTCAATACTAATTGTCTACAGTGCTGAGTGAATTCAGTTTCAGAATACACTTCTGAAGTACGAACACATTACCATTCTAATTATGCAGGTCAGGAAAAAACTCAGCCCAAAAAAAAGTAACTTGTTCAAAGTATTCTAACTGGGGAAAAAAAAAATAAAAATCATTCTCCTTGCAGAACTTCACAGTTCTTTGTGCCAAACGTGTAACAAAGTTTAAAGACCTCTGAAGCTCTCTCTGTTGGGTTTACAATACTATTCTATGCATTTTGCTTTCAAATATTAAATGTTTGCAGTACGTCATAGCTATGTGGTGCTTTTTTAGTAAGATATGCTGAAATAAACAGGATGCATATTTAGCAAGCCTTATTTCCATCCTGAAAACAATTGTAATGGGTGCACAGATAATGGAGATTTCTTGGTAAAGAAGTGACCAAAATGAAGCTGGGAAGCATTGGTTCTGTGGTGATATGTATAGTACCCCTTCTCTGAACAAGAAATACTTTCTACCAGTCCCTGACTGCCTGGTAAACTGTGTTCGTCCCCAAGGACTTTTAAGATTTTCAGATGCTTACATAGTACTAAGAAATCTAAGCATTCTCTAGGGGCACATTATGCTATAACTGCTATATATGCAAGGTCTTGTGAAAGGATCTTGTTGACACAGGATTTGAGAACTAATCATGCATATACTATAAAGACTGAAGTGTAAGTAGATTTTACCCAAGTTGAAGTGCTAAGAGACTGCAATGATATATGCAAAATACAAAAACTGGTGTAAAAAAGTTTACTTAACTTTACCTTTCCAAAGAAATACGTTCACATCTTTTCTCTCAGTAAGACAACTTACAGTTATCATCATACACTTTCAAGTCCAATCATAAAAATAATTATAGATGCATGTTAATGTCAACCTGAGAGCTACTTAAGGGTAAACATAACATGGCAGTGATTAATTGTTTTCTTGTTAGCAGTTTTCATGGGAATACAATCTAAATATCTCAGCTCGAGATATTTGTCTCCCTCATTTATAAAATATGCAAAGTAATTAATTAAAAAGGGACAGCCAAGCTATTTCTAGTTCTGTATTACATATAAAAATAAATAAATATGGAAATAAAAAGCCAGAACCTGAAGTGAAAGGTAACTGGCTAGTACCGGATTTTCTTGTAATTCCCTCTGAACTCAGCTAGCCAGATAAGCGTAAATTGCAGTCTGTCTAGCCATTGAATAAGGGAAGATAAAAGATGAATTATTCCTTTGAACTCATCTTTGACAGGTGAAGTGCTGGCAGTATTGTGATACAGACTTTCTCCTCTTATTAAAAAAAAAAATTAATAAGCCAACTTGACCATCTTTTTACATATTGTATTGCTACTACTGTATCTGAAGGAGTGTAAACATGTGTCAGAAAAATGCCCCTCATAATAATCTGTTTAGTAAATTAGTTTCTTACGAGGGAAGAACGAGGATTTTGAAGTGCAGAGCTTGTAATGGGGCAAAATAAGATAGTTCTGGAAGCTGAAGCAAGTATACTCAACAAAGAAAGGTGGATTTACTCAGCATAGGTGAAGGAGCATTTCTATAAATTAACCCAAGGCCTACGTCTCATAATTCACTTGACAGTTTATCAGCCCTGAAAATGAATTCAGGCAATTTCGATGAAGGATGGAGGCAGTGGCTTCAGAGCACTATGAGGCAGCTCGGAAATATTCCTTGAGCTTAAACTTTTCGTGTTCTAAAGGTTAATGGTCCCCAATCATGCCTTCCACTGGGTTTTATTAGTGTAAAAACCAGCCTGCAAGATACTCTGGGTGCCGCGTGAGAGAGGTAAATAGCATGAAAGATAGCTGCTTTCAAATGAAGTTATCGTCCTACGTTTGGCTAAGGGAGGATGGGCGTATGAGTCTTCAAAACCACCCTGAGGAACAACCAGGACTATAGGAAAAATGATACGTCGTAGATGAGATTTTACCACTGTTTGCTAGGTCCTGTCAGTATCTACACAAGATTATGTTTGGAAAAAGACTTTTCAAACATGCATTAGATATGACTGTGTCTTCTAATCACTCCTTAATACTAAAGAAATCTGGCATATGGTCATTTAAAATTAGTTAAAAGTATTTTCAAATATTTCGCTTAGGCCTGGTCCTCTCTGCAGACACCTGCGGTTTTGCAGTCAGAGATCACAAACGTATCTTTTGCAAATACAGCAGCTACGTGCACAAAAAAACTCTTTTGTTGGCAAGGTAGTTTTTCACATACACAAAAACTCAAAAGAGGATTCTTTAATTCATATCTTCCCAGACTTAAAGGGACAGATCTCACTTTTGTGAGATAAAATTCTGTCAGTAAAAGACAGGTTTACTAACTGTAAGCAAAGCTGGCAGATCATTTCTGTTATCTTTTTCTCTTTAGTTCCCATCAGGTTATGAGAAAAACTGTCTCAAACAGGAAACACAGACTGAATAGCCTGATAAACATAAGAAGGATAGTAAGCAACGTGGCTTTGGTTGATACATAAAATTCTTCAATATTTATTGTAATGACCTGGATTTTCCTCTTCTGTCTCTCTTTTTTTGGCTTTTTTTTTTTTTTTTTTTTCTGGCTATAATGAAGTGGTGGTCTTTTTTGCATAGGTTTCTACTCTACAGCAAAATTCTGTTTAGAATTTCACATGGTTAGGGTAGTTTTTATTCCTGCTCCAAATAACTTTATACTATTGCTGTGCCCTATTATGCCATGCTGAGAGAGTGCATGAAACAATTCCTGGATGTGCTGTGGGTTAAAAGATGTAATATTTTAATCATAGTGCAATACGAGTGCATCACGCATGGTTCTGTCATATGAGTCATAAAAGTTACTTCATTTAATCTGACTAGTTATTCTTCCTGGCCTAGTAGTTCTGTCCAACTTTTCCTCAAAGTTCCCTGTCTTCATTTCTTTGCAGAAAACTGTACTGGAGGGAGCTGTTACCAGCATCAAAGGTGGTCACTTGTTGCCCTGGTCTTCCGGCTCCAGTGAGTTCATCAGGAAGAAACTCAGACTGAGACCCCCGAAAGGGAAGATTTACCTTTCCTGGGCTTGCAAGTTAAATGGTTTACCGGGTCCTAGATATCTTCTACCTTTCTTCAGACGGGCAGTAGTAGTACTGTCAATATCATTATAAGCTCCTAGCTTTCAGTCCGGCTTCACATATTATCTATTGTATAAAACACAAAGAACGCCAAGGAAACGGCAGATTTTCCATGTATTTTAGATAGCTGAAAAAGTTTATGTACCTTAACCTTTCTAAATTGTACCTAGACTTGGTATTGCTATAATGGGGGGAAGTGTTGAATTCTTTGATTTTAATTAGGGTATCTATTTTAAGCCAACGCTCCTAGAAGCTTCCTGCTAACAAAATGGACCAACAAAATCAACATTTACAATTATATACCCATCTTCCTTCTTGTAAAGTTAAACTCCTGGCCCAGGTCCTTGATTGTGCACATCTAATCAGAGAGAAGGGTTGAGCTGAGTAATAGGTCTGCCACTTCTAAATTTTTAATCCAGTTAAATTGTCATCATCCTCTGATAATCTCCATGATGTCTTGTGATAGGAATTTTGACTATATTTTTCCGACTTCATACCCTAAATAAATACTAGTAATTTCACAGTAGGCAACAGAGGTTATTGCTTGAGGATGTTTTTCTTCCTGTTGTAAAAACATGTTATGTAAATGATTAGAGAGCATTACAATGGTTCTATTTTCTTTACAAATGAGAAGGAACATATTGAAGTAACACAAAACTGATGAAATGATTCACTTACTCTCCTAAAACAGGATAAACAAAATTCAAAGAGATTAATACATATGATATGTCACAAGTGAAAAGAGAGCTGCAATTTCTCTAACTTTATTAGAAATAAAAAACCCATGCAATACTTCTCCAGTACTAAAATAGTCCTTATCTTTTCGCTTATTCACAGGAACTGCTACTAGTTATTTAGTCAGATATTTTTGTATGGCCCAAGGGAACCATCGTGATCAGCTAGTCTGACCTCCTCTATAATCTTTTCAACAAATTTTCCATCCTAGGAAATGTGTGCACACAATTGCACAGAACAGAATATAATTCTTTCTTTTTTTTCACGTTCCTTTCATACCCAAGGTATTTCAAAGCACTTTACACAGTAATAAATCAAAAGCTGATCAAGCAAACGGTTTGCAGAAAAAATTCCACCAACGGACTACCAACCTTTAGTGCTCCATTGGAAGTGATTACAAATCTCAGAGATAGAGATGATTCAGAACTTTAAAAAGAAGAGAGGTGAACTTCTTAACCAACTGTAAAATTTAGCATTCATTTACCCTCCGACATATTTTAAAGCCTTGTAGAAAAAAAAAAGAAGTTTAATACATATTTTTCCCTAATTTGGCTTTTTAGAATAATCAATACTTTTTATAGAACGCTATAAATTTTATTTTAGTGACTGAAAGGGAAGAAATTTTAATTTTTTAACACAGCAAAGAATGTAAGTGCACAGTAGGATGACCAAACAGCAATAAAAGAGCAAAAACTTTGAAATTTACTTCAAATCAGCTAGAAAAAAAGGATGTTGTGTTTAATTCAGAGAGTGTGGAAATGGCATAGCACTGCATTAACATGAAAGAATATGCAGCATTATTTCAAAGGCACTATGCAATGTTTAGATATGTAATTATGTGATTACTTGGCACACTGAAATCAACCCATGCATCGCATTTTCCACATAGAACTTTATCATTTGTATAGTGCAAAAATATCTAAATACAACGGTTTCTTTATTATTTCTTATTACTTTTTTAATGTTTTAAAAGAAGGATTTTTTCTAGTTAAAAGGGTAGATATGAATTATGATTTATATTTTATGCCAAAGCCTTACAAACTCTCCACTTCTCTTAATTCAGAAGTAACCTAGATGCTAACCTCTAACACAGAAGCACTCGTGATCACTTCCCATTGGCTTATAGACTCTGTTAACCTGTTTGACGTGGCCCCCATCATCCAGGAACGTAAATGGGACATCAGACCAGCATACAGATTTTACATCATTTCACTTGAGACATCAGCACTCAGGAGCTCCATCTAGGCCTGAAAGCTGCCCTGCACGTTCTCGGTCCTGTGGAGTACAGAGAAGTGCATCTGCCTCCGTGCTCACTTGGAGACATCTGAACCAAGTGCAAGGCTCAGTACCTGTCTACAGGATAAACCATGATTTTCCTTTCTTTGGCGTAAATGCAAAAATGTATGGTTGTTAGCAAAACCACCCAGACATACACAGAACAACCTGAAAGCCCAGCTGATATATTGGACAAAGTGTCTAGAAAATCCTTTATTATTTCCACTACTGATTTAGGCACAGCTACCACTTAATAAAAGCTCCAGGCTGTAAGAAAATACATGCCTTTCACAGGACCACATGATAGATTAATCTGACTTTTTCAATAGCATTGCCCATACAGGATTTCATACCGTAAATCCTGCATCAATTGTACGTCTCCTTGAGCAAGAGAATATTCCTTAGAAAAACACGAACAGAACAATTTGGTTTGAGATTAAGAAACCTGAACACAGGTATTTTAACCACCGTTACATTCAACAGAAATTGATTCAACACAGTAAAAACTCTAGAAAGAACCCGAACAATCAACTGAACAATCGACTGCCCTTCTTCAGAGTGAGCTGGAGAGCTATCTACTCTCCTTAGTTTCCTTTGGATCTGTCTACGTCCAGTCCCCAGCTATAGCCTTTGTTACGTCTTTGTCTTTTAAAGCAAAAAGTTTCTGCTCTCAGAAACTACTCCTTCCAAAAGTGCTTCTTCCTTAAGTACTTATTTGCATGATCAGTCAGCTCTTAATTTCTCTTATGTTATACTAAATATGTTCAGATTATTTAGATTTTAGGGCAGGTTTTCTAGAATTTGAATCAGTTTTCCTGTTATTTTCTGAATACTTTCCAAATATGCAGGTTTTACTGAACAGAATATATTTTTTACTTCTGTCATGAAACTTCATTTCTCTTAGACTAGTGAAAACTCAAAATGATGCTTTCCAAGTAACTCCAGCTGACAACTACCATAGGCTTTAAAAAACATGCAGTGGCATAAAGAAGCACAGTTAAGTCTTCTGTTTTTTTTTTTTTCTGTAGCTTACAAACCTCATTAAACTGTTTTTCCTTTTCATATTAAAGGCATAGATTGAGACAGTAAAAGTACACATATGCGGTTAACTTTATGCATACAGTTAATTTCAATGATTTCAAAAGGGCCACTCCTGCCCAAACCTCAGCAGGTACACAAACCCAGGGTAAAGACACAGTTTTGAACCACTACAGCAAAATCAAATCAAAACTCAATTTCATTCTCAGCATTTAGTATTTCACTGCTTACAAATATGTTTAGGAGTCTTGAGCCTATCCTAAAACCCTCTCGTGCTGGAAATTCAGGCCAAAAAAATTCAATTAGACCCTTCCATAAAAGCTTTAAATTCCTCAAGTAACCACCGGTCAATTACAAGCAGGATGGACATTGCTCAGATTGAGTGAACTAGTTCAGGTGGGCAGTTGCTCTGCTGGTAGGTTTCTCCCCACTACTGGGTTTTCCTGCAGAAATAAGGCAGGATGAAAGAAAGGCAGAAAGGCAGGATGGCAGGAACGGAGAAAGGAAGGAAAGAAGGAAGACAGAGGAGAAATTTTCAGTGAGAGAGCTTAAGCTGTAAATTTTAGAAAGTTTCACTGCTTTGAGCTAAAGAATGAAAAAAGCCTCCCAAATATCTAATGGAATTATTTAGCTAGTATGGAAAAGAAATAATTCATACAATCTGTTCATTTGGCTCGAACACACAAACATGAAAGGTAATAAATTATAACAGTTGAAGAGGTTACGAAGAGAAACCCATGAAACAATATTAAATCAAGTTAGGTCAAAATAGCACAAATCTTATAAATCATGCTTTTTGTAAATGTGGCTAATATTTCAAGGAAAGCTCTTTTAAGTTCTTGTGGGTTGGCTGATTAAATTTTTTGTTAGAAGAAGAAATGCAAAATTCAAGATTGGAAATAATGTTCATGCTTGAATGCTATCCTGCATATCAATCGCTTTTCTGTTTTCTTGCAATTCTCAGTCCCAGACTTTGCAATTGAAAGCTAAAAGGCACAAAGTTATAAACAATTCTTAAATGTATATTTCCTTTAGATAAAAGCACCGATTAATGAAATAAATATCTATGCTGTCTCTGCTCAGGATCTCATGAAGTGTTCTGCCATTAATATTATCACTTTGTAAGTGAAGTCATCAAAAGTAATGGCACAGCAGCAGTTCAGAAGAGTATACGCTATGTATATTCTCATTGGCCTAGTTAACACATCTGTTTAATAACCATGTGTTTCTCATTAACTACACATGAACATAGATTTCAGTTGGTGACACTCTTGTGATACAAAGTAGGTCAGCCAAAACAGAGATAAACAATTTGTAAAATATTTGCTCTCGCTTAATGGAACCAAAGATATTTTCTGTGAATGTACCGATAAGGACATGCTGCGTAGATGCTGAAAAAAAAATCCCCCCTAAAACTATGAAAGTTGAAAACAAGAAAGCTGAGAAAAACTGAACATTCACATGAATGGCTCTCAAGAAATGAAGAACGTTGCTGTGGGCATTTTCATCCTCCTCATCCGTCAAATTCACCAAGTATGTCTAATCAGATCTTTCTGCTTTCTGATGGTAGAGTGGCTATATAATGTTTGACTGAATATATATCATTGAGATGTCCTGACTAGTCTTTTCATCTAAGTTCAAGTGAGCCATTTCAGTCATGGGACTTCTATCATCTGGCCACATAAGTATTGCTATCGTATTATCCCAGCGGATCAGCGAGCACAGGTAATTTGACAGCTCTAATGAGTTACATACACACAGTCCTGAAAATTCAGTAGAATTTCCATTTTAATTCATTCAAAGAAAAGGTCAGTTTACATATTCTGTCACACTGCTGTATAAGAAGTGCATAATACATAACGACTAAAGGCCAGTTCCTTCAGTCATTAAACATACAGCACTTGTGGTGTTGTAAATTCCATAGTTAAAAATATGTATCTATGGACATTTTTCTATGGTATTTATTTTCTAAGAACCACTTTGTCAATAGAAACATTGAACAATTTCTTTCAATTTCCCTCTAAGCACTTATTATTTAAAGTTAATAGCCCTTGCTTTGATAGAAACAGATTTTGTGTTCACTAGGGCACCAGAATAATACCTGGAGACTTGAAGGCACAGAATTCTCAGGGACAGAGAAAATACTGATATCCAGATAAAAATATATATCCCAATTTATTTTCTTATTCTATAAATATGCACTTTTGAATTTATTTGAAGAACTGTATTTTTTGTCATGAAATATGTCAGAGAGAAAGCACTGGAATCTTCTTAATTTGAAAACATGAAAAAAAGGTCTGTGGCATATTCTCATTCATAAATGGACCTTTATCCCCCAAACAGTAAATTACTCTATGGCATCATTTACAGAAGCTCTGACTGGGTTAGAAAATACTGATGCATGTCACTGGACAATTTCTAATTAATTTGGTGTATTTCAAACCATTACAGAACAGAGTGACAGATGGAAATGACCCAGTGGTTGGATGGGGAAAAAAAAAAATAATAAATGTTTGCACATGTAGCCCCAGCACGGCTGACAGGAGCAAATACTGCACAGCGACCGAGGTACGCGGGGAGGCTTTGGCAGGAGCTATTTCAGTGCATTTGGATCTAAGTCAGTAATATTAATTCCCTCGTCCTATGTTTTCTAAATATTCGTTTCTTGTATCAAAAAAACCCCTCCAAGTATGACATATTTTTTGTAGTTAACACTGCCCAAAGAAGACATTTGGAACTGAGTTATATGAAAAGAACTTTCTAGTAAATGGTTAGAGCTGCAGATTGAAAACAAAACAAGATTGTGAAAAACAAGTGTTCTAAAACCCAGTAAGAAAAGCCTTGTTTTTAAATCCACAATGGCTTATCATGTAAACCTGTATTCAGTGTCCTCTCCACAGGTTTTTGAAAAGGGAAAATGTCACTATAAACTGACCTTTTCCTGAAGCATTTGCTAAAACTTTACAAATGTCAAAACAGCAGTTCAAAATGAAGACAGCATCATCAGGAAGGAAAACTCCAAGGGTAGTTGCGCATGTAATTTAACGAAGTAACTGAAGGCATAAACTCTGGATTTACTTCCATTTGTAAGACCCCTTCAAACCAACAGTCTCCCAGCTATATACGAGAGTAAAACATAGCCAGTATATTTTTTCCAGCTTGCAATGTTCAACAGTTTTCCTGGTATTAAATGCTGTTCAAAAAAAAAAAAAAAAAAAACGAGAAAAGCAAACTAATAAGATTTAATCGGCACTGCATAATATGCAGCACCAAATAACATGGTGATATTTCAGGGCAATCAGACAATAGTACACGTTGTCCAGGTTTTTATTCTCCCTTTTCATCTTTTATTGTAAAACCTTTTGCCTTTTCTATCACAGTCAGTATTAATACATTTCTCTGTCACCACAGTAAATGAATCCTCATTTTGTTTTTGAATGGGCATTCACCTTGCATCAGGAAGACCTGTCAGCTGAAGTGGAAGGCTGAGAGAAACAAAAATGTGTAGAAGTACTACCTAATTTTTTATCCAATCTTGTTTTCTCAAAATTGCCTGACCCTAGGATGATGACTAAGATTACAGGTTTCTTCTATTTAACTATCAAAATGTCAGAGAGCTAGAATGGAGAGCAATATAACTGTATTTGAACCTAACAAAAAAGCCACTGCCTTTGGGATTACTGGGTAACTTTGAAAAAGAACTGCCATGAGAGATTCTTACAAATGTCCTTGATTGAATGAATCAAACAAAAAACCCCAGCGCTAATCCTAACCTCAGTCTTTTGGATACTTGTCCATCTCCTGCCTTTCATGTTCTCTGTCACATGCACGAGCCCGACCAGACATCACAACCACGTGTCCTTCCGAGTTATTGCAGAAAATAAACCCATCCGACCTCATTCATGAAAGCACCTAAAAATCGCTGAAGTTTATCAATTCACTTAAGATGCAGGAATAAACCACATGAATGAAAGCCAAGCAACCAGAATGTCAGCGACTGACACTTGCAGGGCAGCAGACAGCACAGTACTCTCAGAATCGTGATTTCTAATGTTAGTAAGTAGAAGCACATATATGCAAATGCTTTTGTGCAATGAGTTTGAGGAAGATACTTTTTAAGAGCATTTATCGCAATATCATTCCAAAATATTAATTTACTATGGAGATGTAACTAATAAAGTAAAATACCAAATATCCAGAATTACAGTGAACCTTATGGGTCCTTACGACTTGAGATATTCTATGATATTCTACTTTATCAGTACGGATTTCTGAAGACCATTGGAGGTGAAATAAGGTATACACGGGATATCAGTGAAGATTGTGTGACTGGTGGATGCGCAGGTTTGACTGCTGAGTTTTTTTCTAATAATTCTAAGAAAGAAAATACTTTCTAAAAGACATTTACACTCCCCATAATTTTCATCATCCAGACTTTTACTTGGGCCTAGCACTTTAGATCAAATTACCGACCTGCAGCCAAACTTCCTGAAGTTGCCGGGTTGGAGAAAGCCAAATATGACCTCCAAGTTAACAGAGATCATGAAATGAAATCATTTCTTGTTATGGAAATATAGAGGGTAGGCTGATAAAATACGGACTGATGGGGACAGATAAATCCTCACACTATAACATAAAGATATCCAAGCTGGTAAATGGATGCATTCTATCAGAAATATGTCTTACACAAAAGAGTGAGGCACTTGAAGTGTGTAGAGAATCAGATTGAGTTGGATAATCAAGAAACACACTAGATGTTATATCCTGTTTGAAGAATTATGCCTGCTACACAGCTTTACGGCTGTCTGGAAGCCATTAAAGTGCATTTAGCTGGAAGTGAAACAATATTTTTCAGTGTTCAACTGTGGCAGTTTTGAGTGTGAGACAGAAGACAATTTAGGAACCTCTGAAACACTCGTTGGCATAATAGCAGCGATCCATCCTCCCTAAAGCAGCAGCTGATGTTTTCGTTTTCTCCTCCATTTAACTAGCAAAGTGCTCAGATGAGCTTTTGTTAAGCCCTGGTTTTGCAACAGCTGGGATTGCGGGTCTTGAGGTTTTTTGAGGATCCCCTGTTCTGTGCAAAGTGTTCAAGGCCAGCTTGGACGGGGCTTTGAGCCACCTGGTCTAGTGGGAGGTGTCTCTGCCCATGGCAGGGGGGTTGGAAGTAGATGATCTTTGAGGTCCCTTCCAACCTAAACCATTCTATGACAATATAATGCTTCATCCCCTCAATTCATGCATTTTAAGGCTTTTCCTCTGCTTTGTAAAGAAAGTGGGAGTTTGTTTCCATAGAAACAACAACAAACCTGGAGCTGTTCCTGTTTCCACTAGTGCGTGGCTCCGGTTTGCTTCCTTAGGAAAAGCGTAAGGGTCCCGCATTGTGCCCTCCGTGGAGGGGATGGAAGGCCAGTACTTGACCAGATCAAGTCTAATTTTCTTAACTTTCATTTGAATGATAAACTGGTCTTGTTACTCCTATGTTTATCGGGATGTAAGCCACAAATTTGATATTTCATAATTACACTGTAATTACCCCATCACCATAATGCAGCTTTTGGCTTCAACTAATGTTTTAATGTCATTCCACTTTATTCAGAACTGGACCCTTTCACATTATTTCTTTGGCCAAATAATAAAACTATTCAATAATGTCAAAATTCAGCACAAAACCCTCTGTCAAAACTATCGGGTTATGATATTATATAGAAGCTGACCTAAAAAGATGGAACAGTCATTTTTATACCATGGTTTACTTTTCCCTTCCTGTGGCCATACTATACATACGAAATATTAAATTCTGATTGTTGCAACTTCACTAGTATTGCAGTAAAGCAAACTGAATACTTTTAACTCCTTTATTATTATTTCTGAATACCTTAACTCAGCACTTATTTCACATAGTGATTTTCTAAGACTACAGATCTGACTCAAGTCCTTAATCCAAATCCCTGATAGGTATGATATTTAGCAACTAGTAAAACTTTGTTTAAAAAATGACCATATATTTGCACTATCAACTCCTTGTTTCGGAGCTTCTACCTATGCCCAAACCTCTGGATTCTGCCCTGCCCTTTCCCATTGCATTCAACACGTGTGCATCTTGTTTCATAACACAGACACAAAATTATTTATACAACTGTATAATAATCTGACAGTTGTGTTCATTAGAAACACGGGTACTCTGTGTCTTCATCAGCAAGTGACATGAAAAAATACAAAGAAAAGAAATAAGGCACATCCCTAAGACTTTGAATATGGAATATTACCATACAGTTTGCAAACACCATATTTTTCTTTCATTTTCATAAAATAGCTATTTTGATAATGAACATTAACCTTACTCTCCAAATGTGCTAATGGAGCATCATTCCCGATCACATACCTTTCTACGTTAACTCTTCTGCTGTTTTTTAATATAATTCTCCCTTTAGTTTTTATGTGTTTTCCTTGCAATCAATACTCATGCATTTCTACTCACCTTTTCTGAATTCATTATAACCTCTGTCCTGTTGAGATCTGTTTTTCTGAAAGTTTACACTATCACTCAGCTGAGTGGGTTCATTGTCTTCAGAGAGCAGAAAGAGCACTGGTGATTAATAAGTACTCGACACAAACCCCAGGTGCAGAAAATCACTCCACTTATCACTATTTTCTGCCTTGTCCCCTTTCAGACTTTTTAAAAACTTCCTGAACTCTTATGAGCTGTCTTTGTTATGCTCTTTACAGAGGGAAAAATAATAAAAAAAAGGATAGTTTGAAATAAAAAAGCAGGTCACATCTCAACAATTCAAAGCCTCAGAACTTGGACTGAGTCTCAGGGATAGAAATAGGATGCAGAGAAAGAATTCTGCTCTTTTTAGTGCTCAAGTGAATGAAAAGGATACTCGAATCAAAATCTCTTAGTTGATTCACATATTCTTGGAGCCAGTGTACAAGACTAGCCTCGACTAAGTTGTAAATCTCAGCAAACCAGAGGTTTCTCAGAGATATTCCTGGTCACACCATTCATCACCTTGGTTGACTTAAGGGCCCTCACAAAATACAACAAAATCTCCTGTCTCAAGTCTTCACATATCATCGCTAGAAACACAAAAAAAGAGCTGGCATTACCTTCAGCAGATTCCCTAACTAGACAAGAGAACAAGAAAATATACAATCTACCTGCCTATCAGGGTTATATAGCTTTTACTTTCAAACAACACAGCACGAAATAAAACAAAAACTTCTACTCCAGAAAAAACTCCGTGCGCTACAGATTCTACTTTCTACTCTTACTGGATAAATTAGGATAATCTAGTCAAGAGTATGCAAAGCTCTACTTCTTTCATTGCTCCTGTTGTCACTTACTACATCACTACTCACTCAGGGAGTATAGCAATAGGATGAGGGGTAACGGTTTTAAACTGAAAGAGGGTATATTTAGGTCAGATATTAGGAACAAATTCTTCACTGTGAGGGTGCTGAAGCACTGGCACAGGTTGCCCAGGGAAGCTGTGGATGCCCCATCCCTGGAGCTGTTCAAGGCCAGGCTGGATGGGGCTTTGAGCAACCTGGTCTGGTGGGAGGTGTCCCTGGACACCTGTGGTTGGAACAAGATCATCTTTACTGTCCCTTCCAACTCTAACTGTTCCACGATTCTATGATCACAGTGCTTCAATTACAGATAAAGAATTGAACTTGTGACATCTAAGAAATTTACAATAAAGAGAATGTAGTTTGAAAGTATATTGTGATGTATATAACATCCATACACAAATGCTTCCTCATAGCAACTACTGTTCTCAGGAATAAAGAATGTGATCAAATCACAAACAGCAGCATCACCAAGAAAATACTGGAAAAAATCATGGCAAGAGTTTCCTGCTCATTTTTTTCTGTATCTTGGAAAGGTCAAATAATGGGTGGTTGTTTTTTTTTTTTTTTCAAATATCTAGTTTCTCAGTTGCCTTCAAATGATCTGTCTTAAATGAACTCCTCATGGTTACAGAAGCTCACACTATTTGTCAATGAGACCGTGTCAACATTCACTTTTGAGATAATTCTCTCATCTCCACTGATAGTCAATGGAATAAGTGTCTCTCCAATACATTTTTAATAATCCGAGCCTAAAGCGCCTGGTGCTTCTGTTGGTGGCCACATGATAGCTGTTGGAAGTTCAGTGGGATGAACTTCGCTCTATAATTTATAGCTGTACTGTGACAGGTATTAAGATCAAGAGATAAAAATGTAATCGAGGTCATGAATGGACAGGATGCTTTAGTCTTTTGGACACAGACCTAGGAATGGGGAGATATTACTTCAACTTACTGTTTTGCTCTTTTGTGATCTTGGCCAAGTTATCTAATCTCTTTGAGTGAGATTGGGCTTAATTAATCATCTTCTCTGTAGATCTCTCAGCTAGTTATCCAGACTCCCTGTGTGGTTAATAGGACAAGATGAGTCATGCCCTCAACACCCATTTCTCTCCGAGGGCTACATCAGGAGTCTAGCAACTAGTTCAAATGTAAAATTTGCATTATAAATGTACTACGGTAGGTGAGAGGACGCTTTTTCTGTGTTACAGGTCTGGCTAGACTAGACACACTGGATATTAAAGACTTTCTATTTTATCTGATTTCGAAAGCAAAACATGTCACTTCAAAACATACCAGAAAAATGAAAAAAAACCCAACTTTGAGACATGCTAGACCTACTAACCATTATTTATTTAACCATTTTCTAATGGTGTGCCTAAATTGCTGATTGAATTATGAGGCCAACAACATTTTCTTGCTTGCAAAGTTGCTGTGAATTTACACAATAAAAATACTCAGATAAGACGATAATGGGATCATATAAGTACCTAGGAGAGATTTCGTATATGGCACTACCTGTATATGATCGTGTAAAGGTGCTGAATGGCCTCAAAATTGAATGAAATAAATCCCCTGTACTATATCATTATGCTGAGGCTGAACATAATAAAAAATTAAGGTCAGAAATGAAAATTTCAAGTCTTTTATGTTCATATTTTTGCCTTCTGCCAAGGCATGAGTGTCCCCTATGTAGTTTGCATATACATGCCTAGAAAATTCACTGTGTATTTATCATCTTTCACCAAGCAAACATTTGGGAACAAGCAGTTTGGCAAGCAGATAAAATGAATGGAGTAATAACTATTTTTACAAATGCCCTTTTGACCTTCACGATTCATTGATCAAATACTGATTTTGTTCTTCCTATTTTACATATAGGAAATTTGTACACCTCTTTATGCTGCTTGGTTGAACCAGTTAGCAGAGGTTAAGGATTACTGAATTCTTTCTCATCTGTTATTCAAAAGAGTAATCTCGTTTCACATGGAAAAGAAAAAAAAAAGATTACACTAATGGTGAAAGACATACATTTAACATCAGCTAGAGCTTCTGGAACATCATGCTAATGCATTCCCCATCAGCGGTACTTGCAAGAGTCCTAGATCATGAGGCTATGGTAGCTCTATCAATTTTATTTATTTAAGGGTTTGTACAGAGCAGATATGCATTCTGGATTTTCTACTTGAGCAGGTACATTGCTCAAGGCATCATAAGCACTACAAAATTATCTTGCAGTTTTAGTGCATCTTGCTGGCTCAAATTGCGTAGGGGACTTTCACAGAAGGAAGTGAAGATTAAGCATGGCTGAGAATGGATGCCAAACGCCAAGAGCTGCTTCTGATCTACTGGTTGGAACATCCAGGCTAAACTCTCCAAGTGAGGTGAGCAGATCACAGGCCAAACTGTTACTTAATCAGGAAATGAGCTCAGTCACATTTATGCACCACAAACACGCAGGTTTATATGCCATGCCAGCTAAGCGCTTGATTTCTGTCTCATTTTGGACTTCAGAAAGAGAAGAATTCGGGACCTCCGCTTTGTTCAGCATGTCAGTTACCTTCTGATGCAGAACATCCAGTGAATATTATGTTACAAATATAAATGTAGAAAAGAAAACCCCTTCAAGTTAGTAATCACACATTTAATATAAAACTATAATGTTGATTAGTACATTGGATTTAGTCTCTGCTTCAGTGACAAGTCAAATCACCTGCTAAGAGCAGCAGCTTTAAAAAAGCCTTCTGCATATTTTCCAATAAATCAGATTCAGCCATGCTGCTGTCTATATCAATGGGCCATAGTATAATCTATTCATTAGTAACATTCCAAACAAATCAAGATAGTAATAATTTTAAAACCACCCCAATGTTTTCTTCAAATATAGCATATTGACATACCGACAAAATTCATTAAGGAAATCTATCATTCCTGAGATCCAACCCTAACACTGTATATCACAGAAGTGATAACCAAAAAAAAAAAAATCTATTATTTCCATGGCTGTCCATTTACTTCTGTCCTGTCGCACGTGTTTGCAGTGGAAACATAAACACCAGCTCTCATTTCAGCACGCAGGATATAAAATGCTGCATATACAGGAGAGACCCTGCGAGCTTGCTGAGCTGTAAGCAACCTTGTGAAATCTTTAATACAAATCCATAAATCAATGTACAAAGCTTCACCCGGTTGCTTATCATTAGTTCCTACTTAAATGGAAATGTGCTCTAAATAATTTAACAGAGATCAAATTACCTTCCTGTCTTGTACATGTGGCCCTTTACACATTTCCTTTAATATTGTATGATGTGCCCTGCATTTACTTTAGGAAATTATTATCCATTACATCACTTAGAGTAACACAGTAACAATCCAAATCAATTTCTAACATGCTAAATGAGAAATATTTCAGATGCCAGCAGTAGCAGGAAATCTAGAACATAAACTGGCAATCTATCTGCACAGACTCACCTTGCATTGTATGTACCGAAAAGTGTTTACCACAAAAAATGTAAAAGCTTCCTACGCAACTGGTGGCATTGCCAACAAAAGGGAAATGTTCTCTAGAAAATGCAAGGGCCACACAAGCGATCTTGCTTTATTAGAGCACTGGCCCCACCAAGAACAATCCATTTATGAGCAATTAATGAAAATAAGTCCTTACACCTTTTCTGGTCTGTTTTTCCCCTGTCGTCCTGCTCACTATATACTGCTTTCTTATATCTGTCAATACCAATTAGAATTGATAGTGCATAGAATCTTGGAGAAGGCACTGATTTCAATACCAGATGAAGTCTTTTCCTCGCAGACCAAACCTGCTTATTTGATCAAAAAGGTGCAATGGAAATGTTTGGTGCTTGTTAATTGTCTCCAGACATAGATCACAAAACAAAGACGAAAAAATTCAGCAAAAAGTGTGTCCTGAAACAAACATCAAAAAGAAATACACACAAGACATGGTGTGTCAACACTACACAACTATTATAATTTAGCATTTGTACTTCAGCAGCTGGAGATATCTGTCAAGACTGGTGCTTTCAAATTATTTAGGTGGCTAAATACGCATTTACAGTTTTCTATTTTTGAAACAGTTTTTTCTAAAGAAAGCAAGCTATCCTGCTTTGCCATCCTGAACGAACAGCGAATAAAATACCCAACCTGAGACTAACACATCATGGCACAAGTTTTGTGAGGATGGGTCATATTCTGACTGTCCACTTTATGCCTAATTTAGACATGTAATACATAAAATGCAATGTCTGGCAGCAGTGTTATCGTTCGGGGAGCCTAAGTGATGTTCTTGAGTCTGACACCACCGCAGAACTCTGATGAAGGACTCCAACCTCACTGAGGCATGACTGACACTTTTAAAGGAGGATTTAATGCATTTAACACATTTAATGCAGGATACATTCAATAAGAGGATACTCTACAGGTAGCTAATACAAAACACTAAGCACAGGGAATTTATGAACAGGCACACAGCCTGGAGCCTCGGAGATATCTTCTTGTGGTTTCAATTCAGAACGGCAGGGTACTTATCAGAAATGGGTAACAGCATGGTTATTACTAATTGCTGCAAATCTCACCTACTTCTGTACCCGGAATTCAACACATATTCTGAGTGCCCGTAAAGTAAAGGGTAAACAAGAAGATCATTTCTCCTTATTTTTTGGCAGGTTTAGCTATGGCATCCTCAGGACATCCTGAATTGACCTCTGGAATACATGGCTTCATTTTCTTCTGGGTTTTGTGCTCCATCTTAGAATTAGCATTGTAGACTAATCCCTAGGGAAGCAGTATCTGCTTCATCCAAACTCTGCAAAAGATCTGAGTAAAGAGAAACCACATTTCACACCTATATTTAACTTGGTTCAAATATTCTTCAAAAGTTATACTCCACCGCAACTACAAAATATTACTAGTAAAAATGACATGAATACCTGCACCTGTTTGTCTCTTGGTTCTGCAGATGCTAAAGAATAGCTTTGTATTGACTCTAATGGCATTAAAGACCAGGCTTTATGTAAGTATGAAACCAAAATAAACCCAGTTCCCTGAAACTTCCTTTACTAACAATCATTTCTAGATGACCCATAATGATTTCCCTTCAAAAAAAAGCCATTACCTATTTATAATGGGAAGCTAAGTTGAGTTTCATCTGAAAAAAAGACAGTACTGTATGGCGCTTCATGAAAAAGGAGGATTAGCTAGCCAATACGTCAATCCTGCTGTAACTTTAATTCTGCAAACGCACACCAAGCAGAGCAGCCGCAACTGTACTGTGCTTCCGCAGTCATGGCCGAGGCGCTTGCCAAGCCCACAGCGGATGCTGGGTTAGACTTTTGCTCTGTTTCACAGCTGTGCAGGGAGTCTGAAATACTCCCACTGGAAACACTGACACATCATATGTGCAAGGACGTTTGTCCTTTCTATGAGAATAAGTACTCCTTAAAACCGTATTATTCAATCCATTTTCATGTGAGATCTTCATAGTGGATACACCAACCTATGCGCACATATTTTGAAAAAGCTTTAAAAAATCTTCAGTGATGATGTCAGCAAGCTTTGCGTTTTTTAAACATTTCTTTATCTTTCCTAGAAGCCCACAGAATAGCTTAATGTGTAGAAATAACAAAATGTCTCAGTGCAGCATAGGGGCAGAACTAAGGCTATTTCATAAAGACAGACCCAGGAAGGATCTTAAGTTCAAGTTGCAATAGAGAAATGTTACACCTATTTCATGCACTTGCTGACTTTTAACAGTTCAGAAGAAACAAGAAACGATTTCTCTAAGAAACCTATTTAGTGATCAACCTACATGGTGACATTTTATCCCTAAGGACAACGAAAAAAGGAAAGCAGTAAATGACAGAATGATGACTGAGTGAAGGCATCAAGCCTTAAAAACAATGAAACCGCGATACACCAACTGAAAGTATATTCAGGTGACTAAAGGTCAAGGAAAAAAGAAGACAAAGAAAAAAAAGAGAGATCTTTTTCAGGACCTTCCACAGAACAGCAGCTTCATACAACATTGGGTTTTTGGTGACTACCATGTCTTAGGGTTGTAAACTGTTCCCCTCTCCTCCAAAGGACATTTGCCAGTCATTCTAAGAGAGACTACCATCTACCATTATTGCAAATAATTGTGACATTTTATAAAACTGACAAAAAATTACAAAATTCTATTTTTTTTAGTATGGCCAAATTTCAGCTAAATGGCCAATGGTACATGACCTGTAATTCTTATGAACTATTATAACTGTGACACTGTCATTGGCAATCCATCCCTTAAATTTGGCAGATGTTGTATGTGAACTGTTACTACAGGATATAAGAAAAAGGAAAGGAAAGGAAATAAGGCAGCAGGCACAAACTCACGAAATAATAAATGGGAAATATGAGGTAGATACTTTGCTTCACACATAATATATGACAGAAATACATTTTCACTTTGTCTTGTATTTGTGATGCTGCTCTGTTCTGCAATCCCCGGTCATCTGCCATGTATTGTATTAGAGTTCCCTCTACTGGCTGAGTTACTGAAGCTGTTCCTTAAGAATTTGCAAAGTAAAGTAAACTTTTACGTCAATTTTACTCATTCTGTTTACTGACTTGAAGTTTTGACACTGAAAAATGAAAGCCTTCTTTTGGTGACATTGAACCAGAAGATCAGTCCACATGTAAACAGCAACAGATTTCCCTGGTCAATTGTCGTAGAAGGAATATATTGTTCAGTTCGCCAATAATGCATTGTCCGATACAAGAAGTCTTGAACAGGGAATGTATTTATTCCACAACAGAAGCTTAGGAATATTCCATAATCTAAAAGCCTCAGGGAAATGTGAGGATTTGAAATGGAAATAGTATTTCAATGTCAATGATACACAGGTTGCATATGCACAGATAATTTCTTAGAAATTTAGAAATTTACATTGGTTTCAGTCATTGCACAAGAATTCATTGAGGTGAAGGAGGACTCAAAATCTGACTTCCTTAATTACAACTAATCACAGTTTAATTATAACTAATTACAGTTTAATTACAACTAGTCAAGACCTTTAGTGCATTCTAATAAGAAGAGAAATTTCTTGGCCATGGTACTTTGCAGCTGCTGTTTCAAGTTTCAGATCCTCTGGTACCACTCATCTCGTTCTTCTTTAGTAGAAATACGCTTTCGGAACATACTGTGACAATTGTTTTTCTGGAACTCAAAATCAAGAGTGAGCCAGATGCCACTTGAAAGCTTTGCAGGATTCATCACTTCCTGAATCACAGTTGATTATGCCTGAAGATGGTGGATGAGTTACTAAAATTCCTGGAACTTCACCTGGTACCTGAAAGTTCACGGTACAGAAATACAAGAACATGCTTATCATTTTCAAAGGCATATGGGGACCACTGCCACAACAGCAGGAAAAAAATCCACTTACTAAACGGTAACAGAGGAAATATCCTGTTTTGTAAATTAACTACTGGAAAATTGTAAAATTCCAAGAAGTCATAAGGTCTTTCCTAATTTCATTCTGGTGCAAACTTATCATACAGCACTGAAATCCACAATGAAGTCTAAACTAGGCTCAACTTCTATTTCATCTACCAGTTGAGATCTACTGCCTGATCTTTGGGAGCTTGAATATCATTGCTTAATTTTAGGGCTTTACATACTTTCATGTCCAAATCCTCCATAGAGGACATTCACACAGTTTGAATGTCAAGTATCTACGCGGAGGAGCGGAGGTGAGAAGAAACTGCATACAAATTACAGATCAGCTAGTGAAGAGTTGCGCAGCATCAATGAGGCTGTGTATTTCCTACAGTCTTAATGAAGAAAAGCTAGAGCACTAAAGGTGCACGTATTCAGATTTTGCCCTGGTCTGAATTTGCTTTTAAAAGAAAGAGATCATCTTTAAAGTTTTAGCAAAGATAAATTATTAACTGGACTTTATAGGGTTAAATTACATGCTGCAACAGATTCCCAAATGCATTTGAGTTGTATGTTCAAACAATGCCAATGTTACGCACGACGGTGGTATCTGCAACAGAGTCATTCTCTCCTGACTAGTTATGTCACAGGTGAGAGTCCGTATCTTAAGAATATTTAATGAAGATTTTACGTAGGCCTTTGCATTTTTAAGACCTTAAATTCGGTCCTCCAGCATGGTGGCTGTATACTTTACACACGACCAGACATTTTTTACAAGATAACGCTCTTAAGACTTCATCCTTGAAAACCATTTAAGAATATTCTCCATATACCTGTACATGGTTTCACGAATGTCAGTAGGACAACTCACAGATTTAAGCTAAATCTCCATTCAACTGCTTCTGCTACATCAGGGCATTAATTATTTTTTTAAGGTTTGATGTATTTTGGTGGTGTCGATTCAGTAAACTTGCACAATATTAAATTATACTTAAAAGTAACCAAGCAGTTTCATGTATTATCTGTTTCTAAATAGACACAAAGACAGACTGTTCAGTGTAATTAAACACATTACAATAAGGCTGACTGCCCTCTGTTATGAGTATGCAGTCCTTCATGAGCTGAGGTGACAGAATGTAAAGATAGCTGGAGTGTTTCAAACTTATTATGGAATAGAGGCAAGAAAGGATAAAGCAAAAAGAAAATATGAGGTTGGAAGGATAGGAACCAAGCCAGGGCTCAGTTTAGCAAACCCGTCTATAAAGCACTCATTCTGCACACAAGCCATCTACTACTGAGATGACAATCCAGTTGAGCTGTAAAGAAAATTAATAGCCCAGAAGAATGGAATACCCTACACGTTAGTTAAACTTTTTGTTTTCACATCAAAAATTGAAGTAATTGAGATTCTCTGTAAATGAAAAAAAAAAAAAAAAAGGGATGGAATAACCTTGCCTGCTCCTCTTAAATGCATTTGTATTTCAGAAAGTCTGTGAAACGGGTTTCAACATAACCGAACGTTTTTGTCAATTAGGAGGTCAGTGTACCTTCTCGCACAATAGAATTCTGCACCCTTGGATCCCTGCTCCTTGTCAATTGTAAATGTAAAAAATGCAAGGGTTTAGCGAAACAAGCAGAAAAAGTGAAAGGACAGGCAGCCAGATGACAGCATCAAACAACTGCCTTTGCTGTGAAACTGCTGACCTGGGCCTCCAACAACATGACAACAGGAAAACAAAAAGGTGCTATATGCTTTGTAGTGTTAAGGATAATGGTAGGAAGTTCACATACTGAAGTAGGCAGAATGAAGGGCAGAAAAGATTTTACAGTAATACTGACAAAATATGAAAAGTCTGGGTTTGGTTCACCTTAACATTAGTATAGCACAATATGAATTAAACAACCCAATGCTAATCTTATCTGCTGAATTAATTTTGTTCAGATACGCCTGTCCTTCCAGGTGCATTTAAATTCACACAGTCCTCTAAGGAAACACTTGTTTTAACATTAAAACAAAAATGTCTTATGCCTAATTCATCTTGATGCTCACGTTTCTCAAATGGAACTATTGCCTAAAGCCAATGTTTGTGGTACGTGATAATGGCAAAAAAAGGACCAGAAAAAAAACAGAGAGGCACATGTAAGCTGAATTTTCGTATATGAGTCCAGAGGTGTTAATCTAAACATTTAAGTAGCGGAACATTTGAAAAAAAAATGAAACTGAATGGCTGCACCAAAGACCCAGCTTCATTGCAGGTGCTCCTGACCTGCGGTGGAGGCAGTCCCAAAAGATTTGGCATCCCGTACATGCATTGCCTTTGATGCCAATGGCTGTGGGAGAAAGGATTATAGCTGCTTTGAAATTCCTCTCTCTCCTGGCAAATCTATGTTGAATATAACCACAAAGAGTAAAAATAAGTAAATGGAATTTTTAGCATTGTATGGAACATGAATATTTTTGAGGTCCATTCAAAACAAGTGGATCTATATGGCTTTCTGCAGTATCAGCATGACTTTCCACCTCCCAAATTAAATATGATACTTCACAGTTCTTAAAAAGCTATTCTTTTTCAGTATGCATTTCTACAGAACCATTATGATGTGTGATATACTGGGTTTCAATTAGATAGAGATGTGCTAATAAAGTACTGTATTATCATTTCATAGAACAACCAGGCTTTGCTAATTTGTTTCACACCAAACTTCCTAGCTTTAATTAGGAAGAAGAAAATATCCATTCAATCTGATTAAAGATCCCCAGGTACACTCATGTCCGTCTGAGGAGGTTCTTGTGAAGATTACGATAATGAGTAATTACCTTAGGCTAAAAGCTGTTTTTATTCCATTGTCTGGAATGAAGAACTTGAACCGATCCCTCTCAGGAAAGAAAAAAGGATGAAATATTAAATTATATTCAAATTCTGGTTGGATAGTCAAATATACCTTTGCGTTTTCTCTCTACTGATTTCTTATAAAAAAATCTCTTTTCCATGACATATGCTCATACCCTGTATATGGTGGATGGCAGAACATCTCTCCTGCTTAAGACTAATGACGCTCTCCCTGGAAGTGTTCACACACTATGTAGTGTGGGGTTTTTTCTTTCTTTTTCTTTTTTTTTTTTCCTTTTTCTTTTACAGGCTGCACCTCTTTGATAGGTACTAACGTTTCTGACCTAGATCTAAAAGGAAAGAAATTACAACTGCACCCTTAACTGCTTAGGAAACATGAATACATTTCTCAGATGTTAATTTTAGTGGCACTGAGCTCTCATGCCAAGTCAGATGCTTGATTTAAGGTTTTGTACAACTGAGAAGTACAGTCATAAAAAGGTACTTTCAGCTGACCTCATTTTTTTTCTCAAAGACTTTTGATCTCTCATTACTAAGAATGAGAAGATGAAAGAAGCCCTCGCAGAAGTGAGGGTACACCAGAGGCAGGCTCGCCATGAAACACATCCCACAGAGGGAAGGACAGCCTGGGCAGCACACAGGTTGCCTACACATAGGCGGAAAGACAGATGCCCACCATGGTCAGCCCCGGTGTCTCACCTACCCAGACTGGAGACCAACATTTCCCTTCTAGGTTATGCTTTTGGGCCTCCTTCTCCCCCAAAAAAACCCAACCAACAACAAAAAACCCAACAACAACAACAACAAAAAAACAAAACAAAACACACTCCCCCTCAAAAAAACAAAACAAAAAACAATTTGGAAAAGGGATGTGTGCTTGCCTGGGCCTTACCCTATTTTGACAAGACTCGTTCCTATCTAGATTTAGGAATGCCAAAACTGACACCAGTCCACTGGTCCAGAAAAAATCTGAGTGCCACTCATAACCCTATTTTTGTTTTCAAAAGGGAATAATCTCCTTCATCTTCTGGGCAGTGGTGGCCAGGATGGAGGAATGAGTATGAGAGTGTGTGTGTCTGTGTTTGCGTGTAACCAGAGAGAAAGGGTAGACAACAGGTATTATCCAAAGCATCCTTCTCAAAGACATTGACTCTGGTGGGACGAAGAACTACTCCTGAGCTCCTGCACACCTTGTTTGGATTAATTTTTTAACAGGTGACACGATTTCTTACTACCATAGGAAAATGGATCAGGATTCATCCTTAAGGACGACATCTAACAAGTCCTCTAAGTAAAAACAAGATCTGTGGACAACATTGCCCTGTTCATTTTTAATGCCTATTTTTTTTTGCCTATCATGCCAAACGAAATGATGCTTGGATGCATCATGTACTAGGTAGGATAGCAGTGGACGTTGGATGAGGGCAGAGAGCAGACAGGAGTTGGATGAGAGGAAGCTCGGAGAGAGTTGGTTCTCTCAACTACTTACTTCCAGACACTTCAACTCTTTGAAACTGAAAAATATATCAAAAGTGGCTAAGGAGTCATTAAGGACATACACCTACTCTCCCTCAGTTGCGGTGTACAAGCACTATATACATTAGCATATATATTAAGCAATCTGTTATCCATGGGACAGATGGAAACAAATTTCCCATAGACAGATCCACCTTCTCTTTGTATTGGTTCTGCATTTACTTCTGCTTTAAAGGACAAGCTTGTATTTCAGTGTTGTCGGGTCACTCTGAACGTCACCTAGCTTTGCAGCAGGATAAAAAATGTTCATTACTGAAACTGCTGTTTCTCCAACTGAAAATGCCCCCCTGTAGAGACATCCTGCTGTGTCTAGTTTTCTTGGGAGCTGAGAGGCTGCTGAAAAGGATGCTCTGTCCGCAAAGGCACTCTCTGAGCATCAACAGCCAAACTCCCATTGGTGGTGCCGAGTCGTTCGATCACAAATAAGTGCCCACAACAACCTTGCTGCGGGGTTCAGGACGGCTGTGAGATTCAATACCAAAACCCTTCCGTGGAAGGGCATTTTTAATGAGTAGTTATTACTACAGGATTTTAATTTTCCTGAGGTGGAATGCTGGTGTATCAGCTTCGATGAAGCTGACATCTGTGGTTATTCTGATTCACTTGGAGTGGACTCACGTCTGTGTTTGCCAAAATCCACAGCTGTTTCACCCAAAGTAAAACCTCCTGTGGAAGACTGGCATTTGCAGGTCGTTATTCAGTCACTTTTCAAAGTCTTTCAGGCAGATCCCCACAAATACAGAAAACCAAAAAGCTCTACTGTCACTGACACAGTGAAAGCTAACTTACTGCACTATACAAGCGTGTCTACGGAATCACGCTTTCTATCCCCAAAAATCTTGTGCTGATTGATTTTCTTCTGAAGTAAATGCCTCCCATTGTGTGTTGCTATCTCTTATCAATCAGACATTCTTTCCAAATAAAAATAATCCAGTGCAAGTTCCAGACACTCAGATAAAAACCATGTATTTGAAAGAAACAAAGTTTTCCCACCTAAGGTAGTGAAGAAGAGGGAAGAGAAAAGACCTGAGCGAAGACATTATATCAAAGGCATTATATCTAAAGAACTATGCAAGAAGGCCCACTTTGTTCTCTGAAGTGGCCTTCACTGCCTGCTGGTACCAGACTCGAACAAAACAGCATCTCACTTGGGAAAAAGAATTGCTGATTGCCATGGCAATAAACTCCTTGCAATCAAGTTGTGAGGAACTACCAGATAACTAGCAGCTCGCTGGCTTCCAGGAAGGCCTCCTCTCCAGCAGGAGTCATCAATTGTAGCTGCGGAATTTTGAGGCTCTTTTAAGGAACTTTATCTCTCAGTGCCTTGTCTTTAATGGGTTAAAGTGTTTGCCTGGACAGACAATGGTGGTAGTTTTGGCAAGTCAGTTCCCTTCAACACACTGGAGGAAATTAGAAACGTATTGAGATAAAATACTTGCTGTGTAGGATGGAATGGGAACTTCATTAAAAAGCTTCTTGTAAAATAAACAGTCTAATTATAGCCATTGAATAAAGACAATAGGAAAAAACAAAACCAATGCCTTAGGTAATTACCCAGAGGCTTCTCATAATCTCCTTGCACCTGTGGTTTTGTAGCTCTTTGGATAAGGGATTTTTACTGTACAGACTATGCACATGTACAGAAAAAAAAAAAAAAACACCAAAACAACAGTCCAGCTTGGACTGGTGTTCTATTTTTTCATTACCTTGGTGGGTTTTGTTTTGATTTTTTTTTTCTTTTGTTTTGTTTTGTTCTTAGAATTGGGGCTTTTTCACTTTTTTATGGGAATACTAAACTCTTCCTTAGGTCTTCGCAATTTTCCAAAAAGAGCCAGTACACAAAGTTGTTCTGGATGCAAGAGAAGAGACGGAGAAGAGCAGAAAGCCTTAGCTACCCCGAATAGACCATTAGTGGTTATTAGATGGCATGTTAAGCAAGTTCGTGTCCTCCATAAACATCATGGGTCAGGTAGCAAATTGGCTTTGAGTGCAGCTTGGGCTATGCCGGTCACTCTGAACTAAAATTTCTGTGATTCAATAGTCTCAGCTGGCCTCTCAAATGGCCAACGTATGACCTTGTGTAGGAAAAGGAAAACACGTAGACATCACTGAAAAAATTTTAGAATATTTCATTCAATACATGCACAGTGAAAAGCAAAAGGAGAGAAATGATAAGTACTCTGAAGACACAGTATCACACATAATTATTTTTTCAGCAAACAGTTTTTTTAACCATACTAAAAATAACATTGTTCTTTACACTTTTGCATTAATAAAGATCATATGACAAGCAATCTTTGTGAATGAGTTCTGGGGTACTGGGGTAGTCATGAAGCAATCTGCAGGAAACAAGAAGTTCTAAGGATGTCCAGATATAGAAGACCAATTGGGTATGCAAAAAACTTAATTAAAATTAGCAATAAATCCTTAGGCCATTTCCTCTTAAGTAAATATTCAGCATCATTCAAATTCCTACATGATCTACTCTGACAGTTTTGGAAGGGTTGCTCTTTTTAACAGATTGCAGTCTAACCCCAAAATAAACATTTAATAAAAGAACATTTTTAATGGAACAGTTCATTTCATCTTCTAGTAGAGCCTATTATAAACACATTCATTTTAGAAACAAATAAAAGCAATATTATTGAAGGTTTCAGTTTAGGAACTTAGAGTTTCCATTAACTTTTCTTTCAAAAAAGTTCATAGTTATTCCATTGGCTTTAATGAAAGTCTTATTGGTACAAACACGATTTTTTTTTTTTGTTTTTTTTTTTTTTTTGTTCCAATTTTTTCCAAAGTTTTATTTTTCTCTTTACCGCTTGTGTTCTTTGTGCATTACTTTATGCACTTCATTACTTTATGGTAGTATTGGATCTGGTGTTCTCTTAAAGATGGTAGGCACCAGCCTGTATAACTTCTTTTACTATTTGGATACAAAAAGCCGCAGACGTGCAAACTGTCTGCTGGCATCAGCAGTCTGTCATGTTTCATCTAGAAAAGGGCAAGGGACTGCTATTCACTGCAGCTGTGGAGGAACCATTCATCTCACATCTCTCTAGCTAAGTCTGAGCACCTTCACAGTCGAAACACTTTTAAGAGACATTTTAAAAGGGAAAATATAAAAAGCATTACTTTCTACAATTCTGTACTTCAGAAATTTCTGGAAAACAGTGGCCTTAAACACAATTTTTGTAAAAATAATGAACAAATGCTGTTTGTATGCATTGCTTTTAGGTTTTGTTACGCGGGCTATTTAAGAACTACTGGGAAAAGGAAGAGACAGTTGCCACACACGTAATTGCACCTCTGAATAGGGCTTTCTCAGAGAGAGCTGAAAGCAGAATTCAAGCTGTTAAAAGCTCTCTAGAAATGTCACAGGCACACACACACACAAAGAAAACAGGCGAAGTATTCTCTAAGGGGTACCGTGTCTTTCTGTGGTCAAAGAGCATCTAAAATCGCATGAGTACATCTAGAGAGGACAGAGACACTGCAAACTCTTTTCGTGGTAGCACTGAGAGCAGACCAAAGAGTGGGTCTGTGTATTTTTGGAAGGAATCCCTACCCAGCACACCACAGAGTCCCCATATCCACTGTCCCTGATTATCTTCTCCCCTGGTAATATCCTACTTCTCTGACCCCATCTCCCTTAAATGAAGCTTTACGCTATTTTTGATGAAGGGGAAGATTCCCTTTACTAATTAGTATACATCTTGGTAATACTTGTGAATTGAGGAGGACAAAAAGGACCAGGAAACCTTGAAAATGTGATTAATGCTATGCTCCCATACCGGAAACACGGGAAATTACAAATAAAAGACTTCACCATACATTTTTATTCAAGTAGGCTACAACTTTGCAGAAATGCAAGGACAAAAAATGATGTCAACATGTCAGACAAAAAGGCATTTTAACATGTCAAAACTGTTAACCATTTTGTTCAACATTTTTCTAAGGGCAGCAACTCCAAATGCTGAATGACTCAGTATAGCTACTCTTCTTACAGCTTATTTAAATACTCTTAAATTAAGAGAAAGTAAATAGTTCCCCCCCCCCCCCCCAAACAGCATCTTCCTTTCCACAAGGATGTGTTTCTGTTCTTGCCTTCCTGACCATTTATTTAGGAGCTTCCTCACTTGTGACATTTCTATCACTATGATTAACTCTAAGCTGAGTTCTCATTTCTAGCATCATTTTTACTTCTTCCCCCATTTCCTTGACATCCCTATTTTTAAAAATGAGGTGACGGAGAGGAAGTTCTCCTTGTGATTCACCATAAAGAGAAGTGAATTATTTTATGGATACTATTCCTCACGCTCAATTATTGTTACTTAATGGGCCAAGGCCTGCATTTCTTTAGGACTAAGTCAATACTAATCTTTCTTCTGCTGCACCCTGGAAATCAGGTGTTCTAAGTCACGTAGGGCATGAAAGAATGGGTTTTTTAGCTTGGGACTGCTCTGACACGGAGAACTGAAACCATTCATGATTCAACTCATATCTCTGCTCTCCTGCAACATGGCACCCTTGATATCCTTCCTCCGATTAGTGTGCCGCTGGGGTACTAGGAAGCACATATCCTTCTGATTTGGGATTTTTATACACATAAGCACAGCTACACAGCCATCGCCATTAAGAAATTTTATTTCTTTACTACAAAGAGCCTCTTAGCTTAGTACTGCTCTTCCACACTTTAATCTGTTCCTGCTGTTCACTCTGTAGTTAAAGGTTATGTCACACACGTAGGCTGCTCACTACAGCCACTGCAGGAACGCTCACTGCATCGTGATTTCCCAGTGCATCCATTTTAGCTCACCTCCTTCGTTTCAAGTCTAGGTGACACACTAACGGAAAGCCAAGAAAGGACGCATCGTTGTATCACAAGGACTGGGAGAACTGTTTGACATGCAGTTATCTCAGATAATGTCCTAATCACACTTCTAAGTTGCTTTCTCTCTCAAGTAAGTTAATTTTGCATGCTTGCCTTTTTTCCTTCAGCATTTACCTACCCTCTCGTTGCTTTTGCTGAACATTCATTCAATTTCAAACTGTCCTCCTGTCCATTCAGTTCATATTTATTTTTCACTTTCCTGGTGACAGGATTATCTTTCTTAGATGTCTAGTAGACATCTTTCTCTGAGCTGGAAGAGCCGCAGTTGCTGTCAATATCCAGCTCCTCATTCAAATAAGCCCCACAACTTTGCCATTTTCCTCTGCCCGGAGCTCGGTTCCAATTCAGCTAAGGCTCAGAGCAGAAAGTAGAATACTATTTTTCTTGCAATTCCTTTTGAGGTCAGTAATGGGGCCATCAGTAATTAACATCTGGAACATTTTTGACCATTTCTGTTTTTATTAAAACAGGGAAATCTGACATCCTTCTGCGTCTGGGTGGGTTACATGTTCTTACATATTAAAAATCAGGAGACTAACACCCACTACTTCTAAACTAGGTGGAAATAATCAACTTTTGCTTTTAGAATGAGAGCTGCTACTTACGGCCTGTCACCCTTCCAGCGTCCTGAAAAGAAAACAACAGGGCAGAACATCTTTCATTTCTGCCTCATGGATAAATTTTAATTAAAGTTGAAATTAAAAAAAGAAAAATATGAGTCAAGTATAATAGGAGTATTTATTTTGTGAGAACTAATTCAAATAATAAAAAACTGCAACCTGCTTTAAATTTTTGAATCCTTTTTCTGCTATAAACACTTTGTTTATAGCAATAAACCAATTAATACCTAACCACCACTTAAACCATGGCAATACCTAATCATTTGGTCGTTGTTGTTCTGTTCTGAAGATGATTACAAGAAGTGCTAAACTAAATTTACAGATTTAGTTAGCTGCTAATATATACTTCATCTGTTTTTCGAACCTGAATGAAAAACAAAACAGCATTGTACTAGAATGTAGTTATATTTCTGAAACTCAGGTCACTCTTGCTGGATCACGTTAGGCATCTCACATTTTTGTCAGCAGGTCGAGGGAGGTGATGCTTCCCCCCTACTCAGCACTGGTGAGGCCACACCTGGAGTACTGTGTCCAGTTCTGGGCTCCCCAGTACAAAAGAGACATGGACATACTGGAGAGAGACCATTAAAGGGCCATGAAGACGATGAAGGGACTCGAGCCTCTCCTCTGAGGAAAGGCTGAGAGAGCTGGCACTGTTCAGCCAGGAGAAGAGATGGCTCCTGGGGACCGCATCAATGTATATCAGTGCCTGAAGGGAGGGTGGAGAGAGGACAGAGCCAGGCTCTTTCCAGTGGTGCCCAGGGACAGGACCAGAGGCAACGGGCACAAACTGAAACACAAGGGTTTCCCTCTGAACTTAAGGAAACACCTTTTTACTGTGAAAGTGCCTGAGCACTGGCACAGGTTGCCCAGGGAGGTTGTGGAGTCTCCATCCTTGCAGATATTTAAAAGTCATCTGGACATGGTCTTGGGCAACTGGTTCTAGATGGCCCTGCTTGAGCTGGGGGCTTGGACCAGATGACCTTCAGAGGTCACTTCCAACCTCAGCTATTCTGTGATTCTGCAATTATTGGTTGCAAGTAAAGATGAATTTCTCATTTTCTCTGATGAGTTGTTCTAAAAGCAAATTTTTAGTGGCAAACTGCCCTCATTGTTAGCAGGTAACATTTTATTTCCAATCTGAATATTTCACATTTCTATTTCCAGCAGTTGGATCTGGAACTATTTTTTTTTCCACAGACACAAAGATGGGTTACTTGGGTATCTCTCCAGGAAAAGAGAAAACTAATTAGTGTTATTACTGATTCTGAAATGCTCATATAATAACTCTGTTCCCTAACCGTGTTCACTGGCACACAGATGCCAGCCACCACACCGAACAGATGAATGACCAATCATCTTTTTATTTTCTTCTTTGGAAACGGTGAAAATTACTGAGAAAAGTGAACGTTGTTAAGTTTTTTCCAAAGAGATTATTTTGAAATTACTCCTAAATTGAAATCATAAGCAGAAGTAATTTGAGATTGCTTCAGTTGTGCTATAAAGGACTGTAAACAGGGGTAATTTTACATCTTTCAGGTTCAGAGATCTAAAGAATGGGCCTCCCAGTGTGGTGACATTTTCCACACACTATATGAGGACTGGGTGTAACAATGGAGTGATTCCTTCCTCACTGTTATTACACTGCAACTTGTCGAGCAATTATCTCTGACAGATGCACAAAGCAGAAAGATCACACCCTTCCATACTCCTAGTATGGAGGTTATGACGAAAAACAAAATCTAAAATACCCAGAGACAAGACAGAGACAATACGACACCAGGTTGTAATTCACTCATGAACATTTTTTAGCTGGCTCTAACTCACATTTTTTAAGGCCTACCGAAACACTGTTGAATTAAAAGCATTCTCAATAGATTCCTTTGCCATGACAACAGCTTGGAGGAGGTTTCAGAACAATTTTATGATACAATTTTTGTTCTGTGCCATATTATTTTCATGCAGTTGTGGAGTGTGCTGCAGGAAAAATATTAAAGTGTCTGCATCTTTATGGTATAATGTGTGGCAGTAACAATCACCCGGTTTTGTGTTGGTCTCTGCTGGAAGCTAGAAGTGACCTTGATTCTACTCTCTAGTCTTTGATTTCAGATGTGTAACTCACATCATGGCCAGTTAGCCAACAGTAAAAATTTCATAGCCTAAAGGCCTAAATGCCTTAAACCCAATGTTCTTTGATAGAAAACAATGCTGTATTTAAATGCAATTTGACAAAAAGTCCCAAAATAATGGCATTTCTTACCTGTGAAAAGGTAAGAAACTACCTGTTGCAGTCCTGAGTAAAGTACTCTGGGCAATCCTGCTTTAGCAGGGGAGTTGGGCTAGATGGTCTCTAGAGGTCCCTTCCAACTCTGAAAATTCCATGATTCCATGAAAAGTATGAACAATTTTCATAAGTGGCAACACAGAAGCAATCGGACTATTGTATTTGTTTTCTGTATTTGAAAGGACAAATGTTACACGTATTTGTCCTATGCTTCTGCTTCTACAACAACACACCTTTAGTAAGTTCTTGAAGAAATCACATAAACTTGCAGCAAACTCTGTAGGCATCCCGCAAGAGGAAAAGGTGTTCCACACACATCAGGAAGTGATATATAACTCAACAACTTAGTCTACGGGTACTTTGTGTGTTTAGTAATTACATGACCCAGTTCATTTTTAATTACTGAAAATACTAGGAAAAGTAAGCAGAGGGTTTGCTGTTGTTGTTTAAACAAATAATCACCTTGAAAAAAAGCTGTGTTTCCTTTTTCTGTGCTCTGAAGTCTTCTTCTGCACCTGCACTTTTGATAAATGGATCAGATGTCAGGTAATTTACTCCCTTGTCCAAGAGAAGTTTTGCATACTAACCCACGCTTTTTTTTTTTTTTTTACTGCCAACTCTACGCAGTGATATAGATTAACAGGATATCACCATGTTTGAGTCAAGGAAAAATGATGATCTAAGATTTTTTATTATGAGCATATTTCATCAATATTTTATTTGTGGCTCACAGCAAACTAATTCTGAGTTACAGTATGTGCTCTTTTAAAATTATCAGAAATACTATAAAGCTGTCAAGCTTCAGCTGCTTGATTTGAGGAAAGTAATAAGTCATTATTTCAACTGTACTGTCAGTATAGGAGCTCTTGTACAGGAAAAAAAAAAGAAAAAAAAAAAGAAAAAATCAAACTGCAAGAGTCCATAAAACTAAGACATCAAAACTTTAGAACTGCACGTTTATAAATAGCAGCATCCACTGTGAAATACACAATTTTTAAGACTTCCTATGAAAAGTGTGCAAATTATATTTACATTTCTGGCTTGCATCCAAAATCAAAGAGATGAACCACATATATCAAATCCAAAGGGTTGGAAAACCGTGTACAAATCAACTCTACTTCAAAATTAGATTCCATATATTGAAATGCCAAAGATTGTCTTGTCCAGCAAGGTTCAGTTTCCAAATTTGTTCGGACCACCTAGTATCTGAGCTATTCCCTACACAGCACCTGTCCCCACTTAATATAGGAGAACAAGGGGGTATCTGTGGGGGGCTTGCACAGCCAACCCTTGGCAAAACGGCTTGGGTAACCAGGGCTGTTAAGAACATCTGAGCAGGTGTTTTCAAAAAATTACATTAAAGAGGAAGATGATCATTAGCTGGATTAAACAGTAATGGGGAGTTACAAGGAGGCTTTCAAAACACAGGCGGCATCAGCTTTAAAGAAGTGTAAAAGAAACATGGAAAGTCGTAACACTGGGGAGAGACCTTGAAGTGGGGACAGCAGCGGCCCAAACTGGGTTCGTCACTGCCAGCAGTTGCCCCACGGCACCACGAACCACCTCCCTGTGTGGCACATTGACGAACACCCACCCCGGTACAGAAGAGACAGTGTGGGGCACAGCACCTGGGGACCCCCACCCGGCTGTGCCAGGGACCGCCTGGGAGCGGTCACTGGTTGGTCCTGTACAGGTTGCTGATTGCCAGAAAATTGCATGCTGATAATAAATTAATAAACTGCTTTAATCCTGACGTGGTTTAACTACACGAACTGACTGAGTTTTCCCTATGACAGGCATGGATGGGATCCCATCTGCCCAGCTTAGCCTAAATTTTAAGCACTTAGTGAACCAGTTTTCCCAAGTATCTTAATGAGCTATGTAGTGAATAGAAAGAAGGAAGACCTTTAAAGGTCTTCCTGTCTAATTTAGGTGCAGGTATTCAAGTGAATATAATCTTCCTCTGAAGGCCTTCAAAGACACGTACAACTTATATTTACCTATACAAGATAACCTTTGCCGTGCATCTTGACGAGGTGCCCATATGACTGAGATTCAAGTTAGGTACATGTGAAACCGGACTGGGTTGTCACCTAAGGTTAGGTGAAATGAATGAAGGTCTCAATGTAGAGAACTATAACATGTAAAACAACTCCCATCCTACAACTTTATCCAGCTGGAAGTTGCCCGATGTGTACAACAGCTACTGATTTCAGTGCAATAGGTGGATTGAATTTTAAATGAAGGCTTTATTTTTGAGGCATTTGCTTCCTGTGAGCAACCAAGAAGACATCAAAAAAGGCATCGACAAATACAAAAACTGTATGCATAGTTTGCTGACAAACACCTTCATAGACAAAGACAAGCGTGTTACAGTTGATGCAGTACCTGCTCGCTCACCTCTTACATTTCAGTCTGCGTATCAGAATTTTACAAGGATGTTGTTAAGTCCCGAGACACTGGAGATCTTTTTCAGAAAACCTGACAGGCCCTTAATTATACATGTCCTGGAGGACACTGGTACAATACCAATTTTGTTTCCTTGGTTACTAACTCATGTAATCATAATGTATATATTCCACCACAGCATTATTATGACATGCCAAAGAAAGCATGTGAAAGCATTCAGGCTGGTGAACACTTAATAAAAAACAGCTGTACATGACTTTAGATTATTTAAAATATATCAAGCATTCTCCTTTCTTTTGACTTAAAGAAAATGGCAGCAGTAAATCAGAGAATGCACATGAATGAAATTAGGATTATATTCATTGTATTTTTCAGCAGTTATATTTATAATCAGGTGTATACAGTGGTATTTCAGAAGCACCGATAAGCGTCAATGTCTTGTTATGAGTACTGTATGAACACAAAACCATTCAGTTGGCCAGAAGTAGCTTGATAGATTCTTGACCTCTTCATTAGGAAAGGAAAAAATGTCCCAGCGTCGTAACAAAAATATTTGCAACCTCAAGCTTTCATTAGCTTACAATAAAATACTTTCCTTACCTCAGCTTTTTCCCCCTGTTCATTTTTACCTCATGGTTTTTTCATGCACATATGACAAATTGATTTTGTCAATGTCGGTTTAGATTTAGGGTGTCTTCTGAGACCCCAAACGGATGTCTACAAAAAGCACACCTAAAAAAAGCCAGACTTAAACGGAAAGTTTACCTTGGGTTTTACAGCTTTGTAACTTTATCGCATTTTGGAAGCTATGAAGAAATGTAAATAAGGTGTAAGGGGATAAATATGATCCACAGAGTTTGAACAGATGTGTGTCAGAGCAGACAAACTCCATTAATTCCTACTGCAGGCAGAGTTTCACTTTCCATGGAATAAGAGTCAACAGACAACAGCACTACTGATGACAGCGTTTTCCAGTTTTCTACACCTCGTTTGGGGCAGGGGGAGCGTGGCGCGTTGTTCACCTGCTGCGGAGTCAGACACAAAATAGCTCCATCCACTCTCCCGCTGCATTTGGTACTGCTGAATGCAGTTCAGTGCTTGTTCATTTTTTAAAATGAGTGCCGTTCATTTTCCAAAGGTTTTCCTTTAGGCCCCTTCAAAATTAACTCAGAAGCAGTTGAAGATCACTTACATAACATATACAAAAGATTTTCTAGAAAATGTTGGATGGAGCAATCACTACAAGTGAGGCACTGCTGGGATCCCATCGCTGCAGGGTTTCTTCTGCCTGTCCGAGCTCACCTGAGAGAAAAAAACTCCTGCAGAGGAATCAATTGTAATGCAGTTTCCTTCATAGGTACTTCAAAGTGAATTAAGATTTCTTGATAATTTGGTGGATAAAAGATTTTAACTTTTGGAAAAAAAAGCATCTTGGTCCAAGGGCTTTTTGACAGCCAAAGAATGTAAAATACATGCTGAAGGAAAAGATGAAAAATTTGCCAAGCAAAATAAAATGATCATCATGAATGCAAGGGGTGAATTAACAGAATAGTGACGCTGGGGCGGAATTCATCCCCTCCAACTTTATGTACATATACATCTGTGTCTAAGATGCTCACTTAGCCTATACATATAGTTGGTGAAAAGAAATCAGCGCTTTTTTCCAAGGTAGGTGTCAGAATAGACCAAATGCATTGTTTGGAATACACCCAGGAATAAAACAAATGCAGACTGCCACTGCAGCCTTGCAGCCTTGTTGCCTAAAAGTGAGACCAAGGCAACAATGGTGTTCCCATCACTACTTAATGGGATGCGACCAAAAGAACATTTTGATACTGAAAGAAGCAGTGTTTGCTGATAGATTTCGACTCCCAAAATGATGGTTTTGGGGAAAAGATTATGGCAGTAGTAAGCAAAATATAAAGAAAATTCCTAGCAGTTTCTGATATTTGAAGCTAATGAGACTTAGAAGACAGGCTGTGAAAATGGTATTCATGCCAAGTTCAAAGCCGGCAATAAATAAATTCCACATATATTAACATTTACATAGAAGAGAGATTCTTGTAAGGAAATCTGCTCATTAGATGTTTGCATCATCTTGGTTGTGTGATCTGGAACTAAATTTTTATTACCTAAAAAGAATGTTCCTCAGGTGAGGTGTAGCAACTGGATTGATGTGGCATGCTTGTACCAGCTGGAAAACACAACAGCTTCCAGCTCTGCCTGTATCGAGATGATTACACTACGCTTAGACTGGATGCTCCTTAAAGCGACAAAGAGATGACTTTGAGTTTCTGCTGGAATGAGGGAAGGTCTGTGAGGGAAAGGGAGAAGAGTATAAAAGAAATAAGAAGATAACGGTATGTAGGTTCCAGACTGGAAAGTAAGAGGGGAAATTATACTTCTTCTTCTGTGCATAAATGTAGATCTGCAATGATAGCAGCTGTCGCTGCCACTGATGGGAGGTAACGGAGCCAACTAGGCTGGAAATTCCTGCCTAAGTCATTGAGCAGCTTTCTGCATCTATATGAAAGACACACAGAGTTTAAAGCCCATTAAAAGGCTCCCTGGATAGCTTTTTAAGTATTTTTGAATGTTTTCCTTTGAAAGACTTTCATAAATCAAGACATTATTTTTATTATTGAGAATGTTCTGCAATCATTGAGCAATTCTCAAGTCAGACAAACACATAAAAAGTCAGTCAATAAGAAAGTTAAAGTGAGGATAAAAGCATAAATAGACGTGGCACTGCTTATTTTCTAGCCTGATTTTCTTAGTAAAAAACCATGATGCAACAGTACTTTAAAACCTTACAATTCAAAGATACAGGAACTTAGCAGAATAGTTTAATGTCCACAATTGAAATTCACAAGCAATGCTGCCACCCTCTCATAAGAGAGAATGTAAAATTTCCTGTGAATAGCTTCTGCAATCAAGCCCCTTTCTTGACGGGTCCGCTTTTTTGCACTTAGGGAGGAGGTTAGCAACCACTTCGTGCCAATTTAAAGTCTTCCCAAAAGTACTAATGACAAATTAGTGTTTTTGATGGCAGCGGTGTATATAAATAAGGTCAATACTGTAACCAATATAGAAATGATTGTTTTATAAATATAATAAGCAAGGTTTTTAATTTTCAATAAACAGATACAGGGTTATAGAGATGGAAATGAATGTTCTATTAGTGACCACTCCCTATAGTCAGGAAAAGTAATTATGTTGGATTATATACACTACATGGATGATTTCTGCTCAATGACCTAAACGGCCTTAGAATACTATGTCACCCTATTGGTAACTCTTAAAGAGAATCACTACTTTAAATTCTCTGTTGAGACTTTTGCATCTGAAACTCTAGGAGTAAATAGCTAACTCAATATCAACAGTTAAATATTCTTTATTTTTCTTGAGTTCTGGGTAAAAAGGTTTCTATTCAAAACAACAAAAGCTTCGTGCTACTAACTATCAAGGCATTTATCTCTTTCTGTATTATTACATTGACATATTTTTCTTTTTTCGCAATGACAATCTTTGTGCAAACAAGATTTTGGAGGTCTGAGCACATTTATGCAATTTATTTGATGACTGCAGCCACATTCCTTTTACCGCACATGATTTGTTTTAACAGCATCTGTGTTTGAAGCTACTTGTATTTTGGAAAACGTTTCTTTCCTCCAGGAGACTTTGTGGATTGGGTGGGTGACCATCTGCACTTCTGCACTGATAACATTAAATAGTAGAAGTCTTATGTTTCAGCTGTTTTGTAGAGCTCATTTCTCATAAAAAACAGTTATTTAATTAACAATTAACTTGTGCAATTATGTTCTAAATTAATTTTCACACACACATGCGTTAAAGGGAGTGGGAGGGGAATAGAATAACCAAATTTTTTCCTCTGGTACTGGGGAACATTTAACGTACCACTTTTCTTGGTACCAAACAGTGCTATAAAACTACACTTCAATTTTGGATTGTCATATTTTTGTCTTCATCTCCAAAGGCCCTTCTTCTTTAGAAACAGTTGATGTGGGGAAGAAAAAGGTTTGTGCTTATGAATAGTCCCTCATTCTGCAACATGCCCTCCACTCCATTCACTAGATTTGTTATATTTTTATCTTAATTAAGATGCTTTTAAATCAACAACTGTCTTTAAATAACTGCTCGCATGGTACTTTGTACATGGAGATCCTTTACACTATGATTAAATAAACAAACTAGTAAATATCTAATACATAGAAAAATAAAAAAGTCACCACAGTCTGAAATGAATTAACAAGTGGAATGAATGACATTATAACATTTTTTAACTGTAAGAAGTTGCCTCACCTGCAAGATGTTCATTATTATCATTTTTATCCCAGCTTTCCTCTAGGTTCAGAGAAAACAAAGTCACACTTATTCTATTACTTCTCACTAGTGAGTATCCCACCGATTATCCTAACCTGAAGAGGTACCTGTTTCTAATAGAAGCTGCCAAAACACAAAAGTACATACATCTGTCTATTGTCTATTTCTCACTTATGCCACACACACACACAAAATTACAGTAGTGACTACCTTTAGAATAATTGACCATAATTCTCTATTCATATAATCTCTGCATATAAACAGTCAACTTGGAGAGCAACTTACACTTCTGGTATGATAATAATGGCTTTGTATCATGGATTAACATCAACACTGTCTTGTTGTCTGGTATGAACTGCTGACAAGACTGTGAATTAGATTCAAAGATAGGCTTTTTTTAAGAAGGGCTGAGAAATCTTCTTCTCTCCCTCAGAATTTGTATAGTTAACGTTCTGTCTTTATAGGGTTGAAATACCAATGGAATGATCTATATCCAGATTTAAACAAAATTATAACCCAGTTCCTTTCAAGCATTTCTTACACAAAGATATACATCTTAGTAATGAAATTCAATAACCCGTGACTTCACTGGGACTGAAGCATATACTGAAATTCTTTGCTAATCTGGACTAAAACTCATATCAAGAAGAATCGTAGAATCCCAGTCCTGTCTATGGGGCTATGGCACGCAAACACGTAATTGACGGTGAATGGCTGTATCACATATGGTGTAGGAATGAACAGCTAGAAAGAAATTCCTTCTGTCATCAAGTTCAGTCTACAGTCACAAGGAAAGCACAAAGTAATCTCTTTCATAAATTTAAAATGGGTTTCTTTTTGCTCACTTAAAACCAAAACCCATCAGATTTTCAATAGCACCATTAATTTTCAGCCTTAATGGATTCATATTCAGGTTTTACACATTTTTTAACCTTTTTTATCTTAAATATATTTTTTTTCCAGTTTGGTATTCATTCCTGAATCTATCTATAGAGTGAATAAAACCCCTCTTATGTATCAATCTTTACTTTGCTAAAGTAATTAAGCTATTTCAGTAAGACAGGCACTTTGCTCTGCTGAGCAGCTTCGTATGTCTTCTGAGCACTTCTTCCAATTCACATCTTTCTTCAACACAGGCATGAAAAATTGTATAAAGACTTTCAGATGAGGGCTTGCCACACTCTTATGTAGCAGCTTTACTCCTTCCCATCTCTCCATACCAAACATGACAATGAATTACAGACAGATTAATGCCATAGTGCACTTTCTCAGCTGATGCAATCAATAATTTCATCAAAGAACTATCAGATTAGTCTGACATTTTTAACTCTTTACAAAAGTCTTGTTGTATTTTATCTCATTTTCCATTCATCTCTATGACTTGGCTTTTTCCACACTTCAAAAATTATTTCAAAGTTTTGCTTTCTATACTGTTGAACAAATAAATACATAGTCCCCTGAAAGGTGTTTTTCCCCTAAAATAAGCTATAGTTGCTATTCATAGTATTACTTGTGATGTTATAAATGCACTAAACATCCTGGATGTAAAACTTGCAATTTCATATTTAAATTCTTCAGATACTCTAATATGGAGGTAATCTGCTTCCCTACATCTAAGTCAAGTTCTTGGTTTTGTTTCTGTCTCAGATGCAATAAATTGCTTAAAAAAAAACCAAAAACCAAAACCAAAACCAACCAACCAACCAAAAAAAACCCCAAAACAAACCCAAACAAAAAACCTCCAAACCCCATAAATTTACACACTTTCTCACTGGTCATTCATAATCCACGTGTAGGTTCTGAATGATCCTTACTGAACATTATTTCAGTCTGGAGTACAGCTAATCCTTACCTCCCCTTCCTAAGGAAGCCCCATCTTGTCTCCTTATTTCATTTCTACTTACGTGGTCAAACGATTTACTATTCGTTTAGTTCTCTGGAAGGTCTAATTCATCTTTATTTTTCTTAACCTTACTTTGCAACCTCTTGCAACAGAGCTCATTTTCTTGGCTGATAAATGTCTTCTCTTTTCCTTGTAGACTATTCACTTACTCCTAATATTTTTTTTTAGGGTAGTTAAAGATTGAGTCTTTCTCTGATTTTCTTTTGTTTTTGCCTGGAAGAAAATTTGGGATGGTTTTACATTTTCATCTTATAGACACTCCAACCCTCTGGCTATGAAATTTCTCAAATTAACTGACTAGTTAATAGCTCCTTACTTTTCCAGAAAGAATGTATTTGAATAAAATCTGTAAATAATAGAAGTATACACTTCAATATCTGAACATAAATGTACTTGTTTTCATGCTTATTTGACAAAGCATCCTTCAAATTGGTTTTGCTTTCTTCATGTTTAACTGAGTCACACACTACTTATCTTTTATTAACAAAGGTGAAAATAAACTGGAAAAAATGAAAGGCAAACTTTCTCTGTGGAAGTGAATGACATTTTTCTTACCCCATTGATCAAAACATTGAGTGCTTACTCAGTACTTACTGAGTGGAAAGCTATGAGACATTATCTGATGATGTTTGGAGCTTAATTCACATACATGTGGTACTGCATTGAAATGATATTTCTCATTTTTCTTACTTGTTACTTTCTCCTTTAAAAATTACTATGGTATAAATGTGTATTTAAGGGCCTTGTTATCTGAGTCACTAACTGTGTTAGCTATAATGCTTTTTGTGCCATAGCCCAACTAGAAATGTTTTTTTACCTACAGAATAAACATTATTTTTCAAAATGGATTACCAAAAAGAAACAGGACTGTTTCTTGTCCACAGAAATTGTGCTTGAATGTGCAAGTGACAATAACCGGATACTTAACAAAGCAGTTCTCGGGGTGATGGACACAGTAGGGCATAACACTTCTAAGAGTTTTATCGACCTCTGTATACATATTTAAAATTAAAAAGAAATTTAATTAATAATAGTCAGAGATACTCTCAGTTGCAGTAGAAATGAGCTAAGGCCTATAATAAACTTACAATCAGGAAATTTAATTGCAAATCTTTAACTCAGAATTGAGTAACAGACAAGAACAGGACTTCTACCTCAGTCCAAGGTACTGCAGAGTTTCCATTTAACTGAACTTCTATTAGCTGAAACTAATATTGAGCTATAGATTATTCATGAACCTAGATCTGTATTTGAAGTCCTGCGTTTGGAAAGCAAGTTTAAAAATTTTGATTAATTTTTCTTTATATATTTTTTCACCATCTTTACGTGAAAAACAATAAAAATCAATCAACTCGTACAGGCCTGAAGTACCTTCTCCTCCAAGACTACGTCTTCATGACATAAAGGTACCATGAAGTTAGAGAGATTACTCATATAAGGACTGTTTAAGTATTTTTCTCAATAAATGTTCTCCCTCTTGTGAGGTATGAAATAGTTTGCTTATTAACCATAACCATAAAAATAAAACCCCTATTCTTAGATCAAAAAGAATAACAAACCCAGTCCTCCTACAATATTATGAAGTCTTACAAATTTAGGGTATAACAAAACCACCCTGCTCAAGGATTCCAGTGTGTGTGTATTGTGACTTATACTAAAACACATAGTGAGGAATTATTATAGAGAGAGGGTGGAACCAAAACCTAAAAGGACTGTGCGTAGTAATATGTCATTATTTGAAATCTACCCGGGGATTTATTTTTTTTTTTTCTGGTCTGAGTGATTTTTTTAGAGTTTGATTTTGACAATACTAACTAAATATATTTGACGTGATAGCATGTTCCACTTCACATTACACTTGGTGATATGAAATCACGTTATGAATCTTCATTACTCTGCCTTCACAGGAAAACTACAAAAGCTATTATTTCTCTTGTTTTGCATATGAATAAAATGAATTTGCAGCAAAAGTTTAGTGACCTTATTAAGGAAGCAAGATGCACCCTAAAATGAAGCAAATACTGTTTTCACCCTAAATATCTTTCACCTCTAACCACAGGTTGACCTTAATTCCTTACAGCTCATACAGCCAGATCAACATAAAATCCTGTGAAGCTTGGTCAAGTTTGTATTTCATTTTGGGCATTTGAGATCAGCATATTTCCATCTGCTCCGGTTTAACTCCCTTTCTTGCACATAAACTGGTGTTTGCACCTTGCCAATAACTGAAACCTTCAGATTCACGATCACTTATTCAAACATGTTTAAATTAAATTAAACACGTTTAAATCATTTCACTACCCATTAATTTGCATACCCTTGGTATGGCAGGGTTATTCTGGGACTAAAATACACATAAAAATACCTTTTCAAAACCATGCTTCTCTTGGGCCTTCTGACATGTCACTAACAGGAAGCTGTTCCGGTTCCTGGCTATCGCTTGTGAAGGTAAGAATAAAAACTACCTATTTAAAAACAAAAATTCTCCATAATTAACCAAGAAACAATTGACACATATACTCTTTTATTTTGCTCAACTGCTAATATGTCGAGGCAAGAAAAATAGAGACACACATAATAAAACCAAAGGTGAATACTGGGCACAAAATAAGATTCAACACTGATTGTATTGCAAACATTCAGCTAATCTAGAAAGCTTGAACTCTCTAAAGATAAAATAAACTAATTATAGACTGCTTCTGTGTAGCATCAGTGTGTACGTTTCTCCTTTACTGCAAAGTTTGATCCAAGACATCTCATCTCTCATGAGGAACATGTCCTTATTTCCCACTCCATTCCCTCCTTCAGACTTTGGAGTCACTCCTTATTCCTCACAAGAAGCGTATGGAACCAGGACATGTTTGAGCACCTCTGACTGTAAGACAGTCCATGGACATTTCTTGGTAAGGAACACTGCGTAGTACTATTGCGTGAAGAAAACTCCTTGAAAGCTCAGTTCACTCTATCATTTGGACAAAAAACTTTTCTCATTTTAAACAGCATATTATTTCTCAGCTCCCCCAGCACACACTGCATATCCAGTGCTTCTAATTTTACCAGAAACCCCAGAGAAATGTTTGCAACTAAAAGAGCATAATCTACATTAACTGTCAGTCGAAAATATTAATTATTGTTCTTTTGCTTTACCATAGCTCCACTGTATTTTTCTAAAGAATGGCACTGGCTTCTCCAGCCGGTACATAAATACCTCCTTGGCACAAAGATCATGAACTAGTTCTCGCACATTTTGTTAATTATTTCATAGCTTTACATAGCTACTGTAAATAAACAACATAATCTCAGTTTTATGAACACTGGGCTAGACACGCTCTAAGCAAGCTTCTACTTTTTCAGAATTTTTCCTTATCTTTGTTCTCTGCATCTCTCCAGAGTGTTAGCTGCAACTGCCAGCACGTATTTTACTATTGTTCTTTCCTCCAACAATGTCGGACTGATTGCATAAAACTAGTAAGAGATTTGAAAAAAGTGTATATCTATGTGCAGAAAGTCTCCCTGATAAGGCCAATTAAAATTTTTCTTTTAATATTTAAAGTGATACCGGGTTTTCTCTTAAGAAATCGTTTCAGTATTCACATTAATGAGAGCTGTAGCTACTTTACATTAAAATGAGATTGAATATTTTTTTTCCCAGTTTAGTGTTGCCAGTACCAAAGGCAGGAACAAAGATAAAAATCTGAGTTTCTCCCCTCCCCAAATGCTGTTGTTTCCTCCAAGAAAAAAAAAAAAAAAACCCTCAACATTGTATGACTATCTCTACTCTGTAAGTTATGACAGAAGAACATTATTACATTTGTAAACCAAAGCACTCAAAAATTAGAAAATGTCAGAGTTTAGCAGTTGTTTTAATTCATCTCCTTTTGGATTTCTATTTTAATGAAATCTTTAATGATCCTGTCACACAGTATTTTCCCCACAGGTTTTCCACTTCAATCAGTCTAGTGAAAATTACACCCTCTTTTTTTTTTGTTTGTGTTACAGAACCTCATCCCCACCTCCTCCATCCACCCTCCAGCTGTTTCTGAACCCATGATCACAAGCCCTCAAAGCCTTGTTTCACCCTCCTCTGATTCTTAGTTCCCATGCAGAAAATCAACATAAATGAGTGCAAGAATATACAAACTTAACCTGCCTGCAGTTTGGGCAGGAACCTGGTGAGCAGTGTTGGTGTAGCACCATATCTCACACACCAGCTGTTCTACCTCTGGCTGAGGACCACGGTAGTGCTGCAACCTCCTGGACCACCCCATTAGATCATATCCAGCTAGTCCTTACAGAGGAAGCTCACGTTTATCAACATACCTGCATGTGTCAGGCACTGTTTGGGCAGCTGCCATCTCTCAACAAGGTTTCTAATTTCCCTACAATCCCTGCCCCAATTTGGTCCAGGCTGGGGATATCCATCACCTTCTCTGCTCTTTCTGTTTTGAGGTCTTTGTTCTGTATCTGCCCTACTCCTTATGACTGTTCAATGGCATCTTCCCTTCTCCCCTTATTTGCTCTGTCATCTAAAGCCAAGCCATAGACCAACTCCATCAGCCATCCTCTTGGATTGTTCCTCCCGCTTCTCTTTTCGGTGCTTCTCAACCTGTCACATTCATCCTGCTGGCTGCAACATCCAAGCTGCAACATATTTGCTACCTTTCATGTCCTTATCCATCGTAAAGGTAAAATTCAACATTTCCACTGAAAAAAGGCTGTTTACACAGCTTCTGACTTTCCAGAAGGAGGTCAGAACCCAATGGTTGAATCACCTCTCCATCATCTCATCACCCATCACTGCCAACTCTTTCTATTTTTTTCATTCTCTTCTTCCCTACCTCTGTCCCTAGTTAGGTCTTCTTTACCAAATTGCTGTCGTGGCTCACTCTGTTTCTTTTGACCTTGCTTGTGCTGTGGTGAAAATCCCCGGAACAGCCTGAATTCCTTCTCTACAAAAGTAATTCCTAGTCCAAAAATCATCACTGAAGTAATTGAATCCTATGACTTGTATTTGCCTCCCATAACCTCTTAGTTTATCACTGATTTCTTCAGAAGAATGGTAAGATAAAGCATGATCTTCCTCCTCTTGTCATAAAATTATACAGTCTCTCTCCAACATCTACTGTTCTCTTCTTTCCTTCAAGGAAATGAATACCTTTTGCCTACGTGAACAGTCCTAGCCCATGGTCTTGTTGCTTTCCTTCTGTTCCCAAAGGCACATGGGGGCTAAAATAGTCCCAATCAAAATCACATTTATGAAAATGGAAATACAGAATTGCAGTTTTTCACCCTGACTTTAACCAAGATTGGTGCGCTCGGGTTTAGCAGTGAAACCTGCACCAATTTTCTAAAAGGAAGAGTAGGTAGATCCTCAACTACAGCTGCATTCAGGCATGCTATTGCTTATAATAGTCTTTAAGCTACATGACATTTATTTTCAGAGGTAAGACGAAAGAAAAAAAAAGAGGGGAAGTGACAGAAATGAGCTTGGAAAAGGAATCCCTTCCCAGGCAGCAATTATGACAACTGGCACTTCACTGTGCTGCAAAATTAGCCTGCAGAAGTGAATTATTTAAAAAACATAAAAATAAATGAATTTGGTTTTCTTAATTTGAACTTGAGAGGTTTTTTTTTTTTAACTATGGAATTGACAATAACAACGTATTATTTAAAGAATACAATAAAGATCCTGCTTTTCACATTTGCAGCCTTTCACAGTTCTACGATTAAAATTTTACCTAATTTCTTTTGTAATTTTGGAGAACAAAGCAATTTACAAATCTCTATAGAAAAATACTGCAAAACTACCAATTTAATTATTCTGATATTTCAGGAACATATTTAGCCCAGCAATGATCAGAGTTATTTGTGCCAATCTGCATCAGTAAAATCAAGAGAGCCGTTAGCGTTCCGTAATCACGTGGAATTGGAACTTGATGTTTCCTGGCTATCGTAACAAGCTTAAAGCCTTAGAGAGTGTTAATCTCCAAAACTCCCCAACAGTAATGAAGTTATACTGATTGACATCAGCTGAGAATTGGTTGCTACTATATATTCAGAATACTGAAAACTCTTAAGACTACTAACTTAAAATTTATTGCACAGAATACGTTCTGAAAAAGGATGAGAGGAGATCTAGCTGCAGACCTAATTCAGCTCTTAAGTCAGTAAGGCACAGCTTTTGACACTCTCCAAGTCCCCCACTCCACAAAAGTCCTTGTGAGTACTAGACTTTAGACCTTGATCTGTATGTGGCTCACCAACAACGTATGGATCCCTTCACATCTGCAGTCCATATAGGCATCGCGTTCTCTCTACACATATGGACAAAATAATTGCAGGCAGTGTGAATAGGCAACAACATGTATCATAATTAATGTAACATTTACATAGATTCAAACACCAGTGGATAAATAGAAAATCCAGTGTTTCTAGAAAGAAATAGAATTGTGATGCATCATGCTTCAGTTGTCAAGCACTGAATTTTAATTTGAATAATAAAATAAAGGAGAAAAAATAAAACAGATGAAACTGAAAAGAAAATTAAGAAGAAGTGGTTTATTTAGTTGCCAACTCCTCTTTGCATTTATGTAAAGTAGGCTGTTGCCTCAAATTACCAAACAACTCTAATAACAATTCTTTTTACTTCTATTGCTTTGCCCATCTGAAATATATTGCAGAATCCTAACCCATCGTTCAAGTGTTCTATATGAACAATACACAACGGCAGCATTATATCCAATCAACAGCATTATTGCAGCACAACTGTGTTCACAGATAAGAGTGAAATACAGAGAACCAAATCCTTGCATCTGTGGATGGCAAACAAGCCCGAATTGTTAGCAGAGTGATATTGGTGCTCATGCTGCCTGCAGAGAACGAACAGACAAGTTGTGCTCATGTATTTCTGTCCTTGATGAGTGAACTCATGTCGTTAGAGTAGGCTCTGATTATCTCTACTCATCTCTTCCCTATGCTACTGCAGAACTCATTTGTGGAGCTGGAAAGTGATGGGAAGGTGACGTTGAACTCTCTTTACTGCTAGTCTCTCCCATGCGATAGGACTGCGGCTGTTTTCCTCTTCTCATGCTTTTTCGTGACACAGAAATAGGAGTAGTATATGGCCCAGATTTAACAAAGCAGCTGGCTGGAATCATGAGTCTAACCAAGGACAACGAGAACATCACCCAAACTGTGACTCGCAATCTTTTAAATAATCCTACAGAGAACAAGAAAAAATAAAAGCAACCCTACATGTGTGCTATTTTATATATGTGTGCCTACATATTCTAGAAGTTCTACAATTGCTTTGAGATAATATCTGCAGAACAATATTGGTCAAGATGATGTGATATCCTTCAGCTCCCAGAAGTGAAAATTGTTCTATATCATTCAGAACCAGTTTTCTCATCTCAAACTTGGCAGCACCTGTCATCAGAAAATAAGCTTGGAAGTACACTTCTGCGAGAGATTCATGGAGCAGTGGAGACAAAGCTAATGGAACACTTAACTATATCATATGTTTTTATAAGTGGAGATGAAGGGAAGAAAATCCCTTCCCGTCAGTCTACAGGGTCACTACCTTCTATTCATCTCTATGTATTTTTTCTAGCGCAGACACAGCCACCACCTTGAAAGGGGCAGGACTGGGTGTTGTTGCCACTGGCCACCCCGTATCGGCCAAGGAAATTGCTCATTAAGTCTTCCCACATTTTCTGTGGTCTCTCTTTGGGGTATGAAAGGAGAATTGGGGTGTGAAGGGAGACTATGGCACCATATGGAGTACCGTGTGGAGACACCCGTTCCTCTCTCTGCCACATTTTCAACCCCGTGCCACGATCCTGCACCAGAACAGAAGTGGACCGGAAGAACACGCAGCGCTGGAACACTGCAGAGCCTTCTGGAATACTCAGGTTGAGAGTCTAGTTTCCATAATTACTCATTGTTTTCTTATTTCTATATAACTCTTGCACCTCTATTAATTCTTCTGGCCAGCAGAGGGAAGTGCTTTGTGCTTTGAGTTTAATGGGCCTGATGACATCGATCTGTTTAAGCTTTAACTTTGAAGGATTGTTAGTGTTGTGCAGATCACATCTTTATAGACGCTACATGGAATCACATAATGAAAGAAAATTAAGCTGCTATAAACATCACTGTATTGTCTGGGGAAGCAGTGCATTATTTCACAAGATGCAGAAAGTTAAAGCCTGTAGTAATTTAACAAAATTCTACCAGGGACATAGAGAACTAAATTAATTCTCACTTCAATTCAGTGAAAGTTCATGATGATATTTCACTCCAGCAGTAAAAAATGCACTCCCAAGTTATGACTGTGCCTCTGTACATTTCCTATGTAACTTTGCTAGTGTTCTTAGCTGGTAAATTAAAATCACCACTGAAGCAACTTTTTTTTTTTTCAATGCCGAAGCCAGGCTAAGGTGGTAGTGTTCTTCCTCCTTTTAAGATCAGTCACAGCAGAATTGGGGAAACAAATAGTAATCACTTCAGAAGAGGCTTTATGAAATGAAACACAAATTGTTCTCCCTTTTTTTTTTAACTGCATGTACCGCATACCCTGGATTTAAGGTGATCTGCAGCTGAAAACAATGGTCTGTTTTCAGATTATTAAAAAAATCAGGACATTGTAAAACATTTTCAATGTATTACACAATCATGTATAAATTTATCTTCAGAAGTTACCAACATGTTCCCTCCACCACCAAAGGGCTTCACCGACAACTGCCACATGGTCTAATCCTGTGTCACGTACCCTGAGACCTGGGAGGTCACTTGAGTCACTCAACAGGAGGGTATGAGGTGCATTTTTTGCTCAGAGCTTACGGTCTCTCCAAAAACATAATTATCCTCTTCAAATTCAGCTCCTGTCTAGCCTTTGGTAACTCTTTATGACCACAGACATTTCCAAAGCAGAGTAAAAAACCAGTTACTGTACTTTAAACAGCACTCCATGCCATAGCATGTCCTTGACGACAGCAGTGCTGTGGCCTCAGGAAGCTCTTGTCCAAGTCAGGAAGACTTCTGCCTTTGCACGATCTGCCCTTTGGCCATAATGCACTTAAAAACATACTCTCAGCAACCCCTCCGTGTTTCTGAACTCAGTGAAAATTACCATTAGAAAGTTGCAGTGACTAACGTGCTACAAGGAATTTATATGGGGAGTTTTGCTTTTTATAAATGAAAGTGATATATGTGGTACATAAATGTTTAATGTCTTTTTACTAAGCTTTACGCATGACCTTGAAAGGCAACTCTGTAAGGGTTGTTCCTTCAGCACAAAACATTGCAACCTTACTTCCAGAATTTCAGTCAGAATCTGTAAATTTGAAGTCATTATTATGCTCACTTGACCTAAAGTTACCAAAAGAAGACACATCATTGCCACAGTGTTAGGGAAACGTTGGTGCATGTGCACACTGCTCACTGCATGAAAGTCTTCTTGAAAAATGACAACATCACTTCCAAGGTCTGTACTGAGCTAAAGGACAAAGCTGCACTTCAGTTTCCCCCATGATGTGTCTCCACTCCACTATCTGATGGACAAAAAATACCGGGCACAAGAAGCAAAGACATTTGTTTTTATAACAAACCCTTCTTCTTTTTTTTTTTTCCATTTTCCTTTATGCTCATCTTCTTTCAAGTTTCCTTCTTTTGTAGAAGAAAGAACTTAAATATGTAACCTTTTTTTTTAAAAAACACAAACCTTTAATCTTTATTCAAAAATCTCTTTTATGATGCTAATGGAGGATTATACAAGAACTAACATTTTCTTATGTTTATTATTGTTGCTGAAGTCTTCCACATTTAATAAAAGAGGGACAAAGAGAGACAGTATAATTGCATCTTGCAGAAGCGTTCTCTTTTCTTTCAGACTTTACTGCTTTTTCAGAACTTTTAAGAGAATTTCAATAAAATAGGAACTACTTAACAGAAATAAATTCTTTAAAGCATAGAGCTTGGATATTTTCCTCAACTTAGCAGGCAGAAAAAGCTCTTAGAAACACAGTGCCTCATGGACTTCAAATATTTTTTGGAAAAAAAGGAAGCTAGTGGACGCATGGTCACCACCGAATCCCTCAGAAATCCTGGCCCTTCTTCCACTTCTTTTCTCCAGTTCAGAATGAACAGCTCTGATCCAGGCCAGAAATAATCTTGCATCTTACTTAGAAGAGTCTGAAAAGTAAAAATCTCTACAAAAGCCCACCAGATATATCAGAATTAGGAGATGCAAATCAAGGAAAATGACAGGAAAGAACAGGAGTATTTAAATGCTCTTTTTTTTGTGAAGATGACAAAAGGAAGGATTTTCTCCCAAAGGTATCGCTCTTTTCCAGGACATGGCATTATAAAGTACAAAACCAGAATGACAACTGTTCTCTGACAGCTTTAAAATCCAGACTACTAAATTGTTTCTGGCTCTAGTTACTCTTTCTGAGTCAGTACAATTTTAACTGTGTATTTAAATACACAGTGAGTTAGTGCTCAAATCTTGATACAATTGCAGATGGATTTGCATTGTAGATAAAGGACTGATGATCTCATGGCAAGTTTTGAAGCACTATAGGAAATTATCATTATTTTTGAAGCACACAAAGATAAACTAAAGATTAGATAATATATATTATAGCTAACCTCATTCCACATGACGCACAGGTAAATAAAATCTGCCCCATAACCTTTGGTAATTTATGGGGAACTCTACTTTATTTCACATATTCCTTGAATGAAACCCTGAACAGTCGAATGACTCACTACTCAGCTGTACATTTTACCATCTCCTCACAGGATTTAGAAAGAAAGAAAGAAGAGAAAGAGAGAAATATGGAACCAGCTTGATTTTTATCCCACCCTTGAGAAGGTAGCTGCACTAGATCATCCAGAGGACATAAACCTTGAGGCATATTTGGGAAAGAGCCTTATTATATGGACAAGACTTACGAAGTTTCATCACGTAAGCATTAGCTTTGGTGTAAGCCACCTTCTCCAACCTGTGTAAAACCTACAGCCTCAAGTCACAAGCTTCCTTTCCCTGCCCAGCTGCTGAAGGCTTGGAGTCAAACACTAAACCACCAGCCTGCTGCGTGGGGAGTCAGCCAGGGTTTAGTCATACAGAGTCAACAACACGGGGTGTTTGTCTCTTCTCTCCACCAGCAAAGTTTTCAAACAAAAGCAATGACTTCTACTGTGCTTTGTATGGTACCTGATTTATTTTACGTTAACATCTAGAAAACATACTCCTCGGGGAACCCAAATGTTTGGCCTAGTAGAATCAATCCTGACATGAGCTAGAACATTCACATGACTGCTCAGACCAATGTTATAGGCGTTTAGGTACTTGCACTGACGAAAACTTAAGCAACTAAGTATTTTATCTCTATATAAAGTTCGATGGCCAAAGAACATGGATTTTAATGACCACAGACCTAGACAAGAACCAAAAGTCAGCCTAAACCTACATATGTTCCTCTATGGTTGTAACCCTAACAGTGCTACGGAAATATAAAGTAACTTCTGTATGAATAAGAATGATGGCTTTAGGCGCCTATGGCAGTTTTTGATATATAAGCAACTACCTCCTATTTCATTCTGTTCAGACACCTGAAAACTCGGCACTGTAAGCTGTACGTACTACCAAGATGTTGTTTTAGCTGCTACAATAGTAGCTTCTTCACAGCAGTGTTCTGGTAGTGTTGGCCACTAAGCAAATTTGATGTGCCAACTCAGACACCATTGAAGAACCTGAAGGCTTTTAACCTATTTTTTAGTTCACTCTAGCACCTCCCAAATTTCAGTAGCGCATTAGCACCATCTTCTTTAATCAAGGATTGTCTTTTTTGCCTCTAGTCCAAAAATATTTTTTGATTCTTTTTTATTTTCATCTGAAAAATGTAATCACAAGCCTTATTATTCTAAGTTATTCTGATTAGATAACACTACGAGATGAGCCTAACACACAAAATATGATCTTGCCATCCCTGGTGGTAAGACACGGTGCTTAGGGACACAGTTCAGTGGTGGTTTTGGCAGTGTTAGGTTGAAGGTTGGACCTGATGATCTTAAAGGTCCCTTCCAACCTAGACAATTCTATAATTCTATGATTCTGATGTACACTTCTTAAATCATACGAAGCCATTCATTACAAGAAAATAAGAATGATTAGGTACTGATGTTGACAATATATAGATACGTGAGTTTAAGGAGGAATAATAAAATGTACGGTCCACTGACCTGGTGTAACCAAGTACATTCCAATTAGTGCAAGACTAATTCTTTGCCAAAAGTTGTAAAATACCTGGAAGAGCCTCAGTCTACCTGTAATACTTTAGGTTACCTGTACTTATACATATGAAATGCTTTTGCCATTTTTTTCCAAATGCATTTTTTTGTATTCAGACATGAAAAATAGAATCAGAGTATGCAGCCAGCTGGGCCTCATCAGCTGCAATCGCGGAAAGCACGGGGCAACCAGGAGAAGCTGCACGATGATGGCAGACTGAGGGGCTTTGCACCAAGTTGTGCTAACTTGTGTACATTGCAACTATTCACTGAGAATGTCAACAACTGCGTAATAGCGCTGTACAGGGATGTGTTCCTCACACCCTCTTTTGCCCAGCCACTCCCTCTGGCAGGGCAAAAGAGGGAAAGCCCTTTTACTACTTGAGACTGCACAGAACAGGACAGGTACAGAGAGATTTACAGAGGATTTGCACGGATAGAATGAAAAAGCAGTAGCCCAGCTCTTCGCTGCATGGGGCAACTAAAATGGTAAAGGGAACAGACCTGCTACACCGGGAATGCAAGCCCAGTCAGGAGATGTAGGTAGTGCTGATAAACTTCCACAAGCAAACGGAACTTGCAGAGGCTCAGAATCACTCAATATTTGATGTATTTTAGTGGAACACAATGCAGAACAGGCCATCTCTAAAGGAACAAGAGATTTTTTTTTAATTTTTTTTTAAACAGATGTTGCTACTACTACCAGGAAATCTTGCCAAATAAATATTTTGAATGCCACCATAGTTTACATTTTCCAGTGAATTAAAGCTCATTAAATGACAGGCTATTCTTGGATTCCAAGAGCTCTTCAAGAAGGAGTACGGTGCAATGTGCATTTGCAATTAAATGGAGTTTTCTGTGAAATGAGTGAATCATAGCAGGACAGCTCTACTGCACGTTTCCTGACACACCTGCAATCAAACTTTCCAAGAAGTGCCCTACAACTTCTGCAGAGAAAAAAAAAAAGGCTTATTAGTCAATCAAAAACCAAAAAAAAAGGGGAATCAGAAAATAGAGATGACTTGAAATGAGTAGTGGTGTACATTTTGTCATTAGCTAAAGGCCACTAGAACACAGGTAGAGACTGCACCATCAGCAGTCTAGAGGGAATTTCATTCTTTACTACTTATAAAGTGATCCACTAATTTTGTGAACAATGTGAAAATATCTTATCAACGTATCACATGTGTTACTGGTTATTTTCCACAAAAATACAAAGGAAATACATTGATAAAATAACGACACATGTAATATATTATTAGAAAATTTAATACTCAAAAAATCTAATATCTAACTGGAAAGAATATTGTTTTCTAGAGCCTTTCATATATGTCCATACCAGCCTTTTAAAATTTGAAGACAAGAATTTTAAAGCTGAAGTTATAACACTCTTCTGCATTTAAATCCAGACCGCTGCTTTCATTTGAAATACAATCTGGAACCTCTGCATTATTATAATTTTTTGTTAAACCAAAATATATTTCTGCCATCACCACAGTAAGAACATTTCCATATTCAGAATCATTGAAATAAATTTGACAGAATGATTTGAATAATCCATATTAGATTGATAGCTAGTCAAGAGGTTGATGTGTTAATAACAGTAATACATTAGAAAAAGAAAAGCGCATTGGGTGGAATCAAAATCTGGAGATACAGGAGAAATATAAAGTTGTGACAAACTGTCATGGGACAAACACGGGACAGTCGTACCCTCAGGACAAAGGGAAATAAAAAGGAAAGGACTTGCAGAAAAGAGTTTTCCTCTTAACAGTTTTCCACTAGTAAATTATAAATTAATCTCACTCCTACTGGTGAAACCAAAGCTTTATTCACTCTTCAGATGTTAAAATGCATTTATTATTACAGGATTCATTTTAGCCAGGCTACTTTTGAATCTAAAACATGGTGTGCCACTAGAGGCACTAGTCCATTGACATTGGCTTACCACACACAAAAGCTTTGAAATTCTTTCTTTCTTCAGAAGACCCAGAAAACACGAGGGGTACCATGTTCTCTAAAGGTGGGGGCATGACAAAAATTGCAAAGCTTGAAAAAAGCTTCAAAGTATTCTCAGTTGTATAACCTCATTAATGCAATGTAGACATGAGCTTTTTAAAGGAAGGGAGCCGTGGCACAGAGCGCGGTATCCAAACAACCCAGCAAGGAACTGGGCTCCAGCCAGTGGGAGGAGGCTACTGAACTGCAGGTGCAATTCAGAGACGTAGATGTGAGATAGCTGGTTATTTGCTGGACCTGAACTTGGCCAACTGCTTAACAAGTCACATAAATTGCTCAATATGCCTCAGATGATCTATTCACAAGGAAGTCCAGCCTCACTACCGCTGACTTTCTTTTGTTGTCATTGTAGACGAAAGCCCCAGAAGAGAAAAACAAAAGAAGCACATCCTGCCAAAATTGATACTGGACCTTTTTATTAAATGATGTAAATATGGACTTAGTAGCTTAATTTGGGCATCCAGTTCTGAATTTCTAAAAGAAGCTGTTGGTGCTCCATGTTCACTGTTCAGTTGTTCTTCAGACGAAAATCACCAAGAAAGTAAAGGTTATCCACTGTCACTGACAGTTTATCTTCTACAGACAGAGAGAAGACAGAGGATTAAAAAAATTAATTGATAATTAATTAATTGATTAATTAATTAAATGATACTAGGAAAGACTGCAAATCCAAAGGATATCCAAAGACGTGAAAAGTTCCACAATGAAGAAGCTTTTTGAAGCAACTTCCATCTATGCAGTTCTAATGTTCCCAGGTGAATTGCATTCCCCATGTTTGATCACAACACTTGTACAATCTGGCATGTGCTTCTGCCTTTATGTAAAGTACATCAGCTTCCCTCAAGAAAAAAAAAAACCAAACAATTTTTTGACCTATTTGGCTGTAGAGGGCATCTAAATTTACCTAGAGGATATATTTTAAAATCTTTTAATATCAAGAAGGCAATTCAAAAAGACCACGGAGTAAATGAAAAAAAAATGGTTTAGAAATCATAGGAATGCTCATGTTCAATAATGCTGCAACTTTCGTTAATCATATTGGTAATTCTCATCATTTCAAAGATAGTTTTGTTATTTCAGGAAAAAGGTCAATAGTACATCTAAGACCTGCAGGCTGAAAAAGCCTAATGTCACAGGGAGATATAGTCTCTACCCAAACTTTAAGCTGCTTTAGGTGAGTCCAGAGCTATGACTTGTACTTGTAAAATCAGTTAATTGCAGCCTCTTCTATTATTTGCTATTGTTGTTCTGCAGAGACAAAGTACTTTATCAGATTTATCCTACTGCTCCTCTAGTTTCCTGCTAGATCTCAAGCAATCAATAAGATTAGTGCTATCATCACAAGCAATTTAAAACTGTCACTATCCTTTATCCTTTTGGTATCATGCGAATTCGAGAGCTCATTTTGCGACACTAGAAAACCTCCTCAAAGTTAAAAGCAAAATGGATCAATTCTTAGGGGCAATCAGCACAAATATTGTAACTAAACTTCTCATCTGGCATTATGCATGTGTTATATCACATATAAATAATTACAGACAGATATGATAAGCAACCCAAGCTGCTTGCCAGAGACATTAGTCTTTAAATCACATGCTGGTTAACATCACTTAAGGAAGTTATACAATATTCTTTTTAGGAAATCTGTTTAAAAAAAGTCAGTTTTGCAATTTCAGAGCTATTTCCTGCTTTTTTTTCTCTGCAAAACCTTCCAGTGACTTTAGCGGTTATTATATCAACTCTCCACTTGGCAGTGCATCACATTACCTGTTATACAAATGATTTATATTTGCACTGCAGTATAAAAAAACCTCACTGACTTTGGATCATTTGATTTTGAAAATGGGAGAGAAAAGCGCAGTGTTTAAGGGAGCAGAAAGGGAGGACTGAAGGAGTGGAAAGAATGGGAGCGGGGGGCGGAATTAGCAGTCTCACTTTCTTACAGCTGTGATCTGGGTGCAAGGACCCCTGAGAAGTACAGCCTACAGTTGTACTGCACAGCCAATGAAATCATCCTAATGTCTTCATATGATCTTTTATGGGACATCGGAGCTGTAAGATCATGAGCAGTACACAACTACAGCTCTTTATTTTGTTACATCTCTGCTCTCTTCATACTACAATTATACCACAGACACATTTCATCTCCCCTTCTTCTTGAGCAGTATCTATTTTCTTCGGATACCTGTTATTTTAAGGTGAATATTTTAAAAAGATGCACTAGTCACTGAATAGATGAGAATTGATGCCCTCAATATGTAGAGTTGAGAAATTTCTGAGAAAAGGTGACAGAAATTATTTGTGTTTTCTTTCTCACAATTAACAAACAGTACAATATTTTCTATCATCAGCCTTGCTATTTGTAAATAAAGTTTGGGCATCTGTTTACCCAAGATCTTAATTAAGGTAAAATTGTAATTCACTTTGACAAATTTAAAAAAAAAAAAAAGTCAAAATTGTTTTTTTGCCTGGTTTTCTTTTCATCCACTGCTTCCCACTGATGGCAACGCAGCGCCCACAGCCCAAACACACTCTGAGCTGAGCAATGCTTCGTGCCCATTGACTGAGAGGCAGCGCGGTGCCGACTGTAAGCTTTACCACCCTGCTCTGAAACAGACAAAAAAACCCCTATAAAATCACACAGAAAAGTCACTACAAAGATGCATAAGCCAATCTCTTTTATCCAGGCACCCCCAGCATCTTCAGAGAAACAGGTCAGTGTACTGTGTGCATTTCCAGGAGGTAATTAGGAATACTACATGTAGCAGTGGAAAAGAAAACGAAGTCCATAGGCACCAGTTTAACCACCGCTCCACCTCATGCAAGTCAACGCAGGCCCTCTCTGTGCTGTAGGCTTATTTGTAAACCGTTCTCTGCCTCTTCTATTTAGGCTGTCAGTTATTTGAAGCAGTGACCTCCTCCTCATCTTCTGGTACGTGTGGCTGTACTGCACACAGCACAGTGGAGCCCTCACCTCACGTAATTACCTGATTTGGTTTAATTTCGCTTGAGATACAAAAAAGGCTGAATACGCTTGCCAACGATTCTGCTTTAAGTACACCTTGGAGGTGTGCTCCATTAGATAGACAACAAGAAGAACATTTCCCTAGAGCTCTCCATTGCTCTATTCGGAGCCATCAAAGTCAAGTCGAAGCAATAACTAACACTTGTCTGAAAGAATAAAGTAGTCATTAAAGTTAGGTACTGTTATTTCCAGTGATGCGGACGTTTCTTGGCGGTATGGTGTGCTAAGCACAGGTTGTTTTATCCTAAGAATAGTTCCATGTGACGTCAAACTGGCAGATCTTTTAACTGACAATACGTGGACTTTCTAATTTGTTTCTTTTAAGAACAAAGCTGTGCACTGAATTTCCACTCTGGAAAGACACTTTTGACACTGAACAAACTTATAAGAAAAATATATGAAACCACTGGCAAGTCTGTTTCACACATTCCCTTTTGGACGCTCATGGCTACATACTTTTTAGGAGAGGAACAAAGTATTTTACAACTGAAATTTGAAAGGCCTCATGTTTGCCGAAATGCAGATTAGTCAAATATATCTCCTGTCCTTATTCAGAGCAGCAGAACTACACACACAAAGTTTCTGTGTGGGATGTACCCTCCCTCCATACATATTTATTGCCCACTTGACTTCTGCCACTTTTTCTTCACCTTTAAATTCAGAAACTGTAGATGAAAATCCGGGTATGTAATTGGGGTTTTCTTCAGTATTTATTCAATGTTGTCACTCCCTTGTTATAGTGGCTAATATAAAAGGTATTAGAATGAATACAACCTGTTCTGTGATGACACCTATTAGCTCCAACCCCAGTGAGGAGAGGCAGGAGAGGCAAGCCTCATCATAACTCAGTTTATACACACCCAGAGGTGCCTTAGTTCTTCTGATTAGTACCCATGAAGATGACTATAAATGACTGTGGTCTCCCAACGCAATACACCTCTCTGCCAGAGGGAAGGACCTTGATTGTTTATGAGATGGAGGTTTCTCGAGGGCTGAAAGTGTGGAGCAAATTCCCCTGCGGCTGTTTCCTCACCACCCTGCAGCAATTTCTGCTTCAAGTAGAAACACATTTTATTGAATTCAGTACCTCCAAAAAAAAACCCCAAAAAACTAATGGAACTACCTTTGCCACATAGACAAACAAAAGTAAGTCCAGGAAAAAAGAAGAAAAACAAAATCACTGCATACACTTTGTCTTCTGGGAAGAGGACTAGACAATAAAGAGAAGCACTTTGTACATATAAGGCTTCAATGGTACACAGAAAATACCGCAGCATGTAGGTTAAATATATTTATACACAGACCAGGGTATACCAGTATAGAACAAAACCATGTTTGAAAATGAGGCTCTTATTTAAAGTCACTCAAAATGACCAAAGAATCTAATTATTCACAGAAAATGTATAAAACTGAGGAATCACAGCAGAAAGGAAGGATATTATGAAGCGTTCATAGGTTTCATATTTGCAGTTCAGTGTATTATATATACTCACCTAACATAAAGCAATCGCAATGCCAATAGGCAAACTGATCAAAAGAAGGAATTAGCATCACTATTTCACGTGTGGGGAACTATAGCACATAATAACTGCATTTCTTGCCTCTGGTCACTCACATATAGCATGTGGCTGAGTCACAAACTGAACCTTTTTTCCTATGTTGCTGACAAATGTCTTAAACCATCCTTCCTCCAAGTCTTCTGTGTTAATAGTAGTACTGCGTTATCCAGCGCAATAAGCTTGAGCCACACACCCAGTCCTCTCCATTCTTTCATCATTGCTCTTTTTCTAAATGCAAACACTAGGAAGGAAACTTCCTCAGCTCCCTGACTATTTTTTTTTTTTTTTTAATTATTTCACATTATCACTTCTGACATGTGCCCATTGAAGGATGCACTTCTGGGCTGCATCCTTCAGCGGTGTAAATCAGTGCAGTGGAATAGAGTAATTCACCTGAGCTACTGTCAATCTGAGGTTATATCCCAGAGGGTATCAACGGGAATCTCTTCAAATTAGTAGATGATTTTTTACGTCTATGAATCAGCTTGTCATTGTTTGACTTTTTCCAGGGCTGCTTAATCAGAATGTCTTCCACTATGAAATCATATTCCCTGTCTGGGAAGAAAGCATACAGACTCTGTTTCCAACCACATCTCTACTATCTTGCCAGCTCTTAAAGGCATAGAATTTGCAATTGCTTGGAAGGACATATCAAAGGAGACAGGTCTGACCACGGCTATCACTACCGAAACTGCTTTCTTGTCACATGCTCTCCCCAAAGTATTATTCTTGTGGTTACACATAGTTAGAGCTATCTCTTCTCGCATTAGTGAAGACTGGAAAGGTGCTTGCCCCCATGGTAACTGCAGTTTGCCAAGAGCAATACCAAGCACAAGGTGATTGACTAATGACTAATTTGCTGTCTGCCAATAGCATTCACAGCCCTAGATGTGTTTTGTGGCCTATCTCTAGATCTCTGGACTTGGACAGAAATGGAGAGTGTCAGATACTGCTAACCAGTTTTTAACAACTACCATTTCTTTCCATGGCTATTTTTCTGTATTGTAGGACAACCTCAATGATTAGTGTTCCTAAGTAACTTCAGGAATAGGTTTAAGGTATGAAAACTATGCTAGAAACCCATGCAACAGAAAAAGCAGAAGAAAATGAATGAGACCAACTTCAGTCAGGTCTTCTGAACTTGGAGACCTGTGAACCTTTCTTTCCCCCCAGAACAGCCTTTTTCATTTTTTGTATTCCTCTAAATGCTCGGCATGTTTCTCATCTCATCTGTATTACTTTTGGTTTCCCAACAGCTGAAGTTGCGTCCTCCTGCTGAGATTAAATCAAGTGCTGTGCCTTGACAGAAGACCACTGCCCAGTCTTCCTTCTCAAGAGTGCATATTTTCACTGAAATGATTCGCAATACTGTATCTTTAAAAAAGTTCCAGTTTCCTGACCTTGTCTGTTAGAAGCTTTATTGCTTTTCTAACTTGGCTTCAAATTAAAAGAACTTTTTCTTCATTTTCTTGTTTATGTATCAGTTTCATTACTGCTGCCACACAGCTCTGGGGACAGAGCTAGTTAACGGCTGCATCTCGACTGCTGCAAATACAATCTCACGTTCTGCCCTGGGATAGATGCGTGTAATTCCTGTTGACAATGCAGGGAAAATCAATTTTGTATGGCACTGAGAACTGCAACCACTTACGGAAGGCAGCATTTGACTCTTAGGGTTACACGGTCATTTCTAATTTGGTAGGAAGTGGCACAGCATTATTAAAAATAGAGAAATGTAAGAATTACAAACCCAATGAATTCACCCCATCCACAGGGGCCACAGTTTCTGAGGGCAGAATTGATCCATTATCCTCATGTCATGTGTTTCTGGCCCATCCATCCTTTGGTGCGCACAGGGCAAAATACAACATACAATTCAAATTCTTTTCCAATAGATACTGCTGTATCTCTTCTAACTACATTTGGCTTGTCTTGATTTAAAACAGGTATGGATTTAGTTCTCTGCTTCCTAGTTTCTCAGAAAACACTCCCTCAATTCACATAAGTGAAAGATGTCTTAGTCTGACCCGGAAGGCTGAGAAACCAGTGGTCATGCCCAGTGTGGTCAGTCTGAACAAAAAGCGAAGAACAGTAAAAACTCAAGGTCAAGGACTCTCCTATAAAGGTTCTCCTGGTTTCACTGGCAATTACACCTCTATAACTGAGGAACGATTACAGGTGCATTTTTAAAGGGAAAAGGTTACCACCTATTTTTCAGATTTCTTTTGTCTTTATGTTACAACCTTGTCATTGGAAATAAAAGCCACGTTGCCTGCAGTTGGCTTTGTCCAAATCGAGTGTTGCTTTTGCTGTGTCGGCATCTGTTGCAAGATTGGTAAAAAAGTACATGGTTAGTCTGGTCTCATTAACTGAGTTTGTGGGCAATGGTAGAGTCAGTTAAATATTACTGCCGCATACTAAAGAATTCTCCCTACCAGTTGTATAGTATGCTGTTTGGACAGCTAACCATTACTCTTAGCCTTTGTACAGAGCTTCCAAAAAAAAACCGACTGCCCACAGGAGAAAATTTTGAATACCAGCACCCTCAAAAAGTAAGTTCCTGATTCAAAAATTAGTTAAGTTATATGAAAAAAAGAAAAGAGTTGAGAACGTTTTCCCTCCTAAACATGAATACTGGAGATAGATAGAATAAAATTGCATTAAAATGATTCGACTGAGGGGAAATCTGGGTTTCAGTCTATGTGGGAGTGTCCTTTCCATTTACCTGGTTATGGAAACTTCTTTAGGCAACCACATATCACCCGGTCTGCATTTGTCCATTTCTTTATTTTAAAATGCCCACATTTCAGGAAGGCTACTTTCATGCAATTTTCAAGAAAATTTCAAAGAAAATATGCCACCCAGGCACTACTTTTTTTTTCTAACAGCACTATTGAAGACAGTATTCCACTCTACCCCAGAACGTGCCCGCTTACCTAACAATTCAGCAGCTGTCATCTGCAGCACTATACTATTTTTGAAAATCTGGTTCTTACTTAGTTAAAGCTTCTCAGTATGTAAGAGAATAATGACCTAAGAATATAACCACATAAAATGACAGAGAAGATGGATAAGTTACAGTATAAAGGAAAGGTAATACAAAGCGCTTATAGGTTCCAAATTGTGGTCTTTGTGGTTGTAGTACTACACTTTGAACGATAAGTTTCCTTCTGCGAGTACAGCATTTCACTTGACAAATGAGAACACTCCATTATAGCCTTGATTAAAAAGAAAACCAACCCAAAACCTACTCGTCATGCTCATACTGCTGACAGACAGTATCTGTTACACATACGCAGTAGTTGCAATATTGTTGGGCTTTCTTTCTTTGTAATCTGGATGTCCATCGTTAACAAGCATGTGCTGGGGCTGTAATGAGTATACTCCTATGCTAATGACCCCCCAGACATCCTGAGAAGTGGGATTTAACCTCAGAGCATCTTTGTACTTGCATTTGTACTTCAGCTGTGATGTTTCTCAGCACCTTCAGACAAACCTAATTTATCATCAATCTCACATAAATGTAATGTTCTTCATTTTCTGCATACAGGTAATAATTTTTTAATGTATTTCTTCACCTTCTTTGCTAATCAGGGAAGAATGGAACTCCCGAAATTAAGACTTTATTATTTATTTAGCTTCAGCTTCCAAAATAAAAGGGAAATGCTTGAGCGTCTTTTTTGGTGGAGCTTTTCAAAGCTCCATTCTATAATGTACTGAAAGAAAAAAATGTACAGTAGCATTCACAACAACACAGCTTTCAAAGAGCATCCACTCATTACCATATAAATAGCAGTCACTTACTACACCTTCCTCTGCCTATCACCCCAGTGTCAAGCCTGCAAGTTCAAAGGTGCCCAAACCAGAAGCTGCGTTTTTTGTCTACCAAGCAGTTATTGTATGAGGGAAGAATACTGGAACTTCAGTCCATTTTTAATGACATATTGTCTGTCAGCCAAGTAGATCTGTGCTGAAAGGCGCAGCCCTCATAGTCGGACACGGCTTATGCCACTCTGCTTAATTTCACATCTACTACGGAAATAGGTGAATAATATCAATAGCTACAAAAATGATTTTAGAGGTTTCAAAATATTTCAGATACAGATATCATTGACGTATGCAGCAACAAAAGAATACGTATGCAAGACAACACGAACCTTCATTGCCGTGCCTGCTGCACCTAAACAACCGAATTTCCTAGTTTATAGGTTTCCTCTGCTTTCCTATTGCATTATAAATCCCACGGTATTATTAGGTAAAGTATAATACTGTGAAATACGAGGCATATCAAACTCTCTCTGTTGGACATCAATTTAACCAGCCCGGAAAACTGCTTTTTTCTTTAAATTTGTGCTTTGCAAAACTGCAGAAGAAAAAGATTATTATTCTAGAGCCACAGTTTATGAGAACTACAACTTTGAAAACACCATGCCGTTTCAGAAATTAATTCAGCATTAGACAGTTCAGTTTCTCAGCAGTAACGTGGAAGACATGAACCAAGCCAGCATTCCTATTTACAGGAAGACTGCTTCATCTACAGTCCACCTTTCCCACCTTGCAAATGGCCTCAGCAGCATTAATTCAGATAGTCTGCTGCCACTAAGAAAACAGATTTGTTCATCTCCACTCTACTCACATGGCACTGTGCGGAGGTAGAGATTGTCTCTTATGATCTGTTGGAGCTCATGGTCTACCGAACCTTTCTGGAACCGTAAATTGAGGTAGTGACGAAGGTCCTTATCAACAATGCCTCCTGTCAAGGAAAAGACAAATGAAAGCATGATTTAAAAATATATTGCTTTGACGGAAGCAATGAATCACTTTTAAACTCACAGTGGCTCATTTTCCTTCATGTTTCTGTCACGATGGATGACAGAAGCACAAAGAGCTTACTGGTTAATGCATGCAGTTGGTATAATATCACTTACTATCAATAACTGTAAAGTTAAAACAGTTAATGACAACTAACTGGCTAAATCTGTACAGTTCAGAAAATACATATAGGATTATAGAAAAAGGTGTCGGGTTTTTTTCTGCACAAAATGGAACATTTTGTTATAACTACCTACACATATATCTAAATAATACATTATTAGGTATTTCGTTCCCCATGACCTTGTATCAATTTCCCACCTGCTTTTTAAACCAAAAAATCTTGGTTCAAAATGTCTCTGTAATTTTTGATGTTTTCAGTCCAAGTGTAACCAGAATAAAATGTAGCTGTACTTAACGATCATATAAATATGATATAATCTTTTGTGTTACTTATTTCTGGTAGCACTTGTATCTGAAAAAGATACTATAGCAAATGAGGATACATATTGCATTTCCACCACTGAAAAGAGGCATTAGTAATACAACATCTCAGCATAACACTGCAAATGTGAAAAACAAATTGAGCTAAACCCCCTGTATTTGCCACATTTACTATAACTTTAGGAAAAAAAAAAAAAAGTATTGTTGAGCCACTAACTGGTGTATCATATTCCACTATTCAAGGCATACTTATAAATCTGATCCAACATGATTAATAAATACTTCCCAATATAGTTCCTCTACATTTCTTTTAATCTGGAGCATGGATCATGTTTATAATTATGGAAAAAAGGTCTATAAATAACTGCATTTCTTCCTTCTCTGAAATTCTGACATAAGAAAAATATAGAAAATCATTACTACACTGACTTCTGGCATATATTCCTGAGATAAAAAATTGCAAGCTGATAGATTCCTAACTTGTTGCTTCATACATTCAACCTTAAAACATTTTTTCAAATGGCATTTGTTACTGAACTCTCCGCCAAAGATCTTAATGACTCGGACTACATAAAGATTTTCCTGTAAAAAGGGACAAATAACACTCCTACCTAATTATTTGAAAGTCACTGCAGAGCACAAATGGCTATAAATTAAAATATATTTCTCCTTATAGCTAGTCCTATTTATCTGCCAATTACAAGTCCATAATCTTATTATTGCTGCTCTTTGTCAATAACTTCAAAACCTTTTGTTCCAGGTTTATAAAAAGCTTATAAATAATTTCTCTCCTCTTTAGCTAAAGGCAAAAAACCAGCAGACTTTCATAACAAAAAGAAAAAGAAAAAAAATCCCAGCTCATAACAGACACAAAGAAATACCTGTGTGCCCGGTTCCCACAGGCTGAGAACTTCCATACAGATCTCTGCTCCTCCAGGATTCCAGCTGAGCCACTTAGTCTATGACTTTGGTACCACTAACCCCATTTCCAGCAGCGGGCTCCGACTGCACACCAGACCATCCTCGCTCCTGCTAATTTCTTACGAGACTTCAGAGGAGGCGAGGGCTAGAGGAGGCTGCAGAGAGATGCTCTGCTCCTGATCGGAATCAGCTGTCCTTTCTGATCGGCTGCAGAGAGTAAAGGTCCTGCAGCTCTTGCTCTTCTTGCTCTAATATACAGAACATGCCCAGTGATGCAGATGCTTTCTGGCAGCCTGAGAAAATGCCAGCTCGAGAGCAACAGCTGGAGCCTGCCCACTGACACGAACCTGAATCATTCAACTTATGACATAGGTAAGTTTAGGAACCTACACAGATTTCTGACCCTCAAAGTGCATTTTTTTATTTACAGCCTTTTGCTTCAAACACAGCCATTTACTTCCCCATGTGTTAATGAATGTGCTAAAGCCTCCTAAGCGCTTCATAAAAAGAGTCACCTGACATTTTTGGCAAATCGCGTATTCCGAACTGGAGTATAAAAATCTATATTTACAAGAGGAGATACCTACAACCTTGTAGTTGTTATATACAGATTCAAAAGCAAACGTTTGTAACAGAAATAAAACCCGTACATGATGCACAGGAAAAAAACTTACCAGCTTCCAAGCAAAAGGGAAACATATAAGTTTTTTGTTAATATCTGAGTATATACTGTAACATTAGCAAAGTCGATTTCAAAGAGCAGTCAGACAGCACATGTACAATTGACAAATTTCCTTCTTTAAAAGTCATTCTGTTTTCTGACCTAACTGACATTTTTCAATTCTTTGAGCACAGGCTACGGAGTTTTTTAATCTGTTACCACAATGAATTTTGCATCCTGAAAAGTGTAAAAAATAACATAGCTCCAAAATTCCGAGAAGCAGATGTGATATTTTTAATTCATCCTTCCAATTGTCATTCTTCTGCTTTTCTCCCCTAAAAAGCTTTGTTGTTTTACCTGATGCTTGTCAAAAGTATACTTGACTCCAGATGTGCTTTCCAGGTATTTATAATACCTGAGCTTTTGAGCAGCCCGATCCTTTTAAAGTACAAGCAGAACAAAATCTCGAGTGTGCTAGTATGGGGCCATAAGACTTTTTGCAAGAAACCATAGTGATTGGCAAGAATTTAAAACAGCCTTGATTTAGCAGCAGTGAACTAGGTCTTGTGTAACCTAACCTTAGGACTATGTAAATCAAGGGTAACATAGGCAATAATGATAGGGCTACATCCTCCAAAATACTATCACTTGGTTTACTTTGGAAGGGAAAAAAGAAACTTAGTGACATTGTCAATACGTTCATAGAAAGAGAAGCAATCAGAGAGAAATTGTTTTTACAGGCAGTAACAACACTCGGCTATTTAGTGGTCCCATCCAACCCAGTTAGACAAGTGTCCAGTACCCAGGACTGACTTGGTTTCTGTAAAATTCAACTTTCCAGTATTTTCTTTTTGCAGTACATTGAAAACCACTGAGATGTTGAAAAATTCCTGACGTGAACCTAACCCCCTCGTTTTCTATTATTCCCAGCCAGCCCTCGGGACGATGCTCAGGGACCGCCGGTGCCTGTGGCCCCATCCCACCAGCACTGCTGCAGCTGCACAGCGTTCACGAGGAGGAGCTCAGAGAGAAGGCGCCCCGTCCTGCTCACCGTGCACGGCAGCCAAAGGAAGAGCTGTTGTGTGTCAGGGTTATTATGCAGCACAAGCTTTAGAAACACAACCCAGAGACCATAATTAAAAATGTTCTTCGGCCACCACCACGGGAGGCGGCTGACAACTGCGTGACGGAGCGTGCACTGGCTTGCAGCCATGCAGGGCTTTTTTTTTTTCTTTCTTTCTCCTGGCTTGAGGCCTATACTCTGTTTCAGTTTCATTTCACTCCAATGAATCCCATTGCTTTGCTAGCTGGGAAATATAGGACATGAATTAAATACTTCCAGTAATGATCTCTTGCATAATGTATGTCCGGTTTAGGTACAGCTACCAACCATGATGGCAAACTCATAACCACGACTGAACTTGATTCCAGAGATTATAAAATTAGATACACTTGGATGAACTAAAAAATGCTCTGTCTGCATGTTTTACTTATGAATTTAATGAGTAAAGTATATCTTTTTATAGTGTTTTAATATATTTCTGTCAAGTTTCCTTCCATTCTCAAAATCTAGCAGCAAAGCCCAATCAGAAAAGAAATACAATAAAGAACACACATACAAAAGGGTATTGAGTAGTTTGTAGCTCATTAAGAGATTCAAAACTGAAGAAAATAATTGCCATTTCTGAGAAAATGTCAGGGATAAAGGTTTATAATTTTCTGTAGCCCTAAATATTGTGAGTGGGTTTTTTTATCTTTCTATTTGGTAACCCACCAATGCTGCAGCTGGAGTCTACTCCTGTATTTTATGTGTCAGTGAAAGACTACTTGCAAAACACAAACATCCCTCTTGTTTTTCCCACGTTAGCTCTAAATAATTTATTTCTTACCCTTAACACAATTTTTATGGTTACAACTTCTCAAAAAAACATTTTTGAGTATTCACCCATTAGTATTTTCTCACCTTGTATCATAACCTTTCAGTGCATTGACTTCCCAAAACCTGGTGTGGTACATTATTTGTTTAACAGTATAATCAATTGCATCTCAGCCAAGAATAATTTGCCTTAGATATTTTATTTACTGGGATTAGAATTTACAAGATTTCATTTTCCCTGGGCTCTATAAATACTCCTGGTTAGAAAAATCTATGAGTAAGCAAGACTCTTACATCTAGATTTGCATATGTACATGACCCGTGTCTGAGAAAAATAAAAGAAGTATCTTAGGATCTGGACCTCTGAAAACAAACAAGCTCGTAAACTTTTAGTATAAAATACCTCCCCTCTTCCAATTCAACTTCCATCAATTTGTGTCTTCCCTTGTTTTCAGCAAGCTCCCACTTCTGACTGCCAATTTAAGACAAATATTTGGCAAAGTAAGTCAAATGCCTTGGCTGAACAAGCTTTCGCCAGCTTTGGTAGCACTATTCTACTGGAGAGTCTCACCCCAAATACTTACTCAGATGCTACCTGGAGCTTATATTGATACTATGGTATGACCCCATGGACATCTGACAGTAGCTCAAGTTTCATCTGCATATCTTCAGTAGAAGACATGCCATTTGGTGAATGCCAGACTAACTTAACTTTCATCATTCACAGATGATCTAAACGACCTTTCAATCAGTAGCCTAAATGATGGCCTGACTTCTTTAAACCAGGTATCAGGAATATATGATTTCTTGGTTCTTTTCTCTACTGATAAGATAAATATATTCTTTTGCCCATGAAAGTGGCTGCAAGAATTTTTTTTTTTTGTGACTCTCTCTAGCATCTACCAAGAAAATAATAGCTGTCATAAATAAAAAGCTGCATATATGGTTTAATTGCTCTTTTCTGACTGTTATTCAATGGTCTAGTAAGAATTCAGAATACCTGAAATTATCATATACAACCCCTCTCAGTCATCCACTTCATTTCAGTGACATCGTGCCCACTTATCTATAAAAATCTCTATGATTTTTTCATCCTGGCATATACAATCTAACCTGAGGTGACTTAAAATTCCTCTCCTCCAGACTGGCACCACCCAGCTGTGAGAGTGCCTGTGCCAGCCAGGGCTCCAAAACACTCCTACCAATGCACGCTTCTCACTGTCAGCTCCCTAAAGCAATTGAAAAGATTTTAAACATAAAAAAATATTGACTGCCACATCCCCTTTTCTCTCAGTTTCTTTCCCCAGATGGTCCCCTCAGGAGAAGAGCAACACTCCCCTCTCCTGACAGCTCCACCTAACCCATGGACCACAATAAAGTTTGTAAAAAGAGAGAGAGGGGTGAAATATGTCCATCAGACATTTTTTTTCCCACAAGTCCAATGATATTTTATTTTAATGAACTTCAAAAAAAAATACCCTTAAGAAAGCACTCATTAAAGAGGAACTGGTGATTACCATTACTCATATGAATTGATAGTGTTTGTAGCACAAACAATGCTTTTTAAACAAATGAAGAATGTCTTATCTTACTACTTGATTAATAAAGATTTCATGCATTTAACACTTCTGAACCCGTATGAGATTATTTGCTTTAATTCTTTAACTGGCAAGAGTTACTAAAAAAATCACTGGAAGAAAGAAGATGAAAATTCCAAGTAATATCAAAACTCACGGTTGGATTTTACAAGGATTTGTTATTAAAATGCAGCCTGCAGCTAAGCCTATTATTTAAGGGAAATTATTCTCAACAAACCTATCTAGTGCTCAGAGGAGTCTAAATATGAATGTTGGCACGTGACTAATCATCATATATTGGGCATATTCAAGCCTGAAAGTTCCTTCCAGTTTCCATGTAAAATATGTAATCACTGTAACAGTAGTCTGAAAACAGTACAACAAAACTTTAATAAATTATAAGAAGCACGTATTACATTCCAGTCATCAGCTGAAGATTACACATTTTATTTTTAAAGCTTTTCTATTCCCAGATTAAACTCTGTGTGTCGTCTGTGTACTTCTGCCTGCCTTTCACCACTACCTTCAGCCAAGTCTGCCATCAGACTCACCTGGAAAGTCTCAAACTATCAGGGTTGAGCTATCGTCACTGTGGAATATGTGGTAAGGTGAAGTGTGATGGAGAACCAAGAGGGAATTATGCAAGAAAATTAGACTCCTCAGGAAGAAAATTAATTTCTTTCATACTTGGGATTACTCCAAGAAATTCAATTTCATGATCCTTTACTGGAGATCTGCACAAATTTCAACAGTAAAAGCTTTGGAAAATGTACTCTTTGTCATTCTTATATGTGACATATATGACGAAAAACATTTTGAGATTTAGTTTATTGACAGGGAAATGGCCTTCTCTTTTATAGCCTGCTATTTTGTAGCCTTTCCTTTTCTTTTTGTGTATCGATTACATTATTAACCTTTTTGCTTATCGATCTTTTATATTATATTGTATTTATCACACACAGACTTACATTTCCATCCTTAGACCTATCCTTTTATTTCTCCCTCCTAGCGTTTTAAATTCAAAGACTTAAAATACTGGAGTGTAGGGCTTACAGAATAAATGGCATGGGGATGGTATTACATGCAGAACACAGACTGTATTAAAAAAACCCAACAAAATCTAGCCAGACAATGAATAATTTTCTCCACAACAGGTCCCTGAGCATTCATATAGAATGACAGAATATCTCATGCTGGAAAGGCCCCATAAGGATCATCGAATCCAACTCCCTGCTCCTTGCAGGACTACCTAAAACTAAATCACATCAATATTACATCAATATTTGGATATATGTCTCCATACAAAGATGTAATTCCCTAATCTCTGTGGGTGATGTATTTCACCCGCTCTCCTCAGACCAGGAGATGGGCTGAGGTCTGCACACTCTGATCTGACAGTGGAGAAAGTTTCCACTTTCTCTCTTGCTGGGAATGGAGGAATCTTCACTGCCTAAGGACAACCTGGGTTCAATTCACCACTGTGTTACACCCACCCTTGTGGTAGCTCCTACTGGGGCTCTCTGAGTAAGGACTCGATCAACAGGACACCTTGCGGCAGCAACAGGATGAGACCAGCAGCACGGGGGGTAGACTGAGCCTCGGAATAATGTGAAAGCAGATCATGCCCTGGATTTATTTTCTCAGTTTTGTGGCTAACCTTAAGCCTGTGTTTGAAATATGAGACCCAAGTGTGCACTGTGCCGGAAGAAAAATGTGGTTTGTAATGATACAGGGAGACTGTGTCAGCAGGAGAGTCAGCTGAGCCAAACGCATCTGCATTTTGTACCTTGTCTCAGATTACCGAACTTCAGCTTTTATTAAAATAGTAGATTACAGAAACAGCCTTCCATTGTGGAGGCAGCTGCAGCATCTTCCAGAGCCTGCTGGTGGCACGCAACATTGACTTTGAGACAGGCGCTCCCAAGTTAACCTCAGAGAACTGCCATTTAACCAGCAAAACCATTTTGTAGCTTTGCTATTTAGAGGTACTTCGCCTTGTTCTCTTCAGTTAATTGACTGCCCAGCACAGTTCTTGACTAGAGTTTCTGGGAAGTACTATGATTTAACTGGTTGGTTAAAAAAAAAAGTCAAGCTGTAATTCATGTAACAGAGAGGACAGTTTGGGGCACTTTGCTTTCAAAATACTTAAGTTTTATTCGGTGTTCAAGTTAGCAGGTACATAAATAAAGTAAAAAAGAATGCTTGAACACTGCTGCTGCTTCTCTGCCAGGGCTGTCTGGAAATGAGCTGCCTTTTACTGTAATTTTGAAATATAAAGCTAATTATGGAACAGAGCTGTTTGTAGGTGCCTCCAGTATATCATTGATTTGACTGATAACTTACACATAAACATTAATGATTGCTACTGAGATATTTTAAAAGACTGTAATTGTTCCTACAAGACTTACTACAAGGGAAATAATTACCTTTACAGATGTTTTTGACAAACACTAAATTGTAAGGGATTATACATTTACCTACAAAGGTAGAATGTCAGAAATGACACTCAGCCCGTGCAGTTATATAGAACCCAGCAATATCTGCAACGATAGACTTCTCCCCTTGAAATCTGAACATATTTACAGAAGACTTACTTCAAATACTACCCGGCATTCAGATGCTCCCACTCATAGACATCTCCTTTTATTTGAACAAAGGGTACCATAATAGAGCTTGAAATTTGGCTAAGGCCAATGTTTGTTATGTGACCTAACCCCCAGATACAGCTCCCAAAGAAAATGATAGAAAGGTCCCAACTGACTTCAACAAGAACAGCTGCAAAAGGGAAATAAAACAACTTATTGGTATTCTTCTAAAGACAAAACCCCTTTGAAAACTGATGGCACATAAAACTGAAAACTCACAGAATAAGCTTAACCAGAGACTGAACGTAGCATACTAAAAACATTTGAACAGAACTAATAAGGCTGATTTTAGCTTCAGAAAAATATTTATATTGTTATTTGGGCTGGATATGTTGCCAGGAAGCCGTTTTGAATTCTAGGAAAATCCACGTTAGCCACAACGTCCAATAGACAAGCCAACCAAGGGGAAACAAAAGTCATAAAGACGTAAGAACTGTATTTTTTAATTAAACTATAGCAGAATATTTTTTTCGTCTATATACTTGGAAGAAAAACCGTGCTTCTGTCTGTGTCCTTCTTGCTGACATGCTTATTAGAAAAAAACACACTTACAAATTGTCTTCTCTGGAAAAGCTCAAATGCAGCATTAATCTGTGATACACAGTAATGGGGATAATGTGGGGCTCGTTCATTCTGGCTGGGTACAAATCATGCCTCACTGCGTCAGTTTGATTCTCTGTGCCGTACGGGTGAGTCACCTAACACTGAAACCCAGCAACCTCTCTTGGGGTCATCTGGTGGTGCAGTGACCCTAATGCCCAGAACACCTGCAAGAAGGGCATCTTCAGACAGTATTCTTCCGGAACCAACCACAGACAACTTGTACCCACTGCCACCTCTGCTCTGCACATCCAGAGCCTCTACAGTCCTCTCTGACTCGCCTCCGGGCTGCCTGCTCCTAAAAGCCTCTGCTGAGAGCTACATAGATTGTCGGTCTTTAAGAAGAGTCTGTTACAAGTTTTATTACTCAAGCAAAAGTAGAACTTACAACAATATGTTCAAAATTGTTTTACTGTGGACAAACATTCTCCTGTTCTTGGTTTGCCATGGGTAAAACCATCTCCTCTTAAAAGTAGACAGCAGTTGCTCCTTACCTTTCATGGAAAAGTTACTCTTCTGTTTAATGCTCTTTTTCTATGAATACAGCAATATGACCGTTCATCTACTGGGGACACAAATGTTCTTTTCCTCTAATACTCTTTTAGTTTTATCTTGTTTGGGGAAGACAACTGTGATGGAACTTTGAGGTTTGACATGTATTTGAATAAAATATGAAAGACTGGATCAGAATAGTGGCATACTTTTGACTTGAATTATTTGAAAGGTATTCTACTTACATCATAGCTGCACAGTTTTAATTGCTTGAGATAGAGACTTATTTTCCTTACTTCTGGAAATAATATTGCCATACTAATAGGCTGTGAATTGTGTGCTGACATTTCGTAAAAAGCGAAAGATTAATCTGGGTTTAAAATTCCTCGTAACACACAATTTATGAGGGAAGCAAGCTCAGAGGCTACCGTTGTAGGAGTTCTAATAATAGTTACAAAATATGATTTAGGTTGGTATCTGAATCATGGGAAGTCAGTTTTTTTAAAGTCCTTACAGCATCTCAGTCTGAACCCATAATGTACCGTGAAAAATCGCTACCATAACACATTACTTCCTGCCTTTCTAATAGCTTGTTGCATAAATAGCAGAACACCATTTTGCAGACTTTATACTCATGAAACTTGTCAAGTGCAAACTCAACTTGCAACAGATAAACTGAACTTTGAAAGCCTTGTTCACAAAGGCTTGAAGAGTTTGCAAAATTATCACTAATCTCTAAGATTGAATAGCGTATATGTTATCAAATGCATCTCCTTCACCCAAAAAAATCTACTCTCCTGAATCGTGTCATGTCATTAATATTAAGTCAAAACAAGAGTAAAACACTAAGTAAAATTAAAACAGGAGGTGCTTTACAGCTATTTTTCTGTAATGGAAAATTAAGACAACACAAAAACATGCAAATAAGCCCGGGGTCGAGAAGGTGTCCTCTACATTTATACACAACACAGCGCTCAGAGCACTTAACTGACATGGTCCCCTCTGTTTCATTTCTGTGTGATGCTCCTTTCAGCTTGAAGTCCATAGAGATACCATTTTCCAGCTATCACACAAGTTGAACGGGGTTGTGCCCAGTCAGTAACTGAACAGAAAATTTCTCAGCCCATGAAACCAAAATGAAAGTCACGTTGGAAACTGAGCAAATGACACTCTTCTAAGCCAAGAGTGGGCGAGTGCCTCAGCATGTTGAGGCCACAGGACCAGAGTACGCGCTATATAGTCCTTGTAGGACAGTGTTGAAGCGGTCATACGTGCTACAGGCTAAGAAACCTGCATTTCAGTCAAGACAGAAGAGCAGACGAAGTCTGCGGAGCGTCTGGGGTTCTCTGGAACAAAAGCTGCAGTAGTAATTGAACAGGTCCTTATCAGGCTTGAAAACAAAGGAATCAAGACATAACTAGTCTAGCAGTGGACATAATATTTCGAGTTTTACAAGAAGACAGCACTGTTAATCCCCTAAGAAGTGTAGCACACGTATTTCTAAGGCTATATATTATTCAGGTTTTTATTTTGTGCTGTCTTGGGAATTAGAGCCTTTCTCCAAAAGGTGGTTTTCTTTCCCTGAGGGGTCCTTTCTCTCTAAGGCATCCAGGATGGTTAAATATTACATAGGTAATTACTGTCAGAAAAAAAAACCAAAACAACCCTCTGATAAAAAGTATATAAAAAGTTGGAAATGGTACACAATTTCACTATAAAACTGATTTTTAAAAAAGCTAGATATGGCTAGAAAAATGTATAACAAAACAAGCATTTACTATTTAAAATGACTGCATAACAAGGCATACGTAGTCCTAATTTCTTTCTTGCAGACATCTAAAACCTCATAATTCTTTGTTTGTGCATTCTTATAGTGATTAATACTCTTACAAGAATAATTAATAATTAATGCTAATAATTAAAAGACTGGCATAAAGAATAAATTTGAGTTTGAAAAAGAAAAGCGAAGGTACAAATCAACCAAGGCATTTGCCTGGTTTTGACGTAAGGTTGAAAAAAGTACTCATTTGTCAGTGAGGCATCCTTTATCGTGACAAACTTATTAGCTATTGTAGCACAATGGCATGACAGATAGTATCTGCTACCTCAGTATAAAACCCATTCAAAGTATTTTCTGGCACAATCCATCACATGAGGCAAGCACCAAAGATGTACAGTAAAAGTACAATCAAAGCAGTGTGAATTTTGGTGAAGATTGAGTCATACTTCAACACGAAGAATTAAAGTGACGCTGTTGAGTCCCCAATAGCACCGTGCAGCACAATGCGTTGCCTTTGGCACAGAGTGTCTCTAGAACAACTTTGACATTTTGCCTTACTTATACGTTAATTAAATCCAGCAATATTTGTCATAAAATCATTCAGCTAGAGGTACCAGGACATTTCAGATGAGAGGAACTATTGCTCTGGGTGGAGCTCTGGGCCGTTACACTTAGCAGTCTGTCTCTGGCAAGCGTTTTGCCGAGGCACAGGAAAAACCAAAGTGCCCATCAGAGCCTGGGTGCTCCGGCTGCCGCAACGTGGCGGGGCAGACGTCCTCTCTAATTCTGCCACCAAATCACTTGCGCTTAGGATAAAATTCCTAGGCTCCCTCTTTTTTCCACATACAAAAAGGAAAGTCTTCCTGCTCGTTTCAGGAAGAAGCTAGCAGGATAAAATTCAAGCGAACAAACCACCAACCACCAAACACAACAGCGAGATTTGTAGACGACCAAGCAAATTATTTCCACGTACCTACTGCCGACAGTGCTTTCTATGCAGTGACAATAACGTTCTTCACTTCTAGGCAGGGACACAGACTGCACGAACTCGTGTCTCTGTAGCAGTCACAATAACAGATCCCCAGCACGCAAAGACAAGGTAGTCTCAAACTAGCTTGTTTTCGAAACGCTACAAAATTAGGTTTGATTTTTCAAATCAAAAAAAAGGAAAGTCTTTGTAATGCCACTCAATAAGCGCTCTCAAATTCCTGCATGTTGCTAAGCCCAGTCAACACAGCAATGTCTTTAGGCAACCAAAGGTACCTTTTGTGCAGTATGGTATTTTAGCATAAAAGACAGCACTTGGTTTTGGAGCCCTGAACCAGCTGCTCCGTGCATGAAGAAGCTGCTATATTCTGGGACAGTCTCAGTTGGGTTGCTGAGTCCCCTTGTGTTGATTTAATTAGCACTGCTGGATAAATGTAAATGACCGAGAGAGACGCTGCGCATTTGTGCAAAATTACATTGTGCAAAATATGTGTGCTTACATAACATGTTTCAACAAAGAAATGAAATGCCCCTGTTCCCAGGAGCTGCAGGCAGGCAGATGGTGGGTACTCCAGCAAGATCATGCACTTCGCCTGCGGAGAAGCGATGCCCTCAACCTCTGGGGAAGAGACTGCCGCTGCACTTCTGCACTACCCCGGGTTGCTGATCCACAGAACAAAACACAGGATTACAGCTGGACTAAAATTGCTCACTCTGCATCCCCAGAAGCAGGAAGGTGTCACAACAGGGGACAAAAATGAGATGACGGAGTTCTGGGTTCACTTTGTTACCCTTCAGGCACGTTGTCCCCAAGGCTATGAGCTACTGGGCTGAAACCAATACAGTCTGGAGTTCAAAAGAATGCTTAGTTGTTTCCTACAGAATTTATTACATTTTCACAGTTCTTACTTAATTAAAAGAGAAAACTAGTGGGCTAAAATCATAGGACAATAAAGAATTTGGCAAGCCACTGAGGTGTGGATTAACAGCTACACATTTCCAACTTTATCTGTGCATGTTAAGGTCACTATCAGTGTGCATATGGTACAAAGCCATAAAAGTGCCTCAGATCTGAATATTGTCAAGGAGGATGTGCCTCTAATTTTGCCTGCCTTCCTCTGTTGAGATTTTGATGCACATCTCATAAAATATTTGATCTGTACATTGATCTATACTTTGCCAATGCCATTCTTCTACTGCTACAGACGCAAGGTACTAGAAGTAAGCTTTACACCACATATGAAATGCCCGCAATTAATTTGCCTTTTTTTTTTTCTTACAGCTTGACAGTATTAAACAAGCATGCAGAGATAATGGAGAGATTTATGTTTTTAAATCAGGAAGGCAGTAAAAATTTTCTGTTTCTGTAAGACTGCAATAAAAAGGAAATTAAAACAATAAAGTGCCAGATTCTTGAATCCTTATATGCAGCTATGATAAAGAAAAAATTCTGTTCATTTCATGGATTCTCTTCTACACACATAAAGACTGAAAGGGAACAGAAGAACTTCGGCAGTCAGCTTTAATTCTTTTACCTATATCCATTCTAAAACACTACTGTGCAGCCTTCTGGAACACATACTGGTGGACTTGGGCCACACATGCAGAACAATGCTAGTGTTCGAGTCGGATTGTTTACCCATTCTATACTAATAAACACAAATAACGCTTATGCCAGAGTGGGTCTGCATTCAGATTCGGGCTATAAGGTGTCAGAGCAGAGAAAACAGAGATGCGCCCAGAGGGTTATATTTAGGGTCTCTGCAAGTCTCTCTGTTGCTTCAGCAGGATAGATGAAGGAGGGTGATAACACAGGAAGAAACAATTACTTTTCTATACATATTTCATGTAATAAGTAAACTGTGTCACTCACTGCACTTTAGCAAAGAGCTTTTTTGTTTGAGGAGTCCCTTCAGACTAAAATGTGCTAAGCATTCGATTTGAATGTTGAGGTTGCTTTCTGAAGGCTCCTCGAGCAGCTAAGTGATCCCCCAAAATCGTAAGTTAGTTTACATGACAGAAGGACTGAAAGACTGCACTACTCTGTTTGAAGATCTCGGAAACTGCATGGATACCAGAAAAGACGATGTGGCATGGGGATCAATATTAATAGACAACATGTCCTACCGATTGACCTTTCATATATTAGCAGTTCTGATAGGGAGTTGGTTATGCTTTGGCCTGAAACATGTTGGACATGAAGAATGCTGCACAAAAATTTGCATTGATACTCGTATTAATTAGATCGGTGAGCTAGCCTGAGTAATTTAAATCTTTGAGACTTCAGTTCACAAAAATCTAAGTCACTCCTTAAGGGCATGAAATGTATAAAGACAGCCCGTCTAGAACAGCTTTCCTTTTCTGCCTTTTGCTCTTTAACCTTTCCCTACTTCTCAACATCGTTCCTTTTTCCTTGAATTCCAGTTTCCTTCTAGCCTTTGCTTCTACTCTTCTTCTTCCCGTTACACTCTTATCTTGCCTTTCCCACCTCTCCTCTCTCTTTTTGAAGCTCTCAAGACCTGTTTACTTTCCAGCAGGACAGCTCAGGTCTGCCATAAGCTGGTGAGGGCTGGAGTGAGCACCAGCCGTGCCAGTCAGAGCCCGCCCCAGAGGAAGCCATCTCTGAAGGGCTAAAGCTCTTGACGTCCCAAAGAAGCAAGCATGTCCACGTGTTAGACAGGTCTTTATATATCTGCACAAATCTAATGCATCGATGTCCTTATACCTGTTTCATGCAACAGATGTCAGAGCTAAAGAAATACCTTATAAAACAGGACAGATCTGTATCTCAATCAGTATAGTACAAGCCAACCAGCCTAAAGGCTTTCAGACACTATTTTATATATATATATATAAATAAAAACAATATTCTAGTGGGAGGTGTCCCTGCCTATGGCAGGGGGGATGGAATTCGATGATCTTCAAGGTCCTTTCCAACCTAAACCATTCTATGATTCTATGAATATTGAGGGGAAAAAATGCTTTTGCCTGCAATTAAAGAACTTCATAAATAAAACACCATGTAGAACCCCCGTTAACGATCAAATGTTTCTGCAGAAATATCTAAAGCAAGATGCAACAGTGCTGGCATGCCAGTTTAACACAAACCCCAGCTTTCTACATCAAAATAGTGAACTCCTGAGAGACACTATTCAGAGCCAAGGAACTCTCTTGTTTTAACTGAGAAGGTGAGGGAAGTGCAAATCACATTTGCCCCAGCAAAAAACCCAAAACATTTCAAGAAGTTTCGAGATGTGTAATGTTGGCTGAAGCTTGGAGCAAATCATCAGAAAGAGTGGCTGGCCGTTTCAAGACAGACTTCAGTTGAATCTATGATCTTATTCATAAGGTGAATTCAGAGGTATTCCACAAAGCCTCTCATTTTTACTGTTTTAATTAAACAAATGGAGGAGAGACATTTCAAAGAAAATTGAGTAGTCTCTCCTGTGCTACAGTCTGCAGCCACCTTTCTAATCAGCGAAAGACCAAAGACAGCTGGAAAAAAGGATCTGCTTTTTGCTCTTAAGGAACACATAAAAGACTTACTAATTCACCAGTTGTCAAGGGAGAGCTGGCAGAGGCCCTAATGCAGAAAGGGAATAGTCAATGTATGGCGTTAACAGCTTTTTTGGTCAGAGATATTTCAACGATAAAGGGAATGCTGTACATGAAGGAAAACCAGGAGGAAAGCTAACATCTGAGTATACTGCCAGCATTGTAGAATCTCCTGAAAATTATCAACTACTATTGCATGCTTTTGTGAGTGGTTAAAGAGAGGATATATCTATATACCAGCAAATAGCGCCGTGCAATGGCAGCAGACAGGCAGAGCGACTGGTTGAGGGCGTAACATCCAGACTGTACGTGCTTTATGGCTGTTGCTTAGTACATGTTCTAGTCTAACCCCATGGACTCAGTGACCATTCATAGCCGGTCGCTTCCTGGGTTATCTTCATCCAAACCCAGTCCATATCCTGTGAGACTGATCCACAGGATGAACTAAACTGCAACAAAGTAGGGACCATCAGGGTATCTACTTCAGAAGAACATTCCTGATCTGAACTGAAATGCTAACGCATATGCACCTACATTTTCTTTCTCGCTTGTTGCCATCGGCACACTGAACTCTGAAGAGAAAACTTTGCAATGACCGTAGATTTCATCTCCTCATCCAACAGCTGTGGAGATGTAATGTATAATGTGCGTATACATATTTCACTGAGTGTTTTGATGAAAGCAGCAACTCAAGCAGGTTTTGATTATACCAATAACTTTTTCAGTAACAGTTCAGAGGAATATAGATTACAATCGTTATACAAATTTGATTAGTTTGTGCTGGGAATAAATCATTATCCATTAATAAATTAGAATTGTTCTGCTACTAATATAAAATGAATTTCTCATTGCAAGCAGGTTTCTTCTTTTGTTATAAATTCTTTCTTTTCATGCTATGCTAACATAGGCTATGCCTCTCGCTTTTGCTTCTGTTCTACGGTCAATACATAAAGGTTATATGATGCCCTAACAAGTACCTGAAGAGATACTTGATACTATTGTTACTTTCAGGGTAGTTTTTTATCATCTTCATCATCATTATTGTTGTTGTTGTTGTTATTATTATTACTACTACATGTATTAATTTGTGCCCAAATAGAATACCACAAAGTGAAAAAAAGATTTGGGAGAGCAGCCAGCTACTACACTACAAACAAGACAGACATTACTAAAAATACTGTATATTATAAATAATTTATTCAGAGTTTCAGATTCAAAGTAGTCAAGCTGCCAAAGGCTACTGAGCCAATGATTGGGTTAGAAAAATGTCACTGAGCAATTTGTATGTCTGTAAACATGGAACCGAGCATGAGATAGATTTAGTATTCCTTTTTTTTTTTTTTTTAATTTTATGTTTTAAGGAAAAGTACATTTTCTGAATTTCTGCATCACAAATTTAAGGAATTTAAAAGTATCACACAGAGAAGTCAGGTCTATCATTTGATGGCTGGAGATTTGGAATGATCAAAAACCACTCCAAAGACAGGCAAAGGTATGCAGTTATATTTTAAGACCATATATATTAGTGCTTGATCTTCAAGGTCAAAAAAAAATGATTGGATCATTTAATCTGCCCTCCCACACACCACAGGAGATGCTATTTCAGCCAGCGACCCCTGTATTAAACCTATTAGTTTATGTTTGCGATAGCACTTTCCACAAAGGTCTACAGGCTTGAAGGTGAGAAAAGATGGAGACCCTCCTCTATCTTTGATAGTTTAGTTGGCTTTACTCTTAAAAAGGTGTGCCTTAAATTTAATTTGAATGTCTCTGACTTCACTTTCCAGTCCTTGGCTAGAGTATCTCCCTTCCCCTGCAACAGTGAAATACCTGGAATACCTCCATGAAAAAAATGTGTACATTGTAAATGAAACCACTTTCTTTTCTTTTTTTCTCTTTTTTGCCCTGTTGAGCTGAACAAACCGAGGGACTGAATTTCTCTGATTTTACATCTCTTGGATGTTTTTCCCTGCAGCTGATTTCTAATTTGTCTCCACCACGTCTAAAGAAAAGAGAGCGGAGCGGCACACGGACTCCCCACTGACTCACCAAGAGCCGCAGAGCACCCATGACTGCACCACAACTCAAACTGGGGGAAGCTTAATGCCTCTTTACAGGAACTAATGGAAAATAACTCTTAGCTCTTCTGAAAAGCCCCTGTTTTTTCACACTGCCTATAGAACAGTGTATATTTATGCGTATTTCAGTATCAGAACAAGAAAGATTTCAATGGTAATGCTCTTCCAACTGACAGTCACAGGACTCAGAAAAAGAGAAGATACAAGACAACTACTTAGGGAAGGGAAAATGTTGAGCATTTACAAACCAAGCTAGGAAATATTTTATTAACACCGTCAATCACACTGTTCAATGGTATAGGTGACCAGTACGAAATATGCTCTAAGGAGCTATTTGAAAAGACAAAGGTATTTACTGTGATTTCAGTCAGTCACTAAAAGAGACTTGGAAGTCTAGATATTTTTGCTGATCTAGGCTTAGAAAACTGCTGCATCACAAGACAAAAAAGAAAGACAAAAACTGAAGTAAGTTAAAACAAACAAAAATTTCTGCAAGAAGTAAGACAAAAGTCTTAAACATTATTTTCTCTATGAAAATTGGACTTGAACATTTCTGCACAAATAACTCTAAAAAAACTAGTTTCCATTTACTCATTATTTCCATATTTTTCACCTACTTACCTAAAGTTTATAGGTACTGATATCCCTAAATGGTGAAGTCATTTATGATGCAGAACAAACTCTGTATTTTACAGGACAAAGTTACTATGGTAGAATCATGTTTCTCATTATTATGGGGAAAAAAAAGAGGCTTCTTAAATCTTTTAAATCTAGGAAAATAAAATAGTACAATTTGATGGAAAAATAGGTGTTTTGGGACATGCTAATCATTGAGATTCTCCACCCCTCAGCTTCTTTTCTTGTAGATAGTTATTCAAATTTAAAATGCATATAAAGCTATAATTCTTGTCCAATAAACATTTTAAATCTTGCTCACTTAAAATTTTACGCATAATAAGAAGGCCAATAGAAAATCAGCTCCTTTTCATTTGTAACAGTTCTGCTATTATTAGTCATACATAATAACAAAGACAGATCTAAAGACGCAGAAGACAAATACGTGACATTATACGATATTAAGTGATAAACTGTAAGCAATCATATCATTAAGGAATATCAGAACATACACATGCACAAGGGACAGAGTTAGCACTATTCATTCAACCTTAACTGGCATTTCACCGCTTCTGCAGGCTTAATTGTCTAACATTAACATTCTTCTTACACTCTAGGGATGTACTTTATACCACTCTTTTTGCTAAGGCAAATGTTATTGTAGCCAGGCGTTTTTTTTCCTGCCCCTAAAGCATTCTGTAGATAGTTCAATAGCTGCTATGCTTATAAAGGAAAATATGTGTTGCTGATGAGTAGAACAAAATAACGAGAAAATTATTCTAACGAACACAGGACATTTCTTGAAATTTTCAAACTCTTTTTGGCACATCGTGGAAGACAGAAGACCACTCTACATAATATTATTACATTAGACATTATACTTAACACGTGATTCTTCTAAATAATTCATGTTCATATCTCTTTTTCTGCAGATCTGTCCCTCAAAAAAGGAAGATATAGCAGTCAACACCCACAGAAACAGACCATTGATTATCCAGCGTGATAATTCTTATTTTTTAATCAATCCTGCATCTGAAAGACTGCTGACCAGGTCAACCGAAGTGTCATTTTTCTGAATTGCTCCTATGGCATAACAGGACATGTAAAATTAATGATACGTTAGCCTGGGCAGATTTTTCCTACACTATGTTCTTTATCTTTTTTGTAAGCACTGCAGTTAAAAGTTTTCATCACTCGAGGTCTTAAGATACCTTCCTTCAGCAGTCAGAAGACCCATTGCTTTCAAAAGGAATTGATTTTGCCTTGCCTTGCATAAACAGGTATGATCCTTTCTGGCTGGTATGTTAATTTTTACATTCCAAACCAGATACTACACAAAATGCTCTTTGCTGTAAAGGATTTTCTGAATTTTAAAGGCATTTGGGCTGGTCCTTTCTCCAAGAAATGCGAACTGTCATTCCCCTAGAGGAAGCTTATAAGAGGGAGACGCTTTTTGACTTTTTGAGCCTGTTTCTCATCCAAGAATTTTTGTTTGTTTGTCTCCAGTGCTGTTATGATTAAGAACGGAAGTACCAAATTTCATTTTCAGCTGTTTTATTTAAAAAGCTCAAGAAGGGAAGCAGTAAATACGGCTTGCTTGCTTTAACTATTTGAAAATGTTACAGGCTTTCTTTTAAAAGCAATCAAGTTTGGATTGTAAATGGTATTGTTATTCAGTCTTCCATTTATTACAATGTCATATATTCCTTCAAAAATTACTTTGGGAGATGCTTTTCTTGAAACAAAACATTCCCATACAACATATTTTTATTAAAAGACACCGAACATCAGTGAAACGTGTAACAGGCTTCTTAAAAATAGGATTTCACATATTGTGGTGCTGTACCTGGTGTTGGGCTTTGAAAACAATTGTTTAAACAGGGATTCCTGGAACAGAGCCAGATTCGTTACTGGCGCCGTGACCGCTGCTGGTAAGTGCATTAGAGGTAGAAGAGATGTGCTGAAAATCAATGGAACTTCCCTTACCTCACAGTAGTATGAATGACTTTCCTCTGCAAGAATGAACAGCTAACATGTGATAAAAGCCTATAAAAAGACCAATATAGCTCTTTATTCGATATTAAGGCTACCTTAAAAATGTCAGATGCACCAGAAAGCTGAAGTGAAGTATATACGCTTTTAAAATCAAACATTGTTCTCTTTCCCTTGTACATTAGGTGGTCAAAAAACTACTTGTATTTTATGTGCTGAAGGTCACTTAGAAGAATGCTGTCCTCCCGCCCACAGAATGAAATCAGTTTAAGTACGCACCTCCCGAGTTGTCTAATAAGTTCCTGCTGAGGTGCTATCTGAGAGGATCATTCACCAGCCTCTGCATTTGAAACCACCATTTAAAAGCAATTTGTAAAACCAGCATGTTTATGAAGTTGCATTCTGGACCACGCAGCCGCTCAATTTACTGTGTTTGGAAATTCTAATTCTACACATACCTACAGATAATGAGTGAGATCAAATTTCACAGATAATCTGCTGCTCTGCTTCACAACCTGTGATTTGCACGTGAAAATCTTTGCAGCAAAATATCTCGATGGTGCCTTCCCCTCAGCAGGTTTCAGCTGCAGCCTGCTGCACTTTGACAAAAAGACAATTGTTGCGTTGTTACGGAAAGACTTTTTGATGAGTCTCAGAAAAGTCTTGAGGATTCCTTCCAATAGGATTTTTACCATACCTACAGAAATACAGTCTTTGATTTTCTTTAAGGCAATCACTTTACAATCCCATAGATTCAACTGTATAAAAGCAGAGGTATTAGGCTGTTAGCACTTATTCTCATCAATCAGTTTGCCATCAGCAGTCTTTTCTCCCAACATAAGACAGCGTTGTAGCTCTTACGCTGCATAATCCTGAATAAAAATACCTTTTATAAAACAGGGGAATGACAGTTACAGAGACAAGGCATTATGTCACTAAATCAAATTCTTTTCTATCCATTTGTTTCTGTCCCCACTTCCCAGGCTTCTCATCTTTCATTTCTGTATGAATGGTAAAAAGCCCAGAACTGTATGTGGCTCTGTTATCTCCGAGGGTATAAATTTCGGATTCCTCTCAAAATCCCTTTAGGACAGTTACCAAATTGAAGGCAGATATTTTTTTGATGCTTAAGAAGATACCTGTGTTTAATCTTCTGAAGTTACAAAGGCCGCAGAGGCCGCGGAGGTAGGGAGATGGCCGATGCCTGGCCGCTCTCCATGGCCACAGGGCACTGCCCGGGCTATTCGCAATTCTTACGGAGATCCTTATTCCTCATCCTTTTTTCACTCTCATACACCACTCGTTTTCATTCTCTTTCAGCTTTTAATTTCTTAAAGGCCTCCCTCATGTTGTTTTGAATTGTCAGGGAATTAATGCTGCAGATATTGGAAGACTAAAATTGAAAACAACCCGAAGCACTGACGCTGAGGGATTCATGACTCTTGCAGCCCCACTCATCTTCCCTTCTTCACTTACCGGGGGTAAATTAAACAGTAACAGAACAACTATGATTTATATTTAGCTATCTAAGAGTCAGACATCCAGTCTTAACTAGGCATTTGGTCTCCCCCAGCAGTTAATACAGGGAGATGGGCACCATCACCCAATACTGAAATAGATGTCTGGGATGGGAGGATGACTGTGTTGGACAGCCTGTCTCTTTCCAATGCCAACAGAGGGGCTGAAATTTATATGCCTAACTTTTACACGCTTAAACTGAGAGGAGACATGCTGCCCAGCACCTCCGCAGAGCCCTGCGGAGCAGAAGGAGGCAGAAGCTCGATGCAGCTCCAGCAGCAGAAAGCTGTGCCCACGTCGCGAGTCCTCCTTCCCAGGAAGGCTGATTTGCTTGAGCCCAACCCCGTGCCGCGGCAGCGCTGTGTTACCTCCACGGCCTGGGCCGGGCTAACTGCAGCTATGCAGGCTGAATGGCAAGGCCTGGCTGTAGACGTGGCGTTAGGCAGGGTAAAAGAGAAGTGGGATCAGTAAGGAGCAGCAGAAAAAAAGATTTGATCCAAGGCTAACACAGGAAAACGCGACACTGGCATTTAGAAACCGAAGTGTCTCATAACACTGCCCACAGAGAAACTGTTGTTCTCCCCACTTCCAGACTTCCTACCAACAACATCACCATTCCTTCCCATGCACTTCCCCCTACCTCCAACATTTTGGCATAATTCCTAATTAGGTTCATGATGGAACAGCTAGTTTCCTAGCCAAACTATCAATTAAAAATTTGCCAAAGTATCCATCAATCTTCATTTTAAATTTCTTTTTGAATACCATATGGGAAGTGAATAAACTGTTAAAGTTATTCTTGCGTTGTACTGAGAACATCACCTTGATTGCTTACTTGATTTAGGATCCAACAGTGACGAAGTGACGTAGAAACTGGGATCTTTTAATTAATTCTTTTCAGGCATCTGTTGAAACATTAAACCTACTTGCAACACACTATTTAGCAGTGTGACCAAAATCAGAATTTGATGCTAAATCTGTATGGATTAGTCTTTCAAAAGGTTTAACTGAAGAAAGTGAAAGCAGAAAAAGTATTGTTGTCAACAGAAGTGCTATTTTCCAGAGAGCACTAGGAACATTCAATAAAGCAGACATACGGATGCACTTCATCCTATCAAAAAAAAAAAAAGTTAAAATTTGTCTCTAGAGTAAAGACTGAAGGGTCACTTGAGAATCCATTAGAAGATGTTTTGGAGGGGTGGAAAGTGAGGTATTAAAAGAAATAAAATATGTATGAGTTCTAGTAAGTCATCTTTCCAGTTCCTTAAATTCTAACCTCTTTTGCAAACCTTAAACCCTGTTATTTTTCTACAGAAGTTTCCAGCAGAAAGAATGACTTTCAAATCAATGTGTTCTGCACTGCAACCATTAGCTGGTAACATTTTTTTTTAAATGTTTCTGTAGTGACCCATGTATGACTCAACCATCGTTCTTTGTCTATTACTGCAAAACTATTTTTGCAGTGTGCTTCTGACAGGAGTATGGTGATTTAGATGACACCGTACAAGTTCGTGTTATAAACTTCAGTTCATGGTCTGTTGCACCAGGAAGACCCATTAAGATTACTGTACACATCAGCACAGAGAACATAACTTCTTGAAGGCTTACTACAATCCTTGGCTGATTTGTTGCTTTCTACTTTCTGAATACTCAAACACTCACAACAGCCATACCCTCGGACTGGAACCATTTACAGCCCCATACCATGACCTGTCCAGGGCTTTAACCACATTATAATCCTTTCTTTCAGCCCGTACTTACCACGTGAAACATCTTAAACTGAATGCCTTCTAAAAAAGTCTTCATTTCTGAAGCTCAAGCACAAAACACTGATAAATGAAAGACTTTCCCTAAATTGCCAAGCCAGAAAGAACGTGAGACTATGCATTAATGGATAAAACACAGGCTGCTGTGAACAAAGCTAAAACATACCAGGTCCATGTCTGACTGATCCATGCTAACATCACTTGATCTTTCTCCTAGTGTCCCTTTTTCTAACCGGTACTACCAGAAGAAGAACATATATATCTCACGCTAAATCTCACGCTATCAAAGAACTATGGTAAACCGTGTAGAGGTCCTTATTTGCTTTGGAATTGCACGTTGTGTGCTTTTAGCCCAATCCGGAAAAAGAAAACAAAAAGATTTAACATACTTCAGTATGGTGTTCTTCAGGCACAAAAAAATAAAACTGAGATTCCCAAAGCAAAGCACCACCCTCAGCCTGGAAGCATTTGCTTCACTGTTTGAAAATTTCCCAGGTTTCTCAGGCACGTACCTTTGGTACACAACCCATGTGGCTATGGCTGAGCAGAAGGAGCCTGAGATCCGAACCAACCTGCCTCTGGACCTAGAAACTAGAGGAGATTAAAAATCCCTTGCTAAGGTGTACCTAATGCACTTGTTCATCTTTCACATTTTAGAGATTAAAATAATGACTGCTTGAAGAAATTCTCCCTCCTTACACTTCAAGGAGACAATTTGGTTCCTCCACTGTGTCTTCAGATTCCTCTCTTGGAATTAGGGGCCTAAAATGTTCAGTCTATTTTTTTTGACCTGCAAGTGCTTAAATCCTTTCATGAACCTGACTATAACTTGCTCTTGCAAAAGCAAGACAGACCTACTGAGATTTTTCAGTAACTTCTCATGTTGCATCTGTAAGTCCTTCTGCTTCAACCACCTGTTTATGAGCAACTGCCCATCCTCCCTCTGTCCCCAACACATTACCAACAGGCTAATTTTATGCCAGTGTTCCATTTCCACAACTAAGTGCCTCCCAACACAAAGCAATAGATATTCCTCACCATTATCCTTTCATTAAGAAGCAGCAGCAAGGTTTCTAATTCTGTTGCTTGCTTAAATTTCTACCAGTTATTTTTCCTGGAAGGAAGGTCCACTTGATAGGATTCCTCACTCCTCCCAGACATATTCTACTGACAATTTTTTATTTTTTATTTTTTTTCAAAAGCTTGTGCAGAGCTGGAAAGGTCCCATTTGAATTCTAGCATAAAGAGCCATGAACTCACACAATGGGCCGTGTGCATCCAGGACAGCCACTTTGTCCTTTTTTTGTCAAAAATAATTCCACTGAAGTCAAGTCAACCGAACTGCGCAGGTGCTGCATACGTAGGTAATAAGTATTGGCAAATATGGGTAATGTCTACGTGTCTGTACCTCTTGAAAAGAAAAACTCATATAGGTACTGTGGGCTACTCCCAAATTGGTAACATAACTGGGAAATACAGCATGAAACCCTCAAAAGCAGGACTTTTCCCCAGACGTTTTCACAAGAAATCAAGTCAGGATTGACTCTAGCGATTTTATAAAATTTAAGAAACTTTCCGTGAATTTTCTTGGCAGCAGTGAGTTGTGGAGAAGCAGGTAACTTTCAAGCTGAGATTTTTAATCATGATTTTTAACCACTAGATGAGCTGCCATCTAAAAGTAGGAATTTGTAATTTTTTTTCTTGTGAATCAGATATTTTTAATGACAATACTGAAACAACGTTTGAAAGATTGAGCTAGGCATTTTTTTAATCATTTAAAATAAATTTTGTAACTAAAAAGCAAACAAAATGACCTAGTTGCAAAAATGTTAGAACAAAAATATTAATTAATCTTGTGCATGAATAAAAGTATACCTAGAGGAAGCATGTAGAATTAAAAAGAAGGTGGTATAAAAATGCAATTAAGAAACCATAATTATACATTAAATAGAGACACAAAGATAAGGGATAGCTTAGAATCTCAGCTGCGGAATGGCCATTGAGGGTAAATGAACTGAATTTAGACTCCCCCTTACAACACGCTGAAGCCACAGTCTTTTGTAGAGATATGTAATTACTGAACATCTTAGCAACTGCTCAGAAAAGCTAAAAAGCTGATATTGGCTAAGCACTTTATTCACAGCTCTGGATGACAGTCCTTTAGCTTTTCGCAAGAGATGGTCTCAGTTTTATCTGTATATCTGAGTCAAAAGATTTCTGATGTGGGTATAAGAGCCAATTCTAAAGACTTTGAGATAATTAACTGGAATCAGTTTGGATGTTGCAAAGACCAACTCATCTCCCCCGTCACCTGCCACCAGCAAGGCCCACGCCGCTCACCATAGGGCACCGCCTGCCCCCAGCACCCCGCACGGGCACAGATTCTAACCAGAAAAGGAAAATTTGGGCAAGAAGAGGTTTGACCCACAGGAATAGCTCTTTGCTGTCTTCCTAGAAACAAACTGGATTTGCACCTGGATCTATGCTGGGAACAACCCCATGTAAATGGTTTAGTAACAGTTATTCCACGTGACACCAATTGCAGTTGCAGTGCAAAATGGTGGGTTCGGGCTATTTTAATAATTCTCTGTCTGTTTGTTGCTTTTTGTTGTTGTTGCTTTAATTTACTGGCTCAGTTTCAGGAACCATAAGAACAGCAAAACCTTGAATGAACATATCTGAGCTATTCTGAAGTTCCAAGAGACATTTTAGAGAGGCATACTTCCCCCGGGAAAAAAAAAAAAATACTCACTTGGAAATGTTCGAACACCGGTACGGATTTATTTCTGCTAGCAATGGGTCCACCCAACCTGAGAGATGTTTGTGTATGAATAAACTCTCATGATTCCTGATAAGACTATTTATACTTTCCACATTATGCACGTCAAGCTACTTGCTTGCCTAAGAATCTGGTAATTTCTTCTTTACTCATAGATTTATTTAGAAAACAGTGGTTTCTCCCACCAAGACAGAAGTTCAGGTAAGATCTAAACACTACTGTGGGAACTAATATTATAATAAAATAGAATGGCAGCTTATTTTTGATCTGTTTTGTAAATAAAGTTTTGACCTAATTCTCTAAATTCCAATGCAAAATAATTATTTGTACTTTAACAAGTCTGGTGAACACAAATGATAAATTTGATTTAACAACTGGATATTCTCATGGAGTGTTGTCGACTCATGTGTCCTCTAATCTGAGTCACAGGCCAAAATTTTGTCATTGTTCTTGAGAGAGAAAAAATAAATAGTTTCACACAGCAAACATTCAGGTCTTAACTACACATACATTGTTTAGAGTTAAGTTTCATCAGCTTCATATTTTCTAAATTTCCATAGGAATAGAATATTTTTAGTGTGAAAAAGACTCTTTTTTCTTCAGTGCAGAAGAGGGAGTCTTACAAAGTACTTTTCCAGAAGGCAATAAAGCTTAACATAGTTAAAACCCACCGGACAGCCAATGGTTTCTTTCAATATGGCTGAGTAGGTTATGTGGTCTGTGTTATGAATACTAAAATGTTTGCCCTAATAGGTCCCAAAGCAGAAGGAAAAATTCCCTTCTTTCTGTACAGCTTCATAACACTCACTAGCAAAATATGACACTTGAGTGATGGCTCCTTGTAAACTATGGTTACAAAGACCTGTGTAGCCTGAAATTAGCGCCAACTGCTGAAGACCTATTTTTCTGTGCTCTGTCACGCTACGTGAGACGCTTGAGCTTCAGGAGGATAAAGCCCTGCACGTGCTGTGTGCTGAGGTCGTGTGTCAAGGTCGGGAAGCCTCACGCCGAGGGCAGAAAAGCCCCTGCAGACCCACCAGGGCACACTGAGGTGGGGACGCAGCTTTCCCACATGAGCAGCTGGAAGCGTTGAGACACAGCATGCAGCTCGTCTGCTGAGAGCTGCCCATGGGGCTGCCTTGGCCCTTGGCCATTTAACAGGACACCAGCAAAGATGCTCTCTTGGGACAAAGCATGTCTCATGACTGAGTTAACAGGAATTGAAGAAGTTTATACATTCAGACGTTACAAATGATCCATAACGAGCAACCCAAGTAAGAAATGCAATCATCTCGCCCACACCTCCGCATCCTCCCCTTCAGTTTATTTTTTAATGCACATAATTACAATGATTTCTGAGAAAAACAGAAAATGATAACAAATTACAAATGCTTCTAGAGAGAAAAATTATTCTAGCTGGAATCCATTTCTTTTCTTCTTTTATTTTTTATATGGAGGCGATACATAAATTATATAGAAGCTCCACAAAGGCACTCTAAAGAATTTTTTTTCTTATTTTTTTTTCTCATATTCAATGACAACTGAAAAAAAAGAATTCCTTTCAGAAATCAACAAATGGGGTTGCTTTGGGGGTCCATTTGGTCTACTGAGCTTCTGGCTGTAGCTAATCTAGATGCTTGACAGAAAAGTGCAATAAAGACAACATAGATATTATGAGATTACCTGACTTTATTTCTGCCTAAATCGCATAGTTGCGTACTAACTGGTAATTGCATACTTCACACACTGGTGTAGGATAAGTTGGAATTCCTTTTGAAAATATATTAAAAATTAGTAGGCTAATTCTGCATTTTTAAGCAAAACCGAGCTTGCTAATTTAAAAAAATATAGCTTAAAATTTACATTATTCAATTACTGATGATTCTGAACGTTCTAGCTTCATCTTCAGTGTGACCCTTGATCCTACCTGGGTTCCCTTACTGTTGTTTGGTTCATTTCACCCATAAATGAAAGCATTTAATTTAACACTTGTCTGACAATCACATGCACATTTTTTATTATGATAAATATTAGCATTAAAAAATTCAATGGTAATGTCTGCTTATGAAAGTACACTCATTCACATGGCAAACTGGCTAATAAAAAACCAGCAGTGACAGCATTTAAAACTGATGTGCTAGTTCATTAGTCCATTCATTCAGATTAAATAAAGGTCAAAAACTGGCAAGAAGTAATAAGTAAGGAATTATTTCCAGTGTCTGGACAAATTCTATTTTCGGTTAGGTGATTCCTACTCATTCCCTGTTCTACAGTGTAGCATCAATCACTGCTCACCGGCTGCTTGTTCTCAGGTGGCACTTAAACTCATCGTTTCTTTACAGAGCACAGATGGATTATTCAAAATGAAAAGTTCTATGTAATTGTAAGGTCTTACTATCAAGCACAGTCCAGTAAAATTATGCTATTGTTTGGTCAAGGTGCCTTGGAAGTGCCTGGATTTATTTTTTTGGTTCTTTTAAGATATAGCATCAGCACTATCCTATAGGATATAGTGTCCTCTTTATCTTACTTTGAGGGCAGACTGTACCCCTGAGAGATGAACAAGATCTCACACAGGCAGCATACTAAGTAATGAAAAGAATATAAAGAAGGAACAGACGCTAAGTTGTCTTTTGCTCCTTGAAAAAGTAATTTGCACATATTTATATCCTATTTCCATTTATTTTAATAACCTTCAGACTTTCAGCGAGATTTAAATGCTTCCCCAAGCTGACAGAGGTATGTCTTCTGTGGTTTAAGAGGTCCGGTCATACAGGAATAAGGCTGGAAAAGTTCAGTGCAATTCAGCACTAAAGGAATGAAAGAACACAAAGATTTTTCCCCACGTAGAAACAACAGCACTGAGTCAGGCTGATGGTATGGACAATGCTGGGAAGAGTTGGATGCCATAAAAAAAGGGGGATTTGCAACAGATATGCTGCATATGAAATTATACCAGCTAAGGAATAGGAAACTCCAACCTTGAACCCCAACCTGTACTCTGCAATGAACAGGAACCTTGTCCCGGCATCGAGGTGCTCGGTCCGACCTTGGCAGTTACGTGCACGAGCCCTGTCTTTCAGAAGCCATGCAGAAATTTATAGTCTCCTTCAAAACGCCGCTGAAGGAAATGGTGATTGTTGTTCCAGTGGCTCTGCTCTGCCTTCCAGCGTTTAAGAAATGTGCTCAGAAATGCGTTAGGAGACCTGCGTTCAAATCCCTCTTCTGCAGAAGGTGATTCAAACACATCCAGGTTCAGCCCGTCTAACACGGCATGCCAAGCACAAGCCCGTAGGGTATTCTAGAAGGGGCTGCGGGCGCCTTTCCGTCCTTCCTGCTTTCCATCTTGCATAAATATTTGCTGGGTAAAAGACAGATTCAGCACGAGGCTTAATTTTAAGGCATTTATCTGTGATGGTAGTTCTGGCTTCCAGTCCTTGTTGTACCTTTTTGTTCAGCACTTAAACCAGAACTCATGTGTTCCTCAGTGGTACGGCTAATTAACTACAACAACCCCATTCTTCTTCTTTTTTTATGTTAGCATTAATTAATGTTCGTTCTTTTTAGCTAGTGGATCTTAATTGTTTAGGCCAAATGGAGCAGCCCTTACGAAAGGAATTTTGAATAAATCCCTCATCACAGAATTGCTGATGGCCTAATTATTCTCCTACACAGAAAATGGAGACATTTACTTATGAGGTAGTTATATAGACTTCCCTTACAGTAAATGGGGACAAATGAGCATTTTTAGACATGATTCATCTCATCCTAAAGCAGCTGTTTAATATATGCCACACAAACGACACTTCACAAATGCCTGCAGATATCTAAAATTAGGTGAACCTAATCACACTGTAATCACTGTAAACTGCCTCTGCAGTCAACAAAAGAAATAGACAACTTCAGCAAGCAAATCAGTAAGATCTGAATTTCTATCTGGAATCGTCCCCCTCTGTTTCCACTGACAAAGTGGGGAGCTGAGGCACTTCAGCAACGACTGTCGGCGGGTGCGATCAAACGAGCCATGAGCCTCCAAGGGCAGGAAGCCTCAAAAGTCAGTTTTCTGTCCAGGTCTGTCAAGTAGACGATAGGTGGACCTTAACTGTTCACCTCCTTTGCCAATGTAGTCATCAGCAAGGGTGAAATGGCAACTTCAAAATGAAAAAAGTTGAGTTTCATTTTTCTTTTTTTATTTCTTTTCTAGAGAACAATACATTTATATTATTTCCTACAATAATACAAAGCACATGAGGCATTTTACAATGCAAATGAAAATCAAAAGACCCACTAATCCCACTGCTGAAGAATTTAACATCAATAGTAATGAAGTCTTCAAAATACTAATGGCCATCGCTACATTTCAAGTGCATTGTACTGAGATACTAAATTAAAAAAAAAAAAAAGCTCATTTTTAATAGAATCCTTTGGAATTGTCAGGCTCCAGGACAGCAAGATGAATTCCTTGGAGATGAACCAAGAAGACTGAAAGTAAAATTATCCAACTGAACAGATTTATTTTGATGAACAGGGGATGCAAACCCGTGGATACTGAAAAGTGCTCACAGATTGATAGTTTTGGGCTGGACACAGCAGTGAGCCACTGATTGATGTGAGCTTATCAAAAACAGAAGGAAATTCAAGGCTGTTTCTACACAAATTTCTAGTTGGCTCCATATCTTGTTCGTAACAGTAACAGATGCTTCAGAAAAAGGTGCAAGAATCCCATATCATACATATGTGCAGTAACCTACTCTCTACATTTGATCAATATCTATTTCTAACAGTAGAGATTAGTAGAAGCCTTGAGATGTACATCTTCACAGCCTTTTAAAAATGTTGAAATTAATTATGATTAAGTATTCTGAAAATCAATATGTAATTTTTCACATTATTAGGTCTTCAATTCCAACATACATTTATTATTAATTCCCTTTCTAAAAAATTCAATCATCTCAGCCTTTTTCAAGCTACTTTCATATGAGAATTTCTTCCTAAAAGTCCTTGATCATCTACATTGCTTTTCTGTGAAACCTCTCTTGTTTAGTTACACTCTTTTTGAGAGGAGGTGATAAGTACTGAGTCCGTTTTCTTTGGAGTATTAAACATTAACCTAATTTTGTTTGGTTTGCTATCAGTTGCAGGTGATACAAAGGTCTTCACTTGCCTGTGAACAATGTCATTTTGTGCTGCATTCGGGGTAGCCGATTTAAAACTATATAAAGTGTATTAAGTGCATAACTATTTCAGAAGTGGACCTAGGAAAAGATACTGTAACTCATTCCTTGCTTAAAAAAATGAGAAAGAAAAAAAGAAAATGGTGTTATTTTTAGTTTGTATTTTTCTATTGCTTTTCTAAGTATACCTTTTTATATATTTGTTATAACCAACTCTTTTTGCCTTTGCAGAGGCGCAATAATTGTTTTATTATCAAATTATACATTCCAAACATATTTCTGGTACTGTGATTGTGGCAGCGTAACTATCAATATGTATGTTTTATTTTAAAAAAAACAGTTACTTTTTTTTTATAACAAAGTATTTCTGAGGGGTAAAGAAAGTGGATTGTTTTGCTGTCATTTACTTAAATATTTTTTCTATTAAAAATTAATTTTCTTACCCTCATTACTACAGGAAATAAGTGAAATATTTTCTTGCTGCATTTCTTAGCAAGGATATGAAATATTGGTTATCAAAGTTACAGTGCTCTGTCTTGCTCAATAAATTTCTTCATCAGCCATATTCAGTATAAATTGTCTGAACACATCTGTAAAAACTTTTAATAATGCAGTTTGGAGGATTTGAACCGCTTTATTATTTGAATTGCCATGACCACAGAAATAAAGGCAAATTCACAATGTGGCTTTTTAACAGAGGACTTTGGCTGTTCCTGTAGCTCAGTTCAGCTCTGTTATTTTGACATTTTGCATCGTCCCCATACGTTTAAACTGGGGTTTAGGTATGTACTCAGAAACACAGCTGTGAAAAAGAAATGCTGACACATCTGATATTAAAGACTACTGCAAAATCTATAAGGAAGTTGCCGTAAAACAAACTACCTGGATAACACATGATGAAATGTTTGTCCATAAGAGTAACTGGCTTTAGCCCGAGGTTTGCTGGACTGGATCTGCTTTGTCAGGATAATTGTAAGTGTATTTTGCCCCTTCGCAGTGCTTTGGCAATATAGTCGGTAACAACCTGCACATCCTCTTGAGCTGGTGCCGATAATGAGGGTCATCAGGTAACATCTGTAAACAAAGGGGATCCCTAAACCCGGGGATACCCTCACGGACCTTTGCTCAAGCCTGCTGCCTCTTCCAGCTGAAAAGCTTTCCAGCGGTGTGCCAATTAACGAGCCCTTGCTGCTTTTGTCCAAGGGCTCTTCTGCACTGCCCGAGCAGCACGACAACGAAAAGCGGCAGAATTATACGTCTGTTTTCAAATTCAAAGAGGTCAAGAATCAAACAGCAAACCTGTTGCGCTTATTGTTCAGACCCAAGAATTCCCCGTATCCCACAGCGTATCCCCACCCGAACAGGAGACTGCAGAGCCTAACCTACCTACCACCCTGAACTCTGGGTGGGAGGCCGTCCTGATCAAGTATTCTATTTTAAATTGGATGCAGTGCCTTCCAACAGCAAGAATATCTGGTCTTTTAAGGTATTTTAGATATATAATTCATGAGGTAGAGCAATAGCTCAGCTAAGAGTTTGCCTTCCTATTTACGTCCCTACACCGGCATTAAGATTTAACAGATTTTTCTCTCAAAATAGTCTTAAATCTTTCTTTTTCATTATCCTGCAGCACCTCTGGTTAAACAAATCTTTCTTTTTCTTACTATTTTACAGTCAGCTGTGCTGTACAACTTTTCATGGGTACCAACACAGGTCTTTGAACGAGCTTTCTTTTTGATTGCATTGTTTATGTTTTTCAAAAGCAACTGCCCCATTTTGCTGTGGAACAAGAAACAAACTCCGTTTTAGACAGAGGATGAAAAAAGAAGCATAACAGATGTAAGGACTGCAAACGTCATAGCGAGTAGCACGACCAAGAAGAAAATTAAATGTCATTTTGAAAAAAAGGAGCTGTGAGTGGCAATATTTGGCTTGTGGATTTTTATTTCTTCAACAAGAACACAAAATCCTAAAAAGTATATTTTATAATATAAAACAAATTAAAAGAGAAATTCCTTTATCTGTTTGAAGGGGAGCGTCTTGGTTTTGTCCTGGCTAACCTTTTGACAAGTGATTGGTGACTTACAACCAAGTTAAAATAGAGCAAAACCTTTGCTGTTTTTCCCTCCAAAAAAATATAGTCGGATTTCTCAAATTTCATTAAGGCATTCTTACATCCTTCCTGCTGCTGGCATGTCTCCTATATTAAAGACACCAACCTCCTTATCAAACATCCATCAGTTTTTACACCTCCGAAGCCCTTTGCACAGCAGAGTAACGTTAAGACTCCAAGAAGCGCTTACAACATGTAGGAGGTGTGTTTCGAAGGACAAACAATATTACACAGGGGAAAGATTTTGAAAGATCTCTTCTTTGAAGGGTTTTCTTTCATAGTGTATGTTCAGCGTATTACACAAAACACTGGCGGCACTTGTCAAGGTGTGAAGGCAGAAGGCACCACATCCTGCAAGTACGCTGCCAGGGCCTGTTAGCGGCGCTCCGGGAGCACTCGGAGTGACACCGGGCTAACCGCATCCTCAGATGACATTGCCAGAAAGGAGCATACTTCCAAGCCTCAGCAAGGCTGGTTGTGAAATCCTGGCAGGGATTTTAACACCAGCTAAACGGATCTCAGTTTCTCACTTTACAGGTTTTGGTTATTCTTTTTTATATTTAAAGAAAAATATTTTAGTATATAATATATGGTGGATATATGTGAATATATGATTCTAGTCTTAAATTACATTTTGGTAGTGTATTATACACATTGAAAAATTATAAGTAAAACTACACCTAAAAAGTGCTTTTATTTTTATCCATTTAAACGGTACCTTCAGTCATCCACAGTGAAAGCTACAGCCTACCTAATAAAAATTATTTCCACTTTTGTATAATTGGTATACAGTTTCTAAACAGGAGGCCATCTACTAATTGTTGCAATATTGCTGCAGATGATCATTTAGAAAAAAAGAAATTCCAAATACCCAAAGACACTCCTCAAAGATTAGGAAACCTGATATCTGCTTATTCATAAAGCCTCTATTTAAGCACGCTATGGAATCAGGAAAGCAATTTTATTATAAATCTAGTACCTGAGGTCTCTGAATATATTTCCTAGTGGTTGTCACCTCCTAAACTATTGAGAATTGAAGGATACGTCATATACAATTTGAAAGTAATTTCTTACAAATATATAATAGAGTCTAGAATTTGACCTAAAACCTCAGTGCAATGCTCATTTAGGCATTCACAGAATACCTGTTCCCCAGACCGACACCTTGGCCGATACTCACCTAAGGAAATAAATGCAATGCAAATATTAAAGAAAAAAAAACAACATTTTAAGTCCAAGAAGGGCATAAAATTTAATGATATAGGAATACAGCTAATGCATTATAGATGAATGCAGATAAACACAAACCAAGCAATATTTTATTCAGACTTCGGTATTCTATTGACTAAGGAAAGGCATCCCGCTGTGGTTCAAAGGTGAAGCCATGACTCCCTTACCATGTTTTTTCCTACTGGATTATTTTAGCAGTTTCTACAGCTGAAGACCACAAAAGTATGAACGTGTTTGCATATGGGGCGCTGCCACAGAGCAGCTACAACTCATCTATTCAAATGGTTTGCTCTCCAAAATACACTGACAGGTAAGTGAGCATAAAACTTAAGGAACACCCCATCTCCCATACTAGGTAGCAGTAATTTTTGCAGTACTGCAGGAAGGCTTATTCAGTTTTGGAATCTTGCTGGATGAGCTGAACATCAAGTGCACTTAACAGTCAGACATCGCTGCTTTCTGAAATAGTAATAATAATAATTCAGAGATGTTCAGGTTTTGCTTGTGACTATTGTCTTAGAAGAGCTCAAAGTTCACTTGCGTATAATCCAGAATCCCCTTGTCATTTTTTATAGATTTTACTGACAACAGGAAAGTTCAAATGGCTAAGAGCAAGGCAAGAAACAGATTCCATAAGACAGCTTTAAATGTTAGTCAAGTATAAGAGATTGCTTATGTACTTTAAGAACTGATTGCTGCCCCTTCCATGAAACATTTTTTCACTAAACCACAGCACAACCAGAGAAATCAGAATTTTAGCTGTATAGTTATTCTTCTAAGGTGACTAAAGCCTTATTTTTATCTATGTGCAGGTTTTTAAATCAGTTGGTCTGGATGATCAGAAAGAAAACATAACCTGTTAGATCAGTTTCACATTTTACACAGCTCTTTGACAAGTCGCAAAGCAATAGACTTTATTTCATTACGCTGTACTCAGTACATCAAATACGGGAATATTGCCCTGCTGGTTTGTACCAAGAACTGAGATGTGTTACAGCAATGACAAACAGCGTCTTAATCACTCCTTTGGTTAGAATACTCGCGCGTTTCCGTAAATGAACTTTCACATTTTCCCATTTATTATCACTTCGAAGTTCTACATAATTGCCGTGGTATTTACCAGTGCCAAGCAATTTCGTTTGTTTTATAGGTGACTTCTCTCAAAGTGTTTCTCCCATACAAGTGCGAGGTGGAGCTGGAAACACTCTCCCTCCCGCCACGCCAGACTGCGGTCTTGTCTCTGCCGGCAACCTTTTAATCGTGACAATAATAAAAGTTATGCAAGAGAAGAGTCAGACATTTTTATTTCCGTGGCAACTAACATATCAAACATGCTGAACACCAACTGCGAGAACATGACTAAAATTGCTCCGCAGAGAGACCGGTCCATAGCAGTTAACAGCAAAGAATCCTATCCTGGGTTTTCTACACGGTAAATACTAAGGATTCCTCCCTGCACTGCAGGATCCTTAGGGCAAAAGACTGTTAAATTAATAGAGCTCCAGTCCTAAAGTGTTTGGGACCTGTTCAGCGGTTTTAAAAAGAGAAATAATGTGCAAAGCTCTGGAAGCGATTAAATTGGGGAGGGAGTAGCTATTTCTGCACTACATGCGACTTTCCCGCGGGAAGTGATTCCCACCCCACTTTGGCACTGGCTACTGCTGGAGCCCTGCAGTCCGTCCCGCCTTGGGCTCCCCAGCACGAGACAGACATTCAAGTCCGGCGAGGGACACCAAGTCGATCTGAGACCCGGAGCACACGATGGGTGCATCCAGCACTGTGACAAAGCACAGCACAGTTGACATTTTTCTTCTCCCCACCCAACAGTATACAATAGATGCCGTTCATTATTAGCTACGTGGAAGGTGCATTTCCCCGAAACGCATGTGAATTTTATGCTATTTTTAATACCATTTGCTTTTGAATTATGACTAATAATGTATCTTTCCTTTGCCATACTGGCTTCTCTTTGTGGATTATCCAGCAGAAGTTTTGTTTCCCAGCGCGCTGTTGAGATACCGAAGTATTCATTATTACCCACAGTTTTCAGAAAAGAAAGTTAAACTTTAAGTGACTTGCTCAGGGGCAGTGAAGAAGCTGTTAGAGAGTGAGGGGCAGAACACAGACCTTGTTATTTTAACCCATACCCAATCTAATTATAAAAAATAGTCCTGCTACACTGAACCAAGACCTCATGTTAACAGGCCACTGATTTTTTTTAAAAAATAATAATGTACTGTTGTGCTTGTAGCAAGAATCAACCGATTCATAACAAAGAACAGAGAGACTATGAAACCCACACAGCAAAAACAACATAACCACAGAGAAAAGCGTGTTTGTTTTTACTGACTTTCCATGAAGATTATGGAGTGCATCAGAGCTGACCTCCCTTGGTGGAAGAGAATAACACAGGAAAGATTTTGAAAGAAATGGGTCTGGTCTGTTTGATCTGCTTGGAGCATTTACTCCAAAGGTCCACAGCACACCTTATTGTTATCCATTACTTACAATATAAAGATTAACTGAAATAAAGAGTTTAATGTCTGTTTACATCAGACTTCAAACTCAAGAGTCATGGGCAGAGAAACTGTGAATATCAGTCTAATAATCACAGACAAATCAAACCTTACCTAGTGCTGGAATGAGACACACCCCACAAGCTTTCTGCATAGATGTAAAAATAAGACAAAACAAAATGAAACTGTCTTTAAAAAATGAACTTGAGCATTCCAGTCCAAAGGATAAGGCACCAGACCGTTACCTGTAGCAGGACATGAAAAACTGATACTCAGGCAGTGGGCTACCTAGACCCTCATCCATCTCTTCCGAAAGAGAATGCTCTTGTGCTTTTCTGCTGCTGATGTCATACCAGGCCGATTATTATATTTATCAAATTGAGATTTTTGTACAACACTGTATACATCAGCATGAGATACAGAAAAAAAATGGGGGTTCTGCTCTTCTACAATAAGAAAAACTATTAGTGTTGGAAATCATTAACATTTTATTTTGGTGATTATTTTGGTGATGATAACTCATCTGAATAAAGGTAGCGGGAAGAACAGAGAGAGATAGAAAAAAGCTAATGCACGTTCTTCTGTGTAATGTCGTTCCTCTTATTTGAAACAATTTTCAGATTTGTTTCCTTTCTGTGATAACCAGTAAGAGCAGTAAGTGGTGCAGATACTCACTTTGCCCACGGGATCCATTAAGAAATGCTACAACATTATACCAAGTGACTGAAGATACTCACTGTATTGTAATCCTCCATTTTCAAAATACCTTTCATTTTTTATTCCCCGAGTTATTGACTGCTACTTTCACACTGTTGTGCTACAGAAGAATGAGACTTAAAGCAAACACCTTTGAAAACCAACACAGTAGATGTAACATACTCTCATCTTTTTTAATTCCATCCTGACTCTTTATCTTCTTAAAAGCCTCACTAAATACAGTAAAAGACAGGATACTTCTGTGGAAGGGTTTGAGATACTGGAAAGAGGACTAGAAACATCAAGATTCAAATATCAAAGACTGCACAGACCACTTCAGTGTCTACGTGATTGAGGATGTAGCCAAATGATCGAACAATGTCAAGACACAGTGGCGAATAAAGTCACCTCAGAGAAGCCAAGGAAGTACCACCAGTTGCAAGGACTCTCCTGCCTTTCCACTGAAGGATGATGAAGCAAATTAATATAAACTCATGATGGAACAGGCTAAAAATACGTGCATTATTCTGCAGTTGCTCAGCATTAATTTGTTATACAACTGTAACTCATTCACTTTCAAACATCAATCCTCATCTTTTAGTTGCCACCACCAGCCTGTTCCTGTTTTATGTATGCAGACTGCAAGGTCTTCTGGGAAGAACTGTCTCCTACCATGCACTTTTGTAACGCACAGGAAAACGTGGTGTCTGGTTACTTTGTGGAATTCCAGCTGCTGGTGAAATAAAAACTAAATTTAAAAAAAAAAAAAAAAAAAAAAGTCGAATACTGCTTCACTTTTACTCATGTCTTCCCTGCCTGCATTTTTTACACGTATTCTGTTGTGTTTTCATGGGGAGGCAAAAAACCTTTATCTCAAAGACAGCTTTTCTGTTTGCAAATATTACTCTTGGATTCATATTTTCTGGTTAGTTCATAAAAGCAAACATCTATTTTGCACAGGACTCATCCTTATCCATCATTTGTATAGGTGCAAGTGACAGCATTCAGACACAAAAAACCACTCTAATGCATTTGTATCTGTAGCTCTGGTGAGTTCTGCATTCATGGCACATCCCTACTATAATTCATTGCTTAGTAAAACACTTTGAGCTATAGTACATGAAAAGCACTAAATAATCTGTAACAGAATACAAACTGAACTATCTTATATTTAAAGATTAATGTTTCTTCCAGCTGAATAACTGTCTTACAGAACTATCTGTGTTCCTGTGCAGTGGCTGTGTTTAGATTGTGTGAATTAAAAACAGGGAGAAAAGGTTAATATGGCAACATTTTGTAACTATTTACCTGCACTCTACACATGCTCAATGGGGAAATAATGCATGAATTTAAAAAAAAAAAACAAAACTAACTTCACTGATCCTCTGCTAGAACTGGTTTTAATTGGGATGCTGTTTTTTCTACAACTGCTTAACATTTCTTTAGCTTGCTTATTACGGTATTTTTATACTAGATTTCTCCCACCTTATTATCTCAAGAGAGCCCTCGTAGGTTTGCCTACACAGTGAAAGAAACTGCAAGGTTAACAGCAAGTCTGGGATAGGATAGCCTGTGAGGGACAGAGGTGAGGAGCACATTCACTTCTGCAGCCCCATGAGAAGCTCGGGCAGTTTTATGAAAAGTCGTAACTGCACGAATGACAATTGCTGAAAGAAACACTGACGCAAACCTCCCATTGAAATTGCACAAAACATCAGCTGTAGGAAGGAAATCATTCTACCGCTTTTGCCACCAAAGCATCAAGAGAAGTGATACCACCTTCTTTGTTGTTTTACTCTTCAGTATCAAAGAAACATTAAACCTAAACTAACAACAACCTGGTAAATTGTTACACCCCACAATCTGCAGCCCTTGTGTGGTGATATACAAGAAAGGTTGATGGCAGAGAGGGTTAGCAACTTCTGGGTTGGAGAACGTCAAAAACGTTCTCCACCCTGTACAAAGATGGAATAAGTGCTAACATCATCAATGCTCTCCGGAAACCCCCAACTCTCCCCAAGTTCATATGTGATGGCAGGAAGAACACATCCCAAGATTAAAGCAAGGAGATGCACAAAGAGATGCATTCCACAAACCATCTCCTGTTTCAGGGCCACATCTATTCCCCTGAAGTCTTTTATATTAGACAAATGTCTACATATACGCAAAAGGATTGCCATTCTCATCACACACACACACAAGCTGGCACCCAGGAATATTAAGGACGATTTAATAAACATTGCTCAGCAGCCTGAAATTATCAATGGAATCATAGAGGCAAAAAACATATACCAAACAGTTCCTAATATCAGCAGTGATTTCAGGCTTTGTTGTTAACTCAAATTAAATTAAGAATGAGTATTGTCTTTCCAATTTCCAAATAACAAAACGTTTTGATTTTTCTATTAAGTTCCAAATGCACTGAATAGGCAGATGCAACCTGCATTATCATTCCCTGCTACTGCAGTACCAGCAATTGGGGCGAGCGAGAAGAGCACAGCGTTACGCTATGCAGCACAGGATGTCTGCATCAGAAAAAGGCTCAGCTCTGAAAAGCTTAAAACCTTCACAAAACAGCAAGGACAGCAAAAAGGTGCATGAGCCACACAGAACCTTGGGATTAAAGGAAGCATCCAGTCAAAGATGTGACGGCAGTACTTCTGACATTTACAAGCAGGGCACTGACTAATCAGCTGGGTCTTCGTTTCTTAACATTATTCAATAACAGTTCACTATTGAATGTCCGCTAGCAACTGCGTTCACTTTTAGTCATAAGGATTTTTCACTGACAATGACCTATAGGGATGCAGAAAATTCACTCCCATTCAGACCTTTTACTCAGATGCTGCTGCTCTAAGTACCTATGAATGATTTCAATGTATTTGTGCTGGAGGGATTTAAAGTAAGGCATTTACCAAGATCTGCATTTTTCCTATATACATTGCACTAGAAGTGGAAATGATCTATGGTAGCATTCAGACTCAGAAACCCGTGGCTTAACAGTTTTATGTTACTGAAAACTTTGCCTTTGGCTGTCCGAGCTTAAAAATCAATTCGCTACTTTAAACTTTATGCCGCTGATGTCAGTTTTTATTGTTGTACTCAACAAACTGAAAACTTCAGGGAACAAGATCATGAAAAATCGCTTCCCATTTACCACAATTCAAAAAAAAAGGTGACCAGAGTCTTCCGTTTATCTTTGCCCTTGTACAGTCTAACTTCTTGTAAGGATCTTGTCACTGCAGGATCTCAACCTCATGATGAGCAGAACTGCATCTGAATCTCCAGATAAAGGGTGCTTTGTCCATATCCTTTTCTACTTTAACAAACTCCTAATACCGCTCTCTGTTTTCAGTTTTATGACTGATTTTTATAGATCAGTTTATTCTCTCAGCTATGCTTACTACTGAAGTTAGTGGTTTTATAGCGATATAATCAAGATCCGATTTTACTTCAATGCCTATGAGGCTGTCTTCCTAAACAAAAAAGATTGTACTTCTGCATCTATGGTTCCTAAATAATTTTTGGCAACATCTTGATACTGGATCTGATTTTCTTAACGTCTCTCTCTCCTTTGCATCTCATAACCAGGATAGAGATTGCATATGCCTGCCTGAAATGTTAGACATGTAATGAAAAACCATTCATCTCTACCTGGGATCCACCGCTTCCTTTCCCTCAGTCCTTCAAGCGAGGGGATGCCTTAGCTGCATCACCCAGTGGTATAAACAAGCAGGAAAATGAAGTTTTCCCCTCCTTTTCCAGACCCCAGCCTCATGCTGTTCCCCTCAGAGCCTATCAAACATCACCACTTCTCCAAACGTGCTCAGCCAAGCCATGGCTGCAGCTCCGCTCGTGAGCCCCTCCGAGCCACACACGAGGTTTTCTTATTTGCGTAGGCCTCTTCCAGTCGGTAGGACTGCCTTCTCTCATGCTAACGCTGCCAGGCAATCAAAGGGCACATTATCACTGTTTTGGTGCGAGAGGACAGAGAACATTTTTGCTAATTGACAGCGCTTTCACCATTTGCTGACAATCAGCAGACTAGACCTGGCCTGAAGCCCTCCATGCTGAAAAGGCCTGGCTCACGCTTTTCAGTCTTCAAGGTAATAAACTGAAATGACTATGCATTACAAACAGATATTTGGTGAGAACCTTTCCATTACTCCGTTTTTATGTCAGTTTTCTTCTCTAGGCGAGCTTTTAATTTAAGTTGCCTCCCATCAGCAAACTTATCTCTGCCCCCCTGCCCTGTATTTATGCAGTAGATGATTTTGGGTTTATCTAAATGTTTTTCTCATTCTAAATTGATGGCCCCAATGACTGTGCCATTTGTTGTCTGAAATTAAAGCTCTGAAAATGTCAGCGTGTAAGCTACAATGTCTTAGCTTTACTTATATCAGCCCAAAGAGCGTCCTCAGATTCTTGTTTTCTTAAATGCGTTTGAATGGAACTATAAAACAAGCCTCCTGCAAGAACTGGTAGGTCAGCGAATGGTTATTGCTTCGGCGGGAGCAATCACACAGTATCACAGAATCTGTCAGATGGACAGTGTTAATTCTTCGGTGTTTGGCTGGTAATTACAGAGCACGGGAAAATGCATCTTAACCTAGAGGCAGAAATGGAAAGGGCAGTAACTACAATCGCTGACACGCTATAATGGCAACTCACTGGTACCCTGAGCAAGTCGGCGGTGAGATTAGTGTTCCCAAAGTCAATACTTGCCAGCAGTTATTGAAACACGTGGAAAGTTAGAATAAGGAGTAGCTGCATTCGTTCAGATACTGCGGCTCTATTTATTGAATTGCAACACCTCCTTCCCCCGTTCCAGGAGGCACAAAGCCCTCTTTCCCTCTGTGCAGGCTCTACAGCAGCAACGGTTCTGCAACACTGATCCTGAAGGATCCATTTGAGAACTCCTAATTGTGGTTTTGCACTCAAGAAGAGGACTTCTTGACTGACAAATTCTTCAGTTTCTACCGCAGTTCCTAAGCTGGGGAGAAGAGGCAGAAGTGACCACCCTTCAGCAGAGGGGGAAGTGCTTTACCTGTTTGATGACAGTTTATTTCCAGGAGATGTTTTCAGATCCTCTCAACCAAGATTTCCTTCCCCTTTCAAGTGTAAGGCTTAGAAAGACGAGCATAATTTCTGTCTATCCAATTGTTTCAAGTTACCATAGCAGGAGACACACCTGTGGGAAGGGAACAGCAACACCAGTGCCTGGGCTGACGGGACAGCTCTGGGGCAAGGCAAAGGCAAGAGCTGGGTGGGCTCTGGTTGGGACCACAGTGCACACACACAGCCGACTCAGTGGCCGCTTCTATTCTCAGTGTAAAGCCATTATGTGTATTGGAAAACCCAAGCGTTTTTTCTTATTTCTCTAAGTAATAACCGTTTTCCTCCCCACTCCCAGCGACAACATCACCAGGAAGTTTATTCATGTCCTGAAGAGCTTTAAGGACAGTGTTATTTGATAAGGTGCATTTAAAGCACATCTGATTATAACCTGCAGCAAAGTGAGAAACTACTGGAAATCTGTCCTGTAATTGCAGTGTCATATACAATGAATTGTTTCAGTTGTAATGCTACTGCTTTTGTGATTTTTATTTTAAACTAGTATAACAGAAAATGTTTCTCACATCACAACCAGCTGTTATGGAAACTTTTGAACTGTGCTTAAAATAAAACTGGAAATGAAATATTCTTGTTTTCCCGTCTGACACATTGCTGAAACGGGTTAAACAGTAAAAGAAATGGGTGGTTGATATTGTAATTAAGAACTGGAGAAAACCAGCCAGAAGGTCAGGAAAGAAGGAATGCCACTTTCTGACTGGCCTTGGATAGCAGGTAAGAATACTTAGGTAAGAAATCTCAGGTAAGAATTCTCAGCACATTAGAGTCAGATTTTTTAAAATCCTTCCTTTTTGAGATTTACATAATAAAACCTTTTAGATAAATTCAGCAGCATAGAAGCTTGATCTTCAGCCTCCCAACAGAAACAGCTGGCCTAACAAAGGCATAAGAAGCTTTACATCTCTAAGCCCCTGACCGAGTTAGGCAATGATCACAGACTTACCATATGGCTGATGTTAAAAAGAAATATTGAGTAGTTACTGGTTCAGTGATCACCACTTATCCCATGGTCTGACTGAGACAAGAATTTTGTGGAGAAAACAAGGGTTTGGGGAGCATTGAGGAAGAAAGAAAGACGTAGCAAACTGTAGGAAACTATATTTAAAAAAAAAAAAAAGTTAAAATTGAAAAGAAGTATTCATACAGTGCTATTCTGGGACACGATAGCTTGCTCATGCAGACAGAGTGGTGGCTGGCAGTAAAAGGACATTCTTTCTATGTGGGACTTACCACCCGGAGAAGAACATAGGCCCAATTTCAGGCAGAGGCAAAATAAGTAGATGTTGGCTGTGGCAGACTGTCCTCCAAAGAGGTGCCCATGCTGCAAGCTGTCCTCGATGTCATGGGCCTGAGGCGATGGCCTTGCTGCTGTTACTGCCACCAGCAGCGGCCTGAGCGCACGGGAGAGGACAGTGGAAAGAGACGGAGGTGTTCCCACTCTTGCCCCAACCCGCAGCAGCCGGAGCATGCTATTTTTTTTCTTTTACTTAGGGCAAAAATACTCAGTTTTGTCTCAATCGCCAAGCAGCATTGAGCTGATTCTGATGACGAACATTTTTCATCACCAAGCAGAGCTGAGAAATAACAGAGCCAGGCTCCGGGGCTGGCAGTAAGCCTGCCCTATCTGCGGTGCACAATTTTGCCCTATCATCCCTGGCTTTTCCTTGCCCCCCACATCCCTTACCCCAGGTTTGTGAGCCTTCCAGCACTGCTCCAATTTCACTTCTTCAGCATTTACTCTGTTTTGACTCCTGCTCTTCTTTTCCACCTGTGCTGAACCTTTCCTTTCATTCTACCTTGCAGAAATTCTTCCAATATCCATTGGGTCTTCTGCCACATCTTCTCCTGCCTTCATGGCTGTCCGCCAAATCCCAACCACTGTTTCCCCAGACTCAGAGCTCCCAAAGGGTCTGAAAACATTACTAAGGTTCAGCAACCCAAAGCAATTCTGTAATAGGCAGCACTACGCCAAACCTGACCCACGTGCACCTGAACTCAGAGCACAGACAATTAATATTTTGTTGCTTATTACTTAATTTCTAACCACGCAAAAATATATACTGTCTAAACTTTAGTAGCCTGTAGCCCCTCTTCCTTTTTGTCAAATAATCCCTTTACTCCCCCCAGAGCCTGTTCAGTAAGTGTCCGTCAAGATTATTTGAACCTCTAGACATTAACCTTCTGATCTTTCACCAATAATTGCAGGATCCTGTAACAAATGACATATCAATGACTTACAATTTTTGAGAATACTTTCTTAAAATATACTGTGGAAGGGAGACTATCACTGGGTTTCCATTCTTGCAAAATTTACGTACTTGTGGCAGCTGCTTTAAATTTTCTTGTTAATGATAAATGGTTATAATTTAATACACAATTCTTTTTTTTTTTTTTAATATATATAGCTATATGTCAAAAGCTGCAGCTCAAATAATGAACGTGACAGCCATCATGTTTTTTTAGAATCATAGAATTGCTGAAGTTGGGAGGGACCTTTAAGATCATCAAGTCCAACCATTAAACTAACCTGACAAAACCACTTCTAAACCATGTCCTTAAGTACCACGTCTACCCTTTTTTTAAACACCTCCGGGGATGGAGAATCCACCACCTCCCCGGGCAGTGTGTTCCAATGTTTAATAACCCTCTCAGTGAAAAAATTTTTCCTAATATCCAATTTTTCCGTGTGCCAAAGCTATCTGACTCTCAGAGATATCCTCTGAACAAACCTAACTTGCATATATTTTTTCTGGTGGACAAAGGTCTGATTTTATCACCCGCCCCCCAAAAATTGTTGTTCAAACTAACAGCTACTTTTTCTCCTTACTGCTAACTCATAAATTCTATTAATGCTAATGACTTGCATGCATTTATTAAAGAGGGAATATATCTACCTCTATAAATAGATCTACATAATGGGACTATGCTTTGGCTTTAAGTACTTTGCTGGAATGGAGCCAAAGTCATAAACCCCACCACCTTCTCTAGCACAATAGGAAATTCCAGCTTGTTGTTCTCACCTTGAAGGCCTCACTGACCACTACAGCTCCTTATGCATTTGTTCCTAGAGGTGCCTTCCTATGCCATTGATTTACAAGTAGAAAAGCAGAGCCCGCCCAACAATAGCTCCTGCACCAAGCTTATTCGGCTTAACTATTTGGGGGGCTCGTACAGTAGAAAGCGCTCAGAGAGGCCCAGGGCATTCATAAAAAACTATTAGATGCAGCTCATGGTGACATTTTAAAAAAAAAAAACATGCACAGCTCTGATCTTTAAATAGCAGGCTAACATCTTGGGAACAAAGTGGATTACAAAGTAAAACAGAATGGAATTTTAACTGAAAATTCTCACAGGGAATTGTACAAACCGCTCTTAAAGCTGTCTGCAAACATAGTACTTCAGAAGGTGTAGATGACTGGCTTGAAAATCTTCTGATGCCCCAAAATAAGGATTTAATTTATGAAAAACATATCTAAAGTGAAGAGATTTTTCAGTGGATAAAGTGTAAGGGAGAGGATAATAAAGTTCCCAGCAGTGCAGCCACTGCCACCGTCTCTGACTCTGACTGCAAAAGAGTACAGCAACAGGGATGTGAGCCAGACCACGCCACCTGCTCCGGCACCAGAGAACGGACTTAACTTTCTGTTATTATCTAGAATAAAAATACTCTTTGAGCTCTGAATGTCACGTAGGACTTCTTCAACTTGTAATCACTTAGTTGTTTGGAATTATTTCCGTTCTGCTGAGAGGAACATGGTTCAATGCTATTAGGAAAGTGGCTTTACCGAAGAAATTGATTAGCAGCAGAAAAGATTTCTACAGCTTTAGTCCTATATATTATTATTGTGGGCACCATCCCAATATGCCCCACAAACTCAATAATTTACTCTTAAGTTAGGGAGTATGCAGATATCCCATGTATTATATTTAATACTAGCTTTTTCCTTCTTTGATCCTCACCGCTGGGAAGTATCAGATATTTTTTTTATAAAGGTGTACAAGTATTGAAAAATGTAATCTCAGTACAATCAAATCACCTGATGTTTCTAATTCTTTTAGTTCGGTCTCAAGTTGGCAGTAAGCTGTTCTGACACCGCGCTGAGTTGCTTTTTCAACAAGACTTTGCATGGTACAAAATATGTGCACAACACATACAAAGACACAGTGAAGAAACATCAAAATATGTCATTTAGACCCAATGACACTATCTGATCTAACAAAAAATATGAATAGTTAATGTTAAATCCCTGATTTTATTAGATAGCGAGATACCTTCCTGCAATAGGAAAGATGATTGATCCCAAAGAGCTCTGCGGAGTGCACCAGTATCACTTACATCTTTAAAATGTATTAGAGTGGATTACAGAGCTCACAAAAGAAAAGAAGCTGGTGGCTTATTCACTTCTGTAAGTTATTCAGTACTGGAACAGCTTGTAAGTCTTAACGGGAGAGATGAAATTGTGGTGTGTACTTCTGTTGTGCTGAACAACTGCAGTGAAATACAATCTCTGATTACGAATGGGTTTTACAGGATTCATCTTTTCTGATTCCAAAGTTTAAATTGAAATGACCAAGGGGCAACAAGGCTATCAATTCCGGAATATCCTTTCTCCCTGCCAATGGCACCCCAAGCCCATTCAAATCTAATGGACTGTCACCATTCACTTCAGTAGCAGTGGATGGCATCCTTAACAGAATGAAAATAGTTTTTTTCAGGATTAACAGAGGCACTGAATAGACAGTAACATGTCATTACAGGTTTGAAAGATGTGTATCTCGTATTTATCTCAAAGCATTTAGACTGTGTCTTCAAAAAACCAAAAAAACTCCTTTTTAAATACAGTTTTGGTTTTGTCACACATGTAACAAATGTGACTGTCATGTCACACTGTGACTGAATTCAGCATAGCCATAGAAAAGACCCGTAACAGAAGGCGAAGGTTAGCTCCTAAAAAGGGAAAGAACATGTTGTACATTTGTATTCACAGGAAATATGGTTGTTGGTTTTTTTTCTTTTTCCAAAGGCAGCAATTTTACTCATTTGAAAGCATTACGAAAATATGTCACATACTATTCCAAACAGTGGCACCTTTATCCTGAAAATTAATCCATCAGGAACAATCTTGATGTGCATAAATCTTTGCCTAGCACATCAACAATGCATTGATTTTCTCATTCGAAGATAATGTATTCATCCAATAAAAAACATTACGGGGCTTTAGTCTAGTCTAATGCTGCTATATTTTTCTACTTAAAATTGAAAAGAAATTTTTTAAATGGATCTGCTTTTTTTTTAAACACTTGCTATTTAATGCTTCGATCCACTTTTCCCAAAATTCTCCTCCAAACAGATTCATTATCTCTACCTGTGCCTTCACATGCCCCGTGTTGCAGCTCTAGAAAAGGCAAGGTGAAATGAACTCTCAAACTTGACCAGTACATCTCGATTCTGTTCCCTTAGTCGTTCATCTTGCAGACTTTTTGGACTCGCGTTCAATCTCTGAATTTGTTCGTTCAGCACCCACAGTGTCTAAAACTCCTAATATTTTTAACTCTTTACTGACATTGCTGTTTTTTAAAGAAAAATAAAAAATATGTATTATATATTTTAGTTGCCTTATCCAAGCCGCTCCCAGAGACTTGGAACAACAGGAAGGCAAGAATTATTTTTATGAGAAAGGATTATCTTCCACCATTTGCACTGTTCCCGTTTAACAAAGAATGTCCAAGGGAATGGTGAGAAAAGAAAATTGTAAGTGGAGTGGTAGATTCATAGTAAGAACCTATTCCTCAGTTAAGCAATTTCATCCTTTATATTTCATAGAGTTGACAAACAAATTTCAGAGTGCAGTTATAATCTCAGTTGAGTAATTCCAACTATCGGATCTACTAAATGTGTACAGAAGCTGGTTTACTGAACAAGATGGCAGGCATAGTTTTACAATTAAAAACTAGTTTTACTCAGAATGCTCAGAAGCATTTCCTAGCCATCAACTATCCCCATGCTTTTTTTTTCCCCACCCCAGGAATGTTTGCGTACTTATGCTTGCAGATCACATCCTCTTTGTCCTTCAGGCTTCCAGGTAGCAATAACAAATCTTACCAAAGTATTGGCAGTTCCCCTCTTCTGTTGATTGGGAAGGTTTTCTACAGTGGAAGTGCTGAACCCTCAGGAAGTCACAGCGGCATCAATTCATGTTTGGAAGATTATCTTTATAGCAATAAATACGTAGCAATTTATTTCTGAAGCTTCAAATCACTCAGGGCAATCTTTACACTTGAAAGTGCAAACAACTCCTAAGCCCCGGCAGTTTGAATAGGGCATAAAAACCCCTGAATAAGGATATTCTGCAAGCTTCAATAACCAAATTAATATCAAGACCTTTTAAATTCAAGGATTTAATCTAATGGATTTCAACAGGGGGGGTTTGTCTCTTTCTGACAGAAACAAAATGGCGAAAAAAAATAGGCATCTCATCTGAAGGCTAATAATGTTTTATTATAGTAAGATCTTTGCCCTCCAAAGGCAGAAGAACATTCCCGTAGCCATTATTAATTCTGGGAGACGACACCGTGCCTGAGGGTGAAGGCAGTGGCGATGCTTGACGCTACTGGCGTGGGGCTGGGGCTCAGCGTCCGCCTGGATCGCTGCAGCGCCGGAGCCAGCAGCTCTTGGGCATCTGCCACTGCCACACAGCTCCCCTACACTAGTGTCAAAGCCCACCCCACCTGCCACAGCAAGATTTTACGGACAAATCAATTAATTACCTACTGGCAGAAGAAGTTTTTGAATTTGCTATGTTCATTCAGTCATGCCTGGCTCATTCTCTAACTCCAACTGCCCCACTAGTCTCTTTAATCAAACTCAAAATAAGGAGCTTACACTGCTGAGGGCTCTGAAAGAGCTTTTATGGGCGTACATGTGGTCCAAACAGAATCGCCCATGAACAGGAAGATGGAAGAGCAGGAGATACCATGTAGGACATGTAGGTATTAAAACGACTCCCCCAAATTTTTTATGCCAAGTCTGATAGACCCGAGGAGAACTTAGATATTAAAATAATAATTCCGCAAACCTTAAGACAGGCAGCTAATCTTACAAGAAATTCCCCTTTTCCTCTCTGATGCAGGTGCATGCTGTTGCAAAGCACTAATCAGCATTTTCTGTTTCACCTGCGAGTTGGCAGGTGGCTGCAACAGTTACCCGCAGGCGTGCGGGGCTGTGTTTCAACCGGCAGAGCTCTCTGGGATGAGTTACACTGAAGGGAACTATAAGATATCTTTGTTATTATAAACAGATACTGAAACTCTTTCTACTCTCTGGACATTCACAAAATACTGTCTTTGTCCTACAGATCTTTTAAACAAACTGCTGTAATTCACACTCCATGAATGCCAAGAGGATGCATGCACTTATAAACACCCACTATCTTTCTCTAATTGAAACGAAGAACACTAATATAACACCTCTACTATTAAAAACCTGCACTAAAAACCACACTCTTGTTTCTAGAACAACTTTCAATCTGCCCTGAGCTGCTGTTGGAAAAAATCTCTATCACTGTGATTTTCTTTTAGCACATAAATGGAATCAGTTACGCTTCACTGAGTTCCTTTTTTCTCCCTCCTCATTTTTGTTTTTAGATAACGGAACTGTCTCAAATTAATAGGCTGGTTTCAATAGCTTATGAATTCTGTCTACCCTTTAAATACAGAAGCACATCCTTTGCAGTTTAAATTTGTTTGCTCCTAGTATTTATGTGCCTCCAAAACCTCATACACAAATAGGAATAGCACACTTCTATTCCAAATAACACTTAAAGTTAATGGTCTTTTGCTACTGCATCCATTTACAATGTCACATATAATACTCCCAATCTGATTAACAAGCTGTGCTTCCAGCACTCCACTTGGATGTTCAATATAACTTCTATTCTTATTAAACCTAGCAGCATTTGCTCTTCATTCCAGTTCATTCGTAGTCAATGCAAATGAAAGAAAAAGTTAAATTTTAATTGAGACAAAGTGATTTAGGTTTGGTTAAGAATGACAAGAGATGGTCACAGTCCGTTTGTTTAGTACATTCTTGATGGCTACAGACTTAAACATGCATGATTCAATATTATGTCTAAAAGCATCCTCATTTCATTTAACAACACGATGATGAAGCTTTATCACAAATTATGTAGAAAAAAATGTTCATGAGATTGTTCCAAGCATAAAAACATACAAAGAAAATATCTAAGATAAATATAGCATAGAAATATTGTATATAAAAATATAAATTAAAAAAAAAAAAACAAACACGAAATTTATCTGGGTGTTAAAGCCAAGTGCAATGGGATTGTATCATATATGAGCACTAAATTCTGAATTGTGTTGTAGGCAAGAAGTATTCTGCATTTATGCCATCAGGGATGTACACAAAGATGCACTACATACAAGTACTAACCCAGAGCACGTCTCGACTATGGAGCAGCCACGAACGTGAACCAGAGGTGCTAAGGCATGATGCAACAGACCTTTTCAGGCTGCAAAACCTTGCAGTAAGCTGGCAATAGCTCCAAATGTAAATGGACGTGTAAAGATTGGGCAATAAAAGAACAAGAGCTAACTTCGAGCAAAAAGAACTACGCACCTTCATCCTCCCTTGAAAGAAACTCTCCCTTGGGCTACAACTCAAGCAAGCAAGCATGGACTCAACATCTGTGGACATGAGCTGGTCTCTCTAGGTCCATAGGTTTCACACATACAAGCGTGACTAAGGATAAGCAGAACACAAAACTACATTGTAATTAATGTAAGCCCACTATCGCGCCGAGATATAAAGCACTGTGACAACAAAAGCCAGAAACACAGCCTCCCTCGTGAAACACAAAGAACAGGAGAGCAGGAAAAATCAGCAGGGCCCTACACATCACACACTTGGTGACATAAGGAGCTCTCAGATGATTGCTTGCAGTGTACCTTGTAAAATTTTCTACATAAGGTAAATATATGTGTAAAAAATTCCCTGGTTAGTGGAGCATTACAAGCAACATTAAATTGCTTTAAGGGTTTCTCCAAGTGCCTAGCACACTTTGGGGGGCCGTAAAAATAATGAATAATAATAATATTGGCAAGAGCAGGTGAGATATTGCTCATTTCTCACTGCCACTAACCTCCCCACTAAACACGTCTGTGTTTCTGAGACAGAAATAGGCCATCCAATGACAGAGTGGCCTACCGTGTGACCATGGGATAAAATAAGTTCAGTTCCCATGAATCAGAAACCCGAAAGATCCTATTCCTTTAAATGCAATGGCTTAGGAAATCCCATTTACCTTGCGCAGCTTCTCTTTCATCTATAGCAGCCTCACCTACCTAACAGTTGCTTCCATGGGTGAAATACAAAACAACAAAAAAATCCTATTTTGTTAGGAGTCGGTTGTCAACCTTTGTGGAAAACAAGCCTGATCATTTGTTTTGTGGTTTTTTTCCCCTCCTGTTTTTTGGTTGTTTTTTTTTTGTTTTGTTTTGTTTTGTTTTAATTTAGCTACTTAAAAAAAAAGTCAAAACTGTGTAATTTTGTGTTTTTGGAGTCCTGCAAACCATAGCAACTCTAGTGGAATATGGGTTAGAATAGGAACATCCTATGCCATTTGCTGAAAAGTGAAAACATCACCTTGCTTCAATTACTAGTGGTAAAAGTAGGAAACAAGTAAACGGCTCTGTTTACGCTTTCTGTAACCAAATGTGAAAATGTTGTGGATAGGTACCAGTGTCGTACACCAGCCATGAATGCCCATCCACACATTGGTAACTGTGAAAAAGGGGATATAATTTAGTCTCAAATATGAGTCCCATAGCATGAGCTTGCCTGCTTCATCAGCTCCCAACAGCTTCGAGAGATGCTGCGGGAACGCCGCCTGCTTAGAAATCTCTGAGCTGTCTTACTCATGACCGTTGAAGCCCTGACTTGACACCACTCAGTTTATTTGAACACTGAAATCTCCAGGACTTTGTCTTGAGATTTCTGTTACTAAGGTAGTAATGAAAGATCTTCTGTGCCTCATTTGGGTGAAGTAGGTAATTATCTAGTAATAAAAGCATCATGTCTTGTGCAGACTACCTTTGCATGTGATCAGTAGATCTGCCGTCTCTGAAGGTGACTATAGGATTGGCACAACGTTCAACTGAAGCAAGAAAAGATCCCTGTGTGTGTATCAGAAGGTATATGCTCAGCTCTTGTCTTGCTCCATCAAGTACGCATTTGTATGCGCCCTGCATTAATATGTCTACGTGAAAGCAGCCTGAAGTAACCTAACAGTTCCCTAGACAGAAGTATGATTTGATGTTTAAGGATTAAAGCACATGAAGTATAAAGGTACGCATCAGCATTTTTTGAGATAAACACACAATCATAATGGACTCTATTGACTGAAAATGCAATAATAGGTTCAAATAATTTCAGATAGACATTGTCTATGACTAATCTTTAATAGCTATAAACCATTTGCTTAGTTACCACTTTCAAAAGACATTCAAATTTGTAATGAATAATACTAGAAATGATCTGACCTCAGGAAAAACACAAGAGAATATGCAATTAATTACGTGCTTTGCAGCTGAAGACACTGTAGGTGTAACAAAACATATATAATTCCACAAGCCCGTGCCTATGAAGACAGCCTGAGGGACCGGTTTTTTTTTAGCCCTGAGAAGAGAAGGCTTCAGGGGTAACCACCGCAGCCCGCCAATACCTAACAAAAGGTTGGTGACCAAGAAGATAGACCCAGGCTCTCTACTGAAGTGCAGAAGAAACAGAGATGATAGGCATGGCTTGAAACAGAGGGATCCAACTGGGTATAAGAAAAAAATAAAATTGCTGTGAGGATAATTGAGCACTGGAACAGGTTTTCCAGAGGCTGTGGGATCTCCATCCTTGGAGGTTTCCAAGACCCATTTGGACAAAGCCCTGAGCAAACTGCTCTGAATTCAGTGTTGCTTCTGCTTTGAGCAGATGGTCTCCTGAGATTCTTCCCACCTGGGTGAATATGCTGCTTAATTACCCGATGAAGTTAAAGTTTCCAGTTAAGAACTATAACCTGCTCAAGGGCTGACCAAAAGAACATGTTTATAGGAGAAAAGTGCAGATATAGTTTTTCTCTCATGCCTTTAACAAAACCCAAATAAAATAACATGTATTTTATTTTATATATAAAAAAGTAACGCGGTATAAAGACATTTTTTCCCATAGAGACATTTAAAATTCTTTAAAGAAACAAGGCAAGGATTTAGACAAATTGCTGAAAAAAAAAAGAGATGCGCAGCAAACTGTAGCTCAGAATAAAGATGGGCATTCAGTCCCTGGGAGTTTGTGTTCATCAGGATCACATTACAGAAAGATCGCTGTCATGAACAACGGTGTTCTTATCGTTACATAATACACTACGGATCTATATACAAGATCTAGTAAAAATAACCGTTTTCCAACATTATTTATTTACAGTAAATATATTTCAGTTTCAATGAATAGTTACAGCTAAAGCTATGGTACCAACAAGAAATATTTGCTTGTAGACAATCCGATCGAAACAATACCCAAAGCAAGCCTGGTTCAATTAAGCTTTTTCAGTTTGCTTCCTTGGGACAGGGAACTGCTGGAGCGAGTCCAGCGAAGGGCAACTAAGATGATTAAGGGCTTGGAGCATCTGCCTTATGAGGAAAGGCTGAGAGAGCTGGGACTCTTTAGCCTGGAGAAGAGAAGGCTGAGGGGAGACCTTATTATGGCGTACAAGTATCTCAAGGGTGGGTTGAAGGAGGATGGAGCCAGGCTCTTGTCAATGGTTCCCAGTGACAGGACGAGGGGCAATGGGCACAAGTTAGAACACAGGAAGTTCTGTTCAAATACACAGAAGAACTTCTTTACGGTGAGGGTGACAGAGCAGTGGCACAGGCTGCCCAGGGAGGCTGTGGAGTCCCCTTCTCTGGAGATGTTCAAGACCCCCCTGGATGCAGTCCTGAGTAATGTGCTCTGGGCAATCCTGCTTTAGCAGGGGGGGGTGGGCTAGATGGTCTCTAGAGGTCCCTTCCAACTCTGAAACTCCATGATTCCGTGACAGGATGTTTTTGTATTGGACTCGGGTCTGCTTCCATTTAAGCCACTGACAAAAGTGTTGTTGGCTTAATGGGAACAGATTGGGCCCTCATGACTGAACCATTTTTCATGAATCTTAAAATAAGTGGAAAGGAGACACAGCTGTTAATCTAAATGTATGATTCAGGAGCTGTAGCCCTGGAGATCTCCAAGCATCTTGGGCAATGCAGAAGCCATGATGGAGCAGCTCTGCTCAGCACATTATTAGTCCGTTGCCCCATCCTTAGGTCTTGAATTCAGGGCAACATACACTGGACAGTAGTTGCTGGAGGTTTGGCTCTGATTACAAGGCCCGAGATTAGGACATCATTGCCCAAATGTGACATAAAATCAGTCCTCCTGGTGCCACCACTCTATGCCCACGGTTTTAAACTCCTAGTATTCCCATCTTCACCCAAGTCCTTTTCTGGATAAAACATCGCCAATTACTGAAACAGTCTGGGGCAGAGAAAATGTGTGAGCCATTCAGTTCATACACTTAAGTGCTGATGTATTTGTCTGCCCAACTCTGAAGAGCTGACTCAAAAGTGAGGATATGATTCTCAGGTAATTAATTCGGAAGATTTGTTTCATATGCTTTGAGCGCTTTTGATAATTTTCAACGCTAGTTATGGATTGCTTTGTTTCATTCATCTTTTCTTATATCTTTCATTGGGTTGGAGAGGGTGAGAAAGTGAATTTAGGGTAAAGCACACTGCTTCATGACATTCAATTTTTGGCATAATCCATTATGATTTTTTCCTGGAAGCCCAAGACTACGCAGCAGGAATGACCACTTGGTCACCAGGGTCCTAGTCATAGCACCAACGCAAGAAGCCTCTGTTCATTTCAGTCACAGCCAGAACACGTTTGGTATCTGTTCCCTGGGAAAGGGAGCTGCAACCTCACTTCTACTGTAGGTTTGAACCAGGAGTGGATACATCCAGTCACTGAGGGACTTTTGTCTGCTTAACTAGAGACAGAGTCAGAAAGTCCTCAGTCCTGTTCTTTCCACAGTTCCTTCCCTTCCAAACCTCCCGTAGAGAAAAAAGGCATTTGCCATGGGGAGGCAGACGTCTTCGGAGGCCAGACCTTATAAAGACAAATTAACAGGCTAGCTTCCAAGCCTGGCATGATTTGGAATAACCATTGATTTAGGAAAATTGTGCAAAACTACTCTTGCTGCAAAACCCACTGGTCTTCCTTCTCAATGCTTATTTTGAGAAATGAGCAGCCAAATTCAGATCCAAACCAGCTCAGAATTTGTGTCATGGCATCCATTGCTTTAAAGTTTTATGGAGTATGTTAACAATGTTCAGTTACATATTATGGATCTGGATTTGTTAGAAAATGCAAAGGTTATAGACTAACAGCGTTGGTTCACATCTATCCTGCAAATACTTTTAATGAAAATATTATCCTTTCTGTTCTTCCCCCTGCCTCAAAATTTTAAAGATTCCTATTCCCATGATGTTCTCCTTTTATCTTTCCATAATGGTAATAACATACTTACTGCTTGAGAAGGCTTTTGTAGCTCCAGCTGCACTTCAGCATTTAATCAACTATAAAAGCCATTTATTGCTTCATAGACTCGATCTCCAGGAACATTATCACTTAACTATATGGTTGCCCAAAGCAACAAAAGGAAAGCTGTCTATATAGTACATATACACCCCATTCATCTTTTTATGTAGTTCTAGTATCCAAGAGTAAATTATGGCTATTTTGTATCAATAGTAAAGTACCTTTACAAAATCAGTGAAAGGAAATGCACATACTATGCTCACACTAAAACTATTTTTAGGGAAAACCACCAGCTGGTAACTTCAACTCCCAAATTATTAAAAAAAAAAAAAAAGCATCTTGGATGTTTTATAAGGCATAGAAACCAGAATGACGCTATCCCAGTGCTCACTGCTGAGCCAAAAGTAGGGAATGTTTCTCTCTCATCTGCAGCATTTTGCATTTTTCAATACTGAACATCCTGTCCTCTGCCATTGGATTTCTTAGTTATTCAGCGTAGCTCTTCAAGCTGGCCTTTGTCTTTGCTATACAGAATAATTTACTATCATCAGCAAGTTTTACCATCATTTTGCAGATGATCATAGAATCATAGAATGGTTTAGGTTGGAAGGGACCTTGAAGATCATCGAGTTCCAACCCCCCTGCCATAGGCAGGGACACCTCCCACTAGACCTGGTTGCCCAAGGCCACGTCCAGCCTGGCCTTGAACACCTCCAGGGATGGGGCTTCAACAACCTCTCTGGGCAACCTGTGCCAGTGCCTCACCACCCTCAAAGTGAAAAATGACTCATGACCAGGTTGAATAACATAAATTCTTTTAAAACTCTACCAATGAATGCCCTCTAATATGAAAATCATTATTCCTATCCTGTTTCCCGGCTGGTTTTAGTCAATGCAAGCATGCTCTTTCTTGTCTTATTCTTTTCTTATTCTTCTATAACCTTACCTACTGGCGCCTCGAAATGAGGCCGATCCGCTGCTTCTGTAAAGAACAGTTCCAGCATAACAACTTCCCCGGGCTCCTGTCCTGGTTTCAGCTGGGACAGAATTAATTTTCCTTCTAGTGGCTGTTGTGTTTTGGATTTATTATGAGAATAATGTTGATAACACATATTGGTTTAGTTGTTGCTAAGTAATGTTTACATCAGTCAAGGACTCTTTCAGCTTCCCACAGAAGCTGAGAGGGAGCATAGACAGGACCAGCTGGCCAGAGGAATATTCCATACCATAGATGTCATGCTCATTATATACATGGGGGTTGGCTGGGCGGCAGGAATCTGAGATCTCTGCTCGGGACGGGCTGGGCAACTGATCATCCAGTGGTGAGAAAAACTTGTGTTTTAACACTTTATTTTGTACATTATTTTACCATTATTATTATTTCCCTCTTCTGTTACTGTTCTATCAAACTGCCTTTTTATCAACCCAGGAGTTTCCCCCCCCCTCCTTTTCGCACTCTCCTCCCTACCCTGGGGGGGAAGTGAGCGAGCAGCTGTGTGGTCCCAGTTGCTCGCTGGGGTTAAGCCATGACAGCTCTTTCCAAGGGAAGGTTGCTACAAAAAAAATAATCAGTTAATTTCCCCTCAATAGTCTAATCATCCCTGAATACTCCTTTAACTCCTACAGAATAAGACCTCTAGAATACAAAGGCTGTATCCCGCACCCCTTCCCCATTCACATCTTCTCCGAGGACCTCGGAAGTTCATTCTTACAGCATATTCCAAACACCATTCACCCTTGCATGAGACAAGCATAGCCTTCGCTTCTCTTCCCTACGTACTTTTCTTTCTCATGCATACTATGAGTCATTAGCCTTTTTATACTGACTAGTACTAAATAATTAACTATTTGATCCTTTTGGGACCTCTAAGTTTTAATGTAAAATTTCAGTTCTCTTGAATGTTAAAAAAAGGAAATTTTCTCTCTAAAGAAATCAGAAGGAAGTCCTGTAGCACTCTAACTGAGTTTTGGCATACCCAAATCTGATCATATTCCTGTTCGTAACTTTTCAGAAGCTGTTAGGTAAAGCTTCAACTGAATCACCTGCTGAATCTCAGTGATAAAAAAAAATACAAAACAAAACAAACAAAAAAAAAAACAAACAAAAAACCAACCAAAACAGAACACAAACTCTTCAATTTCAGCTTTTGACAAAAGACTGAAGGAGGTCTAAAACATCCACATGATGAGTGACACCTTCACATCATGTTTTCACTACAAAATTCTTTTCTTTCTAAAGTTGATTAAGTACAATGCAGCCTTGGCTCTTTGTGGCAAAATCATGAATAGTCTTATAAATCCAATTACTTATTTTTATCATTTAGAATTCCATAAATTTATAAGACTATTTTTCAGAATAATCACCCCTCAGATCATAACAGACAAAAGAAGAAACACTAACTTAACATATTTCACTTATTGTTACACACAGCAGTAGTGTGGTTTGGTTGGTTGGTTGGGGCTTTTTTTGTGTGTGTGTGAGGGTTTTTGTACAGCTTTTCAGTCTGCTCCTTCCATAGCTGCACTAAAAATGATATATCAGCTGAAGGGAATCACTCTCCCTATTGCTAAAATTCACTGTGATAAAAGGCAACAGATGTTGAGTAACACAAATCAGCAGCTGAGGACAGGACAAAAAAAGGGAAGCAAAATTCGTTTACAAAGGCACCCCGTATTTGTATGTCTACAACAGTAAAGCCTCTGAATTCAAGAGACGTGCTACCCAGCGTCTAAACAATACTGTATTAACCAGAAGTGCAAAGTGTGCCCATGTGCATTAAACTGTTCATCTCCAAGAGAACAGAGATTCCTATCAAGGAGCTAGAAAAAAACATTTTTGCAAGAATCAGAAGAAATCAGATTCCCCTTTGCCATTGCTGTACTCACTCAGTGTCACTTCTCGGTTGAGAAGGGAGATCGGGGAGGAGCGAGGTTGGAAAGGCAACGCCTCTGCACATTTCAGCTACGTGCTCCCCTTCGATCTGCTGCTGGCTGACAGAACATGGGACAGGATCCAGTCCCACCTGAAAGCTCTGCAGCTTCCCTACGTTGATTTATTTCAAAATAAGTTCAAATTTGATAAACTCGGCATGCTTCCTCCCCTAAGGCAGAGTACTCTCTGTACCAACAGACTATCTTAGTTCAACACAATAAGGTGCTGTAAGAAAGATGTATAGATAGATAAATAGTAAAGTATATAGTATTAGCACACTTTCCCCCCAAAATTCTTCTTCAAAACTGGAGAAGGCTAGACTCGGCACACTTAGCAAGAAATCAGCAAAAATCCTAGAACACACATCACTGTGTTAAATAGTCACTTATGTCCGTGAACTAACGGAGTGTAAGAGGCGACAACCACTTCAGTACCAGGTAAAGTCCCATTTCCAAGCTGTGGAAGCATGTTGGGAGATCCTCAGTTGGAGCTCTTGCTGAGGCCACTCCACATAAACCCGTAACTAAAGTGTGCACTACATAACAGAGAATACTACTCCTGGTACTGACAGTGAGATTGTCAGGCTACTTAAGAGATTACACTCAGAAAATCTATATTTTTTTAGTGTCTTTATGAACTTTCACAGTCTACAGTTAGTGAATGAAGGCATCAATAATAACGGACCCGATCCAACTCCAACTATAAAGATAATGGGAATTTTTCATAGGTTTTATGGACCCAGGTTTGAATTAGGACTGCTGCAGAATTCTGGCAGAAAGCAGTACAGCCAGTCTTTCTTCAGCTTCCTGCGGTGATTTACAGCACGTTAGTTTGGTCACTGAGTAGGAAGTGGCAAAAAAGGGATTTTCACATTGATACTAATAGATATTCACCAGTCGTTCAAGCTTTCGTGACCAAACTTCACCAAAGTGGGGCAGAAAGGGTCGCAGCAGAGAAAAAGCAATTGGAAGGGATAAACATCTGGCACACATGTAGGGCTGGGCAACTGAAAGGCATATGCGTCATCAAAGCACGGGGAAGACTGAAGCACAAGCAAGGTTAGCGTATATTCTGGATCCAGGATAAGGAGATTTGGGAAGGAATAGATAAGGGGATGTGGAAAGATAAAAACACGTGTATGAAAGCAGGGAAGATTATGAAGAACACAAAGCTGACCGGGCACAGGAAAAAATGTAGAGCTGGAATGTGTAAATCAGGACTGTGAAATGTTTCAGGGGATTACAGAGCCAAGGGAGGTGCAATATAATGATAAAAATAATGACAAGGAAAGAGAAAGGAAGGGAGAAACCAAGACTGTGCACGTAATTTGCGCATGTAATTACTTTAGACTTAACGTCAAGGTAAGCAGGGAAGAATTTTGCTCTGTTTTCTGCAGTCCTTGCCCACATCCAGAAGCACTGATATCTGACTATTTTATGAGGAATAGCAAAGATTTGTTTTAAATTTACAAAATATATCGGCTGAATTACTTGATATTTAAAGATATCAGATTAACCATGCCAATAAACGATCAGCTCCACTAACATGTTGGCAAAATCATGAAGAACGTTGCTAAACATTAAATATTCAGCAAAAATTTCAATAAGAGCTAGAGAAGACAATATTCTTATGACCTGCCTTGTGGCACCTACACAAGCTATGCCAAATATGGGTTTTGTCTATGATTTCCATGTCCCTTAAAATTCAAATGCAAACAAGAGTGAATGTAGAGGTCCCTGTTTAAGTTACAAGTTGGGCACACGCTTCTAACTTGATGAATCACGGGCTGCTCCTGGCATGCAACTCAGTGCAGGTTAACTAGTGAGGTTCACATCTTCTGCGTTACATTAGGCAAGGAGATGAGTAATGAGAGTCCATGCTAGGTCACTTTCTCTGAGAATTAGTAATTTTGAAGACTGGAACTTGAGTGATGGCACATCTCCATGTTTAACTTTTGCACTGGAACATTTATATGGTACTATCACAATAGAGGCATGGCTGAGGTCAAACTACGTGCTCTACTTTCATTTGAGCAAATTTCTGTGAATATTTTCTTTGCATTTTTCCCAGCACTTTTATGAATAGAAGGAAACTTGTAGATAGCTGTAGGTAACCTGTGGATAGATGCCAACTTTCTACTCTTACAACTGCAGTCAGAAATATAAAAATAAAATCTGGCTACTGCAAATGCTTAATACTACTTTCTCATCCAAATAGAAATCATGAAATAGTAGACCTTTAAAAAGGCGCTTGACTAAAGTACTGAATGAAGTAAGCCTAAGTGGGAAAAAAGGATAAAATTGTTAACATTAGGGCACACACAGGCTTTTCTCATGAAACTGTCTGTATTTCTAACTTGTTGAGCAAAAATGTTTCTGAAAAAAAATAAGGTTTTCAAAAGATGTGACAACCCTCTACAACTTCTGTGAAGAAAGACTATAACAATGTCTTGACAGAAAATACAATTGCATCACAGGAATAAACTCCAGTATGTATGACCTAATTTAATCTTACAGATATGAAAATATTTCCTTCAGCAGAATCAGGTAGCTCATGCAAATAGATTTAATCATCTTATATATGAGACTAAAAGGGAAGGAAATTTAAGGGATGATAAAAATAGACTTTAAGACTACATTACTTGTTTTATTAGAGCATGTATTTTGATTTTTGTTACATTTCTCTGAGCTTAATGCAAAATCTTTGAGTTCTAGACTTCATCAAAAACATATCCTGGTGCTTCCATTGCTAATGTTGAAAATGGAAATCTTTACCGAACCTTTTAGTTATTTTTCAGATTGTGAAGACGACGGGAGATAGAGACTTTGGCTGGGAACCAACAGACAGGGGTTGCACTTCAGGCTCTCCCACAGACCCCCTCAGCTCCCCATACAGAAGGGCACGACGACAGCTGTATTTTTCTCTCTGGGCTAAAAGCCCACCGTCTAGTTATTGCGATTAACCAAGCTGTTGACCGTCAGCTCAAGCCACCACACGTGTGTTCATAGCCAGCTGAGAACAGAAGGTTTCACTAGGATTTAAACTAACATACTGTATCTTCCTTTAGCCGTGAAAGCAGATTAGCTAATGTGTCTTGCTACTTATTTCCAGATGACAAGAAGAGTACATGCAGTAACCATTTCTCAGATGAGGAATTCTTAAACGAGGCAGAAGCTACCTTGATCATTTGTCATGTCATGAACATACCCTTATTATATGTACACAGAGCCTCAAATAACAGATTCTTCTCACCCGATCCTCTGAACAATAATATTTTAGCCTTTCTGCCATTCTGTTCCTTTATAAGATGAGAACTGCCTTCTCTCAAGGGGATTAGAGCTGACACTCACTAAAAACGGCTGCAATGATGAGTTGGATAGTTCTGCCTAGGAATAATGAAAAATAAGTTGTACACGACATTTTCAACCTTCTTTAAACTTCCTGCAATTAAACACATCAACTTTTTAAATTCTAGTATTTTAACAGCTGCATAGGGATCTCCTTTCCACTGTGAGAATATCCTGGTGCTCTGCAAGGAGCGAGTGCCCATATTTGCTATGTTCCCATCCAGAATCCCTTCCAAATTGTTTCAAAAGGTAGAGCTGAAATAATTCTGCATACCTGTCTCCTCTGGGTTTCCAACTTTTCCCCGTCCACTCAAAACGGTTCTGCCACCTAGATATTACGCACTAGTTGTGGGCACCCCACTAGTCACAAGCGTTCCCATGACTTCTTTCTAGTGGAAAAAGGCAGAAAATTGACACTGTGCAGTGTAGTTTCATGACCTTCATTCCTCATCTAGACCCTGAGAATAAGATCTGGATTTTATTTTTTTGGTTGTTGTTGATCCAAAACATTTGAAATGTATGTACTTAAGCCTGGTTGAGAAGAAGATTTCATCTGACGGAGATTTGAATGAAATACGGCATAGCTCCTTTAGACACTAAATACTGCTTATGCCACAGTAATCCTCTGAATTCAATGAGCTGGAGATGAGTTTGGCTCTGCCGTATCTCGGTGCCCACAGCTGCTGCAGTGCACTGCTTCATTCGCTGCGCTGAACTCACCCGCATAAAACGGCACAACACCTCCGCAGGAAGGGGGCGGGCATGAGATTCAACTTGTGGGTTTAAGAGCCCATATTTAGGCTGCTAAAACGTATTCTAATCTGTATATAAACACATACATAAAACTAGCCTAAATTTCACATGTTCTGAAAGTATTCCCTTCCAAATTGCTTCCACAGGGTCAGTACTTCTGTGAGGAAAAAAAAAAAAAAAACCAAAACAAAACAAAGAAAACCCCACCGAAAAAGCAAACCAAACCCCCGTCCCCCCCCCCCCCCCAAAAAAAAAAAAAAAAAAAGAGGCATTATGATGCAGGGAGAATGAGAATGAAATAAAGACAGCAAAGCGTCCAAGATCCACCTCTCACTGCAAGGCTGTTGTGCTAACTTAGAGCGCAGGGGCAGGTTTTTATTGCCTACCAAAAAGAAGACATCTGAGGCTACTTTAAATGGTTCTTGGACACCTGGCCACCAAGCTACCTAGCCAGAAGAGCACAGGTCTCTATTAGCTCCTGTGCCATATGAATGTACCCTCTGCAGACGTCTCGGATATCCCAGGACACCTAAAATGGCATTAGGTGTCCATATTTGTGCAATAGAGTCCCGCTCCAGGTGTCACATCCTGGCTACTTACTGATCTCTCAGGTTGCAGAGTTATTCAAGTTGTTTTAGCTCCTCTCCCCAAATATCGATCTGTCTCAACATAAGCTACTCCCATGTGCCATCATTTCCTTCAAACAAATAGAATAAATTCCTTTTATAATTGCAGCAATCTGTCTCAGCTCTGCGACATAAATACATGAAAAAATAACCAGCGTCTCGGTGCACATCTACTTCTGAAAAGCAGCAACTAGGCTGCCTAGACCGAACAGTGAGTTTTTAAAAGAGAACAGAGCTATTGCAGTCGAGGATAAGAAAAGACAACATATTGTATGTAGCTTTGTGTAAGTTATTTATTCCCACTCAGCTTATTCCAATTCTGTTTTAACAGTATTTCCATGTCTGTAAACCCCCTTGAAAACATAAACCAACACAATGTGAACAAATCTATATGGGCAAAAATCCTAAGATTTTATATGGTCCAATGCTTATTTGAATATAATGAGACACTTCTCAGTAGAAAACAAAGTCTGATTTAAGAAAAAATATTAAGTAAAAGAGGGAATAGACCAAAGAGAGCAACATCTCTAATAGAGCAGTACTATAATTTCCTAACTGGTGAAAACCATATCAAAACAATAAAATGGAAGCCTATGGTTAATTTGAGCAATGTAGTCGAGTTACTACTCCACAGGGATCTGCCCTAGTATTAAATTCCATTGCAGCTTCGGATTACATTTCTGCTGCTTGAGAAGAAGAAAGGCAGAATAAACTCAGACAATACTTTATCTGCATTGCAACTCGCTCCAAGTCAAGCCCTTTGTTATGCTCAAACGAGCAATGGACAGGCTATCACTGCTCTCTGACAGCACTTCCCCAGGCTGGCCTAATAATTAAAAATAAACCCAACCATACCATGACAGTATTTACACAACATTAGTCACTGGATAAGCTTTCGTGATCATCTTCTTTCATTTTAATATTATATTTTAAAATGCATGCTTGTGACTTCTGTGGAATCCCATCAAGAGGGGGAAAAAAATGTAATTAAGACATTGCAGGGAACACCTACCTGCAGAACCATCCAGAATACAGTGCTGGCAAACCAGTGGTACTAGAGATATATTTGAAGGCCAAGAAAACATAGCCAGCTCCAAATTTGTAGGTACTAAACTTAGACGGGGATTAGCTTTTTCTTGTTGTGCCCTCAGGCCATGTTCGCTCCTCTGGACTTTCCTAGGACATCCATTTTCACCAGTCCTTGACTACCTACCAATGCCTGAGATCCATCACCTACAGAGCAGGACTCCTAAAGCCTACAGGGAGATTTAATGGTACTTTATGCAGCATTAAACAAGGCAGTTTAAAAAAAAAAAAGGTTTGATCTGAGATTGAAGCAATGCTTATTCCGTTAATGTCTGTTCCCCTGTGGTTCCTTAGCCGTTTCTTGGTCATACTCTTTTCCTCCTGCTCATCAGAAGGGTCAAAGCAATTTTTTGAGGGAGTCTAGAGGTCACATGAAAAATAGCATTCATTCAAAACACAGAGCATACGAAGTTATCTTTCTCTAAGGCCTCCAAGTTTCTTTCTTCTGGGACCCTTTATCTTCAATTCATTTTTATTCTGCACGGTAAGAATAAGCACACAGGAAGGTTTGAGTTGGTTTTCTTAATACAGTGTTTCACTCCATAATGATTTCCTTCAGGCTTATTTCAGGTGTTCTAATTCATTAAAATTGAGCTATTTTCAAACAAACTAAAACAAACACAGGGAACTGTGAATAGCTAAAATTTAAACATCACTTTCAACACAAACAAAACCACTGATATTAGCAAACCTAACCCACTCATTTCTTGACTCGTCTTCTGTTTTCAAATTAACAACATAACAACGCAGAGCTCGAATTTTGCTCCCAGGCGGGTGTTTAAAGAAGGTTTCCTTTTAAGGTTTATTATCCTTCACCTACTTCTCTCTGCTATCTAATTTCTTTACTCTTCTACCTCAGGACTGGAGCTAATGAGATCAGGCTGACCTGGCTGCCCACGGAGGCAGCAGATTCACCCCCTCTCTTACACCCTTCCCCTGCAGAAACCAGACACACCATTTCAGGCACTGCAATTCACGACCAAGTCCCTCCTGCCTCCCCTTCTTCTAGCAAGCAACAGCAATACGGGCACTGCTGTGGTTCTACAGATCAAGAAGACTCATGTAAAACCTTTGCTATCATATACTGGTGGATCTACCCACCGTCTTTCAAATTAGAAATTTCCAGTTGCGGTAATAGATTTTAACATAAATGAGAGGTATTCAGGTATTTCAGATGGAAATATGGACGAAGAAGAAACGACAACTACACAGATAGCGGGAGGTTTGCATCACAATACATTTTCCATAGATAGAAAATTATGGGTGAGTGTATATTTTTCATTCAACATTACTCATCTTCCTTACTTAAAAATAGCAATATTCTGAAGCAGCAAGGACAGAGAGTAAATTTTCAGAAGCGCACCAAGCTGGGAGGAACCACCAGTACCCTGAAGAACATAATTAAATCTTGACAAATTGGAAAAACACTTTAAAAATAAAATATGCTGCTACTCAAGCTGATCACAGGGGATGGGACAGAGGGCTTTAAGCAGGAAACTGAACTGTAAAGAGGAACAGAGTTCTTTGTGTATTTTCCTAAGGATGAGAAACAACTGGCTTGATAGTACAAAAGGACCCATGGATTTCAATGGATCCACCATGCACCGGTCACGTGTGTCAACCATCTCAGGCTGCTGTGGAAAGGGCAAACAGTAGGAGGAGAGCATAAGACATATCTCCTTTCCGTCCATTCAGCTCAGGTAAATTGTCACAATTGCACTGCTGTGATCAGCAGTAGTCAGTATCTGAAACAGTACATTAACTCCTTAGGGACTCAAAAGAGTAGCTTTTCATCCCCACCAGATAAATATGTGCACCTCAAGGGTCAGGCTCTGATTTCCAGCTCAAAGGCTTGAAAAGCTTCCAAGCTAGGAAGGCTCAGATAGGCAGCAGCCCTTAGGGAAGCCTGTTTTGAAAAATATCCATCTATTTCAAAACCGCAACTCTTAATTCTTGTCGCAGTCTTCCTGCCGGCTGGCAGAAAGTATGACTAGTGTCTGTCTGTACATCGAGAGAGATGTTAACCACTGGACAGAGTCCACGTGGCAGCAATAAGAACAAACAAGAAGATGAGGGGGTGGTGTGGAAAAACCCCAAACCAACAATCGATCGGGACAGTTTAGTCTAAAAATAAGATGACTAATGAAGAGACAGAACATGAAAACAATCTCAAGTTACTCTAAAGGCGACTGCCAAGAGAAGAAAGTAACATTTGCTAGAGATTATTAGCAAATGATAGACCCAACATCTAAGAATGATTAATATGAGATTACTAAAGAGCTCACTTACAATTTTCTCCGACGCAAGCCAAAGAGCATGGTGTAGCTGTTTCTGAATTGGTTTTGCTTCTCTCTGCCAGGCATTATTTGAATGTTCAACGCAGCTTCAAGGCTGTTTGCTTGTTTTTTTTTAATTATTATTTTTGGTATTGTTTCATGACTAGGAAAGCTCCCACACAACAGCGCTGAGGCTGTAAGAGTGATGGAAGGACTTCGCGCCTTGCCTTGCCTTTCAGGAATGCCCAGTTAAGACTACCAAAAATTCAGCCATTGCTTTTCCACAGTTCAGTAAAAGCTGTATTTTATTTATTAGTCGAAATGTCACAACATTTATAAAACAAAGAGAGTAAGAAAAAGCATGCCCATTTTCTTTACAACTTTGACAGATTTCTACCGTGATTCACGTTTTATTTGTGCTCGGGACTTTCAAATGGCATTTGAAGTTCAAAAACTTTATGATGGAAGGAAGATTATCAAATGGAATATTTAAAGGGAATTTATACAGTATTGCAGACATTAGAAAAAATCTTCTTTATGTAAATCAGACAGCAGGATAAGGAGATCATCTTTTAAACAGATACTGTAGTACATTTTTTGTTAATTTTTGTATTGATTTGTTGAGACTATTAGGGAAAAGAACCAAATTAATTTAAAACCAGTGTTAATTTTTATATTTAAATAAACATTTCATGCAGCTTTTACTGGATTTTCAAAACCGTTGCTTGTTTTCAAGCAGGTTATGATAAGATCTGGGTGGGGAATCACAGAATGGTTGAGGTTGGCAGGGAATTCCAGCGATCCTCCCATCCAACCCCCCTGCTCAAAGCGGGGTCACCTAGAACAAGTTGCTCTGGGTCATGTGCAGCTTTTGGGTACCTCCAAGAACAGTGATTCCATCAGCTCTCTGAGCTACCCGTGTCAAGTGTTGATCCACCCTAGCAGTTTAAACAACAACAAAAAAGTTAATTCTTACGTATTAATGGATTTTCCTACATTTTAATTTGTGCCTGTTGCCTCTTGCCCTGTCACCGAGCACAGTCTGACTCTGTTTGCCCCCATCACATATTCATACACACAGATAACATCCCGCTGATCCCCCTCTCTTGGCAAATTTCCACTGAGAAGAGGATATAAATTTCTGCTTTCAAGAGGGATTCTAGTCAATGCATGAGGTCAGGGCCAGCACTTAGCCTGTTCCATCTATACTACAGAATCAATGTACATGAGTGGCACGCTACAATAAAAATAAAGCCCTTTTTAGGTCCCAGAATATGAGAAAAATACAACAGGTATAAACCTGTGGTTCATTCAGACTGACAGGCATAGTTACACATCACAAAACGGACAAGCTGGTAATCAGAGACGGCTGTGAACACGATACATTGCACTGGTGCTATAGATGAGCACACTGGAAATACAGGAAATTCCGTAAGGATGCTTCTGCTAATCTCAAACGCCAGTCTTAGTGCAGTCAGAGGCAAAATTCCCACTAACACCACTTGGGACCAAAATCTGGACTTAACACCAGACAGCTGCGAATAATGAACAGCATGAGGGACAGTTCAGATGTTGCAAGAGTCTGGGCTTCCCAGTGATGTCTTACTGTTCTTGCAGCTCTGCTCCAAAGGAGTCAGCTCCACCGTATCCACTGGGAAGTGGACTGGTACCAACGGTCTTTTCCCTCTTTCTTTAACGTCAGGACGTTTATGGATTTGCCTTCCAAATACCCACAGCCCACCTCCCTTCCTTCACTTTTCAAGAGACTCCTCACCTCTGCCAGCAGTATATCAGCCTCCCGCAATACCTGCGCATGAGGGAGCAGGTTTTCCTTTTGAAGAGTAATGAAAGCAGTGAATTTCAGTTTAATGTCTGCTAAGTCTGTCTGGGGTACACATCCAGCCTGCGCTTTCAGGGCAATGGATTTGACGATGAATAGGTTTCCAGAGGTTTAATAAAAATCCTGTTTCTAATATCCTAAATTACCTGGAGGCACTGAGACTGATAAACTGAGCTTAGGCTGTGATTACGAGACTTTGTCTTGATTTGTTAACGTCCTCTGCCTGTGGTCAAGTTGTTAATTCTGACCAACCTGTCTCATAACTTAAAGCTACCCCCAAAAAACCTTCAGTCAGAAAACTGAAAAACACTCTGAAAATACTTTCCCGATGTTATTTTAAAGCTGTTATCAAACCCAAACCAGACACTGCAGGTTATCGGCTGCAGAGGTTTTAAACTGAAGCTCTTTGCTGCCCTCTGTAGATACAAGCAAAAACTGAAAATTCGGGACACTGACAATTGAATTGCCTTTCATTTCCAACTTTTACACCCCGTCTTATCCACTAAGGCAATATTACACTGTTTTCCGTACATTAAATAATCTCAAGCACTAGGTTTCACTCTCCCCTCCCCAAAAGGCACGTTTACCTAGGTTTGGCTCATTAAGATTGATGCCGAAGTCGGACAGAAGAGCGTCAAATCTCTGTGTGCAATGAGCTGTAGAAAGAGAGAAGTCCACGAACAAATCCAAACTTGAGATCTTCTCTTATTTTTGTTCTCGTGCTTTCAGTATTTCAGTATTAAAATGTGTATTTTGGAAAAGGCAAAGGAAAAAGAGGAGTTTGCATGAAATAAAGGATGGTTGGAAAGTTTTCCTGAAAATACTCCTCTCCATACACACCCTTCTCCTGTTTTACTTTAATTCTAGTCCTGACCGCGACTCCCTTCATTGCCTTGGGCAAATAAAATACTTACTGTATCATTGGGGTGTTGTGGAATTATCATTTGTAAGGCACTTTGAAGCTGCAAAGTGCTAAGTAGTATTATTATTACAGATGAAAGGCCTGTTGAAGCAAATATGCAAAACTACTCTTATCTTAAAACTCAACATAAAAGTCTGAAATCCTGTAGGAATAAGCACTTTATAGACAGCCTTTCATTGCAACTGTTCTACTCTTTGTCAAAATTGCCAAGGAAGCAGCCACTTTTCTACAACTCAAACTGGATGCAAATAACTATTGAAGGGATCAAATGGTGACTTAAACCGCCTTTTCCTTCATCACACACAGCTCCTGGACAGAAAAAAAACCCTTTTCCCATACTTCTAAGTGCACCCGCCGTAGCAAGGACCTTCCTAGTAGGTATTAGTGAATAATTACATCACAGAGAATTTACTGACATGTAGAAATAACAACCAAGCGGACATAGAAGGACTACGGCAACGTTCTGTTGGATCGCTGCATGGTGAGAACCAGCATTATACGGGGGACAGCATGTGATCTGATTTCTGTTCCCAACTTGGGCGCAATCACCGTTGGCAGCCTTCACCGTGTCACCTCAGGATCTGCAATTCTGCCTCCCACTGCTAATGTGAGGCAGTGAGAGCAGAATATTTCTGGAGATGCTGCAGTGTACAGCAGAACAAGAGGGCACATTCTTTGCATCAGCTGATAGAGTTGAGAGCGAGAACAACCCCCAAGAGGCACAAAAGCGCTACTTTGCTGTGCTTAGAAGTAAAGCACTGTTGTTTCTTGTGGATTCTGTGATTTAATTTGTAGCTTATGTTCTTCTTTAGCTGAATAGTTGCTCAATTTGAGACAGTTTGCAAGCAACTTTAGCTGGCTGCACCGTAGATGAGAATAACACTTTTCTCAATGGTCAGTTTTGACCTAACGCATGGGAGCACTTCCACAAGGCAAACACAAGTATCCTATGGCTCTGCTGGAGCTTTCCCAGGTGAGAACTCCCAGAAATACTGAACATCTGCTATCTGCACACAAAGTCCTCAAATAAATATTTTCTTGATGCTTGTAAGGCAAAAAGAGTTTAAACATTCCTATGAATAGTTTTTTCAGTGCTCCTCTCTGTTTACCTGAAGCTTAAGCAGGGCAGCACCTGAAACTTGAGCACTGCAGCCTGGCGTTGCAGCAAAGAACTTCAATGGGAAAAGTGATCAAGAACTCACTATACTATTGAACTTCTCACGTTTTATTGTCTTGCCATTCTACTGCAGTTATAAAAAAATAAAAATGAAGTACCGGACCAAGAGACACAAAGCTCTCTTATCTTTAAGGGGTGAATTAAGAAGAACAAGCACCTATATGGAAAAAGCTCCCCATTGCATTGCAACGGAGTGAATTTCCTATTTATAGAAGATACATTAATTGTTAATAGGCAGCACCTATTGCAATAAAATCCTAAAATTTCCTGAAATTTCATCCCTATTTTGGAAAAATTAAGGCATACACTTGGACACACACTGACACGTTAGAGGACCTAAAATCCCTGAGAATATGAGGAAGCTGAAAGGTAATTTTCCATTAACACAATGTTCCAACATTGTCATAGGAGTGAAAAATTTATTTGAAAATATAAATAAGTTCTTTCTGAAGCTGTATATTTCAATACAGCTCAAAAGACTGTTAACATTCTATAATGCAGATGAATTCTTATAAAATAGCCTGAGAAAATTATTTTTGTCGTAATAAAACTCTTCGACCTTACTCAAAGATCGCTTGATATATTTTTTCTTTCAAGCCAAAATATTTGAACCTCAACAAGCAAGGATGCCTTATTTCCCCTTTAAATATCAAACATACTCATACAAAATACCTAATTTTCTCAAAACAGGATTTTACAGTACAGAATATTCCTGACAGAACTTCTGGTTAGGTATAACAATAACATGAAGAATGAAAATGTGGCACACTAAAAACAACTGAGAATCGCTTATAACAGAGTAAAAACTGCTGTCCACCATTATCACCTTAACACAGCTACTTAAGCAGTAAGTAGCTGATACCTTCATTTGTGTTAAAACAAGCAAAGACTTCTGAGGAACAGTTAATCCAAGATGTTCACCACTCTTAGATGAATCAGCAGCATGGCTTCTCTTTATCTGCTTTTGTCGAAACAGCGCCTCCTGCAGTCGCAATCTTTTTTCTTTTTTACCAGGCCTGTAGAAGAATATGTTCTTCATGCACAAAGATTTTTTAACAGAAGGGAATGTGGAAAAGAAAAACATAACTACAAGAGAAAAACATGACTAGAAGAAATGCTTAAGTAGAAAATTCAATATCATATCCAATATTCCCCTCCTAGCCAGGGAAGATGATACCCAACTATGCTATTTTCCAGGGGCTTTTTGTTTAGTTGCAGATTTTGCATTTAATTTCACACAAGAAATTCTTCTGGATTTCCAGCTTTTACAAGTCATTGCCAAGTCTCATCACCAACAGTCAAAACTGTGACTCTTGGATTAGAATATGTACAGCGTGAATCACAGATTCTTAAAAAATATAGTTACAGTAAATCAATTTACCTACCTAAAGTCGATAGCGTAGTTTGGAAAATGTGAAGTCCTTCCTCAATAACAATATTAACAGTGGAAGGAATACACAAGTACACAAGACAGTAATAGGTAGTTGGCTGTTTGTTTTCTGTATTCGAGCTCTTCCTATTTTTAGTATAGAGTAAGACAGGGTGAGCACCTCAGCCTTGCTCCCATCTCTGCTGCCACTCAATAGGAACACAAGCACAGTCATTTCTTCACCCCTGGCTACATTTCCTGGTCCGGCAAGCGAAATAAAATCCCCAAGTGAGGGATTATTTTGCCAATGATTGGTAAAAAAATTCACCCTTTTCTTGTATGTCAGACATTAAAACTCTCCTACTCATATTGGTTAATTCCACATGCGTTATGCAGGTAACAAATCCTATGGTCAATGGACATAAGCAAGAGTTCTCAGGGAGCCTAACTCACATGACACTGAAACTGCCTGTGGCTCCAACGCCTCTTATTTAAGGCTCCAAATATTGCTAAAATAGTAATGTTTCGGTCACAGGAAACTTGAAGCTTTTCTAAGGTAGAGCAGGCCACAGGGCTAAATATCATTAATCAACTATTTCACTCGCACAAATTCAGTCTGGTGGCACTGACAAATGAAACAAACTGAATTTGGACATGTTTTTACCCAGTCAGCTGGATGTTCTTCTGACAACAATGCTTTTAATGATAATTAACTGCTTTTTGTATGTGTCACTCGCTGTTCCCCAGTCATCACTTAATAACCCATGACCAGATGAAGAAGAAAGAAGGAGGAACTGTAGGGCATATGCACTCTGAAGGTGGTGAGAACAAATGGCTATTAAATCTATTTCTGGAACAATAGTGCTTTTTCAAGAAAACATCAGACTCTTGTAGCCTTCTGCATAGCACCAGGAAAACAGCCCCTACGGCCACAAAGCGCAAACGCACAGAGCACCAAAACTTTCCATTGGGTGCGTGTACCCTCAGCGCGATGGGCAATGCTGGCAGGAGACCTCTGATTATAAGTTCATCTGAAGAAGAAAATGTGGAGTTACACGCGTTGCCACATAGGTGTTAAAATTGTTCAGTGCTTCGCTGACTGATGGGGAGCGACTTTTATTACTTGACGCTTGGATTTTTCTTTGGTTTGCGAGGGACAGAATTTCTAAATCCTTAACCTCATGTGAGTCTATTGCTATGATACACTCTCTTAAAGTTTAATCCAACGCATGAGGCTGAATCCTGAAGAATTCAGCGGGCTCCTCCTCAGACTGCCTTTACTTTGAACCCCGTTGCTGCTGGCAGTTGTACAGGAAAACACAAAGAGCTTTCTGCCCCCTCCCACCAGTGGGCTAATTACTCACTGCACACACCACAGGGCTCGCTCCTCTTTTTACAAACCTGTCTCAAATAGAGTAGTGACACAATCCCTCCATTATAAATATTTTAAGAGGACAAATTTACACATTAGATGTATAAAAGATACCTTATAAAAGACATTTTTCTTAAGACATATTCCTGCTACCACTGAGGCAGTGTAGCCGTAGTGCTAATTAACAAAATTCACTCATTGCTGTCTACAAGATTAAAATATCAAACACTCCTCCGAAAGACTTAACAGAGACTCAATGCACAATAGTTTTTCTAAACTTCTGGAATACCACTGAAGAAGAAAGCAAGCTTGAAGGAAAACTACAATTAGAGCTGTCTAAAACTATATCTTATCAACGCACGATGCCTCGTGCTCATCGCCTTTCCAAAAAAAGACAGTATAAGAAATGGGTAGAGCCTTTAAAAAAGATTTCCCCGCACCTGCAAAGTGAGCTGTACCAGCCTACCCGATGCTTTTCAGTACCAGGTTTGATCTTCTTTTGAAACCAACACAGGAGTAGTTATACCTTCATTATGAAACTGTATACTCGCAGAGAAACGCAGAGAAATCTAATTTGTAAAATTCTTGTGGGAATCAGATAAACCAGTCTGAGTTGAAAATGCAATCTTTCAGACTTCCATTTCCTATTAATTTCAAGCTTTTCAAGGCTGATTACTCAAACAAGAAAAGGAAATGGAAGAGTGGTTTTGCTTGCTTTAATTTTATAACATTTCCAGGGGAAAATACTCAATTTCTCCTGCAATTTTTTTAATACTTTTTCTTAGAAAATAATAATAGTTATAATAATATAAAGCTCCCTCTGAAAAAAAAAACAAAAACAAAAACCAAAAACAAACAGTCAGTAAAGATGGTGCTTAGATCCTTAGCATACGCCTATCACAGCCATGGAATACATTATGAGGTAAGGTTAAACGGGACACTTTAAAACTCCTTATCACAATGATAAAATATGGTTAGATGCATCCGTAGTGATGTGGTGAAGAGATTACTAGCCATCAATGCAAAGTTTAATAGACCACTTGAAATACCCGGAAGTTTCAATCATCAGGCACCAGTTAGTCGCGGACGCAGCCCATTCAAAAGGGCCACATTTACCTCTCCAGCGGCACTTCTCCATTCACTCCAACACAGCCACACCAGGCTGTGCCCGCGGAGGCTGTTACACTACGATCTCCCCTGATCTGGCGTCATTCCTTTTCCAAATTTATTTCCTGAAAGCTCCGAAGGCAGACGCTACGCAGTGCCCGCGCTGACTGCTGGAGAGGTAGGTACCACCCTTCGCCGGAGGGCGGGTTTTCCAAAGCAGAGGCAGCCAGCCCAGCACAGAGCCGGCACCGCTCCGTTTTTACCGCTGATCCTCACGTCAGTCTGGATCTACCTTCTGGGTCTCCTCCAGCGGTGTTCTCCGCCCTGTTGAAAGCTGTCCCTACTCTTCCTGCCTGACTGCACTTGCCTGCAGGGACGCTGTATTGCCTGAGCCTTGGTTCTGCCCCACCTCACCTTCAGCAGCTCTTCCTGATCCCTGCGACATCGCTACCCTGGCGATGCGCTCCAAGCCTACACCTGAGGTTCGACAGTGAACAGCCCAGTCATTAGGGTTTCACCGGCTAAGAGCACTTGGCTTGAAAAATCTTCAGTGTATAGCGAGAACACTAATAATCGCAGCCTATAAAGAATTTTGATACAGTTAAATCCAGCTTGATGCAAAGGGATATTTTCGACTTAGTAAGCACTAGCAAAGTTATGATTGCAAGGAGAGCCAAGCGCGACGCAACACTTCTCTGGAAACAGACTTTGTCTAAGAAGTGCTGCCTTTAAAGGAACTGACCTTTGAAATGTTCCTTCCCAACAGAAGTTTCAGTAGGGAACAGCCAGAACAGCAGTTTCCTCTCTATTTTTTCAAAAAAAGATGGCCCCGCTTGTGTTAGGACTACGTGGCAATGGGGCGGTTTCAGATCTGAAGGAATCCCAGCAGTTTAGAAAGTTCCTGGGTTTTCTCTGGCAGCTTTAAGACAGAATAAGAAAAAATATCTCCTTTTTGTGCACGTGTCATATAACTCACCCAGAGGGATACAGCGTTCCCTAAGCATTTCTTAAGCCTTATTATTTGTCCTCTCAGTGTTATTTCCTATGTTTCCCTGGAGAGAATTAAAGAAGAAAATCCCAAATTATTTTGGATGTGATTCTCTAAAATTTTGAGGCTAATGTAGCCATTGAAGCCTGCTTCTTACATCTACTCCCACTGGCTTGAGTGATTATAGAAGTTTCACACGGAGAATCACCATGATCTTCCAGGCCGCCCCTGTGACCCATCCGCACGCCGCCATGACGTAAAACCCATTTCTTAGACACTTATTTCCTTGAACTGTCTTCTCAAGGCAGTGAAGTCATTAAGATCTGAAATTCCAGTGCAGTACTATAACCAGCAAAATCCTACAGATGCTTTTAAAAATTAATTTTTATAGCATCTATTCCTTCTAAAAATAACTCCAAACCATGGCTCCATCTAAAAAGCGCGCACCGAGCATCACTTTACCCATTGCACGCACTCTGTAGGGCTGCGTTAATTGCTACAGAGCTAACCATAGGCCCTCTCTCTGATAAAGCAAACTTGGAAAATATCCGTCAATGTCTCCACTTCTCAAAGACCAAAAGCCATCAGCAGAGTGCCCTTACAAAAATCGTGGTTTGGGGGGGGGGCAGAGTGAGCTAGAACCCCTTAATATTTGCATTTGCCAGTGCAGGCAACTTGAGGCTAAGAATTGTTCCAAGACATTAGTGTTATTACAAAATCAAATTATGCACCTGTGTACAAATATCAGAAAGACAGTGTAAGGTATTAGTAATGGACTTAAAAATGGATCAGAGCAAATGCTCAAAAAATAACATTATGGCATTGACTTCCATGAAGGAATCAATAGAACATTTTGCACAGTTAAATATCTTCTCCAATTTAAGTTTTATGTTGCGGCTTCAAAACCAATTAGGCTCCGTTACAGTCTGATAATTTGCCAAATTATCCTTCCTAAAACAAAAGTAGTTTTTGACTAACAGAGGCAGAGGAAAACTGCAACTATGGCATTTATTTTCATATTTGTAGCAGAGTATAGCCAGGACCTCACCGCAGTAAAACTATTAAAGCATATTTGTAAATTTGTAGACATGAGAAACCCCTACCAAATCACTACTTCAATATAACGGCTTTTCCATTGACTTGCCTGAGACTGGAAAGTCACTTAATAAGTGTACTCGTGTGTGACACGTAATATATATGCTCAAGTTTTTGTTACCCTTCTACAAAACTCCCTAAATTAAAAAAATACATATGCTTATGATTCCCAGGAGAAGAAAATAGCAGTGCCAGAACATCAGCATATAGTGAAAATAAGCCAATAGGGGTCAGCAGTACATAACAGAAATATCTTCTTAACACCAGCCATGTAAACTATGCTTAGCTATGATCCCCCCCCCAAAAAAAAAAAAATCTGAACTGAATAAATTAGATAATACTTTTAATTAAAATGTAATGTATCTGTATTCTTCATCTTTATCCCCATGAGCCATGATTGCTTGTTGTGGATTAGGTCTTGGATACACACCTGAACTCTCACTTACACAGGTTTAGAGATTTTTTTTTTTAATTTTTAAATATTTTTGAGGAAAAATATAATTTCAAAATAATAGGCGATTGTTATGAACAACGAGCATTCTGCTTCAATTCAACTGTAATGTCTATTTACGTCCTATAAAGAATGAAATTTGGATAGACAAACCCCCTGTAATGGATATCTACTTGAGAAATATTACATTCTAGCTGTCCAAACAAGTGGCTGCATGCTGTACGGCAATCACGGATTACAGTTAACTAAAAGAGTATTAAATTTGGAAAGTAACAAAGGCAGCATGAAAAGCAAGAGCTTAAAACAAAACCTTTAAAAAGGCACAGAACTAATTACTTTTTTCAGCAGGCAAGATAGTTAAAAACTCATTTGCCACCTGCTGTCACAGAACAAGTCTTGATCATCTTAGTAATGAAGTAGTCAGAGATTTGACTGTACAAGTTGGAGCATATTTTAACTTGATGAGGGCTAAGACTACACAACAAAGCAACTGCAGAAGGAAAGCTTTCTGCTTCGTAATTTATTAAATACACATTCCTCCTACCTATTAATGTTCTGGAAATAAAGTAGGGCTTGTTTATTTAAAAAGCAGGATCCAAGAGGCACTGTAACATTTTTTTACATTTTTTTTTCCTTTTAAAATAATGAATTCCGTTCATCTTTCCTCTGTGTATCAGCTTATATATAACTTTAGAATACTGAAATCCTACACGTTTCAGCGGATGCCCTTATATGCCTTACAGCCACCGATCTCCTGAATGAACACCAGCTTCCACAGAAACAGTGGCTGTTGTTTCCAAAGTGGCCCAGGGAATTAATGGAATTTCTTCCATTAATTTTTGGTCCACCTGCTCTAGGGGCCTTTGAAAATCAAACATTTCTCTCTTTAACTTTCAGAGTGCAAAGACATAGTTGGAACGATTATCATCATGCCGTGCGTGCATTCCTCTCTTCTCCAAGGATTTAATTCACTAATAAAGCAGCTCTGCAGCCTGTGGCCTAAGGTAACCTACAGACCTGACAGTGGACTATGAATCAAGATCAAAGTGACATTGGGCCATCATCATTAATGCTTTCCTCCCATTTTACATAAAATGTACCACTATAACTGAGTCACAAGAAAGATGAGTTCTAGGTTGATTCTGCCCGACGCAGGGATGGCAGAACAGGCTTTACTCCCATATTTTATGTATCTGTAACTTCACTGACCACATGCCTAATTCACCCTATTGTCAGGTTAGAGTCAGAGCCACGGAGTACAATCTTGCCATAATGGAGCTATAACGACAGTCATTTTGGAATATATTAATAACTATGAACTGAAACCTGCAGCCCTTATCCAGATGAAAACTTGCAATAACTTCGGCGATTGACTTCACTAGTAGTTTTAGCTGAGCAAAGATTGGAAGTTTGGGTGTTACAGTACCAAACTTTTCATTTTAAAATTGGACAAAGGATTCAGCTGTACATAAAAACATCCAAAATTTGTCATAAACAAACATCCTTTGCTTATTAGTCGGACCCCTGGCTCTCTGTGCTTTCAGTGGTAAGCACCATAGCCATTTAAACTAGGCTATATTAATTCAAATAGGTGCTAAAAATAATTACATTCAGTAATAACACTGAATTTGAACTAGATAACTATTCTTTAGCTTTAGCATTTAAAGTATATTACTACTAATTTCTTTCAGATTTGGAGAATTACTACATTTGCTGGTGAGGAAAATAAAATTTTAAAAAAGCTTGTAACTTTCCCTGGTAGCCAGCAGAGTAAAGTTTTGGGGGTTTTGTTGTTTGGTTACTTGGTTTGGTTTTTTTCCAGAAAATCTTTCAGAGTCTGCTGTTAAATTTTGTCAGCTCATCAGTAGGGAAGTGACATTTAAATTATTTTTTTTTTCCAGAGTGTTTAATTTATCTAATTGTTTTATTAAATATGAAAACATTATTGAGGCTGCTTATTTATGAGGTACATTCTCCTCTGAGAAACTTTATTGCAAGTCTAAACTGTTCATAGATGAAAGTATTTGCCAGCAACTCAAAAATGGAAGTTGTTCTGGGGGAAAAACAGCACCTGTTTACGACAGTTACACTGCTGAAACTGAGTACATGATTTTTAAAAGAATCTGTAGCGGTATTTATATAAAAAATGCAGCAATATGTACTGGATTTTGACTACAGCACTTTAGTTAAGATTCCCAGATGATTTTGCATCATGAAGGTATATCTGCTGACCCAAACATTTGAAAAGCATAAATACAGTATATTTTGGATTTGTAAGAGTTCAGACCCCTGTTTTATGTTTCCTCAAATAATTACACTTTCAGTGATACTACACTGCTTCAGCACATTTTTCCATGTGGAATCTGTATCCAAACAGCTCATCCAGGTATAGACCCGGCGCTTTGTTCAAAATAACCCTTATAAAGAGATGTCCTTTGAAAATATTCTTATAGCCAGTTAGAACATACTTGGCCAGTTAGCTACCAACAAAAGAACAAGTTATATATTACATTATCAGTACACCTGGAACTTGATTTTTGTTTTTATTAATAAAATAATTTTATTTAAAACTATTGTAATGAACTGCAAACATCTTACTTTGTAATAAAAAAAAAAGCAACAGAACATCTCAAGTCATTATTTGGTTACAAATTATATCATGTAAACTCTGCTTCTCATTGTCTGCCTTTTCTCCCCTGAAATATAGTCAAAGAAAATGATACAATATTGAGGAGAAAAAAAAAATAGTGTGAGTACGGTATTGGGATTTTTTTCTTACAGTTAAATATAAGGAAGAGGCAAATTTTATAACTTGACAAAAACTGTTGGGAAGTTACACAGACAGCTTGGGTTTTGTTGGCAATTAATTTTCCATAACTGTCCATAAAGCTTGCTTCAAAAACGTTTTTTAAATTCAAACCCAAACCTTACTGCTTCACAGTTAAAATATATCATAAACTTCATAGCCTATACCCCTGACCTCACAGGTATTCACGAAAATATTTTCACTGGAAGTCACTGTCAAATAATCATGTAAAGTGTATATGTATATATAACGCACATGGAAAATAAGAAGGTGGTTGGTAGCAGCCAACACGGCTTCACTAAGGGCAAATCGTGCCTTCTACGATGGTGTTACAGTACTGGTGGATAAGGGGAGAGTAACAGACATCATCTACCTGGACTTGCGCAAAGCATTTGACGCTGTTCCGCACAACATCCTTGTCTCTAAATTGGAGAGACATGGATTTGACCAATGGACCACTTTGGTGGATAAGGAACTTGCTGGAAGGTCACCCTCAAAGAGTTGCAGTCAACGGCTCCATGTCCAAGTGGCAAGCAGCGTCAAGTGGTATTCCCCAGGGGTTGGTATTGGGACCGGTACTATTTAACATCTTTGTTGGCGACATGGACAGTGGGACTGAGTGCACCCTCAGCAAGTTTGCTGACAACACCAAGCTGTACGAAGCAGTCAACATGCTGGAGGGAAGGGATGCCATCCAGAGGGACCTGGACAGGCTTGAGAGGTGGGCCCATGCCAACCTCATGAAGTTTGTCCCTCAGGGGTCAGTACTGGGTCCAGTCCTGTTCAAGAAATTCATCAATGACACGGATGAAGGGATAGAGTGTACCATCAGCAGGTTTGCTGATGACACAAAACTGGGAGGAGTGGCTGACACGCCAGAAGGCTGTGCTGCCTTACAGCGTGACCTGGACAGGCTGGAGAGTTGGGCAGAGAGAAACCTTGTGAAAGTCAACAAGGGCAAGTGCAGGGTACTGCACCTGGGGAGGAATAACCCCATGCAGCAGTACTGGTTGGGGGCTGACCTCCTGGAGAGCAGCTCTGTGGAAAGGGACCTGGGAGTCCTGGTGGACAAGAGGGTGACCATGAGCCAGCAATGTGCCCTTGTGGCCAAGGCGGCCAATGGCATCCTGGGGTGCATCAAGAAGACTGTGGTCAGTAGGTCAAGGGAGGTCATCCCCCCCCCCTCTACTCTGCCCTGGTGAGGCCGCATCTGGAGTACTGTGTCCAGTTCTGGGCTCCCCAGTTCATGAAAGACAGGGATCTGCTGGAGAGGGTCCAGCAAAGGGCTACAAAGATCATTAGGGGATTAGAACATCTCTCTTATGAGGAGAAGCTGAGGGACTTGGGTCTTTTTAGTCTAGAGAAAATAAGATTGACGGGGGATCTTATTAATGCTTACAAATACTTAAAGGGAGGGTGCCAGGGGGATGGAAACAGTCTTTTTTCAGTGGTGCCCACCGACAGGACAAGAGGTAACGGGCACAAACTTGAACATAGGAAGTTCCATCTTAACATGAGGAGGAACTTCTTTTCTTTGAGGATGGCAGAGCACTGGCACAGGCTGCCCAGAGAGGTTGTGGAGTCTCCCACTCTGGAGACATTCAAAACCCACCTGGATGCCATCCTGTGCAGCTTGCTGTAGGTGACCCTGCTCGGGCACAGAGGTTGGACTAGATGATCTCCAGAGGTCCCTTCCAACCCTGACCATTCTGTGATTCAACAAGGCCAACTGCAATGTCATGCACGTGGGCTGGGGCGATCCTAAGCACAAATACAGGCTGGGAGGAGAATGGATTGAGGACAGCCCCGAGGAGAAGGACCTGGGGGTGCTGGTTGATGAGAAGCTCAACATGAGCCGCCAGTGTGTGCTCGCAGTCCAGAAGGCCAACCGTATCCTGGGCTGCATAAGAAGTGTGGCCAGCAGGTCGAGGGAGGTGATTCTGTCCCTCTGCTCCACTCTTGTGAGACCCCACCTGGAATATTGTGTCCCAACATAAGAAGGACATAGACCTGTTGGAGCCGGTCCAGAGGTGGGCCATGAAGATGATCAGAGGGCTGGAGCTGGTGGTGTTCATCCTGGAGAAGAGAAGTCTCCAGGGAGACCTTATAGCAACTTTCCAGTATCAGAAGGGGGCCTACAAGAAGGCTGGTGAGGGACTTTTTACAAGGATAGGATGAGGGATAATGGCTTCAAACTAGAAGAGTGTAGATTTATAATAGATATTAGGAAGAAATTTTTCCCTTTGAGGGTGGTGAGGCACTGGCACAGGTTGCTCAGGGAAGCTGTGGTTGCCCCATCCCTGGAGGCGTTCAAGGCCAGGCTGGATGGGGCTTTGAGCAACCTGGTCTAGTGGGAGGTGTCCCTGGCCATGGTGGGGGGGTTGGAACTAGATGATCTATAAGGTCCTTTCCAACCTAAACCATTCTATGATTCTGTGACATATCTACCTCCACACACCATGGTGTCTTTGTAATAAATTCTCATGTTCACTGACTAATCAAAGGAAGGAAACTCTGATTTAGTTTTTCCAAAAAATATATTTTTAAGCATGCTGTGATCTACTTCAAAAGTGCTTTCAATGTTTCTTTTGTAAGTTTCACGCAAGAAATCTCCTACAATTTATATGTGTCCTTCCATTTCAACACATTTATTGAAACCCAGTGTTTTCCAAAAGAAAAAAAAAGTTACGCTTTTCAATATTAATAGCTACCCAAACTGTCAGAACAAGAGACTTAGTTTTCCAAATGACCAGCACCTCATGCTTTCCAACAAAATTAAGAAAAAATAATTTAGAACCTGTCTTACTCTGTTCTGTTTTTCAATGGTCTAATTTAAGCACTTCTATTAGATTAAAATTTCTGCCAAGAGAGTCTATGAACTGGAGTATACAAAGAAAGAGAATGAAAAAACATACTGCACAATCAGAAAACATTAATAAAAATAGGTTTAATGAGAAAACAACCTTAGGAAGACACAGTAAGAACAGCTTCATTACAAACTTTCTCAGACTATACAATTTTGTCTCGTCCTGTGCTAAATTTATACATCCAAACACATTCAGATAACTCTTTCTGTCCAGTTTCTGCCTCATTCTATGATCACAAACTGCAAGCTGGAGTTACAAAACCTTCTCATTTCTTGTAAGGAGGCCAGCCAATTCCTTTCAGTTACCCCTTATTTCTCCTCAAACATCCACCCCCACTTACCCACCAGTTCCCCTGACAGGCTCAGCTAATTCAAAAGCTCATCAGCAGGATCCCAGAGAGCTAAGGTCTGCATCACAAACTAACCTGAATGTAGTCTCGGTCTCAGTCTAAGGAAGAACCATTTGGAACTCAAAGCAAACACACTGTCAAGGCACAAGAAGATGCTGTGGTCAGAAAACGTAGAACAGGATGCTCTGTTCAGTGCTGCTGAAGATACAGTTCAAGGGAATGCCTGGACTTGGCAAAGGAAGGTTGTGTCCAACCATTGCCTAGTAGCACAACTGGTCTGATCTGGTGGAAGAGACTCCTGCTGGAAAGGCAGCGGTATTTGCACAACAGTGTGCCCCCCACAGCTTGGTTTCCCTATAGTGGAATTCCCAAAGGAAAATTAGCTCTTTCAAGGGAACACTTTGAATATCTTTCCTGCAGCAAGATTCAACTTTGTCTCACGAATAACCCAAAATGAAAAGAGAAAAGCTATTCCACTAATTGGATACTTTCACCTCTTCTGATCTTCTGCTTCTTGTCGCTGCCTCGTATATACTCTTTTATTGTATAAAATCAGACAAAGTTGTATTAGATTTGCTGGTACTGCCCAAGGATTTCTGTGGCCTTAACTGAAACCAGCACGGAACCTGAGCTGGAAAGACTGCAGAACCAAGAGTCTGAAACAACACCAAAGATATCCTTAAAATTACTTCTCATAACCCACCCCACAAAGATCTAGATTTATCTACTCCAGAGATTTATTTTTTTTTTAGGATTAATTTCAAAAATACATACAGGCAACAAAGGCCATCAGAAGATGTAGACAAAACCATTGCTATTAGGTCAGCATCTTTTATCTGACAGTGGCAATTAAGAACATGGTGAGTACAGAGCAGTACGGCCAAGGTGTACCTTCCAGAGTCTGGCAACCCACTGCTTGGGGACTTTGTAAATTGCATTTGAGAGATGGCAATAGGTCTCTTTTTGTTTCTTTTAATGAACGTGTCCGATCACATTGCAGCTCATTTCTACTCTTGACATGTAAACTTGCTGCCATAGGACATACAATTTAATTCTACAGAACTTAATTTTGAAGTTCTACATGAAGGACTGCATGAAGTACTTAATTTGTTTTCTCCTACTAAATGCCTGATAATTTTAAACTGTACCAATTTTTATGAGGGAGTCGTCTTCCTTTCTATCCATTCATTCTTTTGTAAACCTCTACTGTACCTTACTTTAATCATCTCTTTGTTAAACTGAAGGCAAAAAAACTCCTCCACAAATCAGGCGATACAATAGCAGTATGGCTCTCAAAGATCTTTGTGTTCTGCCTGAGAATCTTTTTCACTCGGGATGCTGTAATAGCTTCCTTCGAGAAAAGCCTCTGTCACCACTGACTGCCTTCCCTTTGCCATTGAGACCACAGAATTAGTGGACGATTTCAGAGTTCCCCAAAGAAGCATCAGAACCTGATACAGAGAATTCTGTACCACTGCTCTGGAAAACCTATTTTGGAATGCACATTTTGTTTTATTTGCATCACCTACAAATATAAGAACTGTTTTCGTATCTCCCAAAGACAGTTTTGGTTAATGCTTAATTTCACTTCCAAATACAAATGAAAACTGTAGTTTGCACTCTGTCTTCATTTACACTGACACTTAGGAGCCCCCTCGTTGCACTAATTATTTTTTCCAGGTTAAAAGGGAGGCATAAAAGGAATGCCTAACATCCTCTGCACATAATGCACTTGTGATGCATGTCCATTCAAGTCAACAAGACTAAGAAAAAGGTTTTTCTTGTGCTTTGTTTTAAAATTGCAGGCTCCTGGCTGCTACACACTCAAAAGACGTCAAATTTCTATCAAGAAGTAGGAACCGAACAATTTCTTTCCCAAAGCTTCAGATTCCCTTTCCCAAGCTTCCGTTCCATTTTGAGAAGAGAGAGATATTCCCTATGCCCTGGTTTACCACAACATGGTGCTCTTTGAGACCTTTGTGGTTTCTCCCTGGAAGGGCAGACATCCCTCTACAGCACAGGCATCCAGCTGTCAGCACAGCGACAGGCAGAGGAGGTGGAGAAAACAGGGAAGAGAAAACAGGCTGCAAACACTAAAGGCAGAAAGACGAAATTAGGTTTTATTGGGGGAAGAACGTTTATAGAGCACCAAAGAGCCAGAAGGTCTTTGCGCACATAAATATGCAGATACGGTGAAATACATAAAACACTTGTATTAAATGTTAAATATTAATCTTGAGACCACCTTGACTACAAGAGCGAAGTTTTCAGGGAGAGGTAATATCTGTCACTAGACACAGTTAGAAAAGTTGTATGCCCAAAAGCACAGATATTACCTCTAACTATAGAAGTTGGTCGTGATTTACAAAGTGCTCCCAGATGAACACAAAACCCTCATGTTGGGAATTCTCCCCTACATGTTCAGAGCCACAGGGACCTTGTGGCAGTGACTTGTATTCCCTTCTCACACTCCCGGCTCTTTCCAGCCATGGCTGTTCACATCTCCAGTTCTTCTAGCCTGATGGACACTTGTCTGCAAACCCTTTTCTTTTCCAACAGCAAGCAGTGCGCCTTTGATATATTTTCTGCATTTACTCTGTTTCCTCAGAAGAGTGTTCCTGCTGGGGATCCCCTTCACCCAACTGCCTTTCATGTGGCACTGCGCTCTGACCAGTGAAAAACAAGGAGAAAAACCAATCTGGAAACACAAGCCAAGCAAAGTTTAGCAGGAACATAAGAAAATGTCCAAAACAGATTTTCCTGGAGATGTGTTATTTATGCCTACAGTTACGATTCTGACAGAGCTATGTTTAAATACTTCTAAGGCTCACCCTTAAATAAGGAGTCCTAGTTTTTAAATACCAGACATTCTTGACATGAAAATGAGATAAAGGTAGTAAAGTTTGGGTATAATAAACTGCAGAGCCTCTATACTCCTGGAAATATTCAAGGTCAGGTTGGATGGGGCTCTGCGCAACCTGATCTAGTTGAGGATGTCCCTGCTCATGGCAGGGAGGTTAGACTAGATGACCTTTAAAGGTCCCTTCCCACCCCAACCATTCTATGATTCTATAAACACTGTTGACAAAACACACAGTTACAAATTTGCAAAGTTCAGGCCTTCTCCCCACTGTTCTGTGTAGCTGCTAATATTTAGCTGCTATTTGCAACTAAGCAGTTACCTGCTTAGTTAACTAAGCAATTCGGAATAGCTTTCTTATTAACATCCATTAATACCCGCTAAAATCCCAGATGTATTAAACCAAGGCCACTTCTTATAATGCAGTCCACAGCACACAGGACTTTTTTTGACTTCACAACTATGGAATGATTGTTACTAGTTTGCTACAAACACCTCTATGGAAGCATAAAGGCTTAAAGACAGCAAATATGTCACAAAATAATACTTAGAAACATCAAATACGTCACAAGTACTGGAAGAAATGTGTGGTAGTGGAGAGATGAGAGTTGTATGAGGGAGGTTTAGGAGGAACTGAACTCCAGCTGTCATACTGGTGGCCACTGGCAAGAGCCTTCGGGCCAGAGCTACAAAACTATAGACTCTAAACCCTTTTATGTGCCTAAACCTTTTGCCACTTGGCACTTCCGAACCCACGATCTGCTGATGAAGATTATAACTCTCTTCCAGCCCTGGCAGAGAGGATGTCTTTTTATAGCGCAGCCCTGCGATGCGAGCCCAGGTCGGGAGCTGGGCCACGGAGCGTTACTGGACCCGAGAATCCACTATCACCGTACAGAGCCGACCGCCGGATTTGAATAGCTGAGAGCAAATGCATTTACATGGCACGGATCTCTGCAAAAACAGGCGGAAATAAAAGGTCTGAGAAACAGCATTTATCTCCTCCTCCCCCTCTACAAATAAATTACAAGTAATACAACCCAATATTATTTTACTTAGATTCCCTCCTCTCCCCCTGCACTGCCGCAGCGTTGTTTTTCAGACACCTACAGGAGGGTACATCCACACGTGGATCTTGGGGAATCCCATAATCTCAAAGGTGAATGAAACCTAATGGAGTAGAAAGATCTACATCATCCTTGCTCGCAGAGCAGCATCATTTGTATCACAGAAAATTTCTATTGCAATTTTTTTTTGGCATGTTATAGTCTAATTTCAAATTTATTGAATTCACAGAGGGTTTCTGTTTTGTTTTTACCATAACTACTCATTTTAACTTTGGCTATTTTTTTTTTCTTTACACTTACTCCAGTATGTCAGGCTCTGTTTGAGAGGAGTAATTGGTTCATTCCTTTAGGGGAAAAGCAAAACAAGACCAAATACAATATTTGCACATAACGTTCACACACATTTTTGCTTTAAAGCAAGAATAAACAGGCTTTACATCCTCTACTTATTAAAACCACAAAGTCTTTGCCCTGGTGAATATACTGTTAATTGTTTTAGATTTATGACATTATTACACCATAGTTTAATAGTGTTTCTTACCAACCGAGGGAGAAAGCTTAGCTACACTAAGTAAATAATATTAACCACTGTAAGGAAATAAAATGATGTTCTGGTTAAGGCACTGGACAAAGATTAATAAGGTCTTAAATTCCAGATTCTGTCACAGTCTTCCTACGTGACATTGGAAAAGATATATCTTCATGCCCTGCCGTTAACTCCCTTCTATAAAACAGGAAAGTAAGAACTATAAAACTATTTGGCAGAGCAACATTCTGGTTTTGTGCTGAATCACTGCCTAGCATAATGGGGCCATAATTTTGGTTAGGGCTTATCTGCCATACTATAATAATTAATAAATAATAGTAATCTATGCCTTTATGAATAAAAATATCTGGACAAAGACCAAAGGGCCCCACTGCATTCTTCAAGAAACCGAGTTAAAGGATGTCACGTTAATACCAAGAAAAGCAAAAAGCACGAGTACCGGCCCAAGGACGAGGGGAGGCGGTGCCGAGAATCACCTACCACAAATGCCGAGAACTTCGGTTCTGAGAACTTCGGTTTAGTCTTCTCAACTAAGGTTGTGGCTCTTCCCACGACGGTTGCCTGCTGAAAGGCCGGGGTTTGCCATGCAGCGAAGGAGCGACGGCACCGCCGAGGAGCATGGGCACACACGCCCGCCCTCAGTTAACCATCACCCCGACTCCATCAAACCCTGCGGCCCCACCGGCACCTCCTGGGCAGCAGCACCGACTCCGCTTGGCACTTCTGCCCGGGCTGCCGGCCAGCCTCCAGCTGCGATCCCTGCCATCGCTTCCCGCTTCCTCCCTTTCCTGCACCATTTCCAAGCAGTTTCTGCTAAAACCAATGCACTCGGTCCCGAGAGGTGCGCCAAAGGTTAAGAAACGAGCACAAAACGCTATGAAGGAGGATGAAACGTTACTTCCAAACGCACCGCTCACTTGCAGGTGTAGCCTATGGGCACTGCAGAATCAGTGTGTGGTGCACTTGGGTTTGGTTTTAACGTAAACGGAGAAAAACTAGTCAAATAAAATTAGCCTCATACAAAATTCTGGGCATGTTTTGCACCTGTTTTACTCTCCATAAAACGGTAGGTAAAACACTCTAGATGTTTTAAATATTAATGTTTGCTTATAGATTTAAATTTCCAAGTTAAATTATACCCAACTGCTGCCACATATAAAATACCACATCTGCCACAGAGGAAAAAGACTGATAGCCATTTTATTTTCTTTCTTATGTGATTTACTAGTCTCACACAATCTGGGGGGAGAAAAGATCGTAATGTATTTGAGTGCCACAGATTACATTTCTTGAGTAATTTTTCAAAAGTGCTTAAATACTCGCAAGAGCTCATAAAGGCTTCAAAAATGATAATAACACTCCAAAGTATTAACAGGAGTGCGAGAGCTAGCGGTGGAATGTATACAGAGCAATTAATTAATTGCTCTGCTGCAGGGTTTTTTTGCTGTTCCTTCTAGCAGAATCTCCAACAGTAGCCAGGATGAGTACAGTAATTAATCTTTTTTATCATCTGAGATCAGCGTGATTGCCCGGCACACCTTTCCAGTGGAAACCTAGTCTGACATCCTGCTCTTAATTATCCACAGGCACGATTAAAGTTTATGATAAAAACAGGAAAAAAAAGAATGCTGACGCAATGCATTTTCGCAAAGTTTCCCTCAGTCAAGGGACAAAACCCAAAGACCATCAGCAAGACTTTAGTCACAACGCCTTCGGCGTAAAGTCAGCCAGAAGCGGGAAGGAGCTCAAAGTTGGATCTGGAAGTATTCGAGGCACTGCTACAGAAAGAAGACTCATCGGATGTTGCTTCTAGCCACGCGCAAGGTAGCAAACATCTCTCTTCCGCATGGCAGAAGCTGAGAGACTAAAATGAAAACATTTGGGAATGCAGTTCACCGAGATACGTTTGACATAACTCTACATTTCCATGAGTCATTTTTAAAGGCAGGTGGTTTGACAGGCCCTCACGTACTTGCATGAGCGAATCATAAGTAAATGACTTTTTCGAATCACTCGCTGAAAAACATAGTCAAACCCTCATTTACTGGTTGTGTCATTTATTTGGATGATTGTATCATTTATTTTGACAATTGCAAATTAATTTTCAATATGAATGTAAAGAAAGCTACCATACAGAATGCTTGACGGCGTATTTTCCAAGATGAGCATAGCTGTGTCATGACAGCCTTGGCTATTACATTTTTGCTTGAAGGAGTGGAGTTCAATGACATTCCAAACTACTTCAATTTAAAACCAGTAACTTGTGAAAAGCCATCCACTACTCAACAATAGTTAAATACCTCCCACAGTCCTCTCTAAGTTTTCTTCTAGGATTACAAACATAATTTTATGCTGAATAAGAAGTCGGCAAGCCTGGTTTATGGAAAAAAACCTGAAATGTAAGCAGCTGAAGACAACCCTAAGAGGTGTTGCTTTAGATTTTCTGATTTACTTGTCACAGTATAATAATACAGTTTATCATTTAAAGCAATAAAAGTGAAACAGAAAACTGACAGCTGGATTCTGCAACTTATTCATGTGAATTAAATGGAATGACTTGCAAGAATTAACATGTGGAAAAGATTTCCAAGTCTGGGTAAGCTCTCTTGGTAAATACTTTATGATGATACATACAGATTGGTCAATGGCAAAACTGTACATGTGATTACGGAACTTATTTCTTACAAGAAACTGACAGTTTCAATAAACTCACTTTAAAATTATTAGTATCTTAGTAATATGGGTCTGCATTTAAATGCAGCGTTGATTGTCCACCCTGTACTGACAGTTCCCCACTCCTGAACTGCTGTGCTCATTTCTATCATTTAAACATAATTTTTAAAAAAATCAAATCCTATCATGTCCCAACTATTACAGAGTTCTCCACAATTCACAACACCCTAAGGAAACTTAAAAAAAAAAAAAAAAAAAAAAAAACAAACAGGCAAATATAGACACAAACCACTACCTCACCTCCCTAAAAAAGTGGTAACAAGAATTAATGAAAACTACAGTTCACGCATACTGAGTGTCCTGGTTTGAGGACCACGACACTGAGCCAAATTAGAACTTGCTATTCTGACTGAGAAGTAACACAAAATCAGTTTTCCAGACAAGCTCAGATGATTTGTACAATACCAGACAGTGAAAGGGAGATCAGAAAAATAGACTGGTTTTGTTAAAAGCCATGAATACAAAATTATACATTTGGCTTCTCATAATGCCATCTTTTGAATAAGTATTAATAATAATATCAGACACTGTACCATACAAGTCCTAGCAAAAAGATTTTGAGTGTAGGTGAAGCTAAGGATAAAGAATGGATCTTTATAGCTATTAGGAAACATTTTCAGGAAACCATTCTTAACAGTGCCATTAAGGTGTGTTCTGGTATGGTACAGCGATACACTTTCCCACTCATCTCGAATATGTATGGAAGCATTTGTACTTCAGCAGCACAAAGATGCCTTACTTAGAATTGCAAACCCACTGCGATAGGTAATAAGTGTACAAAGTGATAGACATTAGGCTGGTAAAATAAGCATTTTGTTCCAAATCAGCTCTTTAACCGCATATTAAAAGACAAGAGAGAGGGAAAGGCAGAGGGAAACAATAAATGATGTCATAGTTCTGCAGTTAACCCTTCTACAGTGTACTCCAGTTATTCCAGATACATGATGTTTTGAAACAAATCAGGGCACCGTGATCCTATACTTTAATTCAGAAGGCATGAACACGTCAGCAAAGGACCGGGTAACAGATAGATAAGGACAGGTGATAAAGAAATAAACGTAGCGAGCCCACGTGAAAAACAAGAACTCGCTTTTCATTTATTCCTTCAATAAGGTAGTGAGAAATTTGCAACGTTCAAAATGTACGGCACAGTACGAAAACACTCCATGTTGACTGTCTGTTGGTTCTGTGACAGAGTAAGTACAAGGACAGCTCTACCCATCTCTTTCTGAAATTATCAGCCATTCTCCCGTGCTCTCTGACGGCCACTTGGCCTGTAGTTCACGGTCCTTGGTCTAATTCAAACAGCTGGCTTTGCAGAATCAATAGAATAAATCAGAGTGCACATTCATCCATCTACGAAGACAGTTCACTCCGTTCTCTCTGCTTGGAACAACGTTTAGACGACCGTATATGGAAGTTAAGTGAATCATTTACGATGGCACTGGGAGCACGCAGCCAATGCTGGTTTGTAATGGGGTTAGATCTAATAAGCCAAGGCTGTGACAGAAGCGCCTCCCCAGTGTTCTTAAGAGAGTCACTGTTGCTCTTTTTAGTTTGTTAGGCAGTTGCTGTAAGTATACCACTCACTGAGAAGGTGAGTAATAATAAGTAGTAAAGGTACCTTTACATTTGCTGGTCAAACAGCAAAATTTCAAATGAAGTCACATTTAAGCTGCATTTAAGGTTAAACCCTTTTAAATTTAATCACAGTTTTGAAAATTTCTCATATCTACTCATATATATGTGAATCTCCTAATTTTAAAAGTTTGCACTTTTTCTGAAGTATTTTGTCTTAGTTATTTGTTGATCTCACAGATGATTTCTGTCTCCACAAAAATCCATTTAGGAAAAAAATTCCCATTTTCCAAACCAGATGAAAAAGTCACACATTTTCAAATGGCATTTCTTCATCTCTTAAAACTGCATTAGTAGTCATTGTTGGAAGTTTATCCGTTATGCTTTATGAAAATCTTCCAAAACTAAGATGCCAGATTGGCTTACATGTGTCATCCTCAAATTTGCCCTTCTTTTGACTGATAACTGATTTGTAAGCTTCACTTCTTATTATGAGAACCTAAGACAACATTTTTTGTTTTCATTACACAAGTATCAAACACTTGATACGAAATTTCAAAGCCTAAATCTGCTAATACAGATTTCAGTGAAAACTTGGAATGAGTATTCAGGCCCGAGTTTGTGCTACACAGTTTTTTGAACAGATGGACGGAAGAATGAGAGGCCAGGACCTTCTTTAAGGCTTCATCAGGCGTTTGTACACTTCAGTGAGTCAACTGCTATAGCTGCATTCCTGCAGATTTGGTAACTCTTTGACATAACTTTGTTCCCTGAAATAAAAAGATAGTAACCTATTATTTCACTGAATTTTATATGAAATCAATTATTGATTTTTTCTACGTAGGGCAGTTTATGTTTTGAGCGTGGAGAAGCAGTTCAGCATCAGGGTGTTTGCTCTTGCCTGCCCGCACGTGGGGAGAGGCTGCAGAGCCACAAAACCCACTCTACGGTGGGCCTTCAAACACCCCAAAAATTGTCCTCAGTCTTCCCAAGACTTCCTCTACAGTAGACTATGGCTCTGTCTTTCCCTTCCTCCGTTCCCTCAGTGGCTTCACCTGCTTCTCCTCGCCGGGACGGCCCCGTTCCCCTGGCACGACGCGGGGAAGGGGCAATTGCCGAGCACTGCCCTCTCCAGCCACGGCAAACCCCGTCCCTGCCAAATGCACGTTCAATATTTCCACTTGGTGTTGAGCCTGAGAATCGAGCCCAGTAGTTCTGCCTGTGCCCTCAAAAGGTTTCACTGAAGTGAAGAAGTGGAAAAAGGAGGTGAGGATTTGGACAACTGGGTTCTGGGAGGAAAAAGGGGAAGCCAGAGTAGAGAGGCAGGAAGGATCGTTAAACTAGCGTTTTAGCTTTCTAAGAGTACTGTTTTCATGCAATAATCAGGCAAATGAGAGGGTATTTTATCTGTGTAGCCAAACACGATCATACAAGGTTATAAACATGTCTGGGCTAAGAAATCCTGCTGATTAGTCAATGTAATAAAATGAAGAAAGACTAATCTATGCAAATTAAAACACGCAGCGGAGCCTTTGTAATATCCAAAGCTGCTTAGTCAGGCTTCGGAAAGGCAACACAGGTTTTATGGTCGACACACAAAGTAGCGCAGTTGGGAACGGGCTGCTGGGAGCTAAATGCTACCTGCAGGACTTGGTACCTTTGCTGTATGTCACCTGGTGCAAAGTCTTAACGGCATATTCTGGTAATACACTGGGCTGCTGTCAGCAGTCCCAGCAAAGACAAGCTAAGAGTCTTTGTTAGGAAAACTGGGTATTTCTTTTCTTCTGGTTTTAGAAGACATAGCTGCCACCAGGGCAGGATTTTGGCCCTTAAAAAGTGAAGATATAATTACAACAGCTGAACTTACTAATTTTAAAGGCATCATTGAATAAGATAGATACGATCCATTTTGAAGAATGACTAAATACTGGAAAATCTACAACATCAAGCAAATGCTATTAAATACTCCACTGTGGATGTCAGACTACTGCCCTGGTTAAGGAGCTGGAATACTCTTACACCTATTCAGGCACATAGGATTAATTAACAGGTTTTATTTTAAAAGCTTTGCGGAAGTTTTATTGGGTTATTAACCTGTACAGTCAATCTTGTCATGATATTCTGGTTTTTTTTTCATATTCACAGGATTATTTCTAATGGTAAAAAAGTAACTGGCAGAGTTTGGGGAATTAGGAATACCCAGATTCTAACAGAAGAAGGCAACAATGTTAAACAGAACCACCTGGATTTGACAGAAAAAGATTATCAGAATAGTTTGAGCAACAAGGGATCCTGACCTGCTAGACCCTAAGGCTTTGTGACACACGAGTATGCAATTCCATGTCATCTCCAAACACGTTGAGGAACAGGAAGTTATTGGAAGTGGTCAACACAGATTTACCTAGGGTAAATCATGCTTGACCAATCTGATAGCTTTCTATGATGTTATAACTGGTTGGCTGGATGAGGGGAGAGTCGTAGATGTCATCTACCTTGACTTTAGCAAGGCTTTTGACACTGTCTCCCATAACATCCTCATTAGGAAGCTGAGGAAGTATGGGCTAGATGAGGTGACAGTGAGGTGGATTGAGAGTTGGCTGTGGGACAGAACTCAGAGGGTTGTGATCAGCGGCACAGAGTCTAGTTGGAGGCCTGTAACCAGTGGTGTCCCCCAGGGGTCAATACTCGGTCCAATTTTGTTTAATATATTCATTAATGACCTGGATGAGGGGACAGAGTGTATCCTCAGCAAGTTTGCTGATGATACCAAACTGGGTGGGGTGGCTGACACCCCAGAGGGCTGTGCTGCCATCCAGCGTGACCTGGACAGGCTGGAGAGCTGGGCAGAGAAGAACCTCATGAGGTTCAACAAAAGCAAGTGCAAGGTCCTGCACCTGGGGAGGAAGAATGCTAGGCACCAGTACAGGTTAGGGGCGGACCTGCTGGGAAGTAGCTCAGAGGAGAAGGATCTGGGGGTTGTGGTAGACAGTAAATTATCCATGGCCCAGCAATGTGCCCTTGTTGCCAAAAAGGCCAATGGAATCCTGGGCTGCATAGGGAAGAGTGTGGCCAGTAGGTCGAGGGAGGTCATTCTCCCCCTCTACTCTGCACTGGTGAGGCCACAACTGGAATACGGTGTCCAGTTTTGGGCTCCCCAGTTCAAGAGGGACAGGGAACTGCTGGAGCGAGTCCAGCGAAGGGCAATTAAGATGATTAAGGGCTTGGAGCATCTGCCTTATGAGGAAAGGCTGAGAGAGCTGGGACTCTTTAGCCTGGAGAAGAGAAGGCTGAGGGGAGACCTTATTATGGCGTACAAGTATCTCAAGGGTGGGTTGAAGGAGGATGGAGCCAGGCTCTTGTCGATGGTTCCCAGTGACAGGACGAGGGGCAATGGGCACAAGTTAGAACATAGGAAGTTCCGTTCAAATACACGGAAACACTTCTTTACGGTGAGGGTGACAGAGCACTGGCACAGGCTGCCCAGGGAGGTTGTGGAGTCCCCTTCTCTGGAGATTTTCAAGACCCGCCTGGATGCAGTCCTGAGTAATGTGCTCTGGGCAATCCTGCTTTAGCAGGGGGGGTGGGCTAGGTGATCTCTAGAGGTCCCTTCCAACTCTGAAAATTCTGTGATTCTGTGATTCACCAAAATGAAACCCTGGTAATTTTCTTAAACTTACTAAGCATTCCTTTTCTGACTAAATTGGTTTTGAGTAGCTTAGGAAAAAACAAAACAAAGACACAAAAGAAAACCCTAAGAACTCACAAAACATTTAAGCTTACAGAAAAAATAGACCGTGAGTGGAGATGTAATATGTTCTACATTGTCTTCCCATGATAACAATACTTTCAATTATATGTAAAGTACAGCTGCTATACTTGATGACAGACCCTTCTTAATTTGTCAGCTAAGTCAATCCACTACACTTTGCTTATGCCAAGTTAGCACAGTGTCTGGATTCCCTACCCTGGGATAGAGTGATAGGGGTCCTTACTGAATTATAAATCACATTTTTATTTGGCCGGATATAACATGTTATTCAAAACTGTAGAGATAAGCACAGGCCACACAATTAATAACAGTTAATAAAGCAGATTACATATTACTGGCTATTTTTGGAAGCAACAGGACTTTATCTCACTCTGAAAGTGAACACTTGGATGTCCAATGACTAATCAGTAAGTTAACTGTTAAACCAAACATTGCTTTAAATGGTTATTTTACTTCAGTACAAATAATATTCCTGCTGGTCCTTCAGAAAAATAAACTACATAAATAATATGTGGGCTAGAAGTATTCAGTTGTTCTTTGTGAACGGGAAACAGGTATATGAAAATTTCTGATTCCCGTGAAATGGATCATCTCTTTTTTGAAACCATTCCTCCCCGTATACAATGTCCACTTGGTGAGCAAGCTGTAAGCAGCAGAGCTCCTCCTAATATTTCTTTGAAAAGCACATTTGTGGCTACTTTGTTAATAGAGAAAGCAAACCCTATAGGGCATGAGCACTAATTTGATACCAGGGAGATGCATCTTGAATGACAAAATATTTAGGAGTTGTATTGCCCCAGGTGTGTTTAATGAGCTGTACCTAGAGTCTCAAAGTGGGAAAACAGTTAGAGCAAACATCATGACATAAAATGCTGTTAAGCGAATCTGTTAGACATCTCTTTCAAGTGGTTTTAAAGGATCAAATTTAAGCCGTTTACTACACCCATAATAATTTCAGGGACTGGGCAACAAATTTACAGACATGAATCTATAAACTATCAGTTCATCTGAAGTAACTTGTTAGAAATATTTGCTATTCCTTGTAACTTTGCTGGTTAAGTTTGCAGCATCTGCCTCTTCTGTGCTTTCTGATCTTAATACCTCTCCTGCTAATTGCCTTTGCAGTATCTCCTCTTGTCTTTGCTGTGCCTCATTTAGGCAGATAATTTCTCTTTGGTGGGCAGGTGGAACAGCCTGTCAGTGATAGGAGAAGGTAAAGCTGGTATCTCTAAAGCTGTCAAGGTTTAGCCACAGGCTTGAGTCAAATTTGCATGAGGCTTTAAGAAGCCTGTTCAAGACAGAGGGAGATCTCAATTTTATTTTCTCTCGCATATTTACAGCTGGATGAGCAAAAAAAGAAAAGAAAAAAAAATCAGGAAGGGGATAAGCTCTATCTGGATGAGGGAATGAACAGTGCAGTAACAATGGTGGTGGACAAAATAAACTATTGCATGGAGTAAAGACAAAGGCAAACTTGATAAGCTGTAGAAGAACTTCAAGACACTAAGTTATAAGGAAGACAAAATCAAATATAAATGAAAGTGAAGTGACAGGTGAGAAAATAAAATGTATGCTGTGGTTATAGTTATCACCACTGAGGAATCTCAAGGTTGGGATTTCAGAGAAAGAGACCCATCAAACACATCAACTGTTAAGAAGTACTGGGGGAATGAATACAAAACCCATTAGGTACAGTAACTGAAACAGAAATAAAGCAAAATAGGAAATATTACAGAAGAGGACACAGACTGTATACACTGGGATTCCTGAACCTGGAAAAGATAAAGCTGGAGTGGGACAGGAAAGAAATCTAAGAAATCTGGAATGGTACGGAGCAGCTGAATAGGTAATGCTCGCTCACTGCCTTCCCATGCAAGGATTAAGGGGCATCAAAACATGGTATCACACGACAGATTTGAACAGAAGATATTTCTCCACACATCTTGCTGTTAAGCTATGTTACTCCTTCCCACAGAACCTGCAACGCTTACCTCGGTTCACAAAATGACTGGACAAACGCATGGAAGAAAAATCCATTAACAGCTAGTGAATATCAAGTAATTAATACTCAAGTAATTATGCAATTTATGAAGCAAAGTATTCTGGAGAAGTATCACTACCTGATTATTCTACCCTCAGACACCACCTTAACCACCAGTGTCAGCCACCACCAAGGGCAGGGGCAGATCTTAGGTCTGGGCTTAGTACAGCCAAAATTGGGTTACTCAGGTAGGAATGACCCACTTGCATTCCTTCTTCAATAGATGTGGCAATTTAATCTCTTTTTAGACCACAGCAAGACCTGGAGCTGAACATGCAGTAAAAAGAACAAGGAATCACAGAATCACAGAATCACAGAATCATCAGAGTTGGAAGGAGGAAACGCAGGAGCGTTTCTGCAACTGGAATACTGATGAGCTGGAATTAGGGGATACTCATGTCTGACATCGGTGCCTGGGAAGGTCATGGAGCAGATCATCCTCAGTGCCATCACACGGCACATGCAAGAGAACAGGGTGATCAGGCCCAGTCAGCATGGGTTTGTGAAAGGCAGGTCATGCCTGTCAAACCTGATCTCCTTCTATGACAAGGTGACCCACTTGGTGGACGAGGGAAAAGCTGTGGATGTTATCTACCTGGATTTTTGCAAGGCTTTTGACACCGTTTCCCATAGCATTCTCCTGGAGAAACTGGCTGCTCATGGCCTGGACAGGTGTACTCTTCGTTGGGTAAAAAACTGGCTGGATGGCCGTGTCCAGAGAGTGGTGGTAAATGGAGTTAAATCCAGTTGGTGTCCAGTCACAAGTGCTGTCCCCCAGGGATCGGTGCTGGGGCCCGTTCTCTTTAATATCTTTATCAATGATCTGGATGAGGGGATCGAATGCACCCTCAGTAAGTTCGCAGACGACACTAAACTAGGGGGGGCGTGTTGATCTGCTTGAGGGTAGATTGGCTCTGCAGAGGGATCTGGACAGGCTGGACAGATGGGCTGAGGCCAATGGTATGAGGTTCAACAAGGCCAAGTGTCGGGTCCTGCACTTGGGTCACAACAACCCCATGCAGCGCTACAGACTGGGGGCGGAGTGGCTCGAAAGCTGCCTGGCAGAAAAGGACCTGGGGGTGTTGGTGGACAGCCGGCTGAGCATGAGCCAGCAGTGTGCCCAGGCAGCCAAGAAGGCCAACACCATCCTGGCCTGCATCAGGAATAGTGTGGTGAGCCGGACTAGGGAAGTAATCATCCCCCTGTACTCGGCACTGGTGAGGCCTCACCTCGAGTACTGTGTTCAGTTTTGGGCCCCTCACTACAAGAAGGACATTGAGGTGTTGGAACATGTCCAGAGAAGGGCTACAAAGCTGGTGAAGGGTCTGAAGGACAAACCTTATGAGGAACGACTGAGGGATCTGGGGTTGTTTAGCCTGGAGAAGAGGAGGCTGAGGTGAGACCTTATCACCCTCTACAACTACCTGAAAGGAGGTTTTAGAGAGATGGGAGCTGACCTCTTCTCCCTGGCGACAAGTGATAGGACAAGAGGAAACGGGTTCAAGTTATGTCAGGGCAGGTTTAGATTGGATATTAGGAAGCATTTTTTCACTGAAAGGGTTATTAAACATTGGAATAAGCTGCCCAGAGAGGTGGTGGATTCACCATCCCTGGAGGTGTTTAAGAAAAGGGTAGATGAGGTGCTTAGGGACATGGTTTAGGAGTGGTGGTGTTTTTATCAGGGTAGGTTAATGGTTGGACTTGATGATCTTAAAGGTCCCTTCCAACCTCACTGATTCTATGATTCTATAATTCTATGATTCTATGTGGTCATACAAACCCAAACCAAAATCACCACGGAAAGCAGTGCAACACTCTGCCCAGTGCAGGACTCTCGACATGATAAAATCCCACTGAATAAAATTAATTGTAAACCTGCAGTAATCATGGTTTAGTTACAGCACTGTTCTCTCAGTAGGATATTTGATAGCTGTTCACAAATGAGGTTTTCTGTCCAACAATCCCTATTTATTCATGGCAAATTGTTCCAGCTACCTGCCAACTTCTTTTTCATGGATGAGGACTGCAGCATCTTATTTGGATACGCATGCTGGACGTGCCCGTAATGAGATGGTAACAGTTCAGCATAGCAAACTGCATCTAGCTTGGGGCATGGAGGGGACCTCAGACCGTTAACGGTATGGGCTGCAGTTTATTAAAAAAAGGTTGAAAAATACTAATTTACCTAATTAAGCTCTTGTTCTGCCCTTTCCTTCTGCCTCTTTTCCACCTCTTTGGGCCCTCCCTGCCCATATGCTCTAGCCGGGAAGCAGAAGGCTGAGGAGCTGCCAGATCCTGGGGGACCGGGGCTCTGGGACCCACAGGTCCCCTTTTCCCCCTGCGGTCTGCCAGGCCCCGGTGCACAGCCAGCCCCGGGGCTTGCCAACACCGCTGCCTGGGCATAGTCCATGGGAGAACGTGTAAAGCCTCTGCTGGCAGGATGCAATGCAACCGTCGCCCACGTCCCACCTCGCAGAAGCACCAGAGCAACACAGGCCTCGCTCGTCCATCTGGCTGCAAGCACTGGAGGCCTACGTCAACAAATCTGGGGGCTGTGCCCGCCATAAAGGAGTGTCCAAACAGGTACTTTTGGGGGTAAAATGCTTCCATTGTGCCAACAACCAGGGGGAAAAAAAAAAAAAAAAGACAAAACAAAAAACCCAAACCCCACAAACAAACAAAAAAATAAATCCCTGTTCAGATCACACCTCTGCTTAATTCTGACCTTCACATTAAATATCACAAGTTGGAGAGAACACAGATAAAGATACAACAGTAACTGTTTCTGTTGTGGTAACACACTATGGCATCCACATAAAAATCAATCATCTTAATTTTGCATAGAGTAGAGAAAAGAAGGAAAAAACTGCAGAGAGGCCAGAAAGGAACCAGAGCCACAAGATGACCTGGGAAGTAGAATAGCTAGAAAAACAGTTTAAAATACATATGCAATTCCGCTAAACAACAGCTCATGAAGGGACTTGGAAACAGTTTTGTACGGGACAAAAGCTGATACTGACAGAGTTGCTTTACATTAGCCCATGGACGTGCAGTTAACTGAGTAAAAGACAAAGACTGAAGCGGAGCTCAGAAGTTATCTTCACAGCTTTCTTAAATTGTGATATAACTGCTCGAGGGTAGTTGTAGCAACTCTACCAGTTTTAGGATATTTAAAAAACTACAGGGGACCTAATCCTAGCAGCAGCATTTTAAGAGGGATTTTTACCAGCAAGTGCTTAACAAAGCATTTCCATTAATTGCTTTTAGTCTTTTATTTATTAAAACTCGAAATTACTGGGGTTGTCCAGAAAGTTACGTTTTTGTGGTGTCTTCCCCGAAAGCAAAAATTTTTGCAAGCTTAAGTGATATTACTGCCACAAGATTATCAATTTATTTGAGGAAATTTACACACACTGCTCAACATTTCTTAAGCATCATCTGCCAAAGACACCAGTTTACCCCAACTCTGGATTTTATTCTCTTATTGCTTGACTTCCCCATTTAGGCTTTTAAAGCTCAATTTTGCTTCAAGTCTTGCTTTTTCTTCTTATTTCTGTTGCTATTTTTATTCCAGTTTTCCTATCATTCCCTTTATCTCTGACTATTACTTTCTCTTTTTTGTCCTCTCCTGCATATACTGCTCCATTTTGCATTTTTTCATCATTGTTGTCTCACATGATCCACCAGAATCCACCTTTTAGATTCTCTGCCGTTTTTTTACCCATCTACCCTTTTCTTTTTTTCAGTTATTCTTCAGTCTTTGTGGCTCCATTTATGATTTTTCTGTAAATGCAATATTTGCATTTGGTTATGCAATGCAAAGCAATATCATAGCTCAAACAGTTTTACAGAAACGCACTTCTCCTTATTATTTTCCTTTCTTGTAGCTTCTGTTCAGATAGTATACACATTTTGTTCCATTTTGTTTAAATGCCACAAGGACAGGACTAGGAATAGCTTTGTCATTTTAAGACTCCGGAAAGCAAACTGAAAGGGAATAAAACGTTTCAGTAGGAAATAAGATGGCTTTTTAACTGTCACCTGTCAGAAAATAAAAATGAATAAAAATAGAGTCTAAAAATAGGCTTAGAGGTCAGCTACCAAGGATACTTTTAAAAAAAATGGTTATCTTTTTACTTCTAGCAGATGTAATGAACAGAAGACATTTACCCTCACCCATTCCATCCTTCCACCGCACACATTTTTTATTTTTATCTGGACTCGAGATGTATTGACAGAGAAAGCCATGCTTCTTCAAAAAGGAGTTTCTTTCTCTAAACATTTTGGTCATTAATCCTCCATAAACAGAGAATTCAGAGGTATCACACATTTTTCTCCCCTACTCAGCTATTCAACATTGTCTCTTAACCCACCAGATCTTTTGTTGTCTCGCAGTCATTTTGGGTACCTAAGAATTTAATACAGGTGACAAGCAAAAAACATAGTCCATTTTTTTGGAGGTTTCTTTTTCCCCAGAATGGAGTCACCACATTTCCGGCTCTTTTTGAGCACCAAAATGATACTGAGCACCAAAATGCTTGCGATAGAGGGAGGTTAGAATACCACCAACATACAAAATAATTTAACTTCTCTTTGGCACATGGAGCAACTCTTCTTATTTCAGTGGGTTTAGTTGTATCTGCACAGAGAGATGCTGAGAAGCTTGGGTGGCCCTGGCTGGACGCAAGAGGCAGCTGAGGGTTGGACTGAGTGTGCCAGGATGCTGCCCTTCAGCTGCTCCGCCCTTCGGTCCTGTTAATTCTGCGCTCTTGAGCACTAGTTCAGCCTCTTCGTTTCATTTCCCTGCTCAGGATAAAGACAATGAGGGGAGAAGCTGATGGTTCTTCTGTCTTTCAAATGCTCTACCAGGACCACTCCCCATCTCTGATTAACCAGAACAGCATAAACTGTGCGACTTTTAAAATCATAGCCCATTACAAATACTTGATATTTTTGATGTGTACGGGGATAGCTAAAATAATAGCATCCTAAAAGGAGAAGAGATATAATAAAAGTAAAAGGAGGAAAGAACAAAGACTAGTTAGGTTCTCTTCAAAAGAAAACAGAAGAAAACAAGAATCCCATATTAACATTGCTTTTCACACACTGATTATCAGTCTCATTTCTATGTCATTCTCTGATTAGTAAGAGACAGGCATAATATTTCAAACACACCCAGGTACATTTACTTCGCTGCTGTGCTTTAGAGGGCTCTTCATTTAAAGAAGAAACTAGCCTCAGGCAAGTGCCTCACAAGAAATACCTTCTAATAGATGCTCAACCTTATATCTTAGTTCATAAAATTAAGTAGCTGTCGAAACAGATTAACCAACTGTCAGGCAGAAAATACATACACACACAGTGGCACTGTGAAGACAAATTACTAAACAAATTTGATGCCTAGATAACTCTCCATTTTTAATTCGATTATTTATTCACTTCAGTGCCTTTATTTAAATGGCAAATACCAGGTTCTACTTTCTTAACGCTAGCTACAACTAAGTAATTAAAAACATTGAGTAAAACCCATCTTCTCCAGCAAAGCCAAAGGTAGAAGATATTGGAAGGAGTATATCTCAAAGAAAAATAACATAAGCATTTATAGTGCCTGGAATAAAAACAGACAACTACTGTAACAGATTACTTAAAAGCATCTTTGTACAAGATCCAAGCACTCACAACAGACCTGAATTCTTCCTGTTGTCCTTGCCCATTGTATCTAACAAGCAGCAGCAATTATAGCACGGCAGAGGTAGCAAAGCATTTTCCTGTTATAACCCCAGGAGCCCGATGGTCCTGAGCTGTGACACAAGTGTCGGTACGCCTACGTGCATGAGAAGGGAATTTTTCATTCACTGCTTTCGGTATGCTACAATATTGTGTGATAATCACACGTTGCACCGTTCTTGATGGATTTGCAGACCACAGCTGAATTAGATGCTTGTTTAAATTGGAACAGTGGAAGAAGAGATGTCTCATGTTCAGTGAAGCTAGGGACTTAGTACGTAACATTTTTGCACACATAATTACATCAAAGCTGGGTAAAATTAAGAACTAAAGCCTTTAAATAGAGCTTCTAAGGCTCTAAAAGTCCTCTTAATGGCTTGCTTAGGTTTTTTTTTAAACAAGCTCTTTAGAAAATGCATACAAAGTTTTCAGCAAAGTCTGGAGATAGGACGTGTTTTTACAACGGAATAGAATTTTCTGAAATGACCATTTAGTTTCAAAACCAGACTAAGGTGACCTACATCATAAGGCGACATACTTCTGGAATTGTAAGACAGACACCACCACCACTGCTGCCCCCCTCCCCTTATTCTTAGAAAATTTTGATTCTGTCCTCCAAATCTGTGCCCCAAATAATTAATTTCTACTTTTTATGCAAGGAAGAGTCACTGATTCTTCTTATGTCCAGCAGGTTCCAGAACGTTTTCTTCTAAATTTCTTGTAAATTTGAAGCAGTCAAATGATGCTGGAGCTGGAAGTGTCATTGTTTCCATCCTGAGAAACGCATTCCAAGTGAAAGAGAAGCTGGTGGAGATCGTACTGCTTTCTGCGTGGACTTATCAGCCTTGTATGTTATCACAGAAATATGTGCTGCAAAAATTCCCTTGTTTAATATCTTTAATGTGAGAGCATTGTGATGGATTCTGAAAATGCATTCCAGGTTGAGATCAAGAGCAGTACCAGAAGAAATCAATATTAAAATCCAATAAAATTACTCTAGATAGCAATATAAGACTGACTGGCTCTGTGCTTATTTACTTATATATTTGAGCTGTTTCTACATTTAAAGAATAGAGACAGAACTGGCAAAGACTTTTTTCTTTTGTGTTCTGCTGAACTAGTGAAATCACTCAAGGTTAATACAATTAAATGATGGATAAAGTTCTTGATGGATGGGGCTGCAGTGACACTGAAAAATCTGGTGCTCATTCTATTAAGAGATATTTCTGCATCCAACGCAATTAAGGGAGGTACAGATGTGAATATGGTAGTAGCTGCAAGCAGAAGAAATGGCTTCATACATTTGTAAGCCACTATGAAAGACATTTGAATGGAGACAAATACTGGTAGCGAGATCGCCTTTCTTCTTATGATGAAGGTCAACTCAAGGGACAGCATTCAGAGACTATGTCTGTATTGGGTTTGTGTGGCAAGGTTGTGGTAGCAGGGGGGGCTGCAGGGGGGGCTTCTGTGAGAAGCTGCTAGAAGCTTCCCAGTGTCCAACAGAGTCAACGCCAGCCGGCTCCAAGAGGGACCTACAGCTGGCCAAGGCTGAGCCCATGAGCGACAGTGGTGGCACCTCTGTGATAACGTATTTAAGAAGGGGAAAAAAACCTGCATGGCTGCAGACAGAAGAGAGAGTGAGGATTTGTGACAGCAGCAGCTCTGCAGCCACCAAGGTCAGTGAAGAAGGAGGGGGAGGAGGTGCTCCGGGCAGGGGGAGGAGGTGCTCCAGGCACTGAGCAGAGATTCCCCTGCAGCCCCTGGTGAAGACCATGGTGAGGCAGGCTGGCCCCCTGCAGGCCGTGGAGGTCCACAGTGGAGCAGATAACCACCTGCAGCCATGGAGAACTCCATACGGGAGCAGATGGATGTGCCCGATAGAGGCTGTGACCCCAAGAGAAGCCTGTGCTGGAGCAGGCTCCTGGCAGGACTTGTGACCCCGTGTGTGACCCAGGCTGGAGCAGTCTGTTCCTGAAAGGACCGCACCCTATGGAAGGACTCATGTTGGAGAAGTTTGTGGAGAACGGTCTCCTGTGGGAGGGTCCCCATGCTGGAGTAGGGGAAGAGTGTGTGAAGGAAGGAGCAGCAGAGATAACGTGTGATGAACCAACCACAACCCCTATTCCCCGTCTCCCTGTGCTACTCGGGGGGGGGGAAGGTGTTTTAAGATTTAGTTTTTCATTTCTCATTACCCTACTCTGATTGGATCGGCAATAAATTAAATTAATTTCCCCAAGATGAGTCTGTTTTGCCCATGATGGTAATTGGTGAGTGATCTCCCCATCCCTATCTCAACCCACGAGCCTTTCGCTATATTTTCTTTACCCTGTCCATCTGAGGAGGGGAGTGATAGAGGGGCTTTGGTGGGCGCCCGATGTCCAGACAGGGTCAACCCACGACAATATCAGAGCTGTGAAATCCGGGAATGTCCCTGGGGTGGCATGCTGAAAGGAACTGAGAGACATCGATGATGGGGCAGCGTGGGCTGAAGGGACCAGTGCATATTGTGGAATGAACCTACCCACAGGTTGGAACAAGATTCCCAGGATGCAGTGGGCACACCTTTTGAAGAACTTTTAAAGACAACGTAAAGGTAAAAAGTGCCTTTCGGCTTGAATGTATTACTTGACTTATATATAAGTCAAGTAATAAGTCACTTATGTATAAGTCAAGTAAACATTTTAAAAAAAAAAAGCTTTTCTCTTTTTTTCTACAAAAATCTACCAAGCCATAGGAGAAATGTTTACAAACATCAGGAGCAATGTTAGAAATAAAGATGTGTTCCAAAAGAATGCAGAAGACCTTTCGCTATGCTGCTTGCAGCTCTATTACTGGCTCCCTGTGCAAGTGTGAATTTTCCTGGAACCAGATCAGACACAGAAACAAAACGGAAGTTGTTGATGGGGTTGTTTTGTTTTGTTCTACATTTACTGCCCTTTTATTTACAAAAGTCAGAACACGAGAAATACTGGTAAATGTACCAGCCCAGCTGGTAATGCACCAGCTCTTTCCCATGTGAATTCTCCAATGTCTTAATATTACCGTGTTCAAACTGAAGCTTTGTATTTGACTCCCGCTTTTCCCAAAGCCTGCAGTGACACAGTCACTGGAAACTCATCTTTCCGTCAAACCTGGCTTAAGTTGGACAACTGCTTTTGAAGTTATCACCTGCATCCCACTACCTGCCTTCAGAGACAGCGTGACTGCAAAAGTCTAATTTCCCCAGGGGACATGAATGGAAATGAGCTACTAATACTCATTACCATTTTAGCACAAAAAATGCCAAATTTTCAGAAAACCTCTGAAGGCCTGAGGGAAAAACGTGTTTTTTTTCTCATGCAAATAGCAGTGGCGACTCCACAGTACTACATACTTTCTGCCTGGAAGTCTTTGTCAGCAGTTGTAGCTTCACAAAACAACAGACTAAGGCTCCTACCCTACCACAATTGTAAACTACATATATTTTTACCGATTTTTTTGTTTGTTTGTTTTTCTTTCTATGCCCTTTAATAATGTGTGAGGAGCCATTAAAATGGACGGCAGCTTTCCCTCGTAACAATAATTGTCGCATTCTTCTGCTAATATCAAGCACCCCTGGAAATTAAGCTGTTGATACAACTTTTATAATCAGAACTCCACTCTGCTTTCCTAAATTACTGAGGAGTTATGCCTGCTTGGTGTTTTTTCCTTAGTGTTTCTTATCACAGATCACAAGCACAACAGGTCTTCAGGTGTCATACAATGACAACTTCTGATAGAAATTTACATTTATAAACCTGTAAATATTGTCTAGGTGACCGAGCAAACATATCTTGCTAGATGAAAGGGAAAAAGCAAAAAGAAATTTTCAATTAAGCAGAATTTTCTTATTCTTTACTGTAATGATACAAGGAGAATTATCAAAAGAGGATTTTCATAGCATCATCAACTCCAGTATGTGAAACATAGAATCATAGAATCATAGAATCAGTGAGGTTGGAAGGGACCTTTAAGATCATCAAGTCCAACCATTAACCTACCCTGATAAAAACACCACCACTCCTAAACCATGTCCCCAAGCACCTCATCTACCCTTTTCTTAAACACCTCCAGGGATGGTGAATCCACCACCTCTCTGGGCAGCTTATTCCAATGTTTAATAACCCTTTCAGTGAAAAAATGCTTCCTAACATCTAATCTAAACCTGCCCTGACATAACTTGAACCCATTTCCTCTTGTCCTATCGCTTGTCACCAGGGAGAAGAGGTCAGCTCCCATCTCTCTAAAACCTCCTTTCAGGTAGTTGTAGAGGGTGATAAGGTCTCCCCTCAGCCTCCTCTTCTCCAGGCTAAACAACCCCAGATCCCTCAGTCGTTCCTCATAAGGTTTGTCCTCCAGACCCTTCACCAGCTTTGTAGCCCTTCTCTGGACACGCTCCAACACCTCAATGTCCTTCTTGTAGTGAGGGGCCCAAAACTGAACACAGTACTCGAGGTGAGGCCTCACCAGTGCCGAGTACAGGGGGATGATTACTTCCCTAGTCCGGCTCACCACACTATTCCTGATGCAGGCCAGGATGGTGTTGGCCTTCTTGGCTGCCTGGGCACACTGCTGGCTCATGCTCAGCCGGCTGTCCACCAACACCCCCAGGTCCTTTTCTGCCAGGCAGCTTTCGAGCCACTCCGCCCCCAGTCTGTAGCGCTGCATGGGGTTGTTGTGACCCAAGTGCAGGACCCGACACTTGGCCTTGTTGAACTTCATACCATTGGCCTCAGCCCATCTGTCCAGCCTGTCCAGATCCCTCTGCAGAGCCAATCTACCCTCAAGCAGATCAACACGCCCCCCCAGTTTAGTGTCGTCTGCGAACTTACTGAGGGAGCACTCGATCCCCTCATCCAGATCGTTGATAAAGATATTAAAGAGAACGGGCCCCAGCACCGATCCCTGGGGAACACCACTCGTCACTGGACACCAACTGGATTTAACTCCATTTACCACCACTCTCTGGACACGGCCATTCAGCCAGTTTTTTACCCAACGAAGAGTATACCTGTCCAGGCCATGAGCAGCCAGTTTCTCCAGGAGAATGCTATGGGAATTAATAATAAACATAATTACTCTTTAAATATGAACAGCTCAGAATTAAGAATTTCGTGTTCTTATTTACCTCTGGCCATTGAAGAAGACACCTGCTCAAATTTGTCACCAGGTGACCATTATAAATAATTTGGCAAATGCACATATTGAAGTTTTCAGAACACTGTGGCATTTTAACAAGCAGATCCCATTACAGAACATATTATTTCCCCACTTACATTTTGTAAGAGCACTGATGATCTTAATGTCCATCCTTGAAAGGAAAAATAAATATTTATCCCATTTACTGAGGAAATTTGTGGTTATGGCTATTAGGAGGACTTTTCCAAAGTACAACTATCATTCTGGGTCTCATCCAAGAAGGCTTCCAACTCAACAAAAGATCAGAATAATCAATGCTTTACTTTAGGACAAATCAGAAAGTATGCATTAGGTATAAACCCATGTAGGTAACACTGCCAGAAGGGTTTCCAAGGGGATGTACTAACTTTTAAAGCAGATTCTCTTCCTTTAATAGGCTAAACATAGGCCTATTTAAAGGGACTGTTTTAACAAACAGAGGAAAAAATGCATTTAATGCAGCAATAGGACCAAGACATCCAAGTACAAAGATACTAGACACAATATATTCACGTTATTGCTTTGACTCCAATGGGAGAATAAGCCAGGTTTGCTAGCTTCGCTAGGGAGTTTGTGACAGCTCCCACCATTTCATGCAGGTATCTATCTTGAGTTGCTGTGAACTGAGAACTGAATTTTATTACTTAAATCTCTGTAATGAAGAAAAAAATATGTTGAAAATCCTGCTCTCATGCTAATCAGCACCGCGAGCCAAAGCCTTCTCAGCAAAAAGGCATGAATATTACTGCTGCTGCGTCTTTCCTGTATTTTATCCGGCTCTGGAGAGAGAGCTACGTGAAGATATATAGCAGCAACCTTTCCAATCTGCGAGACACCATTTATCACCCGTCCAGATGAGTTCCAACACTTGAAGAGACCACAAGGTGTTTTATAACTGGTGGTGGCAAGTACAAAAAAAAAAAAAAAAAAAAGGACATCACGTTGACTTTGAATGCACGAGGATATTGCCGGGGCAGGATTTTCTCTGTAAGCCTCGGTGCAAGTTTTCTCCTTGGTACTGCTATCTAGTACAAGAAAGATGCTGATTTTTCTGAGCTGCAACGGGCTAATATATATCTTCCAATTTGTTCATGCAAAGCCTGCCAGGCACACTGGCTATCATAACAGGAACAAAGCAGTTATTCATGGGAGATGACAACGGTCCTTTGAGATTCAGGGGATATTACACCTTCTCTATTAGATACCCAGTTCCCAAATTATTTCATTTCATTATTCCTGATAACACGTGGCTAAGGATCATTTGTCAGCTAAATAGCTAAATCCCTTAAAAATGGATGAAATTTAGGATCTTGACTTCTGCCGGTAGGGTAATATGATGCAGTATGGAGGAATTACTGGAGAGGATTAACATGAACACCAATTCACTGAAGCATACTTGTAAATGAAATGACGATTCCCCTATGGTTTCCCTAAGAGCTATAGTTTTGTTTCTGACATAGACATGTCTTTAATGACTAGCTTCAGTTAACATCCTTCCAAGATCAGCTTCTACTAAAACAGACTGCAAATTCCATCCAGGCTTCCCAGTACAGCACTTGCTACACCAGGTCTGTTTTTTACCACACATCATGACGTTGCGTAAAAGAGCATACAGTTAGTTTTCTGTCTCTGGAGGGAATGATCACCAGCAGCACACGTTTCCATCTCCTATATTTTTAAACATTGATTTTGATACTTCTATAACCTGGAGAGACTGTTGCCTATTTAGAAATATTTTTTCAGATCAAACAAAAATTATTTACGTTGGGCAAAGAAAAGCTAACACCTTAAATTAATAACACCACCTGTGTTCGGCAGGAGATGTGGACAGTGAGTGAGGATTTAACAACAGCACCTTCTTTGGAGGTATTTACAGATGGAATCTTGGTTTGCTTTTCATGGCTTTATTCAAAGACTCTCAAAGATCCTACATTGTAGTGAACCGACATCCATGTCGCATGGTTTCTACTCCCCTGTCATCTTTGTAGCAAGATTCACGTACAGCTCCACAAGTTTCCCCCTCTGGACAATACCCGTGTCACTCCTTTTGTCCGAAGCTATAGTCAGCAGTCTGTTCCCACGCTGAAAACTCCTGGCTAATTGCAAGGACTAACTCTGGGAAGGGCGGGTTAGGAGCCATACAGCTTGCCCTAAGCTCTGGGGTTATCCCAGAAACCGCTTGCAAAGTGATATTCCGTCTTGGTTTGCTTTGGGGACTTACCACTCAACACACATTCCCTTCTGTGGACTCTGACACAAAGAAAAAAAAAAAAAAAAAAAAAAAAAGGCTCACAAACAACTCTGATTCCGGTTAGCCTCAAGCCTTCTGCAAAAGTTTTTGCCCTGGCACTAAGAGCTGGGATTTGCCAGAGCATCTAATTTCAGTGCCTAAATATCACTTTCACAGATAAACCTCTACAATGGAAGAGGGGACGTGAAAGACTATGCACAACATGCCGACACAGCTGTATCTCACTCCTACTGAAGTGGTTTGGTTTTTCTATTTAAAAAGAGTAGAAATCCCCAGTGTTGGATCGCTTGTGAAAGCAGGGGCACAACGTTACGTGACATTTCAGGCTTTTACCTTCATTGGTATTAGGCTGATGCCAAAAGTTTAATTTTGAGGGTTTTTTTAGCGTACAGACATGGAAGCTGAAGTTACAGCTTTGATTTGCAGTCTGGGAAGGGTTCACATGAAAAGAACGCACACCTCCAAGTTAAAAACAAGGAAGAAACCCTTTTCAGTCAGTCATGTAAATCACGAGTACAGATACTAGGACTGATAAATTTCATAGCCGAACTACATATAGGGAAGAGTATGTGTGTCTGGGAGATGGGAGCAGAAAGGAGGGTAAACTGGTCAATATGTTGTAGGCAAGAGGCCACTTCTGTTTCTGTATCGGGTCTTCTCCCTTTAGCCATGGGAAGAGAGGAGCAGGAATAAAAAAATTGTAATCTGCAGCAGGTATGCTACTGATAGAGACACAAGGGCACAGAAACTCACAGCGGTACTGGTACTTTGTGGAAACAGCCAGATACTATTTTAGTTTTTCAAGAGTGACAAGAAAGCCTTTTTCTTCCAGTTCCAGCAACATGAAGAACAGGAAGTGGCTATAGCTTTTCTGGGGCAGCTCTACTCATAGTCCTCTTAAGGACACACTCACAGTATTTGAGATTCCACCCGGAGGAATAACTACTCATACATAAATGTTGCCGTTTAATCTCTCAGTTCAGATAGGTGGCTTTTCTCCCTGAAGAAAAAAAAAAAAAGAAGAAGAAAGGGGAAAAAAAAGTAATCTTTGAGTACCTACCTCCTACCTCTGGGGAAATCAACTTAGATCTGTGCCTTGTTCTTTCTTATTCAGCCTCCATCATTCATTGGGAGGGCAGAAGGGTAACTGACGGCCAAAAGATTATCCCTCCCTACTGAATTGCAAAAGTGAGAAAAATCTGGGCCAGGAATTATCTTTTAGACCACATGCCCTCTTTATACACTTTGGGGAATCCATCCCTATGATTCTCTTGTGGAAAATTGAACAAAACCGAACTCAGACATTTCCAGGTGTCTACAGATGTCTCAGCTTTCCAACAAACAGGACTCCCTCTTCCTCTGAACTCCCTTTGGTCCCAGGAAATGGTTCAAAATCAGGACCCGAAACCTCTGATCAGTGTTGCCCCTGAAGGGCTGAGATAGCAGGACAGATCTCCTGAGAAACCTGGTGTGAAGAAGGAAGGCAGCCCTAAACTCTGACCGCTTGCTCAAGCTTCAGTACAGAAAGTTGAGTTTATCAACCAGATGACTGACTGCCGTGACAGCGGTAAGGACACAGGTGTCTCTTCGCTGTCCGCCGGCAGTAATCTGTTCAGGGAAAGGAAGCAAGGGATTGGGAACCTCTCACACCTGGACCAACAACTACAATTTTGTGCGCTCTTTCTTCTGGCCAAAGCAACTCTGTGTGGTATGAAAAGCAACACAGCAACACAAGGAAGAATGACTGAAGTAGGTATTTTTGCTTTGTCTTCTGGCTTTCTCCTCCATTTGAAACCAGTGCTGCCAGCATCAACGCAGAAAGACTCAGCAAAAAGCAAAAGCTAGACTGGGATGACTACTCTAAATTATTATTCAAAAGTGTTAAATGAGAATCTTTTGGAGCTGTTCCACTGAGTGTTTATGAAGCATGGAGAGTGCCTTCATCAACACTTTCCTAATGGCAGTGATTGATGGTTCTGATCCGTCTTTGTCTGTGCTGTCACTGCTCACACGGCATCACTCCAACCATGAAGTATGGCAAATTGTTCCTTTTAAACAGACTGTAAACCTTCGTGCACCAAAGAACAGCATGCGTTACTTAAGATTACAGGTTTTATACAAATACTAAGCAAAATATACACTATATGCATCAAGCTATGCTGAAAGGAACCAGGGCGGTTCAACTACAGTAATTATCTCTCCAACGGCTCCGAGGCCAAAAGGTACCCTACATTTACGCTACTTGAACATGCTCTAAGCTTCCACAAAAGCTATACTATTCACCTTTAATGAATTCAAATATCATAGGAAAGAATACCTGCTTCACTGTGAGATGATTTCACAGGAAGCTTTGTTAACTTATTCAGAATTGGGAATATAATTTTGCCTATCATACACCTTTACCCTGAATATCATAAGAACATAAGAAGTGCTCTGGCTCAGTACAGATGGTCTTACAAAGATCCACCTAGCCCAAGGTCCTGTCTCCAACAGGCGCCAAGATGGGATACAGAAATAACGGTGTGAAAGTATTGTAACACTGTACTTGTTTAGCACACTCTACACTTCGAACCATTTTGCAGCTGAGGCAATTCCTGACCCACAGCTCATATCCCTTTCAACCCCTGTTAGTTAGTACCCACAATATCCTGTAATAAGAGCGGTATCTCTTAACAAACATGCATTATGAATAGTGACTTAAAAAAAACAAACCAAAGCCAAAGACCAGGTCTGCCACCAGCTAATATGTGAAGTCAATGCACAGAACACTTATACCAGGCTTTCTGGAGCCCCATAAATTCTTTGTCCTTGTATTCCTCGGTGGTTCTTTCGCCTTTGTAAGGTGAAAGATAGGAACAGCACGTTACTACCTAGCACAATTATTTCAACATGTTAAATTTTTGAACACATCTTGTACATATCAATTTCCAGAGCCAAAACAAAAATAGTTAAGAGGAGTGATGCAATTTTATCTATCGACTCATAACAAGAAAATTAGAATATCAAATCACATTACCCAACAAATAACTTATCTCTTTCCCAAGAACTGCCACGTGTTACAACAACGAAGGCTGACAAACTATAGTGATGAAAAAACAGAAGAGAGCTGTGTGCATAAATTAAGATCCCTCCACTGTCATGCTGGAAATGCTCATTCTAATATCAGCACCAAAGACTGGAAGTGTAAGAGTCAATCACCCTGCTCATGAGACTCCTCTGGAAAAAAATCACACCGTCCTTCGGGCTCTCAGCCACTTTATGCAGCTTTTGTGTAGGTCTGCTCTAAGCAATAAAGCAGATCATGGTCTCAGTGCAGCAAAACATCCCTGTCCTGAGGGCTAAGAGGGATTCTGCAGGGGCAAAAAGCCCTTGAACAAGAAGCAGACCAGGCAGCTGAAATGCTACCTTCTCCCCCCAGCCCACCCGCTAATCTCTTCATGGGCTTTTATAAACTGATATGGTTTTCCTCCTTGGTATAAAATCTCTTCAGGATGAAAGGAGCGAGGGCTGAGAACTCCAGGAACAAGCAGAGGCCATTTGGGGCAACTGTCCCAAAAGGAGAGAGGGAATCTGGGCACCCGACTGCCTACCAGGGAGCAGCAAGAGCGCGGCAGCTCCGGGAGGGCAGGCGAGCCAGGAGCCGTGGGGGACCAGCATCTCCCTGGGCCCACAAGCCAGGGGTGCAGGTAGGGGTCCGCTGTAAGCCTGCCCAGGGCCACTCAGGGCCATCGTCCATGCAGTGCTCTGACACTGTCTTCATTTTGAGGCAAGAACAGGGAACTTGAGCCATCCCACAAGACAAACTCATCCTCAGCTGCTCTTTTTCCATGTGAGGTGGGCTTCAGCTCCCGAAGGACAGGGAAATTAGCTGAATGGTCTGTGAACGAGCACGAGACCGAAGGAACTCATGGCCAGCAGGACAGCCCCCGGAAGAGCTACCAATGCAAAAGGTCTGCACACAGCCAAATCCCACACCAGTGACCGTTCTGTAATTAGAATATTTTAGCCAAACGATGCAGTTCTTAAACTCTGTTCCCAGTGGGATTCAAAAGGAAATCACGGCCATCAGTTCAGTGCGCCAGCAAGGAGACAACAGCCAAACTTCCCCATCACACACACAGGTCAGTGCCACCATACAGTGGAGTGAGATGGGATAAAGAAATAAATCGATGAAAAAGGACACATCATAGAGTGACAGATCTCTCCAGTGATGAGAAGGATATCAATAAGAGAATAACAATTAAAAAGTTATTCTCTTTGCAACTCAAACTTGTGACAAAATATATTTGAAATACATTTAGAACTGGAAAGGTCAGTCTTGATATCTTTTTGAACCAGCTGTTGATATTATTATATTGGAACTATTACACTACGTAATTGTCATGGTTTAGGCAGGTTTATTTTTTCAATCTAATCTAGTCAATTTATTTTCTCTACTCGTCTTACATTCTGCACAATAATGTGATTTATGGACTGGGGTTTTTTGTTAGACAACCCGAGAGACATAAAGCAGACTTCCATTAAGTGACCCTTGGGATGCCCCTAGCTCTTCAGAGCACAGATAGGCATCTCAGATTAAATCCCCCCAGCCAGTTTCTGCCTTGTAGTCCAGTGAGGCCAGACAGCTTTCCTAAACCAGGTTTTCAGACACTGTTGGTTTGTTTTCCTGTTGCTCAGGAAGAATGCATAGAGTGTGTCTGACGGCCTGTTCCACGCAACAAATGCCAGACAAGATACCATTCTACTTAAGCACAGCAATATTAAGCAAGAGACTAACCAGGGCTTTTGATAACACAAGCTCTTTGAGTCCATGAGATGAATCACAGAGTTCAATAAAGCCAGACAGAATGCTTCCAGTAACTCCATATCTTAGGTTTTAGGAGACACTACGGAGCTCCTAATAGGAACAGGTACTAATTTAAAATGGCTAGATTAACGTTTTTTCCCCCCCCTGTTGTTTTAGTCAGTGTTTTTACGTTTAGAAATTATTGATGTATGTGGACTAGAACGATGCTGTCAAGACAAATACACAGTTTAAGGAGATGGCAGAAATTATCCAAATGCTGCAATTAAACCTTTTGCAAATAAGCATTCATACCTGAAAAGGCACCATAACGCATTCTTCAACTCGCAGTGTAAGTTGAAGCGAACAGGCTTAGCACCCAGCTCTTCTGAGAGAGCAAGAACACATAAACCGCTTCTATCCCAACTCAGCACAGCTGGAATCCAGCTGTGCGCTCTCTTACTTGAGCAGCGAAAAGCAAATCTCCAGTTCACCTACAGCACAGTCGTTGCCAGAGCTACCGAAGGGACTACAGCCATATATCCACACGAGATGGCTCATTTAGACATCTTCTAAAGCCTGCTCTTCTCTGAAACGTTACTGTACAATGTTATGAGAGTCTATAATTGCTTTGGAGAGAAGAGACAGTTATAAGACTGTGCTTATTTGTAAGCCAGCGGGCACGTTCACTGTCAATAATTTCTGTAACGGGTAAAATGATGTTGTACAGAGTTGGCTTCAGTTCCTAAAACTCATCTTAAGCTTTTGTGGTGCACGGTTTGCAAGCGTCGGGACAGCTAACGGCTCTGGTTTTCCCAGCATTAATGCTGCCCGTTATGTTACATTTCTGGTAGCACTGGCAGAAATTAAGTTGTCAGTTTGCAAATGTAGCGCTTGAGCGCGCTCAGGGGCTTTAATGCCCCTGCCTGCCCCGGGGCTCCCCCACCCGGCCCCATTCCCGCCCCCGCGGCCGTCACTCCCTGCCCCACAGGGGCTGTAGGACACATCTCCAGCCCTGCTCGACCATGAGCCCCGCTAAGCCAGGCACCCCTGTCCTGGCCCACCCCCGTCCCCACAACCTCACCCACCCGCCCCGGGTTGGTTATGACCCCGGCTCCCCTCACCGGGCCTGATCCTGACCCCCACCCACAGCTCCCGGACCCCTGACCCCAGGGAACAGGGGGACTGTAAGTGCTGCAGCTCTTCTATATACTACATTTTGAAATTTGTAATTCAGACGTGAAGAATATCACGTTTGAATGTGGCAGCCCAGAACTACAAGTTCACATCTAAAACTGAGACCATCTGATTTCTCTCGTCTTCGGTTCCCCCATGGGTGAAAAAAGAAATGGCAACAGCTTCCTACTAGCCAAAAAGAGCACGGGGAAATGACCTGATCTGCTTCCAAACACTTTTGTTTGCCAACAAGCAAGAATTCTCCAAACCAACTGCTAAATTTAGGAGTGATATGTCGTAGGATGCTGTGATTGATTATTTGACGTTTCTTCTGTTCACCTCACCAACAAGCAACCCCCATGTTGTGTATTATTTTACTGTTTTAGTATAGTATTCTAATTCATAAAAAAAAAATAAATCAGTAGCTGATTATTTTTCATCAATACTTTTAAAATAATAAATCTTGCAACACGTACTAAAAAGAGCGTTCACGAGAGCTCACCAGCAAGGCAAAAACTCCCCAGACTCTTTACCAAGATGACTCTAGAAACAGCTACTCAGAAGAGAAAGTTTTTAAGTGAAGAGGGTCGTTAGTATAATAGAGTAACGAGTTTTACTCATTCCTTTAATCCTAAAGGAATTTTAATTACATTTGAATAAAATGTTTTCCAGACCAAAACAATTACTCGCAATATCACCTCCTTCTTTTGACACACCACACAGTCAGTTATGGTGGGAATACCATTATTCTGGCAGAGAAGAGTGAGGAAATCTTGAGTGTAAGAGAAGATTAACATGCTTAATTTCAGTCTTTGCATTTAAAGTAATATTTTTAAAATGAGGTGTCCAACAGATATCTCTTTTATCTACTTTCTTCATTTACATTTTCCCTTTTAAAAATGCAGCATTAAGCTCCCAAGGGGGGGGGGGGGGGGGGGAGAGAAAAAAAATAATTACTAACCTGAGCACGATCACAGAGAGGGAAGGATCTGAACAGGAATCCTCAAATACTGCTCAAGAAATTTTCCTGCACCGGCAAGGTCATTGCTGTTTCATGGCCGGGACTCTGCTGACTGGACATTGCTCATCGCTAAAACCATCCAGTAGCAGGCTGGTCTTCTGAGGAAAACAAACGCTTAAAAAAATACCAGGTCCACTGAGCACATTTTCTCTTTTGATCTGCATGTGATTTTAGCTCAAGTTCTTATAAATGAAGTGTAATGCAGTCTCTTCTGCTTTCTCTCTCCCCCCAGATTTTTTATTTTTTTTTCCAGTGAAAAAAATCAATGCTCATGAAAGCTGCAGGATGAGAACTTCGGAGACTAAAGGCCTCTAATTATCTAGAAAAGCACAAAAATCTATCCTCCCCCATTCAACCCCAGGAACGTCTCAACTCCTCAGTGCAAGGATCACCTCCCTGGGAAAGGAAAAAAGAAATCAGTTTGATCTCGAGCTTTCCGCTAAGCCTCTCCCAGTGATGCTAATTATTGCCAAACCTGACAAATCTTCTCATGGCAGTGTCACCTTGCTCTTAGAAAATACGCTGAGAGCCAAGTCACAGGAACATGGTCATTGCAACGAACAGCTCATTCAGCGAGGGTCCGGGTACAATATAGTCTAAAATCACTTTGCTCTGAACTAAAACCACCAACAAAATATTTTAAAGCTTAGATTGATCTTTCCCCCTCCTACCCCACCAGCACAAAGGATTTCTACTGATTGAGAAAGAAAAATTGCCTAACAAAAAGCAAGGGAGCATTCTACAACAGAGTCCCCAAACCAGAAGTCCAGAAATGTTATCAAGTTTTATCCTCTGGTGGGATCTGAAACTCAAATGCAGAGCCTTAAAAATACATATTGACTATACTAAAATGAAATACCAAACCTAGGCATTTTGATTTTAAATTATTTCACTCAAATTAGACCAGAATAGAAATCATCCCAGAAAGCTACATTGAAAAAGCACATGCATTGGCTTCAGCTGCTGCTAACTCAGTTCCAAAGTTTTAAATATGCATATCTACTATAATAACTTAAAATTGACAGTTTCCAGGAATTTCTCACACTTCAGACAAATGCCTGCTATTTAAACGTGTAGCCAGATGCAGTCATCAGGATGGCTATGAAACCTTCTCAGGACAGGGGGAGAAGGGAGGTAAATTTACCGTATTGATGTTTAGCTGAGCCAAATGTATAATAGATTTCTACCAGTGTTGTAATACAATAAAGCTGTAATTTAGATGCGCAGACTGATGCAAACTCATACATTGCTGCGATATACTTGGTTGGCAAAGTACCTTCAACTTAATTAGGGTAATAACGACTTAAGTTTCCAGTTCTACCTGTCTGGCTGATATATCATTATGAAAACAAAACACAGAAGTTTGTATGGAAACATACCAAAAGAAAAGTGATAATATGGCATGTATGAGGATCTTCATTACCAACAGGGAATGATTAAAACCTAAATCACTAAACAATTCATAATTTTTATTATTTTTTTTTAAATAAACGGGTAAAATTGAGCTTTGCTCCGAGGCGAAACAGTGCTATTAGATTAGCAACTGATGAGTTGCACCTTCACTTCTACCACTCATTTAACAATACTTCACTGAAGACTTTAACCTGGACTTGTGCCAAACTTTTAACCTTCATGGAGACTTCTCCTCCCCCTGACCCATCCAGGCTTAGAGGTGCTATCAATTCATTGAGTCATACCTTAGAAATCACTCCTCACTTCAATCAAGGCTGGGAGCCATCTACTTTGAAGGGAAGATACTGGCACAAATCACGACTATTCAGAGGCTGTACAATAGCCTTCCTAAAATTCCTCTCATCTCCCCAGGGACAAACAAGTACTTCTGCAGCAGACAATAGATTGACTAATCCTAAAGCACTAACATGCCCCAAAAAAGAAAACAAACAAAAAACCCCACCTCAAAACCAAAAAAAAACCCCAAACCCTCACCAAAAAAAGCAACGAAAGCAGAAGCCCATCCTTACACAGGGACGCAGACCAGTGCTCTGCCTTTACACCACCACAGCTTGACAAGTGCCACCGCATTAATCTAATACTAACAAAAGTTGAACCACAGCTAATGCTAAAACATTCAAACAAAACTCAAACAGCACAGAAAAGCTTTTGTTGCAATGTATACTAAAAATAAAGCATACAAAACAGAAAGACAAATTCAGTAGTTTTATCTGCATTACCAAAGTTCTAAACGGGAGTTAATAACTCTGCGAAAAACCTTGAAAAGTCGCAGGAAGATAACACAATGCTGTTATTCAGATTTTACACACAGGTGAAAATATATTTAATACTCAGTATTTTAAGCAGTGTAGACCTTGGATGGGCTGACCAATTTCACAGTTGAGAGCCATCTCTGCAGTGATTTGTACTCCCGGCACAGACTCAAACTATCTCTGATCATCAATTACCTGGGTACGGAAAACATATTTAAAATAAGATTTTTTTTTTTTTCCCTAGGTTTGCCTTGAGTCATTTTAAGGCATAATTTCACAGTCTATATACATTGATAGGTACTGATTCACTCTTGAATCATCAGTTTAACAGAGAACAGTGTTTGGAACAGAGCTGCAACATAGAACACATACAAACTCAATGTGTACAGGGCTGTAAAAGCAAGAGGGCATAATACATTAAACCACAGTAGCTTACAGCAACTTCAGCTGTATCTTAAAACATGTTCAAAAACTTATCGAATGGCTTAATTAAGAGATAGTCTTCCCTGTGTATGCACTATGATGTCATTCTTAACTGCACGACCACACACAAACTCTTCTGCAAGAACTTTGCCCAGTTTCATGCAAAAAGATGGAAGGCAACGCTCATTCAGTGAACAGACACTTAAAACCTGGCTTTCTCCTCAGTGTTCAGTGCGTGGCCATATGCTTTAGTTTAGCATACTCCATTCAAACATGCTCTGCAAACAGAATGATTAATTTTCCTGTGGAATTTTTCTAGTTTTCCTTGATACAATATCTCACATCATCATAAATACTAGTTTATTTTCACAAGACTCCTTATAGGAAGGGAATTATATTATCTGTACTTTTCAGATGAAGAAATGTAAGACAGAAAGAGCTTAAAACAGCAAGTATTTAGTGATTCGGTGTCCAGTTAGCCAAGAAAATAATCTGATACTTTATAAAACTCTTCACATTACTTGGGCTGTACATATCCAAAGCATTCAACTTCTCTGTCAGTTTTGAGTGCTCAGCATGCCTGTAACTGAGATCCCAGCTTCTCCGTTCTGTGAAAAATCAGATTTAAACAGGTTGATTAACACAATATAGGAGTTCTGTGGCACGGGTATATGTAATCCAGCCTTTCAGAGCAGCACTGAGCTGCTTCAAACACAGGACAGTCCCTTCTCTTCCTATCTCCCTGCTTGATTCATTCAATACTTTCCAGTTTCTGTATTAAATGAAGCAGGGTTACAAAAGCCATCCATGGTGAATCAGAGGAACCCCGAATTTCATGGTTTTCTATAGAGAATTTTTTTTCCAGCAATTCTGGCCTTCCCTGGCTGTAACTGCTCTCAATTTCCTTCTCTCCCAACACGCAGGATCCCTTCCGCCTAAATCCTCTCCATCCTGTCCACTGATGCCTCTAGTGGCGTCATAGCAAAAAAGCAAGTGGGCAACCCATCTGCTTGGCATTTCGGGCAAAAAAGGATTAACACTGTACTGCATACGTTAGAATGAAGAGGATGACCATGAAGGTTTTATTGCAAGTGTACCAACACCTACACATACACAGGCTTCTGCTGGCAGGAAAGCACAGCTGGCTGTGCCACCACCACCACCTTGACACTGGGCCACTCTGCAGCCAGAAACTCCAGATTCACTCCCCTACAAGGCGACACAAGACCACCTGGACTCGCCTTGGTGGCCAGCAGCACTCCCTGCTCTGAGGCAGTAGTGGGGCTGGTAATCAACTGGCTGCATAATATGAAAAGCATAAGCAGCCTGGGGTCTTCAGGACAGGCGTCCCCTTCCTCACCAGAATGCCCTGACCTCGCACCCTGAGTTGCACAGCGGCCAGCTTCAACAGACAGCTGGAGGAATAGGAGTGATGCTCCTCACCCTGAGAAGGTAACCTGCAGCTCTGTGGTCAGAAACACTTGTTTGAATCCCTTTATGTGGGAAGCTTTGATCAATCAACTGCTATAAACACTGAAGGACACTGGCACCTCATGCTCATCTGTACCATTTCTAACTCCGCTCATCATGTCTACCTTGAGGAGTCAGTTTGGATATCTGCAGCCTGCAGCAATCTCCTGCTGCCTGTTTTGGAGAGGGGCAGGGATTTCAAACACTCCCTAAGGCCTGGGACCCAGTGAACAGAAAGCAACAAACGGTTCCTCAGCTCTGGACTCAGCTTTCCAGATCAGCAACCAAAGCTACTTCATTCTCCTCCAGGACCACCAAGAGAGCTTGGGGAACAGACCGCATTTGGGATTATGCTTTGTTGGGGAGTTGTCCTGAATTTAAGCCGTGTATGAACTATAGAATAATTTAGGTTGGAAAAGACCTTTAAGATCATCAAGTCCAACTGTTAACCTAGCACTGCCAAGTCCACCATTAAACCATGTCCCTCAGTGCCACGTCTACACATCTTTTAAATACCTCCAGAGATGGACTCAACCACCTTCCTGGGCAGCCTGTTCCAATGCTTGATAACCCTGTCTGTGAAGAAGTTTTTCCTAATATCCAATCTAAACCTCCCCTGGTGCAATTTGAGGCCATTTCCTCTTGTCCTGTTGCCTGTTACTTGGGGAAAAGAGACCGACCCCCACCTCGCTACAACCTCCTTTCAGGTAGTTGTAGAGAGTAACAACTCCCCTCACCCTCTTTATCTCCAGGATAAAGAACCCCAGTTCCCTCAGCTGCTCCTCATGACATGTACTCCAGACCCCTCACCAGCTTTGTAGCCCTTCTCTGGTTATGCTCCAGCACCTCAATGTCCTTCTTGTAGTGAGGGGCTCAAAACTGAACACAATACTCGAGGTGGGGCCTCACCAGTGCCGAGTACGGGGGACAATCACTTCCCTAGCCCTGCTGGCCACACTATTCCTGATACAGGCCAGGATGCTGTTGGCCTTCTTGGCCACCTGGGCACTCTACTGGTCATATTCAGCTGTCTGCCAACCAACACCCCCAGGTCCTTTTCCACCAGGCAGCTTTCCAGCCACTCTTCCCCAAGCCTGAAGCGCTGCACGGGGTTGTTGTGACCCAAGAGCAGGACCTGACACTTGGCCTTGTTGAGCCTCATACCATTGGCCTCGGCCTATCAGTCCAGCCTGTCCAGATCCCTCTGCAGAGCCTTTCCACCCTCAAGCAGATCAGTGCCCACATTTTGTTTGAGGCTGTGTTTTTTCCCTGAACTCAAATGGTCTTTATAGTCCTCTTAAAAAAAAACAAAACAAAACAAAACAAAACAAAACAACAACAACAACAAAAAAACCAAAACAAAACATCAACAAACTGATGCATTACCTGTGTGTTTGAGTACGGTACATTTATTTCACCGGTGATGTTTAAATTCCTGTTGAGTTTTATAGGCAAGCTCCCAGCAGCATGAAGAAACAAAATTGGACCTTTGAATTTATATTTCAATCTGGATGCTGACAAAGAGGTCACCTCCTCGATCCTGAACTTTAAATTAAATCCTAGTCCCATTAACAAAGTCATCTAAAAGGTTACAAAACTATGTTGTAAGGGAACAAAAGCTTACGGTCCCAGAGCACGGTTCTGCCCAGGAGATGGACTTGGAAGCAAGTTTCATATTTCAGGGGAACCTGTGGGCGAAACCCTACCTTGGCTGAAGTAATCAAGCCTATTGTGATTGATTTCAGTGAAACCAGGGTGTAACCTTAAAAGCAAAAAAACCCACCCAGCCCAGCCCATAATGACCAAGATTACATCTCCAGTAGGAGAGCCCTCAAAGTTCTCGGCACGCACACAGACAGAAATATTTTGTGCCTGCCGTGTCACTCCTTCAAGCTCACTTGAACAACCCAAGCAGCTGAATTTCTTAAATTCCTAAAGTGTTTTCTTATGTTGAAAGATTTTGTTCTGTATTGTTGTTTTTTCTTAAAAACTTGATTTATTTCTATTGCAGTCATCCTTTTGATCTCTGTGTTAGTGTTGCTGATCCTGTTCAAACTACTCCAACATTTATCTGCTTTCTTAGAAGCCAAAGAAGGAAGTATTTTCCTGCCAAGTGAAAAACAAAACAAAACAAAACAAAACAAAAAAAGACCATTCCTCACAGTCATGTTTTAGTATGGGATTTCAACACTAACATTGATTGAACAACACCTGTTTGTATGAGCTGAAGAATTGATCTCATTATATTTAAAAGCTAAAGAAAAACAGGATAAAGTTATCACGACAAACTCCAATCCCAAAATAGCCGAATTACACATATCCGGTCCTGGCTTTCCTCTCTGAACAATCACAGAGTTTGTGGGATAAAAAAAAAGCCTAAACAGGTTCCAAATATTGTCTCAGTTATTTCCAACTTTTTCGTTGGGAAGAACTCAGAAACATGATAAAATAATCTGATCTTCCCATCATGTTTTTCTTCAATTTGATATTAAGGAGGGGAATTATTCGACTTCTCTTTTCTAATGCTTGTTTCCACTGCTCGGCTTACATCTTTCTGTCACCTCTATTTTCCCAACAGTAGATGGCACCAGTAATTTCTATATTCATAATAATACCAAGGGGGAGTTGTTCGTTTTAGCATCCATGGTTATATTGTCCTAACTATATTCTATGGGTATCTTTAATAAGTCACCGTTACAAAATTCCGCTTGTGAAATTCAATTTATAGGCATATGCTTGATTTAAGTATCTGCTAATTATTCAAGTGTTTGGGATAATACTGCCTAAAACTATAGCTTGATACAATGCCAAAACAGTAATTTTCTGCTTTAACTTTAATTACTTCACTGAAATTGCATTAATTCAATAACTGCAACTTGGATTTTTAATTACTTTCCTGAAATTGCATTGATTTAATAACTGCATCTTGGATTTCTGCTAGCAATATTCTTCTTTTCAAAGAAGAAATTATTTTTACCACACAACTCAGTTCAAAATGTTTCACAACCACCTTAGCTCACGATATACATCTACAGTGCAGAAACTGTTGGTCTATGGCAGCAGTTGTGCTCGTGTTTAGGCCTATGCTATATTTTACACTTATAGCATCTACAGGTTCCTACTTTTTAGTGCTATTCAGGACTAAGCTTAGTTATACAAACACAGTTGCATCAGATTTTTTTTCATATATATGAATATATATACAAATGAGTACATACATACACACACACACTTTTACACAAGAAATCAATTACACCAAGAATTCAGCTCCGATTTCCAGATGTAGGATACGTTCTTTTGTTTCTCAAGTTCAACCCCCACCACCGCTATCCCCCCCAAAATACCCCATAACAAACCAACCTTAAAATCTGCATTGTGGATACATATATTTAGCTGATCACTACGAGTTCCTTTAATATTCTGTGGGGGTGTGCAAACACTTCTAAGATGTATTTGAGTTGACGACATTTGTTCAGACGAATCCCACCTTTAATTTCACACTAGTAAAACCAAACACGATTAATTTAGCAATTTTATGATTTTGCAAATTAATTACTTTTACTGGAAACAAAATTGCAATTTGGGTTACTACATACATGCATATGTATGTTCCAACATAAACTGCAATAAGGGAATGACCACAAACAGAAAAGGTTGAAAGGACAGGATTCTTTGGAATAAAGATTTCAAAATTCACCGTGATAAAACACTCTTTGCATTGGGTAAACCCAACACTAATCTAAAAGGAAAGACTGTCGCTCATGACCTACAAGCCACAAGGATTGCTGACCTATCGAGTTCAGAGATCAATTTGCTTCCTGCATCTCAAGAACATGTCCAGCAGGCACTTACAGCGCTCAGATCAATGAGTTCCCTTTCTCTACGAGACACAACATCCGATATGCGTACAGAGTTATTGTTCGCCCCCGCTCCCACCCTAAACTAATGATCCCCGAGTTCCTGTTGGCGCGAGAATGACCCAAGTCCAGGTCTTCATGAGAAGAATCTACCACCCCCACATAGAAGAGAAAAACGTGTTTGTGAACAGTCGTCGCCACTGAGATAGCACAAAAAATAAGTATGACAGAGAAATAGATAAAAGGAAGCTGAATGCCACAGCTGTGAAGCTCATGAGGTTTTTCAACGCTTGCGTAGACCAGAAGTTATAGTAGACCTTTTACTGTTTGTTATTGGCCTATGCCTTCTATGGAAAAGAAGCAGAAGAAAAAAAAAAAAAATGTTTTATTTTAAAACACTGAGAATGAGGAGAGGACAGGGTCTGTGTGTAAGAAGTTATTGGATCTCACTGATGAGTATCTCTGAACTCATATTTCAGCCCACTCCAACGTGCTGACCTGAAGTCAGCAGAGCGCATTGAAATTGCTTGTGGCCGTTGTTCTCTTAGAACTAAATTAACACAAATCCATCTTACATCCAGAAAAGGACTGCTTTAAACACTGCGGTATTTGCAGTAAATCTAAAAAATAATCAGTTATTAACGTATGATCTATACCCAGCTGGTGTTTCAGGTGACGGGGCAAGAGGGATGGCTTTGCTTCCCAGTGACCTGCGGCAGTTGGGCTATAGGAACGGGCTCAGCACGTCCTTCATGGCACACTGGAGGGTGGCACGGGCAGCCCCCTTCCCCCTCGGCCCCTCTTTTCTCCTCTGATCACGGCTACCCCCTAGCCCCGCATTTGGCAGATCACAAGTGTGCTGGCATTTTTACATTTCCCATTTGGAACTGGCATGGGGATTTTTTGTTTGTTTTTAATGTAATCGGACTTTCAAGCTAATCAAGTCTCCATTGTCTCAACCCCTCACGGGATACTCTGCAAAACAGTATTGTTGGAGATCCTTCTGCTTCCATCATATACTCTATTTGTAGTTGCTCATTTCAATAATATAATTTTTTAGGATCGTTCTGCTTTTATTCCCAGATGAAAACAAAAAGAAAACAAAACCAATCAAGAAGCCAAGCACAAATGCAAATTCGATGCATTCAATATAATTCAGTGCATCTAACTTCAAGCTGCAATTTCCTCTGAATTTAAAAAAGGGAACATGAAATTTTCTGGCTTTTAGAATTGCAACACTAAAAAAAGAAATTAAATGAAGATCAGTAAAAGCTGGAAAGGTCTGCCGAATACTTGCAATTCATTACAAATTAATTGTAATGTTTGCTGCAATCTTTTAATCAAATCCCCTTCAGTCTCTTAACAAACAGGTTCCTTATAATTCTACATGTAAACAAAAAAAATACTATCTCCCATATCTCACACTGTTTCTATAACAAAATCACCCAAATTCATACAGATTTGAACACTACAATCTCTACTTGGTTTCAATATCATCATACGTGAAACTTGCAACAAAAATACAATATATAATCGGGAGTAGTACAGAAATGCCATGTTATTAAAACAGTACAATCACAACCTTTCTACAGTTAAAAGTTCTTAATATTCTACACGCTTTTTATTCTTCCCATTCTGGCATGACAATCATTGGTGACATCACAAGTATCTGCTAGAATAAGCAGCTGTAATTAAGAGCTATAATTAAAGTACTCCAATCTCACTGTAAGTGTAGATATGTCTCCTACACCACAGTTTCTATATTTCAGTATAATCCCGGGTTAAATGTTAAATGAAGAATGAATAGTGTTTAACCAACAGAAAACTTGGGTGGATCATAGTAAGTCTTTAAACAAATACATGGAAGCTGCTGCTACAAATAAAAGAATCTCTCTACCTCTTCTACAAAATGACCTTGCGCTGCAGTAACGCAGATTCAGGTTAGAGCGCTGGAAAAAAAACCACTTCTGGTATAAGAGAGGCACCAGAAGAGACCGCCTGGTTACAAAGACTATGGAATTTCCATTACTGAAAATCTTTAAGAAAGAGCCAGATAAACATCTGTCAGGAAGTACGTAGCTATAGTCGATCCTGCCTCCAGACAAGAGAGGAGCTAGATGAACTCTCAAGTTCCCAGAACAACCCTCTCCCTATTTCACATCTAAGACAGACACTATTTTTATGTTTTTATGAAATACTGTAATGATAATGTAACTCTATTTCTCATTACTAAATTATTTTGGCAGAAACTTCTGGTACTTTCTCACTGAAGAATTCAAAAGCCACCAAGTTTGTTTTGCTCCCCCCCCAAAAGAAAAGAAACCTCAAGATCTCAATAAACCCTTACAATTAATTTTTCTACAATAATTATTACCAGTTAACACCTGAAGTCATAAATACTGTTTTTTAGAAGATAACTACTATGCTTGATGTCAAAATTAAGTTGATAATTCAATCACACTTTATTTTATAGATTTTTTATGTTAGCAGAACAGTCCTCTTTAATGGCAAAAAGCTAGCGAGAGATCTCATTTTACAGTTAATTTTACCTAATAGACCAGAGCTTTGTAGCTTGCATGATCTAATATTCGTCAAAATAAAGTGCCGTTTGTCCTACGTCTTTGCCAAACGGTATATACATGTGCATAAGCACTCATCCAGCTACATGGTTTAGACCATGTCTCCTAACCGAGATGCTGCTATTTGCTAAAAGATAGTCCTTGCACTGAATTTCGTGGGAGTACACATATTGCTGGTTTCTCCCTGGTGCTCTTTACCTTATCACTAACGTGAGTGGAGTCTACTTTCTAACATTACAGCCATCTAATAAGTATAAGCATGTGAAAAGTCCCATTAAGCAAACACTACTCGTGTTTACGTAAGCTGTGGTCCACCAGGGCTCTGGTGTGTATGCCCAACATCTATGAAGTACATTTGAGAATGTATCTTCTTGTGTTTGTCTATAGCAAAAATATAAGGCTAAGGAGTGAAATCCTTCATTTATTTACACATTTAAACTATTTCTCTTTGGTCACCTGGCACTATCCCAGACCTTTATCACCATCTCTCTGCAGGAGCAAACAATATCACTTTATTTATGCATTTACTTTTTACCACACAGCTGTCATCTGCACTTACATGGGAAACCCGCCATTTCTACTTCCAATGTATAATTTAAAGCACCGTGAAAAATGTCATCCAATAACAAAAGACATTTGCCGATGTGGAATGTCCATGGGGTTTGTGGTTTTGGACTCTTCCCAACATTCCTTCTCTTTTTTTTTTTTTTCTCTGCCTCTCATTTCACTTATTTCAAGTAGTTTTGGTATTTGTTTTTTTTAAAAAACAAATATTTACACTCTATTTCACAAACCATATATTCTTGATAACATTAAAATCTTTATTCCCCTTTCCCTCCTCCAAAAAGGGGAATGCAAGCCACAGCTGTGCCAAATTTCAGAGGAATTTGGAGACTTCTTAAAATTTAATTTCACAGAAGTTTGCTTAAATTCATCTGTCCGAGACAGGTGTAGATGGGAGCCAATCACCAGATGCATCCGTCATTTAGACGCTGCCCGTCTTCTAATATTTTGTTTAATTGGGGGTGGTGGGGAAGAAGTCTTGTCTCAGGGGACCTAGTTGCTTGTCTCAGTTTAATATGACACACGCTGATAAGTTTGTGAAGTGTGTTCTTCTCTTACACCAACTTCAGTTTTTAAGATTTGCAGCAGCGAGTTACCCTGGAGCTAGAGAAGGCAATCTTGTTTCCAGCTTCCTCCTCTCCAAGACCTGAGGTCTTCTAAGGATCGTCCTTCTAGACCCAGCTCTTTCAGCAAAGGTTTTACTGTGACTACCTGACCCCAACTAACTCTCTCCTGCTCTCAGCCACAACTGAATTCCTACAGCCAGGCTGAAGCTTTTTCTGCCTTACACAAATAACTTAGAGAAACCAACCAAAACTTATAAGGTCAACAACAGCAGCGTGCTTCTTCTCATCCTCTTGTAACACACATTAAATGCAGCATTAGTCCTGACATGGAATTAATTCTTCAGGGAAATTACTAAATCTTACCGCACATAGAAATTAAAACAACATCATCCATTATGCATCCTATTGATTTCCATAGCTCCAAAATTGAGATTCTCAGACTACGCACTGCAACACCTTTGCTCACAAGATGATAGGAATGTGCCTTAGTCAAAGCTACTCTGATTCAGGAACCCATTTCAGGCCCTTCCCGCGCACTACATTTAAAAGAAATTTCTTTGAGTGATCATCTCACTAAGAAGTTTGTGCTCTTATTTAAGCAAGACGTTATGAACATTTAAAAAGACTTACAATAAGGACTTTAACTCAGGTCTAGTGTTTTTGTTATCACAGTATTGTTAATGTAACTCTGAAATATCCTAAATATATTGTAATATTTTTGCCAAATTTCAGGGAAATCTACCCATTGAGAAGCTCTATCTGTATTTGACATCAGTGAAGATGTTCATTTGATTGTTCTCAGCAATTCCCACTGAATTCAACAGCCTTTCATTCATTTATTGCATTTCTGCAGGCTTGTGAAAAGGAATAAGCCAGTTTATGAAATTTCTGCTCGCATAGGAGTTACTTTTTGATTTCCCAGTCAAGACATGAGGTATCTCAGTTGTGACTTTGCGTTCAAGGGTATCACACCTTTTGGCTAACCTGTGCCCGCCGCCTCAGCCAGACGACCCCCCCCCCCCATCCCCCACGTAGCGGGTCCTGCACTCGCTGTACCCGCGCAGTGAGGAGCACCGCTCCACCTTCTACTGCTGTGTCTTCCCGTAAGCCACACAAAATGCCTGGCACGCCAGATGTACTTCCCTGCCTCCAGCCTGGCTTCCCTGGGATGAGGCAACCCGAAAGAAAATGAAAAAAGAAAATAAAGGATGTCTGCGTGAAGGATTTGGGAAATACAGAGAAACACCTAAAGAAGCTCAAACTCAGTTTTCGTAGAGCTTTACTCCCTCCACCCCACCCATGGGGATTTTTGTGGAACTAGAAAGGAAGTAAAACCGGAGCCAAAAGTTGAAGAGCTGATGCTGCTTAACCGAGAGATCGATAATGTTACTGTTTTTCTAAGCAGTTCTGAAATGAAAGCAGATAATTCTCCTTCTGCTTCCCTGAGGCACAACAGACTCAGCTGGTTCAGATCTACAACTCTTACTCAGGAATGATTTCCCATTGAGTCAGTGGCAGCCATGTCTGATTCGGACTTCGGGATTTTAACCTAACAATACATTTGTATTCAGTGCACAAAGGGAATCTGGAGTCAATTAATTCTGTAAAACAAAACTGGACCAACACTGAGGAAGACCCAACAGCTCAGTCATGCCTGGCAGTCTTCCCCCTCCAGAAGCATGTGACCTAATTACAATTCTAATAAAATAAAGCATGAATATTTCATTATGAAGCGCCTAAAAAAAAAAAAAAAAAAAAAAAAAACACAACAAAAAAAAAGCCAACCCTAAAAGCACACATAATATTCTTGCTGAAAGCAGTTGTGCTCCTCCAGCTTGCCTTGGTTTATATTTAACGTCTCCCAGTCCAACTGCCTTGAGGAAGGGCAAGGCCAGAATTGCAGAGACCATGGTAATGCTGTAGGACTGACACAATCATTTCATTAAAATGCTCACGTTGCAGGTTTTATTTTTGCAAAGCAGTTTGGGCCTTTTGAAACTTATTGTAAGCAAATATACATTATTCACAACCAAAATTTCAAAGAAAGCAAACACTTGGAATGAAAACCATGTTCTGAAGTATTGGCCAGTCAAATAATTAACTGTTTTGCTAAGTTAAAGTGTTGGCATAAAGTAGGGAAACACACATAAACTTGCTTATTTATGCTCTTCTCAGTGAGGACAGTACAAATTGTTAACCAACATCATGACTGTTTACCGTCATCCCCATAAAATCGCTTCATTCTTCATCTTTTCTTGTTGGACGTAGCAGGTATACAGCCATTCCTCATTCAGAACAGAGTGCTTTCAACTTTTTTTGTGAAGTATTTTTGAAAGAAATCTATTCTACATTTATACGCCGAGGTCTTCAAAACAACTTTGGGTTATGTATTGGTAGACCTTAACTCATGGGGAGAGAAGAGCTCAGCAGCACCGTTGCAGCTTTCGGTGAATCAGAAACACCGCTGAGGAGGTTAATGCCTCGGCCTGGGTGAAACGTGCCGCCCCCCCCCCCCTCCAGAAGGCTTTGCTACGTGGGGCCCAGCTCGCTGCCTCGGCCCAGTCCAGGCGCTGCAGAGAATTACGACCAGGAACGACCATATCAAAGGCGTTCAGCGCTTCAGGTGTGCCCGTAACGTCTTGTACATGTGTTTTGCTGGAAACAGCTGAGCACACATCCACCGGATTAGGGCCGGCGCTAGCAATCGGCGAGCAGACAAGCGTGGGAAGCAGAAGAAACAGCAGCGCTCTCTGCCCAACTAGGGCGCCTGGAAATGTCAGACGGTGACCTCTGTCAACACATCGTACTCCTGCGCTCTCGCCAGCCAAGAGAGAGGATGAGACGAGGGCAAAGCAGTACAGTTCAGGCAGACCTGACGAAACAGACCAGCAGGTATCCCGATGCGCGCGCCCCGATGCCCTCAGACGGCGCGGATGGGGGCAAGCCGCCCCGCAAAGCCAACGCGAATACCAGAGAGGGATCTCCACTCACAAGTCCAAAGCACATTTTGAAAAAAAACAAAAGCACTTGATCCAGCAGGGCACAGAAGAGACCGCAGTACGGAGTGATGGATGGTAGGTGTTCGGTGCTGTTAGTTATTCATTCAGTAAGATGTTACCCAAAACAAAGGAAGGAAAAAAAAAAAAATGTCTGAAGAGCAACATCTTGGTTTAGAGAATGGGGGACTTCCCCTTTCCCTCCCTTTTATTCAAAAATACGTCAGAAGTCCTACAAATATATTTCCCTAACTAGATTTTTATGAAAAGCAAAGAAATAAAATTTTGATGAAGTATTAAAAAGCTTTTTCCACTCTCTTCTTCTTTCTGCTCGTCTGACATGCGATTCTATTAAAGCTTCAGTGACAACTATTCCAACCCAGTTACAGAATGGTACAGAAATAGGCCTAGCAATAAATCCAGCCTTTACAGATAAGGACGCACTGAAACGACGACTTCTTACAAATCTGCCATTTTCCTTGTTGCGATTGGGGTAGGCAGCTTACACCCACCATCAATGGATAGAAGTTACAGTGATTCTAATGTCCTCTACCACAATGTATTAGTCAGTAAGCAAGTGGAAAAAAAAACATTGCTTTTCCTTTCAAAAAAAGGTAAAAGCAAGACAGATATTAACCAACAAAGTTGTACTTTTGAGAATTACAGAGTTTAAAAATCAAATCCATTACCTTCAGGACCACTCCAGAAAGCATTCATTAATATACAGTTGTGTTTGGGTTGTTGTTTTTTTTTTTTTTTTTAATCTGTTCTCCCCTGCCATGTATTTAATGTCTTAATGTTCCCTGCATCTGTATTGTCAGATGGGACATCTTTGAACTACGTATACCAGAATTGCATCCATACGGCACACGTATACGTGTGTGGATACATGTGTGCCAAAATAAGCCTTTTTCTGTATGTCACCACATGCCCTAGAAAAGGCCCTATTCCAGACACCGCAGCAGGACAATGTACCTTGAGAGCTCAAATGCCTCAGATGCGTAATCCAGCGACTTCTGGTGGCCCCTTCTGCGTCCTGAGAACTGTCTGTGTGAATATGGTGTCATCTGTTTACAAGTCTGGAAGCAAGCTGGCGTTTTCTTAAAAACCCCACACAAACACACATAGTCTCAAACAGGTTCTCCTCAGGTAATGATTTCTTTGATGGTAGGTTCAAAATTGATTCTGTGGACAAGTCTTAATCTCTTCATCCTGGCAAAGCCCATCTTAGTGGGAATAAAAATAGCAAGAGAGGACATGCAAGGCTTGCATTCCCTTTCCTCATCGCTAAAATAATTTTTATTCTAGACTAAAAATCTGCAATATTTTACAGCCTCCTATAGGGCATGTACAAACTTCAGTCACTAAGGAGTACTATCCAGTTATAAATTTCGTGTATCAGGCTCAGCAGAAGCACTTAAAAATAGTCTTGATCATTATCTTTGCACCTAGCCACCACACTTGTTAAACACCACCATTTGTAGCATCTCTGTTGTCCATCATGCAGCCAAAGGAAATTGCAGATGACTTCTGTTTCTGCAGTTGTTCACTGAAAGCCTAGTCCTGCTCAAGGGTTGTCTTTAAACTAATTCCACTCATCATCTATTACAAGAGTGCTCCACATCCAGAGAGTTTCATCACACTCCAGTGTACCTTTGGAAGGGAAAGAAGCTATTCGATCTCCTGGTCTAATATCACCCCTAGTTTAAAATCTCTTCGAACAACTCACTGGAATCTGGCAAACATTGCCATGGGCAATCGACACACGGCAAAGCCCGGAAAAGCGCTGAAGGATCAGGGCTCTATCTGATACACTGCTTTTTTAATCCACTTTTTGGTAAGAGAGGATGATAAAACACCTCCAAGTCTCCAATTACCTACGTCACAAATAAAGTGGCAGTGAAGACATATTTTTGCATCTTCAAGCCTGGTGACTTGTTCTCTCCTCACTGACCTTACTGTGTGTCCCAGGCAAGTTACTGTATGCTGACATAGGATTTCTTCCCCCCCTCCTCCTTTTTCATCTCTTGCATTTTCCTCTCTTCAACTTGAATGGTCTACTAGTGGCAACAGGAGGCATCACCACTCTCTATTGTAGTCTTACTTTAAATGGCCCCAAAATGCTGGCTTCTAAACTTCTTATGCCAGAACAGCTGGAGATTCGTAGCTTTTTGGCTTTGTCCCTGGGGCAAATACCCAAGGAATACTCACCACAGAGTAACGTTTCCACAAAGCAGTTTCTACACACTGCTACTTACATATACACAAAATTGACTCTCATCATAGTCCAAAATTTAAGGGTCTGGACAGGACACCTCAGAGGTAATGATTAATAAACACCGTAAAAAAAAAAAAAAGTTGGGAGCCCAAATGGTGTATCAGGGACCCTTATTTAAAAATGAAATACTTACCAAAACACTTGGATACTTGGCCAAAATATTCTAATTCAGGCTACCTAGGGTTTGCCAAGAAGAAACTAAACATCTCACTGACCCTTTCAAGGGTAACAGCCCTCCTTTGTTTATGTTTGCTGCACATCCCTTTTATATCATTATGGTGTTCCTTCTTTTATAAGAAACAAAAAAACAAGGGGGGGGGGGGGAAACAAACCAAAATCATAATAATAAAAAAAAACAAAACCCAAAATAGAAAAGAGTAGGGGGTTCTTAATCTGTTCCTTGAAGTGCGCCACATATAAAGTTCAAATTGTCAACTTCAAATCTACAGTTGGACTCGATCTTAAAGGTCTTTTTCCAACCTGAGCGATTCTATGATTCTATGTACTTATTATACGCTAAACAGCCATTTTTAATACTGCTAACCTTAAATTAGCACATTATCATTACTCCCTGGAGAAGAAGAGTGGGTCAAGTGTTCCACTACCTACTGTCTTACGGATGATTTATGTATTTTTGGAGTCAGAGTAAACTGATACCGCAGTGATCTGGTCTCACTTCATGGCTGTAAATGACAGCACAAGATTCGGGGTAGCAAAGTGCCAGTTACTTTTACTTTGGAATCAAAAGATTGGCAAACCCAGATGTTATAAGGTCATGCCCAAAGTTTTTCTCTCCTAGATAACTTTACTTGAATGACAGCACACTTAATCAAGAGAAATGCCTCCAAAATAAAGGCTATCTGGAAGTGCTAAATCTACAGGTAATTCACAAATGCCACATCTCTCTTTTCACTTTGTTATTATGAGGCTGCAAAATTGGATGATAAGGAAATTATTTTATATGCCTTCTTGTTTTCCCCCTCCTTTATCATTTTTGATAAGTAGATTGTGATGCGAGACTTCACAGGACAGGAATAGGAAAACTGGTGGAAATGCCTCATTTTTCTACTTGTCTGTGTGTGTTTACTGCCTGGGATTAATAGCAATGGTTTTCTCCTTGAATTTACTATTGAGAAAGTAGGTAAAATCTAAGATGAAAGGGAGTGGTAAGACCAGAGGCTCACTTGGAATTTCTTAATTATGGAAAAACAGAGTATATTCGTTATTAATTGGGCTCAACACAATACCTTTCACAGTCCTTCCCAGACACCTCTACCAGAGGAACTGAAGGCGCAGATTATAACATATTCCATGCATTGAGTTCCTTCTCAGCTAGGTGGCTGGGCTCACCAGACACTGCGCAAGAGTTTTAACGAGGAAAACCACTATTGACATCAGTGCGCATTCTCAGCATTCCCTGTTATTCTTCAGAACCTACAGAGAACCATTACCTAAAACAGCACAAGTGACTTTGGCATCTCAGGAAAGGGGCTGCCACACAACCTTCACCATCTCCCAAAACTTGTAATTGGTCCAGGCATACATGGATCCTCCAGGGTCTTGTGAGGGTATGACCTTCCCGGGACGATGACACATCCATCTGTTATACCATCAGATGAACAATGTTCTCTTCACTGAGCTCAATACCGGCACATGTACAGGACACAATGAAGTTAAAGACCTATAAACTGAACTGTTTCTTCTAATGATAATGTTGCTGACTTGAACTGGGACTGGAAAGAGCACCCTAACCTCTGTAAAGGTTCCCCACAAAAAGGGGTTCAGCAACATGAAAAAGACAATTGATTTGTAAAGACTTGTTGGCTGCCCTCATCCCGTTTTGACCATCCTGTCAAATCCGTAACCACGCAAGCCACCATCAGTCATGTCCAGCACCTTTCCTCTCCTCATGTCCTTTGTTTTACTAAGGATTTCAAGAGAAAAAATGCACATTAATTGTTTCTTTTGCATCATTTTCTCTCGAGTACTATTTCTGCCTATGCCTTTTGCATCTTTCCATACCTGGAATTGTCCTTTTCCTCATGTGCTCTACTTTCTCCTGCCTTCCTCTCTTCCTGCCCTCTTGCAATAAAATGCCTTATAAAACTAAGGTCTTTCACAAAATTGAAAATAGGTACTCTTATTATTTTATAATTGCTTCTCATCCTCTTCTTCCCCTTACCTCTACCTCACCTCAAACTTGCATCCTGTCTAAACACGGAAGTTCTCCATGATAACTTCTGACCATCCGCACTATGCTTGTTTAAGAGGTTATCCTCCATCCCACCCCTTGCTTCCATCCCCACAACCATTTGCATTTACCACAGAATCTTACAAAGTGCAACTGTAGATTTTTAGAAGAAAGCACAACCTATCTGTTGACAATTAGAATATGATCAGTAAAATCCCTCCACTCCTCCTATACAGGCAGTTAGTAGCAAACACCATGGAACATAAGGGTTTGAATTCGTATTAAAAAATAAAAGTAAAATTAAAAAAGCAAGCCAAAAATGTTTCAAACTAGTTTTCATAACTGTTTATTTTGGCTGAGATCTCAACACTATGAAAAATATCCCACACTCATTGTAATATTCAGATGACAGCCTGGACAGCCACATCATTATCATTTTGTGGAATGGAACAGAAATGATAAATAGTTCAGGGGGAAAAAATAATAATTTCAGCCTTGGATGGAATTTGGTTTACTTTCCCAGACAGATTTACATAGGCATTACCCACAGCGGTAAAATAAAAATCCACATCCCACAGGAGTTTCATAAAAATGTCAGCAGTGAACTACTGTAATCAAACTTTCATGGCAGGTTTCAGGATGACACTGATTGTAGAAGAATATGAGTGAACATAAGTTTTGCCCTTAACAGGTCACGTAAACACAGTGAAGAGCTGTTAAAGTGTACTAGCTGTAAATACCATGTTTAAACCGCAAATTCCTGGACAGCTGATATTTCTTTCATAAATGAGTGAAAGCCTTCGCCGTGCAGTGCTCTGAATTCCCCGATTGCTTTAAAGTGAATTTTAACATTTACCATTCTGGGAGAACAGAACAAAATTCACTCTAGCTTAAGATCATTTTAGCCGCTATGTCTTACAGACTAAAAAAATCTGCAAGTAAAAATTAAAAAAAAGGCACAAAACAAAAGAAAAAAAAAATCCTTCAAAAAAACCTGCAGAGCCATCTGAATTCATGCGGAGATTGGCCCATCGTCCTTAAAACATAAGACATTTGCTGGAGTTTGGCAGGCAAACAAAACAAACACAAGTCTGGCAGAAGGAGCCCACTTGGGAGAATAAGGAATAAAATGTGATTGCTCATTCTGGTAGAGGTGGGGAGAGGAAGGGTTATAGCATGTGAATTTTGGAACTGACCCACAGAGTTGGGTAAAAATGAAAACATTTGGAGACATGAAATGAAACGCATTAAAATAAATAAGAGAAAGATATGCTCAAGTCAAATAGGATTCTGTTAAGTGAGAAAGCTACTGCCATCTGGCCCAACGATGGAAAGATGCCTGTGTGTCTATTTAAGATTCATGGTTCAAAATAATCACGAAAGAGTCAGGTGATTGAGCTATGCATCAATAAAGTCCTTTTCCTCAATTTAATCTATTTGAAAGGGAATGTAAGAAAGCATCTACACAGTAGTGTACATAACATAAATCTATGTATACATCGAAACCCGAGAAAGGCCAAAATTAAACCTAAAATTTTAAAAACATCTGAATTTGCTAAAAAATCAATATTACTAGATGCTTCAAAAATCTATGTTGGATATCCCATAAATACTGCCTCCATCACATGGTTTCAAGAAAAAAAAATAGGTAGAGAAGAAAAAAAAAAAAAAAAAGATAAATTCCAGTTCAGCAACGTATTTGAGCACATCACTAAGCAAAAGTCACAATTTCTCTTTTGATGAAAGGATAGGCAGAAAATACAACTAATGTAACACGGATATATCCATACCCCTCAGATTTGCCCCTGTAGTTTCCTTATAGCCTAATCAGCGTTTATTTCTCCCCACTATCAGCACCTGAACAGATGACTGTGGGTAGCATGAACTACAAAACTGTCATTCATGAACTTTCTCCACTACCAATCTATTTGTAAAATTATTAATGGCCCCAGTTCTGGAAAGACTGAAGGACATGCTCTATTCTCAAGGTTCAAAGGGATTTACAAAGACGCTATTGATCACCCTCTTATATAGGGGCCTAAAGGCAAAAGAGTGCTTAATGTGGAAAAAAAATATGCTTTAGTGCTAATGTAATAATGGGAAGGGCTTACAGGAATGTACAAAATTTAATAAGGTGCCTTTAAAGCCATGAGCTGTACTGGATTCTGCAGCACATATTAGACCTTTAATCTGCACTAGAGAGCGCTTCTTCACCCACTTATATTTTTCACTTAAACAATTTATTTACTTTTTTAAATAAATGAAAGCCATCATCCAAATTTAAAATGAGCTGTAAAAGAATATTTACTATTTTTGAGCAACTAGGGATGAAAATAACTTTCCTAACTGTAAAACTATTTAAATCACAATTTTCCTTAAGAACAGCTTTCCCTCTGATCATATTTCTAATGGAAAGAGAATTTAAGTGAATTTCTTTCCAAGCAAGAATTCCAATTGCTCGGTTTACACGGGCTTTTGGATACCATCTCTCAAGAGATTTATACCTTCACTAAGTACATATTCAACTTTAAATATGCTGGCTAATTTATTTTGTGTATGCCTCTATTTTGAATTCAGGTTACTGTAAATGAAGCAATATGAAACAAAGAAAATCTTCTCATGTTTTGCTTTGAAATCCAGTCTCAAAGGAAAAAAAAAATATTAAAAAGAGAGACAATTTTTTACAATTTTTTAACAGCTACATGGAACAAAGTAGCAAGTGAAATATTTCAGCAGTGGAAAAGGGATATTTTTAATTGAAACAAATTGGGAACCACTGAACAAGTCGCAAAATAGCATCAGAAAAGACAATCAAAGGAGGTGGATTAAAGGTGACTGACCAAAGCATTGCAAAGCCATGCAGTGTTGCTCTGGGGCCAAACAAATAATCCTGAATATTTGGCATACATTACCACAAGAAGTGCCAACCTGGACAGATGAAGCTAATAACGTGATGAAAGAAAAGGCTGATTATCTCCCCCTGGTCTCCTTGTTTTGTCACAGAAGTGGCAGGGGTATCATAATGAATATTGGTTCAGTTACTCTATTAAAAAAAAAAAAAAAAAACAAAAACCCAAAAAAAACACAGACCACCAAAAAAAAACCCAAAAAACAATCAAAAAAGTCAACCAATAAACAAAACCAAAAATCCCAGCGCTCCTTCTACACCACCAGGGCATAGAAGAAAACAGATCTCCAAATATATGAAGAAAAAAAAAAAAAAAAACAAAACGCACCCTAAGAAAAAATCTCTTTCTTCTAAATCTTCTGCTCTTACTGACACCCCAATCAGTAGCTTATTTCAGGAAAAAAGACAAGTGCGCATGTGTGTGTCCCTGCCTTTTCTTTTTTTAAATTACTTCATGCCCATAGCAGTTAGTAAAAACACTAATAATAATAATATCGTTTGCTGTGATTAGGCTGATATGTGATTATACTAATTTAATGTTGCTTTCTACAGAGAGTTTTCATTTTTTGTAGTTGATGGAAACATCAATGCTAAGCTATTTTAACCCCTTTTATACTATATACTGCAAACTCACTGCATGAGAACATTTGTTTTCCTCTCTGCTAACATTACGTACAAACCCTTGCAAGGAAAAAGGGCAGAAGTTTAGTTTAGACTCTGGTCTATGCTTATCTGGAAGCTAGATAAATGTACATTTTGGCTTGAATTAATAAACTCATCGGAAATGAAGCATTAGAATAGCTGGTGATAAGGAGGTTCATTGGCATTACTCTGTAAAGAATCTTATGTTCTGCAGAAGCGTAAGTGTGGCTTTGGCTAATGCACATCATTAGACTGAGCAAATGAAATCGGAAATTGCACATCTCTGGAGTAAAAGTGACTAATTCATAAATATATATATACATAAGTATTTAAGCCCTCGCAAACTGCTAAGAAAACTAAGGACACAAAACATTTGATGACAGGGTGAAGAAATGCTCTCTTTCACCCTGCCAATGGATGCACCAGTAGATGCTCAACACAAAGACAGTAGCTGTCTGCTCTCCTGACCAATGCCCTGGCAGATCCTCTGCTGGTTTGGACTGATGCTAAACTAGCAAATTGGCAATTTGCATCTCTTATCCTTCCACGCCCAACCTCCAAGTTCGTTGTGGGGTATCAAACAAGATCCTTGCGTGGCACAACTGAGGTCTGGACAGAGTTGATTAGGCTCCACCGGCGTAAGACCTCGATACAGGCAGAAGAGCAGCAATGGAGCTGGGAATGGCCATAATAAAAACCAGCTAAGGCACAAGCATTGCTGAAACAGTGTAAGAGGAAAGCAGTTACCACGCTATAACACAGCCTACTTCCATCTCCTTATTAATAGACTATTGTCCTTTCAGAAATTTGCTTTAAAACTAATGTCCTTGTGAAATTATCTCTTGTCTTAAATGTTTAGAAGATGACACTTAGACAAGTTTAAGAAACTTCTGTTCTCCTATCTCACTTCACGGTCCCCTTATGTCAGCACTGAATAAAAAAAAAAAAATTATATCATTTTAGCACTTCACATTCCTATGCCTGTATATTCTAAAATATGAGTGAAGTGACAGTAAAAGTAAACTTTAAGAAGATTTTTAGATTTGCTTTGTTTAAAAGAGCGTTTTCTGATTTTCTAATCAATGCTGAATTTCCATTGCTATGTACATGGCAATGAAATTGTCAGAATACCATCTAGATATGATTTACCTAACTTTTTAATACGTTTGGTGGTTGACTTCAGTACAGAAATGCAGAACGCAGCCTCGAAAAGATAAATAATCCAGAAATACAGCAATCATCAAGTAGCGAAAAACCAAGTAAGCTTCAGAACAGCGTTACCTATAGGGTGCAACACAGCATCACCAATCTGGCTTCAAACAAGCCAGCTCTAAATTTGAAAGATAAAAGCCACTCGTGTGAGAGCTACACCCTGCATACATCTACACTGGGGAACATGGGAATTCACATCTGGAGCTGGGAACTACTCCCAATTTATTCTAACACGTCCAGAGGAAAGCTGGGCTGACAGAGTCTGCCAACGTCCTCTTTCTTTCCTGGGGGGAATGGGGGCGGGGGGGTGGGGGTGGGGGGTGTGCAGAACAAAAAGCTTAAAAAAAAATTAAAAAAAAAAGAAAGAAAACAACCAGCAGTTTGTAGGCAACGCATTAACTGTGGCATTAGATGTCCTGCAAAGCAAACCAAGTCCGGAGCTTGGATGGGGCCACCAGAGTAAATTGGTCCTGCCACACACCCGTATTGGAACCATCGCCTCGTCTGCAGTTTTGGAGCTCCTGTCTCTGTGTGGCACTGCTCCGCAGCGTTTAGATGCGCCGTTCACAGGAAAAGCAAGGAGACAGCTCCACATTTCTCCTTCTAGGATGACATGAGGAGTTTTGCTCCACTTCCTCCAGACAGTGCTTGATAACAATGATTCATAACTACCTTCCTGGGACCTTTCGTAGCACCCCAGCTCCAACTGGAAGTGAAACTGCTATTTCATGACACTTCTTTCATACCCACATACATTTCCTCCTTACCTCCCCCCCCTCCTTTTTCTGGAACACAGCAGTGTGCATTAAAACTAAGGAATGCAGCTCCTCTTTGAACTTTTGTTTCTAGCTCTTCATCCACAGAAATAGTCAAGCGGGCAATAAACCTTCCTCCCTCCGTGCCATTACTTGTAACAGTAATCCGTTCGAGAAATTATCTGCTGCTGCTGCAATCACAATAACCGCTCCGTTTGCGGCAAAGCAGTCAGGTTCAAACATAAAATGCAGTAGAATGCAACCTCTTGAGACAGTACTATATTAAAGTTACTAATAAAGGCCCCAACTCTTTTTCCATTAAAAGTACAGTGACTCTTTCCACTCAGTTCGATGTAATTTGGATTGGGCCTAAGCTACTCCTTTTAAACACGAGGTCAAATTTTCATCGTGTGCCCTGTGGGAAGCCCGGTAATTCTACCCCGAGTCTCCTTTCTGCTGGGCATTAACCGATTTTACATTCTGTTCATCTCAAAAGACTTCAGTTGTATGGTTACAAGAAACCACTTTTCTTAAGAAAAAATAAAGAAAACATTATAATCAGAAAAAAAGTAATCAACTAGGAAAGCTGTATAGTTTTGAATCTTTACTTGATTTACTTGTCTTGGCTAGGATAAAGTAAATCAAAACCTGTACGCAATTTATGGCTCTTTCTTTCCCCTTTGCTTTGAAGCAAACAAAAGAATGCCATTAGAAAAGGAAAAAAAAAAAAAAACCACACAATTCCATGTCAAAGTCTTTGCTAAAGTGCTACAATGTCATCCTGTTTTTCTTTAGAAAATTTCTGTCAAAGCCAAGAAGTCATCACTTAGTGTGGAAATCAGGCGTTGCTATACTTCGGCTATTCTGCCTTCCAGAATGGTATTGTTCAATTGACATTCAGAAGGAAGATAATGAATCAAAAAACTGACATTCTTGCTTCAGACCTCGAACTCCTACACAAGGTGTAGGTGAACCTGCTCAGAAGAGCAGGGAAAGGAAGGTAACCTCTGCCTTCAGTTAGAGAAGCTGCCTATGACTTGTGACCTTCCTAAAGTCACAAAATGGCTTTCTTCCCTCAGCCAACAGGCCAGTTATTTGTTAAGTGTTAAACTCGTTAAAGCTGTTAAACGGCCAGCTGTTTGTTAAACGCTCGCTTTGCTTCCCTATGTTTTCACTTCGAACAATCAGCTTCAACCCAGTGGGTCAGGGCGCAGAAGTTCTTCCAGCAGGCTCAGGTTCTGCTGACACACCGTTTGATTTTCACGTTTGACAGACAACTGTTTTTTCTTTATGCAGAGAATATTTGCAAGAAGGGAAAAAATAAAAGGCTGAATTATCTCCTTTCTGGGTTATATGGAAAGAGAGAAAAAGTCATACTCTTACCTAGGTCTATGAAGGTGCTTCCACGTTACAGACAACCAAAATGTTTACATACAGGAAGAGATGTAGAGTATGAATATGAAGATGTACGGTAGTAACGACAAAGCATTTGGGGAAGGGGAGGAATCACAGGAACAACCCATGTATTTACAGAGAGGGAAAAAGGGAGAAGGGGGAATGGCGGGAGGTGGGGGGGGAGGGGGGGGAGATGATCATTTGTCCTTGCCGGAAGGAGTGCTAAATTTATGTGAGATCAATTCTTGTCTTACAGAGGATACCAGCACTGAGCAACTGCAGCAGTGTTCCAGATAAAACTAGAGCTCCTGGAGGTTCCCATACCTTGGATTTCAGGCAAAAGAATGACGGCAGACACGCAGTATCCACTTACAGCAGACACAACATAGGACCTCCTAAGAGAACTGAATCCCTTCTTTTTTAAACCTTGGAAATGCCTAAATTCTGCTGCAAAAACATCCAGGTTTCTCCACTGACACCAAGGACAACCTGCTGGCTCCTAATCGTAGCTGCTCAGTTTAGTTAGCAGTTATAGAAAAACAATTTCAGGAAAGTGTTTCAATACGTCTTTGTCTAATCAATGCAAGGATTTTCCACAATGCAAAACAAAGAGAAGGTGGCCCAGCCTAAAGAAAACACGGTGTAGAAAGTTATCAGAAGAATCTCGGCTTTAAGGGGCAGTCGACATAACTGAATGACTGAGCAGCTCTGCAGCAACACGCAAAAGTATTTTTGGGAGACACCACATACATCTATATTAGCATTTTAATGCACCAAAGGCATTCATTTTATAGCAAGAAGGTTGTCTTGCATCTACATTCAGTGTTACATGGTTTGTAACCAAGCACACCTCTAGCACGCTTGAAGTACTTTATCTCCTGGTAGAACTTTTTAGTTTGATGAGGAGGAGGCTGAGGGGAGACCTCATCACTCTACAACTATTTGAAAGGACACTGTAGAGAGGTTGGTGCTGGTCTCTTCTCACAGGTAATTAATGACAGAACAAGAGGGAATGGCTTCAAGCTCCAACAGGGTAGATTTAGACTGAACATTAGGAAAGAATTTTTCACAGAAAGAGTGGTCGGGCATTGGAATAGACTGCCCAGGGAGGTGGTTGAGTCACCATCCCTGGATGTGTTTAAGAGACGTTTAGATGTGGTGTTGGGGGACATGGTGTAGGGGAGAACTTTGTAGAGTAGGGTAGATGGTTGGACTCGATGATCCCAAGGGTCTCTTCCAACCTAGACAATTCTATGATTCTGTGAACTCAGGTTGAAGCCACATAGGAGACTGCATCCAGAAGACGCAGGCTGTCTCCTTTACCATATCAAGGCCATCTCACCCAGTCTCTCTACCCTCCCGTGTTTTTCTCCAGCTGTAGTGTACTCTCTTCATGCAATCCAGCTCCTCGCTGGATTTCACTGCTTTGTCATGTCCTTCCTTCAAGGCCACCAGGTCAGCTTCTGTCCTTTGCTCATCCAGAATTACCTTCTATGATCCTCACCTCATCTCAGTCCTGCCCCCACTCCGGGGTGGCCATACAGACAAACACAACTCAATCACCACTTAACTAACGACCACTCTCACCCACTCGCCAGTTTCCTATCTCTTCTGAAGTTTAATCCTCAATGTTAATTCACATTGATGTGCTAACGGATCTTAACTGAACGCTCACTAGAAATCACAACGGCAGATTCCTTGATCTCAGTCCCTCTGGTTATACTGATTTGACCTGTCCAACTCAGAGCAGCAATTTCAAGGGAAGTCCTATCTTGCTTGAGGGAAGCAAACATCCAATACACACATAATCTTTTGGAAACGTAGCTGCTAAAAAATCTAATAGGACTTGACCAAGAATGTGTGAAATGCAATTTCTCAAATGTTTATAACTTTGCCAAATGTGGGTGGATTTTTACAGGCGTAGTAAAAAAGCATATCCATGCTCTAAACTTCAAATCCCTCCACTGCACAGAGAAAACCTAAATGCACCCAGACTTTTAATGTCAGCAAATCAAACTAATATTGCAAAAGTGTTCACTGAAAGTTTGCCAGTTCCATCCAAACAGTAAACTGACAACCTAAGTTTCAAGGATTAATAAAAAAAAAAAAAAAGCCACAACCCCACAGAATAAGAAACTTTTCCAATCCTTAGCCATAAACTTGAAAAAAAGAAAAACCTACAAACAATCTTAGTATTAAGCAGGACCTGAAGCCTTTAAAGTTCCCTTGAAAGTTGTGTTTGTGTTAAAAATCACAATCAAAAAGTATTTGAAAAGGCTATCTTTCAACATTGCCACAAAGCACTTTTATACACTTTAGTCATGTTAATCAAATGGATAGTATAGACTTCTAAATCCTCCAGGGCAGTGTTATCCATTTGAAAAAAGTTGTTAGAATTAAAACAAAAAACCCAATAGATTCCTATTTCAGAGTCAAATGAAATTAATGAGTGTTGTATCAGTTTGACACATAACAGATTTTGTTTATAAAAAAAAAATATTTTTGCATCAGTTCTTACAAATACAATAGATCAAAGTACTTTGAGAGTATTATTTGAAAAGTTCCATTGTTTATACAGATAAAGAACTAAAATTTAGGTGAAGTGCTCCGAAAAACTACTACCAGAATTTTTATCAAGCTCTTTAACCATATCATATGTTTGGCAAATGCTGGCTCTCCGTCAGTTAAAATTTTTTTCCTAAGAGTTGCATAACAGTAATCCAGTCAAAAGTAACTGATTGTTACTGTGCAAGTGCTACGAAAACCTGGGAAGTATGATGCTTACCTGGGTATGTTTTCAAGACAATGATATGTTTTGTGTGTAACGAGGATAATTAGTTTCATACCACATTGTGTTCTCTATTCAAGGTAATGCAAAAGGCTTTGCTTTTTTTTTTTTCCCCTGAAGAAATAAAATTACAATACATTTTAATGCAAACACAAACCTTACCAGCTCCATCATACCGTCTGGTAACCTGAAAATTACAGGATTGGCTTTGAGAAAGGTTTGGGATTTTGTCTTCTTTTTCGCTGGTTGGTGCACATCACTGTCACATTATCAAGTTCTTTCCCTCACCATCCTGGGGACTAGCATCTTACCACTTTTAAGTTACACCCAAAATTTTCCCCGTAAATATTTGCTTCATAGAGCTGGGGCTTTAATTAAGCAGCAAATATTCACGACAACTGAAACAAACCAAAGATGGCTTCACACTACCTTATGAGGATGCTCTGGTGGACAAAAAGGTATGTAACTTGAAGGCATTTATTTACACCCATATAGTGAATGCTAAAATTTGGAGACCGGATGAAAATTGTAGAGCAAATGAAGTTTAAGAGGGAAAGCAATCGCATCATAATAAAGCCTTCAGGGTAGACTACGATAGTTTAAAGTTTTAGAACATCTTGTTACACACCGAATAAAGGTGTTTAAAGTTATCTGTGCCAGGGATCATATGAGGAATGTTGGTTCAGAGGAACAAAGGAAATTGAAGACACAGCGCAGCCACACCGTGGCACGGATACTGTGGCATCAAATAACTTTGCAAAAATGTACAGTACCTAATACAAAAACAAAGAAGAAGAAATGAAAGAGGAGTCACGGACATTTGATGAGACAGTCAATACAGCCACACTGCCATATAACTTCAGCATTTCATGCTTAAAAGCAGCCACAAGTCCTACAGTGAGAGCACAAATGGGTTTTCTATGAGTCCTCTGAGCTCTCCTTCGGACAGCGGTAGTCACAAAGGCTGCGTTCCCTCCTTGGCTGGATAATCCCACATACAACTACCATCCTAATATTTCTAAGTTGTCCTTGTTGTAAAAGCTATTGCTACTTATTAATGTATCCTACTGGAGGTTACTATTTGGAGAAGAAACAGGCTCTAGAAGAGGAGTGGAATTCTTTAAACAAGACTTGTTGATGCACAAGTAAGTGGTAGATCAAAGTCTTTGCTGCTCAGTGGTCCCATTGATGAAAGAAACGTCTACCATAAAGGACTCCTCCTTATATGAAGTCCTTCTCTCCAGCATAAGCAGCGCTGTGTAGCACAACCCCTGGATGAAAAGAACAAGCCCAACACACTGACAGAACGAGTTGCTATTTGAACAATTATTGCAGACACACTATGTTAAAGGTCAAGCAGGCCCACTGTGTAAATAAGATTGACTGATTATCTTGTTTTTATGTTTTCTGATTATAAATCAACGGGATTATCTACTGTCCCATTAATTTCAGTATACTTTTATTGAACAAACTGCTTGCACAGATGCAAAGCAAGCCTGTGACTTTGCAAGCGACAAGCATCCTTCCTGAGCATCACCCCTCACTGAAGCTGCTCCTTCCTATAAGGAGGAACAACCAAAAATCCAAATCACTCCATTTCTCATCTATGCAGTTCCTATGACTGCTAGCCAAGCCCATAGAGCATTTCCTGCAATTTTTTTCTCGCTATCGAGAGCATAAATTCTATCTTGGTCATTATTGTACTTCCAAAAGCCCCTCTGGGTTGAATTCTCTGTTTACTTAAAAAAAAAAAAAATAAATAAATGTAGAGTTTATTTCAAGCTTATATATTTATTTGATATTCAGTACTGCCCAGTACTGCAATAGGTTTTAAAAATATTTCCAGAAAAGGGACATGAAAGATTTATGGGAATAATCTGGACAGGCTCAGGTCTCTGCAGACTAACGTTAAGTTAAGGATATGCCAAATTTAGGAGCGAGACCAGTGAAAATAATTGTTAGTAAACCGCTGCAAAGCTTCAGCTGACCTTTGATGACAAAAGATTTATTATGATCAATTATAGTGAAAACTGGAGGCATTTATGCCAAAGTTTATAACCATAACAGCAGCAGCTGGCTAGGGAGCAATTAGTTAATTAGGGGTAAACCCGGGGCAAATATTCTCTATACTGCTGTCTTTGTACAGTGCTGTACTATAACGATTTTAGTGCACAAATCCAACTTCTCTGTTTATGAATTAGTCCTGCCTTTGCCAGTCTTTCACTCCATGTGCTGCTGATCTTATATTCAGCACTGCTGAGCGCAGCCTGCATCAGAGGATACCTGGCTGCATTCCTAGTACATTGTACCAATAAATATTAACTCCTCTACTCCTGTAACTCCCCCATGAATTGCTTATATGTTAATATGTTTATGACTAGCATTTATGAGAAATTTGGCTTTATTCTATAAAGTCCTGATATCAGACTAGAAAAATTACAGAATCACAGAATCACAGAATTATCAGAGTTGGAAGGGACCTCTAGAGACCATCTAGCCCACCCCCCCTGCTAAAGCAGGATTGCCCAGAGCACATTACTCAGGACTGCATCCAGGCGGGTCTTGAAAATCTCCAGGGAAGGGGACTCCACAACCTCCCTGGGCAGCCTGTTCCAGTGCTCTGTCACCCTCACCGTAAAGAAGTGTTTCCGTGTATTCGAACGGAACTTCCTGTGTTCTAACTTGTGCCCATTGCCCCTCGTCCTGTCACTTGGAACCAATGAAAAGAGCCTGGCTCCATCCTCCTTCAACCCACCCTTTAGATACTTGTATGCCATAATAAGGTCTCCCCTCAGCCTTCTCTTCTCCAGGCTAAAGAGTCCCAGCTCTCTCAGCCTTTCCTCATAAGGCAGATGCTCCAAGCCCTTAATCATCTTAGTTGCCCTTCGCTGGACTCGCTCCAGCAGTTCCCTGTCCCTCTTGAACTGGGGAGCCCAAAACTGGACACAGTATTCCAGTTGTGGCCTCACCAGTGCCGAGTAGAGGGGGAGAATGACCTCCCTCGACCTACTGGCCACACTCTTCCCTATGCAGCCCAGGATTCCATTGGCCTTTTTGGCGACAAGGGCACATTGCTGGGCCATGGATAATTTACTGTCTACCACAACCCCCAGATCCTTCTCCTCCAAGCTATCTCCCAGCAGGTCAGCCCCTAACCTGTACTGGTGCCTAGCATTCTTCCTCCCCAGGTGCAGGACCTTGCACTTGGTTTTGTTGAACCTCATTAGGTTCTTCTCTGCCCAGCTCTCCAGCCTGTCCAGGTCACGCTGGATGGCAGCACAGCCCTCTGGGGTGTCAGCCACCCCACCCAGTTTGGTATCATCAGCAAACTTGCTGAGGATACACTCTGTCCCCTCATCCAGGTCATTAATGAATATATTAAACAAAATAGGACCAAGTATTGACCCCTGGGGGACACCACTGGTTACAGGCCTCCAACTAGACTCTGTGCCGCTGATCACAACCCTCTGAGTCCTGTCCCGCAGCCAACTCTCAATCCACCTCACTGTCACCTCATCTAGCCCATACTTCCTCAGCTTCCTAATGAGGATGTCATGGGAGACAGTGTCAAAAGCCTTGCTAAAGTCAAGGTAAATGACATCCACGACTCTCCCCTCATCCAGCCAACCAGTTATAACATCATAGAAAGCTATCAGATTGGTCAAGCACGATTTACCCTTGGTAAATCCATGTTGACCACTTCCAATAACTTCCTGTTCCTCAACGTGTTTGGAGATGACATCCAGAATGAGTCGCTCCAATACCTTCCCAGGGACAGAGGTTAGACTAACCGGTCTGTAGTTCCCTGGGTCCTCCTTCTTGCCTTTTTTGAAGATTGGAGTGATGTCGGCCTTCCTCCAGTCCTCAGGCACCTCTCCTGTTCTCCATGACCGTTCAAAGACGATGGAGAGTGGTCTAGCAATAACATCCGCCAGCTCTCTCAGCACTCGCGGATGCATGCCATCAGGGCCCATGGACTTGTGAATGTCCAGCTTGGCCAAGTGGTCTCTGACCCGGTCCTCCTCAACTGAGGGAAAATCTTCCACTCTCCAGACCTCCCCCTTTGCCTTCAGAGGGTGGGATTCATGAGGGACAGCTTTAGCAGTGAAGACCGAAGAAAAGAAGGCATTCAGTAACTCTGCCTTCTCTGCGTCCTCCACCACTAGGGCACCTGTCTCATTCACCAGTGGGCCTACATTTTCCCTAGTCTTCCTTTTTCTATTGATATATTCAAAGAACCTTTTCTTATTGTCTTTAACTGCAGTGGCCAAGCTGAGTTCTGGTTGAGCTTTGGCCCTTCTCATTTTCCCCCTACATAGCTTTGTTATATCTTGATAATCCTCATAAGTTGCCAACCCCCTTTTCCAGAGAATGTAAACTTTTCTTTTTTTCCTGAGGTCCAGCCAAAGTTCTCTATTTAGCCAGGCTGGTTGTCTTCCCCGTCTGCTCGTTTTTCGAGACAAGGGGATGGCCTTCTCCTGAGCTTTTAAGAGCACCTGCTTGAAGTATGCCCAGCCTTCCTGGGCACCTTTGCTCTTCAAAACTGCCTCCCAAGGGACACTCTCGACCATGCTCCTAAACAGGCTAAAGTCTGCCCTTCGGAAATCCAAGGTGGCAGTTCTGCTGGCTCCCCGCCTTACATGATCAAGAATTGAAAATTCTATCATTTCGTGATCACTCTGCCCAAGGCGACCTCCAACCTTTACATCCTCCACAAGACCTTCTCTGTTAACAAACAGTAGGTCCAGTAGGGCACTTCCCCTAGTTGGTTCCTTCACCAGCTGTGTTAGGAAGTTGTCTTCCACACACTCCAGGAACCTCCATGACTGGAGGTCATTAGGATGACTGGAGGTCAATTAGGATGAAGCAGCACTCTGCCAGTTAGAGCAGCCAGTTAATTTCACTTAAAGTGAACTCTTGGCATATTTTTATTGGTCAAGAGCTACAAGATTACTGTGATGAGCAGGTATATTTTCTGGCATTAACTCTTTTGACATATGTTTGATTATTTCTAGCTACAGAACTATGCTGTTAGATAACAACAGGCGAACCTTAACCTTCACCTGTCTACGAGATGACCTTTCCTCCCTTTTTTGGTAGGCTAGATTCCCCTCAGAGCACTTCTACACAAGTTGTGATTTGAAGTAAATCCTTTGCCTGACCTGAAATAAGAAAACACGTATATATTTAAATAAATACATAAATCACCAATTAGTATTGAAGTTGAAACCAGAGTATCTTATCGGGAATGAGGTACCATTTGGTCAGCTGATAGGCACAAACAAGTGACTATGTCACTCTGAAGAAGGAATATATTTTCCTAATCACTTGCGGCTTGCTTGCCAAAGGAGCTTCAAATAAACCTACTCTTTAAAACTGTAGCTTTTAGGACAACTGGTGCTCAAGCAACGCCTTTCAGCAAGGGGATGGAGCGTGTGAGATTTTGCAGAGGCTGAGCACAGCTCACACTCCCGTGGGCGAAAGGCAGTCCAAGTTTGTGATTCCGTGTATTGATTTGTCATTCTCAGGGCCAATGGTGAAAGCAATGATAAAATAACATGATTAATTTATAACTGAACGTTCTATTCCAAAGGTAGAAACAGAGACAGAACAAAACAGCGCGAGGTGAATGAAGTTGCTACTATCAAGCCCTTGATAGCGAGGTTCCTCCGTAGCTACTTTTCTGGCTCTGGGAGCTTGTGAGGCACCAGAAGACCTCTACCGAGAACTGTTTTCTCTTGGGCCTTACCTTGACTGCACGTCTGCTCAGCCTTGGTCACTGAGCTTCTCAAAGCAGCTGCTCCAGGCAAATTCCTTCTTTTCCAGAAGGACCTTACTGCTGTTAGTTTGCCTCTTATCAGAGCTTGTATCTCCATCCTCTGTAATGACCTAGAGTGTATACCGAATGATGGTAATTAACAGTACCATTAGACAGCAGTTGATAATTCTGGCCAACTGTGCCCTGAAAAAGCGAAAGTTATTAGTACAATTAATTTTCTTTAAACTAGCATAACGTAAGGTTCACACAAGATCTCAAAAAGGGTAAAAATACTATGTAAATAAAAAAGAAAAAGACATTAACTTCTGTGAGACTTAAGAAACTTGGCTTCCTTTTAGCAGCAAAAGATGAGATTGATCTTTTTCAACTCTAGAAAGCTAAAATTCAGGTATCTAAGTCAAAGCTGGTGACTCTGAGTTCACCTACTCATCGGTGGAGACAATCAGGCACTTCTAAAGGGTTATCTATCAGATCTGTCTTAACTTCTTACATTAGCTCGTTCAGGGGCTGAGGCGGAGAAAAGGCGGACAAAACAGGTTGACCAGGGAGGCACCTAATTCGGTCAGTACAAAGAGGGAAAGGGTAGAGGTGCACCTTTAATGTTATTCTTCAGAAAGTCTTTGGCATTCTCTTTTATACTCGGGCTTCTTACTTCTATGCTCAGCACCTGCTCTAAAACCACACACAGTCTCCTTTCAAGAAAGTCCAGGAGTCATTTTGTTTTAAATTATAGCTATTTGCCCCAGTTTTATCCAACAGGTTTTCAGCGTGACATGTACTACAGCTAACTTCAAATGGAATTATTTCCTCATTTCGAGGGACCCAAATCCCTCTTTTATGGGCATTCCCTAAGTGTTGTAGTATAGAGAAGTCTGGTCCAGGAACTCCCTCAGTTGCAAGCGCTCCTCCAGACTGGGCATACTTCATGAGCTGCTGGACCCAGAAGCAGCAGCAAGCTTAGGCGTGAGCCTGCGGCTATCTGCATAGGACACTTGGGTGAAAATGGGAAGGTTGGGTTTGCAGTCTTCAAGGGCTGTTTGATGCACCAGTAACTAAAAATCAGAAGGAGAAAATATAACTGGACTCAGACTCCCCAGTCACAGGTGAACAACATATCTGCTATCTTAATTGCTCTTTTTCTGATTCACTTTTTGATTTTTCCACAAGTCTATGACAAACGAATTCCATTGAACAAGACATAGTAGGAGTGTCCCTCCACCTTTCCCCCTTCTTAACCCACTCTCCACTTTACAGTCAAGTAGGTATTTGAATCTCCTCCACCTGAAACGCGAGTACTGAAGAAGTGTTCCAATCCCTGAATTGCTGTGTGAAAAGGAGAGGTAAGAGGATCACCTACTCCTTCAGTGCTGTTCCAAAACAAAGCAGTAGTCTCCACGTACCGTTCAGTGGAAACCAATCTGGTGGAGATCTTCAAGAGCCTATATTGAACAAAGGCTGTCAGACACTGACTTGCTCAGGACTCATGATCAGTCCTAATGGAAAGCTGAGACACCTCTCCTGTGAATAGCAATGGAAGAAGTCTGAAGAATGAGATCTTTTTAGTTATATTTCTGCAGCTGTCACATTCCTATATAAATACACATTATTCATGTAGCCATTTTGTTCCCTTGCTCCGCATCGTTTTATTTGTAGAGCTTCATCAACTGTTGGTTGTACCCTTACACAAAATCTGACAGTTTGGTACGTATAGCTTGCATTTCAATTTTAAAGAGAAACCACTCCAACTTCTATCTAGAGTAGAACCGGCTTTCTAATATGATATCCTACTGTTAAAAAGACGACAACAACAAAACAAGAAAATATTTCCCGCTTAAATAAAGTATATTGCTGTAGATTAACAGGTATTGCAAGCTGAGGTGATATAGTAACCAGCCACGTATTAAATAATACTTCTTGTAATAATCAAAGATATTTACAAACTAAAACTGAACTCTAGTTAGCACTGTCCCACAATATTTCCGCGAAACAAAAAAATTTACACCAGAATTTTATTATCTCCTTCAGAAAAAGGCCTGTTCTCAGTGAGGATCATTGTAGACTATTCTTCACTGATTCAGACCCCAACAGACGAGGAACAGTCTTGCAAAATTTCTGCCAGAGAGTAAAGTTCAGGACACCAGTTGTGAAGACACCAAGATCATAGGTTTCTCGGTGCTTCCCAGCACCTCAGATATCAAATACCTTGAGAGCACAGGGCTTCAAGGTTGCATCAGCAGTTTTGGGTGCAGAGCCAGTTAAGTCCAGAAATCTTTACAGACCCAAGAGTAGAAAAGTCTTCCTCTTTCTTATCCTTAGTTGACAGATTTTAACAGTGATCCATCTACAAAGAGATTTCACGTGAAGAAAGCCTGCCGCGGGCACTGCACATAAGTTTTCCAACTCAATTTAGAACTCCAAGCAAATTAACACTCAGCCGAGGAGGTCCTACCCGTCCCTCTACCCCTCGGTGCTGTACCGTCCACTCCGCTGCAGAGTACCCGTGGTTCGCGCCCATGTCGGGGACTGACCATGCAAGTATCACGCCATTTTCAAGAAGAAGAAGTAACGTGACCTAACTCGTGCTTTCATGCACGTGTAGTTTTCAGTACCTTTTAGGTTACCCAACAAATACAAAAGACAGAGTTTGCCTAGTGCTAATTTTTTGGAATTAACAAATGTCAGAGGTGCACAGCCTGCGAGAAGCCTTTGAGAAAGCCTGCGCCGTGACTGCCTAATGCCAAAGGACACGAAACTAAACGTCAGGTCCCGGGAATATTAGGAAAATAAATTTTAAAAGAACAAAGCAAACCAAGCGTTCATCTAAAAAGAGAAAAAATAATTTCAATTAACACGTTTCCATCTTTTCCTGTTTACGTCCATCATAGCAATTAAATTTTAAGCTTTTTGAAGGCTCAGCGACAGCCCCAGCTTGACAACCATGTCAGTTTGGGACTTGGTCCAAAAGCAGCTTTGAGGAGAATCCTTTCCAAGTGCATTGGAAGTGTTTGTCTCAGTGAAACAGATTTTCTTCCCCACAGTCTCCCAAAGAATCACATTTTCAATCATGAAAATGCTCCTCATAACAAAAGTACCATGATACCTTTAAGACAAAAAATATATACATCCCAATCCTCCATGAAATGCAGGCTGACTACAAATCCTCTCAGACTTTCCAGAACTTCACAATAACATGAATTCTGACTCACAGATTCCAGTTTTGTACATTACCATCAGGTAGCTAAAAAAGCAAGAAGTGAAAGCAACAGTAGAAATCAAGGGGAATACTACTCCAAAATAAAATAAAAAAATAAATAATAATAATAAAAAAAAACAACAAAAAACCAACCCATCCAAAAAGTAGTGGCTCAAAAAAATCTGTTCAACCAGCATGAGCAGAGACAACCTCGGAGAGCTGACAGGTTGCAAAGCAGATTGCCGGCACTGTGTTTTGACTTGACAGAGGATAGGAGTGACAATCATGACACAACAGTCTCTCTGCAAACATTGCAAGCAAGGGTAAGTGACTTTAAAACAACTTTAGCAAGTCTAAGGTGTAGTTGAGTCAGGCAGCCAGGCAGGGATATGTTCAATGCGTTTTGTAGTCTCAATCCTCTAAAAATCATTTTATTTTACTTTTAAAAGGCATAAAGCAAGCTTCCCCCAGCTACGCACAGAAATGTGCGCTTCCCTATGGGAAGGTGCTTGGCTACACGTCAGTCTGGCAGAGCAGTAATTTATTTGAAAGTTTCGGTTGTAAAGAATTTCCTTTCACCCCCTCTATTCCATTTCATGAGCAGTGCTTTCTCTTTCCCTCTAATTACCAAAAGTGCACAGCACTTAAAATTAGAAAAATCGCCTGACGTCCTTGCCAACCATGACAACGAAATAAAGCAGCTGGAATTAAGCTGGTGCAGCATACACACATCATCTTAACAACATGCTCTTAATGTGTTGGGATCTCATTTAAATGCCGTGTTAACGAACAAAAGTCAAAAATTCATCGTGTCCACTTAATCACCGCGCATATGTAAAGCGGCTGTGACAGTGTACAGGCGGTCATCTTATTGCATTTTCAATCAGGTAAGTGGGGTCGTTTCAAAGCACGTTCGCTCGTCAAAGCGCATCCACGGGAAGTACATGGAAGGGGACGACAACTGGGGCGGCAAACCACACTTCCAAATGAAGCTTTATGACGGCGCAAACTGCAACGCCTTCAGGATGCACAGAGTGCCTTATCACAGGGACCCCAAAGCCATCGCCTGTGCTCCTGAGTCTGCTCCCAGTTTGTTCTTCAAGCCTCGAGGGCTGGTCCTCGCCCTGCTCGGACAACTGCCCAGGCTTGGGTGACCCGAGTGACCCGTCTTCTTCACCTTGCAGAGGTTTCCCTCCATCCCATTTCACTCTGGAATATTTACATATTCAGAGACAAAATAACCTTTCTAATCAGCATTTATTCCACTCACGCCACAAATATTAAGTAAAAGCTGGTGTAAGTCACCTCATTGCAGCGTTTAATTATTTCTACAGCCAACGCAGGACTGTTTCCAGGATGACACGAGAGACCAATTTGTCACTATCCTTGAATATTTTGATTTTCCACATGGAGAATAAAGCCAAATTAAAGAGGGAGGAAACAAATCCAGTGGATATAAAGTGAGAAAACACATAAAGAAACCAACATTAATGAAAATTCCCACAAGTCCTTAAATTCATACACAAAGTGCGTGGCAATAACATATTGTATTATAGTAGCTTATGCATATAAATTGATGCATTCCTTATCACCTTAATCTGTGAAATATTTACATCCAAGTTAAAGTTGCAGGACCACAGTGTTGTCACAGAAGAATCAAATGCCGTTTCACAACATTCCCCCCCACCCCGCCCCCAGGTAAATCAAATAATTGAAGTTCACCGAACACATTCTTGAGGCCTCTCAAATAAGAGCAGATCTTCTATAAAATACACAAAGGCAACATGGAAAGCAAATTAATGAATGATACCACGACAGAGAGAGATGTAATAAAAGCAACAAGAGATAATGCCCCCTACCAACTGCCAAAGTTAGGTGGGAATCCTTTGCCGGACACAAATATTGAGGAACAGTAATGCCTCAGGAGGAAAATCGCGATTATACATGCGTGTTCCAGAGGGGGATAAAAAGCAAGCAAAACAAAATGAGCACAGCAACAACCACATTGCCTCTCAACGGTTCACAGCATACTAATAGCAGTATCACAGCTCATATCAGGAAAGCGCCAACAAGGGAATACAGCCCCAAATTTTTATCGTAGAAAATATCTGCTTGAGCATTGTGAACAAGCCATACGCTTGCGACTCTCATGACCCCACCAGGAAGCCTGTGGCCAGCCTGAAGAGAAGAAAAAAGGCTGCTTTTCTTTTCTCACCCTCTCTGGCAAGGTAAACGCTTTCAATAATGGTGAAGTCTGCATTAAAATTGGAAGAACGCTCGAAAGGACAGCTATGCATGGGAAATATTAAGGAGAGAGACTGACACGGGGTACAGCACCGAATTAACACCCCGAGAGCGGCGATGAGAGCAGTGAGGAAGGCGATGCTTAGCCACGCTGCGCAGAGAACATTTCTTTACATATAAAGAAAAGTTCTGGGAGATGTAAGAGAATCAACTGGCTTCACAATGGGCTTTTAAGGAACCCACTACAGAAAGAAGCTTTTCAATAACCCGCTCAAAAAGTGCAAGTTTTTTTAGACAATAATGGATAAAAAGTATTATAGGGAGCCAAGTATCATTTATCTTATTAAAGTATATCTAAGCTAAACCATTTTACAAGGGATAGGGCAGCTCCACATATGAAAGCAAGTGCAACCAAGAAAAGTAATAATTTAAGGCTAAAGACAGTTATGGCAAGTATAAATCTGAATGTCTAGATTATTTTGAGTAAAGATATTGAGATTTATTGGACAATACAATCTGTGCATGCTATCTATGGGCGTCTATTACTGATCAGTTGTAGAGATTTTCTTTGAGTGCGCACTACTGGTCTGATGAGCCTATCTGGTTCCTTCAGAGGGTTCATCTGTCACTCCCATAGATAATGAAGAGATTTTAAATGGGAATTTTATTGACCTAATTACTAATAAAAGCAGTGCTGCAGATGTACATGGTACTTTGTAAACAACATAAGATGTGTTCCAGTCTAATGGTACTGAAAGAGATAAAGACATTTATTTAGAAGGCTTTTTTACAAGTTGAATTATTTGTTAGATATGCAGTAATGTTTCTGCAGAAGATTTAGTCAATCTTTCCTAGTTATTAGATCATTGCTTCAGTACAAAAAAAAAAAAATCTACAAAGAAAGCAGCCATTTTCTGTTGCATATATGCAGCCTTTTTTTTTTTTTTTTATCATTTTTATAAACTTTCTGTTGTGGGGAAAAAATAGTTTAAAGAATTTATTTGAACTGATTTGTGTGCAGAATAGCCCAATGTCTTCCATAGCATAAATTCCATCCCTATTTCACATATTGTTTGCATTTCTCTTTTCCAGTTCATTTAAAGGATCAAGTTTGGTATTCGTAAAGGACTGGAGTAAATTCAATTTGACATATTCCACAGAAGCCTTTTATTTATCCTTAAAGTTTTATTTGCTGTAGTGTTATGAGCACTACACAATAGTGTTGTTTGTCATCTGGCACAACTTAAAACAGAATAGGAAGGTGTTACATTGCTGCAAAGGAACACCATTATTTACCTTTTCATAATTACAATAAAATACGATACACATATTCACTGAATAAAAAAAAAAAAAAACACAAAACAAACAAACCAACCAAGATGAATTACAGTGAGATAAGAGAAATTTAATTAAAAACTGTAACCCTTGACCAGCATGTTTTATATGAAAGTAAAAATAAATTAAAAATAACCAGTTTGACCTGGTTACCGCAGTTCTCAGATTCACAGGAAAGTTCTGCAGTTATCCCTAAAACATACCCTGAAACAAAGTTCATGAGATTATTCCAGTTCATAGAATGAACATTATTTGTGTCTCCAGGGGAAAATATGTTTCTAGAATAGAATAGCTTAATTTTAAATCAATATTTCAGAGTCAACAACTAGACTACGTTGCACACTCATACATAAACACTGAGCCATAAGGAAGTTTTGCACTTCCTTGAAAATGTTAAATTGGTACTTTCTGGCTTATAAACCATTCACAATAGAAATAACCCAGCTGAATGCTCAGCGATCAAATATTCAATTTCTGTATGTCAGCTGCATATGCTACTTCATGTAAGATACAGCAGCAATTCCTGGGAGTGATTTAATTCCTGGGAGCAGACAGTTTTGGCTTAGAAAGAGGACTTATAAGTCTGTTTGATTCAAGGACTGCAGAGGCAGCACAGGAAGGAGATGGGTTCAAGGAAGGAGACTGAGGAGTAGTTAATCTTTGCCTCCTTCCTTCACTCTTCTGTTGGCTGATGGAGTAACAACATAGAAGCTTTCATAGAACCCATATTACGGGATGCACAATACGCCACAGCTCGATCCCAGAGCATTCCCGCCACCTACTGAAAACAATAACTTCCTGTAAGTGCTTTGTGTACAACTATGTGCTACTTATCAGAAGGTGATCAAAGAGCCAAAATAATCAGTAATAGCCTTTCTGGTAATGGGGACATTCATTCCAGGATGCTGGTAGCAGCACCAGAACACACATGCAGAAGTGTGACTGGTGATTTTTAGTCCAATTCTAGTGGATAAACACCGGGTAAGTAAACCAGAGATTTACACCATTGCAATTGGAAGGCAAAATAACCATTTGCAGATAACTGTATAAACGCGTGCTTTACAAAGATGTAATCCATAACTTAAAGTCTCAAAGCCAGACCTACCATACTCTGCCTCCACAGCGGCAGCCTGCGGCTGGCAAGAAAGTTAATAAGAGCACTGAGGAATCCTGCCACTCAATTTAATTTCAGCCCCTAGCCGTGTTCTTCCCTTTGACTAGTGCTGGGAAAAAAAAAAAAAAAAAAAAAAAAAAAAAAAAAACCAACATTCTTCTCTCTAAAATTTCAAGATTATACTACTGGACAGGTATTCCTGGAGCTCTACCGATGACTTCAAAACAAACAGAACAACCTGCATTGGACGATCATCTTAAATGTATGCAAGTAACACCAATTCGTTTCTGACAGTTGATAAAAGGGCTACAAAAGACACATTTCAGTCAACACAGGCACTCCAAACCATTGTTAACAGTTCACTTTTAGGGTTTGAAAAAATCCTCTAATTAGCATACTTTTAAAGGATACTTGGGTATGATGGAGAAAGTCTGAAATACTATTGCTTTATTAATATTTAACAAGTTCTGTCTTTCCATATGCATGCTTATTAAATAACAACTTAATTAATGAAACTTAATTTCAGTTTTTCAGTAGGCTTCTCCAAGTGCAGTTGAATTTTATCTTGTTTATATTCTCAAGTTACTGAATGTATGTATTGCTTTTTATTGAAAAATAATCATCAATAAAGAGTGAAAGTTAAAAATAATCTACTTATAAAATATTTTGGTAATTTTCACCATTTTAAAATATCTGTTTAAGTAGTTTCTATCAGTGATTCTCAACTCTATTTGCAATTTAAAGATCTTATCAAGCATCGCATAACAAAAGATGGAGAATGTAGAAGCAGCAAAGCAGTAGCAAGAGATGCAACCATGGCTCAGGAAACACTGACATCTCCAACTGTGGCAAAATAAAGTTTTAAACGTCACAATTTTTTTTTTTTTAATCATGCTGTGTTCTATGTAAACTGTACTGAAGTGACCAAACGCAGTGCATTAAACCACCGCATGATATTTAGGGATGTTGAAGTTTATGCTGCTCTTCAACTCCTGATGTATTGTGGGAAGAAAATAAACAGTATGTCATACCATAAGTTTCGCAGACAAGGAGTATTATAGATTCAAAAAGGACAGCAATAATTTATCAGATGTACTCAAGAACACACTCCATTCTTTATGAGATGTCACACAACAACAGATTTAAGAGGGAACAGGTACTTTCCTGAACAGGTTTTGCAGAAACACCAATGAAATTAAGATTATTATTATTATTATTATTATTATTATTATTATTATTATTATTATTATTATTAGTTGCATAGTAATTTCCTTAGGCCTTGGGAGACTTTGAATTCAAGACTTTCTTACACGGTAAGAACTGTTTCCTGCTCTGAAGAGCTTTTAGTACAAATGAACAAAGATGGGTAAGAACATTTAAGGACAGTGAATTTTCCGGTTCCTTAAGCACAACCGATACGTTAACACACATTACACAAAAATGCCACGAAAAGGAGATGGATTTCTCCAAGTCTGTTATGTACCACAATAACAAAACTCTTTCCCATCTGTAAGCAAAAATTGCATATAAATAAAAATACAATGCCTTGAAGAAAGGAAAAGGAGAAAAAAAAGGCACGGGGGGTGGGGGGGGACGGGACGGGGACAAACAGGAGAAATCAGAGACGCTGACACTAGGTCTCAGCAGAAAGGGAACCACTACAACCTGGCACCATGCTGGGAGCCCGACTCCCCTGCCATTGGCTCCAGCGAGAGGAGTCCCTTTCCATTCAGAGCTGTAGTACAGAGAGATGGGTGTCTGCATGCAAAGGAGTCTGTGCAGAGTAAATCAATCTGACAGGCAGTATCAAAGTACATATTTAAGAATTCATGGGCTTTTCATGATCGGAGTTATATAACACAGACTACATTTCAACTCCTCAAGTGACTCGAACGCGACTTGAATTTTAACTAGCTGTAGAGTTTTCCAGCCCATCCTTCAACACACAGAGAAGTAATGATTTAAAGTCTTTTCACCAATCAAATCTTTACACTACATTAAAAAGTCTATTAAAAAATCAAAAAGAGAAACTGCAACCTAAAAAAAAAAAAAAAAACAACCAAACCATAAGAAGATAGCATGCTTAGTTCTTTGAAATGCTTTTAATTATATTCCAGTTCTTGAAGTACAGGCTGAATGCAGAGGAAAAAAAAAAAGAGGTCTTAAACCAATAACAACTATCTAATTCTTTTCTTGGAAACTGAGGGATGCACGGGGTTTGAATATTACAGATTCGTAATCACATTTCCCTGCACGTTGATGGTAGCACTTCCAAGTGAGGTACCATAAGGTACTTACACCTTCTGCTGCTTCTCCCCACAGACCAGACACCAAAGTCCTCTTTGAATGCTCTTCTGACACCAGAAGCACCTTCGAGATGTGCAGACTCTATATATTATGAATCAAATGTACTTATTGGAAGAATGGCAGAGACCTGTCTGCTTCTCTTTCAAGTCCCGTGTCAGCTACTGCAACTCAACAGAGAGAAAGGCACTTCCCTGGCTGGGAAGCACCGAGGGAAGCACGAGGGGGATCATGACTACTCCTGCAGACTTAGCCGAAGAAGAGTCCAAACAGTTACAAGCCAATAGGATGTGCACTATGATCTCAGGTATGTAATTAAAAAGCAGCTTGTAGCAGGTAAGGATAAGTAGAAAACCCTCAGAACAGAATTTTTTGTAAGTGTACCATTCCTGAATGAGATCATAGAATCATAGAATTGTCTAGGTTGGAAGAAACCCTTGGGATCATCGAGTCCAACCATCTACCCTACTCTACAAAGTTCTCCCCTACACCATATCCCCCAACACCACATCTAAACGTCTGAAACACTTCCAGGGATGGTGACTCAACCACCTCCCTGGGCAGTCTATTCCAATGCCCAACCACTCTTTCTGTGAAAAATTCTTTCCTAATGTTCAGTCTAAATCTACCCTGTTGGAGCTTGAAGCCATTCCCTCTTGTTCTGTCGTTAATTACCTGTGAGAAGAGACCAGCACCAACCTCTCTACAGTGTCCTTTCAAATAGTTGTAGAGAGTGATGAGGTCTCCCCTCAGCCTCCTCCTCCTCAGACTAAACAGTCCCAGCTCCTTCAACCGCTCTTCATATGATTTGTTTGCTAGGCCCTTCACCAGCTTCGTTGCCCTCCTCTGCACTCGCTCCAGCACCTCGATAACTCTCTTGTATTGAGGTGCCTCAAACTGGACACAATACTCGAGGTGTGGCCTCACCAGTGCTGAGTACAGGGGCTAATTAAAATCCATGGATCATAACGTTGATTTATGCATTACTTAAACTACAATCAGACCTGTAGTTACACCCGTGACCAGTCTCTATAAACAGTTTGCAGAATGAGATACTGATGAAGAATTCGATGTGCTGCCTCTCTACACAGGGTTCAACTTCACCTGAGGCTCTAACGTTAATACACACATCTGCAGATCAAAACTTCCCATTACTTTTACTATAGGGGAAATATTTTCTTCCTCTATTTGAGAGAGAAGTAATGATTACAGCGCTTATGGCTCAGCATTGATCTTGTACACTCTGTTAAAAACCGAAGTTGAATTTACTTGTAAGGATGTCCTTAAAACAATTAAGCTTAGACTATTAATTATCCAACTGACTTATGAACTATTCAAGACAATTTCTTCTTGATGTAGATTGCATACATCTCCAAAACATCTCCTGACCACCATGCAGAAAAGAACAAAACTTTTTCTTCATGAAAGACAGTAACATAGAAGAGGATATTCTTTATTTGGCTAAGCTTCAAGATGTTTCTGAGTTTTTTTTTGTTTGTTTCAATATTTATATTACTTTTAACTCAGCAGCGAAGAAATCTTTTATTACCTTACCCATTCCAATGAATACTTCCTAAACAGAGCAATGCTCAGACACTCTTAGTAAACTTTTACATGCATTTCATGAAATATATATGGGTAACTACTTGAGCATTAGATTCTAACCCCAGGAGCAACACAAACATAATTGCACGGTAGTCAGTGCCAGCAATCTCATCTACCAGTAGACTACAATAAAAAATAAGATTTTTCACTTTGCATGAAATTACATACTTTTCCAAAACGCTGTGCCTCCTGGCACAAGTTTTGCATCTCTTCTCTCCCCCCCTCCCCAAAATGCAAGTTAATCAATTCCACGCCCTCCAGCCCTAAATTCTTCCTAGAGCCCCATCGCTCACCAATTAACTCCACCGCTACCAACACCGCAAGACCCCACTGTGCAGCCTCCGCTCTTCCGCAGACACCCACACCTCTTGCCCCTCAGCCCCAGGATGCTCCCCCTTTACCTGCATTCAGTGAGACTCTTCACCTCCTACCGGGCAAGTTTCAAGAGTGCTTTACCTCCCCCAGCCGCCACAGCAGACAGGAGAGATGGAAGGTCAGGACTGGATAGTGATAAAGCCAACAAAGTAATCATCTCTTTAGCCAAGTTCACTAACACAGGGTTGAGTCCTTAATTAGCTACCTACACCTTTGTGCATCCTGATGGAGAGAGGAAACCACCTCTGAAGAGCAGCTGGCATCCTCGTCAGCCTCCCGCCCAGCAAGTATGATAATAGAAAGGCCACCCATCAGCCAGGGTGTTTGCTTGACACCCAATTAAGGTGTTAATGAAGGTAGGCAGGCTGCAAACTCTATGAGTGTATTACCCCAGGCTTGCTTTCTACTATCTCCTGACCTTCTTATATGCTAAGTTCCAAAGGCTGGCTTAAATCTAACACTGCTATTTGCAAAAATCTCTTTCTGTTAAAGGGAAAAGCAAGGGGAGGTTTCTATCTGAGCATGGAGGTGAGCCTGTAAAGTCCCTCGAAGTCTTAGACAGGGATTCACTCTCTGCTTTCCAGAAAAATCTTGAACTCATTAGGTACTTCCCCAGTTAGCCTGAAAATCAATTTCATGACCCAAGTATACCTCAATGTGTTGATTTGATGATACTGGCATTGCTATATTTGCAACCTGGCACAGTGTTTTACACTGCCAGATATTCCCTGAGCCGGCCCCGAAGCAGGACAGCCACCCCACGCAGCCAGAGGTGAGCAATGCAGCCCTACGGGGAAACAAACAGGAGAAAGTTTGACTTTACCCTATTACTTTGGGCATGTAGCATCGGTGGAAAGGGGGAGATTTAGGCTTTGCTTCTTGGACTAGCTTCAGGTTTTTATATTTTTTTATTGTTTTTTAATATGTTTTTATATTGTGTATTTTTATATATTTTTTATATAATGTATATTTTGGTATATGTTTTTATACAATAATAATGTAATGTAAAACACACAAAAGTTCCAGGGAGCGATGACTATAACCTTAATTCATAGAGGCGTGCAGGGCTCTGTGCAGTGATTTTTAAGATTACTGACAATTACCTGTCTCTTCCTTGTTCCTTTTCAGGGGTTCCTTAAAAGTCCTTAGATCCCTATGGTTTGATAAGCATCCTTATTAAAGCAGCTGCTGGCACACTGCTACCCACCGCCAAAACGGGCTGGGCAGGTTGGCTGCCAAACGCATCTCTCTAACATTTGCTATTGTTTCGCTCCGTTTTCAGTGAAGGCGGTTGGCTCCTCATCTGATTAAGGCCCTCACGGTGCTGAAAACCCTCATGCAGTCAACGGAGAGCGATGAGTGTTTCGATGAGGCAGGCTGGGTCCTGTGGAACTTCAGAACTGCCTCTGTGGACCGTACAGGGGAAAACCCAAAATTACGAGAGGCAGCCTGAACTGCTCACTGTGGAACAGGGCATTTACACTCCTTGTGAAGCAGCTGGCTATTTAAACTACTAGACTGGATTCTGAATTGCATTAGGGAATTAACAGGTTCATCAATGACTCCTTTTAAAAGAACAAAACTTCAAAATGAACATAAAGTATAATTATTTTGAATTATTTTTTAAGGTAAGCAGGTATCAAAATGTAAAAAATCTGAATACAAAGTGATTTAGTGTAATAAAAAATAGTATTCACTATCAGGTTCTTTTGGCAAGTGAGATATCAAAGATGAAATCATTATACAGGAAAATCAAATTGCTTCTGCTAACTGATGAAAATCATTCAAACATTGCATAAATTAATCATTCCTTTAGTGCTGAAGGCGGCTTTTTTTTAATGCATCACAGGAACGAGGTTTTACTGATTAATTGTCAGAGGAAACACAAAACATTTCCTGCCTGAGACAATCTGGAAAAAAGGGAAAGTCATTTTATCAAGACCTTTACCTTAATGAAACCGGAAAAGGCACGCATGTGACAAACAAAAATATCTCTTTGGTCCAGGAAAAAAAAAGTCTAAAGGTCAAGTTAGATGCTATGATGCCTGGGGTTAAAAAGAAATTTCTCCTCTAAGGCTGGTAGTTGTATAACTTGCGCACTGAGAGAGAGTAACACATTTCCATGAAACATTTGTGAGCGGTTGTTGCAAGATGTTGAAGGAGATGAATGGCTGAGCTGATGCACTGTGGCAGTGGTGGCCGATTTTGGAGCTGTGAATGAGTGTCAGCCAGTTTCAGCCACCGTCCCGCCTCCAAAATGCTAAAAAGGAGGGAGGTCTGGCTGCCAAAAGGTTATGTGTATGTATGTGTGAAGAGAGAGGGGAGGATGACGAGGAGATAATCTGACAGGTAACGATAAAGAAATGAGCTGGTTTTATCAGCTACCCAGGTTCCGCCCAGTTGCCTGGATAGTTTGCCATTACCGATGCCCGAAGTACATGAGGCCATCCTAGGGCAGACCCAGCTGGGAAGGGATGTGAAGGGGGAAGGACGGTGCGGTGGTCCTGCGGCTCTGCAGGGGAGGACGTGCCGTGTGCCGCGATGAGAACGGGGACCGGTACATGGCAGAGAAAGCAAAGCGCCCGTCAATTCTGACCTCGCTGGCAGCGTGGACCAGGTGGGCGGATGAGTCGGACTGACGGGGAGCTCTGTGTCAGCCGAACCGGGCAGCTTCCCATCTGCCGGCAGTGCTGTCACATTCACAAATTTTCTCGGTACCTCGCGGAAGAGGATGCCCTCAGGAGCCTGTGTGCTACGAAACGAATTTTATGAGCGCACACAAAAAAAGCTGTAAGTTTATTTATGAGTATTTCTGTTCCTCCTCTCCCCTTAATTTAAGCCTTTGTGCACGTTTTGGTCCTTTGGGCCCAGTTGTTCGGTTTCCCTGCGCAGTGGGTCCCTTCAGCTGCTGGCCGGGCTCTCCGAGGGCACGAGCACGTCAAACCAGCCCGCCCCGAGTCTCGCTCCCCCACGGCGAGACTGAGCTCCCCGATTTAAAAATAATGCCGAAACCTCCACCGAGAGCAGTCGCTGCAGTGCTGATACGTGACTGCAGATGTTGGGGAGGGGGGTGGCCCCACAGCAGCCTCCGGAGCCGCAGAGCCTGCACCCAGCGCGGGCAGCGGCACCGCTGCCTTTCACAGCGGCCAGTGAACGGTCACAGCCTGGCACCGCAAGAGAGGAGAGGGGACAAGAATCTTAAAAAAATGAAGCAAAAAAAAAAAAAAAAAAGGAGGAAAACTGGCAGGGGGTGTTATTAGCAGGTGGGGTAATTTATTCTCCTTCCAGCTTAAACGGATTAGATTTCCAACTGATGGCGTTCCTTTAACCCAAATTGGCAAAATAGACCACCAGCTGTGGGAAAAGAACTTACAAGTAGAAAACATCTGAAATATTTATAATGGTATTTTTATATTTAAGGACCAACAAAATGACAGGAATAAAATGTAAACAGTACGTGAATCCATTAACATAAAACATTCAGCTTTTGCCATATGCTGCACTAAAATAAGGGTAGTGTATGGTTTTCTGTCTAAAATTTATAAAACAACATTTCCCTATCATTTAGTTGTACGAATTTGCTCACAGAAGCTACTAAATAATGATAGCGCATTATTCAAGTATGGGTCAGATCCAGAAAGGGCTGAAGACAAGAGCTGTGATCCAGGCTGGTTTTCTCCGTTTCTAGCCGCCGTTCCTCCCACAGGTCCCCACCGGTCCGTGTCCTGCCCGTGCTGGGAGCTGCCCAGTTGACCAGGCAGATGCTCTTCCCCCTGCGCTGCACTGGGTTCTGATTTGAACAGGCACACGCTGAAGTTCTCTAGAAGAACTGTGCAAGAACGCTCTTCAGTGTTGGATTTGGGCAATATGAGAAATTTCCCAAATCACAGAGCATCACAGTCTCCGTTAGGGGTCACAAGTCTGGATATGTGCATGGAAATTATTTCACTAGCTGAGAAAAAACCCTCTTAGCCTCTGATCTACGCAAGGGAACCTTCTCCTGGGATAAAGATGACTTTGGACTGAACTCCCTCCTTAGCCTGAGGCGAACGAAAGCCACGTTGCCGAAGCGTGCGCCCGCTGGCCGGCTGCAGGGCAGCCCAGGTGGAGAAACAGCCTCGTGCTGCTGCGAGAGAGGCACTGCGCGGGCAGAGAACCAAGCGTCATGGGGACACAGGAAGGTAAGGCATGCAGGAACACGCTCTGCTTGAGTAATTAGGGTCGTCTTGATCCATGGTGCCTGGTCTCGGGATATTTTCTATATTTTAACCAGTGACTATTTCACGTGAAACGCCTGTGTCTGCGCAGTTCACCAGTGGATGCCGGGGCACCAGGCTGCAGGGTCAGGCTCTGTTCTGCTCCCTCAGTTCAGTCGCATTCCTGCGGTACTGTGTGTTGGGCCGAGCAGAGCGTGCAGCGGAGCGGGTGCCCACCTGCACCAGCCTGGCACGTGGCTGAAGTTCTCACCTGGGAGACGGAAGTGAGTGGAGGCCGCAAAAGTCAGCTGTGGCACTTCCCAGGGGGTGCTCCCCCACTTACGGTGGCCTACGAAAGGCAGGTACTGTCATGCTACTCCTATTTCGTTATAAAGACAGCAGTAGGTACTGCTCAGTCGTTCCACAAAAAAAATCTGGAAGGGGTTAGTACAGGGAGAGGACTCCAAACTCCACTTTCTCCATGGATGGAGGCATCAAATGACAGAGATCAGCTCTTGCCATGGAGTAGGAGTTCAGATACTCTTCTTGTACTCTCTCTAACAGGTAACCTGTGGTGACTTCTCTCTCAGCCTCAGGTATTCAAGTTCCCTCTTTGAGCTTCCACTTTTCCCCATTGAGTTTCCTGGAGCTTAGGCACTGCAGCATCTTCAGTGGGTCATTATGTCTACAGCAACCACTGAGATACCGGCTTGGAAATGTGTCTTTTACAAGCCCTAGCCCTAACTCTATTCAGTAACAACTTTCTGAAATAGGTGATGTTTCCATCAAATGTTGTAATGTGGTTGTGCCCTTCATGTAAATAAAATACTTTCCTGTTCCTTTCCTCTATGGAACAAATTAGATTTTTTTTATCATCTCATTACAACATCTGTTCAGCAGAGTCAAGTCCAATACAGTTCTGAGGTCAGTTCCTGCAGCCTGAGAAAACAGAAAATGTTATTATCCTAATTTAGCAGTGATAAAGCGCTGAGGCCAGCAGTTCACATTCAGAATTCCCTGACGTGCTCAAAATTCTTTGATTTTGGATAGTTCCAGAGCCAAGAAACAATGTCATTCTGTAGAGGGGAATTCAAACAGTGTGGAAATAATTTGGCTTTGGAGGACTCATGCTAACACGAAGGCAACTGAGGGGCTTAGTGCAGGATCAGTTTCATCTACAACCTTAAGACACCATTTAGGTTCTTACCTTGCAAATAATTATACATGTGCTGAACATTAATTATGCAACTGTTAAAAGAGCCACATAATATGCTGCAAGCCTGGTAACATTCAACATCAAAAAGTCGTTAATGGTGTGAGAACAAAGCTATACATTCATGAGCACCATCTACTGGTATATTCCCTATTAGCTTGTCATTCACTTATAAGCAAACGTCTCTCACAGAATCACAGGAGCTCCATCTCCCAAGAGCACAGGAGCTCCATCACCCTGTGTTCTACCATCCTCCTCTCCTGGCTCTGCTGTGCCACAGGCTATACTACGTCTCGCGTGGCGCTAGGGGTATACGTGTCGGCAAATTTTTGAGTACTCAAGATGGAATTTCAATACATGAAGAAGAATTTCTCTTTAATAAGATTAGAAACTGCGGAAGCACTAATTTTAACTTTCAATAAACATCTCCATAGGCTGGAACGTTCCTGCCTTAGAAAAAAAGAATTAGTAATAAACAACACTAAAAACAAGTTTTCAAGGTGAAACCAATGTACAGCCAAAAATTGGATCCATTAAATCCAACGGTAAGATTTCCTTTGAGTTAAACAATGCTAGTTTTTTTGTCAAAGTGTTTCAACTCCCACGTTATATGCACGAATTGAGATTTTATGCCATATTGAGGTGTATATTCTATGAAACTGGCTGAAGTCTACCCAGAAGACATCATTTTGAAGTCCTAACGCTCTGAAAATAATGCAGTTCTTTGTGTTCGAATGTTGAAGGGCATCAGCACATACGCTTACATCGCTGACTGCTTGAACACTCAGCCGTACGCTCAGGCAAACAGCTGCGCTTTAGACCTGCGCTCCTGTACCTTACTACAGGCAGAATAACTCCGCTGACCCCACAGAAGTTGCACTGAAACAATTATGGGCACTTTCTGGCATATGTGGTTACCTAAAACATTTTCTTTCTTGTGTTTATAACAGATAGTACATCAACAAAATCAGAGCTATGCACTGTGTAAAATACTGGACTAACATATATTAACAATTTTTTACCTTTCTACATATAATTTTAAGATGTTACGATTCCTACGACTTGCGTGATTTCACCAAACTACAGCATGGGTGTATATCAAGTATTCAGAGGTATGTTTATCCTGTACCCAAATACCTACCAATTTCAACTGGAATTACTCATTAAGATTTGTACTGCTTTACATGGAACCTTGTTGCTTCATTAAAACAGTTCTGGTTAATTCATCCATGTTTCTATAAATCCTCTAATCAAATAAATCAATACTGCATAATAAATAATACCACTGTAATTTATTTTCTGGTCAATATTCTCAACAATGTACAAATCAAATCGGCCAAAGTGGTTACAAGTTATGAGCAACTTGTGGAAAGACATTTATCCATCTCTCGAGTCCTCAGTTTTGTACCACTTTTTTATGAATTGTATTTTCAGTGCCTTGTGTTCCACTGTAACAAATGACAAAGAAACTTGAGGACAATCTAAAAATTAATACAGACTTTCTTCTGCATTTGAAAACTCTTTGTGGAAAGACAAATTATCCTTTCCTGGAAATCTGCTATTAGTTTGCCCAAAAGCAGAATGTTAATTTAAAATTATATCCTACCAAGAAGAAAACACATCTCAGAAAAAATAGATTTGCAAGTTTAATTAATGCACGATTATACTGGCTTCTTAAAAATCAAGATTAAGCATATATCTGAGGCTTTTTGTGCCATTCAAATTTAGAAGCGTATCATCATTATTTTTTTTCTAGGTATGTAAACTGCCTTTGACAAAGGTTTTGCTTTATTGTTTCACTGTGGAAAACCATGAGGGTTTTTGTTTGTTTGTTTATTTGTTTGTTTTATATCTGCAGTAGCAGCTATTTTATTTGCAAGTACGTCACCTCATAACTGGACAAGGCATTGCTCTTCCCATAAGACCATAAGCACCACAATGGATGTGATACCGCAAGAGCAAGTGTGGAAAAGCCTGACGGCTCCTCTTATCTGAAAGTCAAGAAACTGAGCAAAGATTAAGTTTCCAAAGCAAAGAGCCGTTCATCACTTTCAGCCAACTTTAAGCTTTGATTCCTATATTTATACAGTTCATTATTTTTTCACAAGAAGCAAAATGTTCTTGTTCCATAGCTGAATCCGGCTTTTGAGAATTTAGCAGCATATGTATTAATCATTGCATTCTCTTCATTTTTAAAAGAGAATATGTAACACAAAGGAAGACAACAAGTTTTATTCTCCAAGAAAAAGCAACAGCTCAGCTCCACAACATTAACTTTGACAAATATTCATGAAACCATAACTTACCGGGTCCAGAAAAGGAAATAGCTCATATTTAAATGAATTCATTTTCACAACTATTCTCATTAATCTCTTCTCATGTAGGCTTATTTTCAAACATAAAAGAATTCCTTACTTCCATTTCCTATACTATTTTAGCTTCATGCTTTCTCAGAACAGCTGTGCCCGACTTCGTATTTATGCAAACATTTTCTTCACACTATTTTCCAGCTACTCTTCTGTTAGGTTACAGAAATGTGTGTTGTTAGATGTGGAGGGTGTACTTCTTGAAAGCACTTGGGAGTCGGGATCTTGGTTTTCATTGAATTGCTATTGCAGATGTGATTTCACCTTCTTAGGTCCCTTCAAAACCAGTTGTTTTACAGAACAAGAGCAAACCTGTTCTCCTCTACATCACTTAATCTGCAAGTTATTAATTTTAACTTCTGATGGATTTAATATAATCATCAGAATTTCCTTTTTGCAAAACCTATTGTATAACATAATGTAATTTGCAATTAATGCAATGGAATCTTATGTCAGAGAGTAGACATTAGCCCTCCTAGGTAGGATTTTATTTCTGTGCATGCCACTGCTTTGCTGTACTGTTTCCTTACATTCTCTGTGGGTCAATTTACTCAACTGTAAAATAGATATAAAAAATGTAATTATACAAAAATACTTTCTTCAAAGTTTTTGGATATATTTGCACAAAATCTTGAGCAGCCGGACAGAACAATGCAGGCTGTCATTCTGCAGATGTTTAACCTGAATTAATGTTACACAGTCTTTCAAGCATATTTCTCTTTTTCAAAATGAACTCTTGCTGTTTTCCTCCCTTCGCAAAGTATTTTCTTCTTTACAAATATTTTATGGTCCTTCAGAACCACTTAGCCTAGGGAAAAACAAGGACATTTTTCTTTGCACAAAATCTATGGATCTGACCATGAAAAAGGTTTTTCTCCTAGCAGCATATGCAAATCTGAAAATCTATAAAATTAATCTTGCCTTGCAGAAGTTGGGAGAAAATCTGAGCTCCTAGAAAACATATCATGACAAAAAGAAAACTGTCCAATGTGACAGAATTGCACAATCAGAGCATGGATGAGGTTGGCATGCACCTCTGGAGAGCATCTTATCCAGGCCCCGCTCAGAGAAGAGGCAGCCAGAGCAGGTTGCCCAGGGCTGTGTCCAGGTGGGCTTTAGTTTCTCCAGGGATGGACACTGCACGACCTCTCTGGGCAACCTGTCCCGGCGTTTCTCCATCCTAACAGTAAAAGTGTTTTTTTCTGATGCTTAAATGCAATTTCCTGTATTTCAGTCTGTGCCCATTGCCTCTTGTACTGTTACTGGGCATCACTGGGAAGAGCCTTGGCTCTGTCTTCTCTACACCTTCCCTTCATGCCATGCCAAGATCCACCTGACCCTTCTCTTCTCCAGGCTGAAGAGTCCCAGCTCCCTCAGCCTCTCCTCACACAAGAGATGCTCCAAACCCCTCTGTCTTTCAGTTCCCAGGACTTGCTGTAGTCAGTCCATGTCCTTCTTGTACTGGGCAGCCCAGCTCTGGGCACAGCCTGTGCCAATATAACGTACCTGTTCCCAAATAGCAGATCTTCTTAAGTGGTTTGACGTAGTACGGTTATACCTTCATTTATCCTCTTCAAATGAATTGTCATTAAAAGCTTTATCTTTTACCACCCTTTTACAGATGAAACACCTTGTAAAAATCAATGAGTGTTTAAGGTGTGGATCAATGGTATAATATGGCATTTAATCTTTATGGGAGAACAAACTGCTCTAATTGGCTACTCATTTAGTCTTAGGATCTCTTCCTGGCAGGCTTGGTTAATGCAGACTCTCTGTCCTTCATAGCTGTACGTTATATTCTTTGACTTTTTGAACAGTTTTTTGTTCTGCTGCCTCCTCAGCTTTGCTCATTACATCGAACTCAACGACACTTCAAGGCAATAATGAAAAATATTACCGTGGATTTAATATTTAACATCTTATCTTAAAATTGCTCTATACGGAAAATTCAGATGAAGTCAACGGGTATTGTGGGATCAGACTGACAGCAGGCGATTTAAACTTGTCGTAAGGAAAATATGGCTAGGAAAGGATTTAGATAAGAAAGAAACTGCAAGCTAAAAAATATTTAATTCAAAATGTAAAAAAAGGAATGCACAGTAACAGCAAAAGGCCCTCTAAAACTCCCTAACCACATTCTCAACAATGCTGCTTAACCCAGTAGAGAAAGCAACACAAGTTTCAATCAGTTTAGACTAAACGTTTCTTATATTAACTTTCACTATGCTCTGTGCTCCTCATATATAATACCATGCTGGTCCCACAGATAATTAACTGGTAAATACACTTTTTTTTTTTTTTTCATGGAAACATTCTTCTTTCTAAATAAAGCTCCATTTCTCTACCAATTTGGTGGTGAAAACCCCAATATCAAGAACAATTTACATTTCTTTTAAGAATCTTAAGAAAATTGTACGCATCTACAAAAATCATAGAATCGTAGAATGGTTTGGGTTGGAAAGGACTTTGAAGATCAAATGCCAGATTGTTTTATTTCTGACTGGTACAGAAGGGATAATGAGGCCATAAAACTAGCTGAAGATCCTAAATAAAACTGGAGAGACAGCAAGTCCCAGTTCCACAAGACCATGGGAATTCTTCAGGCAGACGATGATCTGTGTGGCATCTCAAGGTAGAGAAAAAGTCTGAGTTTACTTGCAGGAAGGCTGCTCTCTCATCATCTAAAGTATATCTATCATCTCCTGCATAGCCCGAGGGGATGGATAGGTAAGTATTTCCCGTGGATGAAATCAGCAGCTCTCTGATAGAACTGATTAAATCCTCTTGCAGCAAGCTGGAAATTTAATAAAAGTTATTTACTTCAATTATGGATGCACCTATACCTATTAAGTACTGTGGAGCCATATAGGAGAAAAGATTAAAACCAATGATTTTGCAATCATATAACCTGTATGATAGGAAATAATTAGTGGAAACCACAAATACTTGTCAAAAGTACAGCAGGAGAAAGTTACGATTAGCTTCATGAGCAGCTAATAGATGTTCGCAGCTGCTTAACTCTGTGAACGCGCGGCGGCACGCTGGGAAATCCCGAGGAAGGATTTGAAGGAGGACAACACAGCGGCTAGGCAGGCATTTGTCAATGAAACAGTGCTTCCAGTAAAAGTTACTCAATTTATTTCTTTCCTTCCCTCAGGCAGCGGAGTTTTGGGTGTGCAGCAAAGGGATCCTTAATAGGTCTCTGATTGAATCAGCAGCATTTTCCTTAACTAAGAGCAGGTGCCGCGTGTTACCTTCTGTGACGTGTGCCAGAGTATTGGCCAAACACTGAGCATATGCTTCATAAATAAGCAATAGGCATATAACAAATATATTTGCAATATGCTGTAGTCACCAGGTACCGAGGATATCATGAGAATTCGTGATAAAAGTGTTTTGACAAGGCAGGAAAATGAAAGTTCTAAAACGTTAAGCTTGAAAATAAAAAGAAATCGGGTATGACATAACAGAAAATTTTATACGGTTTAGGAATTGATGCGGCACTCAGTAAGAATTTCTGTAAAAATGACCCCTCCAAATCTCAGGATACCAAATGATGCAGGTACAAACATCAGCAAGTTTGTCTGAATTTGGGTTTCCAGTATTACCAGACACCCAGAAGAAAATTCAAAATAATTATGGGTATCCTAAGGTTGGGCTGTTTAAATTTGTTTACTTTTAAAGTCTTCCAGTTATAATCAATATCTGTTTACAGAAAGACAGCTACACAGGCTACGAAACAGTTGGATAGATTCTGCTTCAGCTCAGCGCTCAACACTGAGCATCTTTTTTGAAAGCGTGTGTGAGCAACACTGAAAAGATTTACCTCAGTTCTCCGTAAAACATAAAAGTGTACAAAGATGAACCATGAAAAAGACTTTTTTTTTTATATCTTTTCCAGTTTCTATTACTGGAAATCAGTCCAGCTGGAGATTGCAGCAAAAAGCGATACGAAATCATACAATATTCGGAAATCTACTTTTTAAAGTAGGATTAAAACAGGAAAAGCCAGAAAAAATACAATTGACTTGTGATGTACAGCAGGTCATACAACATGATCAAATGGTCCACATCAGCTCTAAACCTCTTATCACCATTAGTATAAATACCATTCCTGACTTGTACCAAGCATTTTTCCTAAGATGTGAAGCATTCATTTGGGCAATGCATCTTCTCTTAAATCTCCTAGTGAAGTTGTCTATACCTTTTTAAGCGAAAATCTGATCCTGTCCACACTTTTCCTCCTGTAACCAGCAAGGCGGATGAGCTAGAGAACCACGACTGCCTCTTATGATGGGCACTGCTGTAGACCCACACAGAGGTGAGACGGCACATCGTTAGTCAGAGAACGACAAGTGAAGCAAGAAACCTTTTACAGCAAGAGGTATGCATCCATATCCAACCACCAAACAAGCAGAGAGTGAATGGCAAAGTCAACAGTCTGAACTTTGATGGGACACGGTCGTATAAAGTGTTCCAGGTGTTGAATGGTCCTGGAGCAGGAATGGAAAATAACCGAACAGGATGGGCAGGCAGCCAGACTGCGCAATCGGATAGGGTCAAAGGATCACGAATAAGTAAGATGAGCTGAATCAATCAGCAGGTCTGACCCAGGAGATCAGGAGGATGTGTAAGAGCAGCACAGGCAGATCAGTGGGTGTCCGCTCAATCAAATGAAAGATGCGTTGGGGCAGAAGCCAAAAGCAGCGCACACTAAAAGCAGGAGAAACCACAAAGGACTATTCAGCCACCAACCTGAAATGGGAGATGAAGACCTCATCCCTACAGCAGGCTATTTGCTGTGGTCACACAGAATCAGCTTATTTTCACAAACAGCACAGTAACCGAAACGATCGCTAACAGGGAAGAAGCAGTAACCTGTGTGAAAGCCAAGAGAGGAGAAATCGGAAGAGCTATGGAAATGCACTGGGATATCCCAGTGCCTCACCAAATGAAAAGAGCGTTACTGGAAACTGCAGCCTGTCTGTACGTAGCATCCCTGAACTAAACACAGCTTACCCTTGCAGACAGAGAAAGTGCTCGTGTTGCCCCCCAGCACGCTCACAGGGAAGATCTTACACAGCCCAACCACAGCTTCCTCAGGCTTAAAACAATATAGACAAACAGAACTCCTTCAATAGGATTTTTTTTTCATACGATAAATGGCGTACAGGAAGGCAAATTCAACAGTAACACTGATGTCAAAGAAAACACTGTATTTGCCGATTGTACCCTTATTTGTGAGTTTAGGTTGAAAGAATACCTTTAATTAAAACTATGAAAACCTCAAATCAGGGTTGTGGTGTTGCATAAATGAACATCGCGATTACAGTTATTAGAGAGCTGCCAATATTTAAAAGCACCACAAGTCTGACAATCTTTTTTTCCCTCGAGAGAGAATTAGTCTACTACACTGCACGCAGCTGAAATCCAAAGCACTCATAGAGTAGCACATCCTCAAAAACTGTTACAACAGACCTCAATATTTAAATTACCACTTGCAGTGTTGAGCAATTAAAACTGCCATGTATTTCTGTTTCAGCTGCCTGTGAGTCAAAAGAGCAGCGTCACGTGGCACACTGCGTCTGCCAAAACGAATGCAAATCCTCATTCATGCTGGGTACGTCTCCACTAGACACCAGAGGAGGGTTTCCCCACCATCAGTGGAGGGTTTCCTCACCTATACCTTTCTGGGCTCCTTGAGTCTTTCGAGTATTTTTCAGATGCCTTCTTATCACCCACTACTTCTCCGTTACCCAACACACAGTTATCAACACCACTGCAGTCTCGCTGCAGTCCTCTGCGATGTGTTGGTGCAGACAGATACGAGCTTTGCGCCTGGCTCGCAGGGGAATCGATGAGACGCCGGCATCAGCGCCGCTTAGGGATGACCTCCAACTGACTCAGATGAAGGCGGGATTTTACCTCAGGTGTCTAAATGGCTCCCAATTTATCAAGTTCTTACAGTTAAGAAAATTATCTGCATGAAGGGTATCAGAATATCCTTAAACAAGTCACTGCGAACAGTCTCGTTTACTATTTACGAAGGAACCATTAAGAGCTGCGATAGCTCTTCAAGAGCTGTGCTAACTAATTAATACTGCCAATGCCTTTGTGAGGGAGATCATTACTGCCGTTCATTTCAGCACTGGAAAACGGAAATATAAGCTAAGTGACAGTGAGTAATGGTGACGAAGGACTCAGAGAAGACTTTGGGGACAGGTGGGTCTAGAAGACTACATTTACAAAGCATTAATGTTAAATAGGCTCTATGTTACGTTTAAGGTCTTGTTCCACAGGTTGTTTTCCATAAATCGAATGGAGGATTTCTGGCTCTAAACTGTTGCCTGAGGTAAAGAATGCTTTGATCAGCCCAACGGTAGCAGCAGGGTCCTGAGAACGAGTATTCTGCCCTCTGACTTCCGAACTGTGTTCTCCCAACCACCAACAGCCCCCAATTCTGTGCCAACCGGATTGCGGCTGAGCCCGGCAACTCTATTACCTGTGCAGTGCTCAGAGCACAGATGACGGAGAAATTAAGAGGGCTGGCAACTGTCTGCAAGCCCCAAAATTCTGAAGGTCATCGATCACGCCAGTAAGTTGCATAGAGCCAGTCTACATTATCAAGCTACCGTTGGTCTAAGTTAGATGTGATTATTTGTGTTTATGTGTTTATTTGTGTTTATGTGTTTATTTGCATTTATGTATGTGTTTATTTCGCTGACTGGTCGTTTCTGCGATACCCAAAATGGCAGGAGTAATACCAGGGTAAGTTCTCTGCTTGTGGTGCAATTCCATTACAATAATGGCAATAGAGTATTTGGCCCAAAATATTATTTTAGGATTTATCATAACCATTTCTGAGATCTGGTGAAATGGGTTTTTTTCATTTCATACCAACTTCTGAAAAATCAGGGGCATGTAATAGAAGGCAGAAAATTCTGATATTAGTCGATGGAAATATGTGGTTTTAATATATAAGCCATCTTTGTGGACTTACAGTAAATCTTCATAGTGAAAAAGAACTGGAGCTCCCCAAACCATGCAGGTAAGGTGGCAAAGTGCCGCCAAATAAATGAAATAAGCCCCAGAAAGGGCCGTCCTCAGAGATGACTCCTTTTTTGCCTCTGCAGCTTATGCTCTACGCTTCATGAAATATTGTTACTATAAAAGAAATTTGGGGGGGGGGTGGTGTTTGTTTTAGTGTGATTTTAAAAAATTACTCCCAACACCTCAGTTACAGAATATCATTCAGTCAGGGGATTGTTCCCTTCTGTCTGTGCTCTGGTTCAACTCCGACAAGACAAACATCCAAGCTTTAAAATCTATTAATTTTATTTTCTGTTGCTTTGAAGAAAGAAAAAGTTAAGAATGGAAGAAAACAAAAAATAGCAGCACAGTGTATGATGCAACACAATAGCTAAACAGTGTTAAATGTCATTAGCATTCTGGAAATGTTTGTGGCCTTTCATACTCATAAAAAAAAGAGTCTACATAAGCACTATTTCCACTCCAGAACAATACCAACTGACTTTGATTTAGCAGGGAAACGGTCACTAATGTGACATTAAAGTGGAACTAACTTTTTTTTTTGATCAAGATTCCTATCCGAAACTTGCCATTTAATACCACAAGCATATTTCTCCCTTACACAACAAATAATATACATTTCTGATGATTGCAAGGAAAACTGTTGATCAACCAGAATGTTTACTCCACAATTTCAAAGCATGTCTGAAGGTCATAGAGTTGTTCACTGCCATAGATTTAAATAAATCAGCTCAAATATTGTTAAAAGAAAGCCAGGCGCAGAGTCAGAGCAACAGATGCACTATAAATTCTTGGAGAACCAATACAAAAGGAATTTACAATGCAAAGGAAAGGTAAAGAGCAGGATTACCTGGGGGACAATAAGAATCTAATAAATGAAGGAATAAATAGTGTTTATTGCCAAAGGTGCAAGCCTGAAGATCTTAAGAAAAAGTGATTATTCAGAAACAACTGAGAAAATAGGAGATGGTGTAAATCTTTCGCACATAGAGGAGTTTATTTTGTGGCAGGAGATAACATGTAAAAACAGAGTGAGATAAGAAGTATTTGGTACAGCCGGAGGAGCTAACAAATGAACTCAAAGAAAGAATATGATAAGGGAATGGTGCGGGTCATAAGTAGCACAGTTGGCATGAGGAGAGATGGGAAACAAATGAGTGGAAATAGAAGCAAGAGAAGCAAATAAATATTTCAATAAAACTCAAAAAGTTTATTAGAATTTTTTTGCCCTGCAAATCTTTTCCCAGAATACAAGGTTTCATTTTCATTAGCTTTTTCAATGAAAAATATTGCCTTTTTGTCATAGAAAACAGAGCTTTCCCTTAAACAACATTTCGCCACAATTTTCTGATGATCCTTATGGAAAATTGTTGTCAGCCTCACGATAGATCTATTCTACTGTCTTGCCGACAAAATGTACACATATAAACCTTAAGTCAACTTAGGTACCAGTAACAGCTGTGAGACCGTGTGATTCAGTGCAGACGATCAAACCCATCTGAAACACCGTGTGTCATGATGGCTCCACGCATCAAGGTCTGCATTGCCATAAATATCCATACTAATTTAGGATTTACTTGTGTAGGACAAGTCAGGCTCTACACTGTGACTACATTTTGGTTTGCAGTTTTTGACTTGAGTGATTTGCTCCAGATTTCTAAGAGATTGAAAAGCTCCACCGTTTCTTTGCATCCTTCTGACTGACCTAAACCGCTCCTTAGCAGGCTTCGTCTGGAGGACTTGAGCTGTTAAGACCAGTAGGACAACTGAGTAAGAGATAGTAGTGAAACAAGAAAGGTTTGAGCTACGATATTTTGCGAAGATGAAGAAAGCAACAGGACAAGCCAGTGGATGAGAGTCCACCAGAGCAAAGTCAAGGACCAGAAGGATCTAAAGCTGGGACAGTGGCTTTGAGGAAACAAAACTACAGAGCAGGGATGGAGGGAATGGAAGGGGCTGTTTCCAGATCTTGCAAATATTGCCTTTAAAGAAGTTCCTAAGAAATCCTTTATAAAAGGATAAAACATATTCAGACCAAATGGGATTTATCGAAAGCATTAAACTCATTTTGCTCCAAACATAAAATAATCAATAGATCGGAACAGTTTTCTGCCAAGCTCCTCTACTGGAACAGCTAATGAATAACCTACTGTGTTACAGATCTCTCATCCTCCACAATATTTCACATCAGGAACCACTGCTAAGAAAGTGGGAAGTAGTAACACCTATTTTCAGAGAAGCTATTACCAGAGCAGAATTACTCGTTATAATTTAATTGTTAAAACAACAACAAAAGAAAAAACAAAACAGAAACAGAAAAGAACTCTAAAATAAAGGAATCTGAGCCAAATGTCTCCAGCCTGAGACAACAATTAATCTCGAGAGAATATGTACTGTCAGTCTCTTGAATTCTTCCCCAGTCTGCTTTTCCTCTGCACTGAGTAGCGTAAAAAGAAGGAAATTGAAACCTCTGCCTTCTGGGATGAATAGATCTGGACAAATACATTGCCTCCTAAAGCATTAAGTAGCTTCAACATTCAATAAGCACATCAGTGAAATAAAACAAATGAAAGAGCCCAACCAATTAGGCAGTAGGAAGAGGAGTAAGCTGTCGTGCCCGGCTCTGGCAGCTTTTATTCAACCAGTGATATAAAGTAAATACAAAACTCCCCTAATAATCCCACGATGATTCTCCAGACTCCATAAATCATTAGCAATTACTCTTCTTATTATTATTTGATTGGGATTTGGGGATAGCAACTGAGATCAAGGCCTCTTTGTGCTAGGCACAGAGTAAGAAACTAACAAAAGAGTCACCTGCTCTCTTGTTCTCTGTTAGAAGGAATTTTCAACCCAGCATACCAGTAGTTAGGGTTTTGGAGTTTCCATGTGGGAAGGTGGAGCCTTCACAGTGTTTGTGTGGAGACTATGCAATGATACTTCAACACCAAAAAACCTGGTGACTATAGCTGATTTGAAAGAGTCATTAATTTCAGTACCTTGCTAGTACAGGACCAAGAGCATGGAGCACTGAAGATTAAGCCCAGAACTGAGGATCAAGCCCGGAACTGAGGATCGAGCCCCCAGAAGTCAAGCACTGAGACTGTGATTTTTCTGCATCCCAAGAAATTCCCATAATAAGCCTGTGTAATAGTGACTACACCTCTAGTAACCAAATCCGGAGAACATTTGCAGGTATTAGCCATACTGCCCGAGGTCATTCATATGATCTAGAGGACTCCTTTGGAAATAGAAATCTAGCAGCCAGGCTTGTTTAGCAATTCAAACACTGTGAAATAGCCAGAAGGTGTGATTTCTTTAGATTAATAAAGAATAACCCAAAGGACTCTCAAGTCAAAGCACAACTGAAGAACCAGTCAAAGCTTCAGCACTTCATCTCATCAGACTTTTGACAGTATGTCCTGAGAGAGACTATTTTATCTTCAAATTGACATAGACTCTTTAAGTTTTGTTCAGTGAACCAGGAACCTGGTGCGGAACCAACTACAGTCACATTACCAATACTGAAATCCATTTTAAATACTGACAGGATTATACTGACCCTCAAAGGGCACAGTATCTTTCAAGGTTTTTGTTTTTTTTTTTTGCTTGCCATGGGAGGAGACATTTCTGAATAACTGAAACTATGTGCCAAAGCTCTGGATTAATTCCCCTGACTTAAATAAGCTCTGACTAGTTATAGACCTGACCCTAGAGAGTTACTTCTCTCCCGTACATGGCTTATTTACAATTACAGGTAAAACATGTCAAGGGAGCTTTTCGCCTGAAAAAAAAACAACAAGAAAATCATGTCACATCCCACTTCTACAACTGTCTTTTCCTCATCTATCAGTTTGTGAAAGCTTTCTCCCTCATTTTATAGCGTGTATCTCCCTCCCTCAGTATTGGGGTTGCAGGATAGCCCCATGTTCCCCATGATAGTGGAGAATGTTGCCACAGAAAAATGCCTCCAATCTTCATTTCCTCCCCGACTGGTACATAGCGGAATCATTGCAAAGCAAAGCATGTTCCTCTTCTGGTACAGAGGCTTTTATCCTGTGCTTGTCAGTAAATAAAGTACAAATTAACAATGGGTACCGACTGATGCCATAATAAGTGATTTACAAATTTTAACTGAACGTTACAGCATCCCTGAGAACTCAATTCAAGACTTTTTTTTTTAACAACTCTGGCCTTAATTCAGTAATGTAATTAAACGAATTAAAGCTGTAAAGCTTAAAAGTTTAAGCTAAAATCAATAAGAGTATCCACACACATAAAACCATGCACATGCATAAGTAACTCGTTGAACTACAGTCTTTGCAAGGGAGAAATAAGGGCCTTTGCCGAAAGTCGCAGATGCCCTATACTTCAGAAAAATAGATCTGTATTATTCAAAATTCAACATTCAGCAGCATCATTCACTACTTACAGAGCACAAACCTTAAATATTTCTGTGAAAATCATGTATTTATCACTCTCAACTGGATTATATGATTAATCGAAAATAAACTGAGTATCTTGCTTTCTTAAATTTTGGACAGTGAATGAAGGGCTGACTCCCATCATGCATTACATTTGTTTGAGAAATGCTTAGTATGAGAGAAGGAATGTCCTTCTTTAGCTGCTTTCTGAAATGCCTGTTATGGGGATATTCCAAATACAAAACAGAGGCATCAGAATCACATCAATAGTAGAAAATACATCTTCATCTCTTTCACAGTATTATTTCAGCTGCCGTTAATAATTTGTTTATTAATATTTTTCCACTACTCTTTCTTTTCACCATCCCACTAATAACCATCAATAAATAATTCAACTTATTTTATCAGGAGATTTGTCCAAAAGGCATGTCCTCTCTCTTTGCCAATTCAGAATCGCCTGGGTTTCTTCCCCTGGGGAAGGCATCATGACCTTCTGGAGCTCTGCCCTTCATCCAAGGGCAACAAGAAATGCCATCCCAGGACCACCTCTGGCTATTGCCTTGGTGCTTAGGTGGAGCGAGTAGCAGTAAGTAAGCACCTGCGTGCTGGGGACACGGTTCTTGGCTTGTGTTCTGTCACTTCAGCTCGTTCTGCATAACGGTGACTTTTAAGTCAAATTCTCGCCTTTTGTTTTAGACAAGCTGCCCTTCTATCCCAGAAAACTCAGTTTCTAATCAGCAGAAAAAAGAACAAGGGATGAGGAGTAAAGCAGCACGCCATAGAAGACTACTCTAAAAACGCTGTATGGATTGTCTCCTTTAATGAATAATGAATCACAAGTACAAGCCTATTTGGAAATTCTCCAGCAGGTCATTCCCGTACCCTCAATGACAATACTACTGGGATAAGTAAGTTACAGCCAACAATGTCATGAAGATCAAAACAGCCTTAAATAATGTTGACTTCTGTATTTTCAGCTCAGACATCAGGTTCTGAATGAATTGGCACTGAACAAGAAATATACCTGTTTCAGGATACTGCATCTTTGGTGGGCAAACAACTTCTTCAACAAAAAAACCCTCAAATAACAGCACTTTAGCCAAATTCTGCATGGAACACCTCAACACTATGAGACTATCACAAAAATCATAACCGCATAAATGAACAGCCCTTGTTCTTATCATCTGGGACTTCTCAATGAAGGTACCTCATACAACACGTTTCATCAAGGGCAAGCAAACAAATCTGAGAGGTTCGTAACAATTTTAGGGGACCATTAAAATTTATGCCATCGTGCCAAGTCTTAAAAGGTGCCCTGACCATTTGCTTGCTTGTATAATTCTTCCATGGGAACCTTCAGAAAAATTGCACCTCTTCCAGGCTTCAGTAGACAAAACCCACCTGGAGTCCTCCTTTTCCTCACCTGCTATCCAAAGAGTTTCCTGCCCCTTGTCAACCGACTGGAACCATCATTATACATTTTTATGAAACAACTCAAGCAGTTGAGTGCTGTGTAACGTGGATAAGACTATCAGTATAGAGCTTTGGTAATGAGAAGTTGGGAAGACTTTGAGAAACAGGTTTTTCTGTCTATCAAACACAAGGTGTTTCGTACAACATCCATTCAGACCCTCTCCACCACATCGCCCAGTCTGTGCTGGGAGGTCTGAGGTCTCAAGGCCTGCAGGATGAGTACCGGGGTTGCAACCCTAGAAATGGATAAAGATTGAGTCCCTGATCCTTTGGTGTTACTGCGACATCCACTGAACAGTTACTTGAACTGTTTTTATAAAAAGTGGGTTTGTTTAGGATATATAACATCACCTTTTCCCATCTGGCTATCCGTCTTTGACTTGCTGGTATTTCTGACACACGTATTAGTCTACTGTGAACTAAGGAAGACAGAAATTTCTGTGAAGTAGGCTGAAAATGTTGCGGGCAAAATAATAACAGTTGGTAGGAATTTAAATTACAAAGTCGTTCCCTTTATATATCATCTCAACATCTCATGACCAATGGAAGATTCCTCGGCTTTAAATTAATGGTTTTAAATATCTTCCTTTAACATAAAAAAGAAGTCTGTGGGCTTTTTCTCCCTTCACTGTCAGAGGTTAGATAATAAGTAGAGATCTAAATAAGGCCATCTCTGTCTTTTAGCCAGATAATGCCTTTTAAAGCTTGTGTGGCATAAAGCACACTGGCAATGGAGATGCATTATATTAAATCACCCATCGACAACACACAGAATGCATTTGAAGATAATGAATCCTATCTTACGATCCTACAGAGTAGCCGCGCTTTCACATCCATTTCTATTTAGACAATATCGTTCCATGCCATCAAAATAAATAAATTTCCTCACATACATGAATTATGCATTAAACTTCTTAGCCTGATTTGCACATAAAGAAAGAAAAATATGGTTGAAGCCAACAGTATAAATTGCCTTTTTTGAGATTTTATGCGAAACTCTAGATATTTATCACTTGAAAAGTGGCTCTTTTGGTCATATTTATTGACCTTAACTTTCTTGTAAAGAGTTTTTGCCTCTTAGTAAATTGAGCAGCAACGTAAAATGGTAAAGTTCCTTCTCTTTGTCCTTATTTTGTGTAATGCTAGCTATCTTCGTCTTCTGCTCTGGTGAGGTAGGGAAATACTTATCTGTTCTGATTATCCATTGTTGAACAAAAGTTCAAATCTGCTGCTGGAAATTTACGAGTGTGCTCATCAATGATCTGCACATTTTACAATCTGTGCAGCTAAAGTAAACATGCTTAGAAGGGAACAACTTCCATCAGTATTTAAAGGATTATCCATGTACAGTGTCACTGCACAGAGGAAAGGCCATTGCCTCTGTGGTTCTGCGCTCCTTTCCCACACCAGCTGGAGAGACCACTCCAAGATCGCAGAAAAGTGAAAGAAGATGGAAACAAGGACTTGAAGGTAATCTTTTTCTTGTCTAAAACTTCCCCAAAATCCCCCCAAAACTTTGCAAACAGTTGTATGTGCAAATTCTTTTGCAGCCTCGGAGTCACAGCCCCTGTATTTTAAATGGCATGAGCATGGAAATAAACTGCAGCCCAATGATGTACCATGGGGCACAAGCAGCTGTGGTGCATGATATGTGGTGCGCATCTTCAATCTTGACCTTGAATTATCTTCCCATCTGCAGAGGCAAGAGCAACCCAGTCTTTCGGGAACAATTTGAAGAAAACCTACCAACAAGAACCTCTCCTTCCCCTCCCTTGCTCCGTCACCATTTCCGCTCTTCCTCACAGTTCTTGACTATCCACTGATATTTAATCACTCAAAGACAACTGAGGCTATGTTGTGCTAAGACTTCATTATTTTATTTAAATTCTCAACAGCATGCTTTCTGGTGCTATCACATGACATTGCACTGTCCCAACTAATTATTCATCTTTTATACGTCATTATTCTTTGTCAGTTTACTGCCTGTACATTGTGCTACTCAGTCACACAAGGTGGTGATCACTCTGGGAGGACCAAACCAAAGCTGAAGTCCATGTTCTGCTTTCAGAATCCAGTCAACCTTAACAAGTCTTGGGCTGGATTTGTGTAAAATCTAGTGTTTCACAGTTTCTTCCAGTCATTGGGTAAACTCTTGGGTTACAGTTTTTTGAGTTTCGATAAAAAAAGGACAATTTATTCACAACGTGCTCGTAAAACAGAAAGTTCTGCTTTCCATCGAGTTATCCTTATTAAGACACAGTTCTTGGGAACAATTTATTGACTTCTTTTTGGACACCGGCCGAGGTCTCTGGCAGTTTCTGCATCCCTTTATGCAGCCTCTGTTACAAAGATGTAACTCGGTCATCTGAATATTTCATTCTTTCCATATATGTGGTATATTATTTTTACAAATACTGGACAGTTGAAATTCATGAACTTTGGAGGTTTTCTGGAGCTCCTATGGATTCACAAAGGTAATTAAGAGAAAGTGCAAGGTGCTAGATATTTAAATCCAACATAAAGAATATAAAAGCTTATTCCAAAAAGCATCTACCCTTCAAGGCTGAATATTACACGTTAGCTTTTCAAAACACAGACATAGGTTTATCACTGTTAGTATTTCTGCCTTTTTTGTTCTTACTTTAATACTAAACCAAGAGGAGTGTGAAAATTCTTTACTTTGAATAGAGGTCACCGAGCTGCAAAGGTTGAGACATAGAGTACAAGATGAGACAGACACAATCTAGTTGGCCAGATTCCATTGCTACATTCTGATGATGCTGTATTTCTTCACGTAGATTTAAATGATGTGTAAAACTTCTAATGGTGACAATTTCATAAGGTGTCCAAACCAAAATTCCCTCAAGTCAATGAAGGTCTTTTAGATTACAAATCAAAATATCTATTGTCAAATTAGAAAATAAAGTACATATTGAAGCAGCCTTTAAAAATCCTTTTTAGTACTGCAAATTGTTTTCATTCTTGAGTTTCATAAAAAAAAAAGATGAAAGCAAACAGAATTTAACGGTTGTTAAGCATAAATAATTTCTATCTTTCTCACAAACAGGCCACGCTTTGCTTTCAAATTTTATTTTCCAAATAAACTATTATCAGTTGTTCAAAATGCAAAATGGAACTGGTTTTAATTTTATATGTCATATCATATATGTATCAAGGTACTACATCAGGCCGGGTTAAATCCAATAATGTAACATAAGCATCAAAAATAAAAAAGAATTACGTCACTGATGGCTGTTTGCAATTACATTCTGTACCACGTGCTCTGTTTTCTAAGTGTTCCAAATAGTCTTTTGCAGCAAAATTTAAAAGTAAATTTGTATCTCCCTGCGCAAATCCCCCAAAATCAAGGCAGGAGTTTACCCCTTCCTTTCTTACGTACATCAAGCATGACTAGCAAAGTATGAACAGTGAAAACTCCTCGAGTTAAGAACACTCTTGTGTTTTTTCAGTGTTACAGCAGGGAAGTGTCAGAACTGCAGTCAAACTTTTCACGGGGCTCCGAATCTGAGAGACCAAAGTGTCAAAAATAACTATTACGAGGATTTTACATACCTCAAGTACACAGGAGCAGATTTCCCTTAACGTAAACTCATACCACCAGTTTAGCAATTGAGAATCTCATCTAACTGAAAAACAAGAATAGTAAATTCTAGATTGCTGAAGAAAAACGCTGTTAAAGCTAAATTAAATGAGAAGTCAATGTGGAGATAAATTTTGCTATAAATGAGCACAAATCTGGAGAAGGCATTTTTGGAATTGGACTTTTTCATATGAGGACAAATTGAAAGCAGGATATTAAATGGAAAAAAGACCATAAAGCACATCTCCTATCTATCTGATTTTTTTGGATTGTAAGAAATTTCTGTGCATTGTGTATTCTTCCCACTGCTGTGCACTGCATTGTAATACGACCATTAATTTTTCTTTATCCTAGTGAGGCCTATATTTCTATGCTTGTAAAGCTCTGTGGCTTGTGAAGTGCTTTGAGCCGAAATGTATTATATTAATGCAATCGTTCTTATAATGATGGACGTTCTCAGAGTACTTCCTTTTATCTAGATTAATACAGTATGACAGCCAGATTCAGTTCAGTAAAGACAGAAATATCATTTTTTGCATTTGTTAGACATCAGCTGATGCCAATGTGCAATATTGAACTGAAGTGGACCTTGACAAAACTCACTCTTGCTCTTGCACTAGAGTCCCCACGCACCTTGGAGGGCTCCTTCAACGCTCCCCTTGGGGACCCTGTGCAAGCCCCTGGATTTGGGAGATGCAGAGCATAGAAAGTCGCAAGCTTTCAACATACTGACTGCATTGATAAGATAACATCTTCCTCCTGTTTCCTGCTCTGGGGTTTTTGACAAAACAACAAAGATAAATGGAAGCTGCCTTTCCTTTCTGTAAAGTCTCAAAAGCAAAAGGACCACAAGTCCATTGACCTGAGTCTTTCACTATTATTAAGTTCCACTGAGTGGTGGGGTGAATTAGTTGAACCGATCTATTCCTCTCCATTGTAAAAGCAGCTCCATCAGCTTCCATTTCCTGCTGTCCCTGTGTCCAAGGACCAAGGATGACCAAGAAACTTCATACTGCTCAAAATTTTCATTAAAAATTGAAAATGCATGTTTTATAAATTCAGAGTAGATTCTACTGAGGACTGCAGAAATGAGCTCTTTACTGTCATATACCTGACTAATGAAATGAAGCCTAAGCAACCATGTTGCTCGTCCAACCTATCCATTAAGCTTTTTCAAATATCTTTCAGCCTACCAGTTAATTTTAATCAAATTCAAAGGAGGGGGAAGGTCTTTGAGTTACTGTATTTCTGAAAAGCTTGTTCACACACGATAGAAAACAGAATACATGTTAATGCTAAGTTTGAAGGGCTGCTTAACTACTTTTTCTGACAACAATGAAAATACATGGGAGAAAGCTGTTATGAACACCTGAACTAAAAAAGAAAAAAAAAAAAAGGTTTTAATTAAAATTCTCATTTTATTAAACATGCAATAATTGAAATATGAGAAAACTGCATTGTACATCAGGCTTTCTAAGTTCTCTCACTCTTTTAAAGACTGTTCTTAGTTTTTTTCTACCCTCAATCAGGCAAACCAGACCTCTTCTATCAAATGAGTATTGAGAAAAACAAGGAAGATGATCATAGAATGGTTTGGGTTGGAAGAGACCTTAAAGATCATCGAGTTCCAACCCCCCTGCCATGGGCAGGGAGACCTCCTACCAGACCAGGTTGCTCAAAGCCCCATCCAGCCTGGCCTTGAACACTTCCAGGGATGGGGTATCCTAAACTTCCCTGGGCAATTTGTTCCAGCACCTCACCACCCTCATAGTGAAAATGTAATTCCTGATATCTAATCTAAATTTCCACATATTGAGTGGGTTCAACCTCTGTAAATTACTATCTATGGCCACTGACTAATGGAGGGAGCAAAGGGTCACCGCTCTCCCTTACTCAGTAACTGTTAGATATAGTTAGGCAAGAAGGACAAGGATCTTAGGACCTGGCAACGTACTGAGACTACAAAAGAAAAGAATATGGTATTTCTGATGCCATCCTGAGTCCAGATCCGGTTTATAACCCCCCTGCTCAACCATTCTCTTTTTATATACCAGGGAGGAGATTCAATCACTAACTAATAGTAAAATTAAGATAAGAGAGAAGCTACACTACAAGTGGGGAAGACAGAAAGACATATGTAAGCTTATATGAAAATACGGCTATTAATTTGAAATTAACAGGTCTTAGACTAACTGTATAAAACTGAGGTGCCTTATTTACATAAAAGCAGAAAACTTCCTTAGGGACGTGTGACAATTAATACTTGCCTATGTACACTTCAGACTCTGAAAACTCAAGGCTGAAACATGATTAGATATTGCTAATAGCTTTCTGGGAAAAAAACTAACCAACCAAACAAAAAAAACCAAAACCCCAAAACACTAAAAAGCCCCAAGACTCTCAGCCTTAAAAAAAAAAAAAAAAAAAAAAAAAAAAATCCTTGAAACAAAACGAGGTGTGTGAAGGCTATTCCGGACTGTCAGTTCCTAATCCCAAGACAGGCGGAGCTCTGTACGCACTGGCAGACTGACTCGAGTGCTGTTATTGTTGAACTGTTTGACGGTACAACACAGGGAACAATTCCTGCGGGCTCCTTGTAAAGAAGTGAGTGCCCTGATACCTGGAGGGCTTTTGCCAGAGCTTAATGAACCGTAGATGTAGGGGAAAAAAAGGAGAAATTTAATTCCTTTCTTTTTGTCCCAATTCCTACAATTTTCATTGTTAAACTCTTATAATCTCGTTTTCTTGAGGAACTTAACTGTTTTCTGTCTTATTTTCTTTACGTCTTCAGTTTCTGCTGGCATTTACAGGAGGGATCTGCTGAGGCCCAGGTCCGAAGGAGACTATCACTCTATGTGCCTTCTTATCCTGATCCAGGCAGGTTGTCTCCACCCATTATTCCCTTGGGTATATGCTGTGCCAGAAAAAAAAGGTGAAAATGGGGAAAAAAGCAGAGTTCTGGGACAGCTTCTTTTATTTGTACCCGATAACTAAGCATGACTTTTAGCTCATCTGTGTGTCTTTTCTCATCTCATCTCATCTCATCTCAGATCTGTGATCTGTTTTCAGATCTTTCAAGTCGAGGAGATGTTCACTGGCAACAGCTGAACGTCATAAAGACAGTGAGGACATGGAGTGTACTTTGTGTAAGTGTGTTCACTGCAGGTTCTGCTGTCTCCTTGGTGAATTTTCCAGATGAATTTCCCTGGAGGAAAGAAAAACCCAACTGAGCCCTGCCTTTTTTGGTACAATTTTCCCTTCTCTCTGTGTCTCTCTGTTGAGCCCGGGAAGAAGGGCTGATGAATGAAGAATCGGAGCTGAGGCTAGACACGTAACACCACAGCTGAGTTCTGCAAATGATGGTGGGAATGGGATAAGACACAGTTCAGGCACCGCACGTGCTGCCTTGGAGATAAGCCATCAATGACAGATGACGGCACTGGGAAGATCCACAGCGTCTTTGCGTCTGTGTGGTACCTTTGTTTGGCACTGCTGCTGCAGTGACGCCGTGACTACTGCAGCGACGGCTGTGGCAACAACGGATGGCAAAATGGCTATTCCCGGTCAGAAGAAAAGTCATGAAACTATTTCTGGAATTTTTGTAGCTACGGGGTTTGTAATAATGGGTTTGTATTATAAGACTCATTGTGAACCGACAATGGCATAGTGGCGACAGTGAAATTCTGTCTTGCAGAGAAAGCTTCAGAGGCAAGCAGCCAGATCCGCGACCATCGTACAGAGCAGACACCAGAAAATCTAGCAAAGAGTCCCTGCCGGCCTGAGGAGTTCTGGGGAAAAGTGTCAAAGGGAAGGAGCCCCAACCTGCAGAGTCTTGAGGGTACGACAGGCTCCTGGAGCTTCATGTTCCCTGAAAGAATTTTGATGAAGGTAAAGCACAGCCTGCAGAGCAGCAGGCTGAGCTGCGAGCTGCTAGTGCAGGGACTTTGCTTCCAAGCCCGGTAATAAAGCGAACTGGAAGCTTCCCCCAGTCTTAGAGGGAGAGAAACTGATTGCTCAGTCAAGGCTGGTTGCTTTCTGTTGTTGTTGTTTTTCCCTGACTTTTTTTTTTTTTTTTTTTTCCTTTGCCACTGCAGAACTCCCAAAGGCATACAAACTCCCAGGAGACTCAGCTGCAGGATTAGGTTAATTTTTAATACCTGGTGAAGGCATGTCTGGTGTAGATGACAAGAAATGTCAAAAACTTCTGCTGCTTGTGATGCAAAGAGCTAAGTCCGTGTACCAATTTTTTATAGCCAGCATGACTTCTGCCAGAGGCTCTCTAACAACAACACCTGAAAGTATGTGGGGAAACACTACCAGTAGCTTCTGTTCTCTTTTCTAGTATGTGAAAAGGCATCAGACTCAATGTTAGTCTCCGAAGTGGCATTCTTCAGTATGTGAAATGCAGTCTCCTTTCTAGTCCTACCAACATTAGAAGGAATGGGTGCAACGCATCTCCTCTTGACATATTTTAAGATAACTAAATTGAAATTAATTACGGAAGTGACCATAATCAGAAAATTCTCCTGTTCACTCATAGAAATACTTGTCTCATGGGGAAAAGCATGTACTAAATACATAAACTACCCTGCATCCTCTTGTTTTTCTTTTAAAATACATTCCTTTTTTTATTGAGTTTTAAATTCCATTTTCTATGTGCTTTCGTTAATTTCTAGAACTTACTAGTTCTAGGCATCCTCTTAAAGTATTGATTCACTGAGCTTCTGATATGTTAAATAATATAATTTATCATTGACGAGCATGCGGAATTTTGGACATACTATCCCCAATGTAATCTCCATTTTTACATGATTCTCCTTTTAATAAGAATTTATAATCTCTTTGCCCATAAAAAAAACACAGCTTAACAAAAATGTCAGAGATTATTCCACTATGTGGCTCAGCAAAGCTTCCGAAGAGACAAATTCCTTCGCCCTTTGCAGGTACAGCTCTAACTCCTTAGGAACTGATGGAAAATTCAGGGAACCAATCCAAAAACGGAGTGTTTCCTCTTAAAGTCCCTGACTATGCCTATACAGCTGCAAACGAGCAGTCACGTAGAGCCACTCCTGCCTGTTAACTCCTGGGTGTCTTGGGACCATTAGGGATTTCATGCTCCAAGCACATCTGGCCACACGCTCTGTATCTACCTGGCAGGTTGGTCTGCTGGGAGGAAGTCCCGGGTGGACCCAGAGCCATGGATGCTGCTTCAAGAGCTGCTGCCTAAACCCAACAACACACAGGAGCTGCAGAAATACGGGGGGAGCAGGCAGGAGCCTGGGATACTCTGACACGCAGAGCCCCCACAAGCTTCTGCATGCGTCTGTTTTTACACCTAAGTGAAAAGCTTGGATCATCCAAACGCTAACCCAGTGATGAAGCACATACATAAGCAACAAACAAAATTATAAAGCAGTATGACTTCCGCAAGAGAAAAAAACACATTTTCCTGTTCCTTCGGGCTGTATATTAGCATGCATATATACTGTCAAACACAGCTAGGAGTATAATGCTGTTAAAAACGTGTATCCTGTTCCTAACTTGAGATGGACTTTGTGCCCTCTTCTGGGACGGAGTTCCAAAGCCCAAGATCTGTTGCCAAAGATGTCCCAGCCCTCCTCCTACGCCGTCTGGACTGATTCAACCCCACTGTAACTCAGCTTCTCTCCAAGTGCCTGCAGCACATTGATAAAAGTGGGTTTGAGCTACAATGGCAGTTTTTTACTGGCGTGACTGAAGGTGTGGGCAGATGATACAATTCGTCTGACATTTCTATTACAGGGCTGATCGTACCTTAAAGTGCAGCAGCTATTTGCTACATAATCGTGAGTCAGCTCTCATTGACTCGGTGAGTACAGATCATCTTTTTCTCAGAAACAAATCACCTTCTTGTAGACAGTAAATTATCCATGGCCCAGCAATGTGCCCTTGTTGCCAGGAAGGCCAATGGAATCCTGGGCTGCATAGGGAGGATTGTGGCCAGTAGGTCGAAGGAGGTCATTCTCCCCCTCTACTCCGCACTGGTGAGGCCACAACTGGAATACTGTGTCCAGTTTTGGGCTCCCCAGTTCAAGAGGGACAGGGAACTGCTGGAGCGAGTCCAGCGAAGGGCAACTAAGATGATTAAGGGCTTGGAGCATCTCCCTTATGAGGAAAGGCTGAGAGAGCTGGGACTCTTCAGCCTGGCGAAGAGAAGGCTGAGGGGAGACCTTATTATGGCGTACAAGTATCTCAAGGGTGGGTTGAAGGAGGATGGAGCCAGGCTCTTGTCAATGGTTCCCAGTGACAGGACGAGGGGCAATGGGCACAAGTTAGAACACAGGAAGTTCCGTTCAAATACACGGAAAAACTTCTTTACGGTTCAGGTGACAGAGCAGTGGCACAGGCTGCCCAGGGAGGCTGTGGAGTCCCCTTCCCTGGAGATTTTCAAGACCCGCCTGGATGCAGTCCTGAGTAATGTGCTCTGGGCAATCCTGCTTTAGCAGGGGAGTTGGGCTAGATGATCTCTAGAGGTCCCCTCCAACTCTGAAACTCTGTGATTCTTTCAACAGCCGCAGAATTCTCACAGTGGCTTCTGACCTAAAAAGGTGTATTTGTCCTAATCTTCCCATGCTAGAGTGCACATGGCAATGATGAACAGGATATACATTTCTTTCCAACACGCTTTTCAAACTACCATAATTAGTACCCATAAAAAGGACTAAAGTAGCAATTAACTAAATAATGCATGTTGCTCATCAAAAAAATATAAGTTTTCTAAAAGCAGCTCAAATTAAAGCCTTTTTCACCACTTATTTCATCATCCTGCAGGTCACTCATCCATCAAGCAAGAAATCATCATGTACTACCCCAGATACATGACTTTCCTGTTGAGAGTTAGAGCACTATCTTACACAGTGATACGTGACCACTTCAATACTGCTCAGTTTTACTCTGCTGAATGGCTTATGGGGTGTCTTGATTAATGCATGCCAGGTCATTTTAGTTAATTCAGTGCTTTCAAGTTTGTTCAAGTTCCTGGAAGTTAAGGGTGCTCAGCACCTTGAGAACATTGCTCGGCTGGGTCAAACCTTTCTAATTTTCTACTAAAGTAACAATAATGGTCTGTATCCTTGCTGGTTTTGTTAACATTACATACATGTGCCACCAGATTCAAAGCTGGAGTCACTGAGTTTTATTAAGAACCTTTGGAAGCAGCCTGATGAAAGCAAGCTCCTCTTCTCCATCTCTTGTAGGAGAGACGTATCTGCTAACATTTCTTATGTTAAATATAAATTAAAAAGAGCTTTATGTTGCTAGTTTATATAGACAGGACATTTTGAAGTAATATGGGCACTGAAGTGCAATTCCTGGTATTGAATTGCTGAGGCACCGTAGCCTATTTCTGTCACTTAAGAAACTGGTTCAATGCTTACAGTCATGCCAACAATTGAATATTCATACCACAGGAGATGAAGTACTAGGAAAACACAAAATTCAGCTGAATTATGAGGGGATTGTGGTATGTTGTACACAGAGGTTAATCACCAATAACGAGACCAGCAACATCAAAAAGGAAAAGATCCTTGGCACAGAGAAGCTCTTTTTCAAGCTTTATCACAGGATGACTCCTACGGGCAAAGGTGTAGTGCACCTCGGGTTGAGAGCTACAGGGAATGCAGTATTGAGTCCACCGGTATGTTAACACTGATTTTGCACAGATTCTAAAGGATACTGCTGAGTAACAGGAGAAAGGCAAAAATGGCTCTGCTCCGCATTGCCCACTCTCTCAGCAGGTAACTCAAACCCAAAGGATCAACACCAGCGCCCGAATGTTCATCCTGACTCTGGCAACACTGTCTGTCCTCATTTCATGTAGGGTGAAACCTCCTCCACGAACAGCAGCACAGAGAGAGAGGGATTCCCTTCATGGCTAATATCACTCCACCACGAGCTATATTTAGGGACGTACTAGAAGAAATGCTGATCTGTCACGGCAGCAGCCTTGATGCAGCCCTTACCCTTACGTGTCACAGGAGCTGAGTGGTTTGGGTGCTGTTAGAGACCATGGAAGGACGGACGGGCATTCAGCCTGAAACAGTCATTTAAATTCTTCACTGTCTGGGGCTTCTCAGGGGACCCAGCTGAGGTATAAATGATTCCCTCCTTAAATCCAATTGCAAATACAGTCTAGGCAGGAGGTAAGTGCTTATCTCCTCATGACAGGAATCCAGGAAGCTTTCAGGCTGGGAAAGGAGATGCTGACTAGGTTGTGCAGTTCTGGAAAGTAAGTTTGCTGGATTGCTGTCCAGGTTGGTGGGTTCGTAGCCTCTAAGGATTTTAGTTCACTAAATTTTATTTTGAGTCCCAGCATCTGAACCCCAGCCAGTTCTTTAAGGTTGAGGAAATCAAATCCCCTGACAGAGGGAAGGGGTGACCTCAATCAAATTAAGATTCAGTACATCTGACATGAGTCTTTCAATTTAACCTTACAGTTCAACTTCATTTATGTTTATTAATTCTAATTTATTTTATAGACCAGAGAAGGTCTAGCTAATAACACCCAGCACACACACAAAAAAAGTATTCCTGATAGTATTATTCTGTTTCATACTCTGCTATTCTTATCCTATACCAATCTATAGTTCTATATTATTATTCTAAGGACAGAAACCAACCTTCCAGCAAATTTTTCCAATTTCATATAGCAATCTGTTCTCCTGTTACAAAATAATTGTATATACAATGTCTCCCACTGAACAAGAAAAGTTCCAGCATTATAAATACATCAAGCTCCATTGAGCAAATAAAAAAAAAATTCTCTGTCCGGGGAGTTTTACACAACTATGAGTTAAAGAACTGTGCCCTTTATATAATAAGCTTAATTCTGCTCCTTTATAAAAAAAAAAAAAAAAAAAAAAAAGAATAAAGGAACGTACACCAGACGGTAAGAAATTTCATAACTGAAAAGAAATCAAACATCATGTGCAAAACAAGGCGCTGCCTCCATATGGAAAGGCATTAAGGCTTCCTGAAAGGCTGTCTTCTCCATTTAATTCTGAAAGACCATGAAATACACACACTAATGCAAGTAACCTTCTTGTTTGAGTTCAAGGCACATGAAAACATTGCATATAGACATCCACACTTAACCGACAAAACTACGATCATGCTAGTTATAGTCCAGAGGTACTTCTTGTTTCCAGTAACAGATTTTTTAACAGGTTAAAAAACAAACAAACAAACAAACCAAAATAGAAAAATTAACAAAAATACATTTAATGTAGGCTCTGTGATTATATAAATGCACCGGTATATTCAGCAAAGAAAATACCAAAAGGGAAAAATATGCCATTTATCTTTTTCAGTGCTGAGGTATGCTCTCCCTTGAGAAAAGTCTCAGTAGTTCCCTGGTATTTGTTTAAAGCCACTGAATTAGTAATGGGAATTGCCAGACTCACTAACCGGCCTTTCGAAGAGGAGAACACATTAGAACAGAAATCTTGAGCGGAACAGTGCAGAGAATATCGACTCAATACAGTGACCGCCCCCTCCAGTCCCTGTGTGGGGCACGGGTACCTGGGCAAGCGGCAGAGCCCGGACCCCCGGGGCAGGGGCCAGGGGGGCGCCGCCGGCCAGGGCTGGGGCCCGCGGGGTCCGCGCGGCAGCACACGAGGCTCCGGGGGACTGGGGGCATCACGACACTTGGGGTGACCGGAGGCTACGAATTCTCTTCTTTGAGAGAAGAAGCGATGGGGGGAGGAGTCTCCAGTCTCCAAGAGACTCCCCAGTGACTCAGCTGCAAGCTAGAAAATGTTAAGTGCGGAAAGAAACAGAAAGCCATAATTATTAGTATGATATCTCAAAGGGAAATACCAGAGACGCTCTAAAGCTTTTCCCACCCCGCCAGCAAAGCAAAAGCTCCTTCGGCCTCTATCCCGAGTACTTCCAGGACACCTGCAGTGTCAGTCTTTTGGCACCAGCATAAGCACCCATCCCATTGCACACGTACCGACAGCACAAGTGTGCAAACACCAAAGACCAAAGGCCTGATCTTGAGAGGTGTAAGTCTTCTCCCGCTGGCAAGGAACTTGAAGGCACTCACCACCCGATAGCATCAGGGTCACTGAGTAGTGAGGTGGAAGCTTTGTCTCTGAGCGTACCCTAGGTAAGACCTCCCACGGAGCCTTACCTTTGGACAGCTTTTCCTTTCTAGCACAAATGCAGGATCTTCTATAGCGCTCTTTATGGACATGTTTTAAAAGGGAATATAACTCAATACCTGAGGCAGTTCCCATTTCATGCTGTGCCTTGAGGCTGCCTAAGGTGGGTTTAGTTGGGGCATCTAAAAGAAGGGAAAATCTGTCTCACTTTCAAGCACTCTGGTTTATAGAGTCTGATTAAGATTCTATTATAGTTCATAAACTTCTTACAAACTAGAGGTATAAACTCCTTACTCCCTAATTCCTCATGGTTGCAGCTAAACTACCTTGTATGGAAATTTCCAGACAGAATATTTACACAGCAAATTATGAGAACTGTTGCAGTAAATTATCTGAACCATATTAGGTACTTTCCAAAGGGCATTTACACAGAGAAACACAGCAGATCCAGACTATTGTATTACTGAGCAGAACAAGGAATTTTAACCTACATGTTAGTTTTTGGTTTGTGTGTACCAGTGTCCAGGGCTGGGTTTTGTCCCCTTTTTCCCATTCTGAGTCTAGATTTTGATTAGAAAAATTAGCTGTAAAGAACAGTCATTAGCTCTGTAAAATATCACTATCCTTGTATTTAGGCCCAAGATTTTTTTGCTATTTTCATTGTAATTATCTTGTACAAATTTGGTCAGAATTTATTCCTTCTCTTCTGAAAAAAAAATATTGGTCTGATACTACAGCCACGCTACACAAAGATCTCAGGGTTGGCCCCCTACCAATGTTTTCTGTAAGTACATTTCTATAATCATCTATAAAAACCAAATAACTCTTTGGACACTCTTACATTTAAGAAGACATTAATAAGGAAGGGTCTACGTAAACACTCAAGAGTTATTAACAGTCTGTCCTCAAAACTCCTTTTGTCAAGTACAGGAGTGCTACTCTCTACAGGCAGGCAATTCAATAAATCCAAGTGAACAAGCCACGGAAACCTTATTTAACGGCACAGCCTCCTGAGATCTCCCAGGCATCTTACTTTACACCAGGAAACCAAAACAGCATCTAGAAGTCTCTAGACTGCACGCATCTAAAGTCACCACCATGCTGCCTCAGCAGAATTAGCCAGTGCCTATGCTGGCAATAATTCAGACTCATGCGCTTACATCCCTACGGGCGTCTAATTTGTTCGCTTCCTCTAAGGTTGCCTACTATGCCCCCAAGGTACCACGCTCAGTCCAGCTGAAAAGACAGAGCCACTTTCTTTCAAAGGAAGAAAAGACCTGGCCACTACTCATCTTTAATATATAGGCAAGTATTAAATATTTAACATAAAGTAATGTTTAAGGCATTTAACCAGAAATGGGAAAAGCTGGGTCTAACTCAACACCTTGAGAACATTCAGCTGACATCTCCCCCCATCCCAGCTGAATCTCTTCCAGCTCCATTTTGGCCCTACGCACCTCAGGATTATTCTCAAAACTTGAAAGACTCAGGACTGTAAACTGCATACTGAATCCCCAGAGAGAATCCACAACTTCCTTCTCCCTCCCGGGACAGCACAGGGCTTCATTTATTCCCTCCAGACATATGAACCATGCACAACCGCAACAGGATGGGTAAATGTTTTGCTCAGTGCCCAAAACATAGGTGAGGCGGTGCTCGATGTGATCCCTTTGCCTTAAGAAATCTGACGCAGAAAAGGTCACAAAACGTACCATCTACATAATTCTCTAAAATTGCCACCACTGTTACTAAACCTGAATTATTAAAGAGCCCAATAAAACACCAGGGGTGAATGGCCGGGACCGGCTCTGCGCTGGTAGGTACAACCTCCCAAGGACCTTAGAGGAGAGCTGCAGGTTGCAACTGCCCACTTGTGTCTCTGTTATTGGCCTTGGGTTCTTCATCTCAGTACCACATCGAGGAGGGGAGACTTTCAGGATGCCCAGAGACTCCACAGTTCAATATTCTCCAGCCAGCTCTCTTAGCATCTACCCGTTCCACCAGTAATCGCGTCACCCACTGAGAGGGGCTCAGTTTGTCAGCGCCCTCCTGCCCTCACACCGATCTCGTTGCATCACCATGCTGGGACTGGTGGATACTTGCAAGGTTCAGTAAAAGCAGGAGGGAGCTAAAGGCTCCAAGGAGGGCCAGGCAAATGGAAAAGTGCAATCATCAGCGTTGCAGTGACAGGCGCTGGGTTTATTTTAAGGGTTTCTAAACTCTTACATTGTCAGCAGATCTGTCAGGCTTGCGAGGCCACTGCTGCACTGATTGTAATTCCCCACTGCAGATGTGCACAGCCAGGAGACACGATAACAAGCAAGGGTCCAAATGTGATATATTTTCCCCTTCAACGCTACTGGAGGAAATACATGATCATTACAATGATAAGGGATATAGTCCCATCACACGTTCAGGCTTCAGAAATCTCCACAGTGACATACGATCTCCACAGGTAAAACCATGTACTTGTCACACGTTCAGAGCTCCAGCATGTACCTCCTGGGACACGCTGGTTCCTTGCTCCTGCCACAGAACCGAAACTCCCACTATCTGAGAGTGGAAGTACGTGCCTTCATCACTTGTAAAGCTATCTATTCTCTGATGCCACATGCAACATATATGATCCTTTCCAGTGACCACAGTGCCCAGGAGTTTCCAACAGTCATCAGCTGCTGCTGGCACACAGTGCCTCTGAGGTGGGCTTGACGCAAAGGCAATGGGAACCCCATAAAAATCATGTTGGAGCTGTCTGAGGATGAGGTGCTCCAGTCCTGGCCCAGCAGCAACCCTGGACACAGCTCTGGTAACAAAGCACCTGCAAACAAGGGTGATCTGCAAAACCTCCTGGCCACCACCAAGATCGCCCCAGGCCAGCACAGTGCATCAGCTTTATTTTGCAACTTCAGGCTCACCTTTTTTCCAATCTTTCAAACTCCTGGTTTGGACTTTTAAACAGTTCTTCCCCTGATTTTTTTGCAATTTTTCTTTCTGATACAGCCAGATACAGACTATCACTGTCTGGAGAAGACTTGGAGACAGCATCTCGTTCTTCCTCTATCTGCCATGAAAATGGACAGCAGCTTTGTTAAGAGTTAATCAGTGTCAGTTTTCCCTATGTCTGCTCATCCAAAGCATTTTTTTTGTGTGTGTAGGAAAATAACTTGTTCTTGTTTGAACTCTGTAGCTACAAATTAGGAAAGCTTGATCAATCCCAAGGGTTGTGGGGAACTACAGAACTGCTCAGCACTCAACATAAGGAGCAGCAGCAAATGTCCCAGATGCCTGCCAAGTCCACAGGTTTGCCCAGAAAATACCCGTCGCGCGTTTGCCAACATTTGCCTCCTTCCTCAGTACAGCAGCTTTGCCGCGGAGTCACGTCCTTCCAGTCCATGCCAAATTCCCCATTTGTCTCTGTAAATGAACAGTTCATCCCAAAACTGTCCTCCGACCCTGGGACAAGTGGCATTTAAACTCCATAGGACGGCCGAGGCAATCATAAGGCTAAGAGTCTTCTCCAAGGACACTGAGTACAGAGAACAGTCACATACTGTACAGTGCAAAAAAAACCTTTATTTGTTATCACATTTGTTTTCCGTTTTGACAAGTGCACGGCAACTGTATTAACCTTATATAGAAAAGTCGCTGGCAAGGCGTAGGCCTGAAAGCCTACCAATATTTAACTCTGTGGGTTACCTACCACAACAGGACACTGACAAGCAAAAAGAGAAGACATCTCAAAACGGGACAGCTGTTCTTGTTGCAGCCAGCACACTCGGAGCCCACAAGTAGAATTGTCCCATACATAAATTTTCATACAGGCTACCCTTGTTCACTAGGACTAGTTGAGATCAGGCCCAGTCCTGCCACACAGGACTGGGAAACTGGCCATGCTTAGTGAGAGAGGCCTTCAGTTCAGACAAATCACGTACACCGAGTGGCTCTCTTCAGGGTTTATCCCTCTGGCTGATGACAGAGCGCAAGAGAACAAAAATATTGCATGTTCTCAAGGGTAACCTGATTTTAAAAGTATATCTATAGCAGCATCATATGTCTGTTGAAATGCGCTAAACAAAATATGAAGCTTTCTGGTCTCCTCTGTACTAAAATAATGGTCTGTGAGTCTGTCCACTCATTACATTAGAATTACCAGTCTGTGACAGAGCATCTCCTCCAAATGCCAAAGCCAGCAACAACAGCAACAACAAAAAGCTTTAAAAAGAGACAACCTTCATTCCCACCAAAGGCTACAAAAATCCCACTTGTCCCAAATGTGCCCAAACCATGACACCATTACTGGTATTGATGAATTTGTAGTTGCCCCCTCCAAAGCTGCATCACTCATCAACGCAACCATTTGAGTGGACTTCCCAGCCTTGGGAATACAAAAGCTCACAAAGTCAGCTGGCAGACCAGGCACCATAAACACTTTCTCTGCTTGGAAGTGGTGTGGGATGCCTGGCTGTCTCCACATGATAGGTGGTTACAGAGATCCCCAGAAAACTGGCAGTCGAGCTCTCACGCCTGGAAGAAGTAGTGCCAGGAACTCCTCGTGCACCACCAGGTAGTTCCACACCAGGGGCTCCCAGCTGCACCAAACCTCCGCTCTACATGGTCCTGCTGCAGCTTTGAGTCCTGCTCATCTGCCCTCCTGGTGAGCTTTGTTATGGTCTGGTGGCAATTGTACATGCCTACTGCAGGCAGATCTGGGATGTTACACAGTTGGTGTGCCCTCTGCAGCCTGGACTTCTGCTGGAGAGGCAGTGGGACACAGGAAAATCCAGCGCACTGAGCTACTTTGCCTGATGACTCTGTGAAGAAAGCAAAGGACAAGGCTGTCACTCCTAACTGACTGTTCTGACCAGAGATGGGTCAGACTCTCACACAGGCAGTAGCTGAGCAGATACATTTTGTTCTAGACAGTCTAAACAACCTGCTCTTCCTCTTAGGAAAGACACTTGCAAGGTGCTAGGTCCAGATCATGCAAAAGACCCAGTTCTTTTGCAGTTCTTCCCAGTCCTTCTTCAAGCTCAGCTTGTCCTTGTCCCTGCCTTGCTATATGTGACTACAGCTTCAGAGCTGTTCCCTTTAAAATTACCTAGAGGTACCTCAACTTATCCTCCCTTTCCCAAACACATGAGACCCCAAAACAGACTCACCAATGTCTGAATCCTGCTTGCTGTCCAGTAGGAGGAAGGAAAAATTTTCTTCTGCAGGATCTGGGCTGGGTGCCTGGAACAAGCCCTCCTCCACATCAGCTGGCAGATGTGTACGATTCACTCAGAGGGCTCATAGCCAACTGCCAAGTGGTGATGGCCAGAAGAACTGTTGAGTCCTGTCTGTGAGCTGGGGCCTGCTGGCAGAAGGAGGAAGAGGAGGACTGGCTGTCCCAAGGCAAAGACTACAGGCTGGAGTGTTTCAGGCATAAGTGGTGCCTATTTCAGGATGAGGATCATGTCAAGAAAGATCTGACTGTTTCTGGAGAGAGCTTGGTCCCTCACACCGGTGGCATGATCCTGACTACTGCATGTCTCAGTCCACTGCAAGCTTACCAGAGGTGAGAGAAGGTCTGAACCTATGGGGATATACCAGATATTTCACTTCTGTCCTCTCCAGAGAGCTGAGCATTGTTCTTCATGCCACAGAGAGCCTGACAAAAAAAGCATGAACTGAATGGGAACACCAGTGAGTTCTATAAAACCTTATACTCAGCATAGAAGCCCGTGAGCAAGGGCAGCTTAACCACGCTGCAACCTCCTCCAGCTTTGCTACCTTATTGTAGCACCGGTGCCCCATCTGCTGGGATATTCCCAGGCAATGAGTTCATTGCACAAATGAGGCTTTGTCAAAGTTGTGGTACCAGGTGTACTCTTCCCATGTAGAGACACGGGTGTCCTTTGGGACAAGTTCACACTGAGTTGCCTGTACCAAGCGAGGTGTTGAAGACGACCAGCAAGAGATGTGAGGGTAGAGGGGGGAGCGTGATGGCACCAATCTTTCAGCCTCATAGAAATTAGGCTCTTCCAGGCAATTTTGGTCTTTCAAACCACCTACTTGGTCGTCAGACATCACTCATGGCACTCCAGGTGGGACTTCAAATGGCTCAGAGCATTAGGATAATCAGCATTTTCAGGTCTTGAAGGCAACTCCGCAACTTTCTTGCAGAATAGGGTAGAGCGAGCCACTGCTCTATGTTCTGTACAAACCCACGCCAGAGGCATGGCCCACCCCTGCAGTGCTTGTACCTTTTTAGCTCCTGTATACAAGTGCCAGAATCCAAAGCTGTTTGCATGAACTTCTGCTTCTATTTCTAAATTTTTAAATGGCTAATCGCAGCTGTCTTTGTTGCTGAATGAACGTTTACTGCCTCGTTGCAGCCTTTAGAAATAGATTTATCATGTAAATGCTGGTAGAATGTTAAGTATAGCTGAAATAATGGGTAGTACTGTAATAGCCTTCCCTAGTGGGTACTGTGCAATAGTTGGTCACAACAGTCCAAAAATAGAATGATTGTTCTCAAATTAAGTAGCGCACCCGATACGCATTGCTCATCCCTCATCACAAGGGACACTTCTGTTTTGTACAGCTGGACTCTTTCTTGTCTACATTCGACTGGTCACACGCTACGTTGAGTTTGTGTATTTTTTAGGAATTTTGTTAGGTTTTTTCTTTGTATCATTCATTTTCTCGTATTTTTCCACTACTTATACTCACCGAAGTGTAAAACATCTATCATACCAAATTGTATCAATTGCCTGTATCATCTGGAATCCTGCCTTCTGTAGTGACCAAAGGGGACTTTCAGAGGAAAGCAATTAAAAAAATATATGTCTAGGTACTACTGCAATGCAGGTGCAGACAGAGTGGGAATTCTCTCCAGACACCATCCACACAGTCAGCTTACACAGCAACTAATTGGCTGCTCTTTCACTACCTTGAATCGCTAAATAATTTCTTCATATTTTACAGAACACAAAACCCTTCCTCTTGAAGTGCAAACACAATGCCTCTTTGGATGACTTCATACTGCAATGAGTTTCATTATATGGAATTAAAAGCTCCCAAACCTTACACAGCTCTGAGAAACCGAGAAATCTCAAGACCCTCTGCGATGTGAATCTTAGAGAGAGAGAGGGGTGGGCATTTTTCTTCACATACTGGCTTTCCTTTTATTGAGTATGAGGTTGTTCTCATTTCACTAGAAGAACAAAGAAGAAACTGAAAAGTTCAATATATGCAGGAAGACTTTTGCTTTCTATGCTAAATATATATATGTGTACATATATAAAAGAAGAAACCAGATCTGAGGAAGAATCTGTGTGCCCAAAGAATTGGCTAACGCTTTTTTTTTTTTTAAATAGGTATAATAATTGTCTGACAATCAGCCCCTAAAAATCCCACCTCTTGTACAACTTTGGATAATCACAAACTACAACAATTCTACTATTACAAAGGGCTTTTTTTCTTCCTTTCACAGAAAAAGTGTATGGCAGTTCCTTCACCATTAGAGCCTCTTTTCCCTCAGAGGCACCAGTACAATGGCACAGATGCTGTCCACCAATTTTTGGTAATTTGAACTCTTTCTTGATGTATCAAATTTATCCGTTAGGTCTATTTCCACTTTTTAATCTGGCAGATGGAAATACCTAACTAATTCACAGAAGAATTAAAAAATGTGGGATTTTTTTGTGATTACTGTTTCCAAAGTTTGTTTACTACTCTCCAGAATAAAAAAAAATACAATGAGGCACTAAAAGCTAGGAACAGCCAAACACATTCTGCTTGAAGTTAAGTGAGTGACTTCGCTTCGATGGGAGCAGGAGAGGTCCCTACAGATAAGAAAAGTGAGAACAAGGTTTTAACTCCACCAATTTCCCACATGTTGCCCCAAAATTAAATACTACTTGCCAGTGATCCAGGGGTGAGATACCTGCTGTAGAGCAGCACATTAACAGAACTTTTTACTCTATATAGGCGCTGAACTATGCAGCTGTGATTGCTTAAGCACGGATTACACAATGTAAGGCTTATCCATTGAAGGAGAAACCACAGAGGGTGCCTAAGAGAAATAAATTAATTTCATCTGCCTCATTATTTTTATATCTAAAAAAAACATCAATAGTTTTAAAACAAACTATATAGTCCTTTTCTTTTTAAATTATTTTAAATATATTAGAGTAAAATAAAGATTGTATATGAGCAATTTGCTATGTGTTAAAAAACAAATCACAGCAGGAGAGCAGTCTATCCAAGAAAGAAACTTTGGATATAAAAACTTCTAATTAAGGACCAGTTCTCAAATATTGTATGTACCCTTAGCTCTCATGGCTTTCCTAAAATTCTGGGTGTTCAGATTAAGAGTATATTCTTTTGATTCACTGACATAGCAAATTTAAATTTGATAGGCATTTTTGGTGGGAGACAGCCTTCGTGAGAAGATTTAGTTTTTCTTTCAAAAAGAATGCTTTGAAGTGCTGCTAATAAATTATCCATTTAGAAAACTGCATTTTAGAAACAGTGTAGATAATTAGCCATACCTTTTAGCATCCTACCACTGTTATCATCTATGTAACTTCTGATATATAGTCAAGAATAAAGTACTGAATTACAAACTGTAATTAAACAGTTATATTTACTTTCTAAAATGAATATATGTTACGAAATAAAGATTCAGTCACAGGAAAAAAAAAGCGTAAATCAACTGAGGCTAAACCAACCAGGTGTATTCCAGTTGAAAAGAAAATAAATGGGGACACTCCGTACCCACACAGGACAGTTTCTGAGCTCATTTTTAAACACTTCACAGTTCTATATATAGACGACTTCCATCAAAAAGTATTTTATGGTGTCATGGAAGGAAGGAGTTTTACTAAGTGGTCCTGCTATTCAGATATCATTACGGACTGTACCACACCGCTCGCACAAAAACCCCCTGAGATCAAAGCCCCATAATGGTAGCTGCTGTGTGAAGAAAAAGCTTGTATCTTAAGGAGCTTATCATCTAAGTAGACAGACTATAATCAGTATGGTGTGAACTCAGTCTGCACAGCATTTAAGCGATTTCATTTTTTTTTAAAAGCTACGTTACCCACAAAAAAGATGTGGGCGTGAAACTGGACCTGAATCTCAGCGTCCAGTCAATTATTCATCTGCTGTCTTCCAGTCTGCAGTATAAAACAGTACTTTGTCCTGTAAGCCTCAATTTTCCTGAAATTCTAAGTTCCTTCTATGCTACTTATTTCCTGCAGTGAAAGACACTATATTCCAAAATCTGACCTAATACAAGCCTGTGCACTAAGCAGTACAGGACAGACTTACAAAAGAACTCACGGTTGCTGAAAACAAAGAAAATTCAGAACTGCTCATATCCATAATTCTTTGTGCCACATGGGAATAATTTGGTCCCTATACAGTAATTAGAACTTTGGAGTAAGAACATAATTACTTATTATTTACCTAAGCATGGCATGTCTGGTAAACTGTGCAACTGTGTGTTGAAATATGGCAGTGATTTCTCCACCCCAAAAGCTGACCACGCAGCCATGCCAGTGGCCGCTCCCCTACGGAGAGTGACTTTCCTGCCATTTCTAGAGCTTTGTTTACATAAAAACTCAACTATGGCAAACGTACATCATGCTTAACGCGCTTACTGTAAGCCTTAATCCAGGTACAGAATGCTAATAGGAGTCATGTGCTGGCCCCAGGCTGATTATTTACCAAATTTAGGAGATGTCAGCCATAGAACAAGACTAATTCACCACTCCGGCCAGTTCCTCCCAGCATTCCTACCAGACCACATCAGATGTCAACAGATTATGAGTCATCACAGCTTCATTCAGTAATGAATCTCCATGTAAGACCAGAGGAATGTGAAAGATTACTAATACATTTGGCCACCGATGGCCAAGGTTCTGCATAACTCTTCATCTGACCTTAAAATCGGAGAGCATGTCACCACAGTGAATGGTGGCATGACCTCAGCGCACATGGAAGTCACAGAACAAGAGGAATGGAGCCGACTGTAATTCTGACATTTCTCAAAGGAAAAAGGATGGTTGAATGTTTTAACTTCCATTGCGTGAGGCAAAAAATATTCACTAATCAGAATTAAATTTTACAATCCTTGTTAACACTAAAAAAGGCTTCTAGAGCTGGCTGCTATTTAAGCATCACTTCCTTCAAGCTCAGGATCGGTGCATCCCGAAGAGAAAGAAATCAGGCAAGGGAAGAAGGAGAGCTGCATGGCTGAGCAGGGACCTTCTGAAAAAGCTCAGGTAGAAGAAGGGAATTTACAATAGGTGGAAGAAGGGGCTGACCGCTTGGGAAGATTATAAGAATGCTGTCAGGGTATGCAGGGAGGAAACAAGGAAAGCCAAGGTGGCCTTGGAATTGAACCTGGCAAGGGATGTCAAGGCCAATAGGAAGGGTTTCTTTAAGTATATAGGAGGAAAACTAGGGAAAATGTGGACCCGCTGTTGAATGAGACAGGTGCCGTGGTGACAGATGATGCAGAGAAGGCGGAGTTGCTGAATGCCTTCTTTGCATCTGTCTTCACTGCTCGGGCCAGTCCTTGGAAGACCCAGAGTTTGTGGGTAACAGAGAAAGTCTGGAGGAAGCAAGACTTTCCTTTGGTTGATGAGGAACAAGTTAGAGATCAGTTAGATAAACTGGATATCCACAAATCCATGGGGCCTGATGGGATGCACCCTCGAGTGCTGAGGGAGCTGGGGGAAGTCATTCCTGGGCCGCTCTTCATCATCTTTGAAAGGTCCTGGAGAACAGGTGAGGTGCCTGAGGACTGGAGGAAAGCCAATGTTGCTCCAGTCTTCAAAAAGGGCAAGAAGGATGACCCGGGAAACTACAGGCCGGTCAGCCTCACCTCCATCCCTGGAAAGAACAGCTTGTTCTGGGTGTCATCTCAAAGCATCTGGAAGAAAAGAAGGTTATCAGAAGTAGTCAACATGGATTCACCAAGGGGAAGTCATGTCTGACTAATCTGATAGCCTTCTATGATGGGGCGACTGGATGGGTGGATGAGGGGAGGGCAGTGGATGTCGTCTACCTTGACTTCGGCAAGGCTTTCGACACTGTCTCCCACATCATCCTCATGGGCAAGCTTAGGAAGTGTGGGTTAGATGAATGGACAGTGGGGTGGATTGAGAACTGGCTGACAGATAGAGCTCAGAGGGATGCGGTTAGTGGTGCAGAGTCTAGCTGGAGGTCAGTAACGAGTGGTGTCCCTCAGGGGTCAGTACTGGGTCCAGTCCTGTTCAAGATATTCATCAATGACATGGATGAAGGGATAGGGTGTACCATCAGCAGGTTTGCTGATGACACAAAACTGGGAGGAGTGGCTGACACGCCAGAAGGCTGTGCTGCCTTACAGCATGACCTGGACAGGCTGGAGAGTTGGGCAGAGAGAAACCTTGTGAAATTCAACAAGGGCAAATGTAGGGTACTGCACCTGGGGAGGAATAACCCCATGCATCAGTACTGGTTGGGGGCTGACCTCCTGGAGAGCAGCTCTGTGGAAAGGGACCTGGGAGTCCTGGTGGACAACAGGATGACCATGAGCCAGCAATGTGCCCTAGTGGCCAAGGCGGCCAATGGCATCCTGGGGTGCATCAAGAAGAGTGTGGTCAGCAGGTCGAGGGAGGTGATCCTCCCCCTCTACTCTGCCCTGGTGAGGCTGCATATGGAGTACTGTGTCCAGTTCTGGGCTCCCCAGTTCAAGAAAGACAGGGATCTGCTGGAGAAGGTCCAGCAAAGGGCTACAAAGATGATTAGGGGATTAGAACATCTCTCTTATGAGGAGAAGCTGAGGGACTTGGGTCTTTTTAATCTAGAGAAAAGAAGATTGAGGGGGGATCTTATTAATGCTTATAAATACTTAAAGGGAGGGTGCCAGGGGGATGGAAACAGTCTTTATTCAGTGGTGTCCAGTGATAGGACAAGAGGTAACGGGCACAAACTTGAACATAGGAAGTTCCATCTTAACATGAGGAGGAACTTCTTTACTTTGAGGGTGGCAGAGCACTGGCACAGGCTGCCCAGAGAGGTTGTGGAGTCTCCCACTCTGGAGACATTCAAAACCCGGCTGGATGCCGTCCTGTGCAACTTGCTGTAAGTGACCCTGCTCTGGCGGGGGGGGTGGACTAGATGATCTCCAGAGGTCCCTTCCAACCCTGACCATCCTGTGATTCTGTGATTCTATGATCTTAAACGTACTACAGCCAGCTACTTCATCGGTGATATGCTAAAAAATATTAATAATAAAAAAAAGATACAAGAACCCCAGGTTTAGGTTTCCCATAAATATTGTGTTAATTCTGTCTGCACAATCCATGACAAATTAGGTTCAGCAAATTCTGACCTATCCCCAAATCTCAAAAGAGCAACCACCTACCATGCACAATTTAGTAAAACACTCTTCTTATGTTGATTTATATATAGAACAGTGGGTTGGATGGTCTTAAAACATTTAAGTTTAGGCTTTTGATAAGTTCATATACTGAACAAATTATTTAACTGCCTGAAAAAAATGATTCAGAATTAAAAGGTTTCAACCGGGCTGATGCCCCCATTGTATGGGATAAACAGCTCTAAAAGACAACTTTAACTCCAAAGACTTCTTTAAAGGCAAAATTAAAGAAAAGCACACAATGTGAAACCAGACCATCCTGTATTCAGTTCTTCACAGTCGTGTAATTTCAAAAGTACTGTGTCGAGTCTTTTCTCACCATATAAGTGAGCCTGGCAGCTGGGGCGAGCGCGTCTGCCTAGAAGGTAGTAAATGAGGTTATAGATTTCATCAGGAAGAAGAGAATTTGCAACTTGGGCCTTCCACTTCCCGGCCAAGGGATCGAGTCATTAGACTATTACATATATATAACATAGACTAGTGCGTGTGCACATATACATGCACAAACACACACACATGTATGTAAAAGCCACCCTTCTTTAGGTACCTTTTAAAAGACAGAGCATGCCCCCTGCATCCAAAACAGCTATGTAAAGAGGTGGCTTCTGCCTCTCGACTGACTACTTGGACCGCAGATTTAGGAGAAGGGCAGGTTTCAGCAGCAGGAGGACATGGTGAGGACAGAAGAGGCATCTCCCACCCTGCATCACATGGGGTGTTGTGGATTGCTCTCTGAGGTTCCTAACTCTCCCTTCACAATGCAGATGGTAAATATAAGGCTGTACACTTCATTCTCAAGGACCGGTAGACCCAAGACAATAAAATAGAGTACTGCCAAACTTCTTTCAGAAGGACAAAGCAGGGAAATAAGAACAATCAGCCACTTTCTATCAGGGCTCTGCTGAGGCAATTTTGCATCTTATCTGAAAAGTCAGGGAGGAAAAAAAACACTATCTGAAGCCCTAGTTATTTATAGTTTATGTTTACTCCTTGTTCAGTAGAATAAATGTGCAGAGTACTACTGTGATAAGACATTAAAATGTTACTTGTTATACTGACAGGCACTCTAGTAAAAACTTTACAAATGGAAATAATGCTGCTAAACTTCTCTTATTTATGTTTCTAAGCACTGTATTCCTATCCGCCACATCATTCTTCATGCCCTGAGCACCTTCTTGATAGCCTGCTTCTTAAATTGCTTTTTATAGATTAAATATTTTTTCCCAGCAAATCACGTCCTTTCAGTATGTAAGGCGTGCAAATGCAGCCAAAGGGGAGTGGTGTGCAAATGAGATGGAGGAGGAGGTCATTAGAGATTCCCGTTTCGCAAAACGCTCCCATCTCCTGCCACTGCACCCTGCGTCTGACCATCCCCTTCCCACCTCTCCCCTGGCATAGCTCTCCGTCCACACATCCTCTTTGCCCTCTGCGAATCCCCACTATTCTTCACATCTCTCTCCCCACTACTACCTGTCTCCCCTGCATATTCCTCCCAGTGCTCCTATCATTTGACCCCCTTTTCCCTTCTTCATCCCTTCAGTCCTACCTTAATGCCTCTTACCTGCCTCCGAGTAGCAGACCCACCTACTTGTTCCCTGAACTAATGTCCTCCCTCGTGTGCCCTTGCATATTATCTGATCTTGACGTGCTTGGCCACAGGAAGGTAACCTGGACCTATTCTCTGCATGGTTGACCATCCAACTGGCCAGCCAGAAGGTGTATCTATACCAGCTATCAGATCAGATCAGATCAGATCACATACTGTCTCCCAGGTGCTGGTGGCTAAAAAACCTGCCATATGCTTGTACGTTGTGCAAAGCTGCCCTCGATGATCAGACATGAGCCATTGACTTCTCTTAGGCAAAAAGGCACCTCAAAGCATCCTGCATTATCCAACGAAGGCCAAGTTTGACCTGCTGAGGCTGAAGTGTCAGACCTCACCAGCCTACTGCAAGCACTACAGTATGGATTCCCTCAGCAGTCTGACAGCTGTATTCCTCTGGAGCGTGTCCAGAGAGCCACGAGAATGATCCGAGGGCTGGAGCACCTCCCCTATGAGGTGAGGCTAAAAGAGTTGGGGCTGTTCAGCCTGGAGAAGAGAAGGCTCCGGGAAGATCTTATTGCGGCCTTCCAGTACCTAAAGGGGGCCTACAGGAGAGCTGGGGAAGGACTTTTTACTCAGGCATGTAGCGATAGGACGAGGGGGAATGGCTTTAAACTAGAAGAGGGCAGGTTCCTAAACATTAGGAAGAAGTTTTTCACTTTGAGGGTGGTGAGGCACTGGCACAGGTTGCCCAGAGAGGTTGTTGAGGCCCCATCCCTGGAGGTGTTAAGGCCAGGCTGGACGTGGCCTTGGGCAAACTGGTCTAGCAGGAGGTGTCCCTGCCTATGGCAGGGGGGTTGGAACTCGATGATCTTCAAGGTCCTTTCCAACCTAAACCATTCTATGGTTCTATGATTCTATGATTCCCTTCACCTGGATGACTGGTTACAGCCAGACCAACCCCATCCTTTTGGGAAGAAGATACACCTTGTCTTTTTTTTTTTTTTCCCTCTCTACTGGTTGTGGAGTTTGAGTGGAATTGGGAAAACTAACTGCTTCACTACCGTCTCAAAATTGTCACACAGAAACTGTGATAGGGAGCCCTACCTAAAGCTGTTGACTCATTGACTGTTTAATCTCCTAACATTATTTTGCCTTCCTTTCCTACCACACCTCACAAAATTCTCTTTGCCTAGAAGTGGCATAAATCACTGCTAATAACTGGGTTACTAATAAAGGGCATCATTTAGTAATGACGTAATTCTAAGTTTTTTGATGGGGATAGATGCCTGTGAATATGGGGTTATTTTTTTCACTGCAAAGAAATATTAGATATTTGACCTCTGCCTTTTTTCCCACTGCAATTGCCAGAACGGTTACTTTCACACGTAATACTTATGACTTTAAAAGTAACTCAGTATGATACACACACACATTCTGGAGCATGCAAGTAAGGAGAAAGGGTCTAATTTCACAACTCACAGCTCCGCTCATGCAGATTTATTGCCTAATTGGGCATAAATCCTATCGTTGTCTGTGTTTTAGAATAAGAAGCTATGTAGTTATACTAAGTCATGGATAAGAAACAGTGATCTGGTCTGAAATGATCACTGCATGGATAACAAGGTGAATATTCAAACAGTGCTGAGAAGTATTATTAGCATCGCATTCTGCCTTCAGAAGATCATTAGCAGAATACTGGTTTCGACTTCAGTGTCTGTATTTTAAGCAGATGTTAATAAATGAGAAAGAGTTCAAAAGAAGCTACAGAAACAACCAGAGATCTGGAAAGTTCAGGTGTGCAGTTTGCACATAAAAGGTTAAGAAGCAATTTAGTCATCCTCTCCAGATACAAGTATGGGGATATTTTTGATACTAGAGAGTTCTTTAGTTTTCATTCAAATGCCTAATAAAGTTCAACAACTGGAAGCTGAAGCTAGTAACATTAGAAATAAAGAAGTTTTTTTTAACAGTTTGAATAATTAACTGATGAACACTTCACCTATCATGAATTTCTCATCCCCTAAGGACTGTAACTCAAGATGATGCATATTTCTAAAAGGTAAGCTCAAGCTAAAGAAAAAAAAAAAAAAACCAAAATCCACAACTTATGGCCTTCAAAAAAAAAAAAATGTTAAAACTACATGGTGAGTATGACTTGGGGTCAATTGTGCGATGGTAATAGTCCTGCCTAGGCTAAAAAATTATGAATTCTAAGATGAGACATGCTGCAAGATGTAATCCAAGAAAGACCAGACTCAGCTGAACTTTCACTGATAAATCCATATGTCGAGAATCATAGAATGGTTTAGATTGGAAAGGACCTTGAAGATCATTGAGTTCCAATCCCCCTGCCATGGGCAGGGACATCTCCCACCAGACCAGGTTGCTCAAAGCCCCATCCAACCTGGCCTTGAACACCTCCAGGGATGGGGCATCCACAACTTCTCTGGGCAACCTGTGCCAGTGTCTCACACCCTCAGAGTGAAAAATTTCTTCCTGATATCTAATCTAAATCTACTCTCTTCTAGTTTGAAGCCATTCCCCCTCGTCCTATCACTATACGCCCTTGTAAAAAGTGGCTCCAGCTTTCTTGTAGCCCCCCTTCAGATACTGGAACGCCACTATAAAGTCTCTCCAGAGTCTTCTTTTCTCCAGGCTGAACCCCAGCTGTCTCAGCCTGTCTTCGTAGGAGAGGTGCTCCAGCCCTCTGATCATCTTCGTGGTCCTCCTCTGGACCCATGAGAATCAGCGACTGCCTCTGCGACTCCAGGCATGGTATTGCACAATTACCTAGTGCATTAATGAGTAGAAGTAACTTTCACACAAAAATTATTATTGTTACAGTACATCCTGTACAGTCCTGGAAAAAACATGCAAAGGAAATAAGAAAGTAATTTTAATGTAGCTTTAAATCATGTAATTGGTCAGAAAAATAAAAGCTATTTCTGTTAAAGTTGGACCCTTTTAAAAGAGAAGAGGGAATAATCACCTGTTCCAGTAGCTTCTTCATCCCAGACTCAAGCAAACATTTTCATCTCTTCCAAGACTTCATCAAGAGCAGCTGGCTAGCACTGAACAAGCAGGTTTTGTAGCCGGCTCCCTTAAAAGTATGGGAAGTCACCTGCAATGATCTCTCTGCCAGTTTATGCCACTTTGCAGCCTTAGGCTCCTACCAAATTGGTCACTGAGACAGAGATGTCCAGGCAACTCTGTGAGAATATTTCTCTCAATCTGCTACCTAACATAATCATAGAACAGAATCACAGAATTGTCGAGGTTGGAAGGGACCTTTAAGATCATCAAGTCCAACCATTAACCTAACCCCGCCACTAAACCATGTCCCTCAGCACCACGTCTACCCGTCTTTTAAATACCTCCAGGGATGGTGACTCAGCCACTTTCCTGGGCAGCCTGTTCCAATGTTTGATAAGCCTTTTGGTGAAGAAATTTTTCCTAATATCCAATCTAAACCTCCCCTGGTGTACCTTGAGGCAGTTTCTTCTTGCCATACCCTGTTCTGTACAGTACACAGAAGGTCATGATTATATCTCCCTATATCTCTATCATGATGGTATCTCCCTTTCCTTGCCTAGATGTTCCCATAAAACATACCACCACCACAGTGAAGGCTCACTGTCCTCAGGATGTCTGACTGTACCTACAGACGTCCCCTGCTTGTCACTTGTGAGGGCAGAAGGTTTGTCCCAGTGACAAAGTCTCGCAGAAGCTGGAAGTGGATCCCAAACGCAAACCCAGATGAGCGCTGACTTTACCACGTTCTGAGCCAACGGCAAAAGCAAGTCCTTTGTTTTAACTTTGCCACTATAACCTCTTAGCACATCTCAGAAAACCCCACAAAAATATAACAGGTTTAGAAAGTAGAGGGCAAGTGGCTGAGTATTGCCTGCCTTTCCCTTATTTACAGGGGAAGCATTCAGATCATAACTCAAAATCTTCACCTCCTTCTCCTCCAAGTCCAAAGGATTCTCTTTTGAGCCATCCTGCTCTAACGTAAACTTACAGCAACATGTATATAGCTTGAAAAACCAAAACCAACAACAGAAGTCTTGCAAAAATACAGCACTGCAGGCATGATTCTTCCCTGGGGAGAGGATGAAAGAGCAACATGTGACAGATGTTTGTCATGTCATTTTACATAGTATTCAATTGCACTCAGAAACAATAGTGATGAGGATAGTGTAAAACTGAAATGGACTAGACTGAAACAAAGTGTTATGAAAATAACACTTGAATGAGACCAAAAGGAATTAAATATAGAAAGACCAAGAAAGTGTTTTTAGGAAGCTCTGTTGATTTCTTATGTCAATTTAAAAAAAAAGAATAAAGTCTCTTTTAAGGACTCTCTCAAATCCCAAATTTGTCTCCATTATCTGCTGACTCAGAGACTTCACAAGACACTCTGGCTGGAAAACTGCAGGGGTTGCTTCCGACATAATACAGTATTGATGTACCACTGAAGGATGTAACAACACCATGAAACAGAGCATCCTCTTAGCCTGCAGGGTTTCTAGCTATTCTCTCGCGCTCCATATTTCCTCCCTACAGCCAAAACCTCATTTTCCCTTATGTAAAACTCCTTTCTATACTAGTTTTATAAACAAGCAGATAAAAAGAATAAATAAATTATCCTCTGGGAAAGTGGCTGAGCAGTGAAACGTCGGAGTGTAATGGATACATGATCATATAGGCATAAATTTCAACTATGAAGTGTAAAGAGAAGTGAAACACTAATAATTCATTCACTTGTATAAATATGTATGAAGGCAACTTAAAAAATTGTTCACCCAGTTTGGACAGTATGTATTTTAGCATGCAAACTACTGCACAGTGGTTGCACATACTCCTGTGGGGAAGACAGCACAGATGCTTTGATTTTTCAGGCTCCTGCTATTCCCTAAAAGACAGTGAAAGCATCATTCTTCAGTCTGAACTGGGTACTGCTATTCCACTCTAGACCTGAGATGCTGAAACCATTCTTCAAACATAAGTTGTTAAGCAGTATAAGCAAAGAAAAATCCCGTATAGCTTTTTTTTATTTGTGTTCAGGTATTTGGATTCTGCAATAATTAGATTAGGAGGTATCTCCAAACAGTTCCAGATACTCCTACCGCAAATGATAAGGAAACAAAATTGAAACGCAGTTTATCTGCAGTTGCTCAGAAAAACCCAACAATCTGCCATCATAAACTTCTGTTCCTCACAGAGGCTCAACATCCACGAAACTCCACCCTCTTCAGTAGCCTGTGCTTCTGATCTCTGCGTAAGAACTATTTTCCACAACCTGTTCCCAAGTTTAAGAATGCACTTCCACCAATTTCCCCATTTCTGCAAATGCAACAAAAGTTTTACAACATAAGTAAAAGTCTTACATACAGCATTAAAGAGATGACCCTTCCTAAGGTGGTGCCACATTGCACGGGGAAGAATAGGACAGAAAAACATGTAGGTAGCGAAAGAACTGAGATGGATTCATGGTCTGACGGAGGCAGAGAAACCAGCTAGTCCAAACCCTCCCTCTGTGCACCCGTCCTGTTGTTCAAAGGGTTCTGGAGGGAGGAAGGCACTGTGGAGGGCCACTACACTTCTGGGGTTGGTGAACTCCTGAACATCACAGATGCTACAAACTCTACTACAACAACTTTGCAGAACAGAAAATAGGCATTCTTCCTTCAGCAAGGGATTCCCAGATAGGGAAACAAAACCTCATTAGTCATCATTAGGTGATGGCGCTGTTCCAACCAACTCATCAAAAAGCTGGAAGCCAGCTGGGTAGCAACTTCTTCCTCTCTCCTGAATCCATACATCCTCGGTTGAAGAAAGGAGAGGACACATCGTCCTAAACACTGAAGGAGAGGAGATCCCCTCTGCTTTTTAAAGAGGAGCTCTACCCCACTTTTCTTTAATCCATTTAGGAATTAAAACTGGTTGATCCACTTCTTAAATTTAATCATGAACATATTTAGGTTAGAACAAAATACAGGCTTCCCATTCGTAATCCCATATTAACACACACTGGGGAATATCCGGAAAACTGCGAGCGTATCAAGACGCAGCTGGCAAGTAAAGTTTTCCTGAGTGCCTAAACCACCTGAAAATCTCACCAGCTGCCTCTATACCTCTCAGCACCAATCTTTAAAACCAGGGTTGATGGTCCTTGGTCAAGTAATCAAGGATTGGAAGATCATACCCTGATTTTGGAGCACTTCCTTAAGCTCCAAGGGGATTATCTGTTCCAGTTACTACCCAAAGTGATTAAGTCATGTGATTCTGAGTACATCATAAATAAGAGACCAAATCTGCTTTTCTTCTGTACAAAACATCTTTACAACATGTGAATCAGTACACCACATAAATGAGGTAAATTTTATCCTCAGTGGCCAGACAGGAGTATAGAGATGGGAAGATTCATTTATTATTTTACCATCCAGTGAAAAAACATCAAAATCAATTCAGTTTCTGGTTGTGTGTTCTCATTATTAAAACTCACTTGAAATATACACTCTAAAAAGTGCCCTTTAAAACTGAGATTTTTTCAACTCAAGTAATTTTAAGATTGTCAAAGTTAAAGAGAATTATTCTGGGCAACAATTCTGCAGATCAAGTTTGAACTTCTTGCAAAACTCCACCATGGAGTTATGAATACAGATAACAATTTAGACTCTGCCAGGCCTTTGGCAATACTTCCCTATTTTATTATTATGCATTAAAATCTGGCTATTTATTTATTGCAGTTAACAAGGGAATTTTACTTTTCTCCTGTGTTGCTTTTACATTGTTAGAGTGAATACTAATGCATAGAGAGCTTATGAGGAGTGATCTATGACCAAATAAAAGACAGAATCTTACAGCCTGGATTGGAGAAATAAAATAAAACAAAACAAAACAAAATAAAATAAAATAAAATAAAACAAAGCAAAATAAAATAAAATAAGTATTTAACTACAGGGAGAAAAAAAATCCATTGGGTAATCTTATTGTGCTACTGAAAGACCTAGATTTTGGTCTTCTCCCCACAAACATCTCATATTAAAACCAGAGTTAGCTAATTTAAATTCTGTCTCATTTTTTTCCCCCCCTAGAAAAGGATGTAGACACTGAAACACAAACCTTGACAACTTTTACATATTTCATTTTCACAGATTATTGCTGGTCATTCCAGAAATACAATATATATCCTCTTCTTTCTTTAAAAGAAAACAAAACTGATCTTCGTCAATCAGGTGGTCAAATGCAGCCTAAAGTGGTAGTGAGGAAAAGTTACTGTAGTAACTGAGTAAAAGTTTACTGTAGTAAATTTACATAACCCCTGCCATTGCTGCCTCCCAACTCTATCATGTTCGCCAGCAATCTGCTTTTTTACAAGGGATCCACAAAGTTGTTGAATTCTTACGGTAACCGAGACACGCAGAAATTTGCATGAATGACTGCAGGACACAGGCAGAACCACCCTAATGCACGTGTGTGACAAAGGCTATAAGGAGTGCCCATAAGATACACCAGATGCACCTCGGTGGCACCATTCTCCCCTGCATTCCCAGCACCCGCAGCCCTGGGCCCCCCCAGCCCTGCCACCCCGGGCACTGTCCCTACCTGCCATGCCTACCTCTGGGTAGTGACCTTGGTGGAAGATGTTTTTCTGTTTCATTCCAAATGCCCACAGAGCAGCGTCCACACCACGAAAGCCACCAGTGGACCTTCCCAGCCAGAGGTGAGCTGCTCTGTTTGTGGTATGAAGGAATTCACACCTCTGCTCTGGAAGTGCAGCATTACAGGTACTTTCCAATTTACCACTTCTCAAGTGATATTTACCCTGGGAAAATCAATGCGTTTTATCACGACCAAAACGACTTGAATACACCATGGTCACTCAATTATCTATGGGGGATGTATGACACTCCTAATAAATAAATAAAAAAACAAAACACAAATCCTCACTTCCTCTTCATATTAACCAGTTATTTGTCTCTTCCACAAAGATAAAAAATAATCCGTTAGCACCTTTGAGATGCATGACTACTTCCTCTTCCCTTTCTATAAACACTTCTTATCTTATATGTGTATACAACAAAGAAGTAAGATGCAATATTTCCTCCCCTGGAATAAGGTACTCTGCAGACATGAAGAACTGTGTGTTACTGAGCGGAATTAGGCAGCACCAAATGTAACGAACCGGTAAGACGGCCAAATGGCTCTTTTAAATAAATAAATTAGTGAGCTAAATCATGCACTACAGGACAGTATAAAAGAGAATCACTAACAACCCTACCAGTTTTAGTTCATATACTGGAACCCCAGAGAACAAAAGACAGTTGTGATGTTGACTGAGGTCACGTTGCATTTATTGTCAATACATGACAAGCTTTGGCCAAAATCCCAATCATTGGCGCTTGACAGTCCCACAGCTCTCTTGGGGTCCCCCAGATCATAAAAACATTTGAGGAAACCAACACTGTACTAACCAAGTATTGAAACCTTATCCTCTGAGAGGAAGTTTCAAAAGGACTATTGTATTTCAGTGATTTCCTGCTCCCTTACGTCCTTCTGAAATCCCAGTCCTGACATGCTTTTCTGTAGGTCTACACACTGTAGTATCCCAATAATGAATAGTCTACCTCAAAACTTTTTTTTTTTTAATGTTCTATGATCCAGGCTGCCCAAAATGAAAATATGATTTTTAAAAAAACATTAGATGTCCATATTTCCTGGTGAGATTAATGATGATTCGGAGAAGCTATGAAAACCATCTCCACTTCAGCTCAACTTCAGCACTTCACTTTAACAAATGGATTTAGATCTTTGATACCAGGGCTTACTATCCAAAAACATCAGGCACCCATAATTCTAACATCAATAAAAGCTAGAATTGCTCAGCATTTAATAAAAACAAATGACTAAAACAATTTAAATCAAAATCCAAAATACTCCCGATTTCTCAGGTGAATTTCAAGTAGGATTGTCAAATTATATTTTCAGTTTCAAATGGCTTTTGATAAATTTGATTAGGTAAAAGTATTGATTATCACATATTTTAGTCTTTCATTTATTATATATAGAAAAAATATTTGTCTTTCTTTCTAGGTAAACCTGATACTAATTTTAACTATCCTATGAATTAACCTGTAGTAGAACTTCTTATTACAGCTAAAGCTAAGGTTTTACATTAGAACTTATTAGAAAGAAGAAATCTGAGAAACCTATAACTTGAGAAATCTGAAAAATTTATAATGAAATTATAAAAATATTCTGCAGGCTTATACAGCTGCTTGGCAAAATATACCTATTAACCTGCATTACAGCTGATGGGGGATTTTTAAAACTCAAATCTGACAAGAGAGTTTGAATTCTGCTCAGAATGCAAAAGAAATTGCACATTACTGCTTTGTTCCCAGATAATGTTATCACGATATCAACTTTAAGCAAGTGCTTCACCTGCAAATTGCTTTTTCAGCCACTGTGATGCAGCCACCTAATTTTGAGTTTCTTTTCCCATTCTTAAGCCAGCTGTTGTGCAGTACTGATCCCTTCTGAATACAGGTTTGCCACAGTAATTTACCAAATAGTGGTTAAAAAAAAAAAATGCATTTCTGCAATTTATGTACTGGCTAAGAGCTTGAGCTGAGGAAGTGCAACTGGACTTCATAGTATCATCCATCTCAATTGCTTTATGGGCAGCAGATTACACAAAACTAAAAATTATGAAAATACTGGTTCTTGGCTTATATGTGAATGACATGAATATTTGATAGGTTGAGATATTTGTAGTTGTGTAGAAAGATGGAATCAAAGATCACTTCAAGCCAGAGTTCAGCTTTTCGTGCTCCAGAAGAATGAAGAGCAAATCCTTCCCCCACAGGTCCTCATACTGGACATTATGATAAATAACAAAACAGAAGCATGGAGTGCCTGAAAGTTAATGTTCTGGTGGATAATAGTTTGCTATGCATCAAAGCCAATTACTCCATATAGGTAATTCAACCTAACTTATGGGGCATAAATAAAATTTTTTTAAAAAATTAGAAAATACTTATCCTCAGTAAACTCAGATATTGCCCCTGTAAGTGGAGTAATGAGAGCCTCTGGTAACTTGAAATACAAAAACCAAAGTGGAGCATATTGTGTTTTCAGTTTTGGCCATGAATCCAGAGCAATTCCACAGCAGATTTAATCAGGGTTTACAATGTCTTAACTGACAGCAGATTTCATCCCGAAACTGTAAGTAAAAATCTCCAAATAGAAAGAATCAATTTCAGCCCATTTACATCTTATATTTGTTCAGGCAGGTGAATTCTTTTCCTTTAAAAGAACTGTTCTTTCAAGACTATCCAGATAACCTAACCATAGTTTTGTACAATCAGTTTGAGGCAAAAGAAAAGAAGAGGACACCCTATCTTACCTGACATCTGAGAACAATAAACAACCCCAGGCCTGGAGTCTAGAATACCTAACAAGCTCCCTAACAAATCCCAAACAGTTCGAAAGTGCATAAAAGAATCAATATCTTCAGAAAAAAAAATGCAGAAATTCAATATCTTTAATATAAACCAGAAAGATCAAAGGAGTAACATCTTTTTTTCTTTTCAAAACAACCTTCATTTGGAACCAAGTTTGAAACTCGGTTGTGAAGTGGGGCCATATATTTTTCTTGCTTTATCCTTTATTTATGTATCTCGTGCTCCCAAATTTTACTGAAATATTGCAACCAGACTGTAGGATTTGGGCAATTAAAATCTAGCAACCACAGATCAAGTTAAATCCAGTTACCTTTAGCACTGACTCTGAGACCAGAATTTATATAACTCTCTTCACTTTCCATGCTGCCTCTACTACAAACAGAATAATGCCCACAAGTATGAATTCGGATGAAAATGAAGTGCAAAAGCTCCGAAAACCAAGGAAGCATAATGCAGAAAGTAGATTCCTTACATAAAGAAATAAGACAGACAAATCACAGAATGATAAAAATGTAGAGGGGGAATAACAAAGAAACACTGAGATGTATTTTTGGCCAGGTATCTTCCAAAGTGTTCACATACCCTCAGGAGAAAAACCTAGTGCAAAGATAATAATCACAAACCACATTAACTTCTACTACCACAGTTCCGTTGGAAAGTAAGGAATTAAATTTTATGGAGCTACCCCAGAGTCCAAACATTTGGACACAGGTATTAAATAAATGCTTAAATAAAACGTTCAGCACGCGTGCTACCCTGCTGAACGGAGAAGGGTAATGCACTCGGTGAGCATCCTCCTTACCCCTCCCAGCTAGCGAAAACTATCCCTCTGGAAAAGTAGTAATAGCAGAAAAGACACTTCTCAGCTAAGGGAAAAGCCCGTATTTGCCACGCAGCTAAAAGAAAAAGACAGCCACAGTAGAAAAGATCACTAACTTGATTATTGTTTCAGAACTGATATGGGAAACATCTTGAGCCAGCGCATTAAATGTAGAGAAAATTAACAAATACGAATACACCCTTGAACTAAAAAAAAAAAAAACCACCATTTTAATTCATGTCTTATTTATACAAGACCTGATTCAACTTTCAGAGTTTAGTTTGCAAGGATCAGGTCAATATTGAATAATTAGCAATTACATGTCTCTAAGTCATATTAGTATGCTACCCTTACGACTATTGCACCACAATTTAATTGAGTTACCCTCAGAACCTCTTTCTGAGGAACAGACCTATTATTAGTTTAATACTCTATATGATTTTATTATCATTGGGGAACTAAGGCAGAAAGACCGAGAAATTTATTTAAGGTTTCTTGAGAATCAGACAGAGCCCAGATCTCTTGACTGCTTGCCCATTGCCTAATCTACTTAAATATCTTAAAATGTATGTCAACACACATTTCAAAAACCTCATTGAAAATACTGAAACTACCTGCAGATTTGTCACTTTAAAACAGGCAACAAACACAATACCAACATTGTCATATATCTGAGCGCTGTATCAAATGAGATATACCATAAACCGCTGTTCTTTTGTCCTGACTGTAATATACAGACCCCTTTACACTTACAGTTGCATATAACTAACCACAAAAGTGAGCTTTCAAGAAGTGATGCGCTGGTCTTAGTACGGTAAGGTGTGGTTACGCAGCCTACCTCCAGCCCTCCTCCGTCCCCCCAGACGTCACCACCCCAGCCCCCCCGATGGCACAGCACCGCTCCCCCCTCCCAGCAGCAGCCAGCCCTGGCAAAACCCCCCATAACCCCCCCAGCAGAAGCCCCCTGGTTCCCTTCATCACGCCATGGGGCTCTGATGAGCTGCGCCAGAGACGTCCCCAGTCTCCACCAGCAGCAACTAAACACTGCTGTCAGGTTTTCAACACATCACATCACCCATAACGGATTAATACTGGTTTTAAATTATGGAGTCTCCCAATCCTCTTCTGAATGCATTAGGTTTTTATTTTTAATTCCCTTCTGTTTGTTCTTTTAGGGTTTTTGGGGGAGTGTTACATATTTACTCGTTGAGACAGCATCTTTATCAGTATTGAGCTCCTCAGGACTGGAAGGTTTTTTCGTTCCTTGTCCATTGAGTGCCATGGACAGCAACAACACAATATTTCATATATGGAGTGTTCTGCCATTTGAGCTATAGAATAAAACACATATTTAAAACACAGGGTAGACGTGCGAAAAGAGTAAAGAGCTCTGACGACTTCGAAACACAGTGAGATTATGAACATAATCCCCTCAAATCACAGGACTGAAGACTGATGCAGAAGAGTGTTTATCTGATCGATGCTGAACATACTCCAACGTACCAGTAAGGCCCCAAACACATGGGATCAGGGAGTTGCTCTGGATCTGTTTTGACATAGTACAGAAAAATTGAACCTCTTCTGCTAATAAAATGACAAAAAGCATGCCCTAAATCTGAAAACGGTCACAAAAAGAGGAATTCCATATACAGAACATGCTTCACAGAACTTGGATGAAAAGAAAGATTTTGGTTTTTATTTGGAAATCCTTGATTATGTTGGTTTAAAACAAATTCTTAATACTCTATATAATTATATAGAGTATTAACTTAACCACTTATGCATTAAACATACAGTTTCTCCAAAGGCTTTTGTTATACAGATCCATAAAAACTGGGAGGAACATAAAACTTTTTTAGACCGAGTACATTTACTCCCTCCGCTGGGCTGAATTATACGGTACCATGAAGGACAACAAACAGCTTTAACGAGCTTTCTTAACAGCTTAACAGTTGAAAAGATGAGACTGGTCAACTAATGTCCGCACGCAGGTTCTGGCTGGTGAGGCACCGCAGCGGAGCCGGCCCAGCGCAGAGGCCGCTGCCGCGCTCCCAACGCCCGTGGGACACGCAGCCTGGCGGGGGGACAAGCTCAGCGCTCAGCAGTGGGTCAGCAAGGTGGCCAACTCGATGCTAAGCCAAAGCTTTAGGCGCCAATCCAACTGGAAGGGACATCGGAGGAAAGGGGAGAGGGGAGGGAAGCGGAGTTGCTCTCTGGAGATGGGCAGCAAGAATGGAGGGCAGGTGATGGTCCCAGGGCTAAAAGCACAACTCCCCTCCATCTTCCATGGTTTCTACAAGCACAAGGGGCTGGAATCGTCTCTCTGGGGAGAGCAACCTCCCCCTCTTGTCCCCTCCTGTAGTCAGGGTTAGGGCACCAGCTCCAGGCCTCTTCCATGCCCCACGCTGGGCTGTAGCACAACCCTTCCCGTGCATCAGAGCCAGGGCTTAGAGGGCAGGACAGCTCCTTTTCCCAGAAGCATTTCCCAGGGAAACTTCCCAGCTCCTACATTAGATGCTGTCCTTCTTAAAAAAAGACAACTGAAGAGTCCTATGCTAGGGTCTGGAATCTGAAAAGATGGAAATTCTCATGCAGTAGCACCAGCACTGCAGACTGACAAATCTTTGTAGGCCGTTGAGCAACTGGATGGCATTACTCAGCACTGTCTTCCACTCCTACCTCTTTTCACTTTCCTCATTTTTCTTTGCTGGCCAGATTATTCTTTATATTTATAAGAAGCAATTACAGAAATAGTTCACAAAGCTTTCTGAAAAACAAGACAAACCAAAATTTCCTTGTTTCATAAACAGTTCTAAGATAGAAACAAATTACAGGCATTGCTGGCGGACAGCTTTAGTAAGCAAAACTCAATTACGAGCCTTTAAAACACAGCTCTAACACACAGAAGTGCAAGATCTACAGTCAACTGGCAATTCTCCTACAACAGAAATGCAAAATATTCCACACTGTACTGTGAACTTGATAATACTGATACAAAATCGCCTTGAGTAGTTGATATTGGCACACGAAAATAAAGCAAAGCTCAGCAAGACACATGAAATTCATGCATTTCCAATGTAATTCCAACCGGTACAGCATAAATCAGCACGGGCATGTAATTTTTGGCTGTCTTGTTTGACATAAGCAAAGCAGAAATTATGTGTTGTTGCAGGTGCTTTGCAAGCAAACATGACGCCCAGCTGATTGTTAACAGACGAACTTTTTTCAAAGATAAACGAGCTGAAGGAAGATCTCCAAGCTGAATAATAAAACAACAACAACAAAAAAAAAAAACAGGTGGAAGTAGTTACGGCCATCCCCAGGCTGGAGCAGGCAGAAGCTATTGCGTTATGTTGGGATGGTACTGGAAACGGGCTGCTCCTATGGGAATGAGGAGCAGGCTCCAGCAGTCTTGCGAAGCATTCCTGGGGAAGGCAGCCACTTCCAGCTGGGCCAGTCGCTGGGCTGCTCAGCATGGGCAGCTCCATTTGGCTCAGATGCTGTAAATGTCTATCTCACCCTGAAAGCTACAGAACACCTGGAATTTATGCTGAGAAAACTGCAGTTTTTAGCCCCTTCAAGCCAAATTCTAAAGTTAACATGACCTATAATACTGTTAATCACAGAATCACAGAATGATAGGGGTTGGAAGGGACCTCTGGAGAACATCTAGTCCAACCCCTCCACCAGAGCAGGGTCACTTACAGCAACTTGCACAGGATGGCATCCAGGTGGGTTTTGAATGTTTCCAGAGTGGGAGACTCCACAACCTCTCTGGGCAGCCTGTGCCAGTGCTCTGCCACCCTCAAAGTAAAGAAGTTCCTCCTCATGTTAAGATGGAACTTCCTATGTTCAAGTTTGTGCCTGTTACCTCTTGTCCTATCACTGGGCACCACTGAATAAAGACTGTTCCTGTCCCCCTGGCACCCTCCCTTTAAGTATTTATAAGCATTAATAAGATCCCCCCTCAATCTTCTCTTCTCTAGACTAAAAAGACCCAAGTCCCTTTCCTCATAAGAAAGATGTTCCAGTCCCCTAATCATCTTTGTAGCCCTTTGCTGGACCCTCTCCAGCAGTTCCCTGCCCTTCTTGAACTGGGGAGCCCAGAACTGGACACAGTACTCCAGATGCGGCCTCACCAGGGCAGAGTAGAGGGGGAGGATGACCTCCCTCGACCTACTGACCACACTCTTCTTGATGCCATTGGCCTTCTTGGCCACAAGGGCACATTGCTGGCTCATGGTCATCCTGTTGTCCACCAAGACTCCCAGGTCCCTTTCCATAGAGCTGCTTTCCAGCAGGTCATAGAATCACAGAATCATAGAATGGTTTAGGTTGGAAGGTACCCTGAAGATCATCAAGTTCCAATCCCCCTGCCATGGGCAGGGACAGCCCCTAACCTGTACTGATGCATGGCGTTATTCAATTAATCAAATTGATTAGTTCATTTTCCAAACACAAGGGTTTCTTGTTTCTTATACAAACCCCCAAATGTGTAAAATAACTTACAGGACTTAAAGATGGAGCCTCTCTGCTACAGGTCCCTTCTACTTTGAAGATACGTTTTACATAACATTCAAAGCATTCAGAGCAGTCAAACAGCCCTGGCAGTGCGTAGGTTTGAGCAGCAAGGGGGAAAAAAGGGTCAGAAAAAAATCTGGTATTTGTAAAGTCATCTATACTTTACAATAAAATTCAAACATTTGATTTAGAAAATAAATACTGCAAATTCAACAGATATGCTCTTCATAACAGAAAAATATAAAAAAATCAATCTAAAATACAAAGAAGGATCCTTGACTTGCACACCTGGATGAACCATCTTGGTTGGTTTTTTTTTCCCCTCTCTTTTCTGCTGTCCCTCTGAAAAACTCCTGTGTAAATCACGTATTGCAGGTCCACTCCTCCTAACTGAAGGCTGTTTTCAGGAGACAGCAGTATTTGAAGATGCCAGCCCAAGGTGGGGGGGAGCTGGGGGGGGGGGGGTTGTTACAAAAAGGCTATAGAGACATAGAGGCTGTTCCTGGATTTGATCAGAAACTGCCTTTCAGCAGTGACACACAACACTGTTTTCAGGAAAAACATGAATAAACATGTGCATAAACTTTTGACTCAGAGCAACGCCACAGTAGTTCTGTGATCCATCAGACCTTCGAAGATAAACATGATGGGATGTGGTCAGCTCTTGCTAAGAAGGCTTACCAATAGGAACTTAAAAGTTGCAACTAGTTGGTGACTGAGTAGATGGCACTCTTCTCGCTGGGCATGACCCGTGTCCAGTGATGTGGCAGGGAGCACTTGCTCTCACGTTAGACAGATGTAACTAAGCTGAGAAAGACTGGTGAGAAAACAAGGATTCTGCTTCAAAAAAAATTTTTTGAAGGGTTGGCAATTGGTTTAATTTTGTGCTTTTAAAAAATAAAGAAGGAAGTCCTTCAAATATTAGTTGAGGAATTACAAGGGCATGTAGTGATAGGACGAGGGGGAATGGCTTCAAACTGGAAGAAGGTAGATTTAGAATAGATATTAGGAAGAAATTTTTTACTTTGAGGGTGGTAAGGCACTGGCACAGGTAGCCCAGAGAAGCTGTGGAAGCTCCATCCCTGGAGGTGTTCAAGGCCAGGCTGGATGGGGCTTTGAGCAACCTGGTCAGGTGGGAGATGTCCCTGCCCATGGTAGGGGGGTTGGAACTCGATGATCTTCAAGGTCCCTTCCAACCTAAACCATTCCATGATTCTATGAATTCCTACCCAAGTGTTGTCCTGCACCAAGGGTCCCTGGAGATTACTGTTATCACTCCACAGGTGTGAGTGGTCTCTGAGTTAGTTTAGGAGCCCGTTCAGGTCACCTGGTTGCAAGCGTGTATTTGGGGACGGCTTTATGGTGCCCCATCTGACATTCTCTGAAGGAAAGCTCAGGTCCCCCACCACCTAGATAGCTATCCACTGCTCACTCATCTGTTTTGGGATGTGGTTGGTCCCAGCACTCTGTGCAGCTTCGACTGTCCCCACTTTCGGATGACAGTGGCAGACACACATGCATGAGAAAAAAACTTAGTGTTCTCCAGTGCAGGATGACCCCAGCACCTTCCAAACACAGGTATTTTCATCTCCTACCAGGAAGACACCTGGCATGCCTGAACAACCCAATTGCTGGTTGCATTCAGGACACGGTCCTGGGAGAGGAACAATCCCAGTGCTATTCCATCAAGTACAGTTTGGACCTTTCCTTCACAGGAGTATGGATTGTTAACTCTGGTGCCTGAGCCAAAGTCCTGCTCATCTCACCTATTCCCTGGTGATAGCGGCTGCACAGAACATTACACATGTTCTATACCAAATCGCTGGGTGGTATCGCCATGCTCTGCAAACCAGCTGCCCTTTTCCAGGTTGGAGACATCAGCTTGTCAAGGGTTCCTTTGTCCTTAGTCTACAAATGACTGCAACTGTAAAAAGCCTCAATTAATTAATAATGCAAATGCAGAGCAACAGTGTGCTCACGATCAACTTCAGGACCAAAGTCCTATTAGACTAACTAGGTAACACAGGGTGCTGTACAGCGAACTGTACCATGTGGCTGTCAAAAGGAGACAGGAGTTTTTTCATCAGTTCAGGTGTCCATAATGTGCTGCACTGGTTTGTGCCAGTTTTATTTAAAGGACCTAGCAGTATTGTGGTACATAAAAGGGGATTTTTTTTAATTTTTTTAGAAGGATCACAGAACCTCAGTTGGGTGTCATCCTTAATGTTACACAACTCCTTTGTCTTGAAAAATGAGGGTGGATTCATCAAGACCTAAGTCTTGTTGCTTGTACAAGGTAAAATCCTACTCTGCTCTCTCACTGATTGCCTCTAACTCTACACAGGCCCCAGGCATGGAAAGAGGAGGACATGGAGACCTCCTAGAGGATCCTCACAGTGAAATGTACTCCACCAGCTCAAGAAGACGTTCTTCACAACAGGCAAGTGCCCTTTCCTTCGTGCCAGCCTCTCCAAGGGGAGTGGAAGGGGAGAGTTTCCAGTGAGAAATGAGAAACTGATCATAGAATCATTGGTTTAGGTTGGAAAGGACCTTGAAGATCATTGAGTTCCAACCCCCCTGCCATAAGCAGGGACACCTCCCACTAGACCAGGTTGCCCAAGGCCACGTCCAGCCTGGCCTTGAACACCTAATGATGCCAAAGAGAAGGAGGTGAAAGCACAAAGAGGGACCAAGGGTTCTCCAGAGAGGAACAAACGCACAGAGCCACAAGGTATAACCTTTTGTGCAACTCAAATGGCCTGAACAGAGCCTTGCCAAGGATTACCAGATGTCGTCATAACATCAGGACAGTCTCAATTCTCCACAATTCCTCAGTAATTTGGAGGGATGTCATCTGAGAACTCTAAACCCTAACCCTAACTATTTGCCGTTTGGGCTGCATCTAGGATTCTGCCAATAACACCACGCAATCTGGGTCAAAAGATGGCAAGATCAGGGCTCTGAAAGATGCCACCATCCACCAAAGCTGATCTGAAGCCCCACAGCATTGTGAAAAGTGAGAGGTTCACACTGGGTTTTTAAATAGTATTTTGTACATGTCACTTGGCAAACCAAATTTTGCTGTGCTAACATTTTTTAGGACTCCTCATATTTCCAAAATAAACGAGAAGTTTTTTAAAACAAAAAGAAATGGGGGAAAAAAAACCCACACCCCCCAAAAAAGCACACAAATTATTTATAATTTGCCACTCATCAGGCAGTGGCTTTAACAGGCCAGAAAAATTTTAATAAATGTATCATATAGTGTGGTTGATGTACCTAAATGCCCAATTAACAATGCAAACAAATGTAAATATCTCATTAAAATATATAAATGTATATTACTTTGGTTTCCTACACTTTACGACTTCCAATATATATCTGAAAAGCATTTTATTTTAAAAGACAACACTCCACCACACTCTCTCCTCTGTACAGACCTTCGCACGCTTGTGCTGCTTTGTTATTGACAAAGCTTTTGCTTTACACGGGATTTGTCATGGAATTTAAAATAAATACCTACAAATATATTTTATTCAAGCAATCAATAGAAATACTCATTGAACAAGAGAGGGCTTTTTTTTTGCGGTTTGTGTGCCTTTACTTGGGCGCAGTACTGCTGGTATAGACTTTTAAATTACATTGCAGGGTTCTTCACTGTTATTGATTGATCTGAGATTTTTGGCAAGTCATTTCACCATCGTGCGGTTCTGTCTCTTCCTACCTATCCGCTGTGCCTAATTAGCCTTCATAAACCCTTTGGGGCAGTTGACCGTTTCTCACTGCCAGCTTGTAGTACCTGTCTCCATGGGATCTGATTTCAGTTGTCTTGATCGACTAATAACGTTCATGTTTTAAGAGATTAATTTTTTAAAGAATCAAAAGAAAAAACTAAGCAACTGCATTGGAGAAATACAGTGCCAGTTCTGTTGGTAAACCATACATACTTAGATAGATCCTTTCTTTCTAAAAAGCTAGATAGGCTTTAAATAACATAAACAAAAGCCACAAAAAGACAGCACACATGATGAAAATATAATCACTACGATTGTGAAACTCAGCAATTTCCCAAGAGTTTTTAAGAACAGTATCTCATAGGCTAGATCAGGAGACGAAAGATGCGAGGAAGCTTTATGCCGTCCCAGGTTCCCTGCCTGCACTGAGACTCACGGAGGTTGGTGAGGACACCAAGGGTAACTCTCTGTTGGGGGAGGCAGAACAAGCTCTTTTTGTAAAGGACTTTCAGAATCTGGGAGCTATTCAGAAGAGCAATATTAATGTCTAGAGGGATATATGTGAAGCCTTCTGTTTTAATGTCTCAGCTGCAAATCTCTTTCCCAGCAGCATCCTCCTCACTGCTGCCCAACAATGTGCAGGTACAGAGGGAGGAATGCTGCAGCTCACTGCAACTAGTTCCTACAGCAATTGGTGAGAAAGTTGCTTACTGCTTACTAGAAATCTGCTTAATATTGACCCAAAAGAACACTATTGGATCCCAATCGGATCTGCTACGTTTTCTAAGAGAAACTGATACTACTCTGTTCACATGCAGGAGGTGCTTTCTCAGGTACGCAAAAAAAAAAAAAAAAAATCTTCAGTTTCTCCAACTTTTACATTCAGAAACATTAATTTTATTACCCTTAAAACACACACAAGAACGCGAATCCCTATCAAGGCAAAGCAGCTGTTACACTTCTGCAAGTTACATTAACTGTACACAAATCCCTGCAATATTTCACACATATTTAAAGGAGACATTTTTAAATTTTATGGGTTCATCTGCTCTGAAGAGTATTTCAGTACATAAGTACCAAAGGCGTAACATAAAAATTAAACATAAATATGAATCCAGAAGACCTTTTAATTAGTATTTCAATTACTGACTTTTAATTTCAATTAAGAAAACCCAACACCTTGGTTTTCCTTTATTTTCCCAACAAAACCTCCAGTGCTGTGATGCATTCTTTTCCTGAAATCTTTTATGCTATTTTTACTGGAAAATGACCAAGTAGAGTGAGTGCTGAAAAAACTCTTTTTACTGGCTTATCAGAAATTCCAGTAATTCTTCCAGAAGTTTACAGGGGAAAAATGTTCTTCAAAAAGTAAATGGAGCAGAAAAAAAAAAGCAACCTAAATTGTTCAGGAAGTATATTCTCTGTATTCAGCATAGCGAAAGTTTTTTGAACAGGCTTCCTTAGCAGTAGCTGTAGTGGAAAGTCCGTGAGCAGTGCTACCAATCACACAAGCTCCACATTAGTTATAACTGGTTATTTTCTCTTAAATCTGACTGTTCAACTTTTATCCACTTTACAGCTTCTATACCAAGACTGAAATATTCTCTATTTGAGTTACAGATCCTATGTTAAAATGATAGAGAATATTTCCAATAACTATTACCAAGAAAGTCATTATGGCTAACTTTGAATTTAATGTGAATACTTACTTACATCACCATAGAAACTAGAGACTCCCGACGTGAAATTGTCATGCTAGTTGCTGTAACAAAAAGGCAGTTCCTCTCATCAAAAGGTTTCAGACTTTATGCATGAGGCAACAGGCAGATATAACAAACCCACCCGGAAAGAGAAATCAGAAACACCAGCAAAACAACCCCTGTCAATATAACGAAGAGGAGTCACAGACATCACCTAATACTGTCACGTGCAGAGTGGGCATCTCCACAGAATTCAGCCTCAAGAAGAGTTTTGCATAAGAATAGTGTAGTGGCTGTGCAGGACATTTGGGGGGGGTAATTACGCTTTACCTAACCAAAACACATGATAACTTCAATGGAAAAGGCATTCACCTCCTGCCCCATTCTGCTACAAGAGCTGAGTTCCGCTGCCTTTCCCTCTCCACGAGGACCACACGCCAGTGACGGGAGCACCTGCGTGCTCTACTGGCTTATTAAGTTTGCAACAGGACTCTGAAACACTTCGAAATATAAAAGGCTGTTCCTATACAAGGACAGAGAATTAAAATATAATGGGATTAATCCTTGTTTATACAAATGTAACATTTTTGGAAGTGTAAGAGAGGCTTATGTGACATTTATTAATGCAGATTTAGCACAAAGAAGGACTTGGTAAGGCAATAACAGAAACTAACACAGCCATTTCATTTCATACTTGTTAAAGAACCAGCCACGTGAATGCAACCTGTTAGAAACTATTCCATATAACTCATACAGGGTATAAATAGGACCATTCCTCAGTTTTCAATCCCATTTTAAAATCGAGCAAACAAAAAAGATGTGTGTTGTAAGAACTGAGATGTGAAACGGATGTCCTGGAATGAGACTGATGCCTTAATTTTGTTTCCTTTCAGCTTCTGTAGCACGAGTTAGGTGTGGATTTATGAAATTGATATATTTTATCAAAAATATGCAGATTAATTCATGATTGCCATGAAGGAAACAAAGCTGGAAGAATTTTTATTTTATTTAAAAAAAAAAACACCATAACGTGTACACTTTAACAAATCATATTCCACATTTCATTTTGACAAATGCAAGAACAATGTGCGATATGAAGATACTAAGATTAAATAGGTAAGTAATAAAAGACGACTTGTACCCGTTTCCAGGAAGGATTTCAACTCCGGAATACTAATGTTACATTAACACAGCTACACAATTTACTTGCTTATATACAGTGTAGAAAATTTTGGTCATTATATTCCTACTATTATTCATAGCAAATCTATCAGCACTACTCATAACTATAAAATCTATTTCTAGGTTGTTTTGTTTGGGTTTTTTTTCTGCATACTGAGGACACAATATTTCTTCTATTTGGAGTTTTTAAAAACAAACAAAGAAACTCACTATGGCTCTGCAGACAGTGAGCGATCTCAGTTTTTCCTCAGTGTCTGATCTAACAGATTTCCAAAGGAAAACCCTGGCCCGCAGTGTGATAATCTGGGGACTCTGAAAACAATTTAATAATTCTGGATAATTCAACGAAATGACTGCCATCGATGGCTATAGAGACTACCATATGTTGTCAAGGCTGTGTCACGTATCTCCCGGACCAGGGACAATGGGAGATTGTTATACCAGGCTTGCTCCCATCAAAACAGGAATGATCCGGAATCATGGAATGCCAAAATTCTGGGTCAAAACAAGTTTCTGCGTGCTTTCTGAAATAAATTCAAGCATAGAGGGTAGAAATATCTTACTGGCAGAATAAACTAATTGACGCCAATGCCAGACCTGAAAGACGCACTACTTGAAAGGGTCAAGGTGAATTCCAAGGACACAGGAGGCCCTGAACAAAGATGCTTCAGTAGCAGAAAAGCTGTGGAGCAGGCAAGAAGAAAGGGCGTTGGTGGCAGGTAAGGCTCCATGGTTTGTAAGAAAGAAAATTATACGGGGGAAGCTCCTTGAAGTACACTGATCCGAACCAAGGAAGATTCAAGAGACTTGGAAAAATGTGACACAGAAATGTAAGGAGGCATTATTTCACCTATGGCTTTTTTCTGACAGTGGACATAGCCACTCTATTTTGTCTGCAAACCACAAAACACATGCACACTTGTTTTTTTCTTCCATTTTCACACGGTCTTAAACACCTGAACTATAACTCTTTGCCATGGTTTGGGCCGGACTGGCCACTGACAATGAACGACAGATGCTCTAGGGGCTTGTGCCAGTACAGGCAGGGGACAGGACACCCTGGCTGCCCAAGACTGAAGGTCTGAAAAGAAAGGCGCAGAAGTTACTTTTAAGTGTTTCTGGGCCAGCACTACTTCTGAAGGTCGATGACACCACAACTGTTTTGGTACCGGAGAGGGAGGATGCAGAAAGTCAGCCACGGAGGTGAAGGTGCTGCCCAGCAGCAAGGGACCCGGCATGCTGTTCTGGCAGGACGGCAACTAAACACTACTGCGTGAATCTCCCTTTTTGTAAGACTGTCACACACATACAAAAGTCATCCTACACAAATATGTGTTTCTCCCCCGTTTCTCAGGGGGCACCATGGTTTCACCCTATTTCAGCGAGAACTTGGAACAGAAATATAGATGCATTAAGAACAACTCCTGATGTCAGCTAAAGATGAAGGAATACACTTTTTTTCATTGGAATGAGTCAGTTGTGGGTATTTTAGAGGGTCAGCTTTAGCCCAGCATGAGATTTCAACATATTTTGAAGAACTAAGACAGACCTAGAAAATGCACATTCCCTGTGCTCATTTACACTGTGCTGGAGAATCTCCTCAGGGCTGCTCAGTCTCTCTTGAATATGACAGAACATTTCTAAAACCACTAATATTTTAGTTTAATAACCTCTGAATATTTTTTCCCGTGACTTTCTCTCCCCACATTTTACTTTCTCCATTTTGTTCCTTGTCTTTCTTTCCCTCGTCTTGAGGGAATTGTGGAAATAATCGTCGCATTATGGAAATAATCAAAGACATTCAGGAGAAACATCTGAAGCTGATAAGCAGAGTGAAACAGCATTATTCCTATATTATAATTATAACCTATAAATGAATGAGAAGACACCTGGAAGTGCTGTGTTGACAGCAACATACCTTTTCATTAAGCCTCCTGGATCCTAGCAATCTGCACATCTGGACTGAGAGTTCAGAAAGGATGCGTTTGTGGTTCATTTACACACTGTAAAAAGGGTAAATACACGGCAGATATAAACAAACAGCAGCCTCCTGTCAACTAAGCTTCTATGAAGAGTCCAAATTATGGATAGGAGGTTTGAATAAATGAGACTTTTTAGGCTAATGTTAAAAAAACATTCAAACCGAAAGTACTGTTTTAGAGATTATCGACTATCAATGAGATTTTTTGTCTGGTTTAGGAATGCTAGATAAAGTTCCTTTTGGTTAAAAGCCATTCAGTCTCTTCCTTTGCTCTTGCTTCTGTCTGCTACTCCACTTTCCACTGTGGTAGCTTCAGCCTACAGTAAGAAAGCCATACAAACGGCAAGCGAGACTATTACACTTTCTTAAGGGGTGGATTTCCATGAGGTTGAAAGAAAGCTGATTTGTTATCAATTAGGTGTGCTGAAGAGATACTGTTGGGACCACAGCCCCTGTGATTTTAGAAAATTCAGTTAAGGCCAGCATTGCAATGACATTCAGCAACAAAAACCAAAGATAGGCATTTTGCTACTGAAATCAATACCTTCAAACTCCGCACTATAGACTGCAGCTGCTTGGGTAGGCATCTAGTCAATCTTATTCCAAAGTTCATGGTGAATTTCTTTGCTACTGCAGAATACTGTGCCATACTGCACATTGCTGGGCCACCAGAACGAACAGGGTCATTGTAACTGTCATATATATATACACACCGAAACTCGTACAAAAAATATTCTAGATTAGTACTGTAGCCCATAAATATCATTATATATTATTGTGTAGCAATACTACACAGTCTTACACACTCTCAACCTACAGATCAAAAGTCCTACCCATTGCTCTCAAACAAAAAAAATACCAATGTATATGTATAGTCATATATTTATAAACACATATTATATGTATGGAAGAAAAAAAAATTACTTCCAGAATGTTGACACACTCGAGCAATAGCACTATGTTCTTTGACCTTTGCCTTGATGTTCTCCAGAAAAAAAAGTTTCCCTTTTTTTTCATTTGTTTATATCGCTATGAGGAAGAGAAGAACAAGAAACATCTGCTTCTACAACTACTGCAGTGCTTTCCTCTCCATCACCCTTTCTAAATCACAGTTATGATCACCTCCCCACATAAATCCCTTCTGAAGGAGCACTTTTTCCATGTATACACCACTTCTTGTACACAAAAAATGTAGATGAATAATTTATCAACTCTTTCATGTCATGAAAGGAGCTCCTCATCTATAAGGAGCAAAGAGAAGATCACGAACACTGAAAGCAAAAGCTCAGAATCCATATCTTTCATGAAATGCTGAATTAATGCAGGTGAGGTTATAGGATGCATAAAATAAGTCAGACGCAATTTTACCCCCTCGTACCAGTACCTTCCTTTGATGTCAACAGTATCAACAGATGGACAAGTGTTAGTGTGAGATGAACTTTACCATATGTGACTCAACAGAACTAAGCAGAGCATTCTCAATTATTTCATTTCTTCAAGGAAATGATGCACTAACAAAGTCATGGCCCCATCCTTTAATGACACATTTGTAATTCTCAGAGAAGGAAAAAGACTGATGAATATAATTCTACTGCCAGTGAACACACAGAGTTCCTGACATGAAACATCACAATCTCTCTGGAGGAGGTGAAGAATAAATCACCGGCTACATGAGTCAGAAGTCAGCTTCAATGGTCTTTAAATTAAGATGGACAAGCATAAGAATGACATAAAGTAATAGTAGAAAGAGAACTCATAATTTAACTTCTAGAATTAGTAAAATCCTAAGGAGCACAAGTTAGGAAGAAGGAGTAGGTCTGAAGTACAGTTTATTTTCAAAGAATATCTTTGCATTACATACCAGAAGTGTAACCATGCAGGTTTTCATAGTTCTTTGGGTTTGGTTTTTGCAATAACTTGTGAATTTTTTTATTTGGAAAAATCATGCAGCTTTCTATTGTAAAATATTGTTCTTTATATTAGTGAAGAAAATTTTATTCAACGTTCACATATTGGAAGATAGTATATATTGATACCCAGGAAGAAAAAACACAAAAAGACAATCTGTATGCACAGAGTATTTTAATGAATATAGAAGAGAATTATTAATTTAAATGACCAAAGAAGTGTCTTAAAAACATAACTATACATATGAAAATGTGTAGGAAAAAGTCTATAGAAAAACAGTAACATTTTTACCAGCTGACACGGTATTTACACGTGCAGGGCAAAACTGGAAAACCAAAAAGATTCCTGTACTTGTCTGTCTAAAGGCTTGTCTCAGACTTTTAAAGAAAAAAAAAAGTTAACAGTAATCCAGGCTTTAATTGCAAAACTCATGGATGAACTCATTAAGAAAAAGCAAACAAACAAACAAACAAAAACAAACCACTACAAGGCTACTAAATCCCTGAGCCACAAGCCACTGGGTGCTGGGACAGTCCTGTCCTGTCCCTTTACTCTTCACCGGGAAACCGCTGTCACCACTACGAGAAATAGGATGTGGAGGATGCGGACCTGCACTCTGCCCAAACATGGCCACTGTTGTATCTATCCTAATGAGGGTCCAAATCTTCTGACTGGGAAAGCACTTCCAAATATGCCCATCTAGAGTCAGCAAAACATTTTACCATATGATTACTGTTAAGTAAATGATTAGACTAAGAAAGTAAAACTGGTTTTAAATCCCTGCTTACATTATATATACTAAATGCCTTTTTGCATAAGGAGCTAAAGCATTATGGGCTGAAGCTTAAAGTCTGGTGATTTGGTCAAATCAGAGATGTTAGAAAGTGCCAACATAAGGTACCAACATAATTCAGTTCAACTACTAGTTTCATATGGTCATACAGCTAATTAGTTCTAAAAGTAAATAGAATTGCTCAGTTAGTCAGATCACCTGGTTACTTAGTATGTCTAAACCATTCTCCTTGAGGAAAAGATGTGTCAGGCAGCGGCTCCAGGACAAGCCTGCTGCAATGCTCCCGAGTTCTGAAATCCATGTTTTCAGACCATTCGTTGGGATTCTGATGAGCGCATCTGTGAAAGTTTATAACTCTATGCAAACAATAAAGCTCCTGGTTTATGCCGTACAACTGAGGGGGCTGTTCCTGCAACCCTTTAAACTAAAACCAAAGCTGTACTGGAGAGCGTGCACATCACGGACTTGTGTCGCCTACAGATGGGAATTACTGGAGAAAGATGCTGTGGATCTGAGACAGCAATGATGAACAGAGAGTGGAACTGGAGACAACACTGCTCCTCGCATGACTCTTCCCCATGTGATTACTTATCCAAATTAGGATGCTTTTCCTTAACACATTGCTACTTTACAACTACGCATCTGTGCATCTGTGGGAAGAAGATAGTACTTAATCTAAAATGTTCTGCATGTAAAAACAATCACATTTGAAATTCAGAAGTATTTTTTTCAGAAACAGTAAGGCTCTTCTCTTCACCAGAGTGAGCAGAAGGTCAGAATGCTTAACAATTGCAAATTATGCCCGACTAATTTGACTGCTGTACAAAATTCTCCCACTGAAAAGGTATATATTCAAAAAGCATAGGCCCTTACAGCGGAAATCCTGTCTTCTTCATTTGCTGTCAAGGACAGCTTTGCCATTGACTTCATCTGGGCCAAGATTTCACCCCATGTGTTTTAAGAGAATTTCTGTGGTTCTGCCAACAGTAGCACAATAAGTGGCTCGCAAAAAAAAAAACTAACAAAAACCCCCAAACAGGAAATAGTCTCCAAGGAATACTTCTCTGTGAACTCTTACAACTAGGACTAAATAATAATAATAATAATAACAATGGTTCTTACAATCTTTTCTTTCAATGCAAGACCAGGCAATAATTTCCTACATTAAAACCTTATTTATAGGGTGTCATATTTAGGAGAGTTCTATGTCGAACCATGTCGTGGAACTGCTAATTAGTTTCTCATGATGTTTACTCCTCCTGATTATATACAGCAACTCCTACATTATATGATTGTTTTTCCTAAGTTAATATTTTTAGCTCAAGATGTTCAGCTCACATAAAACAGCTATGTTCCATCGGACTTTTTTTAAAGAAGTATTTCACCTTGTAATGTGATAAAAGACAAACTATTTCATTATTTTGAAGAGGGGGGTGTTTAATCAACCACAACATAATGAAAAATCATGAAAGCACCTTTATTTTCCATACTTCAGAAGAGCTAAGCTAATTCCTTCAAACTGAATTAGCCATTCCCTGATTTCATCTACAAGTGAATTGTCTCTTCCAAATTATCAAAACTTTCATACAAGCGAAATACTCACAGTCTCTTAAGCATCGCATTATAAATAGTCGTGTCCTACCTCCACATTTCTCTCTGACTTCATTCCGAGGCAGCACTGAAGAAGCAGCTACAGTCACATGGTGCATTCAAGGTCATCCTATTCTAATTTACAGAGATATCATTGATAAATTATGCGGAAACAACACTAATGGAGTCATTAACCTTGTTCCAGCACACTAAAGGTGTTTTGTAATTAAAAGGAGAACAAAAGTTACAAAAACATATAAGGATTTTATTGCCCAGCTTCTTCTCTCCTACACACTGCTGCAAAGTACTGTTGGGAAATAGTAATTTGTTACTGTGAGTAACGTAGATGCCTGCTGTTTCTGCTTTGTAACCAAGGGGTGCAGAGATTAGTCTGAATTACACTGAAGGAGGTAAAATACACAAACCATTGACTTTTTTTTTTTAAAAATAGGACGTTGGATCCAGAAGGCCTCTCCCTTTAACGAAGTAAAGGATGCTGGAGCAGAAGAAAGATCATTCCAGCCAGGAAGTCTCTCTCAGTCCAAGAATTTATGCAGAACTGTCATTTCCAAACAGGCACTCATCTGGCCAGTGCTTTGAGGACTCGCATCAAAAGTGTACTACTGTGTTAACATACTGAAGTGAAACTCCTTAGAGATACATATATAAAACAACTAGGCAGAATTTAGAATTCATCCTCTATGTCTCATTCAAGAGACTTGCAGTAATCCACGGACTAAAAGCCTGACTAATGTCCCTAATTCATGTATGACAGTTATCTTCATTAAGGGTGCACACATTAATGAATCACTGGTGATGGCTTTGACTTAAAAAGAAATACTAGAAAAACAGTGAAGAGGTGGGACAGAGACTGTTTCACATAGTAAATGAACGTAACCTTAAATTGGCATTATTGTAAAGCATCTGTAGTATTTCTGCAAATAAAAATGCAAGAATTTAAATAACTTAACAGACAATGTACCCTTATCATCTTGACACTTCCACTGCTGCTTCTTTTTGAATCCCGTCACAGTAAGATGACTGACACTAAAATTATTGATGAAAAGAAGGAACTACAGAGCAGGTTTCCCAGAGTTCAGGTGCCCAGAGATGACACTATACTGCAAGAGAGAATCCATTATACTCCTTTCTAATCTTCACTTATCACATAAACGATTGTGTCTCCCTTCATTGCCTGACTATCAAGATATGATCTACAACGTATTGCACAACTTACCCAAAAGGACAAATAGAAAAATCCCAGATCATATCTTTATTTAGGGGTTTGACCTTATGTAGATAGCGGAATACATCGTAAAGTACATTCTGAAGGCCTGAGTGAAAGTCAAATTCTTTCCACTGATTCTGCCGCGTTTGGATAAACTTATCATTGGCATATCTCTCAAGCATTCAGAAGTATGACACATGCCACTTTAAACGACAAACCGCCAATTACAAGGAGGGAGTTAAATGACAAAATGATACCAAATGTCAGAGGAACCCTCCTGCATGTCCTCTGAGCAAAGGCTGCTGCTGCTGCCGGCACGGAGCACCGACGCCTCTGAAGCATCAAACATCTTCCCACTGCAGAAAGCCCCGAGTTTTCAAGGGCTGAGCTCACCGCCCGGCTGAAACGCGTACTTTACTTTAGCAAAACGCGTACTTTAGCAAACTGCGTACGGCCGCTGCACCATCCACGGCCGCGGAGCCCCCCCGGGCTGTGCGCCCAGAGCTGCTCACAGCTCCTGTGCTTCGGAAATGCCGCCGGGGGGGGGCAGGAACCTCCCCGCAAGCGCTCGGCTGCAGAGAGCCCAGCTCAGCACAGGTTAAAGCGCACAGAAACAAACACGTAAACAGCATCTGTGGAGTCTCCTCTCTATTGACTTTCCTAGAAAGGCATTCACCTATTACAGTACTTCAAAAATAAATCAGAATAAGAGAGGCAGAAGTAGACCGTTCTCTCCCCAAAGTTTCTTCCCGCCTCTCCCTCCCACTTTGTCGGAGCTCCCCGTTCCCCGGGATGAGGCGATCGTTTTCACCGGGGATCAAATGAATGACTTTCCCGCTAATGACACTTAAGACGATGCTAAAAGCCGCCCTGAATGCCACCAGCGACCCGGCGCCCAGCGTGTCCCCAAGCCGAGTCGCCGGGACCGAAGCAGAGCCGAGGGCGAGCCGCGCTGCGCAGCCCCTCCCGCCCGCTCCTCCGGCCCCACTGCCGGCGGCCGGTACCGGTACCGGTGCCGGCGGGGCGGGCGGCGGCGGGGCGGCGACGGGGGGGCCGGTGTGTGTGTGGGGGGGGGGGGGGATGCTGCCGCCCCGCCGCCCCCTCCCGCGGCATGGCGAAGCGCTGTCACTGACGCACATTTAATTCGCCCGGCTGCGGGCACCGCGCCGCGCCGCTCGCATCCTCCACACCCCCCCCCTCCCGCCGGCGGGGAGGGGGCGGCTCCGGCGGGGAAGAAGAGGGGAAGGGGGTTTGGGGGGGGGGGGGGGGGGAGGGGTGCGTGGTGGGGAAAGTCAAACTGCAGCAACAAAGTTGCTCCCCCCAGACCTGCCCCGGCCCCCCAAAGGGGGGGGGGGGGGGGGGGGGGGGGGAGCCGTCCCCGCCTTACCTTGCTTGACGCACTTGAGGCGGATGGGGTCCTTGCAGTGCTTGATCACGGCCAGCACATCCCTGATGGTGAGCCCGGCCACGGGGGTCTCGTTCACCTCCAGCAGCAGCTCCTCCGGCACTAACTTGCTGCCGCCCTCATAGGCCACCTTGCCGGGCTTCACCTCCCCCAGGTAGGGGAACTGCCCGTTCTCCGCTCCCCCCTTCAGCTCGAAGCCCAGCTGCCCCTCCGCGTTCCTCACGATCACGATCTCGTGGACTCGGCTCGTCCAGTGGCTTTTCTTCTTCAAGCCCTTGGACATTGCCGTGGGGATGCTCTGCCCGACTCCCTCCCTGTACGCCGTGCTCCTTCCCTCCCTCCCTCCCTCTCTTCCCCCCGCAGCCTCCCCGGGGCAGCCGGGCTCCTCCGGGGCAGGCTCGGGGCGGGCGGGCAGCGGCCGGCGGGAGGGAGGGCGCGGCGGCCCCGCGGGGCTGCGAGCTGGGTCGGGGAGCGCCTCTCTGCCCTCTGCCTCCGGCTCTAGCTGATATCCATGGCAGCCGCGGCGGCCGGGACCCTGCCTGCGCCTGGATGTACTAGTTGTAGAGAAACTGGCAGCGGGGAGGGAGGGAGGGAGGAGGGAGGGAGGGGAGGGCCGCGGCGGGGGGAGGAGGAGGAGGTTCGGTGGCGGAGCGAGGCGGGCGCTGCCTCGCCGCTCCCGCCTCGCCTGACCCGGTAGTGAAGGCCGAGAGAGAGGCTGCCTGGCACGGCCGGCAGAAGGCGGAGAGCGGCCCGGGCTGGGGAGAGGGGGGTGAGGGCGGAGAGGGAAGGCAGCCGGCGGGGAGAGCGGCCCCCGGCCCCGGCCCAGAGGGGGCGCCCGGGACAAGATGGCGCGGGGGGCGCCGGCCGCCCCCTGGCTGCCTGCCCTGCCGGCCGGCCTCCCCCTCCGCCGGGGCGGGCGGAGACACCCTCCCCACACACCCTCGCCGTGCCCGCAGCGTCCCCGAGCGGTGTGCTGCAGCTCGGGGGGGGCTGCCCGAGGTGGGGAGGAAGAGGGATGCTGCGGGCCGGTGTCGCGGAACGGTCGGGGTTGGAAGGGACCTGCGGAGATCACCTCGTCCAACCCCCCTGCCAGGGCAGGGTCACCCGCAGCGGGTTGGACAGGAGCGCGTCCAGGCGGGTTTTGAGTGTCTCCAGGGAAGGAGACCCCACCGCCCCTCTGGGCAGCCCGTTCCAGCGCTCCGGCACCCTCACAGTAAAGAAGTTTTTTTTTCTCATGTTCAGACGGAATTTCCCGTGTTCCAGTTTGTGCCCATTGCCCCTTGTCCTGCCGCTGGGCACCACTGAAAAGAGCCTGGCCCCATCCTCTTGACGCCCACCCTTTAGATATTGATAAGCATTGATGAGATCCCCTCTGTCTTCTCCAGGCTAAACAGACCCAGGTCTCTCAGCCTTTCCTCATAACAGAGGTGCTCCATTCCCTTCGTCATCTTTGCAGCCCTCCGCTGGACTCTCCAGTAGTGCTGCTCATGTCAGGGAAGGACCCAGTGACAGAGTTGTGGCCAGAAGAACAAAAGTCATCCGCTTGCTTCGAGGATCTCAATGTTATGAACGTTCACAGGGTGATTTCCCTCCGTTTGGAGGTCTCACGCTTCAGTTCATTGAGTTGAACATGGGCACAATTTTTAATGCCGGTTGCTTACTGTGGCCACAGGAGGCAGGAGCTAATAGCTCAGATGGGTGTTACACCTGAAGAGGGTGTAACGAAGACAGGGGTGGCAGTTTTTTCTATAAAATCTACTTAGCGTCACCCAACAGATGCTCACCACCCTCACTCAGGTTGCCATCTGCTCTTTGGCCATAAACCCCAAATGACTGTAGTGGCCAAAGACCGACATCTCCAACCTCCGGAGCATCTCTCTGCCCAAGCACTGGGGTGCATTTTGTTCAGCAGGTGGTACTGTAACCCGCTCCTCCGGTGGGCTCGCCTTTAATTAGTTCTGTCATATGCCTAACACGTGTGAGAGCAGTGGAGTGTAGCAGTTGGCATGTCTTTCCGAGATGCTTGCCTTGCCCAAAAAAATAGTTTCCATCTGAAGGGGAGATTGACAAAATACAGGCAGAGCAACCTCCTGAGTTTAAGCAGCACAGTTTTTGTGGCCGGAGGACGTGGGAGAGCAGGATCCGTGAAGGCAGGGGTCTGCAGGCTGGGTATGGAACAGGGGAAGGCGGGAGAAAGGCAGCGTGTGTTACGGCACGTGATTTAAAGCTGATCAGATATTTTTAAAATTTCAATTAAAGTGACTTTGCAATGAAATTTTTCGCAAATTGTATTGCTGTTTTCCCTCTAGGTTCCTATGGAAACAGGCCTTTATGCGATCATGCTTGGCTGTGTCTCCTTTACTTCTCCAATAACTTTTGAACTGTTGGGTAGTTTCGCCCAAATCTATCTCACATATAATTAAGATATTTTATGAAAATAGGCAGCTGGGTAGGGCTGACAGATCCTGTAAATGTCCCAAAGGCTGTAACATGAACTTGCCTCTTATTAAACAGCGATTCACATGGTTGAGAGACCATATAAATGTCTTGGTAATGAGAAAAGTTTCAATTACAGCTCATTACAGCCTCAGTGTAAGTCTGTGGGAAACCGGGGTTCTTCGGTTCATGTTCTCCCAGAATTACTTGTTTAACGTCCTCATGCACTCAGAGGTGGAATGGACATGTGCAGGGGGAGGAAGATAGCAACGAGGAATTACAAAAGTCTGTGTCCTGCAAGTCATTTCACCTGCTTCGCTGTGTGGGCCTGTCCAGTGCTGCAAAATTCTGTACGTGAGGGGCTTCACAAAGCGGATTAAAGAATAAAAAATACAAGACCCCACAAAACTGGAAGTAAGAGATCCATAAGCACAGACAGCTGAAGATGGGAGGGAAACTGGAAAGGTACTTCAACTGGAAGATACTAAGAGGTTTTCATTGCTGGGACAAGGGTTACAGTGGTGCTCTCCTTTTCCAAAGACCATCCGGAGTGTCCTGCTGCCACTGGGAGCAGGGTCTCTGGTCTGGACAGAAATGGGCTAAGACATTTGGAAAGAGAGCAAGAGAGTCACTAGGTTTGTTTCTCTCTGTAGCCCTGCCCTTGCCCTTTTAGTTCAAAAGTGGGGTAGGAAGCAAATGGCTAAAAAGCGGAATTACAAGACGTAACATCTTTTATCCTTCAGTTTCCCAAACGTTTCCACAGTCACTTCTTTGCTGAGTTCCTTGCTCTACTAAAGCCTACCTACTAAAGTGGTCACCGTTTCTTAATATAGTTTGTAGTCATTCTGCTAGTATAGCATTGCAGTTGTTGATTCATCAGATCAGTAAAAGTCAGTTTCTAAATAACTTCATGTCCACCACAATATATGTACAGCACTAGAGCATCTGCCAAAAATGCACCTTTTAAAAATATGTCAGGAAATACACATCATTAATATTTAGAAATATTCCTAGGAGATGGGGGAAGGGAATCCTGTGGGCACTATTTTTCTGTTTCTTAAGGTCTCCCATAGTTTATTGACCAGAACTTTTGAAGTGCCCATCACCATTTTAAGTCAGATGACACTTACACTAGGTAGTAGGTAGACGACTTGCCAAATAAGTGGCGGCACAAACTCCCATTTTAAAGGGCCTACAAATCAGAGCATTTCTGATTCGATACGTGTTGTGGACAAATCAAACTGAATGAGCTCTTCATTTCTAACTGGTTTAGACAGTTGTATTCATCTAAAATAATACCATGTAGAGCTGATGGATGTGTTGGTCCGGAGGGGCATTAATTACAGTTGTGTTAAATTTGCTTTCTGAAGGTGGGCAGCAGCGTGAGCCAACGCAGGCACCCACAAGGTGGCAGGGAGGTGGGGGGAGATGGAAAGAGCCTTAGCAGTTTTCCCAAAACAGAGCTGTGTGTTAGTTGATCTTCATACCAGGAAAGGATGGCAGTTTTCAGGTTTAGAGGTAAACAAAAGTTGGTGAGTGGTAAGGCAGGTCATACCTGTCAAGATCCAGATAGAGTGACGGATACTGTAATTAAAGGATGACTGAGGGATACAGTATTTCTCTGCAGCATTCTCTTGTAGTGGGCATAAGTTTTTAGAGTTTTGGATTGACTGTGCATAGATGAAGCCTTTGCTATCATATCACCACTGGTTTGTGTTCTCGGGCAGTAAGGAAACTGATGGAAATGCGTAGTTTGCTTTGGTCTTCCATGTGAAAATATATTGTGAGGAAATTAAACCTCATTTAAGGTCCTTTTGCAGCATTTACACTCTTTCAGATAAGTTTGTTTCAGTTTTACGGTGCTAGACCGGCAGCTGTAGAACAAGATAATCTTTGTCACTGAGAGAACAAGTGTGCCAGCGCGTGGCTGAGGGGGAGAGCTTGCAGATTTTTCTGCCTGGCCCCTGAAGAGCCCAAAAAGGACTTTGTGACTTGCCAAGATCTTTCTGTTAGTCCTTTCCATTGGGTTTCAGCCCAGGAGGGCATGAACTGGTCCTGAGTGTGAATGTAAGGGTATCTAACTAACATGAGGGGTTTCCTACGGGGAGAAGTAACAGCAGCACATAATGAAACACGTTCACCAAATACGGCACAAATGCCTTTTATTATTCCTTTAAATCTGGTACACAGGAACCAGTAAATCACTGTACTTTTGGGAGTAAAGTTGAGAGCACAAGTAAGCTGAAGTGTGAGACTTCAGTACATAAATGTATTTTGTAGCTGGAAAGTAATCCTTCCTACTGTAACGCTACAGATTCAGTAAAAAAGTAACTGAAGTCTGTCTGTATTTTCAGAAAGTGACATTTTTGGAAAAGTGAATTCCTTAAGTAGAAAATGATATATTGCATGTGCCATAGGGCAAAAAAAAAAGGAAAATACATCCATTATCTACTATTATTTATGCAGGAATAGAGTTCTCTACCTTGTAATTGTATGTGTAACGTTGGACTTGAACTCAGAATACATTAAATTTCCGTCTTTGGCTCATGCTTCCTGCGTGGCTGGACACTAACTACATGACATTGCCATCTCTTATTTTTTCCTTTTAGTATGGGCGTAATCCCTCTTTTCTCTCACAGTTTTCTGTTTAGGTGTCCATTACCTGACAGCCTTACTCTTACACGAGGCTTTTCAACACTACAACCTAGGTCCACCACAGGACATGTATTCATCTGGGAGTTGGGCAGAATTCAGATGTTTAAATCCAAATTCAGAAAAATTTTGCCTATGTATTTAGTTGTCTGAGAAGATTGTGATAGTTAATCTTCCCAGCAGGAGAGCTCTAGTGTGTTCACTGCTTTCACTGTCTTCTGCTGGGAGTTTTAAATGTTCTCCTCGGGATTCTGAGAAGTTCCTAAGTCCTTTTTATCCTTTGGATAAAAATGACAAATTCCTAGCCTTGGCAAGTTGCAAAATGCAGCAAAGAGTCACTAAAAGTTTGTTATGGTATTTACTATTGCCACTCACGTCTTTTATGAGCCTAGTTTTACTAGTGTGAGCCTTGTATTATTACTAATACAATCTTTTCCGATTTTCTGGATTTTGAGAACTTTTGCTTCAAAAAGGCTTAAACCGCAGGCTATTTATCTAAAACCTCATTTCCCAAGCCCTCCATATTCTGAAAACTTTCATTAAAAAATACATGGTTTATATTACTACAAAGCCAAATAAGGATTTGTTTTGGTTTTGGTTTTTGTTTGTTTGTTTGTTTGGTTGGTTGGTTGGTTGGTTGGTTGGTTGGTTTGTTTTGTTTTTTAAAGTCTCAGATCAAAACCTACCATAGTTTTGGCTATCAGTGCTTCAAAATAAACTGTTATTTCATTGTAGTCTTCAAACTTTGTAAAACATATATCTGGTTAGAATGGAAAGTGATGGGAAATACTCAGCTTTCTCAACCCTTTAGAGGATTTCTGTTATGGCAATAGCTCTTGCAGAGGGCAAATCTGATCGCTTCTGGTTGTGAACAGAAGGACAGGGGATTTCTGGAGAGGGTCCAGCAAAGGGCTACAAAGATCATTAGGAGACTGGAACATCTCTCTTATGAGGAAAGGGTGAGGGACTTGGGTCTTTTTAGTCTAGAGGAAAGAAGACTGAGGGGGGATCTTATTAATGTTTACAAATACTTAAAGGGAGGGTGCCAGGGGGATAGGTACAGTCTTTATTCAGTGGTGTCCAGTGATAGGACAAGAGGTAACGGGCACAAACTTGAACATAGGAAGTTCCATCTTAACATGAGGAGGAACTTCTTTACTTTGAGGGTGGCAGAGCACTGGCACAGGCTGCCCAGAGAGGTTGTGGCGTCTCCCACTCTGGAGACATTCAAAACCCACCTGGACGCCGTCCTGTGCAAGTTGCTGTAAGTGACCCTGCTCTGGCGGGGGGGTTGGACTAGACGTTCTCCAGAGGTCCCTTCCAACCCCAACCATTTTGTGATTCTGTGTGAAGAAAATAGTCTCCATGCCTGGGCTGAAAAATAAATGCAGCCTTTGGGAGTGAAGGACAAATTAAAATTCATCTAAATAATATAGTTTTCAATGAGTTCATAAGATTGCAGGAGACATTTTGTTCTCTCCTGATCGCCTCTCTATTGGTGTTTGTTTTAAATGTGATCTTTTCCAGTTTCCTTCTTCTCTCTTGTTACCAGACCTCGGTATTGTATACTTCCTGTGATGCTCATGCTGGCTGCTCGTGAGTTGATTAAGGTGAGATCGAAAAAACTTGTTGGAGGTCAAAAAATTCCCCAGGGACAAAGTTCTGGGAGACAGGCTGTCAAAATAAATTTGGTAAGAGCCATTAAAATAAACAAATGACGGCCTCTTTCCGCAGAAACGCAAGTTTGAATTGCATCCCACTAAATACCCACTAAAACAAAACTGCACAGAATACCCTGTCAGAAAATCATCCTTTAAATTTGACCTCACCCGGGGAAGACAGCAAGCCTACAAGTATCCGTTACTGCGAATGGAAAGAGAAGAGTGAGGCTCGCACAGTGAATCAGGGCCTCAGCAGGGTGGTGGCAGGGGTTCTGAAAAATACCAGGTGAAGTGGCCAGGTAGGTGCCAGGGTTTGGAATGACGACTTCTCCGCCACCGTGGCGCGGGTTTGTGCACTCGCTAGCTTAAATGACGCCGTACCCTCTGGTAAGCCTCATTGGAGAGCTGTAGGGTATTACTGCATTGAGTGATGCGGATTAGCCTGTGTCTTTCGCTGAATTTGAATTTCTGGTATCTTCATTTCCCATCATAATATGTAGTATTCATTGATTTATTTCACAATTAAGATACCTATAAAAATTAGTTATCGCTCTTACACGATGATATCTTAGATTAACAAACTACAAAAGACCTATTCTCTGATTTTTTTTTCCTTGCTGCATTTTCATTTCCCTCGGATTAGACCAAAATGAGGCTTTCCTCTTTCATGTCTATAATCAGTTTCATTTTACGTTTCGTATGAACCAACAGTGCTGCCGAGATTGATCTCACAGCGTAGCTGGGAAAGAAGATGAATATTTTATGAACTTATAAAAGATAAAATGAAAGCATATTATTCTAGAGATGTATTGTTCATGTTCCACGTAAAATTGTGACAGCATGTCCATTCAGAACCTTATTTGCACATCTCTCTCATCTCTGAGAGGAATCACCTTTCCATGTCAAGATTCTTGCGCTTAATGTGATTGCAAAGACTTTTTGTCGTGAAAATTAGCAAATACTTTTGAAGTTAGAAGTAGCGTATTTTCACACAGACATCACCATGGAAATTTATAAAAGGTTACATGTTTTGTAGATACATTTCCATAAATATTAAAGCATGGTGCAGTGAGGAGTTTAGAGAAAATGGCTCTAAAATAATACCTGCACAAACTCACCCAAATGCTTGTCACCGCTCAGAGGCTGAGAGGGAGCAAAACTGTGTAGGAAAGATTTAGACCTCAGTCAATTTTGAACTTCAGTGTGAGTGGCGCCGAAGCACTCAACTGGCCAAATTCTCAACTTTTTTACCTTAGTGAGCCTGAAACTTTAGAGAATTTAGTTGGGTGAGGATGATATCTTTTTTCCATTGCTCTGCCAAGCTTTTAAATTCGGCAGAGCGGCTGCCTTGCGCTGCTCCATGACAGCCGGAGCGACTGGTCAGAGGCTGCTGAGGACCAGGCTCCAGCTAGTCTCCACTCCCTGCTGTGGATGCTTTTCACAACTGCAGAAACATTCAGATTGTTTCCAAAAGCTGGTTGTACTGAAAGATTATCTAGTGATGGATGGATGTTTAGGTAAAAGTATCATCACACTGAGGTTAGTGGTAAAAATGTTTTTGAATTACCAGGGCTTCATTCCAGAGCAATACAGAAATACTGCCAAAACTTGTAAATACTAGGGTAAACTTAGAGGCTGATAACCCCTTCTTTCTGCCCTACACCCAGAGTGTGTGTGCTCCAGATGATGCGACATGAAGGCATTTGCACCACCATGCATGTGCATAGCGCCCTCATCAAATCTCATCGCCGAGGTCTTATTCAGTTTTATTTATATAGTTCTGGAATTGGTGCACGCATGCTTAAAAGCACGTGATGGGCTTTGCTTTGGAATTGAGATGATAAACAAAAGTGCATTCAAGGAGGCTGAAATACGTTATTGTGCCGTTTTGGCGTTATTCTCGGAATATGGCTTCATGCTCAGTCGTGTTACTGGTTGTACATTAGGCTCAATAAGAACATTCCTACACAGGTGCTTCCATCAATAGCAGCTCACAGAGTAGGACTGCACTCTATTGCCAGGTAACTAATGCTGAAGGTCTGCTCTCGGAGGACTTTTTTAGAAAAAAAAGAAGCTTCAGCTGATATAATGACCTAAATATAATGATTTGAGGACAGAAGATTCAATCAGGATTTCAATTCAAGATTTTCACTCCCGTAAATTGTAGGTCAAGTCCACAGTTTCCAGGAATATTTGGGCCTCAATCGCAGAACCCTGATTGATCCCGCAAAAAACTCTCAGATAGGCACTTGCAGTGAATTTGAAGAAAGAAGTGTGGCCCACCCTCAGGAAGCAACACAGGCCCAATTTAGTTCCTCCTGCAGTCAGTTGGGAGATTTGTATTGAACACATAGAATATAAAAATAGAAAAAAAAATTCAGAAGTCATATTATTAGGATTTCGTCTTTGGAAATGTATTTGCTTGTGCTGGGAGGAAAAGATACTGTACTTTGTCATTGCCTTGTTATATGATAGCTGGAAATGAAAGAAATACTGTGTTTCCTAGACTGGCATAGGTGTTGAATTTTTTATCGCTATTCAAAGGGAAAAAGGTTCTTACTAACTGACTGTAGTTAGAAACATACCTGAAAAAGAAACACTGCATGAGCAATTGGATTATTTTGGAAATTTTCTGCAGATTATTTAATTAATTTGAGATACTTCATTCAAGGACAAGCTTGTAGGTTTTCTTCTACCTAAGTAATGTTGGAGCTCTCATAACCTTCATGCCATGATGGTATTTTTTTCTCATAAGGACTCTTTATTTGCGAGTCTTGTTCTTTCTTGTCATGGCCAGGGTCTGGGTTGCTGTATCTGAAGACAGTAACACTTATTCTTTTGTCTCTTTCAGCAAATGATGTATGAATTGGTGCCTCCAATCCACAGTTCTGCTACTGCAACATGATGTCCTTCACTCCATTGTTTTTCACCCCAAAGTTAATAAAGAGGCAGTGGAATAAGCATGAACATACCATCAGGTAAATAATGAGACTAACACCATGCACTGAGATTTTAAAATGAGTTTTTTAATAGGGTGGAGAGGAAGAGGAAAAGAACTACTGTCATCAGAAAGAACTTTGCAAAGAATCAAATGATTCTCCTCCCCCAGACATTATGATATATATTGATTTGGGATGTGTCTTGTTTTCACTTTACCCTTCAGAATGAATTATCTTCCAGGCAGATCTACCATTAGCTTGCATTTCTCGTAGGACTCCTACTATCACCAAGAACTTTGTGCTGTGCAGTTACATCATAAGAGATGGTTCATGCTCTGAAGAATTTATAATCCAGATGTCATAGGTAATAAGGGTAAAAGCAGGCAGGATCACATCGCTCCAAGATCACTTTCTGAGCATATAACAGAAGTTGAGGGTGTTTGAACACTAGAACAGGTTGTGCAGAGAAGCTGTGAAGTCTCCGTCTTTGCAGGCACTTAAACCCCAATGGGGCTCAGCCCTGAGGAGCCTGCTCTACTTGACCCTGTTCTGAGCATGGGGTTGGACTAGCTGATCTCCAGAGGTCCTGTCCAACCTCGACAATTCAGTGACTCTGTGTGACTGCGTTGGGAGCAAAGTCAACCAGGTCTAAGTCTCTGGAGTCTTATGACAAAACTGTTCATTGAAACACATCATCTTTGCCATAAAGTTGTACAAAACCAATATTGTTATGGATGGAGACCAGCTGTGCAATTATTAGATTGAGTAGTACTTCTTCATATCAATTGTCCCGTTGACTTATATATTAAATTGACTTCTGAGCACCTCTTGACCTGAAGGTCAAGCTGTTAATCTGCAATTCAATTTAAAAATTAATTGGCACTGTTAAGACACTTCTTCAAAAACCAGATTAATATCCCTCTTAATTTCCAGACCTAGGAGCCCTGAATGAATTAATAAGGTATTAACTGGGTTAATATATCGACATTCCTGGAGTAGTAAATGGGTGCAACTGGTATTAATTCAGGTGGTCTTAGATTGGAACTGATCTCTCCCAGTGATGAGGGAAAATGGCAAATTATTCATTTGACAGGATTTTGTCTCTTGTGGGATACGCTTTAGAAAGGAGTGCTGGAAATAGACTAACATGTTGCATCATGCTACGCAGATAAACTAATAATGAATTAGGTTTTTTACTTCTTTACCAGCGATCTCAGTAGGTGAAATCCAGTTTTCAGTGAGTCCCACGTACTGCTGCATTTGATGTCTGACTTAAATGTCGTGTATGCATTTTTATGCGTCAACGGAAAAAATCTGCCCTCACTGCTTGCACTTAAAAAGAGTGCTTCACTGGCAGCTGGTTCCCTGCACTACTGGTAGGAGAAAAAGTGTGACCTACTCAATTAACAATATTGTTTTCTCAAGTACTTCAGTGTTTTCCTGATATCGCTCCTTCAGTTCTGGTCTTTAGTAACCTCAGGATGCTCTTCTCTCAAAATATATACAGGTTTCCACCTGCAGATTTTGTGTACGCACTGGTATTTCTAAAGCAAATCTGAACATTGAGGTACTTTAGCTCCTACTAAAGTCCATCAGTCATAGCATTGTCTTCAAAAGAAATAGAGGTAGTCAGATTTTTTTTAAATCCTTTTTTTTTATGAAAAAATACTGAAAGTTATCACTTTTGGATTGTACTGTAGCAAAGTCTAAGAGACATTCATTTTTAAGCTAATATCTTCTGAAGTTAGACTGTTTATTTAAAAAAAAAAACTTAAATCCACAGCAAACAAGGAATCAGACTAGATCTTTCACGGTGCTTTTATTACAGGAAGAATTTCTGAAGACATTTTCAGTCATTGCAAAAGAGTAATAAGTCACTTTATTCCTTAGACAACAGTAACCAAACTGTTAATAAATAGGTCAAAGTTAAATCTTTTCAAGGTTGGTTTGATTTTTATACATTTAAGGAAAATAAGTAAATTTTGTGATTTCAAAATAGCAAGTCTATTCCAGCCAAAAAGAGCAAGTAAAATAATTTCCGATCCTTCTTCTCGGTGTAAATATGATAGTATTTAACTCTATTGAATTGTTTTGTGTAGCATGCATGTTATAATTAATTATCAAAACAAAGTCTATGTTAATATTAATGGAAACAAAGTCTATGTTAATATTAATGGTCTCAACTTAATCCTAGGGGGAAAAAGACTTAAAAATTAAATTTTAATTTCTGTTCTTAATGATTTATTTTGAACTTCAGTTTTCTACTATATGTGCATACATCCCTCAGTTTACTTTTAGTTTGACATTTATGTGCTATCTTTGAGTAGTTATAAGATTAGTTTGTCGTTTGAAAAGTGGGTGATTTTCTAGGATAATTGCTGGAGATGTAGAAGGCAATATAAATTGTTTACTTTCATCTGACAATGAATGTAACTGCTTAGATTTTTTTTTTTATTCTGAATCACAGACTTTTTTTTTAAAGATTCTAGAAATTAAGATTCAAGCAGCAATTTTGACTGTTATGATTGCTTACTCTTCATGAGCTCACTCCTTTTTGCAATACCATTGCACTTGACAGTATTCGTTACTACTAACACTTGGCTTTCTGCAGTGATCAGAGGACGGTAGTAGGCAGGTGTTACGCTGTGACTACTACTTACCAGGAAAAACTTGCTCCTTATCCTAGCCCTTATTCTTCCATCTGCTTACTTCACTCACTGTTGTGCCTGGCTATAATCCAGATTTGTAAACTCTTTTGGGGACTTGGATTTTTTTTTTGTATTCCATGCTTCTACACAACTTAACATAGAGAGTGCAATAATTATCTGAACGACAAATATTGTGGCAAACTGAAGGGCAAATATTGTACTCTGCAGTCTTGCCTCCTGACTGTAAGAATTTAACGAACTCTAGACCACATTGTGGCTCCATCCCTGAGGATGCAGCTCATTTTTCTTGTAATAGGAATAAACCTCCTTAAGTGTCCTTATTTGGGTTAACTCATACAAATTTTAGAAAAAGGGATTGGTGTATCTAATACACCAGACTAAATTAGTCAAGAAATGTAGCCATTTATCATTACAGTATCTTGGTGTTGGTGAATTTAATGTAATCGATGCTTTTTAGTTAAAAAAAAGAGTATAGCATTTATTAACTATTAACTTAAACTTCTTTTCTAAATTAACCAATGAGCTAATCTTTGGGTAAAATCAAAGTATAGTTAATACCTTTTAAAATAACCTGCACTTTTTCAGGTTTGTTTCATCATTTCACATTTGGATTTTGGATGCTTTTTCCCAGAAGTATTAACACTTACTGTAGCCTGTTGTTAAACTGTGATTTATGGCAACGTAAAACAACACAAATGGCTTTAGATTCTGAATGCACGCATTTTTTAATATGCATTGAACTTTAAACAAATAAGTGGTTTCTTTACTTTAGGGGGATAACTCATTAAAGGAGTACAAAATACCTGCAGGTGTTTCTAAGATCAGGGACCTAAATGCTTACATTGACATAGAAAATGGAGTTGATATGGCCTTTAAGAAGCAAAAGGGTAAAGGATTTTAAATTATGTTTGAGGTGTACAAAAAGAATTAAAAGATACTTTATCTACAAAGTTCGCAATCTTTTCTCAGGCTCTCCCTCATTTGCTTCAGATGAGCTCTAAAATAATTCTGTATTTACATTTCATAGCATTATTTTTAGGTTCACCTCACCTTACAAATTTTACAAGTACAGCTGAAGTTTCAACTAGTACAATGAATTACGAAACCATTATTCAATTTTTTTTAGCACAGTAATGAAATTCTGATGCTTAAACGTTTGACCTTAAACAAATGAAATATTTCTGAATGTATGGGCCACCCACTTGGGAAAGAATCAGTTGGACAGAATGGTGTCCCCGTGCACTGCCCTTTGCAGAATACCATTCTCTACTATGTTGTTGTTTATTTATTATCCTTTTAATGCATTATTGCATTCAAGATTTACTTATATAACAGGAGAGAGAAATAATTTGTGGAGTAGTAGATGGAAGTTAAAACACACTGCTTTCTATGTTAGACAATATTTAGTTAGAAACATAACAGAAAAGTCATGGAAAATGCAATTTTCCATATTTTTCCATTGTGTTAATCTTTTCTGTTTCTTCTCTCTGCGTGGTGTGTTTAATCAAATCCATCAGCCTGAAGATTCCTGCCTCTTTAGATATCCCTTGTTGGAAGAAATTAATGTAAATCTAGCCAAGCCCTGATTTGAACAGGGAATTATCTTAAAACTGGCTTTGAGTGACAGTCGTGTTTGACTTTTTTCTGACTTAGAAATATTAATATACCTCTCATACTAAAAAGCTTTTCATAGTGAATTATAAATTATTCTGTTTCTCGAGGGGGGCACTTTAATTGCATATATACACAAAAGTGAGGAAACAATAATGTAATTATTATTTAGAAATAATGATAACTACTGTGTCCAAATACAAGTTATTATAATACTTAAGCTATTTCTGATTATTTCCCAGATCTGTTAACAAATGTGTACATGCAAACATGATCAAATCCCTACTATGACATATGGTGTAATGTTTTTAATGGAACATGATAATTAGATGACTGAAGGAGATGCAGATTGATACTTGATAATATTATTAGGAAGTGGATTTGCTTTCCTTACTGTGTGCCTCCCGTCTTCTCTGAAGTGTTGGATATAAGATTCCGGACCATTTCTCTAAAGTGCTGGTGTTCATTCTTCCTGTTCAAATGAATAGGTGTTAAATGTAGTTTTGGTGTCTGAAGCTTTCTTTGATAACCAGCTGAAAAACTGGGCCCACCCAGCAAAGTCCACCCTATCCAGATTCCTCTCAAGCACCTTTGGCAAAGCTTAGAGAAATAACTAAGTTGTCAACAGACAAGAGGGAGGTGGAATCACCTGGCTGTGGGGTTTTTAAGTGCCTTCTCAACATCTGGTGTTACATCGCAGAGGTGAGATCTCCTCTGCTCAGTAGATCTCAAATAGGGGGGTCCTACCAGCGTCGTCAATAGCATAGCTTGCCAAAGCTGTCTCCAGGAGCACCAGAGGAGAAGCAGAAACTCTCTGGTCTCTAGGAGCTGGATGGAGAGCTCCGTTGGGAAAAGGGTGTCCGCTTGGAGAACCATTGCAGCAATGGAAGAGATCCCAGGAACAATACGGAAAGAGCAATGGTGAGGCAGGGCTGAGTCAGGCCATGTACATGAAACTCACAGGTATATACAGGTCTATAATGTCTCTCTTCACACTCACAGACTCATAAAAATATGTTGGGGTTTTGCAGGTCAGGCATTTCCTTTCACCTCTTTTCAAGTGTTCCTGAGTCCCCATTCCCACCTGGGGGTAACTGGTGGGAAAGTGGAGCTCCAAAATCATACACAGCCTTTCCCTTTGAAAAAGCAAACACGGTAACCTACCTACTGGTAGTCCAGGCCGGTTTCATTAAAAGTTGTGAAATGCTTTGAAAATTATACTTACTAGATACTAATCCTTTATTATTGTGCTACGTTCCTGCGTACATGTGGGTGAAATATGGACATGTAGTTGTCTCCTTGTTTGTGTAGAAACTCTGAATCTTAAAATGAATGTGTATAACAGGTTGTGTTCAGAGAAGTTCACATTAGTAGCTGCAAGAAGCATATATGTAATTCCTTATAAATATATATAATATTATCTATATAAAAAATGTAAATTCTACTTTTCCTAATGCCCATAAAACTCTTCGGTACTGCGGGCAAGACTCCAAGTGCTATATTTCTGTAGAGCAGCTGCCAAAATGAGCTATTGTTCATGTAAAGTATCATTTGGAAACGAGTTTTTTGTGGAAATATAATAACTTAATTGGGAAAAAAAATGTTTAAAGCCATATACTTTGTAAAATATTGTAACAAATCCAGATCCTGTAGACAGCAGATAAAATGGCTGTGGTGAAACTTTCCAAACAGGGCTAAACAGGTGGGGTCCAAAGTCCCCAGTTAGGATTATAAATAATCACGTTGGTTTCTAAAAACTCCCGCAAAAGAGAAAAACTGACTGACTGATTGGTCCTAGACTGGGTAAGCATCTTTTAAATATGCATTAAGCTTATTTCAGATGCAGGACTCCAGAAGGACTTGGGTCTTGCAGCGTTACAGTGTTGCAAGAGTCAACTCTGAGCAGTCAGGGGAAGATGGGAGCTATATGCCCGGATATGTATAAATTATGTATCGACAATTAGATGCCTGTGTGGAGTATAGAATGAATTAGATGACCAAGAAAGAGACTCACTAATGTCTTCAATACAAGCATGAAAATTGTTGCGACATTCTTATGCCCTATGTCCTGTTAAAATTGTAAGAAAGGACATTTATCTGCACAAGCCATGTTTGATATCTAATTTTTCCAACACCTAATGGTTTGTCTTCACTCAATAAGTGAAAAGCCTGGGATCAACTCGCTTTTGCAGCCTGATGACACTGTACATTTCTCAACTTCTCATGATGCAGCACTTTTATTTTACAAAGAGAAAATAACTACTTGTATTCAAGGGAGAGAAGGCATGACATTTTGCACTAGCTTCGGGTAGAGAGCACGCGTTCAGTATTGTACTGCCTGTATTAAATAGCACTTGGGGCAACGGCTGAAATTTATGTAACTTCCCGGCAGGAACTGATCACCTTTATATTTGTAATGCATATACCATATCACACATAATCTCCCTCTTTGGTTTTGTCAAGTGGCTATTTCTGTATGCCGTGCGCAGTGGGACAGTTTGAAGGACAGAACTTCCAATAGCCATGTGTTTAAAAGCATCAACGTGGAAAACATGCGGTAGGTTCAAGGCTCTGTGGCCAGAAAGAAAGGCTTTTTTCTTGTGCATCACACAAACACTGTGCTAGCTGCTAGGTAAGAGGCAGGTGTTTTTATCAGCTTCTTAATTCCGAGGACCAAATGGTGGGTGCGCTTTGCTATTAGACCTGAGTGTGGGAAAGAGGTGACGGAAAACCTAGCATATGATTTTCAACAAGGGCTGAACGTGGAGCTGGAAAGGGGACCACAAGAAGGAACGAGTATACCCTGCCTAAACTTGCCCATAGTTAGACTAGCAGTTGAGATCTAATCAGGTTTAGTAGTAGCCGCAAATCCTTTCCATCGAGTTTCGTATGGCACGTACACAGACAGGCAGATCAGGGCACTGCTCGAAGAAAGACCCGGAGGAGGGCTAAAGGCGTAGGAATGGAGAAAGAAATCTTCACTGAACAAAAACTGTGTGGGTGGGTGTGAGGGGGGAGAGGAAATTATGTTCATTTTTCAACCTTGTTTTGCAAGTAGACAGAAAACTCCTTTTTTTTTTTTTTTAGAACAGTCAGTCCAATTTTCACTCATGATAGGAGGACATGCATGAAATCATTTTAATGAGCAGTTGCTTAAAGGAAACATAATCAGGCAGATTAGGGTTTTCTATACTTCAGCTTTCTATGTCTGTATCTACGTGTGCGAGGATTTTCAAGAAGTAATCATTTAGTTTCAAAAATGCTTTGGGCTTTTCAAGTAATTCTTTTTTTTTTTAAGCATTGAAGTAGCCACGTATTTTTCCATTCATGGTTCAGAAATAGGATTTGCTTCCCTGTTTTTTATCTGTCAAAGTCAGTAGAAATCATAAGGTATTTATGACATAGTAACCAACTTATTGCTCTGCGAAACACAGTGTTGAAAATGTCGGTGTAAAATGTTCAGCTGTTTCGTGACTTCCTAGAGCTCTCTGCATGGAACACATCAGCGTAGTATTGTAAGAGCTTTAGCTTTATATCTCTATTTACCTCAATATAGAAATATTTAAGCAAAAGTTATTAAAATTACTGAACTGATGTCTCCAAGTCTAATGATGGTTTTGGCCATTGCTCTGGTGACAGACTGAGGTGAAAGGAAAATACAGGACAGTTTTGAAGGATCTGAACATTGTCCTAGAACATCCTAATTGGAAAAGAAATACTGTGGAAGAGCAGGTTTTCATTCTTAAAATAATGAAATGAATATTTGGAATATGCCAGAACTTTCCCCACGTTTTTGTTGTTGTCATCAATAGATTCAGCCTCTCCAAATCAGCCATTCCTAATAAAGAACACAGGCACATAGTAAATTCCTGACCAAAAGCACAAACATCTGCTGCTCAGTTGCAAGTACAGTAGGCTGACATGGAGGACAAAATGCTGAAAATAGGGAATAAGGGTCCGGAACCTGCCATCGTGAACAAAGATGATTAAAAGACTGTATGAAAGCACAGTGGACAAGATGATATACTGGAAATTAAGAATAAAGCCGAGTGCAAAATACTTATTAAAATTAAATTTTTCTTTTCAGTCTTCCCCAGGAAGTGTCAAGCAGTTATTTTAGCTGTGTTTTACTCTTTCTGCTTTTACCCTCTTTCCTCGTCTCCTTTTATCGTGAAAAAATTCTTTAAAAAGTACCGATAGAAGCAGAGAAGTCAAAGTTCATGCTTAGAAATAAGGGCATGTGGAGGAGTGTCCGCGTTTCACTGCTGCGAAGGGTGTTCAGCAAATGTCGCGCACGCGTGTGCTTGTTCACGCTGTGCAAATGGCAAGGCATTTCCCGGAGGAATGTGGCAAGCAGCGTTTCTGAAAGCAAACGGGAAATTCTTGCTGATGTGGGAGTCGCCAACACTCTCCCAAGCTAATGAAAAACCCCAGATCAGGACTAAATGGCAAAGAAAAGCGTGTGCTAATTGGTTTTTGTTGTGTATGGGATAGGGAGGGTTGGAGGCAGAGCTGTGGCTCCCTCCGGAAAGGCTGGGCAGTGCTGGTGCTCGGCTGTCTGTGCGTTATTATCATCTCCCAGCTGCGGGGAACCGTCTTCAGCCTTCCTCGCCGGAATTGCTCTTCTGGTGTCTCCTGCACTCACAATGTGCTGCTTATTCTCCTCCCTCGCTTCTTGATTTTCTTTGCAGCTTCAGCTCGGGCGCCTTGCTGTAGCTTTGCACACCCAGCCGTGGTTACGTGGGTGTTCCAAACCTGGGCGAGGGCAGCGTGGCTGTGGGCACTGGTGCTGAGGTGGGAACCCCGAACGCCGCGGGGCACGGGGCAAAGACTTTCCACGCCGCAGCCGTAACTGGGAGCACTTTATGCCTGCAGAGGGGATGTCGTTGCCCACATCCTACACGCATTTCTGCTTGGGAGTATTGCTAGTAATTTATTTATGAGCCCTGACCTGTGGTTCCCGGGGAGGGAGGTACCTTTGGTGCCCAGCAGCCAGAGCTGGGATGCTGCTGAGCGTTCTGGAGTGCCATCTGCTGGCACTGTCCCCTCTTGCTGTCTACAGGAGGAGTGATACCCCCGTGACAAGTGGTGCTCAGGGGACAAGTACCAGTACGTAGGGACTATCAGGACACTGTAGCTCTACCCAAAGAGAAGGACTGAGCTATCACGACAATCAATGAGCCATAATTGCCTTCCAGTCCTCCTCCTTCCCACTGCAGCAGGAGTGAGCAGGGCTGACTGGAGACACTGGGGCCTGCTTTTTGCCTGGCTATGTATCATAAACATTAGTTACATTAACATTATAAGCATTGCAAGGCTGTACTTTTACCAGACATTTCTGGTTGACATGACACGTTTACAAACAGTTTGGTTTCTCCTGGTTCGTTCAGAGCTCTGCTTTGAAGGGACAGAATCTATATTTCCTTTCCATTTCTATGGAAACAGCTAACTCTCTTCTAATATAGCTGTTTTGTAACTGCTGGGCCTGATTCCCTTCTCATGTGGGCTGTTTTTAAGGCAGCATTGCGCTGTTGATCCCACCTGAGTTACTTGAAGCTGACAATTATAATTGAGAGCATTCAGATCTGCTGCTCTCCCAGCACATTGCAATGAAAGGGACTTACATGCAAAATGTTAGCAGGTTTGGAGCAGGCATTGTAAAACATCTCTAACCATCCATCATTTTATTTTGATGGCCCTAGTTCTGACTCTAGAGCTGGAACAGCCACAAATTTCCATTATATGGCTCGCACTGACCTGCCAACTGTGAAGAATCAGCTTTTTTATATTCATTAAGAATATGGAGTTAGACTGGGTTTTGCTCCAGAAGCTTCAGAATACAGGATCGGAATTGCATTTGGGTTTGGGTCTTTTTTCCCATTTGCATTAAAACACATAATATTATGTGTTTCAAAATTAAAAGGCGTTCATGATTGCTCATCCTCTTATGCGCTGGCCTGGAACAGAAGCAGGAGAGGTCATTGGTATGTGCACCTGACCGGGGGAGAAGTTGTTCTTTGGTTTAATACTGTGTGCCTTCCTCAGAAAAACACAGTAGTTTCTCTTGGGGCTTACCGTCTTTATTACATTTGCTGTTGAAATGAGGCTGGTGTCAAACGGGTTTGATCCTCATATCAGGTGGTTGTGGCCCCCAGAGAAATCATGAATGATGCACGGAACACTGGCTGGCCATAACATCTTTCATATTTCTAACGAGCAAAAGCACACGAAAAGTTAGACGAAAGCACATTAAAAGTTAGGTAAAAGGTGAATACTTCCCTAAAATGGATTTTATGTATTATTTGGTCATTCAGAGAGTGGGTAGAAAGGTATTCCACACAGCTGTATAACAGTCAGAGTGGGAGTGGCCACTACCTCTGTAGGCTTCTTGTAGCTCATGCTCATCATCTCCAGCTCTCCCTGGTTCAGAGGACTTGTGCTCACTTCTCCTGAGCTGGTGAGAGCAGCTAGCGAGGCTGCACGCATTTAGCTCTTGGGAACACTCCTCTTCCTCTTGCTGTGGCTGTGAAAAGAACTAAAATGTGTATGCACAAGGCAGGCTTTGTATTTCACTGTGGCTGGCACCATGGGGCAAATTATTTTTGAGTCATATTTGCGCGGTTCCCTGATGGGTTAAGTAGATACTTTGGTTCTTGGTGCTTCTTGGTATCCTGAATTGAATCAACCCATGGGCCAGTTCTTCTCTGTGCTACTATAATTTAATATATTTGCTAATTTAGCAGTCACAGTAGCTTAAAAGCAGAGTAGTATTATGGAAAATCTGGTTTTTGACCTGTAGCTTATAATATTTTGTCTGAAGAGCTAAAATATCCGAAACACTAGAAGGAAACTGTTGATATGCTAAATAAACCAAAGGCAAAAGTAAGACCAAAATATTTAAACATCTACTGAAGCATACAAAATACGTATCATTTCACATTTTCAGCTAACTTATACCATAGAGATACTGACAAATCCATTGCCGGAGGGTAAAAGTTGGGGTTGTGGTAGTATGACCAAAGAAGAAAATGTGGTAGGCCGCAATCTATGCCTTATCCAGCTTGGGGAAGGGGGATGTTTGGTTTTGTTTTTGTTTTGGGGGGTTGTTTGTTTGTTTATTTGTTTACTTATTTATTCTTTAATTTTTATGTATTTATTTATTATATGGTCCCTAGAGTACTGTCATATTCACTTCTGCTTTGTGGATATATTCGTGGAGAGATCTGACAAGGTTGATATTTGCATTGGGAAGCTTTGAAACTCTCAGCACAATACACTTATTAATGAAACAAATGTGTATGGCGTTATGGTTTGTGTTGTCGTTGACATAGAGATTTTGGGTCGGCACGAGCTCCTCTTCCTAGCTGGGGGGTACTCTCTAAACAGGCATTTGCCTGGGAAAATATGCAGAGGAGCTTTCAGACCATCTGCTTTCCTGATTCAAGTGATGTGGGAGATTCATGCCGTGGGTAGCAGGGGCACAGTCTACATATTGCAATGTGTATGGCTCCTCTGAGGCCACAGGACGAGGAAGAGAGTTGCTGTGCGTGGATGCTAAGTAGAAAATCACGTTCAGCAGGACTTCTCTGAGCGCAGGGCCCTGGTCAGGGTGTCTCGGTCCCAGCTGCTGTAGGGGGGTGCACACTCTCCTGCTGTACCTCTCTGTATTCGTACGGCATAACTGCCCGATGCTGGCTTGGCAGGCAGCTCGTGGTGCCAGTGTCACGCACGTGTCATGGTGATGTCCTGTGAGGGACGGGATGGAAATTATCGGGTGTAAATTCTTTAAGTTAATCTCACCACTCTTATCAACACCGCAGAGGCATGCCCTAGTGCCACGGCAGTTTTGGGCTCTGGAAAGCGAGCAACCTCTTCTTGTTGGTGGGGAAAAAGGAAGATCCAGGCACTTCTGTGACACCAAGACTGTTCCTCTTGCAAAGGCTGGGTCAAACGCACACATTAGGCTTGAATCCATGACCATATATCCCCAGTGCACTTGTGTCGGTGCTACGATGATAAAATATAAAAGCGGCACAAGACAGCTTCCCATAAAAGGTTATCACTGCAATTCAGAAAAATTGTAAGTGTTTAGAGATTTAGAAATCCATTTCTAAGGTCTATAAGTCTTTCTGCCTTGAGCCTATCTTTTCCATTTTATCTCAGTCTCTTAATTGTAGTTCAGGTTTAGTGCTAAGGTGTTAACGGTACGTGAAGGGACCGGTAAAATCTCTCACAGTACTGACCATTTATGGTTTTTAAGCTGTATAAGACTGCCTGTATTATTTAAATGTCTGTCCTTTGTTTTTACTTTGCAGAAACGAGGAAGAACTCTTTCTCTTTAGGGTAGCATAAATATAGGTCATATGAGGTTTAGTGCCAGCTGTTTTCGGGCCTTTGCAAGGGCCCACCCCATTGGTGAAAGTCTCAATTTCTCCTGCCATTGCACGTGATCATTTTTTTAGGTTTTTGGATCCTTAAAGAGAAAGGGTCTTAAGTCAGTGGGATATTTCGTGCATGGTGGTACATAGGATAGAGGGGACATCCTTTTGCACCGTTCTGGCCTTAGTGACAAAGACACACTTGCCTGAGGTTATGCAGGACTGGACTCAGTGATCCGTGTTGTCTCTTCCAGTGTTAGTTAAGCCACCACAGAATTTCAGGAACTGAAAGGTGATTTGGTACAGCGATTCCCATGCTGTGGCGTGTGAACCACGTGCACCTGCAAGGCGAAGAAAGTGCTTGGCCATACGGAGAGTTGTGACTGTTGATGTGGTCCTTTGCTTTGGATGGTCTGGGAGTGCACGGCCTCTTCGCAGGGAACCTTGGGTAAATACAAACGCTGCGTGTGATTATTTAGGCCAGATGCCAAGATCTCGTAAATTGCCAACATCCTCAGGATGTGACCCTTTGTCATCTGTATAAATAATGTGTAAATATATGCGAGATATATCCACACTTGGCCTAAATCTGCCTACATCTTAAATAACCTGATAATTGCCTAGTGTTCATGCGTCACACAGCTTCAGAAATCAAAAAATCAGCAGTCAGGAGACAGAGTTAAACTCGAAAATACAATTGCATGTGTTTTTCCTATAAAGCCTTTCTGTGTAGCATTATAAATAATTGCTTGCTATCAGTTAATATCTAATTTAATGCAAAATGGAACTTCTTATGCATGCTGGCATAGAACTATATTCACTGTGCCTCCGTGATTTCACTGGTTTGTAGGAGTAAAGGCATGACTTCAGCTTGTTTAGATAACGAAAGGCGATGTAGCTCAGCTATAACGATAAGACACCGTAGTTGAGGGGCGGCTGTGCCCTGTCAGCACCAGAGCCTGGATCTGCAGTAAGGAATTGGTTTGATATATGGCATTTCAAGGAGATCTAGAGCTCATCTGAAAATATCTCTGACTTTGAGAGAGACCTCTCCAAGTGACTTCCTCCTTTTCTTCCAAATATGTCCAGACTTTGGTAAATTCCCAGACTAGGGTCTTCATTGTGTCACAGTGGATCCATGTTAGGAATGTGTTTCTTATGTCTGCTTTCTTCCTTTCATACGTTGCCAATTTTTTTTTTTCTCTTCATAATTTGAACAAGAAAGACAGACCATTATGCAAAAGCTTACTTGGAAAAATAAAATGCCTTGAACTAGTACAGCTGCTTTGCTATAAATAAAGTTAAAAATACTGAGGTTTTAACTGATCTGTTTCATTAGGTTGGATTTGGAATAACCTCACTAGATACAATCCCAGTGCATAATATCCCTGAAGAACTTATGTTTTATGCGTATTTCAGTTCTTGTGAGCAGAAGAACACAGGAACAGTTTGTTATGAACTGTTGTTTATAAATTACAACTTCAGGCCCACAGAAGAAAGGCACTCCGTTGTATTTAAGCAGCGCAAACACTGTGAAAACCAGAGATGGACCCGCAGCAATGTGTTACATCTGAATATCCCAGAGATCTGAGAGATTGTGATCTGCTTAGATCTAAATTCTTGGAGAACTGTGTGGCATGAAACAGTAACTACTTTTCACTTTTTAGACACTTTTCAATAATAAATGGGTTTGATACATGACTTTTTCTTCTTTGTCCAGAACATATGAAACAATTTTGCATAAATAATAATCAAGCATAACTGAGATGTCTGGCATTTTGAAATGGATTCTGATTCCTGCCAAAGCAGGAAATCATGAGCAAAACAATTAATAAATGCCATTCCTCACTTTCTAGCACAATAGAAGGAAAACAAATTAATACAAACGGTATAATCTTTTAAATGCGAGTATATGTGTGGCAAAATGTAGCATGAAGATCGTCTCTGTTCTGTCTGCAGTGTTTTAACTAAATGAAGAGTGTCACCTTTTCTTTAGAAAAATAAGTACAGATTGCACAAAAATAAGATGAAAATAGATGGCTTCATATGTGGAGTTCTTTGCTTCCTGATTTAAAGAGCGATGATAAGAGGTAATGAAAGCTTGCTGGGGATTTCCACTTAAGCTGGGACACTCTGAGACTGACTCACAGCTTGAAGGTTGTCCTGCACTTGCGGCTGACTCACTCCTGTCCGAGGCACCAGGTAAAATCCAAAGGTTCCATCATTTTGGGACTGGGGGACTTGGAGGGGTGTGAGAAGATTGAGATCTAGAGCAGAGTTATGGAACTTTATTGCACATGCAGTCAGAATTCCTCAAAATTCAAAAGAGCAGATGTTGCCCATGGGATTGTGACCTTTACCCCGATGTTCAGGTTTTCTCTGTTTACACCAGGGATAAGCTAAAATAAATATATTTACTTCAGATTGCCTGGGGCCCGAATGGTCTAAAAATATTGAAGCTCACTGCAGCATCTCAGCAGTGAGTTTATTTGAACAGAATCAGCATTATTTTTGTAGAACACAAAAATATTGTACGTACTTATGAGTAACGGAGTTTGTTATTAAAAAGCCATCCTCAGCTCTCCTCCAAACTATGTAGCCTCATGCGTGGAGAAACAATTAGCATCAACTAAAACCTTGAAACAGTTTCTTTCCAGCTTTTAAAACACTGATTGAAAGGCTATGAGGAACAACAAAACATAAAAATCCAGTTACCAGCCAAGCATGGAGCAAAAATGTTAGTTTGAGTATCAGTGACATACAGTGTCGGTAGTCCCTGAGCTCTCATCATCAGGTATCTGGTACAGCAGAGACATCCCCACTCAACACTGCATAATACTTCAAGTATTTTCCTTCTAGACCTGACCAAGCCCTTAAGAAAGGACAAGACCTTGAAGGCTCTCAGGACCTTTGCCTCTCGGACACCAGGCATAGGGCATCAATTCCTAGAAACGTCAGCCTGTCGTTGGCAGGAGGCTGACAGGGTGCTGCTCGCTTGTCCAACTTTGTTATTCATTCTCCAGAATATGTCTAATCTCCTTGTTATTCTTCTTTCATTGCTTGTTCCTCCTGGAGCCTAAAGGCATGACATTCAGAGAGCACTGGTTTTTTATATCCCTGCTCACAGTCTCGGTGGCTACCTTCCCTACCTGCTGGTGGGGGACCGGAACGGCTTTTCAGAGCGCCGCGTGTTTCAGCAGTGTGTTTTCCTTTGGTTTTCTTACTTGTTTCAAACTGGTACAGATGGATGAAGCAAAAGTCCTGTAAGAAAGGAAAAAAGTATTGTGGTGAAGCACAGGGAATCGGGTTGTCCTCAGGCAAATTCCTTGTGCTGTGAATGACCTTCAAGTTCACATACTCCTTTTGGGGGTCTCCGTCCCGGTTTGAGGTAAAACAGGACCAATTGTCTTCAGTGACTTTAATTTTTTTACTGTCAGTCTCTGACTTGGGAAATCTTAGACTCCTTAGCCAAGGAGGCCAAACGCTGTTTTCTTTAAGTGAAAGCGATGGAAGATTGAGACGCATCACGTTTTTCAATGAAGTAACAGGTAAATGAAATCGATTGCCCAAGTTTTATGACATTCAGATTAGAGAAACAATTTTGACTTGACCTCTCTGTACCTCAGTTTTCCAATCAAAAGGGGAGAGAGAATCACCTTTATCCCGCACAAGTGGTCTAAGGCTGAATGCGCTCATTTGTGTGTAACGAGGCTCAGCTGTACTCAGTTTGAAGCACCACGGAGAGACCTGTGTGTACAGACGGTAAATGCTTTTCTAAGCAGCTGCTCGTCAAGGACCGCATTTTTTCTTCCCTGTGCCAACCCTTGAATAGCTTTGCAAATATGAAAAGAGGGTTGCGGTCTACTTGTGTGGTATTGTTATGCATTTTGTTCATGTTGCATTTCAAGCAACATTGAACATAAACATTTTTTACATACTTTTGTCAGTAATTTTTCCTTGTGGTAAATTCTTAGACTCTGACATATTTTGAGCTTGCCTTCAGCAATCTGTACACATGTTTCTTGTTAGAATCTCCCTTGTTACATCATTTATTATAACACTGTTTTGCCAAATGTTTGAATTAGGAAAGGCATGCCATTTTGACGTTATTCAGGGATTCTTGCAGGGAAGTAAGGTAAGATATAGATGATGCTCTGTTTTGAGCCCATAAGCACAGACGTTTCTGATTAGGGTTTTCAGCAGCTTATAAAACCAAATGGGATTTGATAGAAGCTAGCTGTAAAGGAAGTTTTGCAAAACTTCTTAGAAAGATTTGAATCCTTAATTTGTATGTATTCCCAGCTGAAGTTTCATTGTGAAGGGAAATGAATATGGGGAGCTGTTGCATAACCAGCAAACTCCAATTCTGATTTCAGAGAAACATAATAAAGTGAAAATAAATTACATGGTAATAATTGTTTTGGACTGCAGGGCTAGTGCAACTTCCAGGGAGAAAAACAAAAGCTCTGATTCACCATGGTATTACTCCATTTTTATACTGATTTATCTCTATTGCATTCAAGGAAAAACACTGACAAAAAGTTAGAATAAGGGCAAAGATGACTCAGGTCCCCACAGTGGTGGTTTATTTCTTATTATAACAAAGCACATACAAGGAGCCTATAAAAAAACGAGTGCACCTCATTCACTTGACATTTTCCGGTGATAAAGTCACTATCCGTCTGAACATATTTTCTTTTTAATATACGGTAGATTGTTCAATTGCACCCATCAGCACAATATCTAACAGTGTCCCACAGTGAGTCAGGAAAATATTATTACTCCATTAAGGAGTGAAGCAGAGAAAGACTTAGAGACCTGTTCAAATTAAGGCAGGAGGATTAAGGCAGAGATGGGAATGGAAACCAAACCTACACTTTCCCAGGGCCAAACACAGGGTTTGCCTGGTTTCTTAAAGATGGCCTCCCCCATTCTTATGGGACCAGTGGACCACTGCTTTTCCCTCTTCATCCAAGCACATCACAGATATTTATTCATTTTAATGTATACGTCTTCCATGAGCCACGTGCTAGCTCTTTGCAGCGCTCACCGAAGAAACTACTCATGTTATGAAGTCTAACCTTAAATTCAGTGTTGCTTGTTCCATGCCTATGCTGTAAGGAACAGTCAGAACAGATGAATAAAGATTGAAAAGGCTTCTCCATTTCCTTGCTTTGTGCATAGTGGAGCATTTTCTCTGCCCTTACCCCTCCTGTCCTGCTAGTCAGACTCAATGACTGCTCAAGGCATAGGAGCAGAGTGGGATCCCTCACTCTGGAAGCTGTAGTACTTGAAGCTGCATTTTGTATGCGTCTAAAACTATTATTTGGTTAATCATGTCACTTTTCATCAAATGTTTAGTACAGACAAGTTTTTATTACTGTTTCTATGTTCCAGCTTCCACATGCTTTATTTCCCTTTCCAAACAGGAGGTTTCCAGCTCCGTCCAGCTCTGTATGCTCGTTATATCTTTTCCAATTCCAGTTACTAACTGCCAGTCACATATAGGTCTTACTCACCCAACAAAGCAAATCCAGCTCTCCTAGCCTGAGGCAGACCTCTCATCTGGTCCTATTTCCATCCTTCTCTTTGCAGGTTTCCAGAGAAGTCTACTAAGGGCAGTATCGCGGTAGAGCAGCAGGGACAACAGCAATGTGCTTAATCAGCTCTGGGAGACCAAAGCAACCCCTGATGAGATCCTCAAAAGGAGAACATTTTAGAGGAAAGGCAGTGCAAAATGTCAGATGAGGAAAGAAATACGTTAAGATGATCGTTGGGATAAATGAGTAGATGTCTCTCTCTCATGGCTCATCTTTCTGATTAAAGAGGTTGTCCTGTTGTTGTGCTTCTCTTTATGGAGAGTCAGATATTGGTATTGAAGATTAAACCAGTGCTGGTTTTGGAAAGGCTCAGATTTTCAATCTGCTCACCCAGCACTAATATTTATTTGCTCTGCTGAGAGATAATATTGAAAAGAGATATCTCTATTTTCAGACCTGTGTACAGATGATGTCCCCAAAACTTTGCTATATTATGAGATTCCAGAACATACTTTGCTTTGTCTGTTTCTGTCCAGAGGATCACTTTGTGATTACAGGCTATCACCATACTAAACATACATTGAATTTTGCCATTATTCCCATGAAGATGAATACAACAATATCATTAATAAATAAAAAAATTAGTCATTATTCTTATAGCTTCTCAGAGCTTTGTGTCTAATCCTGTCCAGTCATTTTCAAAACCTATCTATCTGTTTTGTGATACTGAGTGCTTTATGAAATTGTAAAAAATCTCCCAGGAGAAGGCTAGGGGACCATGGAGGCTGTCCCCAGGGGAGTCCAGTGGAAGGTCTGCCCTTGTGCCAGGGAGGCAGGGAGCCCCCAGCAACTTCTCAGCAGCAAAATTACTGTTCTTTCTCTTCACAGCAAAGTTAACACGGGGATTGGTCTGGGGAGCTGCTGGTTTGGCATAAAGTGCGTACTGATTTGCTGTTTCATTTGATTCAAACAAAAATCACAGTTCTGGAAAAATAAGTCTGCAAACTGGAAACTTGTTTTGTATCCAGATTTACTCTGTAGTTTTTGAAAAATTAGGCCTTTTAAGTCCTTAAGTAGGATTAAAATTATGTAATAATACAGGGAGCCAAATATGAAAACATAACCAACTAAATAATAAATTGCTATAGTTTACAAGAAAAGCCAGTACCACAAATCTACAAATATGATACACATCAAAAATCTGGGTATTAAAAATAATGATAGTTTGGGGGATTTCTGAGTCTTTTTTCTGGGACCATGCATTTCCAAACTTTCCAGTAACATTATAAGGAGTGGGAAATTCTCGTTTAAAAAAAACATGTCCTGAGGATTTAGGAAAAATCCCAAATGTTGCGAGGTTGTGATAAAGATATGGGTGTTAGTGACATCAAGAGAAAGAATGACTTTCTGCAAGCATTGCAAACTGCTGTTCTGACAAAAGCAGAGGAACATCCCCCTTTACTATGCTCACATGCTGCACTGATATTTCTAAAATTTCCTAATTTGCATTGTGCCCACTGTTTTTACACAGTTGGTACCTCATTGTTTTTAATTGTGCAAAGTAAAATTGTCCACGTGCAAAGTAAAATTTAAGTATATGATACAAACAAATGCTATATAATGTTGCTTATACCTGTAGGTAGAAATTACATTAGCACTTTATAAATTGGCAGGGATGATAAAATATGAATAGCAAATAATGATTATGTATTGTGTGTTTCTCAAGTACCAGTGATCAGATGGAGAAATTGAACCAGTGCTGAAGATGTCTTACACCCAACCCAGCCTTTGCCATCTGTATCTTACAATACTAATGCTTAACATGGGCATTCCTAATGTTTGATGCATGAGGAAATATGGCACATAATCCTATAGCATGTGCCTAGTCCTGGCTCTGCTGGAACTCATCAGTACAAATCAGTACAAATCTGGTGCTTGTGTGTGGATGAGCTATCTCCTTTCAGTGTGGTGTCTGCATCTAGGTAGATCCTTGTCATACAGCAACATATATTAGCCAGAAAGAAAATCATAGAATCATAGAATCATAGAATCATAGAATGGTTTAGGTTGGAAAGGACCTTGAAGATCATAGAGTTCCAACCCCCCTGCCATAGACAGGGACACCTCCCACTAGACCAGGTTGCCCAAGGCCACGTCCAGCCTGGCCCTGAACACCTCCAGGGATGGGGCCTCAACAACCTCTCTGGGCAACCCGTGCCAGTGCCTTACCACCCTCAGAGTGAAAAACTTCTTCCTAATGTTTAATCTGAACCTGCCCTCTTCTAGTTTAAAGCCATTCCCCCTCGTCCTATCGCTACATGCCCGAGTAAAAAGTCCTTCCCCAGCTCTTCTGTAGGCCCCCTTTAGGTACAGGAAGGCCACAATAAGATCTCCCTGGAGCCTTCTCTTCTTCAGGCTGAACAGCCCCAACTCTTTCAGCCTCTCCTCACAGGGGAGGTGCTCCAGCCCTCGGATCATCCTCGTGGCTCTCCTCTGGACATGCTCCAGCAGGTCCATGTCTTTCTTATGTTGGGGACTCCAGAGCTGGATGCAGTACTCACAGTACTCAAAATAACCTTCAGAAAAAGGTACTGTACATGGTCCAGGACATGGTGCGGTTCTTTATGGCTTTTCCATTGCCTTCTTCAGCCTTGTCACTAAAGAGTAACCTGGCAAGTCTAATTATTCTGGAGGATCAACTATGGTTTAATTTATTTTGAAGCAATTTAACATTATGAACATTATTCCAGAAGAGTAAGGTCTGGAAATGGATGTTCACATAGAGAAACTACTCTGGAATACTTGTCACAAAGCAGCTTATTTCTTGGTAGTAGCTATGGCATTAGCATCCCTGGTCAGAAAAGACTCACCCTATGAGGAACCATTCCCTGAACTTTCTTAGTGAGTCATATAGCAGCCAGACAGTGCTTAGCTGGGTACTGCACTCTGCCAGTCCCTTATGAAACTGTTTATTGGAAGAGCTCACAACTTGTTGCTTCTTATTTTTTACGGAAGCTTTTGGGAAAAGGAACCTAACTCTTATTTGGATGCCCTTATTTGGCTTTCTGTGGAAGTCTCCAAACAATGCTGTATTGTATTTATGTGTCTACAGTTGGAGCCTGCACTTTCTCTTCAGCGCAGCTCAGGAAGACGTATATTGTATAACTAGCAATAAGTCATTTCCTAGGCAAAACTGTAAGTCAGGCTCTGTTAGGTGGATCCCAGAATTCTACAGCTTTTTATTTATCTAGAAAGCTAAACATGGAATGTATTGTTCTATGTTGCAGAACTTTCTATAAACCTATTAATGCAACAGTCTGCTTAGATTTCCTGTACTCCAAAAATAAACTCCTTCAGGGCTTGTATACCTAAAGAAGATTCTTCATGGAAGCAGCCTAATCCTTTTACAATCCAGCCTCATGGGAAAAGCTCAGTGGAAGTCAATGGGAAAGACTCAGCCTGTTGGCATCAGTTGGAGGTATGAGGATCCATCTCAGGGATATGAGATGAATTCTAATTCTAACCAGGCACGTCAAATTATCAAACTAAGCTGCTGGTTAAAGAAATGCCTTTTTTTTCAATTGTAGCACTGAAAGGTGAAATTTAGTTTAATAAATACAATTTGTATTTTAGTTCTGAAGGTTTGCTTCATTACTTGGCCATTTTAGCGTTGGACTTGATGCTAGAGAGCATAATAGTGTGAACAATGAAGGGAATAAAATCCTTACACTTCTTCTGAAAATGTATCATACTTTCAAATGTTTTTGATATCCTTTCCAAAAAAACATTACTTGTGAAATTCATCCCATGAAAATGACAGCACAGTTGAGCATTTCTTTGCTGAAATGTTAATATTCTTTAGCAGCTAGGCAACTGGCATATATTGGATGTCTCCAAGTAGGAATTTGTTTACTTTTTTAGCAAGTAATGTAGTCATTAACAACAATCTTGGACGTGCAACCACCAGGAACTTGTGTCTTCTGCTACCTTATTAATGCATATTATTATTCATAGCCTCCTGCAGATCTAAAATGCTATTGGCTTCCAAAAACTTAAAAAACATGGGGGAAACATTAATGCAGAGACTAAGGAATGAATGTTGAGTTCTGAGGACCTAAGATTCTACATTGTCCTGTATTTTGCATCAGTGTCATCTTATACAGTGGATGTGTAACACTAATGTTGAGATTCAGCAACATTTCACAAGTATTCTGAATTTACATTTAGAAACCTTCATGGTAAATCCAAGTGCAAGTGGGAATCAGACTCCTGAAACTTCTGTAATAGAACCAAAGGAAAAGTTACACAATTTTTAGGATTGTATGGATGCAATTAAAGGTGAGGTTAGTTAGTTGAATAGCAATTTTAAAATAATAGGTACTTAATAATAGATGGTTTAAAATCTGTTGATAAAATCTGTACCTGCACAGATGACTGGCAAAACATACATTTTGCCGTTTGACTTCTCTCATCTAGAGGGAGAAAACGAACTTTCATTGGCTGCTTTCAAAGGTGAGTGGTTTGTCTATTAGACTAATAAATGAACAGGGATGAGGGGAAAGATATTGGCAACTTTGGTGCATTTTTCTTCTTTTTCTTTTGAAGAGGACAACCTGCTAGTGTGTGTTGATGTGGTCTGAGAAGATTGTTGTGTTCAAGTTTCCCAGGGAATAAAACAAAGAAGTTCCTATCTCTCAGTCACAGTGTGACAAGCTGGAAGCCAGGTGCTGAGGTGCTCAGCAGACTGGTGGTAGTTCAAGATAGGCCCGGCATCTGGAGAAATGTAAGGTACAATAATGAGGCAAGCCTGAAGCGCGGGTGTCTCCTGGACTCCATTCAGCTCTTCCTGTCGCTTTCAAATTTATATTGTTTTGCATTCAGTACTTATGTTTTGCCTTTGCCGTGCTGAGGTGGCCAAGCCCTTCACTGGCTCTGCACCTTGGTACCTCTTCTCTCCTAACAGCACGTGGTGACCTCTCAGTAACAAAAGTGCTTGTCGTTCCCCTGATTTTGTGTGTGTGTACCTCATTGCAGTTGGTTGCAAACCTCTTGTTGTGCACAGCAACTCACCCAACCTGGTTAGCAGTCGTCTAGTCAACTTCAGAAACTTAAAAATTAGCTGTTTGTTCTAAAATAGCTGCAGAAAGTGGTAGACACCTTGAAGAGCTATTTCATTCCACTCAGATAAATAATGGAGGATGACATGAATGTTCACCTCCCTCCACCTACAAAGTGAACTAGATGACCAGCTTAGGCTGGATACCCAACTTTAGATGGCTAAATGTGACATAAATATCACCTCTCTTTTGGAATCTTACTCCTTAAAGACAATATTTCTGATGGCTCAAGAATCACTTCTCTTCAAACTCAAGAGAAACACATACTTCAGGATTATCCATTTTTCATAGATGCTTTTACTTTTCTCTAAAGGTAGCTCTAGCTTAGGGATTTAGTTACATGCTGACATAAAGCTCAGAGTCTGCAAATTACAATATTCTTTGGTTTCTTTAAAGCTTTAGCCAAAGCAGTGGATTTACATGGCTTGTAATTCTGGTTTTCAGGTGCTTCCCAGACTTTCTCTGAAAAGAAGATCTTACCAGGTTTTGTCTGATTCTATTATCATCCAAGTATGAGCAAGTTCTAATGATCCTAAATCCTACATTATAATTGGAAGTATCAGCAAATAAAAAACCTTTCTCTTCATTGCCCCAGGTATCTATAGCATTCGATATTTAGAAAATGTAACTGACCATAGAAAGTGAAATAATTTGTCATTTTGTAGTTCAGAAATCTGTAGATACCATTGTGAGCCGTTTTCAATAGACAAGAGACTGAAGTTGAGTTCTGCACGTACAGTTGGTAACAACTGCAACTGTGATAGTGGATTTTCTGCCTCTTTCTTGCATCTGTCTCCCTCTACCCCCATAATGAACCAGCTGGCCATTAAAATTTGCAACCAAGTAGAGAAGGTGTAAATTACTGCCCTCTGCTATGGGAAAGGCAAATGTACTTGCAAGCTGGTCGATCAGCATGCATGGCTGTCAATCAGTGTGTCCCAAACTCAGAAGCAGACAACACGTGCTACCTCCTACCCTGCAACGTCGCTAGGGATGCTGAGTGGGAACTTGGAATACAATGTACTTGTTCAGAGAAAAGGGGGCATGTGAGGTACTTATCCACAAGGACTAGCCCTCTACTGCTCACAGTGTTTCTCTTTTGCTGGTGAAAAGGAGGGATGAGAAATAGAGTAGACAGAAGTAACAAAACTGTTGGTTCTTATGCACTCGAAGTTGTGATGGAGAGTGTACGTGAGCACACAATGTCATACACCTGAAAGCCAGGCATCAGAGGTGGAAATATGTATTACATGCTAAAATGCAATGTGTCATATTAAATAGAGAAGGGAGGTGAGATTTTTTGTTTAAGAAGTCTCTGTTCTGTTTATCCTTACCATTTTGAAAGGAATCAGAATGTAGAACTAAATTGCTATGGCAGCAGGGTATAAATAAAAGCAGATAGCACTACGCTACAGGCACGATCAAGAGTTCAGCTGCAGAGAGCAGACAAGACTGGCTTGCCTCTGCCATGTATTTTAGTTATATAGCAAGACAGGTTAGGAGATCTCAAACCTGATGTTTGACTGCTTGTCCCTTTTGTATTAAAAAATATCCTCATCACTGAGAGCCATGACACCTTATTTGCCCCAGCTTCAGATATGGGCCAGATTTTGTATTCCTGGAAAACAGGAGTATACATAGATATTCAGCAAGAAGACAAAATGATGTGCATAATCATAATGCAGGCTAGCTAAAATATTTCGTCTGGTTCTACACTTTAGCCATAGGCATTGATGGAGAACTCTCAGGAGTTACTATGGTTTTCAGGGTGTCACGGGATCTGTGGCATGGATGATGGCCTGAAGATACCTGTACAGTATGCTCTGTTAAGCATTGCCACCTTCTTTCTCGAACAAAAGTTCAAGATTTTCAAGGTTGGTCACTTGTTCTTTTAAGTCCCTGTCTGCTGAAGTGGCTGCAGACTTGGAAGTTAGAGGAATCTTCAGAGGTGCCTCTCTGAAGAGTTTGTCTTATAACTAGAATACAGATTTAGGAAATAAACTAGAACAAGAGACTGCTTGAACTAAAATCCTTTTAGCATCTGTGACCTTAACATTTCTAGGGACTAAACTTAGGGTTGCTGACCTCAGTCTGGCTAACCAGTAATTTTTTCATTGTCCTAGAGTTGAATGTCCTCTTCTACCAATGGAAAATACTGCTGTATTCCTTCATCCCAGGGGCCTCAATTTAGAGGAAGGCTATGATTTCAGGCTTTTTTTTCCAGAAGTCATAATATCACAAAACACATTCTTCTATCAATTCTGTATGTTTGAGCTTAATAAGGATGAAAGTATCCATGGCAATAAAGATAAAAGTGCAAGGGAAATTGGAGACTTCATTGACAGCATAATTTCCATAGTGATCATGCCTTGACAGGATCTTTAGAGATAAATATACGAGACTCTATTGTTTTGTTGACTGTATTTTTTGTTAAATGAAGCCCAGAAAGAAAGAAGGGAAGGAATAGAGACTTCAAAACTTAAATACGAATAATCAGTTATTATCAATATATATTCTGAATAATAAACACTTTGGTGGAACGACCCATAGGTCTGCAAAACTGTCTTCCAAATGTTAATCTGTGAAACTGATTCTGTCACTGCAAATCTGGAATGCTTGTGTGGTGAGTTTTCTATTTGTCTTTGTCCTTCGTGAATCACAGGTATTAAAGAGGCACAAAACCAATTACAATAATCTGCTTCGTCTCAAGTCACATCAGGATTGTTTCTTGCAACATTTTATTTCATTTTTTTCCAGTGTGCTTATACCTATCCCTGGAGATGGCGTTTCTATTATTTTCCTTTAAAGGCTGTTCCACAGTCCAATAGGCCTTATCATTAAGACCTTCTTTTCCTCATATTCAGCCTGAACTATTCTGTTTGTATCTCCTTGTTATTACCCTGTGACATGTCTCCATCCTTGCTATTTATGCAGCTCAACTATTTAGAAATAGTTATGTCTTCTCTGCTTGGTTTTCATTTAACACACATATGAATACGATATATATTAAGTGCAAAAAGTGTATAATAAAAAAACAGATTTTAATCTGAGAAGGAATCGTCTTAGCTCAGCTAGAGCTAAGGCACCTTTGGTACTTGTAGTGGGAGGTAATTTACCACTTTAGAGTAATTAATGTGATGTTATTAGTACTTTTAGCCAATGCAGCTTCATTGTGGTGTGGTATATACATAAACAATATTTAGCCTTATTCTTTTTCTTGCATAGCTCTTTCTTGAGAAAAGAACAGCTTTGTTGAAAGGATTGGCTCTGAAGATTTATACACTCATAAGCATTTTAGACTTAATACTCAAAGTGTGTTTGCTGTAATTGTTCTTTATGATAAATCTTGCAGCATTTATGCAGTGTTCTTTTTCAAACATCTTTGTACAATTTATTTATCTTAATATATTAAGCCTGAAAACGTTTTTTCTCTGTGAGAATTTTAAAATTATTAGATTAGAAGTTTCTACTGATAGAAAAGGGAAGCTGAGGCACAGGGGAGAAAATTATTTTCTCATAGGCACACATTGAGTCAGTGACAAATTTGGGATTGGAGCATAAATTGCATAGATTAATGTTCATGTATACGTTCATATGTATGAGAGAGAAGTTAACAATAGAATATCTGTCTCTAATTTTCAAAACTACTTCTGAAATCATTGCTCCTCATTCTTTTTAACACAAACCATGCAAGCTTTATATGTATTTATTTTAGATCTTTGCAGTGAAAAATGGTCTTTCCTGGCACACTTCCAGAGCTCCAAACTTGAGTTGTGATCTGACCTTTTCCCATGGTGCTCATTTGCGTAATTTCTCTCTTTGGGCCACAGTAAAATCACTGGACATCAGATGCCCTAGGTGACAGCCATGCTGTCCGGCTAGGACAACGCTGGGCAGACATTCAAGCCAGAGTCTGCCTATCACCCAAACTTCCTCTGGGTGGGACCTGCAGGCTCAGGGGGAAGGGACCCTCCAGCAACACAGAGGGACATGTGCAAATTAGTGCTTTGCCCTTGCGGACAGCATGGACACAACTAGTTTCAGTCACATGGCAAAGAAATGTTGGGAACACAGCTGGGTTTGGCTGCAAAGACTACTGTCTAGGTAAACTCTACTGTGCTTAGCTGCTTCTGTAAATCCCAGTGAGTAGGTACTTCTCACCATTGTAATGTGCTCAGATACCTCTGTAAATCCATCCCTTTGAGCAGCTCTTCCCTTAGGGTACTGTAAAAAAATAGCTTATTGTCGGTGGGCACCGTCTGAAGATGGCCTATGGAAATGATAAACATGAGCAGGGCACCAGATTACCTTGCAGCATCAAAATGTTACTGATTCAAAACCAGCAATTCCCACCATGAGAATCCTCCACAGATAGGTTAAAATTTCTAAATCATATTCTGGCTGCAACCTACTATGTAAAGTGGAGAGCTAATTAACTTGCTAATATTAACAATAATTATTATTATGGAAGTGTAGTGTTAAGCAAGAATCTGTTTGCTTTGTTGTCAGAAAGGTTATACCCCTGGCATTTTTGATGTGGAGCCTTTTTATCTTGTTATTTGCCTTTCATTTCCTGCTCACAGTACGATACGCGAAGCTCAGTGTTTCTAACGCACCAGGAGCGCGCTGAGAATATTCAAAGTCCTTTGGTCTCTTCTTTTGCCCCTCAGTCCTAAACCCAGAGGTATATATTACCCCATGCGGTACTGCCAGCAGTGTGTTACCACTCAATTTTAGTATAAAGCACGATGTTAAATCATGTTCTGAATAGTTCGGAAGAATAGCTGTTATCAACAGACTCAGGTTAATTAGTTTGTGTGTTATGCTCATGCCAGATGGGATACAAAAACCTGTTGGGTGACAGCACTTTATTAGCAGGAGAGAAAAGATGCAGCGTATGTAAACATGGTTGTTGTCTGAAGGCATTGCAGGGCTTCGCAGAATGTGTGTAGGTGGGATTGTTGATTGGGGATACAATGATGTCAAGTGAAAGATAATCAAAAAGAGTCTTTCCTAATGATAACACCAGAAAGAACAGATAAATTTAGCTAAGTACACTCAGACACTACAGGAATGGGAAGGGGGAGAGAGAGACTGTCCAGAAAATTCAAACCATGTGGATTAAAGAGGAACTGGGTTTCAGATGGGGTCAGTATTGTGACTCTTGCGATGGACTTCCAGGATTTGAGTGCATGGGTTTGACACGAGTTCCAGGAGTTTGTTCTTCATTTGATCTGATTGCAGTAACACCCATTTCTGGTATGAATTCATGCCCTACGTTCTCCACCTCAGCTCAGCTGGGGGCCGGAGGAGTGGGTGGCTCTGGGAGATATGGAGCAAGTTATTCTTTTCCTTCAGGCTTCTAAACTGCACCAGTACTGCTCTACAGTGTGTGTATTTCCTGCTATACTCTCTCATCCTTGTCTCCCAGACTCTGTCAGGTACTAGCACAATTCTCTATGTGTAGGTTGGTTGGCCACCACCACCATGCAGTCAGTCCTTGTCAATTCTGGTGCATCTGGAATGGATGAGAGAAAAAAATTTTTGCTGACACTGAGTAGTGCATGGCTCCTTTACTTCACTCTGTTCCTCACCTCACAGGCAGTTCAAGTTAGAAATTTTAATATGGCCATTTTGGTTGCTTTGGGAAAGAGCTCTATCTATTTGAGTATAATTCTTATTCCGCTAAGAAGCTGTTAGAAAACAGATCTTAAAAGTTTGTGACAATACTGTTATGAAAATTGAAGTAAAAGGCATGTGAAGGAAAACAGAATAAAGAATCCCATCTGCTTTCCTGGGACTACTCACTGCTTTGATTACATAATATTACATATCGGGCTCGCTTGTCTTTTAATCCACAAGCTGGAGGTGATGGGAAAATGTCATGCAGAAAAGCGTGCCGAAAGAAGCAAGCCCAAACAGTATTACAACAATACCAAAACCCTCTCAAGGACCAGGGCCCTATTTTATCGTCCCCATGCAAACTGAAGTCAGCTAAGGGTGTGAGACAGCATGGCCGGAGTAGTTGCAGCTAACTTCACACACCTCGCTCAGAAGCCTCCATGAAAAGTACAGTTGTAGCATCTTTCTTCAGCCAGAGGAGAAGGATGGGCACCTCTGGGGAGACTCGACCCACCCAAGCCATGAATGGCTCTTGGGAGTTGCTTGTCTTTCTTCATTGATTTTACAGGAACTGAGGACAAGTACTCTCACTTATATTAGGTGTCTAAAAATAGGTGAGATGGATCTGAGCTGAAGAGTCAAATGGACAACTCAGGTAAAAAATCTGGAAGGATGAGGTAGCAAAATGATCAGAACTGGAAGAAATAAGTCTCAATGTCTCTTTGCAGCCTAGGATGATCCGTAGGCTTTTGGGAAGGTTTGGTGAAGAGTGCTGGACCGTATCTTGGAGCGTGGATGTGCTCCGGGAGTCTGTGGAGTCCGATGAATAGGAGCAAGACGTCATAAATTCAAGGACAGAATGCATATTCTGTATTTAGGAAGTGATTTTCCTGTGGCAAAGATTTGAACCAAACAAGCATAAAAAAATTACAATAGCATGAAACCACGAATTCTTCTCTGCTGATTAACCGGCATTTATCCCATTCTCTTTTTGAGTCACTATGTTAATAGTCTTACAGGTGCTGAACAGAAAAAATATTCTGTTTTATTTTACCTGCTCTACCTGTAAAGCTTGAGAACCAGAGTTACTCTACCATTGCACAAAATAGAGCCAGTTCAGGGAGAGCTGTGGCATGATGGAAGCTCACAGAAAATGATACTCAGTTTGGAGCTGTCTTCAGAAATACGTCACCAAATTCCTGAGTTGCTAATACAACTGGAGTCAATGGACTTGCTGAGTTCACCCAAGTTAATTCTGATGTATTGTGGTACGAGATCAAACCCAGATCTCATGGGTCTGACAGAACTAAAATGTTTCCAGTTAGCTCAGTATAATTTTGAATCATTAACTCTGAGATGTACTAAAGACCTAATGATACCACTCTTAACTGTTTCATTTTGGACTGTTTTAAAGTGAAAAAGAGCTACTGTTCTTGGGTGGACTGGCAAGCCATGGGTGAGTACCCGATGTGGTTAGAATAAAGACGACTATCTGCTAAAATAATAATGCTTGAAGTTCCATTTTAAAGTATTTCAAGACATAGCTGCCCAAAGGGGTGAAAAGATTCCTTTCACAGTTATAAATTTCTCATTCCTACTTCCCTGGAGTATCATAGGAGTGATGGAGAACATAATATAGCAATTAGGTTCTGCAGCTAAATTCCTCAGCAGAGATGTGTATTGTAGCAGGCAAAAAAATATGTATTTTTCTGTAGTTGTAAAAAAAATACAGAAAACTAGTGACAAAACCTTGTATAGACTGGGGATGATCCCTGTGATGTTTTTATCAAGAAATAGTGGAAGAAATGCATATAAAGCCAACCAGAATCACCTGCCAATTTCTGCTTACCTGGAACATCCTTCAGTATTTCACCTCAGCTCAGTGGATCTTGACCTGTGCTAGTCTGGAGAGCCACCACTTCAGGGTAATATATTTTTAAAGCTTTTTAAAAATTATTGTCACTTGTTTGTCATGTTATGCAGGTGGCAAGAAGAATTACATTTAATTACGTAAATCAAATGTTGCAATTTGGTTGATAAGGGAAGTATCTGATACAGCAACTGCTTTGAGAGTCTTGCCTAATTGTTGTGTCAATCTGACTTGTTTGTTGAGGCAGCCGACTTCATCCCACTAAGACATTCTGTATCTGCTTTCAATTGCCAATTTCTTAGCTGTATCTCATGGGGGGAAAAAAGCCCTTTTTAAAACACAAACCACATTCTGTGTGTGAGTTGATTAATTCAGATGAATGGCATTATGGAAAGTTAAGAAAAAAATGAGCTCTGACTGGCAAAACTTAATAAGATTACTACTTCAACATACTAGCATTCTTCATTTCTTTCTGATTTCTGTTTCCTTTTGGAAGAAGACTAGAAGAAAAAATGAAAAATATCAAAGGCAAGTAATCCCAGATTTGTCGCAATGGATTATTTTGCTTTTATTTGGGACTTTAAAAATTATAGTTTTAATAATACAAAATTCTGTCTTTCCTTTCACCTGACCATTTCATTTCAAGGTTACAATGTAACATTTTCTAAACATCATGAAATAATAGCCAAGATTCTGTGAAGCAGTTAACCCAAAGTAAAGTGAGAGAGGCTGTAAAACAATGAAGCCTTTATTTTGAAATGGCTGGTTTGTGAATATTCTTGGCAGGAATTAGTTAAGATATAGTAAAAATGTCTTAGCTTCTAGTTGAAGTTGAAAACATAAAAAAGTAGGAGTTTGATCACTCTTTCTCGTGTTCATTAAATCTTGTATTTCCTATGTAGGCTTTGCTTCCCCAACAGAATTTGGTCTTAGAAATGAGCTGCTGTTATGTCCTCTATTCTTAAACTGTTGACAGGTCCCTGTGAAATACAGTGGCCATAAAATATGTGCTCTGCTGCTATGGGAATACAGCATCATTCTGATGTAACAGTAAGAGTACTGGTAACTGACCCACTATTGATCCCAATAAAGATATTTGATTCCAAAAGAGAGATTTGATCTCAATAAACTCTGCAGTAGTATTTCTTTAGAGTATCATTAAACTTCATGATTTCATTCATAGAAAGAACAGAGGTTGCAAAATACTCATTTAAGTCATCCTCCTCTTTGGCGATCTCAAAAAGCATTATTTCCGTTAAAAAGGACTTGATAGGTTAATCCCTTTATGCTTGTCGTGTATCAAAATGCTGTAAAAACATTAGTCTTTAGAGCAATATACTGTATTTTTTTTTCTATCTAAATGAAATTATGGTCTTAAGCCAATTTTCAGACAGGAACCACTAATCTTCCATGTTTTTTTGAACAAATTGACTAATGCATTTGTGTTCTTAGAAATGGTTCTATTGTAACAGGCAGTCAGTGAACCCTCATATTCTTGAGACTACCAGCTGAATTGACGGTGCGTGACCAGGAAAGGGTGCTGCGGAGAAAAAAAGTGAAAAGAAGAAGACATTCGAACATTGCATATTTCAGTTTGATAGTTCACTTTTATTAGCACTGTATTTTAATATGTACTTGACTAGCCAGGCATTTATTTTCTCACGGAAAGCTCACATAAGGACAGAAGTGGATGAAAGATTAGAGCTGATCTTCAAAGAAACTGGCACAATATTAACATATGAATGGAAATCTCATCCATATTTTAGATCACTGAAGAAAACAAATAAATGTGAAGTGCTTGAATGAAAATGGGCTCCAAAAACTACATTTATGGGGCCCAAGAAGAAATTGGAAATGGACAGAAAATGTTTAGGATATATAGATGGTTGAAAAACAAAAAAACGAAATTTTAATTCCCAGAAGCATGAAATGTATATATTCAAATTTCCATCTGTTCCTAGGGAGTCACACTTAGGGCAAGTCCAAACAAAAATCCCGATTCTTCTGGTTCTACTTTAGACATAGGAAGAACATCACAAGATGTTAAATTTTACCAATTTGGGATGGCAGAGATCTTACAAAGTAAGACTGCAGAATTTGGCCATCATCAAAACCAAACCTATATAATTTAGCTCTAAACTTCAAAGCCTCATCTGAAACTTAAATCTGATCTGAACACAATCACTGCCCATCCATCCATAATAAATATAATGAAAACAGACAGAAAACCTTTCTCCTACACAAACTGTCCGTACAGTTCAACAGTGACCTATTACCAATGCAGCACAACAGAAATTTCTAATAGGATTAACCTCATCATTGCCATTGGGAAAAGGTCATCTAGAACCTGAACGTGGCCGATAAGCACTCTGACCCGTCCATTTACGTGTTTTGTATTGTTGCCAATTGCTACAATGTCTGAACAGATAACTGGGAAAATAGATTGGCACTAAAACAAAGCCTGCAGTGGAGGTGTTAAGTTTCTGGCTTTTTGTCTGCTCCACATTATTAAAAAAAATTTCATGCAGTTGGATTTGGGGCAATTTAGGAAAGGGAAGGTTATAAATTCGTTTTAAGTATTTTTCTGGGGGAAAAATTATTGTAGAAATTTTATGAAGCATTGTCTTTTGATTGTCAGATTCTAGTTTTATCCAAGCCCAGTTGAGGACTTCTTTTTTAGCTAAAGAATGCTCCAGCATGCTTCATAACCCATTTTTCCTCAGAGAAAGAGTGAAATAATCATTTGTCTGTTACCCAGCTCTTTATTACGTAAAGAATAAATTAGCAATTGGGCAATGACTGGAAAATATTAGATTTTGAGTTGTTTAGTATTTGTTTTTTCAAAGTATACTTGTTTAACCAAGAGCAAAACTAACGTCTAAAGTATAACTTTATTCTGTGAAAAAGGGATTAACTGGCAATTCTTCCAGTGTGACTGAAAGTAAGGACAATTTTTTCGGAGTTATTTCATTTGCAATTCAGATACAATGTTACTGGAGTTAGTGAAGATACTCTGATTTTAAGACAGGAAAAAAATGGAGAAAAACCTGGCCCTGGAGGATGAGGTTTATATCGACATTTTCAGACTTCAAAAGAACTTCCAGATCTTCCTACTGACACAAGAGGCAGCATTAAGGTCTAAGAACCACAGCTGGACTGTTTTTCCCAGGCTGAACCAAGCCAAGCTGTGCGTGGATGGGGTATTCATGTGGCACAGGGAAATGCTCAGCGCGGACAGGCTGCTCTTGTGGGGGAGATGGTGACACCACCCTTAGCTCTCAAGTCAATACTAGTACTGAGTTATTAATCCCTACACAAAAAGGAAGTGGTAATACACCCTCAAATTTCTTGTTCCACTCTGAAATAAATTGTCGTATTTGTTAGAAGAACCAGACTGAAATGTTTATCCCTGAACCTATAGGAGAAAGAAGCTGATGAAAGGATTTTAAATAGCATTTGAGAATTTATCCTGGCCATAGGCAGAAATGTTGGCCTTACAAAGACTAACCCCCTACAAGCTGATGATACAAAAAAAAACCCGTTCAGAGTCCAGAGGTCACCACTCTGCTGAGCTACACGGATTTCAGTGGCTTTACATGCAACAAGACTGGAGTGGCACTGGAGAATGAAGCTCTCCGGAGGGGACTTGCAGCGTTACAATGAAGAGAATAACTGTTTAGAAAGGAATTGCGGTTTAAGCAGTGATAAATACCAAAAGAAAGGAAACAGACTAAAAATATAATTGGAAGAAGTGAGGGGCACTCGACCCCGGTACTTGACTGCCCCCCGAAGGGCCAGTGCCTGTGCAGAGCTGCAGCAGCTTCTCCTGGGGCTGGGGGCCGGGCTGGAGGAGACTCAGGACAAGGCTGAGGCCCGGGGCAAAACACAAATGCACAGGCATCATTTTAAGCATATAGATAGCCCTGTTAAAGAAGTAAGTAAACCCCTTGTAGGCTTGATTCAATGGCACTGCTTACATATCGAAGCTACTCCTGCTTAAATGACTTCCCTCTGCTGAGGTCTGAACCTGACAGATCGTGAGGGAGTGGAATCTCTTACTGCCTCTTGACGGTTTTGTGATCCCTAAGAACAAAGCCTAATAGGCTCAGAGAAGTTTACAGTGGACAGGTACCAGAAAGTTACCAACACATTTAGCCACCTTCACAGGACGACAGAATGGTTGAGGTTGGAAGGGACCTCTGGAGATCACCTGGTCCAACCGACCTGCTCAAGCAGGGCTACTTTATGGAAAGCCACACCACACTATCCAAAACCCAGGCAGGAAGGGCTGTTGGGGTAGTTCCCTTAGGTCACAGCAGAAAGGCGCTTCTGGGGCTGCGCATGAAAAGCTGCTTTATGGCTGTTCTCATTTTTCTGGGTGTGGAAAAGGTTTGCTGATTCAGCATTTCCCCCAAACACTAATTTCGATTAAAAGAATAAATACAGCAACAAATAATTAAAGGCCAGTTTTTGTTCCCTAAATTTGTATTGTCTGTAATAACAAGAAGAATCATCCTTTTTGTTTCTATACAGTTTTCTTAAACTTTTTACAAAGCAATGTGGGCATACTCTTAAGAATCTATCATCAGGCTGATTCCCTTGTGCGTGTTATTTATTGGTAGCTTATTTTCCATCTTGCAAGTGTTCAGAAATGTCAGTTTTCAATAAAATCTTAACTGGAAATTGGAATTTAGTTATAGCAATACACTCCTAAGTCAAAAAGCGAACCAAACAATTTGCACTGCACTATCTCTCTGCTCAGTCACAGTCTTACAATTTTGGATTTTAGCACAAAAAAAAAAAATAAATGAAGAGCTGTGAATAAGAGACCTTTGTCTGCTGTTCATCTTCTAAATTATCTGAAATATTTAACTACAAAATTGCTTTTGTCCCCTTCCCCTAGTACAATATTGTTTGAGATTCAGTCAACTGTATACCTGATATGTCCATTTTTTTTAGTTTGACATTTTTCTCTATGAATACTGGATAGGATTTTCTTATTATAATGGTTTGAACTTTAGAGAAACAGCGATATATAAACAAATCTTCTGATTATTTTTCACAATTTCCAGCAGCATAAGAATTGAAATGTAAATGAGTGGCTCTCCCAGCTGAAAGAAGAGAACATTTACCACTGTGCCTTTTAGAACAGACCTGTGGGAACTTCCCTGGAGGAATTAAAAAAGACAGTTCACATGTATTAAAGCAGAACAAATGAGAGAGACAAGAAAGACAAGGTTCAGGAGATAAGAATAACAATCCTGCTAACCGTAGGTGATTTGCATTTAAATATCAGAAGCTAGAGTGAGCAAATAAGAAAAAAATTACTTGCTTTTTTTCTCCACGGTTAGTGTCAAACAGTGTAAAAATATATGATGAGATGGATTCTTAACATTGTACATACACAGGAGAAAATGCAGCAGTACAAATAAGTATTTGAAAATTCCTTTAACCGCTATTGGATCCAGCACTTTGACATACAGGTTGTAAATTCCCCTCTGGTCAAAGACTCTGTTTATCTGAATTTATTCCATAAACCTTATTCCAAAGAAACTGTATGGAGAAATAGTGGATTAATGGTCACACACACACACAAATAAAAGGAAAGGTTGTTAATGCGAGGTCGAATCCTATAATGTATTGTACAAACTTTATGCATGTGAAAAATGAAAAGAATTTGCATCGTGTCTTACTGGGCCTATGTAAGTTACTAGATGAGGGATGTACCCGCAGCTTTTTGAATGTATGTTTCCAATTCTCGGAATGTGATTTCCCACCCTGACATTCTAACTTGCACTATTTATCCTTCTATCTTTGCATTATTCATCCTTACATCCGTACCAAACAAACTGCTTTTGGTCTGTGAGCTAAAGTTATTTGGGTCAGGATTTTCCACAGGCCCTTTGCTCCTTAAGCACAGGTTGCGTGTAGAATCATTTTGCCACTCTCTTAGAGCCTGATGCTTAACAGGGTACAATCAGTTTATCTGTGGAAGTATCTATTTACCATGCTTAATCAATCAAGTTAAGATATGTTCATGACTTCGCTTCTCACAGTGGAATTGTATTGATCACTTTGATCTCATAACAGTAACTGAGGAAGCAGCTGCTCTAGTGCTGTTTTGACTTGTAGCTGCTTTAGTGCTGTTTTGACTTAAAGAAAGGAAACGCAGCCTTCTAATTCTGACCTTGGGTAAGAGTTAATCTCAGTGTATAGTAAAGTCTTTTTACTGGACACCTTAAATTTTCACAGATTATTTTTTAACCGTCACTTTAAATAGTTTCGTGGGTAAGTATTCCATCCATGAGACTGGAGATTATGCTGGTTTGGTTCCTGCCCTGCCTCCCGATCTGCTGAGTGACCTGAGAGAGTCACTCGGGTCCTAAATTGCATTTCTTGGTGCGATTTGAATGTTGTTTCACCACAGAGTAAATCCTATTGAGTCTGAAAGAGCTACAGCCAGGGAAAAATAAACCCCTACTGAGACTACGCATGCAGATAATTCAGATGATTGAAATATAAATGCTAGCATCTAACTTGGGTCAACTTCAACATTTCCTGACTATCTGCAAAGCAAATGCAATAACAGATCAGGTATGAAAATTTATTTTTATTGGTTAGTGGATTAGTGGATTCCTTGAAACTGTTACTTGTTGTTGTTTGGGTTTTGGTTGTTTTGTTTGTTTGTTTGTTTTTTAATTTAAAAGAAATGGGAGACCTTTGCATCCAAAATTTCTCTTTTATTTGATTCCATTTTCTACTCTTCTCTTATATGTTTGTATATTCTCATAAACGTTCATAATAGGAAATTTCAAATATTTCAGATGATCCCCAAACGAGGCTAAGATGGGTTACCCAGCTTATTGGTGTAAAATAGAAATCTAATTCTCTCTGTGGCTTCAGCAAAATTCGGATGAAGAGTCATAGTCTGGGCATATGAATCTGGAAGAGTAACTCTGCAGCTGAGGCAAACACCCAGCTGTTCTCTCCATGTTGTTCTGGTTACAGATTGAAACCTTTCCTGGCATATGTTAGAACAACAGGCAGTTTAAAGAACATCATGGCAAATGGGCTCTGGGGTGGCTGGCTGTGCCTTTCCCTCTTTATTCTCACCTAGATCAAAGATTTCACTCTGTCATGAATATCCTTTATTTGCCTAGCACAGAGATAGGGGATCTAGGCAACAGATTTCGGTACACATGGGATTAGGCACAACTTTTTTATTGTGACGAACATCAAGATTTATTGTTGCTCTAGGAGAATATTGACCTTGGCATCTCCTTAGTTAATATTTAATTCTTGGGTCAATAAATCTGGATATTCACTTATTCAGAAGTCAATATCAACTTAATTGTTATTGGCAGGACATACTGTAAAAGTCTTTGGAGGCTGATAATTGACTGTTACTAAATGCTACGAAGGATATATATGTATCGTAGTAAAGACTTGGTGTGGTGATGACAAAAATTATCTCATGGCCATAAAATTTTTGTATATGGAGCAACTAGTTGTGTTTGGGTAGAAAAAAATGCGAAAAGAATGGACACCAATCTGCAGTACATGTTTGGGGTTTGGTTCTTTTCTTTCTTCTATTTGTTTAGATCAGTAGTAGCAGAAATTATTTCAGTGAATTAGGAACAAACCCAAATTTCTAATTCGCATTAAAAGTGATTACATAGTAATTAAATGAGCACATAGCCAATATTTCAAGGGAGGACAAGTACTTCTTTTGTTTGTCTGCCTGGAAATCTTTTAAGCATAAGCATGTTCTGAGAGTGTTTTTGGTTTTAATCTTTCTGTATTCATCACGTACCAAACGCACGAAGGGCATTGATTCACATCTGTAGACAACACAGTAAGGCGTCTGCGAACAACAATATCCTCTTCTCCTTCTAGTGTAGCATCATGCCATGGTTCTAGCCACAGGGAAAGCAGTGGGGTCTGAGCTGCCAGCTCTCATTATTCCCATACTCGTAACCAGGAATTAGGATCCCCTGACTGATGAGTGCACTTCAGCTGTGCTGAATTTATATGAGATAGCTATAGCACGTCACCTGCCCAGCTACGTCCAGAAGTGGAGGAGCACTGGGCTGCAATACACAGGTAATTTTTCACACCCAGCATTTCATTTGCTCCTTCAAATCCAGCCTTGCATTTCCTTCCTCCTCTTTGACATTGAAGGTCTCCATGGGAATGACATAGACACCTTCGTGATTAATGACTCGAATAAAAAGGATATATTATACACTTTCTAATTTCCGCTCATCAATAGAAATTAATTTAAAGTTCTGCTTCTTGGAAATGTCTTCCAGTTAGGGTTCTTTTAATATGCTGTAAACATAGCCATGCCCACCGTGACATTGGTGGAGGTTTGGGTACATCACTGTGACCAGCAAGACCCCAGTAAGGTTTGCTTGGTTCTTCTGGAGGGCCACTCTGCGTGGCTGTGGCAGACTCATCCCTAATGAACAACGGAACCCAGCGCTCCCATTAGGATTAACAGGAACATCGTTTGCCCAGCACAGAAACAGAGAAGGATGGCAATGATTGCATCTGTTTTCATTTGGGCACTCATATGTGTCCTGCTGTCTGGCACTCGTTCTTCTATCTTCTTGTGTTGGATCCTGTCCCATGATGGATAGGAAATTAAAATGGAGAGGGAAGAACCTTTCTGGGGCTAGAATCACTGCCTGTGTGATGGTCAGATACCTGATATATTACCCTATATTAGTAACTCCTACACAGTAGAAAAACATCAGCACTCAGAATGAAGATACAAACAGTTAAACAGGTGGCAACAGGCTGATTCAAGAAGAAACGAAGATTTTGTTATATATAGATAAGCTGATATATACATTAAGACACATAAACATAGCTTTTATAAATAGAAATCAATTAGTCTTCTGAGATGCCTAGCTTTATTAATTAGTGTGATGGACATATGAGTATGCATGCATTTAAATAATTTACTCTTGAGATTATAAGACATTTCTGAATTCAGACTGTGTTGATGCCAAACATATAACAATACTGGCCAAGTCAAGCTCTGACAGCACTGTGACCCTAATAATGTGGCTAATGCTGAGGTGATATAAGTGTAAGGTCTAAAAAATAAATAGGGTATTTCAAGGATCATGCCAAAATGCACAGGTAGTTAGAGTTCGCAACTGAAAATGTACATGACATGTCTGTGGACATAAAGGAGCATGACTGAGAGACAGGCTTTCCTGCAGTTCTTTTTCTCAAAGATAAATTCTCTGATATCTATTGTTCCTATCCAGACAATAGAGCTTTGAGTATAAAGGAAATAATCTTTGTAATGGGCTTTTCTCCTTTAAGCCTTAGTTTTAATGAAATTTAGTCTGCTTAAATCTTGCCTAAATTTAGATTAAGGACGTGTAAAATCCCTCAAAGAGTCAACAGCAACCTAGTCTGTCTGTTCTCCAAGAATATTCCCTCTGTAGGTGCTTATAATTGTAACATGCCCTTCCGTTTAGCCTAAATGTTCCCCGGATGCCTAAGTGTAGTTGTTCAGTTGCGTGGAGCAGTAGGAGTGAGATGAGCTCCCATATCCTGCCTGGGGGTGCTTTGTAGCCAGATGGGCCCCCTTCTTTGGCAAAACTCCCAGAGAAAGTGCCAGTGTTAAAATGATCAGCGCAGCAATTAGTAATGATTCTCTCCTCTACCCCGCCTTTTTAGTTTTTCACAAAACAGTTTAATAATTAAGAGTTGCCCACCAAGAAGTTAGGTTCCGTGCCTGTGCTTCAGGGAGCTTTGAACTTATGTTACAGGGTATTTCATGTTTCATTTCTGTTGTGCAAAAATACAGTATTCTTATAACTCTGACAGTTTTCTGTGACTGTTTGCTGGGATTGAACTTAATTAAAGAATCGGTATTTACCTGGCTTATCATTAACAGCCAACAGGAATAAAAGGCTTATGCAGCATGATAAAGAAAAAGCGAGGTGACTGCTTTGAAGAATAGGGAGGACAAACTTCCTTCATCTAAATAGTTCAGCAAATGTAGTATGTGAGGACACGGGAGGCATTTGAAGACAAGGCAGAACAATAAGCAACGGCTGAAATGGCATCGGTCAGCTGATGGGCTTAGAAAAAAAGAACGGCACCGAATGTGTTATAGTTACCAGATGTGGTGGCACTTAATGAACTTGCGGTTGCAGGTCTGAAGCCATGTTTCCAGTGCCTGATGCGTAACAGCTGGGATCACAATGCTGCTGCTCTCCTCCCTCTCATTGCACTCACCTGCTCAGCAATGGTGGTGAGCAGAAGCGTTTGGGTACCTGGCTGGCACACTATTCCTGCAGAAGGACGTAATTACATCTGCTCAGTTTGGACAGGATTCCTAACAATGCTACGAATATATTTGTTTAAGTCTGAGATTTTAATTTTATGAGAGGAAAGTGTTCTTGCACTCCAACTGGTGTGTCCAGGGCATTTCTTCAGCCGGCTGACGTGGGAACGGCTGTCCTGCTAGCGCTGACACCGGAGCGGGTCTGCTGGCAGCAGTGGGGAAGCTCACGGTTACCTGGGAGCTGAGCGACTCACACTGCATTAGATCCCCCACAGAGCTGTCTTCTATGATACAAGACTTTCACTAGACTTATGGGGCTGAAGTCAGATTTTGTTATTTAAACAGAATTCCTGCTTTCAGCAAATCTATTCCAACAGGAAGAACAGGCACCCCATTGCCTGGTCTCCTTCTAGACATTTAGGTTCTGCTTTCTTGACTGGCCATGGTTTGGCTTTAACAGGACGGGGACAAAGCAAGTTGATGCAAGAGACTACTTGTGCTCCTGGAACAGTATTCAGTGCTGTGGATTCAGGATTTTCACTTCCTGGGTCACTGCTTTAATTACTGGACTAAAATGCAAAAGACACAATGCATCAGTCCTGGTCCATTAAGTGCTAGTCCTTAGAAGAGAGCTGAGTATTCTGGGTGACAAGTGGATGAACAACCTTGACATTTCTTACCCGTGTCTTGTACTCTGCATGGGCACTTCACTTTAGGCCAAGTGACTTTCCCTCTGCAGGTTTTCAGCAGCAGGAATCTGAGGCAGATATTTTAGGCATCATGGGCTGCCCCCAGAGCCGAGTGTTTACCATTTTGGTGAGATAATACTTATGTTAGGAACTTCTGTGGGCGAGCGGGATTCTGCTTGGAAGGGGTGTGACCAGCAAGCTCATACACATGTGTACATCCCAGCAAGAAAAGCCTTAACCAGGTTTTAAGGAGGACATTCCCTTACAGAACCCTGATGATGAGACAGTCATGCAGCCACCAAGCTGGATCTCAGCGTTTCTCTCCTGACAGCACAGAGAGCAGATAGGACTTGGGAAATGGTATCTCCCAATCCTCAAAATCACCTCCTCTGCTGCTGAAGCTTGCTGGGAGCACTCATGCAGGAGTGGTCGGGTACTGCTGCGATGTTTCTGTGTAAAACAACACTGTCAGTATTCTGCTCTGGTTTGCATGTAGCTCTCACCACGGTACTACTAAAGCCTTTTGAAAGTGCTGTAAGCAACGTGATTATCTATCTATCGGGTGCACTTCTTTTCTTTCCCCAAGGAGAAACTTTGCATGTGTCTTTGAAGATTATTTAATAAATAATATGCATACTGTGCAATCTGTTCCTGGAAACAATGCTGAAGGTGTGTTTAGAAGGAAAAAAAAGGGTAGGGCTTCTGACAGTGCCGTTGAGTGGTTGTGCTGTGATCCGAGCTTGCCTCTGGAGGTCCTGCCTTGCCAAGCAGCAGCATGCACCGGGCGCCTCCAGTCGGTGTCCCCAGCAGCAGGGCCACGTGGTCTAGTCCCTCCCAAAGCTTGGGACGTGCCGGGACTAGGGAGCGCTTTGAATGCAAGGCTAATTTTGCTGTGTTGAGTACATTAGGAATAGCTTCAACAGGAGCAAAAAACTTTGAAGCTATTCCTAAACAAGATTCTCTCTCTAGCTTTGGGTATTGAAGATGCCTGAATTCTGGAAACAGCCTTTCATGGCGTGATCTGCCAGCAATGATAATGCTTGGTGAAAGCTGAACTTCCCAAGGAGCAAACTGTTGAAATGGCAGGTTTAACAACAGAGGAAGTGTTGAAGTAACACATTGTTTCAACACCTTTTCTGTCACCATCCTGAGTACCTGGCATGCGAAGATAACAGCTGTTTCTGAGACATTTGTGAAGATCTTTGGTTGTAGTCTTCCCTTATGGAGGAGTGATAAGAGTGTGATAGCGGCAGTTTTTAAATTTGTAGTGAAATCTGTTCTTGTGGAAAGCACCTGATCAGCAGAACAGGAGATGCACGCCTCTTTTGGGACGATGGTAGGGTTTTGTTGCTGAGGCAACAGTGGTACATGGGAAAAGTAGATTCAATTTTTGACTTCAGCGCAGATTTTCAGTGTATCCGGAGGATCGGTCAGGCATTGACTCAGTAAAGCAACTTGATTCTCTGATGCTGTGACTGATAGTATGTGTTTAAAGACGAGGTCAAACAAGGACCTTTTTTCTGTTCACGTACTTTGTCTATTTTATTTGTAAGCCGTATAAGCTCCTCAGGACCAGAACTGCCCCTCACTCTGTGTTTGTACAAATGCCTAAAACAAAACAGGTCCGTGGTCAGGTCCCGGGGTGCTGTCATAACACACAAATTCACAGGAGTGCTAAAAACACATAAGGCTCACTCAAATTAATAGAAAAACTGCTTTGTCCTTTTAGGTGTTTGGGTTTTTTTCCTTTAAAAAGCCAAATTGCATGATGATAACTCCACTGAACATAAGTTCAAACAAAATTTAATGCCTAGGTTGTCAGCAGATCCATTGGATCAGGCACTCCTTCTGCCAGGGCTTCGCCTGTTGTGGCTTGGAGCAGTCATGTGCTTGAGGGGGTTGGAAGTTGTGTTTCCATGGTTATGTAGCTCCCGACTTTCTTTTAATAACCCAGACGAGATTTGTTAATGTTCACTACTGGTAATGGGAAGTTATAGGAAAAAATAACTCCCATGGGCTTTGGATTTTGTTCTGTACTGTGCAAAGAAGATACATCAGGTGAAAAAAATAGCAACAATTCATCCACACAAGCTAGGAGCTACTCAAAAACAGCAAAATGTGGCTCTTATGCCATGGCTTGTGAACAGCTCAAAAGCCAAAGCACGATGCATCTGCTACTGTTGTAAATGACCCTATGTCAGTCTAGAATATTTACCTTTGGTGGCAAATTTGTGAAGAGCATCATGATACAGGAAGTGTTACTATTGCCATCAGCAGCCCATTCTTTGTCTGTGATTGCATCACATTCCGGGGATCCTAATAAAAATAGACACTATACCTATGAATAATACGTTGCGAGAGGCTTTTATTCATCTTCTGCATGAGGGTGTGTCAAGATCCTTATTTTCTGTGGTCGATTGAGCAGTAATTGATGTTAATGACCAGAACGTGAAGTTACCAATATGGCTCTCAGGGCTTTTAAAAGTAGTGCTGCAAGGTAAGTGATTCAATGTTAATATCAATTATCTTTTCTATGCTAAAAGGGCAGTTAAAAATGAAATAAATTGGCTTTGTGCATACACTGAGGTTTGCAATTTGTTGAGGAAAGATGTATTCTCAAGATCTGAAAATCTATTTTAAAATAAGGGATAAAAACAAATTCGTACAAACAAGTTAGCAACTTTTATGATTCCAAATCAGAAATATTCTTGCATGAGAAGCCTTAAAGAGCATGAAAATACATTCTGGAAAAGTAACATCGAAAGACTGAGGGACTTGGGTCTTTTTAGTCTAGAGGAGAGAAGACTGAGGGGGGATCTTATCAATGCTTATAAATACTTAAAGGGAGGGTGCCAGGGCGATGGGAACAGTCTCTTTTCACTGGTGCCCAGTGATAGGACAAGAGATAACAGGCACAAACTTGAACATAGTAAATTCCATCTTAACATGAAGAGGAACTTCTTTACTTTGAGGGTGGCAGAGCACTGGTACAGGCTGCCCAGAGAGGTGGTGCAGTCTCCCTCAATGGAGACATTCCAAACCCGCCTGGATGCCGTCCTGTGAAACCTGCTGTAGGTGACCCTGCTCTGGCGGGTGGGTTGGACTAGATGATCTCCAGAGGTCCCTTCCAACCCCTATCATTCTGTGATTCTGTGAAAAAAATGAATGTAGTACCTGTCATAGTTGATGATATCTGGGGGCAAAAATGGAACTGGGAAGATCTGGTTTGTACTATCAATACCATTACATTCCCTGCTGATCTTCAGGATGTCACTTAGATGAAAATGTTCACATTTGTCACCTTGATTTCTCAGAGAAATTGAAAAAACTGTAACTTAAACTGGGGTTGTTCAGCAACATTGAGAATCAAACTTCACCTTTACTTGGAGTTAGAAATCATATTTGAAAATTATACTTGATGCATCTGATTTTAGACAGACACATTTGATCTTATTACTTGTATGACTGAAGTTTCTCCAATAATGGTGAGTAATGATGGGCAATAATGGGTCATTTTCAAGTGTAACAATTTTTTTACTGCAGTGCACTGCAGTGTTTATATACAAAGAGCTACAGAAATGCAAAATAGTATTTGATATCATAATTGTTTCAAATTACTTTATCATAACATTAAAGGAATTCAAGAAATGCAGGTCCAACTACTCTTTTAGGATTTGATTTGATTAGACACTTGAGGAAGAGCCTAATTTATAGCATATAAGATGTATCGTTAAAATTAGTGGTTTTAATGATAGCCTTAAGTATTCGTGACCATCCATAGCAATTACAGGAATGATGCAAATGCTTGAATGTGGGGTTTGACTTTTGAAGAATCTACCATATTAAACCCATATTTTAGTAGTGATATAAAATGACTGATATCAGAGCCTGCGATAAAAGTTGCTGAAACTGTTTTCAGTAGAAATGGAAATGTTTTCATTATGTTGACCAGATTAAAGGAGGTAGATCTTCAAATGCTAATCCACAGAGAAGATACTCATGGCTCATAATCGTGTCTTAAAACTTTTAAAAGTAAGATTATTCTTTCATTGAAAGACAAACTACAGTTAACAGTGTTCATGTGTGATCATTGAAAAAGTTTAGGGACTTTCTTAGAATGATTACAGTTTATTAGTCTTCAGCGCAAAAAGTAAATCAGTGTTCTTATTCATGTGGTACTGAGGCACTACACATCGTGTGTAAATATCTCATTTATCCTTTTCATAACTGCTACTTCCAGACCTATATTCCATCTGACTCTACAGAATTTAAATACAATGTCTCAAGGTAGGACCTGCACTACTTTTCTATGATTCAGGACGCCAAAACAATAATTATGTACTTAAGACAGTCCCATTTTAATGAATATATCAGCTGTGCAATTGTGAAGCTTTAAAAATACTACAACATTATTTCCCCAAATGATAAAATTCTGCTTGAAAGGAATTTTGAATTTGTAAAGTTTCTGTTTCTGATTGTGTTTACTGGCTTTAAAAGTGCTAAAATGATCATCTAAAATGAAGAAATGGTTACTTGCCATGTTACATGGTAAGGATGCTACCAAATGTCACAACATGTTCTGAAGATAGGATGGGTCGATAGTTAAGGGAAGGAATAAGGGCATCTCTAGAGTGCAGTTTCGGATAAGTAAATAAATACATGCAGGAAAGTAATTGCTTTTGAGTCCAATCACTAATGTCCATTCCTTCTAGAAGAAAAAACAGAAATTATGTCTGGGGCAGATGCATAACTACATTATACATGTGGAGATTTAATATTCATTCCAGTCTGAGACCCTGAAAGAAGGATTACCCTAAAAAGTGAAGGTGAGCTTGAAGACCAACAGGCACATGGGAGCTGCAGAGAAGGGTACTGCAGAGGAGATGCTTGAGTTGGCACATGGGTCCCCCATCACGCCTTACTAATGTGCTCCTGCTGAATGGAATTCATCGATGTGATAGATTTGATCCTGGAAGAAACCTTCCCTTTCCTTGTCTCTGAAAGTCAAGTTAGAGTTAGTAAATCTCACAAATGAAATGGTATAATCTGTTACAGTTTCTACAGGTAGAACAGAATTTGTTCCCCACTTCAATCTATTTGCAGTCTTGAATTCTGTAGCCTGCAGGTGTGAGTCCTCTCATGGTGTGGGTGGAATATATGTGACTGGCTCATATCCAGTCATAAAACTACAGAACCAAAAAATAATCTTTATTTTTCCTGGGTTATCACCGACTTGAAGCACCCAATGCCTACACATGAATGTTTTTTCCAGGGACAAGGTGGCAGAAGGAACATGTGGCTGTGTTGAGGGCATGAGCGGGACTGCCCTGTTCAGAAGCCACTTCCACCCTTCGTGCTTTAAGGGAAGGTAGGAATGCCTGTACCGACTCAGATCTAAGTGCCACATGGCCCAGTGCAGTGTTTGCAGTGGTGGACAATTCTTAATCTCTTGGACACTCATCAGAGCTAGGACAACATATGTTCTCTCAAGTCTAGTGATTTTTGATTCAGATGCCTCATCGACTCCATAGTGAAGGGGGGCTGCTGGCACACATATGTTAGTACCACGTAGGCAGTAGCTCTGGTTGGAGCTGAGCTAGCTGTCCAAGTAAGGAGCTTGTAAGGTGCTCTGGGGTCAGGTGGGATTTATGAGATACCCCTATCTCCTGTAGGTCCTATTACGTTTAGGTGGCTCTTTGCTGACACAATTCTTATTATTGGCACCATTTTGAACTTCTCTGAAGATAAGGAGCCAAAGAACATAAACTTTAGGACATTGCAGTGCTTAGTGCTGCAGTGACTATTTCATTTTATTTTTCCTTGGAACAAGCTGTACGCCTAATGAAACTTCTTAAACCTGATAATAAATATCCCATTTCACGATGTAGGCATTATTTACTTCTTTAAATGAGCAGGTTTTGAAGTCCAAGTACTGAGATCTAGTTTTGAATAAAAAGGTAACACTCACCTCTTCAAAGGGGACCAGAAGTAGATTAATGAGTGACAAGGACGTAATTTACTAAAATAGAAGTATTGTTTGAGCTGCTCAGAGAGAAGAAACATTCTCTAAGGCCGAATTTATGCAGGCCTTCGAGTACTGATCAACACTGAAGAATTGTTTTCAATGCGATATTTCACATGCTTAAACTGAGATTTTTTTAATAACCTGTTTGAGCTGGAGTCAAGAATACTTTGCAATCAATAGCATAATGAAGAGTTTAAGAGAAGCATAAGAAATATTTTCTACAAGTCAAGGAGGATCTTGAACAACAGATGCAGAAGTAAATGTAAACTCCTGAAATCCAAAGAGAATATGGTGCAAAATACAGTCTGGAAGGAATTATATGAACTTGACAAAGAAATTTATTTATTTATTTTTAATTGAGACAAATTTATGGATATTTCAGAATCAATAAACATCAATTTGTAAAATAATGATTTACTCATGTCAGTCACAGTAGACTTAATTAAGCTGTTCAGAGATCTCACACAGTTCATAAAGCTTTGTTCTTTCTCTCCTGAAAAAGCTGATTCTGGGATGTTTACCAAAGAGAAGGTATTGAAAAATGTCACGAATATTTCATGTAGAAACATAGTAAAAATATATGATACACAATTTCAAAATATATTTTTATGTTAAAAAATTACAAAATCAATCTCTGCAAATAATTGAAAAATTCTGGTTCAACATAAAATAAGTAAAAAAATTTTTTAGCCTTTATTGTGTAAAAAGATGGCAATCTTAAATTAAAAACTACATTTTTTTTCTGGTGATGTTTCTTCCTGCTGTGACAAGCGGTTATTCAATATCAAAGCAGTTTAAGCATCTTTCCCCTCCCAGATATGTAAAACCATTAATGACCCTTATATCTCTACGTCATGTCCCTGTCTCAGCTACGCAACGTGATTTCTCTCATGTCATGGTCATCTCCACTCATTCTGAGAGACCGCAGCTATCCATGGGCCCTTTGGTATTTCATAGGTAACACCGTCAAACTGAGAGCTGCCTTTGATACAAAACAAATCTGGATAGAAATTTTAAATTAGTCGTTGTTAGCTGTTTAACTACTTAATATATGCACGTTGATTTGAAAGCTCATTATGTAGGTTTATAGGAGTCTCCAATATTTGTGCCTCCAGGTTTGATCTTTGTCACTTGTAGCTGTTTTACTCAGGCAAAATCTAACTGAATGGTTTTGGTTTACATTACGGTTAGTCTCTCGTTTGAAAATAAAAGAGATACAAAGATATTATTTTACAAATAACGTAACTAAATTGCATACATCTTATTTTCAACCTTTTGCTGGAGCACCTGGGACTGTTGAGCCCTCTCAGCTCTTTTCTGAAGCCAGAGCAGCACCTTTGGCTGCGGTTCCGTCGGTAACAGAGTTGATTTAACCTGTGCCCATCTCTGCTTGCTCTGTTCCTCTACCACCCTTGGCTATGGCAGCATAACTTTTGTAGAGCATGTGGTGGACCAGATATGGAGCTGATAACCAGAAACAAAAAAGTGGTTTGGGTTGGATGATTGCTGGGTTTTCTTTCAGAGTTGTTTTGACTGTGGCTCCATTCCATGACCAGGGTCACTGCCCTGTTCACAGAGCAGTTGCTGGTCACAAACGTAGACAAGTACAACTGAGGAGGAGGAGGAGGAGGTGGTGTTACACTCAAAATTTTGTATCTGGGCAAAGAGGAAGCACACTACATATACATAAAGCCAAGAATTTATTGGTAGTAAAATGGAAATCTTAACAGTCTAATTCAAGTATCATTATTAATCTGGATCTATTTGTTACATTAAAAAGAGAGCAATAATGCAATTAGAGTAATTCTATACAGAAAATGTCTCAATAATAGTAATAGTACAATTAAAAAACCACACATTTCTTAGTTTTCTATGCTTTTCTTGGGGAATGCTCACCCTTGCGTTTCTCCTCTGAACTTCTAGTCAGCAGCTTTGTGCTGATGGATAAGCCATCAGCTTCTGGATTCCTTCACTGTGAAGAATCCAATGTCAATGTTGCTGGTTTCTTCCTCCTTACTCTATCAATTTTTATACACTTACTAACATACATTTGCACCTTTCCCTTTGGTCGCTCTTCCATTGTACATCCAAACTTACTATCTGTGGTGCTCTTTATGTTAGATACTACTGTTTTCTTCTCTTTGTTACTGTTAAAACCATCTTTGTCCAGCTCCAGGTCTGCGTTGCTTTGTCTGCTGGTGAGTGGTTTATAGCCATGGGCACCCCAGTGCCAGCCTGTGCCCCATCTCATATCATCCCGGACTTGCACTGGTCCATGCTGCATCCTGCCTCTCTGCTTCTCAAGGTCTCTGCTATTGTAGCAGGCTTGTATTTCTCTGCATGACATCATTGTGTTGGAGTTGTAAATATCTCACGTTACACAGAATAACTGCTCGCTACAGCTCTCTGTATGAAACCATGGTTCTACCACACAAGGATAAGCAAAAGTAGAACAAATTAGCCATACATACCTTAGAGCTTCAGGCAGGTCAAGAGAAGTTCAGGTAGAGCAGACCTGGCAAGCCTCGGTCCTTGTGGCCTCTAACTTAGCAGTGGCAATACTGGATTGCCCCGTGGGTTACAGTGGTGAGCAAGGAGTGAATGGAGAAGCTGCTGGGTTAGGGGCTGTTGAAGCCACTTCTGTGCAGGAGAAAATTTCCATAGCAGTTTTGTTTTAAATCTAAGACTATATCTGTTATAAAATAGCTTCTTTTAAAATCTACATGTTACAAAACCTAATAGATGTTCTGTAATAATGTAGGTGCTAGTGATTCTGCATCAGCTCACACAGACCGAATATGTCCCAATTTCTTAGCAGAAAATCATTTTATGCACATGGAAAAGGTGTGAATTCATTGGCCAGGCAGCTTGAACAGCTTCTTTCAAAGCTCTCTCACGCTGAGACGCACGTTCCCACTCTCTCTTGCGACAGCACCAGCAGCCGCCCAACCAACAAAAGCAGGGACCTAATCCAGCTGATCCCACAAAGGTGAGGGACTCAACTGGACCGAGTCCCTGACTTTGCTTCCAGCTCGGATACAAAATCTTGGGTGATCACAGATGAGGTAGTTGGAGTAATTCACCGGGGTCAGGGGCAATGATGGGACTGCTTCTTCTGGCAGGTTCTTAAGCTGCTGTGACACTCCACCTAAACCTTAACAAGAAGGTATTAAGGATGACTTTTTGGCTACCACACTATCTACCTGGAAGATTATGAGCATTTTTAGCTGAGCTTCTTTACCCTGTATGTGTTGTGCAGATATAAAGAATACACCGCTATGAGTCCTTTCCAGTTTCTCTCCTCTTTTTTTCAGGACACAACATATTAAACATGGCTTGAGGCCTGTTAGCAGCAGATCAAAATATAGTGGCTAGATGAAGGAATAAATAATCTTGTCTAAAAATAGCATGCCAGTTCAAAAATACTAAAAAAAAAAAAAGTTGGATGAACTTTGCATTAACTAGGGTTTCTCCATAGCACAAATAAAAGACAAATGCAATAGGAAATATAGGCAATAAAAAATGCTCTGGGCTGTATGCTAAAACTAAATTATCTTTTTAAGATATAACTATATATGGATGCTGTTTTGATCCACAGTATAAGTGCTATGGGAACATTGCTCAAAAATTGTGCTGCTTTATTGAGAATCAAATATTCTTTTGAATTAGCTCTAGTGGTCTCAGCAAAGGACTAAAGTGTGAGGAAGGCACATCTCCATGCAAGGTGATTCTGACTCAGCAGCTCACTGAGTCTCAAACACTGAGAAAAACGCAGTCCCGCTCTCCCTCCATGACGGCTGCTGGGTGTAATGTACAGTGTATGGGAGAGGTTGAACTTCAAATGGAAGAATGCCATTAAGACTGTTATTTCCTTTAGAGACTGGAAATGTGAAGTATAGCTATGAGCAAATGTAACGCGGAGTTGCGGTTTGCATCAAAACTGTGGTAAAAGCACTTCAGTTCTCACTCTTTCATTAAAAAGCCCACGGAGCACATTCCAAATATCATGCATTAAAAACATCTACTGTCTTAAGAACCCTGGCAACGAAGGTATCAATGTACCAGTATTGTCCTTTTTTGCCCAGTAACCTGCTTTAGGAGATAGTTACATGAGACGCAACTTTTGGTGGTGAAGTTGGCTTTGAAAGTTCCCGTTCCACTCTGTCAAAGCCAGATTTGACTATTTATCATGCTGTCCTGGCACAATCAGCTGTGTTTTCAGTTGTCCCAGTTTAACCATTTGTGGCGTTTTACTGTAGACAGGTGCATGGATATTTGGCTTAAAAAAAGGCCAACAAACCTTTTATTCCTGCAGTGCTGTCTTTGACTGGATCCCTTTCATGAGCTCGGGCCAGGGGCAGCTGCCCTGGCACAGTTGTGCTACACTGCTCTGAAAATGGAGTAACCAATTGCAGGATTTCAATCACATTCAGCAAATGCTTCCTCCTTTTCCTTTTACTTATTTCAGAAATAGCATATTTCACTTCAGGTAGGATTTGTGTATGCTTATTTTACCAGTAAATTTGGTGAGGTGAAAGAATTTTTAATATAATCAAAGGCAACCATGAAATCAAGCCAGTGGCAAAATACTCGTGGATTAAATAAGCTTGGGCTTCACTCAGAATGGATGTTAGCTCTGTATTATTATTATCATCATCACCATCATCTATTCTAAACTCTTGAATAATACATGCCATAAGGCTTTCCTGAATAATTTTTCTTCAATTAAATATTCCTTTTATAAAAGAAAGAAAAAAAGCAAACAAACCCCAACAACCTAACAATATACCTAACAAAAATCTTGTTAGGTTATCTCAGTGGTTAATTATCCCTCTTCTTAAAATTCTCACCTTCCTTTATTTCTGAATCTGAACTTTTCTTGCTTCAATTTGCAGTCACTGGATCTTCTTTTATCTTTATCTACAAGGTTGATGAGCCAGCTACAATCAGATTGTTATCCAAATTAGAATTTACAACCCATAATCGGATCACCATTGTTTTTCAAACTAAATGTATGCAGACCTTTGAAGATTTCATTGCAGGCAATGTTTTCCAATCCTTCAATCATCCGGAACCCTCTCCATTCTTTAGTTCTTCTTCAATCCTGTACAGCAGGAATAGACATAAGTATTCTAGTAACAGTGGTACTGCTGCTAAACTACTGATATAATATCTTGACACAAATCCAGTATCTTCTCCTTATATATCAGAGAATCACATTTGTCCTTTCACCCAGTGCACCCTTGAAGGCAATCAGATAGTTGGTTAACAGTGAGTGCTCCTGTCTAACTTGCTGTTTCTTGTAGGGCCAGGAAGATGCCATATTTTCTGCGCCTGCAATTTGCTCTTTGTCTTCTCTGAGAGCACAACAGCATCCCATGTACCAGGTCCAAACTGCAGAATTCCTGAAGAGCCATCCTGCACTATACAAGTGCTGTTATCTCAAAAACTTTATTTCAAAGGCTGGTATCCTGAAGAACAGAAAAAAGGGGAGAAAAGATAGAGAAAAGAGGAGAGAAGGAAGAGAGAAATCAAGGCAACTGAACAAGAGCTATATACATATTATTTATTATATTATATACCCTCCCTATACCTTCCCGTTGATTTCCTTTATACACTGCAGACTGCAGGTTGACTGATATAATCTGGGCAACAGTAAGCATGTCTATCTCTAGACTTAATTTCTACACTTCTTTTCAATATTTGAAAAACCAGAGATGAACATAAATCTTTATCTTCTCAAACTCTTCTCAGATGTCTCACATAGAGTACCAACAGGAGTTATTAGTTGCTTATGTTTGCTTCTGCTCTTCCAGTCCAATGTGGAATAAATAGACCTCAACAGTCAAATGCAGAATAGGAGTAACATATTTTATAATTATCTGAAATCCATTAACTGTGTTGAAATCATGGCAGATTGCTTTGGCATGCCCTGCTTTGGGGACAAGTCAGTTTTTAATGCCACGGCGTATGACTATCCAGCTCCTGGGAGTAGCCCGCTTTAGCTGCTGGGATCAGGTAATAGCTCTTTCATTCTGGTGCCTTCCACTGCCAATGAGCTTGGCCTTGGGTTTGAAATAAAAGTGATCGACGGATATGACAGAAGAGGCTATGGAAGGCTTTCATTTTCCATTTTGAAGACAGTTTTTCTCCTTCATTTGGCTAGTGGTGTTGTATTACATACTATTTAGCGCAAACATTCTGGGTTTCTCAATATGAGGTACTGCAGGCCTGATCTAGGCTGTGCTCCTTGGACTCTTCATATACTTGACATCATACATTCACAGAATCACGGAGTTTCAGAGTTGGAAGGGACCTCTAGAGACCATCTAGCCCACCCCCCCTGCTAAAGCAGGATTGCCCAGAGCACATTACTCAGGACTGCATCCAGGAGGGTCTTGAACATCTCCAGAGAAGGGGACTCCACAACCTCCCTGGGCAGCCTGTGCCAGTGCTCTGTCACCCTCACCGTAAAGAAGTGTTTCCGTGTATTTGAACGGAACTTCCTGTGTTCTAACTTGTGCCCATTGCCCCTCGTCCTGTCACTGGGAACCATTGACAAGAGCCTGGCTCCATCCTCCTTCAACCCACCCTTGAGATACTTGTACGCCATAATAAGGTCTCCCCTCAGCCTTCTCTTCTCCAGGCTAAAGAGTCCCAGCTCTCTCAGCCTTTCCTCATAAGGCAGATGCTCCAAGCCCTTAATCATCTTAGTTGCCCTTCGCTGGACTCGCTCCAGCAGTTCCCTGTCCCTCTTGAACTGGGGAGCCCAAAACTGGACACAGTATTCCAGTTGTGGCCTCACCAGTGCAGAGTAGAGGGGGAGAATGACCTCCCTCGACCTACTGGCCACACTCTTCCCTATGCAGCCCAGGATTCCATTGGCCTTTTTGGCAACAAGGGCACATTGCTTGCTCATTCACTGAATTAAAAATTAGAGAAGGTGTGTGGAGTGGATTCATAGGTTTCCACCTTTACAGGGGAAAGCCCTAGCTATCAACCTGCCTCCTCTAGATTTATTCCTGACTGTACAACATCCCAGTTTTGACAGAACACAGTATATCCTGACTTGGTGTAAGCAGCCTGGTAAGGCAAATAGAGCCTTCAAATTTGGTGAAATTTTATTTCGCCTACTAGAATAATTCTTTAATGCTTATGTTAGCCCAGATGACTTGGTCAGATTTCAGTGTTTTGCACAAAATATGATAGAATCATTCCCCGTTTCATCAGTTTTTTATCTCGAAGTTCAATTATTTCTCCCTGCCAAAATAAAGGCCAACATAGGATTCTTTTATGCAGGGGTGTAACAAGCTCTGAATTAGGAAATAGCCATCTGTAATAGAGATTCCAAGACTGTGCATCCATCAACTGAGATGCAGTGTGATGTGATACCCTGGACTTTTTATTTGTATGTTCTTAGAGAAAGTAATCTTCTCCCTTTTAGTATGAAGGTCGCAAGCAGAGACCAGTAAGTATTACCAATCTTGTGCTCCATCTGGTGTATAAGCATATATTAGACAGCAAAGAGGTCAAATTAGTCAAGAAAGATGTCATCCTGGAAATGAGCAGTGGCAGAGCTTCGTGTGCTTGGGAACTTAAAAATCAAAACCTGAGGCATTATGGAGCTTTGGCAATTGCTGAGTCAGGCAGAATCTAAGTGCAGAATTCTCAAAATCATGGATTTGAAGCTGTGCTCTTAAATCCTATCTAAATCCATATTCAGCACCTACATCCATTCTGGGGACAAGACCTCGGCTGCTAAAGCCTCACAGAAAATTACTGGGTCTTTCATATAAGTCAAATGGGATTTTGGTCCCCAGCCCTAGCTTTCATCTTTGAAAACAGAATCTATTCTTTTCTGTGACTGTTGCTTTGAAAACAAACAATAAAATAGTTATTATACCTGTACGTATAAAACGATATTATTTCAACTTTTCAAAAGATTCCTGTTAAAAATATGCAAGGGGATTAAAAGTCTGTCTAGCTCTGACAACAATGAAAAATATATGCTCTCAGTGCTGTAGAGTACCATGCAAAAATTATTACTGATATGCTGTATTACAATTAGGCATTAGAATTAATACAATCCATGATCTAGTATGCATGGAGAGGGAAGTAATAGTAAATCAGGCACATCAGTAACTGGGAAAATTTCAAATTGCTTTATTCAGTAGTATAAAATTTGTGCTTGATTAATCAAGAGGCTGAGAATTAGAGAAAAAGTAAATTCTAGGATTGCAGGGCTCAAGCAGCAGAGGACAATAAGTATTGCATAATCAGCATGATTTTACTTGCTTCCAAGATGTTAACAGGGGTTTTAGAAGGGAGAACACTCGCAATATTATATATGAACCGTGTTTTGGCAGGAAAGATTCGATAAGTTATATTTTAAGTCAGGGAAGTCAAAATATTTTGGAAGTACTAAAAGAAATGAGTGCAGTAACGTATATTATAAATGAAGATGATGCAGAGACAAGAAAGAACAAAGATGAGCAAATGAAAAAAGCCGCAGACTTTATTATCCATGAGTGCTGCTCAGATGAGCACTGCCTAGAATAGGTGCTGACTGGGTACATATTGGGGTGAAGACTAACCCAAGAAGGAGGATGGGTACAAATGAAACCCAGAATGACAGAACAGATGAAGAAAGAAAAAGATAAAATAAAAAAAGGTAAAGAATTTTCACAAATGAAGGAGCGATTGGGATCAGACAGAGCTGAAGAAGGGAAGAATGGGAGTGGTCCTCCAAGAAAGGAAAGTAAGACAACAGAAAACAAAAATGAAAGCACTGTTCTTGAGTGCTGTGAGGAATATGACCAGTGAAAGATTGTTTATCTAGCTACCAGACCGGACGTATACAGAGAAAAGACACTGACACACACTAATGCAATGCAACAAAACAAAACATTACTGGTGAATGACGTGAAACCAGATATTACAGGGGTGTCAGAAATATGGCAGAAAAGAAGTTTGACTAAGACACAGGGTAAGAACTATTTGGGAAAGGTAGGAATAAAGGTGCACATGATGGGTAGTTTTGCATGTTAATCATACAACAAACTGGAGGGATAAGTGATAAGATAGGTAAAACAGAATTTATCTGGTTCAGATTGCTTTGGGGACGGCAATAATAAGAGTCTGCACTAGGCTTTCAGGATAGGATCCATTAAGATAAAAGTTCTGTAGAAGAGAGAGAAATACCAGGTGTAGGTTTGGCTCTAACTAACTGTAAGTGACTGGCAGCGTAGTAACTTATGGCAGCCCATATGACAGAGAAGGATTGTTTCTGATAAAGAGACCAGATATATAGGAAACTGGACCGAAACGGATAGTAATGAGAAGCCTGCTTAATCAAAGCAATCAAACCGTTAACAATCTGAGCATCCCCGTAGATGCTTAGTTGTAAGTGGAACTTGCACTTTCTAGAGAGCTGCATGTCAGTGGTTGTTCAGCCTGCAAGAAGCCGCTGACATGGTCCTCCCACTCGGGAGTCGTTCCCACTCTGGAGACATTCAAAACCCGGCTGGATGCCATCCTGTGCAAGTTGCTGTAGGTGACCCTGCTCTGGTGGGGGGGTTGGACTAGATGGTCTCCAGAGGTCCCTTCCAACCCTGACCATTCTGTGATTCTGTGATTCTGTCCTTGAGAAACTGCTTGAATAAAAGAAAACCTGGTTACTACCCAGTGTGGGCTGAGTCCATGTCTGGAGAAGTTAGAGAACAGGCAGGTAGGAGAAGCATGGCCTCGAAAGGGAGGTTGGCATCAGCATCCGTCTTCTCCCTTGTAGTTTTTAGAAAACGAGTGATGAATGTGCCTGTCCATTTTAGGTGGAAGCTAAGTTCCTATGCTCAGTCTGGAGGGAAAGAGTAATATGCATTGCATAATCCTGGAAAGAACTTTCAAAGTTTGCAGCAAGACATTTTATTGAATCTGTCAAACTGGAGATGGTACAGCAGGGAGAACAGCATTAGAGTAATGATATCTGAGAAGGAAAAACGTAATCTTGAAAACTAGAGATCTGACGGTTTGACCTAAATATAATGAAAAGCTTTTGAACAAATTTGGAAGAGGATAATAATTAAGACATGGAGATAAATGGAAAATGAGATTAAATGCAATATTGTTTTATGAAATCAGATCAGTCCAAAATAATTTTCCATATTTCATCTAAGAGATGCCTAATTTTCTAGAAAGAGAAAATAAAATGAATGTCATCTGCTGAGATTTCAGTAGAATGTTTGAAATTTCTAGGCCAGCAAAGAAAACACATTACGTACCTAGCCTCCTATTTAAATATGTGTTTCTGAGCAGAATGGAAACCAGATCAGACTTGTTTAGGACTGTGTGTAATATTTTAAGAGCTGACCATAAATAAAAGCCAATTTGAAATCCAATTTTTAACCAATTATTCACTCATCTTGGAGTTATTGCTTCTTATTCTTATTTCATTACATTAAGGAACATCATGATAGATAATGTCAGAATTCTTGTTAAAATCATGCTATGTCACATATTTTTCTTTTGTTCTTATCTAATAAACTATTTAATGAAAGTAGAGTGGTTTCATATTAATTTTCTTGACAAAATCATGTTGGTTGTTGTTTATCATCTCATTATCTTTTGGATATTCACAAATTGAACCTTTAATAATTTTTCCAGTATCTTCAAGATTTGAAACTAGTCTGATTAGATCTGTATGTCACTGAGTCCTCTTTTCTCCCCATTAGTTTAGAGATAGAGCATTTGGTAGTCCTTTTCCAGTCCTCAAGATATTATCTGTCTGTCACGACTTCTTAAAGACAGTAATCAGAGCTTATTTTGTCTATTTCCTTAATCATCCAAGGATGGATTACATCTGGCCATGCCTACTTGAATACATCTATGTCAGCTAAATATTCTACAAGCTGGTTTTCTTAGTCTGACTTGTATTCTGACTTGCTTGAAAAAATATTTTAGTTATGTCTGCTAAAAATTATCTTTTTATTTGGTAAGGGCCTGAGCAGAGAAAGCATAGAAGTTTTACTCTTCTTTGAATCATCTGTACTCCTCCAATTTAATGTGTAATTCCAATCTAATGTGCAATTTCATATATAATTTGCCATACATATCCTTCACGGTCTAGCTTTAAAAGCAACTGCTATGCTCTCCTATGGCTCTCAAAAGGTTTCAACAGTTACAACAAATCATGTCCTCTGACAATCTAACCTTATATGTAACTGCTGGTTTTTATATCCACAAATTAGCCAGTTTGTTCTACAGTTATGCTACCTGCCAAATTTTATATGTGTATTTACATTTGAATTTAAGAAGTATTTCAGAAAAAAAAAAATATTTTCCCTGTGACAAATATGAACAGGCAAGGGGAAATGATTTGGCTTGTGATTGCTGCTTTGTTGGTGGCGTATCTTCTTTGGATTTGTTTGGCAGGTAGTGCAGCACTTTTGATTGCTACATTAGGCTCCCTCGCTCCAGCATCCTCTGATGCAGCGTGAACTGGCTGCTTACTCCGTACAAATTTGCATTTCGCTATTGTAACCAGCTCCACAAGTACTGATTACCGAGGCTAAGGTAAATTAGATCAAAAGAGATTTTCTAAATACAATTATTTTAATAAATCAATGCCAACTCCTTTTTTTCTGTGGTTTATATTGTGAACTTTCCTGTTTGGTTTTTTTTTTTTTTTTTTGTGAGTCAAGTGCACTGTTTCTGTGCATAATGCCTTTTAGAAATTAACCTTGGCTTTCATTCATGTGTTAAAATTCAGCATGATAGACCTTGATTTATCCTAGGTGACAATCATGAAGAGTTTGGAGGCACTGCACAATCATGTAAAGTGTTAAGTTTCTGCAGCTGAGTGTTGTAGTTCAGTAGTTCATAATTTTCCACCATTTTACATCCTGTAGCTGTACTATGAAACTTCTGTTTTCACATTATTTGCAAATCACACTGTCACTTGCAAATATTCAAAAATGCAGATGTACTCACTCCTGTGCAACACTCCTATCTAGATGCCTTAGCCACATCTGTGACAACTGTGGAAATGCTATTTGTACTCAGATTTCTTAACAAGGATCTTTCACCAGCAGATTACGCAGGCAATGCTTGTAATTTACATTAATTTAGAACAGACATCTCCAAAACATAGATGATAGAATAGTATCAGACTTGCAAATGTAAATCTTCAACAGCTAACAATGGAACAGGAGTAGATTTCAACCTTTTCCAAACCAGATGTCATTTCCTGCACAGAAAAACAGAGCCCATATGCATTACACACACCAAGATGGGTGATTCAAATTGTGGTGATTTTAAGTATCATTTAGCTCAACGTGCATTAATTTAAATAATGTTTATCCTTTTCCTAAGATATTTGGCAAAATAAAGTCTGTTCTAATTAGCTGATATAATTTGATAAATTTAATGAAGCTATTTACTCAGTGAAAGATGCATGTCTGCTACACATTTGTCTAAGCTGTCATAAATCGACATGCATTTATTGTGCTTCTTAGTACTTACAGTTTCATTATACTGGAAATCAATGAATAGTGAATTCATTATTTAGTGGATAATTTATCTTTTTAATTATTATTTGTGTGAAGTTGCATTTGAATGGAAATTAAATTTAATTGATGCTCACTTAAAAATTAACCAAAACAGTATTTTGATATTGTTTATTGGGGAAACGAAACTATAGAATTTGCAAAAAAAAGATTCCTCAAAACAAGCTTTAATGCAAAATTAATTAATGTATTAAATGGAGAAAGTATTAGCCATCACTAGCCGATTGATTATTTTTGCTTACCATGTTCTTCAAGTTTTTAAAATGGGTAAGTCTCATCATTTCGCGCCTCATCATTACTTACAAACTGAAACTGGAAAATGAGCTTTCCTCCTTTTTCAACATGCTCCGAATCTCACAGCTTTCCTTCAGCTCAGCATTAAACTAAATTAGTCAAATAAACTGAGATAAAAAATACTATTGTGCATCTTCATCAAACACAACTGTTGTCAAAAACCATCTTAGTAACTTCAATAAACCCTGGGTTTAGGTTTGTAACCAATAAATCCTATCTCTTCATGCTCTGATTTTGTTTTAACTGTGATGGGAAACTTGTATTTCTTCATTGAATGTAAATGATGTTAAGGGGCCGTTAAAGAGTCGGAATTTTCTTTTAAAGGAAAAAATATTTCATTTACATTTGAGAATACTCATAAAATGCGTTTTTATCTGTAGTGATCTAATATACAAACGAGGATATGTACTGTGCATGTATGTACCTGTGTAAATAATTGCCGGCTATTTATGCTCTTATTGTACAATTTAAAAGTTATTCTATACAACAGCTACTACATTCCTTGAAAAGGAGTCTCTTCACTGGATTTGCATAATCAGCTGACAACATTTTAGGAATTTTGCCAGAATGCCAGATGATCAAAGAAAACTCATGATGTTCATTTTGCATTATATACCCTACCCTGTCCCACAGAAGCCATTGGAAAGGGAATGGGGGACCTTGCTGTAGAGGAGATCTAGGGAGACTGACGGAATGTGAAGGTACAGGACTAACATCTAATCTAAGCATGGAAAGCAAGGGAGGAACCAGCCGTATTAAAGGGGAGGGCAAGTCAGCTGCTTATTTGAGGGAAAGTGGACAGTCACGGGGAATGGGACTCTAGTTAGGAAAAGAAATCAAAACGCACAGTCAAAGGGACAAAAGCAACAGGAATGGTAAGGGCTAGAAAGGGACCATGTATGTTGGGGGTTAGAAGAATGAAAGAGGGGGTTCTGCTGTACGCAGTGGACTTCATCTGTGGAATCATTTGAGTGTGTGACAGTATTGCAACTTTACAGGGATATGCAGATAAGAAAAGTAGTTCTATCTGTTCAACACCTATTAATGGTTGGAGTTGATGATCTTAAAGGTCCCTTCCAACCTCTAACAATTCTATGATTCTATGATTCTAACACATGCACATCTGCAGTAGGAGACACCTCACCTAAATTTGAGATGGCTACAGTGTAGCTTTCTGTATCTGAGATAATAATCTAGACCTTTTATGGTCCCTGAAGCAACCAGGCATTTTGGTTACAACCCATCTTGTACATGTCTAAAACGATCATCTGTGTAGCATGTTGAAAATATTTTCTGTTGACTGTAAAAGAAGTACAGACAACTAACTCAGGTATGGGCACACTGTAAACAAAATGGATCTTATATCCTGGTGATAAGACTTCCAGCTGGGCAGGGATTGATTCCAAAATCTGTTCAGCCAAAGTGTCCAATCCCTTGTATCATTGTTTAAACCTCTGTGGCAGATGTGAAATACCGTTGTACTGAAGGGTATCTTCAATGTCTGCTGGATTCTCAGGTGCTTAATTCCAGGTATGCAAGTTTGAAAACATTCACTGGTTGCCCCATTGCTGCAACACAGGTCCAATTGTGTCGCTTTCTGATGCTAGAATTTGATTACATTCTTTGCACAGAACCACCTTATCTTTCCACCTAATCTTGACTTCTTTGTTTTAGTTGGAATTACAATTCATTTACTCACCGACAAGTGAAACAACCTTGCCTCCAGACATTGCAGATAGCTTTATGTAATATTTGGCAATCTGAGAGTGCAGACTCTGTTAACAGGCAAGCAGGTTTTAGTGGAACTGTATATATTTCCTGTACATCTTATGGGATATTCTAGATAAATACTTGCAATTGGATCAAACAGCTTTATTCTGTCATGAATAGTGTTGGGGTCTCACAAAGTAGGCACTGTCTTTTGCAAACCATAAACATGTAAGAACACAGGTCCTGTCATTTCTGTCCTGGTCAATGGTCCTTCTAGACCATTGATTCCAACAGTGGCCATAAACAGAGGGAAGAGGAAGGAAAGAATCAGCTGTATGAGAATAAGGTTCTTTCTGATGCTTTCCTTTCAGTGGATTTCTAGGCCTGTTAAAGTTGGTCTATTCACTAAGCATGTCTTTTCCAGAACTTCATCCAGTCTCCCCTTGCACGTCTAAGAATTCTGCATGCAGAATAGCCTTTGGCAAGTTGTAATACAGCTCCACTGTCCGTTGTGTAAAGAACCACCTCCTCTTGTTTTTAAAATGCTCCCACTAGCTTAATTTTATGACCTCTAGTTTTGTTATTGATGTTGAGCATTGATGAAGACTGATTTTTCTTTTTATTGATTCAATTATTGTTGAGCAGTCCATCCCTCTCATTCTCCATGATCATCATGATTTTGTAGATCGTATCTCTCACATTATATACTTTTCAAACTGAAGGGCACGGCATGGGTGAATTGTGAATTTACACAGCAGTAAAGAAGGGCTTTCTTCTTTGTTCTTTATTGTTTGTCCAACATGCTCCTAACAAGTGCCTAATTTATTTTTTTTTTTTAAATTCCCTGCTGAGCCCAGAGCTGGTATTTTTGTAGAACTAGCTGTCATACCCAAAATTCTCACTCCCAAGGAGTAAAAGCCAGCTCAGAATAAACCACTTTCTCTGAAGCTACAACTGGTTTTCCACATAGGTATCACTTTACATTTATCTACACTAAATTTCATCTGACATTTATTGCCCAATCAGTCTTGTCAGTTCTTCTGCAACACTTCACATTTAGCTCTCATCCTACTACCTTTAATAACTTTGTACTATCAGCAAACCTTATCATTGATTACTCTCTTTTTGAGGTTATTTATGAATATATTAATGAGCACAGATCCCAGAACAGATCCTTACAGAATCCACTGCTCACAGCCCTGATCTGTAAGAACTATTTATTTACTCCTTTTCTCAGTTTTCTATATTTTATTGAATATTTTGTACATGCTGGGACATTCTTTCTTAACCCTTTCTGGCCTGTATCAGGAATAGTGTGGCCAGCAGGACTCGGGAAGTGATCATCCCCCTGTAATCGGCACTGGTCAGACCCCCACCTCGAGTACTGTGTTCAGTTTTGGGCCCCTCACTACAAGAAGGACATTGAGGTGCTGGAGCATGTCCAGAGAAGGGCTACAAAGCTGGTGAGGGGTCTGGAGGACAAATCTTATGAGAAACGACTGAGGGAACTGGGGTTGTTTAGCCTGGAGAAGAGGAGGCTGAGGGGAGACCTTATCACTCTCTACAACTACCTGAAAGGACGTTTTAGTGAGGTGGGTGTCAATCTCTTCTCCAGAGTAAGAAGTGATAGGATTAGAGGAAAAGGCCTCAAGTTGTGCTAAGAGGTTTAGATTGGATATTAGGGAAAAAATCTTCACTGAAAGGCTCATCAAGCATTGGAACAGGCTGTCCAGGGAAGTGGTTGAATAACCATCCCTGGAGGTATTTAAAAGATGGGCAGATACAGTGCTGAGGAACATGGTTGAGTGGTAGACTTGCCAGCACTAGGTTAACAGTTGGACTCGATGATTATAAAGGTCTTTGCCAACCTAAAGAATTCTATAATTCTATAATTCTGTGATTGCTTCTCAGTTTCCTTTATAAACACTTTAGAAATCAGGATAGGTTAAAACAATCAAATAAATATTATTCATATAACTGTTGACCCCTTCACAAGCCTCTAAGACACTTGTAAAGCAGGACTTCCCCTTAAAGAATCAATGTTGACTTTTTAATCAGACAGTATTTATCCACAGGTCCCCTAATACATCTTTAATGTGTAGTCATACCACGGTCTTTTCCACAGTGATTTTGATTACAAACTGATCCTCTGTGGACTTCCTTGCCCCTTGTCTCCTTGCCCCCAAGAAAAGGCTTTCGTGTAGGAATGCCTCCAGTTTCTTCTAAAGTGAATGCCCATGCAAAGAATTCATCTGCCGTCTTCAATAGACTTGTCTTTCCTGACCTCTCCTTTATACTTTGCGTTCCATCAGGTTTCTTCTTTGAAGTATCATCCCAAACACTGGAACTCCCACACCATTATATTTTAAAAGCTTCCTCATGACCTTCTTGATTTTAAATGCCAGCTGGTTTGCTCCCTTATTGTTCATCTCTGCTGTTCAGACCACCTCTATTCACAACAAACCTGGCGTCAGTTTCTCTTTCCATCCTCTTCTCACCAAGCATTCTCCTCCCTTTTGCCTTGGCCTGTTGGAGTTGTAGGTGATTCAGATTCCTTATGATGTCTATCACATTTGTGATGAGCAAAAAGGAAGTCATTATATAATCATCTTTGAGATAGCAAACACATCTATCTTTTCTCCTGATAATTACATCTTCTGCTCCTACCAACCTTTCCCATCCTTCCAGTTAGGGTTCCTAATTTCAGATGATCATCCTTAGTGCAGGATGCTACATTGATATTATCTGTTGGAGAAAACCTGCCACTGGGATCTTAAAAAAGCCTTTTCCAGATTCTATGGTATTTCTGAACCTCTCCTGAACAAACAGCTCCACTTCTCAGTTTGCTTTTTAGGTGGGACTCATGCATTTTTGAAGATTAGATGGCTCCAACATGTTCCTGAAAGTGCTGTTGATTAATTTTCCTGTGTCCCTCAGAGCCTCTAATTCAACATTCTAGGTCTCATGGGCTCAAATACTCTCTCTTAAGCTCTCATGTTTCTGATAATATTGCTGTGTGCCACTTTCCCACAGGGAAAGAACTCATTATTTGACATGTCATAGAGTAAACTGGAAAACTGTTTCCCTTTTGGCTGAACTTCCCCTTCATTTCTTCTCTTCATGAATGCAAAGGTGAATTCCAAAGCTGTTATGTATGTCGACATGATCTAACTCAGCTCACTTCCTACCAAATTTCCTTAACACTAAAGCTACAAAGCATGAACAAGTATTATAACACTAACTGTTGTAGTAAATATATGAGGTTTATGTTTATAAAGTAACAACTGGGAAAATAATTTCTTTGGCTTTATGTGTTTTTCTTTAATGATCAGAATGACATTTAAGCCTTTTTGGGGATGGGAAAAAAAAAATCCATCATCTGAATTTTAAAAGATGTCTTTAAATAAATTTATGGAAATTTAAAAAGGGCAACTTTTGACCTCATATATATTCTTAAAATTCCAAGAAAATTCAGTGTCACATAAAAATTTTCCATACGTATTCTCCTGAAAAACAAAGATTTAAAAAGTATTCTATGCAATCAGTATGCAGAAAACAGAATGAGGCTGTTTTGTATGTCATTCACTGGGACTGACATTAAACACAAATTCCTTTGGTGTTTCTTTCAACTTGTAACAACTAACAAAATACCAAAGGAAGATAAGATTATCTTGAAAACTCTGCATCTGTGGACTGTCCCTCTTAAGACAGTGCATGGGCATACTAAAAAAAATACTACCAAGGGTGTTGATCAATACTGAAACTACAGCAGGTCTAGAGGGTGCAAAATGTATAAGTGTTAGGTGGTATAAATGGTCCAGCTGTGGGGTTCTAGGACTGTAGGCTAAAGATGTAAGATGACAACTAAACTCCAGAACTGTTATTTTCTCTTTGGAAACTCAGTATTGCATATGAGCCAGTGAATCACGAGCGAGACTCAGTGCTTCTATTTGCAAAATAATTGAAATTTTAAAAACATAATTGTTCATCAAGATGCCTTGCTTGGCATTCAGATCTTGTTTTTTTATTTGGCAGATCTTGACTTTGAAGTCTAAGCCAATCTGAAATATGGACAAATATCCAAAACATGGTGAGTCTTGCATTTTTAAATATTTCATGTGAAGGGTGTCAATTTAGTTTATATGTATAGTATTTGTGGGGAAAAAAAAAAACATTATTTTTGTGCAGTTTCAGCACCTTGAAAATACTGCTCTGCTGTGTTCTAACACCTTATGAATTTTATTATTGCATGTGATTTTTCTCTAGACTGGTTAATTTGCAAACAACTATGTGATTTCCTACAACTGTTTATGAGCAGATTGAAGTAAGACTAACTCCAACATCTGCTATGTAAGAATCATCTTAAAATCAATAAAGATGAAAGCTGCCATCATGCAGTGTCTTGGATAGATCTGTTATATCTGAAACTATACAGTAGAAATTGGTGTCTTGCTGTGAAGTAGCTACTGAAGGGAGCCATGAATAGAGAGGAACATATGACATTCTAAATACTTCATATGGCAGAGATTAAATCTACAACTCTGGTTTTACCTGGATACCTGAAAAAGAATCTCCAACAGCAGCAGCAGTGATACCCTTCCTCACAGAGTACTTCAAGGTTGTTCCACAAGTTGCTTTTGCAGGGACAGGTACAAAGGCACTAAATCCCTTTCCTCTTGACCAACTTTCCTAACAGCTGGTTTGTGGGAGTTTTCACAGCATCAAAGAGTGGCTGAGGTTGGAAGGGGCCTCTGGGAGTCATCTTGTCAAAACCCCTGCTCAAGCAGGGCCACCTAGAGCCAGCTCCCCAGGACCTTGTCCAGATGGCTTTTTAGTATCTAGGAGGAAGACTCCACAATCTGTCTAAATGACCTGGAGTTTCTACCTGGAGTTTTCTACCTAGAGTTGTTTCTTGGTCATCTGGGATATAAATCCATTTTCTTTATATTTGTAAGCAAAGCATATCCCTTTAGATGTCAGCATGTTACTGTTATGATGGGAACGAAAATGAAAGAGAGAAGTGGTCCTAGCCAGTGCCCTTCATGCCCTACTCTGATTAGGTGGCTTGCAGACCAGAAATACCATGTACTAGATTGGCTTGAAGCAGGTATGCAACTGCATCTGCACTGCTGTGCCTTAGCTCATCATGGATGGTTTGGTACCTGCAGAGGCAACTGGAAGACGAGTACGAGGTGAATGAGGACAGCAGTTAGCTGCATGAGTATTAGGCAGTATATGACAACATATCCCACAGAGCACAGGATTCATGGAATCATAGAATTGTTTGGGTTGGAAGGGACCTTAAAGATCATCTAGGTCCACCCCCTCTACCACAGGCAAGGACACCTTCCACTAGACCAGGTTGCTCAAAGCCTGATCCATCCTGGTCTTGAAACCCTCCAGGGATGGGGCATTCACAACTTCTCTGGGCAACCTGTTCCAGTGCCTCACCACCCTCACATCACAGTAAAGAATTTCTTCCTGATATGTAATCTAAATCTACCCTCTTTTGGTTTAAAACCATTACCCCTCATCCTATAGCTACACTCCCTGATAAAGACTCCCTCCCTATCTTCCCTGTAGGCCCCCTTTAGCTACTGGAAGGACACTATAAGGTCTCCCCAGAGCCCTCTCTTCTCCAGGCTGAACAGCCCCAACTCTCTCAGCCTGTCCTCATCAAAGAGATGCTCCATCCCTCTGATTATCTTTGTGGCCCTCCTCTGGACTCACTCCAACAGGTCCATGTTCTTACGTTGGGGGCTCCAGAGCTGGATGCAGTATTCCAGGTGGGGTCTCAGGAGAATGGAATCACCTTCCTTGACTGGATGACCACATTTCTTTTGATGCAGCCCGGGATACAGCTGGCTTTCTGGGCTGCAAATGCACATTGCCGGCTCATGTTGAGCTTCTCGTCAACCAACAAACACCCCCAAGTCCTTCTCCTCAGGGCTGCTCTCAATCCATTCACCACCCAGCCTGTATTTGTGCTTGGAAGTGCCCCGACCCAGGTACAAGACCTTGCACTTGGCCTTATTGAACTTCATGAGGTTGGCACAGGCCCACTTCTCAAGCCTGTCCAGGTCCCTCTGGATGGCATCCCTTCCTTCCAGCATGTCAACTGCTCCACACAGCTTGGTGTCATCAGGAAACTTGCTGAGGGTGCACACAATGCCACTGTCCATGTCACTAATAAAGGTGTTAAACAGAACTGGTCTCAATACTAACCTCTGAGGAACACCACTTGTCCAAGTGGATGTCGAGCCATTAACCACAACTCTTTGAGTGCGGTAATCCAGCCAATTCCTTATCCACCAAGTGGTCCATTGGTCAAATCCCTGTCTCTGCAATTTAGAGACAAGAGTGTCACAAGCAGCAGTCAAATGCTTTGCACAAGTCCAGGTAGATGTTTTCAGTTGGTCTTCCATTATCCACCAACACAATAACCTGTCACAGAAGGACAGCAAATTTGTCAGACACGATTTACCTTTAGTGAAGCCATGTTTGCTGTCACTGATCACTCCTTATTTCCCATGTGCCTTAGCAAAGTTTCCAGGAGGATCTGCTCCATGATCTTGCCAGGCACAGAGGTGAGACCGACTGGCCTGTAGTTCCCCAGATCTTCCTTTTTTCCCTTTTTAAAAATGGGGGGTTTGTTTCCCCTTTTCCAGTCGATGGGAACTTCACCGGACTGCCACGACTTCTCAAATATGATGGCTAATATCTTAGCAACTTCATCCGCCAGTTCCCTCAGGACCCACAGATTTATCTCATTGGGTTCCATGGATTTGTGCACCTCCAGGTTCCTCAGATGATCTAAAACCTGGTCTTCTTCTACGGTGGGTGGTTCCTCATTCTTCCAGTCCCTGCCTTTGCCTTCTGCAAGTTGGGTGGTGTGGCTGGAGTACTTGCTGGTGAAGACCGAGGCAAAAAAATCATTGACTACTTCAGCCTTCTCCATATCCCAGGTGACCAGGTCTCCCGTTTCCTTCTGGAGAGGGCCCACATTTTCTGTACTCTTCCTTTTATCACCGACATACCTATAGAAGCTTTTCTCGTTGCCCTTGACATCCCTGGCCAGATTTACATCTGTCAGGGCTTTAGCTTTCCTAACCTCATCTCTGGCTGCTTGAACAATTTCTCTCTATTCCTCCCAGGCTACCTGTCCTTGCTTCCACCCTCTGTAGGCTTCCTTTTTCTGTTCAAGTTTGTCTGGGATTTTCTGTAATAAACTGACATCTGTAGCAAGAAGTGCCTGATTTCCAAATGCTATTAATGAATTTTTTTTACTTTCCATCTCTTCATTAAAGTGCTTTACGGTAGGCCAGGCCACAGAGGACTAATATGTAATTAGAAGGCAGCCATACAATTTCGGACTGCTGTCCTTTGATAAGTGGCAAAGTGCTTTTCTAAGTGAGATAGTCCAACTCAGTGGCACAGACTTCCCCGCATGTGTGTTGGCAGGGAAGGTTTATATAGAAAGACCTATTTTCTAGAGTGCATGTTATTTGCCAAAAGCTCTGTTAAAAGAATGCTTCACTGAACAAATTGGGTTTAAAACGTGCGTGTGATTTGTCAAAATTATAAACTGTGGGGGTGATACTCAGCTGACTCTGTGTAGCTGTCTATTGTAGAAGGCTATATTTGATCTAGTCTCTCCTGGCTCCCTTTGCAGCCAATAAAGAGAAATAGGCACTTTTAGATCATGACTCATCTACACTTAAAGTAGATGCCGTTTATGCCCTAATACAGAAATGCCTGTAATTGGCTATTTGAAGAGTTGAGTTTGACTGCCTGAGATGTAGACATGCAAAGTGAGGTGAGATGATTCCCACCCTGAGGCACTGTTGTCCCAGCATGACTGTTCCCACAATACAGTCACAAATAGGAGATGCGTAATTCAATAGAGAAAACGTGTGGTTGATACTTCCTCTATTAGTTCTGCAAAGCTGTAGACGTTAGGAAGCATGTGTCATTTGTAAAAAAAGGTCAGTCAATGACTAACCACCAAGAAACAAATAACCAAGGAAAGATCTGTAAGGGGACAGTGAATATAAAATTTGACAGAAACCATGCTGGGTAATGTGCATTATTTTTACATGACAGTCTGCTGCAACACAGCAATACTAATACACTTGAATTTCCCTTACTTTGAGCTTTATTCTGCTATAATAGCACTCTTACACACATGTAACTGCATGGGTTTCAATGAAATTGCTCCTGGTTCAGGTAGTGTACATGACAGTGGCATTAGTCTTCTACTGCAGTTTGCTTCTGTTCAATCTATTTGTTCTTAGTAAAAAAGATTTCCTGTCTGTTCCTGCAACGCAGTTTTGTGCTATGTTTTGCCAAGTGATTTATGCATTAGTACTTCCAGTGAAAAAGTGTCGCTAATGCTTCTTCATTTTATTACTGAAAATTTACATTCACCTTTTGATCTCCTAAATATCTGCTTCTAAAATTTAAAAATCCTACGCTTTTGCTCTTGAGTCTTTATCTTCATCTGCTTTCCTTCTCTGCAGTTCTCCAGGCTGTGCTCTGCAGATTGACATGACCAACTCAGATGCCTTGATACTACGGAGACTCAGATATTATGGTAATGAGCGTGATAGGTACATTAGACTCCAGGAAGGACTTCAGGGTCATCACAGATAATTACCTTAACATGAGCTGTCTGCAGCGCTGTGACTAAAAGCGATAATGTGAACTTCAGAATTACATTAAGGGGGAGATATATCAAGCAGAGGTAGGAAAATAATCTGAAGTTTGTGTGCGTGTGTGCATCTTCACCTGAAGTATTGCTCATTGGGCACAGCTGGAGGCAGATCATCAGCACGGCTCTGTCAGCGCGCTAGTGAGTTGCAGGGAACCCACGTCCTTAGATGTGCTGTGAGTGCAAAACAATCACACATTCGCGATCAAGGTGATTGTATCAGAGTTTGGAAGAACACTTTCCCTTGGATTGGACAGATTAGTTTGGACTGTGGCTTAATTTATTTATTTTTTTTTAGCTTTTTTTAGTTTGGATTTTCAGTGTGAGGGAAGGGATATTCAGTTGTATTTCATCCGCTCAGTGTCCTGACACTAAACAGCTCTCAGACGCTGACAGCTGTCACTGTTTCCCTCTCCCCTTGTTCTTGCTTGCAGGACTGAGGGGCTGGGATTTTACAATCCATACAAGGTGTCTGGATAAAACTGAGTTCCCAGTGATAATAGGCAGTCAGCCTAGATGGCCTCATTGTTTCCTTTTCTTCAGGAATGTGTCCATGCTGGAGGCAGGTGTGCTCTGCATCATGTCCCATAGCATTAGTCCCCGCGTGGCGGTTACCAGTGTACACCTTTTCCTCCATTTTCTTTGGAAGCAAACCTGTTGGGCAGGCAGCAAGACTTCCCATGCATTTTGATAGATTGTCTGTATAGGCAAAGCGGGCAGAAGGGCTGTGCAGCAGGGACTCAGCTAGTTTCTAGGGAAGATTTACATTTAGCCTGCTACCTATAGCCTGTAAACTACTTGAGTAACTCCTAGGACAGGATTCGTAAAAGCCTGACTTTCTGTTTGTGTAAGAGTGTGACAAGTAAAATTATGTCCCCAAGTAGTCCAACAGGAAATTCTTTGCTTTCTGCCACTAATATATGTGCTCACCAAAAGGCCTAATATCACGCCTGTAATTCTGAATACAGGCGGCACCAGAGGAACCCTCAGAGTCCAGGAGACCGTGTCTGAATTTATGCTGCAATGTTGGGTGATTCACATTCACCCAACTGTGCTCTAGCTAAACTCTTGGCTGGAAAACAGGTTTGCACTCTCATTGTCTTTAATTAAATGCTCAGTATTTGCCCCTTTAGTACAGAGAGGATGAGTATGGTATTTGTTTTGCAGATCAGAGCACTGATTTAACGAGACCCATGAAATCAATCAAAAACTTCCCTGGTTTCCCAAGATTGCCAACTGGGGACAGAGACAAACGGAGTAAAAGCTTTCGGAAATTGTATGATATTTCTTTGAACTTATGTCTGAACTTCCTTAAAAGTACTTTAATGACAGAGGAAAGTGTTTATATTAAGCTTGCAAATATGGGCTAGAAAGGGAATCTGCCAAGTACGTGACCTCAAAGATTAGCACTATAGCATTATCATGAGGTCACAGGGTAGGAAAAAATCAGATAAATGTTTTAAATGGCAAGTCATGTCAGACTAACACCAATGACTTTAACAAATGAAACTTTCTTGTTAACAAACTGACATTATTGTATTTAAAGGTCAGCTGACAAAAGGGTATGACTCCCAGGCAATCTCTCACAGGCTGTGAGCAGTACCTCCCTGGGGAGACGCTGACCTTTTCCAGGGGAGGAGCTATCAAGGCTGATAAAAGTCAGTCATTTCCAAAAGAAATATAGCAATAATTATGCACTGAAGTAGGAGTGGACTTCTAATAGCTGCACGGATATTCTAGGGCAGAAGAGACACTAAGGAGTCCATTGGTTCCCTTCTTCTGCATGTTTTCCATAGTGGCTGCATGCTGATGGGTGCACTGATGGTATGGAAGCAGCTTGATGGAGCTCACCTGAGAAACGCTCTTGCCACAGAAGCTGGGCCGTAAGCCCTTTCCAGGTAGCATTGCCATTTCAGGAGTTCTTGAGACTTTATCCCCATCTGTCACAATGGATTTTCTTGCAGCTTCCTTGGCTTCAGTAAATTAAACCAATTCTGCATCAGCTGAGAACTGAGACTCATTGCCTTGAAATAACATGAAGATGAAATTCTCTTTTGCAGCCTCCATATGGGCAGAACTGTTAATAAGTGTTAGCTGAATCACTGCAAGCTTCTTGCACCAAACCGTTTCTTGGATGCCGCACTAGCCCTGACACAGCTACAGGCAGATACCCTGAACACCCACAGAAAACTGCCTGAGATCCATCCCACGTTCAAACCCTCCCGTACCTATATGCACAGTGATCACAAGTACGGAGTCACTACGTCTGACACAAGGGTAATGTGGAGCAGAAGCCAAAGACGCGATCAGGTCACATACACTGTTCATTACACATATACCCTCACTTCAGAAGTACTGCTGTGGTGTGCCAGCTACGCGTTAGGTCTTCTGCTTGTCAGAGGTGACACTTGCCCAAATTGTCAATGAATATCTCATGTGGCAGAGCTCAGTGAATACTGCAACAATTTATTGGCTTTTTGAAAACCAAGTTCAGCCTAACTATATTAAAAATAAGATATAGAAGAATGCTGAAAAGTGTTTTAAAGCAAAGTTTTTCAAAGTGCGAGGTTATTTGTATTTTCTCAATGCTTTTCTAGCAAGGCAGCTGCTGTGTAGCGCTACAGAGCACACTGGGCTACGCTACATCGTCATTATGGAAAAACTCCCATCATTCGCAGGGTATGTACTCTAGTTCAGCTGTAAATTATTGGAATTGACACTGGAATCACTTGTGGGAAATTCTGTAGCCTGAACTATGCAGGAAGGCATAAATGATCATAATAATCTTTTTTTGGCCTTCAGATTTATGAATTGATGTTCATTGCAGACTGCTTTTTCCCTGCCAGGGATACATCTTTTACTCTGAGTCTGTAATTCTGCAGGGGAAAGCAGCACTGCAGTGAGATTTTATCCCGCTTTCTACCTACTGAAGCCCAATTCTTCTTGCAGTTAAATGAAAACAGAGTCGAAATCCACCGAGCTACCTATGAGACTAAATAATCCCAATGGTAACAAAATGAGGTCCCCTGTGTTTAAAAGAACTTGTAATTTGACCATTTAAATTACCAAATTAGGATGTATGCTGAGACACGAAGGCTCGAGAGGCGTTCTCCATGTACAGCCACCAGAAACCCATCACCTATATTCATTATGCTGCAGAGACTAAAGAGAGACCCTCAACTTCCTGCATGAGCAACTGGTGAGGTTCTGTTCTGTCTGATAAATGATGCTACCTGTGTTTAGGGACTCTGGCTGAAACTGTTTTGGCATTTAGACTCGTGGAACAACTTTGGTGACAAATGCATGGCTGGAGGCCCTTGTATTAGTCTGGAGTCACTGAGCAACTGAGCAGCATTAACAGCCACTGAGAAGGCAGCTGGACTCTGACGTCCTTACCTGAGCCACACATATCTCTCTGATGGGGGAGGATTGCTGGAAATTTTATTCCAGTGTTGTCAGCTATATGTTGAAGCCTATTGCCTTCCCGAGCCTGCTGATCATCCTATTACGAACACCGTGGCATTATCCATGACTGCTGTTTCCTGATAGCTCCTCTGCTGAAACCTTCATCTTAGCTCATCCATCACAGCACTCATCTAGTCGAGATTCACCTTGCTGACCCAAGCATATTTAAACCACTTCTTGCTGCTCTCAAGCTACGCTAGGAATACAGGCTACATCATCCACCTCATTAGTCATTGCCAGTAACTTCACATGCAATTCAGGAATCTGGTGCAAATTACTCAAAGATCTTCTAGCTATTATCTTCTACCTATCAGTAAAGGAAACCATCTGAATCTTCTACCAAATTCAAAGGGAGTGAAAGTGTCCAGGAGCTACTAAAAATTACAGCTCTTGATTTTAAAGGCAGAGTCCCTTCCTAGTTCTATTTCTCCACTGTCTTCACTCTTTTTCCTATCATTAGCCATCTTTTCTGGCCAATCCCATTTCCCTAATTCTTGAGCAGTACCCTTCCTCTGTGGTATGCCTGTCACAGGAGAGAGACCTCCTTGTTCTTTAATTTCATGGTTTTGTTGCAAATATTCTACTTCAGTATGACTTTTCTATTTGAGTTTGTAACTGCATTGTGCACACTATAGAACATTTTGGAGATCCTGTTTGTGTCAATGACGATATTAATCTGAAAATTATGTTAAATAGGGGGCCTATAATGCAAGAAGAAAGGTCTACTTATACAAACCGTCACAAGACATTTGCATGTTGTACAGGCCACAGGCATATGTAGATGGACTTGCACAGCTCATTCCTACGCTATGTGGTATTAAGTCGTCTGTCATCCCCTGTGCTGCTAAAGAATAGAGTGCTGCCTGTAAGTGAGGCTGCATTTATTCTCCTCATTGTTAAACATAGAGGGGTTTATATAAAGGTATCTACAACATCGTTATTCAGCATTGCTTGCTGCGTAACACCGATTGCATGGCTATTCGCAATATCCGACTGGAGTTCTCACATTCACAGCAATTCCCACCTTTCGCGTGAATAATGGAAGATCAATTTACTGTCATTCTTCTTCCTCTGGTACTCACCTACTTAGAAACAAATCCACCTAGAGGTGTTACTGCGGAAGGCGTAACACTTCTTTCTTTTTGCAGAATATCAGTGAATCACAATTCTCTTCCAAACCTGCATGACTTTAGGTGAGGCAGATTGAGGAGAGAACTGCAGACAAAAATAAGCCCGTGGGCCTGTGCCACTAAAGCAAATACAAGTTTTACCACTGATTTCAGTAGATACAGAAATTCACTCCTAGATCCTCTTCGCATCTTTTAACAGAACTGAATCATCTCTCTCCTTTTATGCATTACATCTGTATCAGCGGTGCTTCAAATGTCACAATTAGTTTTAAACAAGTATTATATAATTTCTTCTCAAAAAATCTATATGCTTCATATATGGTAACTGGGAGTTGTTACTACTAATGTTGAGGCCTTCACAATCCATGGCAAACCTCTAATGTGCATATATCTACTTTTAGATATACAAGGACAAAATAAGTCCATCATCCATATGTTCTTTTCAGCAGTCTCAGAAGCCTGTATGAAATTGCATGTTTAAAAATTCATAACTTTTCTAGTTGTTGCTATCCTTTTTTCGTATATCTCAGTAAAAGCTACAGAAAAACCAAGACTTAAACTTTATGTTTAAGGTGTTTTTTTCTTGCTGGGGAGACCATTCTACTAAATTACATCAGCAAGCTGTGCCTACATATTCAAAATGTTTATAGTAAGCTCAACCAATTTTGCTTAAGGGTCTAAAACACTTCTCTTTGGGTTGAGGGCAAATTAGGGTACACTTTCAGAAAATAAGAGTTTTCAACATATAACTGTGAGCACTTAAAAATATGTATGATTCACAAAACAGGAGACCTTTCATACTTAGCTGCAATTACTTTCTTTAGAAATGTATATTCATTTTCTCTAGCTGTTGAAAATATGAAGCTATATCTGTAGAAAGAATTCCCCATGACTGGGAAAGGAGATCTTTTCAACTGAGTTCCTAATTGGCTTCATTTGTGCAACCTGAATATTTTGACAAGGGCATGTGTTCTTTCTGTTCTGTTCTACTCTATTCTATTCTACTCTACCCTGCCTTACTCTACTGTACTCTGTCCCCATCATCATCATCATTCATGAATGCCTTAATCTGGAAATAGTTAAATGTTAAAACAAGAAACAAAAAGATTTTTTAAAGTGTGTCCTCTGCTAGACTGTTGAGCTTGGTTTTGTCTTGAACAGATGGCTCCAGAATAACTGGAAATTGTTCAGGGGCATTTTGGCGTTTAAAATGTCAATATTATTGCAGATCATTTGGGAATTTTGGGTTCTTTAATGCTGGAAAACATGCATTAATCAAATTTATTGATATAAGAATATCAGAATTCAATTTACTTTCTTACTTTAGTGTCCATTTGGACGGTTAGAGTTGAGTCAATCCGTTTGGTGAGGAATGTATCCATTTGGATTAGGTTCCTGCCCTGATACAAATTCTCTCCTTATCAGGTTCTTTGAAAAAGCAAGGAGATGTACGAGTAACACTTTTTCCTCTTCCTGATTAGCCACTGTAAACCGCCACTATTGCAGAGACCGATAGCTCTTGTCATGCTCAGCAAAAATATATTAGCTGCTCCTAAGTCTGAGAGGTGTGTTGTCTAAAATGCATATAAAGGTGGGGCTCATCCAGATTATACTCTTTTCCCAAATTTGATTAATTTGGCACACAGCTCTTTTTTTGAATACATAAGTCTTTAATTACTTTAGTTACTGGGCTGCAGTTGAATGATCTTGCTTATTATAGCATGCAGTGTATTCCTGCAAGGTTGTATTGGTTTTACAATTTAAGCAAGGACAGGTGCAGGATTGCTTTAGATTACTTGAGGTTAGGAAAGCACTGATTTGCATAGCTTCAGGGCTGTTGGAATCCTTTGGGAAGTGAAAGCAATTTTCTTTTATTTACTCTCAGTTCTACAGTTCCTTCTGCCACTTATTCTCACTGGATCAGCCTTTCCCTTTTCTAGTGTTTATGTCAAGATGTTGCACCAGGACTACACAGATAGATTTCACTCGGGCACTTGAAAGGACGGCATCAAAGTTTTGCAAATTCCAAATTTTGCCTCTTCTTCTGTCAGAAAGCAGTCAACGAATCTCCTGTTTCTTCAGAAGAAAAATTAAATTTTCTTTTTATTTTCTGTCAGCATTTTCTATGGATTCTTGTCCCTTTTCTGCCGCACTGTTCTTCCTGTTTACCACTCTCATCCCATCCAACATGAACAACCTGCCCCTAGTTACTTTTTACCCATTGCTCCCACTTTTGCTGTGTCTGTACCCCTATTTAGTATTTATAGCAGGTAACAAGGTCACAACCTTACATAGTATCACCACGTATCTTGGGCACTGGGGGTCTTGTGAATCTCTGCTTCCTAAGGGTCCTCCTTATTCCCTCACCAATTATCTGTGAAGTCTGCCTGTTTCTCACATACCTCCTCCTTATACCTTTTTAAAATCTAGCTATTTCTCACAGTGCTGTTACTTTTGTCAGCTTCTCACATTGTTATTTGTTAAACCCAATATTTTTCTCATGTCTTGTCCAGCAGTTTCTCACGTCCTGTTCAGTTAGCTTAACCTCAGCCCAGCACCTAGTCAGCATCGCAGCCATCCGCTTATGACCTTAACAGTCCCCTGCTCGCAGGTTATGTCCCAAGGAGATGCCCCTCTCCATCTCTGTGCCACCGAGCCTGAGCAGGTCTCCCGTGGCACCAGCAACATGGGCTTCACACCTCAGGGCAGGTGCCTTACTCCAAGGGGTTTGATCTGTGTAGGGTGTGCTGGGCTGCAGTGCGACTTCTCGCCATTGCCAGCACCAACATGACCCATCAGAGGCAAAACTGAATGTGCATAGAGGGGCACTTCCACCCTGTATCACTCCTGTGAGAGTACCAGTGCATGCTAGACCTGTCTGCTCCTCTGGCTTCACTTCACGCAACCTCTGCTCTGCTCCCATGGGCTGAACACCCACTAGTTGGGTATTGCTCACTTTTGTTTGAAAATAATCTTGTCTGTGTGCTCTGAGAGCCTCTGGGAAGAGAACCCAAACACAGTAAATAAGGCTGATAAGATTAGGTAGAGAAGCGCACTCCTGATCCAACCTAAATGCTAATGCAGACAGACCAGCATCATAATACCAAATAAGCTTAAAAACCTATCTCTGCACCTGGTCTTCTTGAATACAGGCAATGAGAGCATAGAGAATTTCACTTGATGTCTTACTTACCTTGCAATGGCATCAGGGATTTATTATTTTTCCTCAAAAGACAGCACACATGTCCCAGGACTGGGACCGCTCTTGCGGTCACAAAGCACAGCGTTCCCAAGATTGGTTGGCCTGGCCGAATCCTTCTCTGCACTGCAGAGATGGGCCTAATTAGACACAACTGAATATGCATGTCAAATATTAAGAGTTAAAGATGGAGAGGTGAGGCTGTGCGGATGATTATGTCGGTCTACAAAAGGAAGCTGTACAGACAGCGATAAAATTAACATATCTGAATAAGAGCCAAGAGGAATTACCAGTAATTAAACTGGGGTGCTTAGGCTCTTGGTTTTCTAAACTATGTGTGTAGTAATCAGAACAGACATATGTCAAAAACCTTAGGGCATGGCAAGGGCATGGGAGAGCTACATAGCCAAGTCTCTGGTGTGTAACTCTGTGCCATATCTGGGATCTTGCATTGAACAGGAGCCAGTAGTCTGTGTCCTAGGGCTTTCCACAGCCTCTGAGCTGAGTTCCTCCAGTGCTTGGCCAGTGGTGTGCCAGTGTGACACTTTATGCTAGGCTTCCTAAAAAAAGGAAATCCAAGTGTCAATTCTGAACATAATTTATGAACTAAGAGGACAGAATCTGTGTTTGATGGGATAAAAATAAGGGGAAAAGGGTGGGAGAACCAGTTTTTATCATCTACAAAGCTGATGTTCTTTATCTCATCCTCTACTCATTTACATTGCAAATTTATGTTTATTGTCCCTGAATGCATTGTGCTGTATGTCATACTCTTGAATTTCATCCTGTTTCTACTATTCATGAGCCATGGCTTTCTTGCTTTTTCCCTATGATAACCCAGTCCTTCTCTGTGCCGACCGTGTTCCATTTCAGCAGCATACCACTACCCTTGGTGCTTAGGTTGTTGAAAAACATTTCAGAAGATCAATGGCAGAGAACGGTAACCTCTATCCAGATTGATATTTCCCCCTCAAGCATGACCAGGTGTCATTTTCCATAAGTCATTTCCTTTTCCCATCAGAATTCATTTACTAATTCCCACGCAGTCAGGCTTTACAAACTGTTTTCCATAAAGCACCACATTTGAAGACCAGATAGAAAAAAACCCTGCTATATTTAAATTTTCCTCTAAAAATAGTTTCTTACTGAGATATCAGGCAAGCCTTGGACAATCTGTTTTTTGGTTAATGCAGATTATGTTTTATGCCTTTTTTTGTTTATCTGCATTTTTTCAATTATTTTTTCTTTCAAAAAAATTGTTCTAAATTCTTGCATAGTATTAAGGTCAGAAAAGGGGATTTTGTAGCTATTGATATCTCTTTTTCCTGTGGAATATGGTTTCTATTTTCATTATTCTTAAAGATGCATGTCTGGCATTTACATTTTCTCAAAAATATCTTATATTTTATAATTAATTTTGCCCAAATTTTTTCTTATTTATTATACAGTGGTGATTGCCCAGTCCTCCTGAAATGCTAAACCTTTTAACTTCCAACTCAGACAAAAAAATTTCCATCCTGCTTTTAGTTAAATTTTCAATTACTTTTTCAGCATTTGACATTCCTGTTCTAGTTCAATATTATTTAAAAAATCTATTTCTTTTTCTTCTATTACACCCTATTTCTTTTTTCCTCTGTGTCTTTATATTTATATGGATAAAAACCATTCTGTTTTATCATTCATTCTTATTTCCCATAATCCTTTTCAAGATTTCCCTGATCATTTGCTTAGACAAGTCTCACATTATTACTGTATCACTTTATTTCTAACACCTTAAATTTAAAATCACAGTGCTGAAAGGGACCTCAAGAGGTCATTTAGTTCATCTTCCTGTCCCAAATCAAGACTGGTGCGACATCGTTGTCTAACCTGTTCTTAAAGCTCTCCAGTCACAGAGGTTATCCTACTTCCTCAAGTCCAGTATGTCACTATCATTTCTACCAAAACACTTTCTGCTGTTTAATTTTAATGTTTCTTGTTTGAATTTAAGAAGATCACTGCTTGCATTTTTCACTAATAACATGAATACTAGGTTGTTTCTGTCCTCTTTGCAGCAACCGTTTGCAATTTTGAGTAATTATTGAGGTGCCCTCTCAGGTGTCTCTTGCTCTGGCCAGCCCAGCCCAGGGTGAACCTGTCTGCATGACTACAGATTTGTCACATTACTCTTCTCCAGACTCTGTCCAACTAATTCTTACCATGTTTGAGGCCAAGAATATCCATCAGCTGAGGCTTCTGGGGTATTGCATCCAGTACCTTGGAAACTGTATTCCTCCTTGTAGGTCTTAGATGGTATTTGTCTGTTTTGCAACAATGCTTGATTGATTCAGGTTCAGTCTGTAATCCTCTCTAAGCCATACAGCCCTGCAGAACGGCTCCTTAATCAGTTGTCCCATACCTATATTTTTGTAGCCGGTTACTCCTGCCCTATTTTGTAGGACAGCCTTATGCTGTCCTTAAGATCTTCTTAAGGTGATCTCCTTCTTCAAGTGATCTCCTGAATTATCAAGATTGTTTGAATTCTAGGTGAATGTACAGTTCCACCCAGGACGATGTCATTAGCAAACTTAAGAAATATACTTAATTCCATCATTCAATTCATTCTTGAAAATATCAATTAGTTTCAATAGATTTTTGCAGAACCCCATGCAATAAACCCTTTAATTTCCACAATGAACCTTTGATAACTACTCTGTCAATCATTTATTTCAATAAAACATTTTTCTGTTTTTGCAGGTTCTGTTAGATGTGAATTCTAATGATAGAATTATTCTCTTGGATAGTCTTAACTATAGTTCCAGTATAGTTCCAGTATAGTTCCAGATAGTTCGAGTAGTTCCAGGCTGAATGATCTGAATTCCTTCTTTCTAACTGTTTGGGTTTTTTTCTCTTTTTTTTTTTCATTTAGTTAACTTTGACATCAAAACATTTTTTTATGGAACTGCAATTGCTTATGCTTCTGCGCTCTGTTCCACTATAGAATTAGGCAAGTCTTTTTCACAGCATCACAGGATCCATTAACTCAAATAAAACAGTTATACCTGAGAGAACCCGAGAAAAAGGGTAAATACTGTCTTAAAGATGAGAGCACATAGCAGTAGAAGCAAAGCATATAGATCATTCATTGCATTACACACTTGTTAAAATAAGTTGATTATTCTTATATGTGCAAGTCTATATTTGCAAAAATTAGTTGCTGTCTTCTGCATCCCGTGAAGATTATTTCTTGCATTTTATTTGATGTTATCTAACATCATTGATGATTTCCAGAAAATGTAGTGATGAATGGAAAATATAATTTGTTTTACTATCAGTTTTTTTAAAGACCTTGATCAGCTGTGCATCTATTTCTAGTCTCCTTCCTTTTACTTTGCCTGATGATTTTGATGTGTTGCCTTTTAGCTATAGGCTCATTCATATAGCAATTTTCTTACAGGGAAATTTAATATGGGTTTGAAGCACAACATGGTAGCAGAACTGCCAAGGTCTCAAGTGACCTATTGATGCTGAAGTGAAGTTTAAGCATTGTACTTATGTCCCTGGGCCTTTCACCCTTTTGGAAGGTCTGCATTTCTGCATTCTGGGTTTTATCCAGCCTCCTTAGGAGCATTTGTTTCTAAAGCACCATCGTGAATCAAATCCTTTCACGTATTACAGGAAATTTCTGTTTGCAGCCATCCAACCAAATGCAATAAGCTTTATAGCTATGCTTCAGTAAACAACTGCGCTCCATAGAAGGTTATTTTGATTCTTAAGTCCAGTGCACTTCTTTTTGCAATTTGTCCCTTTATTTTTACAGTGCAACATATTTTCAGTTGATTCAGATGATGTGAAGATTTGGTATTAACTGACTTTTCTTCTGCATCACACCAGCTGGATTTGCCCAGTTCAGTCCAGGTTGGCCATATGACCAGCTCTGAATTAATTTGTAATAACTCTGTATGGTATTTTCACACGATAGCTACCAGGAAATATTTTTGCACTCAAATTTAGAATAGATTCTATACCATCTCTCTTATGACCCAAAATTATGACCTTTAGATTTAACGATTCCTCTCTGCTCCATCATTAATTCAGTCTTTTCCAGCTCAGATGTATTCACAGGCTGATACTTGAACACTTCATGGTTTCAAACTTACCAGATTTATCTGCTGAATTCTACTGTTTAATACATTTCCAGATTACATTGTTCAAATTTTTTTCAAGTACATTTTTGAATAATTTTGTTAATTTTTTTTTGTTAATTTTCGAGCTAAGGTGAAAATCCACATCAGTGCTTCTTGTCTCACTTATGTTTTATGACACTGTAATTTTATTTTATTTTTAATTTTTGCAGTCATCACACTGCCAATTAATTTCGAGGGACCTTTTGACTTTTGCTCCATCGTATATTTTCAATTTTTCCACTTTCTTTCCAGCAAATGCTGAAAATCCTGGTGTTTAACCAGCAAAGGATAGGGGGGTTATTTATTATAAGCAAACACAAATATTTATTACAATTATTTAATATTCAAATTATTTTTCTGGAGAAAAAAGGAAGTAGTATTTTCCAGAAAAAAAAGCAAACCTAAAACATTTTGCCTTGCTTTAGTCCACATGTTTATTTTAATTTCTCTGAAACACACTTTTGGGGTACACTCAGATTCGTAAATTTTATGTACAGATTACACCATAATGAACATATAGTCTGATTTCCTCTGTAGCACACGAGGCATAAAATTTCTGCTAGGAGTTCTTACCAGAAGCCCAGTAACTTGTACTTAAAAGCCTCTATACATATATCTGTCCGCCAATTGATTTGATCAGTACAATAGATTTTCTTCGAGATTCTGGAGAAAGTGTCTAAAGGAAATTTGACCCTAATACACATCTAAGCCTTTGAAAAGATCATCCTTCCACCCTCCCAGTGTATGAAATGACAGGCAAAATTTTTTCAGGCTAAGTCACAGTAAAGAAGCTGGCATATAAAAGCATATATTAAAGGCATATAAAGTAAACATATTTTCCCTGGAGGCAGTATATTGTTTTGTCCTTAAAGTTTGTTGAGATTTTGAATGCCATTATATAGACTGAAAAGACTGAATTACATTGTCTGATTAAAGTAATAGAAAATGCTAGCTCAAAATAGTGAATATATAGCAAATGGTGATATAAACCCTGAAGGAAAAAGTCTTTTCTCTTTCTAATGTAATGGAAGCAGCTTCTATGATATGTATCAGATACAAAAATCCATCAGATGTTCACAAATCTAATTTATAATGACAAAATAGAAACATTTGTAAATATCTTTTTCACACGATCATAAGGTTTCTTCTACTGTTGGCTGACATATATGAATTAAAATAAAATACTTTTTTCTCCTATTTTAAATTTAGAATACTACAGAAAATTAACCTAAAATTATGAAATATAATCATGTTATTTTTCATGTAGATGCAATTTTGAGGCTGACTATTATGTATTGGCAGGATGAAGTTAACTTCTCTCTGGGCCATGGAATTGTCTTTGTCTGGGGTGGGTGGGTTGGTGCGTTTCACTATTTGCATACTTGAACACAAATCCCATCATTGCTTAACATACTAGCCACAACATCTTTTCTCTTCCCCTAACTCTGGTTGCCTTGTAAAAGTTGCTTTTGTGGAAGAAAGTGTCTCTGACTGGAGAGTGCTTTATGTTCAGTTTAAGTTCAGCTCTGAGAATCTTTTTAATGGTCAACTGACTATAGCAATTTAATCCACTGGCGACGTGACAGTGTTCCTGCTCCACTTTGAACTTGAATCTCTCATTTATTTTTTTTAAGAAGATGAGAATCCCATGAATAGTAGCAGTAAATAATTGCACATTATCTCTCCCTGGGCCTCTCAAACCACTGGAAAGTGAAGGAAAGTCTTCCTTCAACATGGGGGATGACAGTAAGAGTGAATCAATAAGCCGTCCCTTGCCTTTTTAGGAGATCATTTCTCACTCGAAGTTATTCTGGACAGAACTAATTCACTCTAAGAATGCAAATACTCTCATTCTCTTACCCTTAATTTTCCCATTAGTAAATTGTATTCCTTTTAGGATCAGGCGCTGTATGTTCAAATCCAAAGAGCCACTATCTTCAGAGTAATTGGAAAACTTTTCATTCCCTGTGAATAATCCAAGGGAACAGTGATTTACAAATCAGCTGTTGCCAAAACTCTCAACTCATGAGTGACATTGTCCACAGAAACTTTGCAATTTGATCTGCTTCTTTACTCCATCAAATTTCTGGTTTTAGTTTTAAAGCTCAGTAGACATGAACAATTTAAAATGGTGACCAACAGGCAGATTTTTTTAACCCACTTTGAATTTAAATCCCTCATATTGCTTTTAAGACATTAATGAGACAAGAAGCAACAACTACAGACAATTGTGCATTGGCACAAATTCATGCTGGCAGGATGTAGGGTGCCATATTTGTAAGCAATGGACAACAAGGTGATCTGGTCCTCTCTGGTCAACTCCGGCCCCCACTACAGAGGGTGGGTTGACATGCTGGTTAAGACAAAATATCAGTTATAGGCAAAGATTTGGTTTGGTTTGGTTTGGTTTGGTTTGGTTTGGTGGTTTTTTTTGTGTTGTTGTTGTTGTTATTATTGTTGTTGTTGTTGTTATTATTATTATTATTATTGTTGTTGTTGTTGTTGTTGTTATTGTTATTATTGTTATTGTTGTTATTATTATTACCTTGCAGGGTGTAGTGTGAAAGAGGCTTTTCCAGAGAGTGTTTTGAGCAATCTCATGTGTTAATGATGGATGAGATAGTTCAAGCTGTGTGACCCCTGGAAGAGCTTGACCTTGGGACTAGAATGAACAATTTCTTCATGTTGGATATGTCCAATTTTAAGGACCTTTATTAAATATTTATAATACTGATGGACAGATGCTTTGCTTTTCATGTCATATGGCACACCAACATTTCACACGTGCTGCAGGTTATCTGCAAAACAAAACATTTTCAGATGCTAAGACCAGCAATGGAGATGCCAAAGAACTTATTACAAATCCATGACAATAGGATAGAAAGGTTTTTTTGGTAGTTTTGTTCTTGCCATCTGGAAACGCTCTTCTTTCAATATTTAGATATCAAATAAACTTTTATCTTCCAAGCAATGTAAAAAGGAACATAAGTGAGACAAAAATAATCGGCTCACCATTACTAATGATAGCATTTGATAAGGAGACTCATTATTATCCAGAGCAGTAATTAAAGTAATATTAGAATAATCAAAACCAAACTCATAAAGGGATTAGCTTTGTTTGGTCTAAGAAAGAGAGATACAAAGGGGAAATCATAATAATGGTGTTGTGATTTGTCAAAGGTTATAGCAGAAGAGAATAAGCTATTATTCTACGTGCCTAAAGTAAGTAGGAAAGTAATTTAACTTTTGGCACAGAAGAATTTAAATTAAATATTAGGAAACAATTTCTAATTGTTGTGAAAGTGATCTATTTAAGGTCATAGAAGAAGGCTGCAAAATCTCTTTACAGGCTCTTAATAATAGATCAAACAAGGACTCATCCATGAGGTACTGGATTAGATTATCTCTAGTGGCTCCTTTCTGTCTAAATCTTCATTTCAAGATTATTCCTCAGGAGACTCTTTCCTTCATCAAGAATGTAGCAGTTGTGATCAGTGAATACACTGTACCCGAGTCAATTCTTTAAGAAATTTACTGTTTTTCTGTGTTGGTTGTTAAAAGTTGTATGCATCCAGTATGCTCCAAACTGTCAAACATGAGGGGCCTGGCTATACTGTGTCTTCTGTACTTTCCATTTCAACAACTTGAAGGGCAAAAACCTTCAGGCTGTTGCTGGCAGCAGATTTCTAATGAGGACCGAGTATTTTAGTGTCTTGTGAAGAACAGTATTTAAGGACACAGAGAAGAATGATCTGCCTGTTCACAAGCTATCAGTAAAATCTCCTATTTTCCACTTTTCCTTTCACCTTGCCTATTTGTACTCTTTTTTTGATGCACATAACAATGACTGACAGTATTTACATACAATGATTTTTCTGCCATCCTTCCTCTCCTACCTCTGCTATTGAAAATATGAATTCCACACCTTCATTTTTCTTTTGAATTTTTGAGCCTAGAAAGCCAGGAGAATTTTGATTTATTTTTTTTTTCCCTTCATGAAGACACGCATACATAGTTCAAAGTTTGTGAGCGAGATTCCCAGAAAAAGGCAAAATAAAACTGTCTTCTGTCTCAATCATTCTAGCATAGCCAGGAGTTAATTAATATTGATAGAAAAAATGTCCAAAAATAGATGTATTTTTTGAATTACTGTATGTTAATAAGCCATGATGAGAGCATGAGAATCTCAAGTATTCTTCAAAAATCAATATGATAGGAAGCATTTGCCAGGAGAGGTTTTACAAAAAGATCCAAATGATCTGTAGTGTAACCTCATAAAAGTGGTTCATATTTTAGTGTAGCAATGTACTGCAACATTAATCCCAGAAAATGTCCCCTTCTAAATACCAAAACATTAGACCGTTGAATCAAGAACTATTTTATGACTTGTATAGTTTACTGCATATGCAAGTTACAATGAAAATAGCAGGAGGCTTTGTTGCAATTTATGTTTTAATGGATTCATTGATATAGAATTACATGATATGGAAAACAGCAACACGCAGGTTTCTTTTTCTTTTTTCTTCTGGCTGTAGTCTACATTGTGTTTTTAAGATCTTATGCTAATTCTGGGAATGCATGCTGTACAAATATATGTAATTCCAATCTATAAGAGAAATGTATACCTGCATATCACCCTCAAATAAGTTTTGATTCTTAGGCTATAATAATTTATTATTATCCTGTGATTACAGGCACTAGTATCTCAATTCTCTTGAGACGTCCATATTATTCTACCCAAAGCACCAAAAATAGCTCTTGCTTTGTGAAGCATTTCCATACGCAAAGTTGGAGACACAGAGGAATATTCACACTGTCAAAATGAAGACACCCATCTAAGCAAATACACAAACCTATTAAACAGTAAGCCTTTGGGGCTACTATGCAGTGAATGCAGAGTCGCTGCACAGTCAGTGTCAGACCCAATGTGCATTCTGATTTGTAGCAGAGGATGGGAACATTGTCAGAGTATGCAGGGAGGCAACGTGGAAGGCTAAGGTCCACTTAGAATTAAACCTGGCAAGGGATGTCAAGGACAAAAAGAAGGGCTTCTTCAAGTACATCAGTAGCAAACGGAAGACTAGGGAAAATGTGGGCCCACTGCTGAATGAGGTAGGTGCCCTGGTGACGGAGCATGCAGAGAAGGTGGAGTTACTGAGTGCCACCTTTGCTTCAGTCTTTATTGCTAAGGCTGGCCCTCAGGAATCCCAGACTCTGGAGGTAAGAGAGACAGCCCGGAGAAAGGAAGACTCTGCCTTGATCGAGGAGGATCGGGTTAGGTATCATTTAGGCAAACATGACAGCCAGAAATCCGTGGGCCCTGATGGGATGCACCTGCAAGTGCTGAGGGAGCTGGCAGATGTTATTGTGAAGTCACTCTCCAATATCTTTGAAAGATCATGGAGAAGAGTGGAGGTGCCTCAGGACTGGAGGAAGCCAAAGTCACTCCAGTTTTCAAAAAGGACAGGAAGGAGGACCTGGGACACTACAGACCAGTCAGCCTTACTTCCATCCCTGGAAAGGTGATGGAACTGTTCATCCTGGACGTCATCTCTAAGCATGTGGAGGGAAAGAAGGTTATTGGAAGCGGTCAACATGGATTTACCAAGGGGAAATCAGGCTTGACGAATCTGATCACCTCCTATGATGGCATGACTGGATGGGTGGGTGAGGGGAGAGTGGTGGATGTTGTCTACCTTCACTTCAGAAAGGCTTTTGACACTATCTGCCATAACATCCTCATAGGTAAGCTTAGGAAGTGTGGGTTAGAGAAGTATACAGTGAGGTGGATTGTGAATTGGCTGAATTGCAGAGCTCAGAGGGTTGTGATCAGCATCACAGACTCCAGTTGGAGGCCTATAACTAGCAGTGTTTCCCAGGGGTCAGTACGGGGTCCAGTCTTGTTCAATATATTCATCAATGACCTGGATGAGCAGATGGAGTGTACCCTCAGCAAGTTTGCTGATGACACAAAACTGGGAGGGGTGGCTGACATGCCAGAAAGCTGTGCCACCATATAGCGAGATCTGGACAGGCTTGAGAGTTGGGCAGAGAGAAACTTAACGAAGTTCAACAAGGGCAAGTGTAGGGTCCTGCACCTAGGGAGGAATAACTGCATGCACTGGTACAGCTTAATGGTTGGCCTGTTGGAAAGCAGCTCTGCAGAGAGGGACTTGGGAGTCCTGGTGGACAGCAGGATGACCACGAGCCAGCAATGTGCCCTGGTGGCCAAGAAGGCCAATGGCATCCTGGGGTGCATTAAAAAGAGTGTGGCCAGCAGGTCGAGGGAGGTGATCTTCCCCCTCTACTCTGCTCTGGTGAGGCCGCACCTGGAGTACTGTGTCCAGTTCTGGGCTCCCAAGTTCAAGAAAGACAGGGATCTGCTGGAGAGAGTCCAGCAGAGGGCTACAAAGATGATCAAGGGAATGGAGCACCTCTCTTATGAGGAAAGGCTGAGACACCTGGGTCCGTTTAGCCTGGAGAAGTGAAGACTGAGAGGGGATCTTACCAATGCTTATAAATATCTAAAGGGCGGGTGTCAAGAGGATGGGGCCAGACTCTTTTCAGTGATGCCCAACGGCAGGACAAGGGGCAATGGGCACAAACTGGAACACGGGAAATTCCACCTGAACATGAGGAAAAACTTTTTTACTTTGAGGGTGCTGGAGCCCTGGAACAGGCTGCCCGGAGAGTCTGTGGAGTTTCCTTCTCTGGAGATTTTCAAAACCCACCTAGGTGCATTCCTGTCCAACCTGCTCTAGGTGAACCTGCTTTGGCAGGGCGGATGGACTAGATGATCTTTGAAGGTCCCTTCTAACCCCTACCATTCTATGATTCTGTGATTAGTCAGCCAGATGTTTTCCAAAAACCACGTTTTGCTAGTAACACTACACATGAGCCCTGGACACAGGTAGATTTCCAGATACAGGATAGTCCTTCATGAAATATCTGGTCACTGAGCACACAAGCCCCTGGTGTCATTTCTTCAGTAATATTAGGCCATTTACCAGCAATAAGGCAAGCCTGTGGATGGAAACATGAGATTCTCTGAATCCACTTGGACTTAGGTAAAGCTTGCTAGGTGACTATGTCAGTTCTGTAATTTCTATTACCCCATGGGACTGTATTAATTGCTGTGCTGTAGTTATGTTCCCTGTGCCTCCACTATAGTCAAATGTTTTGAATTATTTGCCAAACAACATCATCAGGAAGAGTGGGGAACACTCCCAACCCTGACTGCAGACCCTGGTGCCCCACTTCCAAAACAGGCAAGTGCCTCCTCCAGGTCTATTTCAAAGGGAAGCAGTTGGAGCTACAATTTTACAAAAATAATATCTTTGCAGAGTCCCTTGGGGAACATGGGTAATGCTCCATTGAGCCTCCAGGCCTGCTCCCAACTGGGTGGGAGGTTGGCACCCAGATTCTGGCACTGATCTGACCCTGGACATGCATAAAACCAGAAATCCAGGTGCCTGGGAACCTTCAGAATAAGATGGACATGTACATGTTGACTTAAGTGCTCCTGTAGTGTGGTCAACATGAAAGATTTCCTTCAGAGTTTGATTTAGACATCTCACCCTGTCTACTTTTGAGCAATTTGTCCAGTCCAGGAATCCAAGATCTTGCATGTTTTTTTACATAAGCAGTTGGCCCTGAGTGAAAATGAGTATAGTGCATTTTCAGAATGGCACGTGTGAGCAAATGGTCTAATCTCCTTTGCTGGTTCTGTGATAGGAACGTCCCTCACCAAGGGAGTGAGTTTTTTAAAGCACTACTTTATACGGCTCACTTTATCAGTTTATTAACTACTGAATCCCAGGGCAACCCAATGGCAGTTAGAAAGTTGAGGATTATCTCAAATAATACTGTACAGTAGATATAAAAAAATGTCTTACATTCACCTCAATAAAAGGTTCCTATCATCTCTCCTATTTAACTTTATATGCACTCAGCTTTTCGTTCATTTCATGTGTTGAATGATTCAGTGAATATTATCCTTGTCTTCTCTTCCTCTGTTTTCATTTCTCTGATAAGTATTTTCAGCTGTTGCTTATTTAGGTTATTGGAAATGTCCCGTTAGAGATTCAAAACTATCAGCTGCCAGATCAATAGTTGTGTTGTGTGCTATGATACCAGTTATTTTTCCCTCTGCAGCTAACTTGTCTTCTCATAAACTGGTCTGTGCATTTTATATCTATGTCAATGGGAAAAGGGTGTCTGAAAGCTGAGTTGCTGAATACTGAACTAATTAGCAGTAATTCTGCTGTTAAAATTAGATATTAGCCAAGCAAATATGTTAAACAAATTTCAGCTGAACATAGAACTCTAGCACTTAGCTTCAGTAGTTTAGATTTAGATATATATTCTCAGATGATTATCCCTGTACTTACTGGTATATATATCAAGGTCATCTAAACCCACTTTTGCAGTTGTTCCAGACAGAGGCCTGCCTGGAGCTAGTGAATTTTTAGAGCAAAAGATTAACCTATGGCATTTATACATGTCCAGTCACTTGTTATGGAATGCACTACTGTACCCTTGTTGGGTGCAAAGGGATATAGCATGTAGCAGATGGTATCTAAATGGTTTCGTTTTTTTTTCTCCCATTTGGAAAGTAATGCATAATGTTCACCAGTGGGCACTTTCTGAAAGTCTGGTTGTATTAACTCTACTCACCTGCTGAATTTGGAGTTTGATTAATTTTACCAATTTAAAATTCCTGCTGCAGCTCCACCTGGTATGTTTCATTTCCCCCAATAAAATATTGTTTAGAATTGATTCATGCTGGGAAAAAAAAGTCATATTTCACTCCAAAGTCATTTCATTAAGGGGGAAAGTGAATCTTTTAGTGTTTTTGGCTGGTGAAGTGCCTTGAAGTCATTTTGAAGCTTAAGCATTAGGAGCTCAGGACTAGATCCAAAAGTTGAGGTATAAGAAGAGCACTTGAGGTAGATAGTGTTAAAGCTGGTAGGAAGTTACTGTCCCCAGGTCTCAGACAGAGTAATTGTGTGTCAAAGTGGCTTTTGCTTTACTTAGTAAATTGTATTTATCTCAAACCACGAGTTTTCTCACTTTTACTCTTCGCATTCTCTCCTTCAACCCTCTTTGGGGGACCAAGTAGCTGCATGGTCCTAGTTGCTGCCTGGCATTAAACAACGACACTGTGCATGCTCCCAGTTCAAAGTGGCATGCACCTCTAGTGTTGACTCATTGAACCTGAGCAATAGTGGGCCTTTATTATTTATTTACACAGATATAGTTTCCTTTAGAAACAAACTGTTCTAGTAGAACTGTTTGTCATGGTTTCGGCTGGGGTGGGGTTCACTTTCGCCGTTGTGAATAGCAACTGGTATAATGATATGTTTTGGGTTCGGGACGGGAATTGTGTTGGTAGCACACCGATGGTTTTGGTTGTTGCTAAACAGCCAAGGCCTTTTCTGCTCCTCACACCACCCCACTAGTGAGTAGGCTGGGCATGCACAAGAAGTTGGGAGGAGATACAGCTGGGACAGCTGACCCCAACTGACCAAAGGGCTATCCCATGCCATGTGACATCATGCTCAGTATGTAAAGCTGGGGGAAGAAGAAGGAAAGGGGGGACACTTGGAGTTATGACATTTGTCTTCTGAAGTAACCATTATGCGTGACGGAGCCCTGCTTTCCTGGAGATGGCTGAACACCTGCCTGCCCATGGGAAGCAGTGAATGAATTCCTTGTTTTGCTTTGCTTGAGTGCACGGCTTTTGCTCTACCTAATAAACTGGCTTTATCTCAACCTATGAGTTCTTTCTCACTTTTACTCTTCGGATTCTCTCCCCCATCCCTCGGGGGGGGATGGGGGGGGGATGAGCAAGAAGCTGTGGTCCTGGTTGCTGACCGGAGTTAAACCATGACTGGTGAAACCTAGTTTTCTATGGTTTTGTGACCTACATATTATATCTACCAAAGGTCTATAGATCCTTCCAGCCCCAAGTCTTCTGCTTCCTACAGGCCTTCCCAATAGCCCCAATTTCCTCCTCAGTTCATTATCCATGGCCTTCCTGAGAAGCAGTTCAGATAAGGCTATAGGGTCATCATTTGCATCTGCAGTACTAGAATAGGAAAATAGCTTTTTGCGTGTCTTAAAAATTTAGGAGGTACAACTGGCTTCCAGGCTAATAGTAAGAGTTGTAAAATGCAAACAATTAAATTTAAAATTAAAATTAGCATGACTAAAGGATTTCATTTGCAGAACAGGATTTTAGCTGTAATTTGGCATTTGACTCGCAGTGACGACGATAGGTTACAGTTTCAAGAATAATAAAAACTGCCTCTGGAATTAGTTTTCTTTTACATCTTATTGCAATACATTAGACACATACATTATTTATCATTGCATGGATCTCATCTTAACAAACTCCAAAGCCTTGACCCAATCACATTCTCTACTCTGATTAGACTGCAGCAGGAGATAATCATTCCAGGAACATCTCTGTGGTGGGGTTTCACAGCTGTTAAAGTCTGCTAAAACAACTGAGCTAACATAAACATTGACAATAAATAAAACCAAGGGATCTCCATGTTTTACCATATTTTTTTTTTGCCAGCAGATACTCCAGAGAACTGAGAAAGGCAAGCACTGAGACCATAGCCTAAACCTTTCTCTGAGGCTGCTTTGGTATCTGCACACAAATACAACCAAACTGACTGTAGTGTGGAACAAGAGCTAAGGAGATTTTCTGAGATCCCCTTGAGAATAAATGCATCCTGCTTCCAGAACTTGCCTGTGCCAGGAACAAAGTTGCTGCTTAAACTCAGTTTACACCACTTGACCACCGCATAGT